>NC_090931.1:213386817-214636817 GCF_040938575.1 Ambystoma mexicanum
ATTCAATAGCAAATCAAAATAAACACATCAAACAAAAAGAAACGGACAATTGCATATTATAACCAGTATGTACCGGACAATGATGTACAGGGGCAAGGCAGGAGAGCCACCAGGAGTGATACCAGGAGGCCAGAAACAACTCAACCTGCAAAGTCTGCCTCCTCGTGCTGCTCTCGCAGCCCTAGCACTTTCGCCTAGATGCTAGCACTCCCTCAACTCAATTAAAATGTGCTGCAAAAATGCAACATAATTTTCTAAAATACAAAATCTCCTATTTCCTACTTCAGTATTCTGGGGGGGTATATCTTTTACATAAGATGGAGGGACCACAAGCACCTCCTCTGAGGCCTCTTGGTTGTAGCCACAGTGTTCAGGAAGGCATTGTTGGGCAAACACCATCATCTGAGATGGTACAAAGACTGGGGGCATCACTGCTCAACCCTCCCAGAGGAGGTGGAGGATGCATCATCCTCGATGTTCCCCAGCCAGGCTAAGAAAGACATGCTGGGGGCTGGTTGGAGTAGGTGGGAGTGGAGGTAAATGGGAATGGTGATTAGGGGATCTGAAGGAAGTTGACTGGGCTGAAAGGTGGAGGAGGATAGGACATAATAGAAAGGGAAGAGCAGATGGGAAGGGAAAATAGGTAGATTGATTTTGCAACACTGTTTTCCTTGCTTCTCCTTTTGCTCTGTATTGTTTTTTTTATAGAGGGGTGCACATGTATTTTTCCAGATCTGGGAAGACATTTTTGCTGGATCAGGCAAATATGGATTGACGCCATCACTTTCTTTAGGGTGCTTGTAGACCCAAACCCAATGGAATTTTTCGGCCCCTCTTATCAAAAACCTGGCCCACCCAGATGAATATTCCTGGAGCTGGGCCTGGGTTATACACTGGCTTGTTGGCTGGCATGAGTGGTGAATGTTAAAGATGATACTGTCGTGGGAGGCTGCCTTACCTAAAGTGGTTGATGTGCAGGAATGGGAACGGGCTGTGATACATGTTCGTAAAGTCGCTCGAAAAGGCTAGATTCAGATTGTTGGAAATGAATGTCCTACATAAAACCAATATGACGCCAAACAGGATTATAAAATTTGCTAAGCAAGGTTTGCATAATTGCCCATGGTGCTTTTTTCATATGTTCTGGCAATGCCATGTTATGCAAAAGTCTTGGGGATTGATTGAACAAGCAATGGTAAAGGCCGGTGTCACGCGATACACTTGCTATGTCCTGGAAGTCCAAGGCTGGTCCGATCTATTCTGTATAGTGGGAGGATCTCCATAGATGGTCCACAGCTGAGACTGCAGAATGGTATCGCGCATTGCAGAGGCGGCTTCATGAGTCCACAGAAAATTTGGAAGCCTGGAATGGCCGCCTTATAGCGATGTTTCCTTCGTCAAATGATAAGCCACCATGAGCAGGTTACTGTATAGCTCATAAATTAAGATTGGGGTAAGGTATACTCTCAGGTTATGTATATTGATGTATCAAGATGTCAAGATATCCTGTGCTACGGATGTGGATTAGAAGTCTGCAAGGTGTGGAATTGATTCACAGTGTGTGACAGATTATCTTTTTTTATTCAATTTATACT
This sequence comes from Ambystoma mexicanum, assembly GCF_040938575.1. Taxonomy (NCBI): domain Eukaryota; kingdom Metazoa; phylum Chordata; class Amphibia; order Caudata; family Ambystomatidae; genus Ambystoma; species Ambystoma mexicanum. The sequence continues at coordinate 213,388,413 of NC_090931.1, forward strand.
TTAGAATCTGGTGAGTGTGGCAAGCTGGTTAGGTTGGCGAGGGGGTTTAGATAGCTATTGTTTGTTTGTGATTGTTAGGTTGCATTATAACATTAGGTATCCTGCATTTCTGTGCTGGAAGCTCTTTGGACTTCCTTAAATGATTTTTAAACAAAGGAAATGAATACATCTGATTTGCCCTTGACTTAAAGCTGTAGAGGGTGGCCCAATTGACAAAGATGTTACTATGAGTAGATCTGGCTTACCCTTGACTTACACCTAAAGAAGGCTACTAGATTCACAGAGAAGTTACTATGAGTAACCCTGACTTACCCTTGACTTAAACCTAGAGTTCTACTCGATTCACAAAGAAGTTACTATGAGTAACTCTGACTTACCCTTGACTTAAACCTGGAAAGGCCTACTAAATTCACAGAGAAGGTAATAGGAGCAACTCTGATTTACCCTTGACCTAAACCTGGAGAGGAATACTCAATTCAGAAAGGAACTACTATGTGTAACTCTGACTTACTCTTGACTTAAACCTACAGAGTTATCATATGATAAGTCATTTATAACACACCTGTACACACGTGTTTCATGCCATGACAAGACATGAAAGGGAGGACAGAAGGAGGACAAAACAAATGATATTACTAGGCCTTGTGTCATTCAGATTGTGCAAGTGTGCAGGGGGGGGAGTGCCAGGGGGTGAGGGCTAGAGGAGAGTGCAATGTAACTAAAAAGTGCAGCTGGGAGTTGGCTCGTAAGTGCGGAGAGACAGGTGACTGTAGGGTTGCAGATAGAGTGCCTAAAGTGTTTGGGAGGCCCGGAGGCAGTGCAAGGGCAACTGGTCATGCAGGATGCAGGTCCCGTAAGTGAAGTGGGTTGCCAGGTAACCAGTTTGCACAGCAGACAGGGACATCAGCAAGGGAGAGGGCAAGCAGAAGTGAAAAGGAAGGTCTTGAGTTGCTTCCGGAACCTTAGGTAGTCCTGCCCAAGTTTGAGAGAGGCAGGGAGGCAGTTTTAGAGGAAGAGCCTAGCCGAGGACACTCTCTGCCTGGTGAAGCGTCTGACCAACAGAGAGTTGGAGGTGGATGAGTGGAGGGCTTGAGAAGGAAGACACTTAGGAAGAGAAAGTTGGATGTAGTGTGGTCCCCGGCCTCAGATAGCCTTGTGAATGATAAAGAGGGTCTTGAACTTGATCATAGCAGCCAAAGGGAGCCAGTGGAGTGATTTCAGGGCTGGGATGATACAATCCATGGGCTTGAGGCTGAGGACAAGTCTTGCAGTCCTGTTCTGGATAAGTTGTAGAAGGGAAAGAGTAGAGGCAGGCAGATTTAGAAAGATGATGTTGAAGTAGTCCAGCCTAGAGAGGGCCAGGGCTCTGGAGACAGTGAGCTTCTGGGGGAAAGTGAAAAAAGGAAGTACACCTCTGAGGAGGTGCAGCTGATAGTGTGACTTCTTAGAGATGTCAGAGATGTAAGGAGAGAAGGAGAGGGTGGAATCAAAGATGACCCCATGGTTCTTAGCCTCACTGGCAGGAGCAGTTATAGGGCCCAGGGTGGGCAGCAAGTGTGAGAGAGGGAAGGCGGGAGAAGGAGTCCTAATGAGGAGGATCTCAGTCTTACTGGCATTAAGGCAGAGAGGGTTGGAGGCACACCATTCCTGAATAGTGGACAGACAGTCTGGTATCAGAGAAGGAGCAGTAGAGGATGAGGGTCGTCTGAAGGAGACCTTGGTGTTATCCGCATAACACTGAAAGTTGGATCAGAAGGTAGAGATGTGGTGGTCCAGAGGTGCACGGTAGTGGTTAAATAGCCAGGGAGAGAGGTTAGACCCCTGGGGAACACCACAAGTAGAGAGAGAGGTAGGCAAGCGTAAAGACCAAAATTGGACCTGGTATGGTTGAGCCGTGAGAAAGCAGGTCAACCAGGCTAGGGCCTGACCAGAGATACCCAGGTTGTCTCTGAGATGATTGAGCATGATGGCGTGATTGAATGCATAGAAAGCAGAGGATAGATCAAGGAGAATGAGGACTTAAACTTAAACAGACCCTCCAGCTGATAGCGATTTTGCCATCCTGCTACAGCTCAGCCCTGTGGAAATGCGCAGGTCACCTTTGAGATTAAGGGGGCCTGCTCATTTTCAAAAATGGGTCATCTAAAAACAGCATATCCTCTGCTCTGTTTTTAGATGCCCCATTTTGTAGGCCAAAATCTACAGTTTCCTTCAAAAAATGAAAAATGGTCACAATATGTGAGAGAAAGGAGTGAGAGGGTGAGTGATGGGTGAGTTGTGGCGTGGTAGGCAAGAAAGCAAAGGGAGATCAGAGGGAGAGCAGTGTGTCACAGGGGGAAGCAGTGGGCAAGAGAGCAGAGCGGAGGCAGTGGGTTGGTGGGCCAGAAATCAAAGAGAGAGCGGAGGTACTGAAAGTGGAAGGAACATGGCAACGGGGAAGTAGTGGGCCAAAAGCAGAGAGGGGTTGGCCAGAAAGGGGCAGTAAGCTGCAGATTGGGAGAAAGGATGAGGGAAGAGTGATAGAATGGGAGAAAGTATGAAAGATGCAGAAGTAGCATGCAAGAATGAAGGACTGTATACTGCGGGAGGAATTGGGGAGCGTACAGTGTGAGTTGGGAGTATGATTTGGAGTTTGGCAGGGACTAGAGAGTGCAAATTGTGACTTGGCAGTGTGACAGAGCATGTGAGAATGTTTATGACTGAGCGTGAGGTTCAAAAATACAAGTTATTATGGGGAATTGGTGAGACGTGTGAGATGTGTTGGGTGAGAGAGGTGTGTGGGTGTTTGTGGGATTGGGGAATATAGAAGGGGAATATTTTCAGGTTTACAACTGATAATGATTAATAACATTAATAATATTAAATAGGCATGCACATTAAACCAAAAAACATAGCCAAAACAAACACTGTTCTGCCAAGCCAGAGACATCTAGGACTCTTCCTATTTGATACAAAAGCTACATATATTGGCACCCTGGCTCTCTTGTAGCCTTGCACATGGTCTCTTTCCTGCAATGTGTCCATCTTACACCCTCCAGTCAATAAAAATTGTGCTGCAAAAATGCCACCATAAATAAGTGTTTGTGCCGCAAAATGTGCCCTTTCATGCTGCAAAATTTGCCATTTCATGCCGCAAAATCCTGGAAGGTCTAAACCTAGAGAGTGCAACTCATTCACAAAGAATTTGCTATGAGTAACTCTGCCTTACTCTTGATTTAAACCTTGAGGGGATGTTTGATTTAGAGAAAAGTTACTATGAGTAACAATTTCCCTTGACTTAAAGCTATAGATGGCTACTCAATTCACGAAGACATTACTATAAGTAACTATTACTTTCACTTGACTTTATCCTGAGTGAGCTACTCATTTCACAAAGAAGCTGCTATGAGTAAATCTGACTTACCCTTGACTTAAAGCTGGATAGGGCTACTAGATTCACAAAGACGTTACTACGAGCAACTCTGACTTACCCTTGACCTAATTCTGAGAGGGCTATTCAATGCACAAGGAAGGTACTACGAGTAACTCTGACTTAACCTTGTCTTAAACCTGGCGAGGGCTGCTCGATTCACAAAGAAGTTACTATGAGTACATCTGGCTTGCCCTTGACTTAAACATGGAGAAGGCTATTCAATCCACAGTGAATTTACTATAAGTAAATTTGACATTCTCTTTACTTAATTACTCATAGTACCTGCTTTTTTAATCAAATATCCCAGGTTTAACTCAAGTGTAAATCAAAATAACTACTTTGTGAATCGGCTCTATTGTCTTTTTTTTTGTCCATGCAAATGAAGGAGATGGGCTGACAGCTCTTGGTTATCACTCTTGCCATAATACATACTGATCTGATTCACTGTCGATGTCATCAGGGACATCCATTTTTTCAAAAAGATGTGTGGCGGAAAGTACAGTTTCTTGGTGACATTGGAACTCCTACTATATCCTATGAACCATAATCTCAGGATGGGGTCAGAGGTCAAGCAGTACCACATTATGATCCGATAACTCTATACCTTCCAAATGTTATGGACGGCCCGCTGTCATTTTTCTGTTTACAGGAACCTCTAATATCGTTTCATACCGTGATCCACCATATATCCATTCTCCAGCAACGCATCTTCTGTAACCTTCACAGCGCCTGCAACTTCCCAGTAAAAGGCTAAGCCTCACATGTAATTAGCATGGCCTCTTCCCCTTCATAATCTATGATAAGAAAGGGGGCGCCAGGGGGTAATCAGAAGCTTTTCTCCTTGCATCTGTTTTATGGTTTCCGATTAAACACATTCAATGCACACAATATGCCATCTTTTGACTCCTAGATACCCTGCTTGCTAGAATTAATTATTTATGCAGCTCAGCAGTTGTCTGGTACGCTAGCCGATGTGTGAAGACGTGGCGAACGGGATCCAATTTCCAACATGGCTGAAACAGTAGCCTGGGCATTTGTTTTGCACATTGACCAGGTTGCAAGTTCCCTTCAATGCTTGCAATGACGAAAGGGTTGCTTGGCTGAAGATTCTTCTGTGAACCGAGGGCCATATGCAACACTCAAATACACCTGCTGCCGACCCACTTTCTGAAACAATTGGCCATACTCATACCCTGATCTCCCATGCCTGAGATCTGATGCTGGATGAGCTGTCACTGTGCAAGAGCATTACTGTCATACAGAAGCACTTGGTGACGACGGCCTTTTATAGCAGGTGTGGCACGCACTGAAATGGCACCCTGAGGAATTTATACCTCAGCCATTGTGGGAAAACTGTCCTTGAATGCTGCAGAGAATCCCAGGGGATACCACTGTAGATACGTGCAGTAACATTACTGTAACCTTGGAAATCTGGGACTTGTAGTCTGGGGTTTATAATGGGAAAACTGCAAGTCCTAGAATGCAAAAGAAAAAAACAGGACTGGATAAACACCTATTGTGGGCGTGCTGATCTACAAAGACTCGTTTCCCCCGTGCAGTGGGCGCGGAGTCAGGGCTGAGTCTGAGGAGCTGTGAGCTGGCGTTCTGTGTTTCCTCAGTCTGACAACACTTTCTATTGTGGGCGTGCTGATCTACAAAGACTTGTTTCCCCCGCGGAGCGGGCGCAGAGTCAGGGCTGAGTCTGAGGAGCTGCGAGCTGGCGTGCTGTGTTTCCTCAGTCTGACAACACTTTCTGTTGTGTGCGTGTTGATCTACAAAGACTCGTTTCCCCCGCGCAGCGGGTGCGGAGTCAGGGCTGAGAGCAGTTTTACAGCTCCTACTATTTGCTTTCTGCCTCCTCCTCAGTACCGCTTGCTCCACCTTTCCATCTCCCCAATCCGAGGACGAGTGCCTGCAAGATTATGAGTAAGACCATGAGTGGCCTCACGGGAAACACTGAACTACTCGTCTCACCTCCAGGATTTCAAAAAACGAGGGCTCAACGGAAAAGGCTGATTCCCTCTGAAGAATTAATTGTCACTTCTGACGCCGATGCCATCTCATCTCAGCACCATCGAGATCAAGTTAGTCATCGGAGCTGCCAACAGAATGCCCATGACCATGATGACGTTCTTACAATTGAACACATTGCGCTTTTACCTTGCACATTTCCCCTAGCGCTTGCGGATGCAAATCATAATAACCATGTTAATAACTACATCAACAATGAGCAATCACTTCCCAGTTACATACCTGGTGGGGCTTCCTCGGAATTTGAGCTGCGAGCGATTGGAGACCCGTGTGTTCGCGTGGCGTCCATCCAGTGTTCAGCTGCAGAGCCGCGGGTGGAGCTTGTGACTGTGGAGAACAAGGCCGGCGCTTGTAACTGTAGCGGCGCTGGGGTAGTATGTGTTCATCCTGCCTTGGGGCAGTGTGGATTGACCTGGATGCTGGGGAGGCAGTCGAGGAGTCAGCTGTGCCGCCATCGAGGGACCAAATACGAATTGGCAACACAATAACATCCCAAGCTATTTCAGAGCCTGCGGCTGTGTTTACTTCATCTGAAACACCTGAAGCACCAATCTCTGTACCGACTATGGCAGCTGATTTGGTTTGGGACATGATTCCATCAAGGTCTGGATGTCCAATTTACTATAGTGCCTCCTCAGATCATACAGAGAGTGTCTTCGGCCGTCATTGTGACAACGTCTTTCTGGGCACTACCCATTTACCGGACCACCCGGTGCAGCTACAGGATACCGGTTCCCCTGTCTATTTCAACGATGGGCCTTCAATTATCTCTGGCGCAACCATGCCAGCTTACATCACAGAAAATCGACGCAATTCACTTGACATTGCCGATAGGTTGCTAAGCGACCTAACTCAGATCAATAAGGTGCGGCATAACCATCACGCCGAAACTGTTGCCACGGCAATGAGTGACCAACAGCCCCAAGTGAAAACAACTGAAAAAGTGGCTGTTCATCTTGACTCGGACTTGAAGTCACCAACTAGTGCTGTTGGAGGCTCAAAATGAAGGAGAAATGGTGACAGTAGTTCGGCCACGTTAAGATGCTTACAGAGGAAAAAAAAAACAAATGGGGAACCCTTTAGGCGCAACGCTCAGATGAAACTGACTCTGGGTCTCATGCACACGAGCTCTACTCTAAACCCTAACGTGCACTGAACAAGCTGTCTCAAGATTCATCATTGAGTGACACCTTGTCCTCTGACTCATCGTTGATGGAGCGACCCTATCCTAAAATCAGGACCTGCAAACGACAATGTCAATATAAACATACTATTACCAGTAAGACTCCGTCGAACTTTAATGATCTAAACTGTGTTGGAGATCTACAGGAGACTGTAATGGCTTCTATGGCCATATCCATTGCTCCTTTTATCAAGTTATATGAACACATAAATGAAAACCTCAAGGATCTTACTATCTGACCGCAGTTCTCAATACAAAGCTATCTGAAATTGAGAGAAAGAGTATTCATAGCAAAGATGACATATTGCTTCTAAGTACCAAAACTGAGTCCATGTTGAACATTATCTCGGATCAAACTAAAAACAACAGAGAGGATAAGAAACTACATGTAGAAGTAGCGAAGGGCAGTTTGAAGGGCAGTTTGAAACTCTTCAAGTCTCAGGCCGAGGTTCCCACAAGGAATGTTATGTGCACGTCCTGTTGATACACGTGATAATGAGTCTGAGTACGTTGCACCTACACTGACCATCACACTGGAGACATCTTTGCAAGATCAGCTATCTGAGAATCTAATCATCGATAATTGTGTATCTAAGTCAGAGCAGCCTCTATCTGTCCATCTAGAGCTGCACAAGAATGCATCTGGTGCGGCGGGTGATGTCAACGAGAAGTATGCCCATGACACAACACATAGACGCGAGTTGGAAGCTGGAAAGCTAATTGGTGTGATGGAAAATAACTCTCTGGTCTCTGGTGCGACTGTGCTTGCGGCTGAATCTATCATTTTGGAACTTCAAGCCAAGAAAAGAGAAGTGTCCCCAAGACCAGCTACGAATTTAGTAACGTTAGACATATCCTCTTTTGGTGAAGCTCTTACGGCCGTAAGTCTTGGAAGCAGCAATCCTGCTCATGCAAATCCACAAACGCCCACAACCTCGGTCAAACAATTGGCCACCGTGGATCATAAGCAGAAGAACGTGAGCTGTCCTCCTGTCATTGGAGATTCTAGCTCCCCTAAGAGACCTGAAGTTTTTGACATTTTTAAAGGCGTACATAAGCCTGATACATCAACTTCTAAACTTTCTGTCAGTTCTGTTCAACAATTAAAAAGAAAAACGACAAACCAACCTGTGACTAAAACGTAGTGTGGGACTGGATCGAGAACTTTTCTGCGTAACATAAAAACAGTGAACTTGACCGTTCACAATACTACAGTGCCTAAAGATTCAGTTCTTCTAAAACCAACGGTGGTGTGTGACATTGCTAAACATGCCGTTGAATGTATTGACGTTGAGGAGCTTTCAAATGACATAATCGAACTAGTCAATTTATCGACGTATGAAGTTGAAGATGAAGACCCTCAAAATGCTAAAGTCTCTGTTCTCAAACCCCAAACGGTCAAGCTGTGTTTGGTTTTGCCACTCAATCCGCAGCCTAATGTGGAAAAAGGTACTACTTCTATGTTTCTAACAATGGAGGAAAAACGAGCTAAAGCAGTGGAACACACAACTCACGTAACACAGTGTGGTCTCCAACCTGCAGTGGTGACACATGCAGTACCCACCTCGAACGTGCAACAAAATCTAGGCTTAAGACCCCAAGCGCAGAACAACCCACATGTATGACTTTTATCTGTAGAGGGGAATCACACCTCTCGCAAACGGGGGATTGCTAACGGAAAGATTACAAAAAAAGTTTCACTTTTCCATCAATTGATTTTGGAACGAGTGAAATCCTCGGATGACCTAATTTGGAATCGTCACTACCTAACATAGCTCTTTCATCTGGTGCCCAGCCTGAGAATGATCCTTTCAGAAGATCTGAAAATTGTAGAATTCTACAATGAAAAAAGAAACGATAAGGTAATATTACATCTAGCATCCAGAATCATAAGGGACATTTTGCTTGAAGCAAGCCCGCTTTGTTGTATTTAGGCTTCGATATATATACAATCCCTCGACCTGCTATGTGCCTCAAGCAGAGTTCTAACGGTATTAGCCAAACCGTTCCCATAAAGGTGTTGAGACCTCCGTATTGGATAACGGACAAACATCTCAAATGACCGGTGGCTCTCCAATACCTCCAGTCCCCAATCTCCCAAATAAATCTGAGGGGTCAAGTCAATCTACTGATGGTGAACAAATTAAAATAACCATCGAGGGACTCGGAGGCCTGCCTGATGCAACTGACTCTGCGGGGCATTCGCTCCCTGCTCCGGAAATGGACAATTGGCAGTGGCTGGCAGCAACCTTGAACTCAAAGCAATACAAATAACGCCAGGATTCACATGCAAATTCATCATTGTCCTTGGGTACGTGGAACATGAGAGGTTTCTCCCATCTGTTCCATACTCCATGGATGGCTGATTTGGATGTCGCATGTCTACAAGAAACCTGGCTAACGGAATGTCCGATACTTTCTCACTCTGAGATAGCTCTAAATCCAGTGCTTAAACAATTTGAGGGAAGACCGATGGCTGGGCTCTTGATTGCTGTAAAAAAAGCATCGGGTCTTAGAATTGTGGAATCCAGAAACATCTCACCTTTTATTCAGACTGCCAAAGTGGCTATAAATGGCTCGTGCGAAACTGAGTTCTTACATATCATCAATTTGTACTGGAATCAGGTCGCATCTGGTATCACTCCTTTTATAGATCAGGTGACTACAATAGTGGATGCACTACTCGAGGAATCAAGCGCCGGAAAAATCCTACTCTGTGGCGACCTAAACATCGACTGCCTGAGCTATGAAATTAGTCACATACTTAAACCACAAAGAGGACTTATAAATAATTAAGCGGCCCACTCTTGGTGTGATGAAATGGACGCCTGTAAGATTGCTCTCCTAAATGGGAACTTGCTGGGTGACATTCCAGCTAACCCAACGTGGAGAAGAGACCAACAATGTTCCACACTTGATTACATCTTCGTTTCAGAAACTCTCCAAATACAAGCAACCCGCTTAGAGGTCATCTCTATGACCCACAGCGATCACTACATGTTGAAACTGGTATTCACCACGCCAAGTATTTCTGTACGGCCAACTTGGTCTTACTCCATTTCTTTTCAGTCAGGTCGAGAAAGCCCAATTTTCCGAACACAAACAGGGCTTCAAACAGCCAAAGTTCCGTCATAAACACATATTTGACATTCATGTGCAACAGCGTAAACGAATGATGCGTTGCGAGATCAGGAAGTTATCAAATGTCGATCTTGGCTTTTATTTTGCAGAGAGGAAAAAGATAACGCATTCTTATAAAAACTGGATTAAGGCCCACAATTCAGTCTTAGTTCAGAATGATTCTGAAGCCATGCTGATGAAGCTAAAAAATAAAAACACATCTGAGTTCTGGAGGCTTATCAACAACACATCAGCTCCACAGGAAGCACTTTGAGTCTCACTTATTTCTGAAAATACCTGGGTGGAATACTACACGAACATTTTCAGTAAACCTAAAACTGACAATATCCGACTTAACACAAACACGGACTTGTGTGAGTTAAATTTGACAAAGCGAATATACTACGTTCCATCAATAAATCCCGTCCATCAAGAGCCCCTGGCCCAGATGGCCTTACAAACTATACCATCAAGCTTCATCCCGACACTTGGGCAGATTTCTGCTTTACTTTGTTCAACAGAATAACAGCTAAACGAGCAACACCAACTTCGTAGAAAAGCGCCATCAATGTGGCAATTTTTAAAAAGGGCAATCAGTCTAACCCGAAGGACTATCGACCCATTGCCCTTCTCGATGTTCTGGGCAAAATCTATGCAACCCAACTACAACATATGCTGCTAGAATGGTCAACGGAACACAATCACATAGACCCTCGGCAAGCAGGCTTTGTGAAAGGCGTGGAATGTGCTCTTAACACTCTCTTGCTGAATCTAATGAAAATGGAATCCATTAGAAATAACGCCACAATCTATCTGGCAGCAATAGACTTCTCCCACGCCTTTGACAGCGTAGATCACGATATTCTTTGGGGCAAACTGAAAGCGTAGAAATGTCCACTGAGTTTACTTGAAGCCATCAAGGAACTCCATTCTAATACAAATATCAAAATTTGCTGGGATCAAGGTGGAACTCTGTCATCAGCAATTAAAACTTTCAAAGGTGGCAAGCAGGGTTGCCTCTTGGCAGCCATCATTTTCAATCTTTTTATTTCAGATATTGTAGATACCCTTAACTAAGCGGTAGCCTTTCCTCCAAAGATACATAGGTTGCATGTCGGTCATCTCATCTATGCCGATGACCTGGTCATTTTAGACGTTACGCCAATCGGGCTACAACGTAAGCTTGATGCTCTCGAAAGATATGTTAACAACAATGGCCTGTGCATTAACAAACAGAAATGCGAGATACTGATACTTCGTAACTTGACGACTCAAAAGCGCACAGTTAACAAACACACTTGGCGTCTGGGAAAAAACAACTTTAAGAACAGCTCATACCATCAAATATTTGGGCTTGGTACTAAACTCCAACATAAATGATGGACCTTGGGTCATTGCTACCAAGTGCAAATGTCGACAACTTGCATGCCAAGCTGCAACAATCAACCAAATATTTGGCAAGTTTTCCATAAAGCCACTTGTAGCCTTCTATTGTCAAAAAGCTGTGCCGGCACTTATATACGGGGCTGAAAATATGTTTGGCTGTTCGCATGAAGTATGGAACACGTTGGAGAGCATCTTTTGGACTCGAGCTTTACATCTTCCAAAAGGTTGCCCAACCTCCAATCTAAGGTAAGAACTGGGTTTGATATCCATACAGGCCAGAGTGAGCTGGAATCTATGAAATCTTTACCGGAAGACTGTTTTAGCGCCTTCAATTCAACAGTTTAAAATTCTGCATAAACTGGATAATGATTCAGACTATACAGTCCTCTCTATGTGGGGTACCTTATGCCGTAAAGTGCTTAAGGCGGATGATATTGAGGTCACCACATTATTGGATAACCCAGAGAAAGCGAAGCAAAAGCTTTGGAGAACTGACTGGTATCAAACTTGTGTAGAACGATCCAGCTCTCTCCTCATGAAGGAGACTCCCCCCGAAGCACGAACATACAACCATCTGCAGCCATATCTGCTTCAATCTCCCAATCACGGTTTGAGACATCTGTTTTTACAATTTAAACTCAACCTTTTTTTCACTAAAGACTGTACCAGGACCTGGAACAAAAGTGAAAATGACATTACTTGCCGGCTTTGTGCTCAATCTCCTGAGACCCTTAAACATCTGACTTTATTTTGTCCAATGCTTCGAAGTCTAAGAACTCGTCTACTTGGCCTATGTTTTTTGGGGCGTCAAACATACTGTGCTGATGACTGGTGGCAAGCTATGTTCGAAGGGTCAGATTGAACACTTATGTATGGGCTCGTAATGTTTCTAACAGACCTAAGGGCCAGTCTAGGCACCCTGGACCACTTTCCCTAAGTACTATTGAAGGTTGTATTTAATACCTGTGTTTTTCTTTTTGTCAGATACTTAAATGTTCGCAATTAACTTTTTACATTGCATGTTGATGATTTGGTATGCTCGTGGAGCTTGCTAAGCCTGTAATATATCTTTTTGTCTTTTTAAAGGTTTGTAGAAACCAATAAAAATAAAAAAATAAAATAAAAAAACAAAAACCTGCAGATTGGAGTGGATCACGTTGGCAACCACGGTTCCACTGTTGATCAAGTGACTGCTTTATCAGGAACCATAGGTAAATTGCTCTCCCTTTATGCTTATGAATTGACTTTTTGACATCAGAGCCCATGCACCGGTCCTGGGTAACCTTTTATCCATCAATTACATTCTGGGAGGTGTATTCTTGGGTCATTTCAAATGAAGAGATTGGGCTAAAGTAGAAAAAAAAGAGTGAATGCAAATCACTTGAGTATAAGAGCATGAGCCTAGTGACATGGGGTCAGTCATCTTGTGATTACCTTTGTGTCCCTAAACCATAAACTCTTCCTGCAAGGAATTTCTGGTCAGCCTTGAAGAGTTCACAAACGAATTCCGTGTAATGACATGTCCCATATGGTCAAGAGAGACCTTGTTCAGCTAGTATGTAAACTGAAAGCCGGACCTACTGTACATGGAGGAAGCAATTATTCTCTTGCAAGGAGAGACTCTGAAGGAGGTGTCACTATTTCCCCCACACAAGGACGCATCTCCCCAGTAACAGAATAACAACAAAGAGCCCAGCAGTGATGCCATGAGGGGTAAAGACAAGCTTCCCTCTTCCAGGACACAAATGACTCTGACTTTTGACAAAAAGTTACCTTTAGCCTCAAACGATGGTAGAGGGAAATGGAAGAAAGTGTGAATTACCCTACCAAAGAACACAAGTGTAAACAAAACACCGATCACCGGTACTTCACATCCACATATGTCTCCCTGGCCCCTTGACAATGTTAGGTCATACTGGGCCTCATTACAAGTTTGGCGGTAGCCTTGCAGGTAAAACCGGCAGGCTGCCGCCAACTTTGCAAATGTTTCCGCCCCCTGGCAATGGGGTACAACAAGGCCATTACAACCCTGGCAGACCCCGTATTTCCCCATTGCCAGGAGCTGGAAACTTTTACTCCCCATTCCCATTAAGCCTCATAGGGCTCAAAGGGAATGGGGAGTCCGGTAGCACCGGTACCACTCAGAATTGGCAGTGTCTGCTCGCTGGTGCCAGTACGCAGGCCAGGTCAGAACTGGCGGGCGGGAAGGCACCCACGAGCAAAACTCATAGTTTGCCGGTCTGGTAAGAACGGTACTGGCAAGCTAACCGGCACCATTGTTACCAGACAGGCACACTTGTAATGAGGCCCACTGACTCTAATAATTCAGTCAGGATGAGAAACCATTGTGAAAGTTACGTTCATGAATGATCATGTAACATCTCTCTTTACACAGGCCTAGAGTCATATTGGGTACTAAATTCTCTCCGTGCCTTTTTGTCTTTTCACCTGCAATGCATCAGGTCTTTATCATCACAAACATAAAGCTGATTTTGGGTAATTTGGCACCACGCCTAATATTGTCTACTTCTGGTAGTCATGGTTGCTTTCAGATTTAACACCAATGGGGGATACAAGGGGTGTATGCCAATTGTTTGCCGAGGTTTGGGGAGAGCAATAGGTAGTATTGGAACATTGGTTTTAAAAAATAAAAAGCATACAAATGTCAATGTGGGAATGAATCGGTGCAATCAGAACCAATTGGTTGTGATCTTGTGTGACGAAATGAGTACTGCTCGCAGGAGGACAGGGATTAGTAGTGCAAAACCTTCTACTCAGCCTGACACTACTAATATACCAGCAGTGATCTCATTCATAAAGGTGAAACAGACACAATCCCGAAAGGTATAGCTCCTTTGCTTCTTCTAGTAACACGGGCAGAGGGCAGCGTATACTCTTCAGGCAGGGTGTGAGCTGAGACAAGTATAGTACGGTGTTACCAAAATTAAGGAAAGTCCTACCAAGATACCATAAAAAAATGGATATTTAATTAAGCTAGCAAAAATGCACACAACTAATAAAAAATACTACTGACCCACCCATGTAAGGAAAAAAAAACACAGACAACGCAGACTTTAAAGTAAACGGCACTCATGGTTGAAAGACGGGCATGCTCAAGTAAAGATATCTGCTGCAAAAAACACTAGAGAAAAGGGCTTAAAAGTCACTAGGGTCCTTTAAGGCAGACCAGGGGGAGAGGGGCTCTTTAAATTGCCCCATTCTCTCATTTGCCAATTCACAGATGCCTACTTTGTTGCACATGGGATACGAGAGAGAGAGAGAGTAAGAGAGAGAGAGAGAGAGAGAGAGAGGCAATGTGAGTTAGTGAAATGGGACCTGTCTTCATGAGGTCAGAGGTCAAAGTGGGATCTATGTGGTCACTGCGCCGCCCAAAATGTCAACTTCAAAATGCTGCCGTCTCTCTTCTGTCCCTGCGGCTTCAGTTCTCTCCCACTAACATGGGTCAGAACTGGTGCTGCAGGGTCCTTTTAAAAATAAAAAATAAATCTTTATTTTACCCCGCTACTATCTAATGAAAGCAGGGCACACCCAGCAACCCTGACCCCCATTACACCAACAGAGGGGAACAGAGGACACTCCCCCAAACCCCGCTCCACTTAGTCGGTGTCATGGGGTCAGAATTTTTGTTCTGCGCAAGGGTGCAATATTTGTAATGTCACCACAATTGTGGCGACATTTTGGTATGTTTCCATCGAAGTGCACGGTGGCAGGTTGTTTTGTCTTGTAGTGCCTACTACCCCTTCCCCTGACTAACCCCTCACCCTCTGATCTCTCCTACTACCATATACTAATTACACAATCCCCCACTCTCATACAGTTGCCACAAGCCTAGCCATTAACACATTAATACTAACATGAGACACTCTTCCACAGAAGCAGGCTCACTGATTCCTAAGTGCTGTAGTCTATCAGGTCTTGGTCTTTTCCCTATTGATAACATTCTAACACATTTCTCCACCAACCCACAGAAACCAGATTGGTACACAAGAACTAGGCACTTGTGACATGCACCCCTCAACAACAACGTTTCATCTGCGTCTCCCACTAAAACCCCCCTCACCCCGCTGCCCCCTTGGTTTTACAGAGCCATGCACAGCATGGCCACCAATTGTGACAGAACGGTTCTACACAAAACAACTTATATTGCATTGCTTTACAAGTACCTTATGTTCTTTTCTTTGGGGCTTAACAGTGTCCAGCCATCCTTTTCGGCAACAGACTAGAAGTCTGTACACTTTTGGCACTGAGCCAAGTTCAAGTCTGATAACTGCAGCGACAGGTTTCAACAATGTGTTGCTGTTCAGCAGTAATGATGGTTTGTGGTTTGAAGATGCCATGGATGGCAGGGGATGTCAGATCGGCAGTGCTGGAAGACTTGGCAGCCTGGGGTGCTGAAAAGCAGAGAGCAGGCTTTAGTGGTGAGCAGGCTCTACTGGCTCCACACAGCGTTATGGTACTGCAGAAGTAAGGTCTTGGACCTCGAAGAAACTGGTCACCAGGCATCACTGTCAATTTGGGGTTCTGCAAGACTCAGCAGGTTCCAGATTTGGAGGATGTAGAGATTTGGCATCAGCATCGAGTGAAACTCTGAGTTGCAGAGGCAGTCAAGCATCGAGGTCGGGGATGCCTTCAATAGTTCCTTTGCAGCAGCTTGGATGGTGTTAAAGATGCTCAAAGAGCGGTGTTGAGGCGGTTTGGGGATGCAGGGACAGGGAGTGACTTCTTTGTCTCTGTGGTGCTGGGAGACCCAGTGCAGGGTTTCAAAGGCAAGGTGAGTCCATTCTTCTGCTCTTCCCAGCCAGGAAGCTTTGTGGAGGGCACGTGCAGGGCTCTGCCACATCTAGTGGTCGGATCCTGGATACTAGAGCTTTGGTTGCAGTAGGACTTGTGCAGTGAACAGTTTCGCTTCAAATGTGCCCTTAGGGTGGGTAGGGAGAAGTACTTTCCTCTTATTTGAACCCTTGTGCTTTCATCAAGCAAAATCCAAGATGTACATCCCCTCTCTGGACTAAATCTCTCCCCTGGGACACTCTAACTCCACCCCTTCCTCTATCTGTCGACTTCAAAAGAACACCAGTTTTTAGCTCTCAGGTGTGAGAGATCCATTGTCATATCAGGACTGTCTTTGAAGTACTGGTTCCCAGGGGACTTCACAGTAATGGTTCCTGTCTCCTGAAGGAAGGTGTTTACTCTCCTCGCTGGAGCCAAAGATAAGCGTCATAGGCAGGGACCAACATGGTTACACCAGGGTCAGATGGCTAATACACACCCTGTCAGGAATGAATTACCTCAACAAACTGACAATAATGTAACATCCTAAAGCTTGTGGCTTTATAATTGTGTGATCCCAATAGCCACTGTGCCAAACAAGCCAATGCGTATATTTAATTATGAATCCACTGGCACCAGGCTGAATGTGGGAACACAAATATTACATTTTGCATCAGAAGTGGTTTCAGTTCATAAGCCACCTCTGCCCGCTGGATCATTTTGGTCCAGGCGGCTGAGTTCAGGAATGTATATGCAACCTTTAAAGCTGCCCTGTTGCCACATCAGGGCAGCTGCTGGGGGTTGTCAGTAGACCACCACAGCCAGGTAGGTACAAGGCTCACTATGCTTTTCGCTATTTAGCATTAAGGTGAGCGAGAATGATTAGGAGAGCATGCTTTCAGAGCAGTGCTACTGGCATCAATGTATCACTAAAAATAAAAAAAGCGAATGCTTTTACACCATCACAAAGGTTATTCCACCCCACCTTGCACCTTAGATCGCGGATGGATCAGCTGACTTTGGCAAATGCATACCTCCACCAACATTATTGAAATATATCAACATGCTTCACAGTCTCCTAACTAGCCTCCTCACATACCACCTTTCTCCATTCTTCACCTCCCATGCCAATAGTTTTGACTCATAGGCAGCCTAAACATAGTTTAGATAATATGAATGGCAGGCTTATTCGTGATATCTGACCACTGTTTGGCAATGACCCAGGGCACAGGGAGTGACAGCTATCTCCAAAATATTATTGGACAAATTAGAGGAGCAAAGCAATCAGAAAGGGTATACTTTGAAATGAAATGCAATGGTTTAAAAGATAGGTTTATAAATTGGCATAAGCATCAGTGTTCTGGCATCGCTAGGAATAAACAAGACGCAATAATGTGCCTACATGTTGTAACACCTAACATAAGTATGACAGGTTGCATAGTGAATCTGCACAACCAGACCCTCGTCCTCTGATATTTCCAGTGCGAGGCAAATCATATGACATGGATTGTACCCTTAGTAAGGCACCTTTAAGGTATTACCTTTCTTTACAATCATAGGGTGAAGGGGGGAGGCTAGAAACAAAGGAGTGGGGAGCTAACCACAAGGGGGTGTGGGGGCGTGGCAAATTGTCAGTAAAATATCTACAAGAAACCAGTGGAAGACCCAGTGGGGATCAGATCGCCCTGCCTCAGGTAAGGCGGGGAGTGGAGTGTGAGGTGACCAAGGTGTTAGGAAGGAGCCATACCATGACGAGCAGGGTCTTGGTCTCCCTCTTAAACTATAGAAGTCAAATGGAACCCTACATCCCACCATCCCTACTTTTCCCCACTTCACACCGTGCACTGTGCTGTAATAGAATACAAACATTCATGTTCTTTCTTTTCTCAGTTCGAATAAGCATTTAATTCTACCTCTGTGTCGTCCCCTTCAGTCCCTTTACGCTGCTAAAGTCACACCCCTTGACATTTCTCTTCTCAAGAAGCCGTATCCTCTGTAGGACCAGTTCTATTGTCTTTTTGGTACTTTGAAATGCACGCATTTTCTGTAGTCCTTCCCTACGTAGTTAATTTCTTTCTATGTTCTGCAAACGAAGTCCTCTTTCTGACTCTGGAGACACCCTGGGGGGTGATTCAGAGTCTCTCTCGGTCAGTGGTAATGAGCCCGGAAATGGAATGGGAGGGATCCCTGGGTCATCCTCCTTTGGAAGATTTAATTTGGCAGGGGACAGTGATTCTGTGGCCGTCAGTCCTCCTCCCAGTATGCAAGGCCTTGACACTCTCTGTTTTTCTGACCCAGGACCTCAAGGGGGTTTCTAGTCCACCAAAAACCTAGCGGTTTGAGATTGCAGGCCCCGCATTAGCCTGCAGATCCTTTTGTCGCACAAATGTGGACACTTTGTGGGCCCGTGTGGGTTTACGGCTCATCCACGGACACGAGCAGCGTCCACGAAGCACATCCTCCAGGCCTACATGACCTATGCCATTTTAAACACTAATCACACCACAAAATGGGGCACACTTGCGGGAGTCACTGAGAGGAAACCTTTAGTAGTGATCTGCAGCAGGACATGAATGTGATGATTACATCAGGAAGTAGTTAGGCCAATGAGCAGGAGGTAGTGGTTTCTTCGGCAGGTGGTCTAGTCAGTGAACATGAAGTGGTGGTTATATCAGGAGGTGGTCTATTCAGTGAGCAGTTGGTGGTGGGTATTTCAGGAGGTGGTCTAGTCAGTGAGCAGGAGGGGGTGGGTATTTCAGGAGGTGGTCTAGCCGGTGAGCAGGAGGTGCTGGTTACATCAGGAGGTGGTATAGTCAGTGAGCAGGAGGTGGTGGGTATTTCAGTAGGTGGTCTAGTCAGTGAGCAGGAGGTGGTGGTTACATCAGGAGGTGGTATAGTCAGTGAGCAGGAGGTGGTGGGTATTTCAGGAGGATGGTCTAGTCAGTGAGCAGGAAGTGGTGGTTACATCAGGAGGTGGTATAGTCAGTGAGCAGGAGGTGGTGGGTATTTCAGGAGGTGGTGTAGTCAGTGAGCAGGAGGTGGTGGTTACATCAGGAGGTGGTATAGTCAGTGAGCAGGAGGTGGTGGGTATTTCAGGAGGTGGTCTAGTCAGTGAACATGAGGTGGTGGTTATATCCGGAGGTGGTCTAGTCAGTGAGCAGTAGGTGGTGGTTATATCAGGAGGTTGTACGTTAAGTGAGCAGTAGGTGGTGGTTATATCAAGAGGTGGTCTAGTAGGTGAGCAGGAGGTGGTGGTCCAGACAGTGAGCTGGAGGTGGCAGTTACATCAGATGGTGGTCTACTCAGTGGGCAGAAGGTGGTGGTTATATCAGGATGTAGTGAAGTCAGTGAGCTGGAGGTGGTGGCTACATCAGGAAGTGGTCATGTCAGTGAGCAGGAGATGGTGGTTACATTAGGAGGTGGTCAAGTCAGTCAGCAGGAGGTGCTGGTTACATGAGGAGGTGGTCAAGTCAGTCAGCAGGAGGTGCTGGTTACATGAGGAGGTGGTCAAGTCAGTCAGCAGGAGGTCCTGGTTACATGAGGAGGTAGTCAAGTGAGTCAGCAGGAGGTGGTGGGCACACCAGGAGGAAGGTTTATTCAGTGAGCAGGAGGTGATGGTTACATCAGTAAGCGGTCACATCAGTGAGCAGGAGATGTTGCTTAAATTAGGAGGCAGTCAATTCAGTAGGCAGGAGTGGGTGGTTTCCTCATCACACAGTAAAGTCAATGAGCAGAAGGTGGCCGTTGTATCGGGAGAGAGCAAGAACAGTGTGTAGGAGCTGATTGTAACACCAAGAAGGGTGAATATGATGAGTAGGAGGTGCTTGCATGAAGAGCTGCAAGCAAGGCAAGCAAAGGTGAGGAGGAGGTGGTTACCCCAAGAGGTTTTAGAGAATTAGAGGGGCACAGATGCCTCACAAGAAGTCCTCACAAGAGACACAGTGGAAAGTGTCCCGAATGTCTGGAGGCTAAGATCTCAGGGAGGTTGTGGAGAGAGGTGACTGGAAGAACAGCAAAGAGGTATTGGGTAGGAGATTGCATTGAGTGGAAGAGGATTGTCTCTACCAAGAGGTGTTCAGAGGAGGTGAGAGGGAGTGATGGAAAGAGAGAGAAATTGACTAACAGGACATGTAGTTAATTGAAGCGTTGTTGAGGCAGGTGAAGGGGAGGGGGGTCAAAAGACTAAAGAAGATTGTAACATTTGTCGGAGGTGGTGACTGAGAATAAGGAGCTGGTAAGATAAGGAGTCAGGGATGACAATATGAAAGAAATGGAGATCGATGTATAAAGCCCTCGACAGGAAAGCTCTGCAGCAGCAAGCCTGTATTCGCGGCTCCAGTTGGACAGATCGGCAGTGTCAGGACCATAATGTGACAGAAGTATGAGTGTGTCTAGGTTATTACAAGAGCAGAGAGGCAATTGATGGAGAAACAAGAGGGATGTAGATGCACACTTGCTAGCAGGAATGCCTATCTGTCTCTCGCAATGCCCCTACAGGAGGCCCTCCCCATGGGCTCGTCTGTTGCTCTAACAGATGGTCTCACACCCTAGGGCCCAGATACTCCTGAAACTGTACTGGACCAGAGAGGGTTGGGAATCTCCTAAAGTACACCATGCGCAGGACTACAAGGGAATGGCAATCCACAGCCAGGAAGGAGCAGGGATCCTGAGACAATCAGGAAGGACATTGTAAGGGGTCTGCATGTCTCGATAAACTGCTCCCCCTTCAAGCAGACATATATTCTGGCACCTCTTGGGTTTTTTTTTTAGTTGTCCTTTTATTTTTATTTTTTTTTTGCTTTTCCAATCTGGTAAAATATCTCTATTAGTACCCTTGGCAGGTGCGTCAACCATTCAGGTTGCTCAAAACCTGGCAGACTCTAATGATCCAAGCCCTGGCTCTATACAACCCGAGCAGTGGAGGCACCTGCCATCTTCCCTCCTGTTCCCTGTCCCCATCCCTTTCCCCGCCAGCCCCCACCCTGATACCGCCACCTCCCACTCACCTGTTGCTTTGCTGCCACGCCACACTTCACCCGACTCCATGGAGGGCCCCCATGGAAATGGAATGGGGACTCTGCACCAGATCCCCGATTTCCACTTCCATGGTGGCCATGTTGGGTGAGGATGCCTTTGCATGCATCAATGGGTTATGCGCTTGCCATGACCGTTGATTCATATGAATGTATTGCTTTTGGCACCCCGAGGGATTGTCTTGGGGTGCTAATAAGCAATGAGCACCTGGTCTTCAATGCAGTCTTATAGCTGCTTCCCCACCCCGCAATCTTCACACCACTTTTCCTCTCCTCTGTCACTGTTTCCTTCCCTTCCCACTCCAGCCCCCTACCCCACTCACCTTATTCTTTTGATGGGCCACTGTAGAAATGGAAGAGGGGCTCTGCATGGAGCGCCGCCTTCTGTTTTCACTGCGGCCATCTTCAGTCAGTATTGTCTATGAACGAATGGCGTGCCTTTCATTCAAAGAAAATGCAATGCTATCAGCACCAGATTGGAAACCCGGGGTGCTAATGGCAATAACACCCAATCCGGCAAGCTGGATCGGGTGGTAACAGCTCTGGGGGCCTATCATTAAGGCCCTTGCGGTAGGGCCCCTGGCCATTACCACCACCTGATCCGCCCAGCCGGTGTGACAAATCAGTTTACGGGGCACCAGTGGTCCAGGGATGAATATCAATTTCTAAACCATCAATCAGCCCCACACCTCTAGTACACCAGAAGGTATCCTAACAGATTGGAAACAGAAGCAAATTATAAACCTCTGTGTCCAATTTTGGTAACGTGGACGGAATGGCATGCTTATCTCTGCAAGGTTGTGGATCTTTGGTTAGTTGTAAAACCGTGAAAATACAATTGTTACCCAATGATAAAAGGGATTGTCCAGTCAAGACTGTATACAAATATTAACTTTATTATGATCACAACAGACAGTTCTAGCACACTACAAAATATAACCCACCCTGTAAAGGAATGGAGAGGACATACAGTTTCAAGAAGGAAAAGGGATGCACTCTGGATACTGACAGGCGGTTAGTCGGTAAAGTCATTAATCGCAATAGTTCAAGGATACTTGGTTTCAACACAAAGGGATCAATGAGTTGTAAAATATCACTGGGGCCTTCGGAGAAGGACCAGGGGCACATAATCACAATGTACCTTCTGCTTGTAGAAGGTCTTGGTGCTTGACAGGGTCGAGTCGGTTTTAGGGTTCTTTGAAGCTTCTGCAACAGAATTCTGGGTGGGAGACAGCTGTGGGTATCAGGCAGCAGGCAGTTCGGCGAGTGAGGCTGGGCTGACGGCTGCAGGCTGGCCTACACGGTGGCTCAGGGTCAGGAAGTGTTTGTCAGTGGGTCGGAAGCACTGGTCCAGGCGTCTTGGACATTAGCAACTGCTGTATGACAACAGTCTGTTGCAGCTCGAGGGGCACGGCTGGCTCGAAAATGTCCTTTATGCTGTTTGATGCTTGTTGAAGCACTCGTCATGGATTCTTCACTGGGCTCGTGTCGTCCTTTAGGGAGACGGCCCTAAACTGGGGAGAGCGTTGCAGGCAACGGTCTTGCCCTAGATTTGGTTCGAGACTCTCTGGCAATTCCCAACTAGGAAGCTTGCTTGCAGAGCCTAGCCAGGCACGCTTTGTGCTGGCTGGGTACCGGTTCTGGAGCTGCTGGAGGTTCCTCTGGATTCAGTATCTCTCTCTGTTCCCTTAGAGATATTTAGGGGAGGGATCTTGCTTCCCTCTTTGGAAATCCTGCTTTCCTTCACTGGCGGAAGCAGTAAGGCAAACTGTAACTGCAGCCGAGGACCAAATAAATTCTTCTTGTTACTCCTTGCTAAGTCGTCAGATGATCTGGCTCAACCCTCTAAAAAAGTGAAATGGGCCACAGTGATTGGTTTGGGGTAAGGCTACATTCATGAATCAATCCTGGGTCCCCACCAACAAGCTCCTGTATGCATGAGATTGTAACTAGAGCGCTTTGCAAAAGAAAAAGTAAAAGGGTGAAAACATGTAATACTAGGTCCCATCCATCTTTCTATTTGTTGTGGATCAAATGATCTCTCTGGTAAATTGAGCTCTCTGTGGTTCCTGCATAAGGCGGCAGGTCTCCCTTGAAGCTGTGGCAAGACCAGACTTTTGGTCGCCACCAAACCACATACAAGTACCTTCTGAATGGTGTACCCCTCTGGGTATGACTATTGTAAATGCATAGTCCCAGACATGACAGGTCACTGCCCTTGATACTGAGAGGCAGGAACTGGCTTCAGGTTGACGCAGTGCATATCAGAGGTTGTTGGGGGTTGCATTTCTTTTGTTAACCTCTGCAGCCAGACCCCATGTGGTTCTGTTTGAAGTAAACTCTATTAGTATGTTAATTATTTTAATTTCTGCCACCATCTGCAGATCTTAAACAAACAGACAGCGCGGGTACATGGAGCCTTTGATAGTTAATGAGGCTGGGCTTTGTCAGGTGTATTGACCCACATTTGAGCCATTAAGCTGCAACATTTGGTGCTGTGGGCTTAGAAAATCCAAGATGGCCAAAAAGCCCACATGTGCGCCAGAATCTAGGAGAACCGCGCAGTTTGTGCGCACACCAAAATGGTCGCCTAACCTTCCACCCACCACTGCGAGCGTGATGGGCCAGGGGTGCCATGAGTGGAATGTTTCCCAAAGGAAAAACAGCAGTGCCTGTTAGCTTAAAAAACCCTTTGAAATCACCTTGGTTTCTCTGAATGCAAGCTTAAAAAATGCCTATGTCAAACATTGCATGATATTCAAAAATCTCACTGAACACCAGCAGACATTTGGCAGAATGAAGTTTTGTGTGCATACAAAATCTGGAAAGAAAAAGAGCCCAAAACAATGTTCATAACAAAACTGGCTGAGCTGTGGAGGTCAGCAGCTTAAGTTAAACTGAACTGAAAACCACTAAAATCGAAATGTTTAAATTAAATGAGGGACCTACTTTTGAGTGTCACATAGTTTGTAACTGTTGAAATGTCATAGTTTTGAACTTAGAATCAGCACTCTAGCTGCATGTGTAAAAATTGTCAGTTTGATTTGAATGTAGAAAACTGGGAACAAAAAGTGACATTTAGCTGAAACCTGGCTTAATGAAACTGGATTCTGCCTGACAACTACCCCTGACAGGAGTTGAAACTGGATCAACAGCTGTGTTCCCAGGCCTGGCTGCATTCTGATTCCCCCACAAAAAGGAGGTGAAACCTCTCTGATTGAATTACCTGGGGACGGCAGGAAACTGAACAATGGACTCAGGCAAATGTTATATTGGGGGGGGCGTAAAGTGGCTTCCTCTTGGGAGAAGTGGGAGGAGAAGTGCCTGTGAGAGCCAGCTGAGCTTGGGGGGAAGTGGATAAACCAGTTCTTGCACCATGTGATGTGGGAAGCGACACCCCTTTTTGACCAGGGCATAAGTTAAAAAGTTAGATAACTCATAGTGCGGACTGGTCAAAATTATATAAGTAATATCATTATTCTTGTGTTTTTTCTGTGCACGTTTTAAGAGGCGTTAGGACCCTGTGGTGTATTCTGGGGGGTTGCTAGCAGAAAATAGGGTCTCACTCCAAATGTCTGCATGTTAAAAATCTGACACTTCATCAATTAATGTCCATACTCCTTGCGCACATGTGTGTAATTTTGGGTAAATGTCCGATATTGCAAAACCAGTCAAAAAGCGCAAAATGTTGTCATTTTTTAATGCAAGCCCCCAGGAAGATCAGAAGCGGACATGCATGGACCATAAGGAATATATAATGTGTACATGTAATTTCAACAAATTGTCTATCTGGGAAATATGTATTTGAATCAAATATAGATTTGTGGGCAAATTGACCAGGGGAGGATCCTCTGACCTATAAACAGACCTCATCATGATGACAATCCATTTCCTTCCCCCAATCATGGGAGAGGGGAGAATTGGGCCAATGACAAGTAGAGAGGGGCAGGCTTAGCTAGGCCCAGGCACACACCCACTTCCAAAACACATAAAAAGAGACTGCTGGGACAGGTAGAGAGATTCAATTCCATTTTCTGCGGGACGCTCTGCCAGGAGACTCCAGACTTCACATCCATCAACCTCCAAAGACCAGAACTTTACTTCAGAACTTAAAGCAAGGGCCTAAACCCACAAACTGAGAACTCTTCTCAGCAGGCCTCAGCATCCTTAAAATCATCTGCAAACTATTCCACAGCTGGGCGAGCTGGATGAATTTGTTGCCAAGAACTTTTGCCGGAACCGCAGACCAGACCCAGACCGCTGTGAGCAGAACCAGAGATCCAGATCGCTGTGAGCAGAACCGGTGCCTGATTGACCCGCCGAGCAGACAGAACCGCCGCTGGACGTGTTGACCAGATCCGTGACAAAGCCTATTTCAAATTTATATTGTGAGTACCTAGCAGAACTGTGCAGAACCAATCTCTTAGTTAAAATAATCTAATTCAAGCTATTTTAACCTAAGTAGAACTGCCTCCTAGAAATCGTGTCATCTGTCATTTGTAAAGCTGCACAACTGTCACCTGTCAATTCTGCAGCTGCAAGCTGTCACCTGTCATTCTGAGTTTTACTTTAAATCCGAAAATCTACCTTTATTAAATCGTCCGTATCTCTGGAACC
Source organism: Ambystoma mexicanum (assembly GCF_040938575.1). Classification (NCBI taxonomy): domain Eukaryota; kingdom Metazoa; phylum Chordata; class Amphibia; order Caudata; family Ambystomatidae; genus Ambystoma; species Ambystoma mexicanum. The sequence continues at coordinate 213,413,986 of NC_090931.1, forward strand.
GTTTGGGCAGGAACAAAATTTAACTTTCATTGTAAAGCTCCCTATACTTTTTCCGCAATCGTGATTTACACACTCACGAAATTTACCGCGATTTGCGATTTGGCTCAATTTCTCCACTTGTCAAAATATCAGCTCCATTCTTTCCTTTGTTAAAATCCGTTTGCAACCTGGTAATAACTCATAGAGCATTGCTAAAGTGAGCCTGAACTAATACCAACAAGCATCTCACTCACCCAGAACCTCTAGAGGGAATTAAAAGCAATTTTAGCACCTTTTCACTTCCTTGCAAACCACATTAAAGTAATTCACCTGTGTTTAAAACTCATACCTGTTTTCTCTAAGCTTGCTGGGGGAACTGGAACTGTGTATTGCATTATAAAGTGTGATTTGTTGGGATTCTTGAAGACTGTGTGCTCTCCTTCCATTTCTTGTATTGCATAGGGGGGGAGTGAATTGTCAAAAGAAAAAGTGATCATATTACCTTTTGCTAAAATCATAACAAGTTATTTCTGTACTGCATTTTATTCCACCTTGCATTTCCTTGAAACCATCAATCATTTTCAGCTACCTCATCCTCTACACTACTCCTAAGTAACCAAATCAGTGTACCCCTGTAACATTATCCATTGTTGATCACGGTCATATTCTGAAGAGTGATATCAGTTATCACTTTATTTATTAAGTGTGATAGATATATATTGTGGAATTGTCCAAATAAACCTTTTAAATTTGCAAAACAAACCTACTTCTTGGCTCAGGGGGATTCTAAGAGGGGGGTGTTATACAAGGGTTGTCATCCAGAGTACTGAACTGGACATAAAAATACATCAATAAGGGTTTTCCTCAGCATCCCAGTCTAGGCATTGACTTAGCTGTAGTGTTGATTGAATACCGCTTACAAAGTGGGGGCTCGGAGCCGGAGATTCTGGGTTAGATCTATCACTTGTGCAGATTAATACAGTGTGCTAACTGACAGGAGACATACATCCGGTCGGATCACCATGCTGTGTTACGCTGTAAAGCACTCCTCAAAGGAACGCTTTAAGGAAACGGTCTGTTTTGCAAAAAATAAAATACAAACTTCTGTAAGTCAGGAAGGAACTCAAATTCCAGAATGACGACACTGGTAGACATCAAAATAGCCAGAGAGCACTTCTTACATAAGCTGTTTGTGAGAGGTGAGTGGACTCATCAGGACCAAACGGTCTGGTTGCAGGCAATCGCGCAGCAGGTCACTGAAACAGGGTCAGATATCTGGAGAGATCAGGGTCCCCTACATGTGGCCCTGAGTGAACTATATATGGCCCCTAAAGCCAAAGATGAACATAATAAGATTGCCAGGATAGCGGCATATTTGTACCTATATATGGGAGCCATGCAGGACAAATGTGCTGAAGGCCAAGATCTGGCAAATAGGCAACAGATGGCGTTAGAGAAGGCCCAATCTGATCTGGACTCTTCTGAACAGAGGCTACTCAGGAGCCAGGAGTCAGAAAAGGACAGCAGACAGTACATCACTAAAATAAAGGAGGATATGGATGTGCTGCAACAGGAAAAGGCTGACCAGGATACCAGATTTCTGGCCTTGCAGAAGGAGTACCAAGAAGGTTTGGACTCCCTACTGCAGAGCCAGAAAAAGCTGGAGCAACAGTTAGACTTCAATAGGGCATGTGCTGAGCAGGTAGTCACCCTGCAAAGCCACCTAGATAGGGAGAAGGCAGAGAGCAATAAACTGATTTTGAAAGACCTGGATACCCAGGCAGAGTTTGACCAGGAGCGCCAGAAAGCTGGTGCCTTCCAAAGGCAAAGGGACGACCTGGCGGCACAGATGCAGGCTCTTAGTCAGGAAAGGGATACCTTAGGCCAGGAAGTCTGCCACTTAAAAAGGAAAATGGAAGAAAATCACCTTGCCCTCCAGGGACTGGGTGACCTCCAAAAAGAACACCAGAACTTGTTAGAGCACACCAGGAAGGTGGAGGATGCTCTGGCAAGAAAGGAGCAGGCCAATAGGGACACAACTCAGGAGGTAACCCTCCTGCAGCAAAGACTGGCCCAGTACTCCAGGACCAATCAGGAGGCACAGAGAGAGAATGAGGCTCTCTGCCAGCACAATGATAGGCTCCAGCAACAGGTAGTGATGCAGGAGAGACTGATATAGTCTAGTAAGGCCTTAACTGAGGAATTGAAAGCACAGGCTCTTGCATTGCAACAGGAAGCAGGGGCGGATAGAGATGAGGTTCACTGGGAAAGAGAAACTCCTGAGCATAACATCAGGAGCCCTAGTACCAGAGGCCTTCATCTCTCCCAGTCCCTGGACTCTGCCACCCCCATCTTCCCTTGCGCACATGAGCCCAGGGCCACGAGGATGGCAGATTACTATCCAGCTAGAAGTATGGGGCTCATATGCCAGTACCTCCCAGGAATGGATGGGCGAGCATCCGGGTATGAGCACCCAAGCACAGTGCAATTTAGTGGGGAACCCCAGGAGAGTAGGCCCATTAAGGGCATCCTGAAAACCTCTGCCCATTTAGGTCAGTAGGGGGGCACCCATCAAATCCTGGCAGCAAGGAGGGATCTGAAGACTCCTCTGAGCATTACAGGACACAGGAGACCAGGTCCCCACATTCTGGAAGCCATTCCCAGGCACACAGAATCCAGGAAAACCTGGAAGATCAGACGGGCACTTCTGGGAGCAGTGCTTCTGAGTCAGAGGATGAATGGACCACGGTGACCCAAACCAAAAAGGCCAATAAGGCAAAAAGGGCCTTGCTTAAGGACCCATTGAAACAAATAAAGGCAATAAGGAGTGTCATCACGCCTTATCATAAGAACGCCAAGTATTCTGTTTGGGAACACCTGGAGCTCTATGAGCAAATGATGGAGACTTTCCATTTGAAGGACAGCAGTAGCTGCATCCAGTACGTCAAATGGACCTTCTCACCAGAATACTCTAGTTTCTTTGCAGGACTGGAGGATCAAAACCATTCAAGGTGGTCCACATACAGGGTGGCCATCTTGAAACATTTTTCTGTGCACAGAAATCCTCAAGAGGCTCGCAAGGCAGCCTACAATCTGCAATGTGGGGAGGATCAGGCCCCACAAGAGTTTGTGCAAGAATTAAAGCGTGCTTTTGCGCAGACCACCAGAAGGGTGCGCACGGATATGTCATGATCACTGCTTCCAAGGAGCCAGGACCAGCCCAACGTCCTTGGAAGCAGGCCCCTAACCCTAATCCTAAGCACCAGCCGGTCCCCACAGGGACCTTTTGGGCCTTGTCCTGGCCCCGGTGGCACCAGGCTCATCAAAACCATTGGTCCCGGCACTGGAAGCGCCGGGCTCATAATAGGTGTGAAGATGCTTGGGTGGACTTACCTGCAGCAGACCAGGCTGCTTACTTACCAGCCACCTAGAAGCCATCTGAGAACAGGAACTACTTTCTTACCTGGGTGGGGCAGCTCCACTCCCTGGATACAGCACGGGAACTCTTCTGGAAACTGGAACTCTTTTCTTACCTAGGTGGGGCCGTGGAAGAAGACGCCTCATCACCCCAAGGCTATTTAAACCACACCCGATAGATGAAGCGTGCTTCGCGTTACTCTGCATCTGCAGCAGAACGCTCACCGAGTCTGCTCCGGCCTTTCTTCTTCCGATCCTGGACCTGCAAGAATCCTACTTACCACTTCAGTATCCAGACATCATCAGCACCTGCAAAGAACAGAAACAACAGGTTAGCAAGGCGAACTTTACAAGCAGTGCTTACTTACCTGATCCATCGGCAGCGGCGGTTTCTTCACGCCGCATCTCCACCTGCAAGAACAAAAGCATTGCCATACTTACCGGCACGCTGTGAATTCCGGATTTCTTCGTTCTGCATCGCCGCCTGTGAAGACAAATTATCGTTAACAACTTACTGGCATTCCGCGGACTCCGGCCCTGCAACCCAACATCTGAAAGGCAAAAGAAAAGACATTAAGCAGGTATTTACTTACGTCCATCACGCTCGTCGTAATAAAACGCCTGCGAATACTCCGGCATCTCTTTAACACGAACTAAGCTGCAAGGAAAGAGACAGTTAGAGCGCTTGCCATACTTACGAACTTCCAGGCGCTTCACTTCATCTTTCATCTCAAGAGCCCTGCAATACATAAGGGAAAGGCATTATACAGAGTCTGCATATAAACGTGCCACGCATGTAAAGACTATAAAGACAAAAGGTGTCCAGAAACTCACCGCTCGTGCAGATAACGACGGTAACCATCCTCTGAATTCAAGAGGCCTGTGTTTCACCAGTGAAGGAACTGGCAACGGCACGCTGCACCAGACGCAGTTGGAGAGCCCAGCATTCACCTATATAAGGTGAGCACGTTGACCTGGGGGCTCTACGAAAAAGCTGGGAAGAGAGAGAGAGAGAGAGAGGGACATTCAACAACCCAGACCATTAACCCCCATATTCTTTCACCTGCAGAAACCTCACTCTTCGAGTCCGACACACAGTGCGAAGAGGTTCGACCCCAGAAGCCAATCGAGTCCTGCACATCACTTTTCGAGTCACAGACAGCTTCCTGCCAAGACCCGCGCCTCCGTGGGAATCAGGTGAGCGTTACAGAACGCGAAGCCCACCACAAAACTCCTACCCAGGCGCAATGGAAACCTCAGACACTGATCAACTAGCCCAGTTGCACGGGGAATTAAGAGCAGAAGTACATGCAGCTCGTCAGGAAACGAACTCTCTAAGAAGAGAACTGATACTTTCCAAGGAGCGAACAGAGAACCTTGCTAGGCAGTTGTTACAAACGCAGGCAGGACAGACACCTTTGCCTGTTCCAGGAGGAAGTTATCCTTCTGCATCATCTTCAAATCCAGTGCAAATCAATCTGCCCGGTAATGTTCCCTTGGCTCCACCCGAACGATTTTCTGGTGATCCAAAGAAATTCGCAGTGTTCATCAATCAGTGCCGCCTACACTTCTTATGTCGACCAGCTGCATTCCCAACAGACCAGACCAAGGTGGCTTTCGTGCTTTCTTATCTCAGTGGCAGCGCTGCAGATTGGTCGATCCCTTTAGTCACCCAGGATGATCTGGTTTTACATGATTTTCAGGCCTTCCAGTCCAGCATGGAGAAACTGTTCGCAAGACATGCACAAGGGCAGGCCTTGGACAATGAACTTCTCTCATTACGACAGGGTAATCAAGACCTCTTGACTTATATAGCCTCCTTCAATAGACTCATAATGGAAACACAATGGCCCGAGGACAAGAGAATAACGCTTTTCTACAGAGGCCTGCGTGGAGAGCTCAAAGATGTGTTAGCGCAAGTTGTGAATCCTCCACAAGAATGTTCTGACTATATTGACTTAGTTGTCCAATTGGACCATAGACTACAGAACAGGAAGGCAGATCGTTCCAGATTTGATACCCGAGTGTTTTCTAAACCACAGACCTCGAATAAGGGAGCTGACACTGTGGAACCCATGCAAATAGGGGGCATGAAAGGACCTTTAACCCAGAAAGAGCGGGAAAGAAGAAGGCAGCTGCAATTATGCCTCTATTGCGGAAACTCAGGACACTTTCTTCGGGACTGTCCAGTGAAACCAGCTAAGAACACTGTAGGAGCCGCGGATACCTGTACCACAAATTCTGAGCAGGGAAACAACCTCGCCCGACAAGAGTAGAGGTCCTCTTGCCGAGCGTTAAGATCTGTCCCGTGACCTCGCATTTCGTGATACCCATGGTCCTCATTAGTCCTGAACGTCCGGATCGTTTGCATGCAATTGAAGCTTACATTGACAGCGGAGCAATCGGTAACTATGTGGACCGTGAAATGGTATCAAGGATGAATCTACCCCTTGTCCCTAAGGAAGTAAAAGACGTCATCACTACTGTGAATGGCACGGAGATAGCCTCCGGACCAGTAACGCATGCCACCCAAGAAGTGACGCTAGTGAGTCAAGATGGACACCGGGAGAGAATCGTGTTCGATGTAATCAAGGCCCCTCAGTTCCAGATCATTCTGGGAATCCCTTGGTTAGAGAAGCACAATCCTCAGATCGATTGGCGAGCAAAGATGGTTCAGTTTCCAGAGTGTTTTACCACTTGTTATCCTCGGCCTGATGTTTCACTGGCGGCAATCTCTTCTGAGGAGGTGCCCAAATTACCTCCCGAATACCAGGAATTCCAAGACGTCTTCCGGAAGGATCAAGCCAACACCCTGCCTCCTCATAGGTCTTACGACTGTCAAATAGATCTGATACCTGGAACAACTCCTCCTTGCAGCAGGATTTATGCCCTCACCGAGCCAGAGAACCTTCACCTCAGACAATACCTAGACCAATACCTAGCTAACGGGTTTATCCGTCCTTCAAAATCTCCAGCTTCATCGGCTTTGTTCTTCGTTCCGAAAAAGGAAGGAGACCTTAGGACTTGCATAGATTACCGCGCCCTGAATCAGATCACCGTTAAAAACAGATACCGTTACCTTTGATCCCTGAACTCCTGGATCAAGTCAAAGATGCATGTATATACACAAAGTTGGACCTCAGAGGAGCCTACCACTTGGTACGGATAAAAGAGGGCGATGAATGGAAAACGGCCTTCCGCACCAAGTACAGGCTATTCGAATATCAAGTGATGCCCTTTGGACTGTGTAATGCTCCTGCTGCTTTCCAGTATTTTATGAACGATGTCCTTAGAGAACTCATAGACGTGTGTGTTGTTGTCTACATTGATGACATCCTCGTCTATTCATCATCTGAAGAGGAACATCAGAGACACGTTAAAAAGGTTCTCAAGAGATTGCGTAGACATAATCTTTTTGCTAAGCTTGAGAAATGCGTTTTCAACGTAACGGAAGTCGAGTTCCTGGGATTCATATTGTCACCTAACGGAGTCCATATGGATTCAAAGAAAGTTGATGCAATCATCAAGTGGCCATCACCAACCTCTGTAAAAGGAGTTCAAAGCATGTTAGGATTCGCTAACTTTTACCGCAGATTCATTCCTGAATTTTCTCGGATAGTCCAGCCCATCACCGCTCTGTTGAAAAAGAACAAACGTTTTGAGTGGTCTTCTGAAGCAGAACAAGCTTTTCAGGACTTAAAAGCTAAATTCATTTCTGCACCTGTTTTAAAACATCCTCGCCCAGAACTCCCCTACATCGTGGAAACGGATGCTTCTAGTCTTGCTATGGGGGCAGTTTTATCACAAAGAGATCCGGTCACACACCAACTACCTGTTGCCTTTTGGTCCCGCAAGTTTTCGCCTCCCGAGATCAACTATTCAATTACAGACAAGGAACTTTTGGCCATCAGATCGGCCTTTAAAGCCTGGCGGCATTATCTTCTAGGAGCCAGACACACAGTCACCGTAATGACTGATCACCGCAATTTACAATATCTAAAGACAGCCAAAGCTCAGTCTTCCAGACAGCTTCGCTGGGCTCTGTTTCTAGCAGAATTTGACTTTATAATTACTTATCGACCAGGCAGTAAGAACGGAAAAGCAGATGCTCTCTCCCGGATGGGAGTAGATGAACATTTGACCAATCCAGAACCAATACCCATAATCCCAGAACAAAGAATTTTGGGTTTGGTCAGCGCTCAATCTTTTGAAGACATCAAGACCATGGTTAAATCACTCCTAACTCCGGGCGATTTGCAAGATTGGCAATTAAAGGGGAAAGAATTCTCAGTGGATCAAGACCTACCATATTTCCGAGGACGATTGCATTTACCCTGTGAGAAAATACAAAAACAAGTAATCTCCTGTTATCACGACTCTCTAATGGAGGGTCACCCTGGCATTACCAAAACCATGGAAAAGATTAAAAGACATTTCTGGTGGCCGTCATGGAAAAAGGATATTAGAGACTTTGTAATCTCCTGTGGTGTGTGTGCCCAGAATAAAAGTCAGAAGGAGAAACCAGACGGCCTATTACAGCCACTAGACATCCCTCCCTGTCCATGGCATACCCTGTCCATGGATTTCATCACGGACTTACCTCCATGCTCGGGGTATACTACCATTTTAGTAGTCGTGGATCTATTCTCCAAGATGGCTCACTTCATTCCCCTGAAGGGTCTACCATCAGCCTCAGTGTTGGCCCGAGAATTCTTAGAAAACATTGTTCGGCTACACTGTTTTCCCTCGGTTTTAGTCTCCGATAGGGGAAGTCAATTCATCTCTCACTTCTGGCGCAGTTGCTGTCGTCTAGCCCAAATTGATGTAAGACTTTCAACTAGTCACCATCCCCAAACTGACGGAAAAACCGAAAGGACAAATCAAACTCTAGAGCAATATCTACGTTGCATGCTCCAACAAACTGAAAACCCCTGGAAGGATATTCTTTGGATCGCTGAATACGCTTACAATAATTCGATTCATTCTGGAACAGGGAAGACTCCCTTCTTCCTACTATACGGACACCATCCTAGAACCTCTAACCTGGATCCTCCCCAAGAATTCGAAGCACCTGCTGTGGATCACTTGCACTCGGAGATCACCCGTGCTTTTAAGGAAGCCTCGGCCCATCTGCAAAGAGCTAAAGCTCAATTCAAAAGAGGAGCAGATCGACACCGTAAAGAGGCTCCTCACTACGCTGTAGGAGATCAGGTCTGGCTATCCACTAAGCACCTGCCTCTAAAGGGACCCCGCACCTTCATCCCGAGATACCTTGGACCCTATCTCATATCTGCCATAATTAATCCGGTGGCTGTCAAATTGGAGTTACCTACGCATATGAAAATACACCCAGTATTCCATGTCTCCTTATTAAAACCAGTACAACCAGAAACCCGATTGACTGAATTCCCAGAACCGGTTTTAGTAGATGGAGAACTTGAATTCGAAGTTAAGAACATCCTAGACTCCAAGATCTAAGTTATATTATCTGGTTGATTGGAAAGGTTACGGCCCCCAGGAAAGGTCTTGGGAACCTTCAGAATATGTCCACGCACCTCGTCTGGTCAAGAAATTCCATCTGAATCACCCCGACAAGCCAAAACCCCCGGAGAAGACACGCTTAGGAGGGGCCTTGAGGGGGGGTACTGTCATGATCACTGCTTCCAAGGAGCCAGGACCAGCCCAACGTCCTTGGAAGCAGGCCCCTAACCCTAATCATAAGCACCAGCCGGTCCCCACTGGGACCTTTTGGACCTTGTCCTGGCGCCGGTGGCACCAGGCTCATCAAAACCATTGGTCCCGGCACTGGAAGCGCCGGGCTCATAATAGGTGTGAAGATGCTTGGGTGGACTTACCTGCAGCAGACCAGGCTGCTTACTTACCAGACACTTAAAAGCCATCTGAGAACAGGAACTACTTTCTTACCTGGGTGGGACAGCTCCACTCCCTGGATACAGCACGGGAACTCTTCTGGAAACTGGAACTCTTTTCTTACCTAGGTGGGGCCGTGGAAGAAGACGCCTCATCACCCCAAGGCTATTTAAACCACACCCGATAGATGAAGCGTGCTTCGCGTTATTCTGCATCTGCAGCAGAACGCTCACAGAGTCTGCTCCGGCCTTTCTTCTTCCGATCCTGGACCTGCAAGAATCCTACTTACCACTTCAGTATCCAGACATCATCAGCACCTGCAAAGAACAGAAACAACAGGTTAGCAAGGCGAACTTTGCACGCAGTGCTTACTTACCTGATCCATCGGCTGCGGCCGTTTCTTCACGCCGCATCTCCACCTGCAAGAACAAAAGCATTGCCATACTTACCGGCACGCTGTGAATTCCGGATTTCTTCGTTCTGCATCGCCGCCTGTGAAGACAAAGTATCGTTAACAACTTACTGGCATTCCGCGGACTCCGGCCCTGCAACCCAACATCTGAAAGGCAAATGAAAAGACATTAAGCAGGTATTTACTTACGTCCATCACGCTTGTCGCAATAAAACGCCTGCGAATACTCCAGCGTCTCTTTAACACGAACTAAGCTGCAAGGAAAGAGACAGTTAGAGCGCTTGCCATACTTACGAACTTCCAGGCGCTTCACTTCATCTTTCATATCAAGAGCCCTGCAATACATAAGGGAAAGGCATTATACAGAGTCTGCATATAAACGTGCCACGCATGTAAAGACTATAAAGACAAAAGGTGTCCAGAAACTCACCGCTCGTGCAGATAACGACGGTAACCATCCTCTGAATTCAAGAGGCCTGTGTTTCACCAGTGAAGGAACTGGCAACGGCACCCTGCACCAGACGCAGATGGAGAGCCCAGCATTCACCTATATAAGGTGAGCACGTTGACCTGGGGGCTCTACGAAAAAGCTGGGAAGAGAGAGAGAGAGAGAGGGACATTCAACAACCCAGACCATTAACCCCCATATTCTTTCACCTGCAGAAACCTCACTCTTCGAGTCCGACACACAGTGCGAAGAGGTTCGACCCCAGAAGCCAATCGAGTCCTGCACATCACTTTTCGAGTCACAGACAGCTTCCTGCCAAGACCCGCGCCTCCGTGGGAATCAGGTGAGCGTTACAGATAGCAGAGAATTTATCAATACGTTTTTCCATGCCTTACCTAAATACATAATGACCCAGCTCGTGAGAGATTTTCATGAGAAAAGATCTTTAGACTGGGTCATTGAACAGGCTACCCGGATCTATGAGGTGCAGAAGCCCATCGAAAATAAAAATAATGCGCAGAAAAACCCCAAAACCAACAACACCCCTGCTGCTGCCAAGGTGGCAGAGGTAAAGGTCACCCCCGTTTTGGATTTGGAGATGGGGGGGCCTAAAAACCTACCTGCACCTAATAATGCCCAGCCCAGAAGGCCCTCGGGCCAGTCACAGACAGGGAGCCAAGGAGGTAGTCCCACAAATGGGGTCACTCACTCCCCTGATTACGTCAGTCCCCGCTACAAGGGAAACCGACCCATCCTGGGTTATGTGTGGACTTCTCCAGTCCAAGGGGGGGGATCCAGCCAAGCGCCTAACCCGGGGAACTTCCCTCCTTACTTCCCCCAGGAGGGCAGAAACTCACCAAATCCTGGGCAGAACTTTTTCCCCAGGTATCCACCCAATTTCCAACCCCAAAACCATCCACCCTTCTTTCCCCAATTCCCTGAGCCCAGACAACCTAATCCGGGAGAGAGGAGGCCAAGGGTGGAGGGGTACCCAAATCTTCCCAACCAGGGGTACTACCAGAGAAGGGATAGCTACCCTTCCCGGGATCAGCCCAGGGGAGAAAATAGAGCCCCATATCAGCCTGAGCGGGTTTCACAACTTGAGCGCCAGGTCCAAAATATGGCACGGGATCTGGGTCACATACTGAGGGCTCAACAGAACCCTCAGATGAGCATGCCACCGCAGAATGCCCCAAACTCTGGACCTGGTGCTCCAGAACAATGACGGGGGCAGCACCCCGATAACCCACCGGTTCCCAGGGAGGAGGCACAAGGGGAAGGGGGGTGTAAAGCCTTGGAGGAAGCTTCCTTCCCAACTTGTAAACAGCCCCTGGAATAGCAGGAACCGGAAACAAAATCTCCTGCCCCTGAAAGCCTGCCTCCCAAGGAACAGAGGGGGGGTAGGGGAAACAAAGGACCCAAACAGACCCACTTTGTGGAGGAGGTACAGGTCTTCCAATTTGAGGGAGAGGGATCCTCAGAGGATCCTGGGAAAAGAATCTTCTCCTTTAGAGATGGGGGAACTCCTCCCAAAGAAAAATGGGTCCCAAAGGGATTCCAATCCAGACTGGGGAGATATGGAGACTGAGCTACCGCCGCCCATCATCTCATCCCAGAACCCACAATACCGAAATCCCCTGGTTCAAACCCATCCTGGTGACTGCCTCCAAAAAGGGGGGGGGGCGGACCAGAACCGGAACCAGGGGAACCCACAATGGCTCTGATCTCCAGTTGCCAACTTTTTCTTTCAGATTCCCCAGGCTCTTCACAGAATCCTGCCCAAATCTCTTCGCTAGCAATGTCCAGGAAGACAATCAGGAAGGACGTTGTAAGGGGTCTGCATGTCTCGACAAACTGCTCCCCCTTCAAGCAGACATATATTCTGGCACCTCTTGGTTTTTTTTTTTAGTTGTCCTTTTTTTTTTTGCTTTTCCAATCTGGTAAAATATCTCTATTAGTACCCTTGGCGGATGCGTCAACCATTCAGGTTGCTCAAAACCTGGCAGACTCTAATGATCCAAGCCCTGGCTCTATACAACCCGAGCAGTGGAGGCACCTGCCATCTTCCCTCCTGTTCCCTGTCCCCATCCCTTTCCCCGCCAGCCCCCACCTTGATACCGCCACCTCCCACTCACCTGTTGCTTTGCTGCCACGCCACACTTCACCCGACTCCATGGAGGGCCGCCATGGAAATCGAATGGGGGCTCTGCACCAGATCCCCGATTTCCACTTCCGTGGTGGCCATGTTGGGTGAGGATGCCTTTGCATGCATCAATGGGTTATGCGCTTGCCATGACCGTTGATTCATATGAATGTATTGCTTTTGGCACCCCGAGGGATTGTCTTGGGGTGCTAATAAGCAATAAGCACCTGGTCTTCAATGCAGTCTTATAGCTGCTTCCCCACCCCGCAATCTTCACCCCACTTTTCCTCTCCTCTGTCACTGTTTCCTTCCCTTCACACTCCAGCCCCCTACCCCACTCACCTTATTCTTTTGATGGGCCACTGTAGAAATGGAAGAGGGGCTCTGCATGGAGCGCCGCCTTCTGTTTTCACTGCGGCCATCTTCAGTCAGTATTGTCTATGAACGAATGGCGTGCCTTTCATTCAAAGAAAATGCAATGCTATGAGCACCAGATTGGAAACCCGGGGTGCTAATGACAATAACACCCAATCCTGCAGGCTGGATCGGGTGGTAACAGCTCTGGGGGCCTATCATTAAGGCCTTTGCGGTAGGGCCCCAGGCCATTACCACCACCTGATCAGCCCAGCCGGTGTGACAAATCAGTTTCCGGGGCACCAGTGGTCCAGGGATGAATATCAATTTCTAAACCATCAATCAGCCCCACACCTCTAGTACACCAGAAGGTATCCTAACAGATTGGAAACAGAAGCACATTATAAACCTCTGTGTCCAGTTTTGGTAACGTGGACGGAATGGCATGCTTATCTCTGCAAGGTTGTGGATCTTTGGTTAGTTGTAAAACCGTGAAAATACAATTGTTACCCAATGATAAAAGGGATTGTCCAGTCAAGACTGTATACAAATATTAACTTTATTATGATCACAACAGGCAGTTCTAGCACACTACAAAATATAACCCACCCTGTAAAGGAATGGAGAGGACATACAGTTTCAAGAAGGAAAAGGGATGCACTCTGGATACTGACAGGCAGTTAGTCGGTAAAGTCATTAATCGCAATAGTTCAAGGATACTTGGTTTCAACACAAAGGGATCAATGAGTTGTAAAATATCACTAGGGACCTTCGGAGAAGGACCAGGGGCACATAATCACAATGTACCTTCTGCTTGTAGAAGGTCTTGGTGCTTGACAGGGTCGAGTCGGTTTTAGGGTTCTTTGAAGCTTCTGCAACAGAATTCAGGGTGGGAGACAGCTGTGGGTATCAGGCAGCAGGCAGTTCGGCGAGCGAGGCTGGGCTGACGGCTGCAGGCTGGCCTACACGGTGGCTCAGGGTCATGAAGTGTTTGTCGGTGGGTCGGAAGCACTGGTCCAGGCGTCTGGGACATTAGCAACTGCTGTATGACAACAGTCTGTTGCAGCTCGAGGGGCACGGCTGGCTCGAAAATGTCCCCCAGGAGAGTAGGCCCATTAAGGGCATCCTGAAAACCTCTGCCCAGTTAGGTCAGTAGGGGGGGTACCCATCAAATCCTGGCAGCAAGGAGGGATCTGAAGACTCCTCTGAGCATTACAGGACACAGGAGACCAGGTCCCCACATTCTGGAAGCCATTCCCAGGCATGCAGAATCCGGGAAAACCTGGAAGATCAGACGGGCACCTCTGGGAGCAGTGCTTCTGAGTCAGAGGATGAATGGACCAGGGTGACCCGAACCAAAAAGGCCAATAAGGCAAAAAGGGCCTTGCTTAAGGACCCATTGAAACAAATAAAGGCAATAAGGAGTGTCATCACGCCTTATCATAAGAACGCCAAGTATTCTGTTTGGGAACACTTGGAGCTCTATGAGCAAATGATGGAGACTTTCCATTTGAAGGACAGCAGTAGCTGCATCCAGTACGTCAAATGGACCTTCTCACCAGAATACTCTAGTTTCTTTGCAGGACTGGAGGATCAAAACCATTCAAGGTGGTCCACATACAGGGCGGCCATCTTGAAACATTTTTCTGTGCACAGAAATCCTCAAGAGGCTCGCAAGGCAGCCTACAATCTGCAATGTGGGGAGGATCAGGCCCCACAAGAGTTTGTGCAAGAATTAAAGCGTGCTTTTGCGCAGACCACCAGAAGGGTGCGCACGGATAGCAGAGAATTTATCAATACGTTTTTCCATGCCTTACCCAAATACATAATGACCCAGCTCGTGAGAGATTTTCATGAGAAAAGATATTTAGACTGGGTCATTGAACAGGCTACCCGGATCTATGAGGTGCAGAAGCCCATCGAAAATAAAAATAATGCGCAGAAAAACCCCAAAACCAACAGCACCCCTGCTGCTGCCAAGGTGGCAGAGGTAAAGGTCACCCCCGTTTTGGATTTGGAGATGGGGGGGCCTAAAAACCTACCTGCACCTAATAATGCCCAGCCCAGAAGGCCCTCGGGCCAGTCACAGACAGGGAGCCAAGGAGGTAGTCCCACAAATGGGGTCACTCACTCCCCTGATTACGTCAGTCCCCGCTACAAGGGAAACCGACCCATCCTGGGTTATGTGTGGACTCCTCCAGTCCAAGGGGGGGATCCAGCCAAGCGCCTAACCCGGGGAACTTCCCTCCTAACTTCCCCCAGGAGGGCAGAAACTCACCAAATCCTGGGCAGAACTTTTTCCCCAGGTATCCACCCAATTTCCAACCCCAAAACCATCCACCCTTCTTTCCCCAATTCCCTGAGCCCAGACAACCTAATCCGGGAGAGAGGAGGCCAAGGGTGGAGGGGTACCCAAATCTTCCCAACCAGGGGTACCACCAGAGAAGGGATAGCTACCCTTCCCGGGATCAGCCCAGTGGAGAAAATAGAGCCCCATATCAGCCTGAGCGGGTTTCACAACTTGAGCGCCAGGTCCAAAATATGGCACGGGATCTGGGTCACATACTGAGGGCGCAACAGAACCCTCAGATGAGCATGCCACCACAGAATGCCCCAAACTCTGGACCTGGTGCTCCAGAACAATGACGGGGGCAGCACCCCGATATCCCACCGGTTCCCAGGGAGGAGGCACAAGGGGAAGGGGGTGTAAAGACTTGGAGGAAGCTTCCTTCCCAACTTGTAAACAGCCCCTGGAAAACCAGGAACCGGAAACAAAATCTCCTGCCCCTGAAAGCCTGCCTCCCAAGGAACAGAGGGGGGGGGGTAGGAGAAACAAAGGACCCAAACAGACCCACTTTGTTTAGGAGGTACAGGTCTTCCAATTTGAGGGAGAGGGATCCTCAGAGGATCCTGGGAAAAGGATCTTCACCTTTAGAGATGGGGGAACTCCTCCCAAAGAAAAATGGGTCCCAAGGGATTCCAATCCAGACTGGGGAGATATGGAGACTGAGCTACCGCCGCCCATCATCTCATCCCAGAACCCACAATACCGAAATCCCCTGGTTCAAACCCATCCTGGTGACTGCCTCCAAAAAGGGGGGGGGCCCAGAACCAGAACCAGGAGAACCCACAATGGCTCTGATCTCCAGTTGCCAACTTTTTCTTTCAGATTCCCCAGGCTCTTCACAGAATCTTGCCCAAATCTCTTCGCTAGCAATGTCCAAAACCAGAAAGTTAGCCCACCAGTTGTCCTAAAATGTGCATTATCTGTGCCCCCTTGAGGAGAAGGAGGGAAGATATTATGCCCCGGTACAAGTACAGGTGCAGGGTACAATTTTGGCACTGGTGGACACTGGATCCCAAGCAACCCTTCTGTCCAAAAGGGCCTTTGATGAACTAAATGCAGGAAGGGGGGAGAATTACCGAATTCCTCTCACCTCTCTTCCTGGACAACTGCAGAACTTTGACGGGAAGGAAATTCCTGTTGAGGGGACTGCAGACTTGGACATTAAAATTGGGCGACACAAGGTGAAACACCCAGTCATAGTAGTAACTCCAGAGGGCACCCCTTGTTTACTAGGGAACGACCTCCTGAGAAGGTTGTCACCCCTAATAGATTGTGTAAACAAGGTCCTCTGGACCCAGACTAGCCGACCAATAATATTAAAACAGAGTGTCAACCATGTTAGTTTAAAGGGCACCTGCCACATGGTTGAACAAAAATCTGACCAAGCAGAATTTCACTTCCAGAACAACCAAATTCCAGACGTGACAGTAATAGCAGTAGGACAACAGACTGGTGATGGGGGGGTCCTCTCTATTTCTGAAAATCAACCTTCCTTCCAGTTTAAGGTGGTATTCCACACTGGAAGGAAACACTCTGAAATTCTTTACCAATCCACAATCAGACACTCCCACTCC
Organism: Ambystoma mexicanum; assembly: GCF_040938575.1. Classification (NCBI taxonomy): domain Eukaryota; kingdom Metazoa; phylum Chordata; class Amphibia; order Caudata; family Ambystomatidae; genus Ambystoma; species Ambystoma mexicanum. The sequence continues at coordinate 213,430,531 of NC_090931.1, forward strand.
TATAGTCCAGAAAGATGTGAAATCAGCTCAGAGCCTGGCTGATATTGAGCAAATTGGAGATCAGTTGTTCATCCCTGTTCAGTTAAATGATGGGAAGGACTCTGTTCTCGCTCGAGTGTGTGTGAACAACGGTAAGAGCTTCATCAGCGAAGCCATGTTCCGCCAACTCCCAAAAGATCCAGCCATTCCCACATTCAAACTGATAGACAAATGGGAAATGGACCTGGAAGCACCTAATTCCAAACATCTCCTGCCAAGCAGGTGTATGCTCAAAATCTCCATTGGCAACAAGAGCATAGTCCATAATTGTTGGGTCGTGCGAGACGTCACTGCCGCCTTTTACTTAGGCAGTGACATTCTCAATCGCTTTGCCATTAGTTTGGACCTAATAAACTTCAAAGCTTGGTCCCGATTAGCGGATAATCCCATGGGCTTTGATGATCCAGAAAAAGCATTTAGGTCAGCTCAATTGCTACCTTATGCAGTTGAAATTCAGATTAAAGAGGAAGTCACCATCCCAGAAAGGACCCGACAATTCTCCCTGGAAGTGAAAGTTAAAAGAGGACAAAAATTGAAAAACCCTGATGATTACATACATCTAAATGCTTCTCTCCAACAGCAAGGGTTGGGGGTAATCCCAACACCATTAGTCAACATAGAACATGACACCATTCCAATAGAGGTGGAGAACAGCGACTTAAAGAGTATTACTCTAGCCGCAGTCACCATTATTGGAATGGCGGTTGATGACCGACATTTCTCCATTGATTTAGGAAATGAACAGTTAGGACCGATCCCCAAGGACTGTTTTGACAGTGACAGTGAGGACAATACAACACCAGACAAGATCTTCACCCGGCATGGGGGGAACTTCATGGTGTACACTTCCTGCCCTTATGGTAAGGAAGATGTGACTTGTGACTTCAGGAGGGATGAGGTGATTTTTCAGGTCCATGAAGGCTGCCTTTCCCACCTGAGGCCTCCAGTCCAAATCAGCACTCTGACCAGGGACTTCTCGACCAAGCTGGAGGAGGCCGCTGAGATAGCCAAACCAGAAGTCTTTCCAGGCTTCAGGCAGATGGTGAAAGAGAGGGTCAACCTAGCTGTGGCCTGCGTGACTCTGGAACAGAAGCAAAAGTTGAAACACGTTTTCTTGGATTTCCAAGATCTCTTTGCGGTAGACTCATATGACTGTGGTCGCACCGACATCCACACCACAACAATTCCCACGGACCCTGGAATGACTCCAGTGTTTGTGAAGCAATATCGTTTGCCTCTCGCATCAATGGAGTCCCTTACTGAAATAATTAAGAACCTTGAGTCCCGGGGAATAATCCGTCCAGTACACAGCACCTTCAATAATCCGGTGCTGTCAATATTGAAGCCAAACGGCCAGTGGAGACTCTGCGCCGACCTTAGGGAGCTCAACAAATGGGTCCATACTTCCCGATGGCCTCTGCACTACATTGACCAAGGGCTGGCCCAGATTCAGGGGTCACAGGTATTCACAGCAATAGACCTGACCAATGGATACAGGACCGTGCCTGTCAGTAGGGAGGACCAATACAAACTGGCTTTTACCTTTGGGGGCCAGCATGGACCCGGACTCCCTTCGGATACATCAACTCCGGCAATGAATTCAAAATTTTCCTACATAAGGCCATGCCCGACCTGGGTGCGAGGGGTAACCTGGCTTATGTAGATGATGTCCTCATCAAAAGTTCATCTGTGGAAGAACACATAGCGTAGATCCGTTATGTTCTGACACAGTTGAGGGCCGCCGGAGCAAAACTTTCCTTCCAGAAAGCACAGTGGTGTAGAACCAGTGTTAATTTCTTGGGGCATGAGATTACTCCTCAGGGTCTCTGTCCCCAAGAAAAGAAAGTGGAAGCACTTCAGAATCTGAAAGGCCCCACAACTCTGCGGGAACTAAGGAGCCTCCTTGGACTGACTAATTACAGGAGAAAGTTCATTGAAGGCTACGCAGAGATCACTAGACCGCTGATTCATCTCTTGAAGGGGGGGTCAAGTGGGAATGGGGTCCGCCTTGCCCAGCTTACCCTGTCAGAAACAAGGAGTTCTTCCTGGAGACAGGGTTCTCTAATACGTGCTTGACGGCAGTATTATACCAAAAGCATGACAAGGTCAATAAAGTAATCTCCTATGCAAGCAAAACTTTATCCTCTGTGGAGGAAAAATTCAATGATTGTGAGAAGGCACTCCTGGTAACGGTGTGGGCATTGAAGAATTACCGCCCGTTTATCCAGGGGGAACACATCATAGTGGAGACTCCACACCAGCCTCTGCAATATCTCCAGAGTGACAGAATCCGGGCCGGAAATGTGAATAATTCCCGAATTACTTCCTGGATTCTGTCAATGCAAGACTTTCCTGTGGAGGTCAGATATGGCCAAAACAAGAAGAGTCCCCTCGCGCAAGGTCTGGCTGACTTGCATGATTGTGCCAGAGAAAACTGTCTCGAGGACGAAAGTCTAAAAATCAAGGACAACAGGGAGGCATACCTTAATTCCCCACACAAAGTCTTTGAAGAAGACAAGTGTGAGGGAATGCCCACTGTCTATGTGGATGGATGCTCTTACCATGTTGACAACAACGGGGAGAAAGAACTGGTGGCCGGCGTAGGGAATGCATGGGTGAAGGAGTTTCCAGAACCCTCCGCTGGATACAAAATTGGTCCCCGAAGTAGTCAGGTGGCAGAATTGATGGCTGTGAATTAACTCCACGAACTGGTCATAATCACAGATTCGGATTATGTACGGAACGGGTTCGTGGAGCACCTGGTCAACTGGAAAACCAGAGGCATGTTATGTGCTAATAACAAACCCCTGAAACATGGGAAGTTAATCCAAAATATTGATGATCTGGTCACATCGAATGGGATGACCATCTACTGGAAAAAGATCAAGGGTCATTCCAAAGTAGAGGGACCAGACAAAACTGGAAATGACTTAGCTGATCAGCTGGCCAAAACCGGGGCCATCCAAGGGGATCTAATAGAAATAGAGTCCCTGTTGGGGGAAATCCAGGTCACTGCCATCACTAGGTCCCAGACCAATGCTCACAATGATCTTTCAACTGCACAATAGAGTAAGGAGACCCCTGATGCTGATTTAATTACAGCTCCGAAGGGGGATCCAATTATTGGTAAGTTTTACCAACACCTTGAGGACCCTGAGAACTTTCCCCTGACGGATACCGATTACATTGGGAAAGAGGACCTAAGAGTGTTGATGAAATGTCCAAAAATGTTCCGAATACAAGACGGTTTGCTGGGAAGGAAATCCAAAGCTGGCCACGATCAGTGGGTGGTTCCTACCTCATTCCGAAGCCTGATGTTAAGTCACGCCCATGATGCGGCCACCGCCGGTCATAGGGGGTTTCACACAACACTGGAAATCTTAAGAGAGATTGCATACTGGCCACACATGGGGCAGGACCTCGACCAATACTTGAAGGGGTGTCTTGTGTGTGCACAATTTCAGCCATCAGCCCTCACGCACCGTGCACCTCTCCAAAAGTGGGGGATGACACTGCCATGGTCAGATTTGCAAATCGACTTTGTAGTCCCGTGATTCGCTCGTCTAGAGGAAACAAGTACATGTTGACCGTTACATGCTTGTTTACCAAGTGGGTGGAATGTCTCCCAGCCCCAAACTGCAAGGCAGAAACAGCAGCTGCCCTGATGATTAACCACATCTTTTCCCGTTTTGGTCTACCTCAAAGGATTGAGTCAGACAGAGGTAGCCGCTTCACCAGTGAAGTAATGACAAAGATGTGGGAGATACTGGGGGTCAAAAGGAAGCTACACATTGCTTACAGGCCAGCTTCTTCTGGAGCAGTAGATAGATACAACCGAACCATTGTGAGCATCTCAAAAAAGTTTGTGGCAGATTCTGGGCCAAGTTGGGATATCCGAATACCTCTGGTCCTAATGGCCATCAGATCTACCCCTTAATCTGAAACTAAAATGTCACCATTTGAGTTGATGACCGGACGCAAGATGGTGCTTCCTCAGCATTTGCTCTACAGGACCCAAGAGCAGACACTGATAAATGCCTCCACAACTCATGAGTATGTGGAGAATTTAAGGAAACACCTCCAACATGCTTTTGCCTATGCTCAGCGGAATCTAGAAAGATCAGCTGAGAGTATGAAAACGCACTATGATTTGAAAACCACCAGGAAGGAATATGATGTGGGTGATCGGGTCTATCTATACAATTTCCAAAGGAACCAGGCCAAACAGCGAAAATTCTTGCCTACATGTGTCAGGACGAGGTGGGGGGGTCTGTACTTCCGCTCTCTATATGGCAGAGGAAAGGCACAGAGGACCCCAGCCGAGATTCTCTGATATGGTAACGCTGGTCGAGCAATCAAGGCCTAGCTTCTCAGGAGGTGATGCGGGCTGGTTCTTAAGTACAGTGTATCCCCAAGCCCCCACAAAGGAATGTCCACACACTGTATTACTGAAAACACAGTCTTTATATAATTAATATTCAAAGGTTATGTACACTTATCACAATAACGCACTTTGTGCTCCGGAAAATCAACAATGGTAAATATCTACAATTCTACAGTGGTACCACTAATATTCGATTAGAGTGCATTCAACAAGGCTGTGAAAATGCCACACGGATCAATAGCAATGAAACCAGCAATAGAGAGAAGAGAGAAAGCAGACGGATGAAACAATAGGCAGACGACTGGTCCTCGCTACTGGACACAGCTCTGAGTGGAGATCCCCCCACCTGGGCAACCTGTAAAATAACGAGATATAAAACAAGCCCAGTCCATATATTGTTCAAGAGTCTCGTTCTCTCCCCCAATGTTTTACCCCCCCAATGTACCTGGTGGAGTAGAGTTCGTCGGCGAGGCGTCGACCGATCCTTCTGGAGTGACTCCCTTTAAGGCAGGAGCCACGGATCGTCGAGAGGCGTCGCGGACTCGGGGTTCGGTGTCGGGGAATCGGCGGCCCTTCTTGAATGTCGCCCCTTTCAAGCGGGAGACACGGGGCGCCGAACGTCCGACCGTGAACCGGGTAGAACGACGTCGATGAGGCAGCAGGCTTTGGTCCGAGCGGTGCTCGTCGACGACAGAGCGTTGGCGTCCTGCAAGGAAGAGGCGTGCGGGGCACCTCGGTGACGATAGTTCTGGACCGCAAAGAGATGAGGAAGAACTGTGGCCCAGCAAGGGCGTCGAGTCGTCGGCGTCTCTGCGGTCTTTGGGTGGCGGGAAACCCACCGGTGGATACTCCTCGGCGCGTCGACGGTCAGGCCTTCTCCCACAGGAGACGGCACGGCGATGCAGACGAGAGCGTCCGTTGATCAAGTTGAAGTTCTTAGGCAAACGGGAGCACGGCGGCTCCGGTCGGCGACGGCGGTCATCGACAGTGGCGGACAACAGTCCGGGTGCTTCGCTTTGGGATTCCTCAGCAGTCCCCGTATCGGGTCGGCAGCCTGTCGTAGGTCTGTCTACCAGGGAGCGTTGGCAAAGGTCAGCTGTGCACGATGGTCCCTCGTAGCTCGGGAAGAGGGCGCCTTACCAGGTCCTCTCTGGGTCAGTCCTTGGAGACACAGCAGCCTTTAGATCGTGAAGGAGAGCCACGGCAATCCTTCTCTTCCAGCAGGGCCTCAAGGTCAAGCGTCAGTTACTCCAGTTACTCGTCGTAGTGGACTTCAGCTTCTGAACAATTTCCAGTGGTGAGAGGTCCCCAGATATACTATTTGGTCTCTCATCCACACTGCTGGCACACACTCAGCAGCCAATCGTACAGAAGGGCATTCATGCAGTCGGTCAGCCAATCAGGCACGCAGGGCATTCAGGCCACTCTTCTCCCGCTCAGACACTCACAACAAGGAATGTGGATTGAGACAAGTACTCAGCCATTCAACTCTACACACTGCATTCAGTCCAGTTTCGGGCAGGGCGGTCTCAGTCTTTGTCTCTCATGGCAGAAACCAGACAGCCACAACACGGAGTGCGTATTGGTCACACTCCCCATTCACCCAGGTCCCACCCACAGGCGGTACCCACAACATACAGTCAGCGGGAAGGCTCCAGTAAGTCTAGCTGGGCCTTCACAACAACACCATATACGGAACTTCCACCCAACAGCCAGTCAGGGGGAAGGGACAGAGTCAGGGCTTCCCAGGACTTTGGGAAAACAAGGTATCAGGCGATAGAAAGCAAGAGGCCACCGGGGCCATCTTGTTTCCTATCAGGAATCAACTGATTCCAATGGCAGGGCCGGGGTACCCCAAAATGGCGGATACCCAGCGCACCTGTCAAAGTCAGCATGTAGCTGCCACCAGCCCATACCCAGCTCTGTGGGCCACCCACGGGTGCCCAAAAACATACACTAGGGGCACAGGGTTGCACCCCTACCCATGGGTGCCATAAGGGTATCCCATGGGTCTGTTCACCAAACCAAAAGAGAGAGCTGCACCGCCAGGAGTCCCGCATGGACTTCTGCGCGGAAAACACGACAGAACACACGATAAGAACAGAAAAAGGACAAGGATACGGAGGCCCTGTCCCTCCGATGCATTTCCAGCATCACAGTCGCCCCCCCCAGACTGAGGTTAGGGTGCCTAATCTCCCACGGGATAGACACCCTCATCCAGACGGTCAACATACCTTCTGGAAAGGCCATCTGCATTATCGTGACTCTTCCCTGGTCTGTGCTCTATGGTGAAGTCGAGCCCTTGCAGGCTAATGGACCACCTGAGCAGTTTCGGATTTTCACCCTTCATCTGCATAAGCCATTTCAGGGGCTTATGATCTGTTTGGACCTTGAAGGTGGACCCCGTAAGGTAGGGCCTAAAACGCCTAAGGCTCCAAACTATACTAAAACATTCCTTTTCAACAGTAGCCCACCTAAGTTCTCTACCCTTGAGTTGTCTACTGATGAATATGATAGGATGTTCTCTCCCTTTGTCATCTAACTGGGACAAGACAGCTCCAATTCCGGTGTCGCAGGCATCCGTCTGGACGATAAAGGGTCGGCTGTAGTCAGGTGCACACAACACGGGTGCCCTGCACAGACTTTCTTTCAAGCCATCAAAGGCCCTCTGACAGTCTTCAGTCCAATTAACCTTCCTAGGCTGTTTGGGTGAAGTCAGAGCTGTCAGTGGTGCGGCTATGGTCCCATAGTCCGCCATGAAATTGCGATAATACCCAGTGAGGCCCAAAAAGGCTCTCACCTGGGTTTGAGTAGTGGGAGTCTCCCAGTCCTGTACGTCCTGTACCTTACTGGAAAGAGGCTGGATTTGACCCCCTCCTACCTCATGACCAAGATAGGTAACTTTCCCCTGAGCTATCTGGCACTTGGTAGCCTTGATAGTGAGGTTAGCCCTTTTCAAGGCCTGCAACACTTTATCCCGGTGTTTCAAATGCGCTTCCCAGGTGGAACTGTAGACCGCAATGTTGTCTAGATAGGCCACACAAAAGGCCTCCAGCCCACTGAGCGCATGATTGACCAACCTCTGGAAAGTGGCAGGGGCATTCTTCAATCCAAAAGGCATGACCCTAAACTGGTAGAGTCCCTCTGGTGTGGAGAATGCCGTCTTTTCCTTGGCATGGTCCGTCAGAGCTATTTGCCAATAGCCTGAGGTGAGGTCAAAGGTGCTCACAAACTTGGCAGCACCGATGGTGTCCACGAGCTCATCAGCCCTGGGCAATGGGTGCGCGTCAGTTTTGGTGACGGCATTGACTCCTCGGTAGTCCACACAGAACCTCCAATCTTTGGTACCCGCCTGGGAACTTGCCTTGGGGACAAGGACCACTGGACTGGACCAGGGACTGGTTGAGGGTTCAATTACACCCAGATCCAACATCTTGGCGACCTCAGCCTGGATGTGGTTCTTAACGGTATCTGACATACGGTAGCACCTGCTTTTGACAGGTACACTGTCACCAGTGTCAATTTCGTGCTTACACCACGGTGTAAGGCCCGGTGTCAGTGAAAACAGAGAGGCATACTGCTGGAGCAAAGCCCGGCAGGCCCTCTGCTGCTCTGTTGTCAAATCGGGAGAGAGCTGTACTCCCTCCACTGAGCCGTCCTGAGGGTTGCTATGCAGCAAATCAGGAAGGGGCTCACTCTCATCCTCTTCTTGCCCTGAAGCTAGCAAGAGACATGAGACTTCTGCTCGCCGGTGGAAAGGCTTGAGCCTGTTGACATGGAATACCTGAGGGGCTACCCCGGAGGCACCCAGGTCAACCAGATAATTGACTTCGCCCATCTTGGAGATTATCCTGAAGGGTCCAGTCCACTTGTCTGCCAAAGCCCTAGGCTTGGTAGGCTCCATCACAAGGATTTCCTGTCCCGGAGTCCAATCCACTTGCGACGCTTTAAGGTCATGCCAGTACTTATTCAATTCCTGGCTGGCCTTGAGATTTGCTGTTGCCTGACCCATCATCTGTGTCATCCTCCGTCTGAGGCCTAACACATAGTCCCCCACTTGCTTGGCGGGACCTGGAGGTGTGGCTTCCAAGCCTTCTCGGATCAAGGCGAGGGGCCCCCTCACGGGATGTCCAAAGAGTAACTCAAAGGGGCTGAAACCAACACCCTCTTGAGGTACCTCTCTGTAAGCAAACAGCAAGCATGGCAGGAGGAGATCCCATTTCCTCCGTAGGGGCTCTTCCAAAGCACCTAGCATGCCCTTGAGAGTTTTGTTAAATCTCTCAACCAGACCATTGGTCTGGGGGTGGTAAGAGGTGGAGAACTTGTAGGTTACCCCGCACTCTTTCCACATGGTCTTCATGTAACTCGACATGAAGTTGGATCCTCGGTCGGAGACAACTTCCTTGGGGAATCCAACACGGGTGAAAATGCCCAGGAGAGCCCGGGCCACCACCTTGGCAGTAATAGTCCGAAGGGGTATAGCCTCAGGGTACCTGGTGGCATGATCAACCAAGACCAGGATGAACCGATGTCCACCTGAAGTGGGAGGGTCAAGGGGACCGACGATGTCGATGCCCACCCTCTCAAATGGTGTGCCGACCACTGGCAATGGCTGCAGTGGGGCAATGACCCTGCCTCCAGTCTTGCCAGACAACTGACAAGTGGGGCAGGTCCTGCAGTGGGACTCCACCTCTACTCCCATCCGAGGCCAGTAGAAGTGGGCAGAGAGCCTCTGCTTAGTCTTCTTGGTACCAAGATGACCAGCCAAGGGCACCTCATGCGCCAACTGCAGAAGGAAGGGCCTGTAAACCTGGGGTACCACCAACCTCTTGCGGGCACCAGGTTCAGGCTTAGTGGGCTCACTAACAAGGAGCTCACCCTCCCAATAAATCTTGAATGTCCTAGGCACTTCACCTTGTGCCTGGGACAGGGCCTGCGTCCGCAGACCCTCGAGAGAGGGACACTCTCTCTGCCCTTTACAGAAGTCCGCCCGGGAGGGTCCCCCTTCAGCTAACAAGCATTGAAGGTCGGGATGATCCTCTGGGTTGAGAACCTCTCCCACAGGAGAGTCTTCTGTCTCTTCTCCCACAGGAGTTGAGTCCGGGTTTTCCACTGGACCCAGCCCGTCCGGAGCATGGATCCCAATGGGTGCTGTCGGAACAGCAGGAAGAGAAGGTGTTCCTCCCACAGAGGTGGCCTTCTTGGTCTTCCTTCTTCGTGCCTTAGGCCTCGCCTTTGGCTCGGGTACCTGACTCACAGCCAGACCCGGTGTCACCTGTGACCTAGTGACCGCAGCAGCAGTCATGGGAAGACCATCCGAGATCAACCCCAACTCTACTAGATCATTACCTAACAGAATGTTAGCAGGGACATTGTCCTGAACCAGGACAGGAAGCTTTGCTGTCTTGTCTCCAATCATGAGTGTGACTAAGGCTACAGGCGATAATTTGGGAGGCCCACCAGCTAACCTGGTGGTTCTCAGTGGAGCACTTACATAGTCCTCTGGCTTGAGCAGGGTCCTGTCCACCACTGTCATGCTTGCCCCAGTGTCTCTCAAACCAGTAGAAGGCTGGCCATTCACGAGGACACTTCTCAAAAACCTACGGGTGTTCTGCGGGATAGTCGCCAGTACTTCTGCGTACTGGTCCCAGGCCCCAAGGGACACTAAGGAAATCTCTACTGGAGCACCAAATGTGATTCCGGTAGAGGAGGGGAGGACGGTGGCCTCCACCTCAGACACGGGGTAAGGGTAGGTCAGGCTGACAGCCTGTACTCCAAGTGCCTTACCTTTACACTTGGAGTCACCCCTTCGGTGATCCAGAGCCCCACAATCCCAACAAGTGCTAGGAGTGCGAGGTACGGTACTGGAACCACTGGGAGCCTGCTTTGCAGCAGGTGGACCACTACTCTTATTCCCACCCACAGAGGACTTATCCCCACTAGATTTTTGGTTCTTAGGAGAGGAAGGTTTTGGTTTATTCGACTGTGGCTGCTTGGGGGACTCCTCAGCTTTCTGAGAGGCCCCCTTCTCTTTATCCTTGTCCTTCCCACTGGAGTCCTTAGGGGACACCCGGTGGGAGACCCACTTGTCAGCCAACCTAGCCAGCTTAAAGGGATCCAAAATGTTCTGGTCAGCAACATACTGACGCAGCTCTGGCGAACAGGCTTCAGAAAAATGCTCAAAAAACAACAGGTGGGATAATTCAGCAAAAGTTTTCACCTTGTACCCATCAATCCACCCCATCATGTTCATGTGCGCAGCACTCACCCAGTCAACCCAAGACACATTCTCTCGCTTCTTAAAATCCCTGAACCTTTTAAGATATTGGGTAGGTGTCTTGCCAAACTTGGCAATTAAAGCAGACTTCATACACTCATACTGACCCCTTTCTTCCACACTCAGCTTCAGAATACAGTCATATCCAGTTTGGGGTACTCTACTTAACAAACACTTAGCCCAATCTCTTTTATCAACATCATGAATCGCACAAGCCATTTCAAACGCTTCAATCCATTGGAGGATATCTGAACCCTCCAAAAACACACCAACCAAATCTTTCATAAACTTGGTGGCTGGGGACCTGCCACTCTCAATTGGTCTAGCTGAAGTCTCCACTCGAGCTTTCTCTAACTGGATTCTCTGACATTCAGTGTCCTTATCTTTGAGCGCAAGATCCCTATTCTTGAGTTCCACTTGCTGTGCCAGCTCCTCTTTCTTAAGTTCAGCATCGATTTCCAACTTGCGATATTCAAAGGCTAACTTCATCCTTAATAACTCAAGTTCCATGGAATTGCTGGGGTTCGGAACAGAGGCAGCAGGAATGGCGGCATTCCCAGAAACAGATTCAGCGACAACCCCAGGGGCAGAGTCCTCACGGGTTGCATCCCCCCCTTCATCAAGAGTTTCACCATCAGTCTGGTAGTCCACCAGGGCAGCTATCAGCTCAGCCCTAGACTTATCCACAAAGTCTAACTCCCTGGCTTCACAAGCGCTCTGGAGAGCCTCTAAGCTCATCCGAGTCAATTTACCATTCGCAATGGTCTCCATTGCTTGTAATGCAGTTATTTGGAACACACCTAAACCTTAATTCAATAAAGTGCAGATATTTTGTAAGTGGCACGGTTATACACTGATTCTTAAAACCATAAGCATCCCACCGCTGCCACCAAGCTTGTCAGGACGAGGTGGGGGGGTCTGTACTTCCGCTCTCTATATGGCAGAGGAAAGGCACAGAGGACCCCAGCCGAGATTCTCTGATATGGTAACGCTGGTCGAGCAATCAAGGCCTAGCTTCTCAGGAGGTGATGCGGGCTGGTTCTTAAGTACAGTGTATCCCCAAGCCCCCACAAAGGAATGTCCACACACTGTATTACTGAAAACACAGTCTTTATATAATTAATATTCAAAGGTTATGTACACTTATCACAATAACGCACTTTGTGCTCCGGAAAATCAACAATGGTAAATATCTACAATTCTACAGTGGTACCACTAATATTCGATTAGAGTGCATTCAACAAGGCTGTGAAAATGCCACACGGATCAATAGCAATGAAACCAGCAATAGAGAGAAGAGAGAAAGCAGACGGATGAAACAATAGGCAGACGACTGGTCCTCGCTACTGGACACAGCTCTGAGTGGAGATCCCCCCACCTGGGCAACCTGTAAAATAACGAGATATAAAACAAGCCCAGTCCATATATTGTTCAAGAGTCTCGTTCTCTCCCCCAATGTTTTACCCCCCCAATGTACCTGGTGGAGTAGAGTTCGTCGGCGAGGCGTCGACCGATCCTTCTGGAGTGACTCCCTTTAAGGCAGGAGCCACGGATCGTCGAGAGGCGTCGCGGACTCGGGGTTCGGTGTCGGGGAATCGGCGGCCCTTCTTGAATGTCGCCCCTTTCAAGCGGGAGACACGGGGCGCCGAACGTCCGACCGTGAACCGGGTAGAACGACGTCGATGAGGCAGCAGGCTTTGGTCCGAGCGGTGCTCGTCGACGACAGAGCGTTGGCGTCCTGCAAGGAAGAGGCGTGCGGGGCACCTCGGTGACGATAGTTCTGGACCGCAAAGAGATGAGGAAGAACTGTGGCCCAGCAAGGGCGTCGAGTCGTCGGCGTCTCTGCGGTCTTTGGGTGGCGGGAAACCCACCGGTGGATACTCCTCGGCGCGTCGACGGTCAGGCCTTCTCCCACAGGAGACGGCACGGCGATGCAGACGAGAGCGTCCGTTGATCAAGTTGAAGTTCTTAGGCAAACGGGAGCACGGCGGCTCCGGTCGGCAACGGCGGTCGTCGACAGTGGCGGACAACAGTCCGGGTGCTTCGCTTTGGGATTCCTCAGCAGTCCCCGTATCGGGTCGGCAGCCTGTCGTAGGTCTGTCTACCAGGGAGCGTTGGCAAAGGTCAGCTGTGCACGATGGTCCCTCGTAGCTCGGGAAGAGGGCGCCTTACCAGGTCCTCTCTGGGTCAGTCCTTGGAGACACAGCAGCCTTTAGATCGTAAAGGAGAGCCACGGCAATCCTTCTCTTCCAGCAGGGCCTCAAGGTCAAGCGTCAGTTACTCCAGTTACTCGTCGTAGTGGACTTCAGCTTCTGAACAATTTCCAGTGGTGAGAGGTCCCCAGATATACTATTTGGTCTCTCATCCACACTGCTGGCACACACTCAGCAGCCAATCGTACAGAAGGGCATTCATGCAGTCGGTCAGCCAATCAGGCACGCAAGGCATTCAGGCCACTCTTCTCCCGCTCAGACACTCACAACAAGGAATGTGGATTGAGACAAGTACTCAGCCATTCAACTCTACACACTGCATTCAGTCCAGTTTCGGGCAGGGCGGTCTCAGTCTTTGTCTCTCATGGCAGAAACCAGACAGCCACAACACGGAGTGCGTATTGGTCACACTCCCCATTCACCCAGGTCCCACCCACAGGCGGTACCCACAACATACAGTCAGCGGGAAGGCTCCAGTAAGTCTAGCTGGGCCTTCACAACAACACCATATACGGAACTTCCACCCAACAGCCAGTCAGGGGGAAGGGACAGAGTCAGGGCTTCCCAGGACTTTGGGAAAACAAGGTATCAGGCGATAGAAAGCAAGAGGCCACCGGGGCCATCTTGTTTCCTATCAGGAATCAACTGATTCCAATGGCAGGGCCGGGGTACCCCAAAATGGCGGATACCCAGCGCACCTGTCAAAGTCAGCATGTAGCTGCCACCAGCCCATACCCAGCTCTGTGGGCCACCCACGGGTGCCCAAAAACATACACTAGGGGCACAGGGTTGCACCCCTACCCATGGGTGCCATAAGGGTATCCCATGGGTCTGTTCACCAAACCAAAAGAGAGAGCTGCACCGCCAGGAGTCCCGCATGGACTTCTGCGCGGAAAACACGACAGAACACACGATAAGAACAGAAAAAGGACAAGGATACGGAGGCCCTGTCCCTCCGATGCATTTCCAGCATCACAGTCGCCCCCCCCAGACTGAGGTTAGGGTGCCTAATCTCCCACGGGATAGACACCCTCATCCAGACGGTCAACATACCTTCTGGAAAGGCCATCTGCATTATCGTGACTCTTCCCTGGTCTGTGCTCTATGGTGAAGTCGAGCCCTTGCAGGCTAATGGACCACCTGAGCAGTTTCGGATTTTCACCCTTCATCTGCATAAGCCATTTCAGGGGCTTATGATCTGTTTGGACCTTGAAGGTGGACCCCGTAAGGTAGGGCCTAAAACGCCTAAGGCTCCAAACTATACTAAAACATTCCTTTTCAACAGTAGCCCACCTAAGTTCTCTACCCTTGAGTTGTCTACTGATGAATATGATAGGATGTTCTCTCCCTTTGTCATCTAACTGGGACAAGACAGCTCCAATTCCGGTGTCGCAGGCATCCGTCTGGACGATAAAGGGTCGGCTGTAGTCAGGTGCACACAACACGGGTGCCCTGCACAGACTTTCTTTCAAGCCATCAAAGGCCCTCTGACAGTCTTCAGTCCAATTAACCTTCCTAGGCTGTTTGGGTGAAGTCAGAGCTGTCAGTGGTGCGGCTATGGTCCCATAGTCCGCCATGAAATTGCGATAATACCCAGTGAGGCCCAAAAAGGCTCTCACCTGGGTTTGAGTAGTGGGAGTCTCCCAGTCCTGTACGTCCTGTACCTTACTGGAAAGAGGCTGGATTTGACCCCCTCCTACCTCATGACCAAGATAGGTAACTTTCCCCTGAGCTATCTGGCACTTGGTAGCCTTGATAGTGAGGTTAGCCCTTTTCAAGGCCTGCAACACTTTATCCCGGTGTTTCAAATGCGCTTCCCAGGTGGAACTGTAGACCGCAATGTTGTCTAGATAGGCCACACAAAAGGCCTCCAGCCCACTGAGCGCATGATTGACCAACCTCTGGAAAGTGGCAGGGGCATTCTTCAATCCAAAAGGCATGACCCTAAACTGGTAGAGTCCCTCTGGTGTGGAGAATGCCGTCTTTTCCTTGGCATGGTCCGTCAGAGCTATTTGCCAATAGCCTGAGGTGAGGTCAAAGGTGCTCACAAACTTGGCAGCACCGATGGTGTCCACGAGCTCATCAGCCCTGGGCAATGGGTGCGCGTCAGTTTTGGTGACGGCATTGACTCCTCGGTAGTCCACACAGAACCTCCAATCTTTGGTACCCGCCTGGGAACTTGCCTTGGGGACAAGGACCACTGGACTGGACCAGGGACTGGTTGAGGGTTCAATTACACCCAGATCCAACATCTTGGCGACCTCAGCCTGGATGTGGTTCTTAACGGTATCTGACATACGGTAGCACCTGCTTTTGACAGGTACACTGTCACCAGTGTCAATTTCGTGCTTACACCACGGTGTAAGGCCCGGTGTCAGTGAAAACAGAGAGGCATACTGCTGGAGCAAAGCCCGGCAGGCCCTCTGCTGCTCTGTTGTCAAATCGGGAGAGAGCTGTACTCCCTCCACTGAGCCGTCCTGAGGGTTGCTATGCAGCAAATCAGGAAGGGGCTCACTCTCATCCTCTTCTTGCCCTGAAGCTAGCAAGAGACATGAGACTTCTGCTCGCCGGTGGAAAGGCTTGAGCCTGTTGACATGGAATACCTGAGGGGCTACCCCGGAGGCACCCAGGTCAACCAGATAATTGACTTCGCCCATCTTGGAGATTATCCTGAAGGGTCCAGTCCACTTGTCTGCCAAAGCCCTAGGCTTGGTAGGCTCCATCACAAGGATTTCCTTTCCCGGAGTCCAATCCACTTGCGACGCTTTAAGGTCATGCCAGTACTTATTCAATTCCTGGCTGGCCTTGAGATTTGCTGTTGCCTGACCCATCATCTGTGTCATCCTCCGTCTGAGGCCTAACACATAGTCCCCCACTTGCTTGGCGGGACCTGGAGGTGTGGCTTCCAAGCCTTCTCGGATCAAGGCGAGGGGCCCCCTCACGGGATGTCCAAAGAGTAACTCAAAGGGGCTGAAACCAACACCCTCTTGAGGTACCTCTCTGTAAGCAAACAGCAAGCATGGCAGGAGGAGATCCCATTTCCTCCGTAGGGGCTCTTCCAAAGCACCTAGCATGCCCTTGAGAGTTTTGTTAAATCTCTCAACCAGACCATTGGTCTGGGGGTGGTAAGAGGTGGAGAACTTGTAGGTTACCCCGCACTCTTTCCACATGGTCTTCATGTAACTCGACATGAAGTTGGATCCTCGGTCGGAGACAACTTCCTTGGGGAATCCAACACGGGTGAAAATGCCCAGGAGAGCCCGGGCCACCACCTTGGCAGTAATAGTCCGAAGGGGTATAGCCTCAGGGTACCTGGTGGCATGATCAACCAAGACCAGGATGAACCGATGTCCACCTGAAGTGGGAGGGTCAAGGGGACCGACGATGTCGATGCCCACCCTCTCAAATGGTGTGCCGACCACTGGCAATGGCTGCAGTGGGGCAATGACCCTGCCTCCAGTCTTGCCAGACAACTGACAAGTGGGGCAGGTCCTGCAGTGGGACTCCACCTCTACTCCCATCCGAGGCCAGTAGAAGTGGGCAGAGAGCCTCTGCTTAGTCTTCTTGGTACCAAGATGACCAGCCAAGGGCACCTCATGCGCCAACTGCAGAAGGAAGGGCCTGTAAACCTGGGGTACCACCAACCTCTTGCGGGCACCAGGTTCAGGCTTAGTGGGCTCACTAACAAGGAGCTCACCCTCCCAATAAATCTTGAATGTCCTAGGCACTTCACCTTGTGCCTGGGACAGGGCCTGCGTCCGCAGACCCTCGAGAGAGGGACACTCTCTCTGCCCTTTACAGAAGTCCGCCCGGGAGGGTCCCCCTTCAGCTAACAAGCATTGAAGGTCGGGATGATCCTCTGGGTTGAGAACCTCTCCCACAGGAGAGTCTTCTGTCTCTTCTCCCACAGGAGTTGAGTCCGGGTTTTCCACTGGACCCAGCCCGTCCGGAGCATGGATCCCAATGGGTGCTGTCGGAACAGCAGGAAGAGAAGGTGTTCCTCCCACAGAGGTGGCCTTCTTGGTCTTCCTTCTTCGTGCCTTAGGCCTCGCCTTTGGCTCGGGTACCTGACTCACAGCCAGACCCGGTGTCACCTGTGACCTAGTGACCGCAGCAGCAGTCATGGGAAGACCATCCGAGATCAACCCCAACTCTACTAGATCATTACCTAACAGAATGTTAGCAGGGACATTGTCCTGAACCAGGACAGGAAGCTTTGCTGTCTTGTCTCCAATCATGAGTGTGACTAAGGCTACAGGCGATAATTTGGGAGGCCCACCAGCTAACCTGGTGGTTCTCAGTGGAGCACTTACATAGTCCTCTGGCTTGAGCAGGGTCCTGTCCACCACTGTCATGCTTGCCCCAGTGTCTCTCAAACCAGTAGAAGGCTGGCCATTCACGAGGACACTTCTCAAAAACCTACGGGTGTTCTGCGGGATAGTCGCCAGTACTTCTGCGTACTGGTCCCAGGCCCCAAGGGACACTAAGGAAATCTCTACTGGAGCACCAAATGTGATTCCGGTAGAGGAGGGGAGGACGGTGGCCTCCACCTCAGACACGGGGTAAGGGTAGGTCAGGCTGACAGCCTGTACTCCAAGTGCCTTACCTTTACACTTGGAGTCACCCCTTCGGTGATCCAGAGCCCCACAATCCCAACAAGTGCTAGGAGTGCGAGGTACGGTACTGGAACCACTGGGAGCCTGCTTTGCAGCAGGTGGACCACTACTCTTATTCCCACCTACAGAGGACTTATCCCCACTAGATTTTTGGTTCTTAGGAGAGGAAGGTTTTGGTTTATTCGACTGTGGCTGCTTGGGGGACTCCTCAGCTTTCTGAGAGGCCCCCTTCTCTTTATCCTTGTCCTTCCCACTGGAGTCCTTAGGGGACACCCGGTGGGAGACCCACTTGTCAGCCAACCTAGCCAGCTTAAAGGGATCCAAAATGTTCTGGTCAGCAACATACTGACGCAGCTCTGGCGAACAGGCTTCAGAAAAATGCTCAAAAAACAACAGGTGGGATAATTCAGCAAAAGTTTTCACCTTGTACCCATCAATCCACCCCATCATGTTCATGTGCGCAGCACTCACCCAGTCAACCCAAGACACATTCTCTCGCTTCTTAAAATCCCTGAACCTTTTAAGATATTGGGTAGGTGTCTTGCCAAACTTGGCAATTAAAGCAGACTTCATACACTCATACTGACCCCTTTCTTCCACACTCAGCTTCAGAATACAGTCATATCCAGTTTGGGGTACTCTACTTAACAAACACTTAGCCCAATCTCTTTTATCAACATCATGAATCGCACAAGCCATTTCAAACGCTTCAATCCATTGGAGGATATCTGAACCCTCCAAAAACACACCAACCAAATCTTTCATAAACTTGGTGGCTGGGGACCTGCCACTCTCAATTGGTCTAGCTGAAGTCTCCACTCGAGCTTTCTCTAACTGGATTCTCTGACATTCAGTGTCCTTATCTTTGAGCGCAAGATCCCTATTCTTGAGTTCCACTTGCTGTGCCAGCTCCTCTTTCTTAAGTTCAGCATCGATTTCCAACTTGCGATATTCAAAGGCTAACTTCATCCTTAATAACTCAAGTTCCATGGAATTGCTGGGGTTCGGAACAGAGGCAGCAGGAATGGCGGCATTCCCAGAAACAGATTCAGCGACAACCCCAGGGGCAGAGTCCTCACGGGTTGCATCCCCCCCTTCATCAAGAGTTTCACCATCAGTCTGGTAGTCCACCAGGGCAGCTATCAGCTCAGCCCTAGACTTATCCACAAAGTCTAACTCCCTGGCTTCACAAGCGCTCTGGAGAGCCTCTAAGCTCATCCGAGTCAATTTACCATTCGCAATGGTCTCCATTGCTTGTAATGCAGTTATTTGGAACACACCTAAACCTTAATTCAATAAAGTGCAGATATTTTGTAAGTGGCACGGTTATACACTGATTCTTAAAACCATAAGCATCCCACCGCTGCCACCAAGCTTGTCAGGACGAGGTGGGGGGGTCTGTACTTCCGCTCTCTATATGGCAGAGGAAAGGCACAGAGGACCCCAGCCGAGATTCTCTGATATGGTAACGCTGGTCGAGTAATCAAGGCCTAGCTTCTCAGGAGGTGATGCGGGCTGGTTCTTAAGTACAGTGTATCCCCAAGCCCCCACAAAGGAATGTCCACACACTGTATTACTGAAAACACAGTCTTTATATAATTAATATTCAAAGGTTATGTACACTTATCACAATAACGCACTTTGTGCTCCGGAAAATCAACAATGGTAAATATCTACAATTCTACAGTGGTACCACTAATATTCGATTAGAGTGCATTCAACAAGGCTGTGAAAATGCCACACGGATCAATAGCAATGAAACCAGCAATAGAGAGAAGAGAGAAAGCAGACGGATGAAACAATAGGCAGACGACTGGTCCTCGCTACTGGACACAGCTCTGAGTGGAGATCCCCCCACCTGGGCAACCTGTAAAATAACGAGATATAAAACAAGCCCAGTCCATATATTGTTCAAGAGTCTCGTTCTCTCCCCCAATGTTTTACCCCCCCAATGTACCTGGTGGAGTAGAGTTCGTCGGCGAGGCGTCGACCGATCCTTCTGGAGTGACTCCCTTTAAGGCAGGAGCCACGGATCGTCGAGAGGCGTCGCGGACTCGGGGTTCGGTGTCGGGGAATCGGCGGCCCTTCTTGAATGTCGCCCCTTTCAAGCGGGAGACACGGGGCGCCGAACGTCCGACCGTGAACCGGGTAGAACGACGTCGATGAGGCAGCAGGCTTTGGTCCGAGCGGTGCTCGTCGACGACAGAGCGTTGGCGTCCTGCAAGGAAGAGGCGTGCGGGGCACCTCGGTGACGATAGTTCTGGACCGCAAAGAGATGAGGAAGAACTGTGGCCCAGCAAGGGCGTCGAGTCGTCGGCGTCTCTGCGGTCTTTGGGTGGCGGGAAACCCACCGGTGGATACTCCTCGGCGCGTCGACGGTCAGGCCTTCTCCCACAGGAGACGGCACGGCGATGCAGACGAGAGCGTCCGTTGATCAAGTTGAAGTTCTTAGGCAAACGGGAGCACGGCGGCTCCGGTCGGCAACGGCGGTCGTCGACAGTGGCGGACAACAGTCCGGGTGCTTCGCTTTGGGATTCCTCAGCAGTCCCCGTATCGGGTCGGCAGCCTGTCGTAGGTCTGTCTACCAGGGAGCGTTGGCAAAGGTCAGCTGTGCACGATGGTCCCTCGTAGCTCGGGAAGAGGGCGCCTTACCAGGTCCTCTCTGGGTCAGTCCTTGGAGACACAGCAGCCTTTAGATCGTAAAGGAGAGCCACGGCAATCCTTCTCTTCCAGCAGGGCCTCAAGGTCAAGCGTCAGTTACTCCAGTTACTCGTCGTAGTGGACTTCAGCTTCTGAACAATTTCCAGTGGTGAGAGGTCCCCAGATATACTATTTGGTCTCTCATCCACACTGCTGGCACACACTCAGCAGCCAATCGTACAGAAGGGCATTCATGCAGTCGGTCAGCCAATCAGGCACGCAAGGCATTCAGGCCACTCTTCTCCCGCTCAGACACTCACAACAAGGAATGTGGATTGAGACAAGTACTCAGCCATTCAACTCTACACACTGCATTCAGTCCAGTTTCGGGCAGGGCGGTCTCAGTCTTTGTCTCTCATGGCAGAAACCAGACAGCCACAACACGGAGTGCGTATTGGTCACACTCCCCATTCACCCAGGTCCCACCCACAGGCGGTACCCACAACATACAGTCAGCGGGAAGGCTCCAGTAAGTCTAGCTGGGCCTTCACAACAACACCATATACGGAACTTCCACCCAACAGCCAGTCAGGGGGAAGGGACAGAGTCAGGGCTTCCCAGGACTTTGGGAAAACAAGGTATCAGGCGATAGAAAGCAAGAGGCCACCGGGGCCATCTTGTTTCCTATCAGGAATCAACTGATTCCAATGGCAGGGCCGGGGTACCCCAAAATGGCGGATACCCAGCGCACCTGTCAAAGTCAGCATGTAGCTGCCACCAGCCCATACCCAGCTCTGTGGGCCACCCACGGGTGCCCAAAAACATACACTAGGGGCACAGGGTTGCACCCCTACCCATGGGTGCCATAAGGGTATCCCATGGGTCTGTTCACCAAACCAAAAGAGAGAGCTGCACCGCCAGGAGTCCCGCATGGACTTCTGCGCGGAAAACACGACAGAACACACGATAAGAACAGAAAAAGGACAAGGATACGGAGGCCCTGTCCCTCCGATGCATTTCCAGCATCACAACATGGAAGGGACCGTTTGAAAGTATAGACAAGATCTCCCCTGTTGCCTATAAGATCTGCATCCCCAAAGGCAGTTTGGCAGAGGGGGAGGATAAGTGGGTCCATATAAATCAGCTAAAGTGTTGCCATCCCAGGCACACTCTGCAACAACTGGAGGAGTCCTCTGCAATACCAGAGGGGACCGCTCCAGAGTAATTCAATTCCAACCCTAAAATATCCCACATATAGTCTCTAAAATATTATGATTTGGAAAAAAAAAAGTCTTATGATTGTATCTTGTTTTTTGTTAAAATAATAACGCAAATGTTTTGACTATAAAATGTATATGCCACCCCACTATATCAATGGTGGGGAAGAAATGTCTACGAATAGGTATTGCCGCTTTCCTTTGTCGTCCTAGGAGAAAGAAAACCTGGAGACTGGCCAAGGAGGACGATCCGGAGACCGGGGGCAAAGATCCGAGGGTACCGCCCAATATTCCCATCAGGACCGGCGAGGAGAACCGATCGATCCAACCGGATGGAGGAAAATGGGCTGAACTGTGCCATTTGCGGAATTGGAAGAAGATGATGCAGACATACCAGTGCGTGGGTCAAAACATTCTTCGCACCCGACTCCCCCTCGACTCAAATTCAAAGTGCAGTCAGGTGGGGTGGGCTTTGTCAGGTGTAATGACCCATGTTTGAGTCATTAAGCTGCAACATTTGGTGCTTTGGGCTTAGAAAATCCAAGATGGCCAAAAAGCCCACATGTGCGCCAGAATCCAGGAGAACTGCGCAGTTTGTGCACACACCAAAATGGTTGCCTAACCTTTCACCCACCAGTGCGAGCGTGATGGGCCAGGGGTGCCATGAGTGGAATGTGTGCCAAAGGAAAAACAGCAGTGCCTGTTAGCTTAAAAAGCCCTTTGAAATCACCTTGGTTTCTCTGAATGCAAGCTAAAAATGCCTATGTCAAACATTGCAGGATATTCAAAAATCTCACTGAACACCAGCAGACATTTGGCAGAATGAAGGTTTGTGTGCATACAAAATCTGGAAAGAAAAAGAGCCCAAAACAATGTTCATAACAAAACTGGCTGAGCTGTGGAGGTCAGCAGCTTAAGTTAAACTGAACTGAAAACCACTAAAATCAAAATGTTTAAATTAAATGAGGGACCTACTTTTGAAATGTCATAGTTTTGAACTTAGAATCAGCACTCTAGCTGCATGTGTAAAAATTGTCAGTTTGATTTGAATGTAGAAAACTGGGAACAAAAAGTGACATTTAGCTGAAACCTGGCTTAATGAAACTGGATTCTGCCTGACAACTACCCGTGACAGGAGTTGAAACTGGATCAACAGCTGTGTTCCCAGGCCTGGCTGCATTCTGATGCCCCCACAAAAAGGAGGTGACACCTCTCTGATTGAATTACCTGGGGACGGCAGGAAACTGAACAATGGACTCAGGCAAATGTTATATTGGGCGGGCCGTAAAGTGGTTTCCTCTTGGGAGAAGAAGTGCCTGTGAGAGCCAGCTGACCTTGTGGGGAAGTGGATAAACCAGTTCTTCCACCAAGTGATGTGGGATGCCACACCCCTTTTTGACCAGGGCATAAGTTAAAAAGATAGATAACTCATAGTGCGGACTGGTCAAAATTATATAAGTAATATCATTATTCTTGTGTTTTTTCTGTGCACGTTTTAAGAGGCGTTAGGACCCTGTGGTGTATTCTGGGGGGTTGCTAGCGGAAAATACGGTCTCACTCCAAATGTCTGCATGTTAAAAATCTGACACTTCATCAATTAATGTCCATACTCCTTGCGCACATGTGTGTAATTTTGGGTAAATGTCCAATATTGCAAAACCAGTCAAAAAGTGCAAAATTTTGTCATTTTTTAATGCAAGCCCCCAGGAAGATCAGAGGCGGACAAGCATGGACCATACGGAATATATAATGTGTACATGTAATTTCAACAAATTGTGCATCTGGGAAATATGTATTTGAATCAAATATAGATTTGTGGGCAAATTGACCAGGGGAGGATCCTCTGACCCATAAACAGACCTCATCATGATGACAATCCATTTCCTTCCCCCAATCATGGGAGAGGGGAGAATTGGGCCAATGACAAGTAGAGAGGGGCAGGCTTAGCTAAGCTCAGGCACACACCCACTTCCAAAACACATAACAAGAGACTGCTGGGACAGGTAGAGAGATTCAATTCCATTTTCTGCGGGACGCTCTGCCGGGAGACTCCAGACTTCACATCCATCAACCTCCAAAGACCAGAACTTTACTTCAGAACTTAAAGCAAGGGCCTAAACCCACAAACTGAGAACTCTTCTCAGCAGGCCTCAGCATCCTTAAAATCATCTGCAAACTATTCCACAGCCGGGCGAGCTGTATGAATTTGTTGCCAAGAACTTTTGCCGGAACCGCAGACCAGACCCAGACCACTGTGAGCAGAACCAGAGATCCAGATCGCTGTGAGCAGAACCGGTGCCTGATTGACCCGCCGAGCAGACAGAACCGCCACTGGACATGTTGACCAGATCCGTGACGAGGCCTATCTCAAATTTATATTGTGAGTACCTAGCAGAACTGTGCAGAACCAATCTCTTAGTTAAAATAATCTAATTCAAGCTATTTTAACCTAAGTAGAACTGCCTGCTAGAAATCGTGTCATCTGTCATTTTTAAAGCTGCACAACTGTCACCTGTCAATTCTGCAGCTGCAAGCTGTCACCTGTCATTTTGAGTTTTACTTTAAATCCGAAAATCTACCTGTATTAAATCGTCCGTATCTCTGGAACCGTTTGGGCTAGGAATGAAATGTAACTTTCATTGTAAAGCTGTGATTCTAGGCTTTCCACTGAACCTAAAACCTATACTTTTTCCGAAATCGCGATTTACGCATTCGCGAAATTTACCGCGATTTGCGATTTGGCTCAATTTCTCCACTTGTCAAAATAGCAGCTCCATTCTTTCCTTTGTTAAAATCCGTTTGCAACCTGGTAATAACTCATAGAGTATTGCTAAAGTGAGCCTGAACTAATACCAACAAGCATCTCTCACTCACCCTGAACCTCTAGAGGGAATTAAAAGCAATTTTAGCACCTTTTCACTTCCTTGCAAACCACATTAAAGTAATTCACCTGTGTTTAAAACTCATACCTGTTTTCTCTAAGCTTGCTGGGGAACTGGAACTGTGTATTGCATTATAAAGTGTGATTTGTTGGGATTCTTGAAGACTGTGTGCTCTCCTTCCATTTCTTATATTGCATAGGGGGGAGGGGGTGAATTGTCAAAAGAAAAAGTGATCATATTACCTTTTGCTAAAATCATAACAAGTTATTTCTGTACTGCATTTTATTCCACCTTGCATTTCCTTGAAACCATCAAGCATTTTCAGCTACCTCATCCTCTACACTACTCCTAAGTAACCAAATCAGTGTACCCCTGTAACATTATCCATTGTTGATCACGGTCATATTCTGAAGTGTGATATCAGTTATCAATTTATTTATAAAGTGTGATAGATAGATATTGTGGAATTGTCCAAATAAACCTTTTACATTTGCAAAACAAACCTACTTCTTGGCTCAGGGGGATTCTAAGAGGGGGGTGTTATACAAGGGTTGTCATCCAGTGTACTGAACTGGACATAAAAATACATCAATAAGGGTTTTCCTCTGCATCCCAGACTAGGCATTGATTTAGCTGTAGTGTTGATTGAATATCGCTTACACCATTGCAGGAGGAGGGGTTCGGCCCTCCCCCTTCTGAGATGCATCATGTACTCCACCAGTCAGATCCCAGCTGAATATGATAGTGAGGATTTTGCCTGTAGGCTGTGTCCACCCAGAATACACGGGTTTATGTGTATGTTGTGCGGCGAGCATAGGAAAATGTGTGCAGATTAGACCCACACATTTTCGGAAGGTTGATATATCATCATTCAATTTCATTTAAAAAATGTAAAAAAACAAAACGAGCTCACACCTACCGTGTGGATGGTTGAATTCCTCACAGTCAGATCAGATGTTATTGCCAAATCAAAGTACTGATTAGAGACCATGTGATCAACACGGAAGAGCGGCAATACAGGGATAGATGAGGTGCATGGTGTATGAGAGTCTGCCGGCTGGAAATATGTTTCGAACATGGCGTCTTTTAGGTTTTTCCTAAAAGACAGTTTGGTGGAGAGATACTAGGCCAAGTTCTCTCTGGTGGTAATCGAACTGTTGCTTCTTTATCAAAGCGAAGCACTTCCTCCTTGGTTTGGATTAAAGTTGCGCTACCTTACAGTAATGTGAATACAAACGTTCTTGGCATTCTCAACCTAATCCATTTACTGTTGTTTACCGGCTAGGTCCTCAAGAGTAATGTAGTGCCCAGCCTTATTGACCTCAATAGTAATCAGAGATGCAGATTTATTTATTTTTTGCAAGCAAATTGTGCACTCTTTCTTATTTCTCCTTTTATGAAATACAGTTCCCCCATTTTTAATCCAGTTATGTCAACAGTGACGTATCTTGTCCACAGCATGGCCTTAGTGAGTTAAATCTCCTGCCATCTATATTTGCGATCAAACTTCATCACAAAAATGGTTGTCATTGAAATTGTAGTTCCAGCTGTGCATGAAGAAAATAACCTCACCTGCATTGCATTGCACTTTGTATTTTAAAATCTTTGCAGAGCATAGTGTTGCAGAAATGGAGTTTGCATAATTTTGGTCAAGTGTGAGTTAACCTACTGACATTCGTGACACGAGCAGAAGTGAGTGTGAGTGGGACGGCCACTAGTGCAAGAATACTGCTGGGTGCGCTGCTGACTGACATTGCTGGGACCCTACCTGAGTCTGTTTGAATAACAAGAATGCAGTGCTTGATGTAAAGTGAGAACAGTGTTATGTCCGATTTAACTGTTAGTGAGTAGGATGTCCGATTCAACAATGGACAACCAAGTGACACATGAGGAGGACGTGGTAGACTGTTTGCAAATAGCAGTATCTATCACCGTTTTCACCTGGAAGTAAAACCGTAAATTGTTTGTAAGAAAATATAATACTTCCCAATCAGTAATTTGCAAGAACAACTTAAAAAAAAAAAATCACTTAAACAAAATATGCAAATACACCTTGGGTGGAAAATAAGTATTTGGAAATACTAATGGGAGGTTAAAACGTGCTGTTTTCTTCATAGAATGTCTTCTATTTATTCCACTAAATACAATCTTTGAAAATCCACAAATTCTGTTTTTTCTTTTTTACAGATCAACAACCATCATGCAAAATAGTGCTAACTGTGTGAAATGTACTTTTTCAACGGGTTTTGTGAAGTGTGGGAAAGTTCAGTAACACAATTTGGCAAAGGCTTACTAAATAATGCAGGTAGTTATTGAAATTATTCTGACTGTGATGGGATAGCAATATCCATTTTCATTGACTACTTCGTCTATCTACCCATCCGTCCGTCCATCCATCCATCTTTCTATCTAGCTGCCAAATTATGCCATGTATGCCATTTGCTGCTAGCTCACCTGCCTATTCAGAAAGAAATAGCGTACAATCTGAAAAGCCAGTCTAGGCCTTAAAAAGTTGTCAAAGATTGTCTGGAGTTTTTCTTTTCTAAAACATTAATGTCAAAGCTGGCAGCCAGATGTCTCCATTAGCAAGTAGACCCCTTAACACCCCTGTGTCTCTCGGAAATTTCTGATCCCCCTTAATTGTTTCATTAGCTGCTGTCTTTTTTTCCCACTCCATCGAGGCCACTTAGCCGAGGTGTGCATCTTCCAGGGTATACAGCTGTTGTCTGAAAGTGCTGTCGCAGAGTGGATGTGGAGACGACGGCGAGGTGGAGAGGTCTCGTTGCGCCAGTCTGACTTATCCAGGAGATAATTTAATGCCGAGGACGAGAGAGGCAGAGCAGGTGCATACTAATGGTGAGATCAATTTTAATTACGATTTTAATTAAACACCCGGTCCGGAAGGAAATATGACAACTCCTCTGAAATGAGGAAAGCGGCAAAGGCAGAAAAGAAAAGGGAGAGAAAAAACTTGCAGAAAACTCTGAACCATTATGTGCGTTGGGAGTGGGAGAACAAAGGCAAAGCACCCTTAGGTGCCGGGATCGGATTCCTTCTCCTCGGTCGCGGGCAACGCCCCAGACACAGAATCAGTACAGGTGATCCAATCAAGGACAAAACTGATTACATGTCAGTAATGACATTGATCCAAGACAACCTTTCAATTGCTTATTCAGGTCAAGAGATTTAAAGTCAAGTCTGAAATTGCAAGGATATCCATAAATGTATTCTTGGATTTTTTTGGGGTATTCTGATATGGCTTTGATCTAGCTCCAAGTAGTGTGTGAGTGCTTTATTGAACATATGTATTGAAGCAGGAATGTCTTCTTCAGTTTGTGGTGCTGAACATAGAACACACGTGGGATTTAATTGAGACCAGATTACACACACTAGGATATGATGGGGAACATGCAATCGGGACATTACACTGTATATCTTGTTTTTATGCCTGATCAGATCCTATAGAGGTCAGAAAACGTAGATGTATGCAGGGTTAAAGGCGCCTCTGTGTTATGACTAAACTTGTATAATAACTCTGCTCACAGGTCTAGTTATACTGGTGAAACCAATACAAGTAACTAGTATACATGTTTTGTGTTCATTTATTTAGCATGAGTCAATGTACCTTGATGGGAGTCAGTACCAAAACTGCCAACCAACAATATATGGTAAGTACCAAACTAAAAGGAAAATTCAAGCAAGGCTGTATTAAAACATCAGTCTTTACTAAACTCAGAGAGTTTCTAAACACAGCAATCACCAAGCCCCCCAGTCATAACCACACACAGTAATACAGTGTGAGTATATACGCATGTATTCTGGGTGTTTTACTGCGGGAGGGATATTCAAATGAGGCATAAGTTTGAAGGAAATCGGAAAACAAAGAAATAAATCAATACATTAAAATATATTTGGCTATGGTTGTGCACGGGGACCTGAGCAATCCTCAAGACTTAAACTAAGGTAGGGGGTCAGGGTGCCTGGATACCAGGTTCACAGGTTGTCTATTTAGAACACTTTCTAGCATCCAGACAGTCTTTTAGTTGCTCCCAATGGTTTTGAGCTGCAGCATGAAACGCAGGGTGCTGTTGGCTTGATCCAGAGGTTTCATAGTTGGTGAGAGACTTGAAGATGCTTGATTGCAGCTTGGATAACTTCGAACCAGGGAGTTTGACTTCCTTTCTCAGTCAGATCGACTAGCATAGTGGTGGCTGGGCACTCAGACGGGGGTCAAGAGTATGAAGAAGTTTGGCAGCTTGAACGCTGTTCGAAGTGAAAGAATCTCAACGTAATTGTTTGGATTGCTGAGCAAAAGCGAGCTCCAGGCATGATCCCTTGGGACTTTATGGTCTGAGGGGCAACCTCCTCAGAAGCACATACAGCTGGAGCTCTTTAATGCACTTGCCCTGCAGGCTGGAGTATAATACGGCACCTCCAGACACATTGCCTCCTCTGGGAGCCTTAGTCTCCTAGTCTCTGTCCTAAGTTGCAGGCAAGTTCCAAAGTTCTTCCAGCAGATGTCCCATATATGCCGAGGGGGCATAAAGGGAAAGGTCTCTCTCAGTCCTCTGGCCAAAGGTCTTCACCTCTATGAAAGGAGACTTTGAAATGTCAACAGCTGCAACACATAACCAACATATTGTGGGGTTTCCCAACCATCTAATGATAACCCTAGCAGAGGATTTGTGGCTTTCAGACACCTACTAAAATATAACGAAGACCACCGCAAGTGGACTATCCTCCCTTTTTCACAGCCATGCCCGTATTACTTTGCTCCTACGTGAGCATGGTGGGAATTTCTTCTCTGTCCAGGAGTTCCATGCCGCTTTAGCGATGCTCAAGTCCCGGCCTCTTGTGACAAAGAAATGACACTATGGGCTAGGCTCATGCCAGCTGAGGAAACCTCTTTGGGGAAGTGATTCAGGGGGTTGCATCATCACACTAGCCCATCCCCAATCAAAGGCAGGCAATATTTAGGATTTCTAAATGATAAAAACTAGGTTAGCTATAACTGGAGTTCTGTGCATTGCTCTTCAGCATCCTTTGGGGATTAGCTGATTAATATCTATGCATGCCCAGCATCCAATAGTGATGCTGCTGCAGACTTAAGGTAGAACAGGCAATCTACCAATGGATTTCTACCACAGGACTGCATGTCTGTCTAAAATACAATGATTCCTGCTTAAGCATTGTTTTGGGCATAGCTGGCATTCCATTTCTCATTTGTATAGCGTGGTGCACCATTGGTATTGACCCAACGCGCTGTAAGTGGAACGCCCCCTGGGGATCGAAGTCCATTTATGGGAAATTTGGCAGAGAAGTTTAGAATGTGTGTGTGCATTTTAGCCAGTACCCAGGTAGGTAGTGGTGGCCAAGTCCCAGCTAGCCAACTATGTTGCGCAGGCATGTGGATGGGTGCTGAGAGGTCGTCTGGAGAGTATGCGAGAGCAGGAGAATCATTAGGTGTGCATCTAGACCACATTTCTATTGTGTGGGAGAGCTGCATTCTTATGCAAAGTGTCTTAAAGTAGTATATGATGGCAGATGTGTGGACGGTCGTGCCTTCGGCAGTTTCCATAAGCATGTCCACTACATTAATGCAATACTTTGTTAATAGCTTTCCTACTTCTAAGTTCAGGGGTGCCAATTGACAATTATTTCCCAAGGCCAGTGAGGATTTAAAGGAAAGTACATTGGAAAGTACATTGGGAGTACATTGGGACTGTTTGTTTCGTATGCCACATACACATGTGTCTGCTGTATTTAACTGTATGTTAATTGTATTCCTGCAAGGTGTCCATGTTGCCTAACAGCTGCTGTACACTGAAGAAGGAATACACCCAGGTCTACGAATGGATG
This sequence comes from Ambystoma mexicanum, assembly GCF_040938575.1. NCBI lineage: Eukaryota > Metazoa > Chordata > Amphibia > Caudata > Ambystomatidae > Ambystoma > Ambystoma mexicanum. The sequence goes on from NC_090931.1 coordinate 213,460,658, forward strand.
CCAGTGGTCCAGTTACACATGCAACAGGTTAGAAATCACTAGAACCACTTTTACGGCACAGAGCAGTTTATGAAAGGTCTGCTGTTCAGCACCTAACTTACACGCAGAATTCATTCACTAGTGCAACCGAAATAAAATAAATATAAAACAAATTTCTCTTTGCAGATGAAAATGAATGATCTGCCTGTGCAGAGATTAAAATGGGGGCAAAACATGCATCTACCCCATTTTCCACACAGAATGAGGAATAATGTGGGTGTGTTGGGGGATGGGACACGCTAAGCAATGACTCGCCCAATCCACAGAAAACCCAACTGAATTCATGGATTCCAGTGCGCAACCTCTCGTTGGGAAAAGTCACATGCAAACCCTGTGATCCAACTGCCACATGATAGCAGGTGCAAAGTTCAACACGCAAAGGATCCAGCACGCAATGCACAGCATACAAACGTCACACAGCCACGATGAACACTGCAATAGTGGTAGCCATCGTACATGGACACAGAAGCACCTTGAAACACAATGGGCATATGTGCATTATAAAAACCCAATAAATAAAATAGATAAAGGAGTAGGAGGATGCCCAGGCCCAGATTTTTGTAACACGTGCCACGTTGTTTGGGATGCCTGATGACCAGGTGTATTCTCGTACCGTTTCCTACCCCATGTCATCCTAGACCTTCTCAGGGAGTGGGAGCATGACCTAGCATCACCCACCATCTGCTCCCAGGCTCTTACCCCCCTTGAAAAGGTGCTGACAGCACTACATTTCATTGCCACAGGCTCCTTTCAGCGCACCACTGCCATAGTTGGTGGGATATCTCAGGCCACACAATCCCGCTGTCTCCACCAGGTCTTGGCCTGCATAACATCACATGCGTGTCTGCATAGGCACATATATATGTCAAGAACATTGGAGGAAAGGCAGGGAGTGTGCAAGGATTTCTATGCGGTTGCACAATTCCACGTGCAGTTGGAGCCATCAAATGTACACATGTTGCCCTATGCCACCCGAGCACATATACCGCAATCACAAGCACCGGCATTCCATCAACGTGCAGCTTGTCTGTGATGCAAATGGAGTGACCATGCAAGTCAATGCCAATTTCCCTGGCAGCACGCATGACAGCCAGGCTCAAACTGGCCTATAGGGCAATAGGGCCATGGCTGAACTAAAAACGTTAAATGCTTGTATGAGCCAGTTTTGTTGGTCAAGGTGGGAAAATTCTTTGGTCAGTGTGGGCCAGTTTGATGAGTTACTTCACTATGCAGCTAGTAGTTTTGACCATTCTTGCTGAAAAATATTCATTAAAATGCACAATTTGCATCACATGTTATCAAAAAACTATCTCTTTGGTACTATTAAAACAGTGTCACAACAGGAATGAATAGCCATTTGCAACTGGGGCGACTTTTCCATTGGTGCCCGAGACAATTGTATGGCTCAGTCCGGCCCTGATGACCGCTACATTTACCGCCAGTCACCACTCTACTAAGCCCTGGAATTGAGGAAAATATGGCAACACCTGGGTCTTGGGTGAGTATGAACTGTCACGCACATGCATCTATGCATGCACGCATGCCCATAACACACTGAACAACACACCATGACACTAAGTGCCAATAACAACCATGTACACATTTGCAGGAAGCAGTGCCTACCTGCTATCACTGTTCATGATGACGCCATACAGGAATCCTGCCACACCATCTGAGGTAAGATATAATGCAGCACATGTAGCCACTAAGGGCATAGTGGATCACGCATTCAGGGCGCTTAAGGCACGTGTCCGCTCCATAAATCACTCTTGTGGGGTTTTGCTATATGCCCCACCAGTGGTCTGTGAAATTATTGTTGCAGCATGTGTAATGCACAATTTAGCCACACAGTGTGGCATACCAGTTGATATGCAGGTGGGACATCGCTCTCAGCCTAAGGCAAGACCCTTGCCCTTGGTTCACAAAAGGGCACAGTGAAAGGGTGCACGCAACCAGCTGGTGCAAACATACTTTACCTGAAATGCTGCCCCTGTGGAGCACACACAGTGAAGCCACAGCCCTGGTGCCATTCAATGATGAGGTGGTGCCTATCCTCAGTTCCCATAACAATACCCTGAGAATGTGTGTCTGGGAGAGGCAAACTGTGTGCGTCCACTAGACATGCACCAAACATTGACACAGTCATAGTAAATGGAGACAACATTATCCATGTTGTCATTGGGGTGCACCTTCAGATCCCAGCCCCTCCCAAATGATTCAGATTGAGGAAATTATACTAACACGTGGGGAATGCATAGAGGTATTTATATGGGCAGGGGGAAATCATGTGGGAAGAGGTGACTAGCAGGAGACACATGTATGGTAGAAGCACATACACATTCAAGGGAAACTAACCACTTGCTTTGCAGAAGTGTCACGTAGAATACAGTGTATGAGCATGATATCTATAACATGAACTAACACTGTAATCGAGAGTAGGCCAGTTGCACAGGGGTGCAGCTGTTACTTATGGGGACCTTGTGCAGATTCACAGGGGTGCAGTCTTGACTTACGGGGGACCCCGTGCAGTGTTGCCGGGTTGCTGGATGGTGGGTTAGTGGTGGATGCGGAGGTTTGCCCAAAGGTTGGTCTATGGCCATAGTTTTGGTTTGCGTGGGGGCGTGTTGTGGGTGTTTCTCGCACAGTTCGGTTTTCTTTGTGGTCGGGTTGAATTGCACTTTGGAATCCATGAAAACGCAGTGCGCGCATATGAATCTTTGTGCATTTGGATGTGCAAAATCATATTCGGTGAGGGGGTTTTGTGTAATCAATGCGCACTTTTCTATGAATCGGCCCACAGAGGCATATGCACTGGCATACCCCTCTCTAACTTATGCATGTTTCCTTTTTTTTTCGTCTGCCAGTAGGAATCTTGACTACTGCATGTGCTCTCAGGTTGGATCACTTAGTCTCACCAACATGACTAGACTACACTCTATGCCAATTGCAAGGTCTGATGTTCATTCTGTATCCCAATCTGGGGTTCTGGTTGCCGATAGCACATGCTCTCAATTGGTTCAGGCGCATCCCTTAACATGTCTGCTGTCTCATTGCAAGTCTGCATATGAGAAGGTTCAGACAAATGAGAAAATAGAAATATATGGAACATCATGCAAAGTTGAGAAGCCTGATTTCATGCTTTTGTTACTTGTGAGGCAAGATCTTCTTCAAAATAGCGCTGTGGAAATTATTATTTTTTTCAACTGGAGTAATTGTGCAAAGTGCTGAAACTTTTGTGAAGTTTTCTTTTTTTTCTACTATGCCACAAAAATATGTTTTTTTTGATTTAGCAGATTAAGCCTCTCACCTTTTGTCACTGTTGCTAAACATCATTGCATTTATGTTATGTGTGTGTAACGTTCTAAATAATATAGCTTTGTGGAGAATTAAAATACACATAATCCCATTCATGGAAGTTTATTACTGCTAAAATACATTTAGCTGTATACAAAACACACTTTTTGGCATAAACACAATTGCTGAAGCTTACTCATGCTCAGGGCACAGGACATAGGCTCCCTACACCTCCCATCTATTCTTCTTAAGAAATGTAAAAAAAGATAAACCACTTTACTAAAAACCAACACATTAGTTCTAATAATTGCCTGTGTGTTAGCATGGGAAAATGTAAGTGGGAGGATTTGGGTGTGCACTCGCCTGGGCTTTTCACATTTTTTAAAAAGGAAATGGAATGATGGTAGATCAACCTCTGGAAAAAGTGTGGGGCTAATCTGCGCACATTTTTATATGCTCACAGCACGACATACACATAGACCGGTGTATTCTGGGTGGACATAGCCTACAGGCGTTGACCCCCCTGTCATATTTAGTTGGAATATGACAGCCAAGAGTACATCAAGGCATCTCAGAAGATATCAAGCCATCTCAGAAGGGGGAAGGCAAATGCTTCCTCCTGCCATGGCCAGCCCAATCAACTATTAAAGGCTCCATGGATCCGCGCTGTCAATTTCTTTACCATCTGCAGATGGTGGCATCATTTAACATACCAATAGAGTATAGATCAAAAAGGCCCATATGGGGCCTGGCTGCAAAGGCTAAAACAAAGGAGACCGGAACCTCCAACACCCCTTTCATATGCACTGTGCCAACCTGAAGCCAGCTCCTGCCTCTCAGTACCAAGGGCAGTGTCCTGTCATGTCTCAGACTATATATTTACAATAGTCACTACCTCAGGGTGACCCCATTCAGAAGATTTGAGTGTGTGGATTGATGGAGACAAAAAGTCTGTTTTTGCTGCAGCTTCAATAGAGATCTGTTGCTTTAATTAGGAACCACAGAGAGCTCCATTAGCTAGAGAGATCCTTTGATCCACAACAGACAGGAATATGGGTGAGACTTAGTATTACATGTTTTCATCCCTTTACCTTTTCTGTTGCAAAGCACTCTGGTTATGACCTCATGCATACAGGAGATTGTTGGTGGGGACCGAGGATTGGTTCATTAAGGCAGGTGTAGCCTACAACAATCACTGTTGCCCATTTGGCTGTAAAAGAGGGCTGAGCCCCTCTTCTGGACAGATCATCTCAAGACTTTGCAAAGAGTAACACAAATAACTAATTTGGACCCTTGCTGAAGGTACAGTCTGCCTTACAGCCTTTACCAGTGAAGGAAGGCCAGCATTTTCAAAGAGGGAAGCAAGATCCCTCCCCTAAACATCTCCCAGTGAACAGACGGAGATACTCAATCCAGAGGGCCCTTCAGCAGCTCCCGACTTGGTACCCAGCCAGCACATAGGGTGCCCTGCTAGGTTCTGCAAGCAAGCTTCCTAGATGGGAAGTGCCAGAGAGTCTCTGAACCAAACCAAGAACAAGGCTGTCACCTGCAACACTCGTCTCAGCTTTGGGCCGTCTGCTTTAAAGGATGACACAAGCCCAGTGAAGAAGCTAAGAGCAGTGCATCAATGAGCATCAAACAGTGTCAGCCTAAAATGATATTTTCGAGCAAGTCGAGCCCCTCGCGCTGCAACCGACTACACTGCGGACTGTTGTCATGCTGCAGTCTCTAACATCAGCAGACCCTACCTCGGAATATAAGTTTTACGCCGAGGCATATGGATGAGTTGGATCCTTACACAACTAATATTTTTTAGATAGAAGGATTTCAACTCCTTTGTGTACAGAACTGTTTGTAAAATATTAGAAGGACTAAAGATTATGACCTAGATGTACACTAAGGTTATACCCTTGTGAAGAAGCCACAGAGGTTGCCTTCCTTTGGCTCCCTTTTCATTCAAGGCTTCACCTGTAATTGTAATGGTTTTTTGTTTTTTTCTCGGTCTTTTCCTTTTTCTATCCCAACTTTCGTCTCTTAACCTTTCCATTACATATGTGTATGTAAATGATTCCAACCCCCTTTTTTTGGTTTTATTTTCACCTGGTTGTGTACATGTTGGATTGTTCACACTTGATATATGTGCACATTTACATTGTCTGTTTCAGAAAGAATATGTATATATATATATGTATATTTTGATACGTTTTGGTTCTTCTGTGTTTTTTCTGACACATGTATACATGATTTGGGTAACGCCTTTGGCGTAATGAAGGGGTGGCAAATGAGTTTCCAAATGATTTAACCCAGTTGCACCAACCCCATGTGCAACAGTACTTTTCTTTTTGATATAGCAGTCTCTAACATCGCCAGAGGCACCTTGACAAGTGCTTCAGACCCACCAACCAGTACTGAGACAAACGATTCTTGACCCCTAGCCACCATATTGCCCAGCCTTTAGCCGTCCGTTCAGCCTCAGTCACTGAACTGCCTGCCGCCTGATACCTGCAGCTGTCTCCCGTCTTTATCTCTGTCAAAGAAGCTGCAAAGCGCCCTGAAACTGACTCGACCCTGTCGAGCACTAAGAACTTCTACAAGCACAAGGTACATTGCAGTTCTGTCACTCTGGCCCGTCTCTGAAGGCCTCTATTGACATTTTACGACCCATTGCTCCCTTTGTGTTGAAACCAAGTATCCTTGAACTATTGTGATTAATTACCTTACCGACTATCCTCCTGTCAGTATCCAGAGAGCATCCCTTTTAATTCTTGAAACAGTCTGTCCTCTGCATTCCTTTAGAGGGTGGGTTGTATTTTGTAGAGTGCTAGAACTGTCTGTTGTGATAATAATAAAGTAGATATGTTGATACAACCTTGACTGGAAAGTCTGTTTTATCATTGGATAAAAATTGTATTTTCACTATGTTGCAACTAACCGACGATCCACGACCTTGCAGAGATAAGCCTGCCGTTCTGTCCACATTACCAAAATTGGACAAGGAGGTTTATAATTTGCTTGAATTTCCAATCTATTCAGATCTCTTCTGGTGTACTAGAGGTGTGGGGCTGATTGATGGTTTAGAAACCGATATTCATCCCTGGACCACTGGTGCCCTGGAAGTTGATTTGTCACAGTAAAGATCTTACAGCAGACCCGCAGTTGCATCAAGATTCTTGCAGTCATGAAGAGCTAATCATCACTCGCAGGGCAGTTTTGCAAGAAAACCAGAGAGCGGTCTTTCCTGCTGTCTACAGTGCGTATCATGCTTGTGTCTATCATCCTTTTGACCTGGAAGTAATTTGTTTGTAAGAAATCATTTCAGCAAAATGGATTGTGTAGGAAAAGTTCTCTGTTATGACTTCTATTGGTGGAAGGGTATACTTTTTTGGTGACATTTGTTGGTGTAGGAGGAAGATGCAGCACCAACTGAGCACCATTTACTGAAGTAATATAGTATTGGCACAACCGCAAAAAACAATTTGCAGACATTTAATGGTGCACATGAAAAACCTCACACCTTTTTGATGTGTGAAAGGATTTGCATTAAAACTCAGAAACCTCTCATCACAGGCACACCTTTATTTGCTGGCCTTTTGGTTTTTCTCTGCCTCTGAGCCAGGCAGGTTCCTGCTTCGGTATTCTCTCACAAGCCTGCCCCACCAGGGCATCACAACCTGAATCCCTCAGTTCCTTGCTGTTATTTGCTGCAGTTCATCAACTCTCAACTCCATGAGTTATCTGACCACCATCCATCCTACTGGAAGTCACTTTCTCGTTAGTGGTGCAACTCACCGGCTGCTAACCCAATTAAGGTTGCCCACAGTCCGGGTTCCGGGAAAAGTAGAAAAGGAGACCATGCACAGTGCACCGCTCAGAATGATGTCTTTTCGCTCACCCCTGCAGCCTCACTAATGTGCCAGTCTGAAATTGAATGTTCTCTGCGTACCTCAACTTACATATGTCCTGACTGTTCCGTGTCCAGACTTCCTCCAGCAGATCCATCATTAAGAAGCAACCAGATTTGCATCTGGGGGTCCTGCCAAGAGATAGCCAACACCTACCTGCAAACTTTGAGGAGGTGTGGTGGTATCTTGGGTCCTGGATCATCTATTCATCGGTTCCTGTCTGAATCCTGGCGAGTTATTTTATATCTGACCCTCTTATGGGCCCTAAAATCTAACAGTGCCACAAACCTACCACGGCAGTTTTTTAGGGTATTCATTAAGCTGCAGTAAACAAACTAGCAGGGCAGTTTCCTTTTAATTCTAATCACCAAAACATAGAGGCTATCCCCATGATGTAGAGAACGCTCTGCAAGGAAAGTGACCACACTAAAATGGCCCTGATCCAACGCAGCAACCATATTTCCTATTTGTTGATACTTTGTAAATGTATTGCCTGATGAGCAAGGCCTCCTGAAGTCATGTACTTCTGTAATGAATAATTTAAATGTCAACACCTATTGCTCATATACAATTCTGAGGTACATGGTACACTTGCAGGTATATTGGATCTTTCAACATACAGGCCTATTCGCTGATCAAATGCTACACATATCTGGACAATTGCGCACAAACATACACACACACCTGTTCTTCTGTAATCGATTACTTAATTTTAATTACTCATTGTACATTTATACTTCTGTTAAAAATTGAAAACCTATTGCACGCACGCATATCTATTGTTGCATTTATAAATGTGAAAGGATCTTTGCTCACATTTGTCTAGGTTTTAATGAAAAATGTGGAAATACAATTGAAAACATATATCTCTGTTATTGCATGTCCGAGTGTACGACATACGCATCCCCAAACAAGCCATAAAACGGGAACACCATCAATCTCCACCCATCACGGACATAATGCACCTACTGAATGGAGCCTAAGTCTTTTCCAGGGTAGACCTCAACAAAGGTTACCACCAGGTCGAGATCAGTGAGGAGTCGTGCTACATCACCACTTTCACCACCCACATCGGCCTTTTCCATTGTAAATGACTCAACTTTGGCATTTCATCAGCGGCCAAAATCTTTCAAGTATAGATCCGGAAAGTATTGTGCCATATTCCACACTGCATAAACTACAGCGATGACATCCTCATTTTTGGAAAGTCACAAGAAGTGCACAACTCCACTCTGCTGAGGGTATGCAAGGCACTCAACGAAGTGAATCTTACACTAAACAAAGTCAAGTGTGCATTTAACAAAACGACTCTCAAATTCTTTTTTCACATATTCTCAGACAAAGGCATTGAACCAGATCCAGACAAAATTAAAGCCCTCACTGAAGCTCCACGCCCATCAGCCATTGCTCAAGTCCGCTCGTTGTTGAGGTTGGCAAGCTACTGCACACGCTACCTCCCAGACTTTGTGTCCACCAGCACCCCGCTCCGGATGCTTACAAAGAAAAACTGCAAATTTACATGAGCCAAACCCCACCAAGAAGCTTTTGACCGGATAAGGAAAGAAATTGCAGTGTCTGTGTGTATATTGTAGTTAGACTCCTACCTGCACACAGAGGTAGGTGAAAGTGGACACCAGCCCATTGGGCCTCGGGGCCATCCTGGCTCAACATTGCATCAGTGACCATGCCACGAGGAGGATTTTGTCCTATGCCAGCAAAAGTCTGACAGACACCGAGCATGTGCCATAGGATACAGACACTCACGTGATGAAGCAGCATGGGGAATCGTGCTGTGTCAGGTGACCGCCACTGTAGAGGGTGGTACCAGGGTTAATAAAGCTTATTTACCACCCGTTCAGCCCAGCCGTCTGGTTGTCCCTCATTGGTGTCACGCGTCAGCGTGTGCATGGTGAATGCTGAGCGGGGACACTAGCTGGTTACTGCTAATTAGTTTCAAGCTAACAGATCCTACTAAGCAACAACCAGAAACTAAATAGCTCCCAGAAAAGTTATACATGTTCTTGTATTTCATGTGTAAAAGCAGGGGCCAGGGATGTCATTTAGGGGTTGCCAGAGGTCGCAACTGCGACCTGTGAGGTCTCCATTGCGACCTCTGTGGTCACCCTTGCAACCTCTAGAAAGAAAAAGATTTTTTTTTTTTTTTAAAACATTATTTTATTTTTTTTGTAATGCAAGCTCATGATGGGCTGTGGCCAGCACCATGTGGATCTTTAGTTTTGGAGTGGCTGGCTTTCTTGTTAAAGCCCCTTTAAAAAAAAAGAAGAAAAAGAAGAAAAGGAGTGACACAAGTCTAACACTTTCAGCACTGACCCTAAATAAGAAAGATTAGGAATACCAAATAATGTGTCTTTCTGGAATTCTATACAATAATTGATAGACTCATTAAATGTTTATTTCAGGCACACTTCAGGGGGTGAGTCACTGATTTAGTCTGTTCTTAAACGCCTCAACTCAGTCTTTCATCCTTCTGAGGTCGATACATGAGTACCAACACAGGTTGGGTGATATTGGGTGTATATTTTTTCTATATAAAGCGCTGAAGCGTAAGTGCTATAAAACAACACATCATTATCATTTGGTCATGGTGCTTGCATTCACAGTAATTTGGTAATATGGGCCTATAAACACTTATCTTAACGATACATATGGTGATCCATTCTTGTATGAAATGTACATCACATTATAGTGATATCGTAACCATATTTTTTGTAGTGTACAATGCTATACGATAGCACTTCTTGTTTTGTCAACGGGTGAAATGTCACGTTCCATCGCATCCCGCGATATCACTTCGTTGTGGGATCAAATGACATCACTTCCTGTGATGTCATCAGGGGTGAAGGGTCGTGTGATGTAATTTCCGCTACCCCTGGCATTTTGGTGAAATGATGTCCCTGGCAGGGGTGTTGCCAGGTCTAATGCAATACCTCTGCTAGCGAATGTTTACATGTAAGAGGTCCATTGCACCCATTTCGCAAAAGCACCTCTGCGTCTGAATGCTCCACCGTATCTGTTTCTTGAAACTGTTGTTGACTGTCAACAGCAGAATACATCCACAAACATTTTCAAGTGTGAATCATGAAAATACCACTCTCGACTGTACCCTCTGTTACTGAATGCGAAAGCACTGAAGACGATTGCACACACATGAGCCCGACACCTGCAGCGACATGCTAAACTGGTCTGCCTTCGCGAGACGGTACGTAAATTGGCGTATCATCACGTGACACATACCTGACTCTATCGCCTGGACTGGCTCATTCAGTGAAATGTTTCACTTTTGCACAGACCTGCCCGTCTGCTCTAAGGTGAATCGAAATCCCCATGCGATGCAGACCGCTTAAGCATCGCGCCCCATGGACTGCTGACAGTTATTAGCCTGATAAGGCCCTGGAAGTTTCTAATCTCTGCAGGCAAAGCCCCTGGTCTTTATTAGGTTGAACACGAGTCTGCCTCTTGATAGGCATCTCTGGGAGTCTTGTGTCTGGCTCCCAGGTAGGTGTCAGCAGCTTAAAGTGAGATGTTTTAGGCTGTCCAAAGGGGACGGTGATTGACCGTAGCTGAATGATCTTAAAGCAGAACTCAGCCCCAGAGGCCGCTTACTCGAACACACCCACAAGGATTATGACAGACGGAATCGATAGGAAAAGGATGCTAGGAATGAAGGAAGGGTGCTTTGCAAACCATCTGATGCTGCAACTCATTTAGCACTTTGCATTCTGGGACCTGTAGTTTCACGTCTCCATTACAAGAGTGACCCTACGAGTCTCGGCATGCCGAGCGTGGTTGGATCATAAGGCAGTAGAGAGTCTGGTGTCTGCTTGTTTCTTGCATGTCCCGGGTCGAATTGGAAGCTGTCAGAAGACAACGAGAGTTTGGGCCTCATTACGAGGAGCGCAGTAAAAACGGGGCCATTACCGGCATGGAGGAACTAGTGTGTCCATGCTTGTATGACGCCGCTAATAGCGGGTGATTACGAGTGCGCAAGCACGCGCAAACCCCCATGCCGGTAATGGCCATACCGGCATGCCGCTAAAGGCCTACCAACCCCCTGATAGCTCCATCACGGGACCCGCCGATACCGCCTCCGCCTAGGAGGAACCCCTTAATACCGACCCGGTAATAACAGCATGCAAATACCAGGCATGTAATACCGGACCCGGAAGTAACGTCATCGCGTCGGAATGGGAAATGCGGCGGCGCCCATCTTTAAAAACACAATCCATTTCAATCCTCCCAAACCACCAGTTGTGTTCAGGAGAGACCAGTGCCAATCCCTTCACCATGTCAAAGGCTACCCGGAAAACAACCCTCCGCCTGCGCAAAAAGCGTTTTCCAGATGAAGAACTTAACATGCTGGCAGACACCCTTGCCGCACATGCAGACGAGATCAACCTGAAGAGGGAGGTGCAGCAGTGCAAGAAGGAGATCTGGGAGCAAGTAGCCCACAAGGTCTCGGCAGTCGGCACCACCCCACGGACAGTGAAGGACTGCAAAAAGAGGTGGGATGACCTCCGCCTCAGGGTTCGGAATATCCTGGCCAGCAACAGGAGCTAGGCCATGGCTACAGGTGGGGGTCCCCACTCACCTGCCAAACTGTCATGCTGGGAGGCGACTGCAAGCACGTTTATTCAGATAAAGTCCATCGAGGGATTTGGGGAGATGGAGACGGGTGCCGCTACATCTGCAGATGGAGGTGAGTGACCCTGCAGATCCCTGTAGGGGAATTCATGATGTAGCACAAGTGATGTGGAAGAGAGTCTAGGCAAGGCAATGCATGTGCCAACACACACATCAACATATCCTTGTGCAGATGGAGGGCCAAACCCTGGCACACTGAAATGCATCCTGAGTGCCAATCCCATTACCAACACACAGCCAACACACACGGACCGTGCCCATGTAATACATCACACAAACCCCAATGCAACGTCATGCCACCTGCCATGCAGCAAACGCCAAATGCCCCCTTCATACTACCCTGTGTGACACACCTGTAAGATAAAAATGCATGATAAATTAAATACTTCACAGTACCATATGATGCATCTAGCATGTAACACCATCACTGATGGCCTGCATCTCTTCTACCCCCCCATGCACCGATGGAGAAGATGCCAGCGAGGATCCAACCGCAAGGGCATCCACGTCCCAGCCAAAGACAACGGCCACCGACAACACCACCTCCGGGGCAGCCTCACAGCCCACACCAACACCCAGGGCGCCTGATACCGTGGACACTGAGCTGGCTACACCAGTGGAAGGCGAGGCTGTTGACCCACTGAGCAACACTAATACCGCAGAGGAGGAGTATGTGGACCAGGATAGACTGACCCATGTTCCATGTCCACACTCCCCAAGCCCCGTGTCCACTCCCCAACCCCACACTCAGCCCTCACCCACCTGCAGCAGTGTGGATCCTTTGCTGCATGACTCTGACCTCAGCAGCCTCCCCGAGCACCCTCGACCACTGCTGCTCCTACCAACAACCTTGAGGCACGGCTAGCGAGGGTGGAGGCCAGACAGGACTCTATGTTGGACCTGCTCAGACAATATGTCGCCGATGGGGAGGACACGAGGCGTGCGATAGCCCAGGCCATAGCGGGGACCACAGCCGCCATAGCGGCGAACACTGCCACTGTCAATGCCTCAGCATCGTTGATGAGAGACAGTCTGGGGGCCATCATGCAGGTCCTCACTTCCATCCTGCTGCACATGCAGCAGCCACAACCCGCACCAGCCGTGGAAATCCCCAAGACTTCCACCCCATTCACCACACCTGCTTCCTCTGCCCCCACTTCCTCTGCACCCTCCAGCCCTGTGCGTCTAACAAGATGTAGTGCCAGGCACTCTGAAATGCTGCCCCCGGACATCAAGAAGTCCAGGAAATAGTGTTGGAGAACTATAGGAGTGGCTCAGATGGTGTTGGCGGTGAATGGGTGAATTAGGTGGAGTACACTGGGGGGTATGGGAGTACACTGGGGGTTTTGGGAGTTCACTGGGGGTTTTGGGAGTACATTGGAGGGTTTGGGGGGGGTTGCACATTTCTGCTGCTCATATCAATACACCCGTTGTGTGAAAAATCATTCAATGCCTGGACATTGTTCATTTTGTGTGTATGCTTTTAATTAATGACGGTGCACAGTGCCCAACTCCCCACATTCCCTGTGTGCACTGACACATATCTATCAACGTCCCTGTGGGTCAGAAGTATTCGTCAATCAGTGATTGGCGTACTGCACGGGCATCCTGTGCATCACGTACTGGCAGGGGTGCTGCTTCTCCTCCATCTTCATCCTCATCATCCTCACCCGATGCATGCATGTCAATGTCAGGTGGCAGTGGTACATTTCTCTGGACGCACATGTTGTGCGGCATGACACAGGCCATGGGGATCTTTGCTACCTTCTCAGTTGCATAAAGGAGTGCTCCACCAGACCTGCTCAGGTAGCGGAACCGCGCCTTTCTACAGGCCAAAGGTCTGCTCAATCACAACATGTGTGCCAGTGATGTGTAATGTTGGGGTTGGGAGGTTCAGGTCAGGAGTGTTTAGCTCTGCATGCATACTGCACTCACCGTCCATTTCCACCCAGGTGGAGTATGCATCCCCCCATCCCTCCCATTCCCCATTCCCACCCAGGTGGAGTATGCATCCCCCCCCCCCCATTCCCACCCAGGTGGAGTATGCATCCCAACACATCACTGCCCCGATGCACTGACATGGGCAGCCAGTCAACTCACCAAGCAGCCAGGCATGTCGCTCCATGTGACGGGGTAGCGTGGAGTTACACACTACCATGGCATCATGTCTTGATCCGGGAAATCAGGCGCAGCAATGTGTGATGATCTTGCTGGAATCACATACCATCTGCAAATTGATGGAGTGGTATTGGGCATGGGGGACTACCAATTCTACATGGGTGCAGTGCAGGGCACCAACACAATTGGGCATACCTGCCAGTGCATGGAAGCCTACTTTGGTGTCGGCTATCTCCTGGGCAGTCTGTGGTGGGGATATGTGGGTGCTAGCATGCTTCAGGAGGGCATCCAGCACTTGGTGCAGCATCCGTGAAGATAGTGGTTGTGAAATTCCATGCAGCTGGTAGGTGCCTGTGGCCAGGAAGTGGATCACAGACACCACCTTTAGTAGCAGGGGGATGGCAGTGCGTATTTGTATGAGGCTGGAGATGTTGTTCTCTATAATGTCCACTATGGTGGTGATGGTGTCCCGGTCCAACTGGTACAGGGTGTGGATCTGGTCAGGGGTTAGATTGAATGGACTTGGTCTGATGTGAGGGATTGGTGGCTGCCTACGAGGTACTACTGGCTGCACTGGTGGTAATTGCTAGGCCTGTCTCACCCTCCTTCTCCTCCTGCGTCTCCTCTGTGCTGCCTGTTGTTGCTGCTGTAGTTGTTGTTGTAGTTGCTGTTGTTGCTGTAGTTGTAGCAGTATAGGCATGTCCTCCAGCGCCATGATTGCTACAGCTAGTGGTATCATTTTGGTGTAGGAAGGGGTGTGGTGTGTGGGTGTGGTCTTTTTATACTGCCCCAGGCTCCATCGACTCCACCTCTGGTGATTGTGTGCACCTATGGCAGTTGGCTTGATTGCTATTTGCTGTTTAGGGGTGGTCCACGATGCCTGTATGGCCGCCATCGTGCAGGCTCTAATTACCGCCTTCAGGATGCCGGTATTTGCATGCCCGCATGGGTTGTGATGTCCTCCTATTACCGGCATCCCGGTATTTGCGCCATGAAGGGGCGCGTGTATGCGCGCATGCCGGTATGAGGGGGCACAGTACAGGCGGTGGCGGTATTGGCAGGTTGCCGGGTCGTAATGACCCAGACCGTTAACGATGCCGGTATTACCATTCCGCCTTCCTTTTTTCATTACCTCCATTCTTGTAATGAGGCCCTTTGTGTTTTAGCAGTCTGCACCCTGATAGTTCTTCCATCTGTGGGGAGGAGATGGTGGACTTTCATATTGGTGGTCATGAATTGAGGTTTGCCAGTAATGTCTATGTTGGTGGTGCTGCGTGCAGATCTGGTTTGGAGAACTCTTTGATCGGAGTTATGCTTAATCCATCCAATCTAGTAAATGTTCAGGTTTTTGCGCCAAGAAGCTGCCCAAATGCAGAAGTAGCACTTTGTGAGATACAGTTACATTACATAGTGGAAGTAACTTAGGGTGGTGAAGAATGGCATTGCCCTCACTATAGACACTGTAAAGTCTAGATTTTATGAAATAAACAGGGGGATGTACAATGCTGTTCATCTTCTCCAGTAAACACAAAGGAAGGTGTTGCAGACATTTTCACCAAACATTAACCAAAAGAGTATTCTTCCTCTCTTCATTATTGGAATCGAGTATACAAATATCTGAACAGCTCTAAAGAAGCCATTTTTTTCAGGTTGGTAACAAATAGTTGTCATAAGAAACAGCTTCCAGCATGAACACTAACAACTGGCAATCGTCTCAAATGCCATACATACTCCGAGCATTTGAAATAGCTGGTAAGATAGCTCAGTGGGTTGAGCGCTCGCTGATGTGATCTGTGTTTGATCTGCAGGTCGCAGGTTCCAACCTTACAAAACCAACTCAGCCTTTCATCCTTCCGAGGTTGATAAATGAGTACCTGCCAATGTGTGTATGTACCATGTAAGCTCTATATAAATAACACATTATTAGTTCAATTAAAGTGCATCTTCTATTGGGTGTGTTAGGAAGACACAGGAAGGATAGAAGTGAAAGAGTGGCATTAGATATAGGTGCTTTTTGAGCTTTCACAGTAGCTAATCCAGCTGGTCGCAATCAGAGGCTGGCCAAAAGCCTCTTTACAGTAGCACAGGCTTATCGATATGTAGCTGTGACAAAATGACTGCTGCTCTACAGGTGTATAAGGATGAGTACCTGCTAAAGTGCCTACTCAGCCCCACACTGCTACTAAACCAGCAGCGATGCCAATTATAAAGGTGAAACAGGCACTGCCTGATAGGCATACCTGCTTCTCCTCTTTTGGTAACGCGGGCCAGAGCAGGCTGTACTCTCAGGATGGGTGTGAGCTGGTAAAGAAATTACACATACAACATACCCATGTAAAAGAATGTCCAACCAACGTTCCATAATGATAGCATCTTTTATTAAAGTAACACCATTTCACACCACTAATAAAACCACTACCGGGCAACCCCTACGAGGGAAAACACAGAAAAAGCAGGCCTAATAAAAGGGCACTCTGGGGTTGTAGACAATGGTGCACAGGAAAAGATGTAGGCACAAAATGTCAAACCTGAATGAACTCTGAAAACTGTTCGAACTGTCCGGACGTTTCTGTTGGATACCAATTAATTTACACACACGCACATTTTAAACTCTCTTTTTATATGTAATCTTTGTAAATTTATATCATGGATCTTTTAAAATGTTGAATTGGATGTTGAATTGTTATGCATTTTTACTCTGTTTTTGTGGTTTATGGATAATGTTTTTCTGAATAAACTTATTATGATGAAAAATATGTCAAGGTTTATGAGGGTGTATTAAGTGCCAGGCTATTATGCAAGTGTATGCAAAAAGGACAAGCATACTCGTCCTTGGCACTTAAGGGGTTAAGAAGGTAATAGAAGGGAGACTCATTCACTCGGGCCCATTGAGTCAAAGTAAGGGTGTCCATGGCCACTTCAACTACGTTCAGTTTCTTATCTTTGGGGCTCAGTAGCATAAAACCTTGCTTCTAGGCACTTTTTTGCAGATGAGTAAGTGTTAAGACAAATGAGAGTCAATTGCGAGTCTGATGTGATCTGTGTTTGATCTGCAGGTCGCAGGTTCCAACCTTACAAAACCAACTCAGCCTTTCATCCTTCCGAGGTTGATAAATGAGTACCTGCCAATGTGTGTATGTACCATGTAAGCTCTATATAAATAACACATTATTAGTTCAATTAAAGTGCATCTTCTATTGGGTGTGTTAGGAAGACACAGGAAGGATAGAAGTGAAAGAGTGGCATTAGATATAGGTGCTTTTTGAGCTTTCACAGTAGCTAATCCAGCTGGTCGCAATCAGAGGCTGGCCAAAAGCCTCTTTACAGTAGCACAGGCTTATCGATATGTAGCTGTGACAAAATGACTGCTGCTCTACAGGTGTATAAGGATGAGTACCTGCTAAAGTGCCTACTCAGCCCCACACTGCTACTAAACCAGCAGCGATGCCAATTATAAAGGTGAAACAGGCACTGCCTGATAGGCATACCTGCTTCTCCTCTTTTGGTAACGCGGGCCAGAGCAGGCTGTACTCTCAGGATGGGTGTGAGCTGGTAAAGAAATTACACATACAACATACCCATGTAAAAGAATGTCCAACCAACGTTCCATAATGATAGCATCTTTTATTAAAGTAACACCATTTCACACCACTAATAAAACCACTACCGGGCAACCCCTACGAGGGAAAACACAGAAAAAGCAGGCCTAATAAAGGGGCACTCTGGGGTTGTAGACAATGGTGCACAGGAAAAGATGTAGGCACAAAATGTCAAACCTGAATGAACTCTGAAAACTGTTCGAACTGTCCGGACGTTTCTGTTGGATACCAATTAATTTACACACACGCACATTTTAAACTCTCTTTTTATATGTAATCTTTGTAAATTTATATCATGGATCTTTTAAAATGTTGAATTGGATGTTGAATTGTTATGCATTTTTACTCTGTTTTTGTGGTTTATGGATAATGTTTTTCTGAATAAACTTATTATGATGAAAAATATGTCAAGGTTTATGAGGGTGTATTAAGTGCCAGGCTATTATGCAAGTGTATGCAAAAAGGACAAGCATACTCGTCCTTGGCACTTAAGGGGTTAAGAAGGTAATAGAAGGGAGACTCATTCACTCGGGCCCATTGAGTCAAAGTAAGGGTGTCCATGGCCACTTCAACTACGTTCAGTTTCTTATCTTTGGGGCTCAGTAGCATAAAACCTTGCTTCTAGGCACTTTTTTGCAGATGAGTAAGTGTTAAGACAAATGAGAGTCAATTGCGAGTCAGTGTCGAATTGGCATTCGAGTCAGGTCGAGTCGATGACTTCCAAGTGGTCGAGACTGGTCAAGAGGGTGCTTCCACTGGGTGAAGTTGGCATTCAAGACAATTAAGTTCATGGCTGACAGCAGATCAGGCTGGCACTTGTGTCTGAGTTGAGGCAATGCTTCTGTTGGGTCAAGTCGACCATGGAGATTGAATGAGTCAGGTGCTTACATAAAAACGATCCAACGGTCAAGTTGAGAAAAAATGATGCACTTTGAAGAACAGAAACATGTCGGGAATTATGTTTTTTATCACACATTTACAATGTTATATGTTGTAATGTAATATCATGTGTGTCTTGTGAATTGATGGTTATGTTGTTTTAGAGTAACTTTTATGTGCTATTTTGGATAGTGATGAGGGTCAATATATGTTTTAGTGAAAATAATTAGAATAAATGTATTTTTTTTTGTTGTTGATGTATTTAGGGTCAATATATGTTTTAGTGAAAATAATTAGAATACATGTTTTTTTTTTTGTTGATGTATTGCATACAGTCTATTTTTTCAAGGCTTAAGTGTGCCGGAAAGTCAGTGATCCATTTTATCTGGGTGAGGAGATAAGTGTTTAGAACACGTTTAACTCCTTCTTTATAAATATGTAATCTATGTCCTTGTTGGTGGAGTTAGATGCGTTTTTCAAATGGGGTTTTTGTTTAAGAAACCTAATTAAGTACACTGCAATAAATTATCACACAGCACTGTCCAAGGTGCTGAACTTGTCAGCTCTAATAGCACCCTAAAGCGTCCCAACCAATGATTCTCCTTAGAGAACAGGAGGGTTGGTGGGCAGTGGAGGGCAGGGGATGGGTCCACTTGGGGGCAGATGACATTCAAATTGAATCTGGTCAAAGTTTAAACACTGACAATAGTTGTGTTTACAAACATCTTTTACACTCAGTTATGGCAAGCGAAAGAGCCCCCATATGCAAGAATGACAAAAAAACCTGCGTGCATCAGATGTGTATTTGGGGCAGGGAATTGGTTTTGGGTCGGCAGTCATGAGCACCATGATTGTGCATTAGGGGAAGCATTGGGGGGAAGGGAGGTAGAGAATGCTACATTCCGTTTATTTATTTTTTAAGTGTTTCTATTATATAATTTAAACACTGACCACTTTGTCTCCTTACAAGACTTGTTGTTGGTGATCACGTCATGTATGGCTAGCAGTCGCTGCCCATCAAGACTGCAAACAATGATGGCAGATAAGATTTAAAGTTAGGAATGTGCCTACTGTAACGCAGCATTTCTCAACTAACAAGGCACCACGAACTGGGAACAACCAATGAACTTTCTAAAGGATATATTGGATAAAGAACAACTGACTCAAGGTTAGAAGTCTAAAAGGAGTGATATCTCCAAAATGAACTGTCAGGACACCTAAATACCAAGCGCTGTCTCTAAAATTCTCAGGGGCCCAAAACCAAACTGGAGGACTCCAATGCCAAAGTATGGCGTGTTTACACACAGTCTTGCATATAAAATACATATGCCATTAAACACATCCAGTTCTTGTGGAGGGAACCATGGCTCACATGTGACATGGCCATAAGCGAGTACAAAGACAGTTCACTTTGCAATGTACAATTTATAAATGCTCAAGGCCATGCTTGTGATTCTTATAACTCATCTGTGAAGTGCAACACACGCCACGCGTGCCTTCTTAGCCCTGTGTGTATAGCGACACTAGATTATACTTAAGCATGTATGAGTGAGGTGTTTACCGTAGTAAACAGTGATGTGTAAAAAGTGCTTATTTGTCCAAAATAAAGAAAACGTGGCATTGTGAGCTCAAGTACTTTGCCAGCGATTACTTACCGTGGCTGAGTGGGCGAAGCTCAGATTGAAGCCCTGGCTTCTTTGCCCAAAGCGAATACCTTTGAGAGTAGACCACTACAATCCCACCCATTGTCGTGTTGCAGGTGTGAATTGTCTGTTGTGCTATTGGCCCCTTTGACATGAGGGTTAAATAAGTATGTGTGATGTTCACCTTCTACAATGTCAAATGCAAGGGACGGAAAACATGATGTTAAAATCAGTGAAATCCACTGATACCATAGGATGCTGAAAATCCCATTCAAAAAGGTCATACTGCTACATAGAAGATGGAGCATGAGCTTCGGAAACAGTGGGTACATGCTATCGCTAATCTGCATGGCTTCCTCTCATGTGGCATGTTGGTGAACTATGACGCTTAGCGCGACCTCATCCCTGCTGGCTCGTTTCACATTGTTTAATCTGTGTTTGCCACTTCATTGAGTAATATGATATTTATAATGCACCTATAAACAAGTGTTTCAAGGCACACATCCGCCCCTTTGATTATCATGCACTGGCTACCTGGATACCCTCCGATCTCGGGCCCAGGTCCTCCCCCGCCAGTGTCACACACCTGCACTGCCCACCAGGCAACCTTCGCACGTGGGGACTGTTTGTCTGTATCCCTACAGTCCCCCTACACTCAACACCTGTTGTCTGCACTTACCCATGCACTTGCCACAAGCTGGCCGTTACTTTACTTGTTATCTCTACCATGCACTGCACTGTCCCTGCCCCCTTCCCCTGCACTTGCGCAATCTCAATGTCACCTGGCCTAGTAATATAGTTGTCTGTCCTCCCTGTGTTCCCCCTCCCTTGCCTCGCCGTGCCTTGAAACACTTGCGTATAGGCACGTTATAAATGCCATATCATATCATATCATGCACGCTGGAGAAAGAGGTGAAAGGCTCCAGCAATATGTTGCCGCACGAGGCCCCTCCCACCTGTCTCCCACCCCCCCTTGCAATTGTGCCACTCCTTATATCTGAGTGTTGCGCAAACAGAAGTCTTGGAGATGGTGGATTTTAGGTCACTGGAGTAATGCAGGGATGTCCTCTCCAGAACCTACAAGGTTGACATGTTACAGTAACTTAGGTTTTAGTATCTGGTATTTGTATAGTGCTAACAAACCTGGCGTAATTAACTGCATCTGGTAGCAGATGGTACTTCAAACATAATGTCTCTGAGGCAGGCTCACCGGCAAGGTTCTACAACTTGTATATTACTGGGCAGGAAACAAAATTATTTAAACAAATATGTTTTAAGGGATTTCCAAAAGCAAGTGAGTTCTGTGAGGTTGCGAAGGTGCAAGGGTAAAGAGTTCCAGAGTTTGGGAAACTATGCTGAAAACCTTCGGTCACTTCTAGAAGACCAACAAGATGGATGGACAACCAGCAACTGCTTGTCAGAGGATCAAAGAGATCGACTTGGCCAATACCAATTCAATTAGTTAGCTAGGTTTGGGGGGGGCATGCAAGATTGTGCAAACATCTGAAGACAAAGCACAGGATCCTAACATTCATTCTCTCCTGTACTAGGAGCCAATCTAAGGACCTGCGCAGAGCTGAGATATGTGATCTTGTAGGAAATGTAAAAACCAGCCGAACTGTGTCATTTTTTGTTCTCTGGAGTCTCGACAGATGTTTCTCTGGACGTTGTGCAAGTAGACTATTACCATAGTCTAAGCGGTAATTGACGAGTGCGCCCACTACCATGGCATGTTCTTTGGGCAGCATAAAGGGAAGGCTGTGGCGCGAGGGACGTAGAGAATGGAAAACTGACCGAACTTTGGAACCAACCTGGTTACCACTCCCGAGATTTGCTTGCCAAATACAGCCCAAGTTCTTTCTTTCGGGAGCATAAGCAAGATTTGTGCACCTGAAGCAAGGAGGTGGGGGAGTTTAGAAGTTTTTCTGAACCTGTGATTGGGACCGAACAAGCCCACTTCAGTTTCATTGGCATTCAATTGTAAACGATTGTGAGACATCCAAAGATTGACTTTTTTCAGGCACAGGTCTGTTCCCTGAAATGCATCCTAATTGTGATCAACTTTCCCAAAGATCTGAGTATCACCAGCATATGAGTACAAGTTAAGCTTCCTAAATATGTCAGACAGAGACTCCATGTACATGTTAAAGAGGAGAGGTGAAAGTGCTGAGGTGATGGATCTCATCCACGCATGGCCCGGTGCCATGGAGCAGGAGGCTGGACAACACCAGGGTGCTGTGGCACAGGATTCTCAGTGGATCCTTCAACATGTCACAGGTTAGCACCATTCACAACAGCAGAGAATTCTCGCCTTATCTGGCACCACTCGCTGCTTGTGGAACGTGCTTCCACAATGGAACCTGCTGTCCCCTAGGACACAGGAAAGGAACTGGACATTCTGGCTCCAACCAGTGACAGTCGAGGGGGCTCTCAATCACTTGTAATTGTATTGAGAAGATGATAAAATATTGGTCGCTCGAGATACCCTAAGAGCACAGATAACAGGGTGTCTACTGTTGTCGACTGGTATAGTGTTCGATGACCCAAACAACTCCAGAGAATAATGGGGAAAATGGGTTTGGTGCAACCCAGAAGATTACTGTTATGTGACATGGATATTGGATGACCATGCAAGATTCTATGGAAATTTAGGGGGAGTTACGAAGATTTGGCTCCCGAAGTTGAAAGTGAATAGGTTTGGAGAAGTGCCTGACAAGTTCACCAGAGGGGGCACCGAAGAGAGGGTCCCTGATATGGCCCTCATGTCCCCTATGCACATGTCAGCCTGCAGGATGAGAAATGAGAGATGCAACTTGCTGTTCAGCCAACCACAAGTTGCACCAGTGTATTCTACGTATGGAAAGAGATATTCTCTCAGATGACTGTTCAAACCTAATACAATCGATGGCTTCGAAGAAACAGGTGTCTCATCACTGGTTCAAGTTGACTGATAATAAAATCCAACTGTGCTGATGTCACTTGTGACAACACGACATAGCAGCGTTAGTCACAAAGTAAATTCACCCCCTGCAGGAAGTTACACAGACAAAAATGTACACATGAAGAACATGCTTACACTATTCTATAGATAGAGGACAGATACATACACATACTATCAAAAGCTTTTCCGGTCCACTAGCCAAATGTAGCAGCACAAGAAAGTTAAGCATACATGGACCGAACTTGCATATAACAAACCTATAAGGGCGAGATCAATACTAATCTCTACAAAGGAAGTATTAGAACATATAGGGAAACCATAGATGGACTGTAGTGAAGTCGCATGCAGCCATATGCTCCAAAATATGGAAGAGGAGATGCAGACTCTGCAGCATGAAGCACAGAGACAGTTTTCACAGCCATGGACAAAGGTAGGTGGCAAATTCCTGATTTCCGAGGCAGTGAACCACCTGCCAAATACTGAATAAAATCCTCAACAATTGCATACCGAAAGGCTCAATTTCGTGGTCCTCGCCCACTTGACCCAGCTGAGCCGAACAATGGCTATCGACTGGGAAGGGGAGCTGTTCCCAGCGAATCAGACAAGATTGATACATGCGTTGTCCAGCGAACATTGCAATCTGCAGGCACTCTCCCAGGCTAGGTGGCTATACCAGTGGCATTAATGGGGACACACAGTCTTTCCCATTACCTTGAAAAGGTACACTGAGTTTTATGAACAGAACAGGGTCCCAGGCCTGGGGAGACACGCTCCAGCCAATCCAGACGCTCATGCCCGGGGGTGGTGTATAATGTTGCAGGGGCCAATGGTCATCAAGCGACCATGAAACAAAGTAATAGATCATTTTTTGGGAAGTCTAAGGCAAACCCACCTGACATGGGAAGACCAATAGAATAACTCACAAAGGGTATTTCTATAGGTGGTATCACCTGAGCTACCCAATGGAGATGGCCCTTAGGTTTCTGGGATGGGTTGGTGGTTGTGGCGTCACTAAGGGATAACACCAGGTGACGCAGGTTTAAACACTGTTATTGCCAGAAATGTTGTTGTTTCCAGTATGATCCCTGTCTTTTGGAGAATAAAGATGGTTAATTTGCCCCATGGCTGAGTTCTACATTATTGCCAGGCAGAAGGGTTTGGATGGGCCAAGATACTCTGCTGACCTGTTGTATTATTGATACGATCCCCCACCCGACCCCCTGCCCTCTGGTATACTATTACAAGACCCTGGTCTGTGGTGGAAAGGTCAAGTGATGCATTGAGAGGGGGTTGTATAAAAACACACCAGGAGGTAGGACTGGAAAGCAGTGGAGTGGCTTTGGGATGTGTTTGTTTAAGTTTGGGAGCATGTGGACTCAACTTCTCTTCAAAAAGAAATACAGAAAACTGGCAGAAAATCTGGTCCTAACAGTAAGTGTACTCAGAGGGAGTGTGGTTGGTGAAAGGATCTAAAACATCAAATGCCTTTTTTGTTCGACACCAAAAGTGGCGAAATAAAAAGTTTTGAATGTTTTTTTAAAAAAAAATGTATGTGGGATTCCCCCACCCACCAACTCCCTGTTTTCCTTTAAAATATATAAATAAATACATATGAAAGCATTCAGATTTTTTTTTTCCCCGGTCCTTTTGGTTTAGAAAAAAAGGCCATTCGATCCTTTTTTTTTATCCTTTGACTGGACACCATTGGTGGATTATGGGCTTGAGATGTTCTCATGCAGTCTAATGTAGTTTGGAGTGGATGTCTTTACATTTACAAAATCAGCCAATGATGAATAGATCCTAAAATCATCAAAAAACATGTGATTTATAGAGCCAAAGACCGAAGTTACTGTGTAAGAAAAAAGAATGCAATAGCAGTGTTGGCGGAAGAGTGAAAAAGATTGTTCCAACGCATGGCCACAATCCTGTGCTGGCCCAAAGTGGAATTAAATATAAATAAACATTTGTGCTCCATCAAATTACCAGCACAGTGGTCTCAAAGTGTCAAGGCTTGCCCAGAAAGTGTGCTATTGTGTCACTGCCTAGGATATCCAAACTGTGGTGGTGGTGGGTAGAGGACAGAAAAGAGGGTGGAGAAGGTGGGGGAAGCAAAAGCATGTGCCAACAAACATCAGGCACAGCCGCCAGGATACCAGCAAATGTTACTGTTTCCAGCACCCTGTTCGGCGGCATTGCCGCCGGATTATGGGTGTCAGAGTGACGGTGTAAATCCCTATTCATGGAGTCCCAAAGGACTCGATTAGCAGATTTGCTGTCAATGCCTGTGCCGGTGATGAGGATTTCTTTTGCTGGTAGGGCACCTGGGTTACCTGCTTTTGGCTGGAGGTAACACAGGTGGTCCACTGGCAAACCCGTAGTCAGCCGGTCCAGTAAAGTGCCAGTATCCATGAATTCCGGCAGATTTTCTACTAGACTAGCTGAGTGTCCGGGCAATAACACAGATGGGTCCACTGCAACCACTGTAAGCAGAGGGTCTGGCCAATCCAGTCTATCTTTTCACTCCTTTGAATCTGTGTGTGCAGTCATCCAGGTCAGCTACTTAAATGTGGGTTGTCCAGGTCCCGTATCCTCAGGTTATTAACTGACAGCAAGGTCTCCAAGCCTAAAGTGGATTGGATTATGAGCTTTTTGGAGAGGATAATCTGGATCCATTCTTTCAGACTTAAGTTGAAAGGGAAAGAGCATGAACAAGGGTTGTCTAACTTGTTCCTGTATTTCTGGGGCCGTCCTCTACTTCTGATATATTTCACATCACACTGGCGTCTAGTGTCTTCATTACTCTGACCTTACTGCTTAGGTCTCATGCTCCCATCAATATCCTCCACCTCTTTTGGGCCAACCTGACCTTCTTGTTCTGACCTAGTCTCACTAGGTGCTTCACTCGTTTAACCTCAACCTCCAATGCCAGCACCTAGCCACCTGTCACACCTTCCTCCAACCCTTCATTTCTGTACACCACCTCCTCTCTTTCCTCTCTTTCTTGTAGAGTTGTTGCCTCGTCCTCTATCTCCAGCTTCCCACTACAACCTACCTCTACCACCTTCTACTGCAATCCTCTACCTCCTCCTCCAACTGTACATTTCTCTGTCGAGAACCTTCTACTACCATCTCCCCATCTAGCTTTCTACTGCCACCTCATTCCTTAGATGTAATATCTGCTACCACAATACCTCCTCTGGCAAGTTGGGTCTGGTCCTTCACTTTGGATGAGACTCTAGTTATAGGTCTGCAGCTGTAGGAACATAACCATTAAGGGTTGGTGCTGGTCACATTCTTGCCTCTTTGCATGCCAGAATGAAGCTGCAGGGGGCTGTCCTTTTGTTATGGCTTTTCCAGTCACTGGTTTGGATTCTCTCATGTCATCTGGTTGATCATTGTGAAGGTGTAAACTGGCTGTTCATGTGTAGTGTGTAAACACTGTGTCCCGAGGAGCCTAGTTGGTCCCTTGGTGTGTACTTAGATTCCTGGGAGATTGTGCATATTCCGTCCATATTCATGAGATGTGTGGGATGAAATGCTGTGGTTGTGGATAAGTTAATGAACCTGGGTGTTCTTAGGACTCTGCATGTGCTTCTTCGAATGCATGGTTCTGCGGGTGGATGTGAGCCATACGGGGGACCTCGAGCCTCACAAACTCTTGCAGACCTGTGTGGGCCTGCTTTGGGGGGAGCTGGGCATATGACCCTGTGGTGCTGAAATGTGGTGTGACAAATCAACTTCTGGGGTACCAGTGATCCAGGGGTGAATATCGGTTTCCAAACCATCAATCAGCACCACACGTCTAATGCACCAGAATGGATCCGAACAATTGGAACAACAAGCAAATGATAAACCTCCTTGGTAATGTGGATGCAACTGTTGGCCTATCTACAAAAGGTCATGGATCGTTGGTTAGTTGCAACACAGAGAAAATACAATTATTACTCAGTGATGATATGAGTGTCTGGTCAAGTTTGTATTAACAATATCTACTTTATTAATCACAACAGACATTCTAACAAAACTACCAAATACAACCCACCCTATAAAGGAATTCAGAGGACAGACAGTTTCAAAGAAGAAAAAAGGGATGCATTCTGGATACTGACAGGAGGGTAGTTGGTATGGTTAATAACCACCACTGTTTCGTAAGGATTTTTGGCTTTCGCACAAAGGGAAAAATGGGTCTTAAAATGTCTCTATGGGCATTATGGGAAGAACCAGGCAGACAGAACCACAATATACCTTGTGCTGTAGATGTCCTTGGTGCTTGACAGGTTCGGGTCAGCTTCAGGGTGCTTTGCAGGCTTCTGTGACAGAGTTTGAGATGGGAGTCGCTGCAGGTATCAGGCGGCACGATGGTTCGGCAAGCAAAGCTGGATGAATGGCTGCAGGCTGGCCTATACAGCGACTCTGGGTCAAGAATCAGCTCAGTGCTGATCAGCAGTTCTGAGGCACTAACCGAGGCATCTTGGAGATCTTTAGGTCACGGCAGCTTGACAACGTTCAGCTTTGCCATCGTTTGCGGACCGAGGAACTGGACTGGCTTGAAAATGACATTTAAAGCAAACAGTGGTAGATGTTTGCCGATGCACTTCTCGCTGCTTCTTCACTGGGCTCATGTCATCCTTTATGGCAGATGGCCAAAAGCTTGCCAGTGTTTTGCAGGTAGCTGCCTCACCCTTAGTTTCGGATTTAGATTCCTTCTGGTACTCCCTGTCCAGGGAGATTGCTGTATAGACTAGCAGGGCATGCTGTGTGCTGGCTGGGTACCATCTCTGTGTGCTGGCTGGGTACCATCTCAGAAGTGGCTGGAGGGACCTCTGAGTAATTTGCTCCCTGTGTTCTCAGGGAGAGGTTAAGGGGAGGGATCATGTTTCCCTCTTTCGATTTCTTGCCCTTCCTTCACTGGCAGAAGCTGTAAGGCAGACTGTACCTTCAGCCAGGGTCCAAGGATGTGTTCTACTTCCTTACTTCTTGTGAAGTCCTCAGATGATCTACGTAAAGATGGGTTTCAGCCCCCTTTTAAAGCCAAATGGGCCACAGTGATTGGTGTAGGCTAAGACTACCTTAAAGAACCAATCATTTTCTATGTTGCGTGAGGTCATTACCAGAGTGCTTTACAACAGGAAAAGGTAAAGGGGTGGAACAGGAACCAACCCTACCCATCTGCCTGTTTGCTGTGATCAAAGAGATAATGGATCTCCCTGTGGCTCCTGCTTAAAGTAGTAGGTCTCCCTTGAAGATGCTAAGAGACCAGAAAATATGGCTTCCGCAAACCACATTCTGGTATTTTTTGATTGGGGTCCACCTAGCGGGGGTGGCCTCCTGCAACAAAACACCTGGACATGTCAGTTCACTTGTCATTGATACTGTGGGGGGGCGGGTGGGTGCTGGCTTTAGGTTCATACAGTTACATTCAAGAGGTTGTTGGGTTTATGTCTCCTTTGTTATCCTCTGCAGCCTGGCCCCATGGGGGCCTGTTTGAAGTACCCTTTGTTGGTATGTTAATCACTGTCACCAACTGCAGGGCCTAACAAAAGGACAGGTGGATCCATGGAGTCTTTCTAGGTTAATCAGGTTATCCATGGCAGGAGCAAGTTTTGTCCTCCCCCTCCTTGATTTGAAATTGTGCCTTCCTCTGCTGTCAAATCCCAACTAAATATGACAGGGCGGACTGTGCCTGTAGGTAGTGTCCTTGCCAGAGTACACAGGTTTATGCTTTTGTTGCAGTGTGAGCATAGGAAAATGTGTTTGGATCTGCCCCACACATTTTCCTTAGGTCGGACTACAATCGTTCCATTTGTTTAAAAATGTCAAAAAAGCCCAGGCATTTGCACGCCCACCATGCAGATCGTTTAATTCCTCACATGCCCCTTAGCTTCAACTTGTGAACCACCACCCAACTGAGGGTCTGATTTGTCACTTAGGCGAAAGTATCACCTTAGGGCATCTGTATTCGCATGCTAGGAGCCTGGCTTGTGCTGGATGTCCATATCGAATCCCTTTATGGATACTTCCCAGCACAAAAGCTTAGGGTTCTCCCCTTGCATGACCAGTGGTCTCTTTCCATTGTAAAGTGAGACTCAAAGATTTTTTTCAAAAAGGTAGCAGGCGCTCCTCTCCAGAAAGAACATGGCATGATAACCTGTTCTGTGTCTTTTTCCCACTTTGTGAGTTCGCAGCCAACGCTTTTTGCTCACTGTACTTTGCACAGATGGGAAATTTACTATTTGCATATCAGTCTTTGTCCCGCCCACATGGGCAGTCCAGCACCAAAATGCTATGGCAGTTCCCTTCTGAACAAGAGTACCAACATCAACCCCATACACGTGTTTCAGTCTTTTTGGGCCTCATCAGTGAGGTGGGGTTGTGCCTCTCTGAGCACAGTGAGCAGTGAGTCCACGTCTGGGTTCCCCCAGGTAACTCAGGGTGACCAACCCCAAGTACCTTGCAAAATTTTTTCAAAAATATAGTAGGCGCCCCTCTCCAGAAAGAACATGGCATGATAACCTGTTCTGTGGTGTTTTCCCACTTTGAGAGTTCAAAGCCAAGATGTAGTGTTTCAGGTTCTTCACTGCCCAATCGACAGTGTAAGCTTCTTTTTCAACGATGGCCCAGTTCCTTTCCCTTTTTTTAATCGCCTGCTAATGTAGGTGATAATTGGCACAAGCAATGGTCCCATTTCCCTTGGTGAATGACCGGTAGAACCCACTGACACCTAGGAAGGCTCTCACCTGTGTCTGTGTGGTGGGGATTTCTAAATCCTTCACAGCCTGTACTTTGGCTTCAAGAGGTTGTTTCTTGCCACCACTGACCAGGTGGCCTAGGTAGGTCACTGTGCCCTGTGCTATCTGACACTTTGTAGCGTATATAGTCAGGCCTGTGTTCTGTAGCACATGGAGCAATTTCAGGTCAGATAAGTGCCCCTCCCAGGTGTGTCTGAACAGAGCAATGTCATCGAAATAGGCGATACTGAAGTTTTCCAGTCCAGACGAAACCTGGTTAACCATCCTCTGAAAAATGTCAGGGGCATTCTTCAATCCAAAGGGCATCATAGTGAACTGATAATGTACTTCTGGGGTTGAAACTGTTGCCCTCCCTCTTGCTTTATCTGTCAAGCTGACGTGGCAGTACCCTGCCGTGAGGTCAAAGGTACTCATGTACTTGGCAGCGCCAAGCTTGTCAATGAGCTCATCTGCCTCGGGTGAGCATCTGGCTTCATGACAGAATTGAGCCCCCTGTAGTCAACACAAAAGAGGACTTTGAATATCTCTACCTGCCGACGTTTAACATTCTTAGTAAACCTGGACTGGTGGCCTGATCATGATCAAGGGGCACAATCCTGCCAGTTTATTCTTGCATGGAATTTGCAAATGATTCATAATCATCTAACTGCCCTTGCAGAACTTGCATTGATACAGCCTCAATCAAATGCTCCTGATTATATTTTGACATGTAAAATCGCTAAATTAAAATCGGAGAGAAATCGCGAGCTAAGAATTCTTAAAAGAAACTTTTGTTCCACATCCTGTAGCAGCTATCTTGTAAGTAAGAAGCTATTACTATGCAGATATAGAAACAATATAAGAGCGGCCAGATCTGCATTTCACCTAGTAGGTAACCAAAACATGGTACGCCTAATCTGTAACCGCAATACGCGGGATATTTGGAAACTACTGCGTACAGTGAACAAAAGTACTAGGCCCTCGCTTGAATCATCCATTGATGGCATTGCTTGGTCCAACTTTTATGCACAGAAATACCTGCTCCCACCAAGATTTTCATCTGCAGATATTATGGACCTAGTTATCCATATCCCAATGATATGCCCATGGACCATTGAAGACATTCTGTTCGCTATTTCCAAACTTAAATCCTTGAAATGTGCAGGTCCTGACGGCCTCCCGCCCTGTGTAATTAAAGATGACCCACTGTTTTGGGCCAATACTTTTTTGAAGATTTTTCAATCTATCTTTACCCAAAAATACCTTCCGACCTCGTGGGTTAGCTCTATTATCATCCCATTACATAAAAAAGGACCAATAAATAACCCCCTTAACTTCAGGCCTATTGCACTTATGGACGTGGCATCCAAAATCTTTTCTCTCCTCTTATTGAAGGAGGTTGAAGCCCACATTTCTGAGAATCATATTTTAAACAAAGTACAGACTGGTTTTCGAAAGAATATGGGCACACAATTAAACGCCACGATCCTAGCACATTTAAAAGCTGAGGCACTTCGTCCTGACCATGGTCCAATCTTTATAGCATCACTGGATTTATCATCTGCATTTGACTGCGTTATTCGCAGTAGGCTCTGGAACAAAATGGTCCAACTGAAATTCCCTCCCTACTTAGTAGCACTCATTGCATTGTTACATGACAAAACATCTTTCAGAGTACGCATCTCGAGTCAGGGCAGTTTGACTGACCCTATTTCCACTGCAATTGGGGTTAAGCAAGGATGTAATCTCGCAGCGGTCCTATTTAACCTTTATTTATCTGACATCGAAGGGTTATGGGACCCTGCTATATCTAACACTGTTCGCCTTGGCAAACTTCAGCTGTCTTGGCTGGCGTATGCCGATGATGTGCTTCTCTTTGATAGTACTCAATCAGGTTTGCAAAACAAATTGAATATTTTTCAGCATTATTGTAGTGATAACAATTTGACGATAAATTCCACAAAATCGAATATTCTTGTGCTCTCTTCAAAGGTAAAAATTCGCAAATTTCGATGGCACTTGAACTCTTGTAATATTCAAATTGTTAAACAGACTATTTATCTGGGCTATAATTTGGCAAATAATTCCTCTGCTATTTTTTGGCAAATTACACTTGCGGAAAAAATACGACCTTTGCAAAATCAAATGAAAATGATTTTCCATAAGTATTGCAAATTTTCTCTACTTCCGTTGTTTGAATTTTATTCTAAGAAGATTGAAGCAATAATTTTGTATAGTCTAGATCTATGTCTCTTAGATCTATCCGGTTTCCTAAATAAACTCCAAGCAAAATTGTGGAAGGCCACTTTAGGTCTTCCGAATTATCTTCCTAATTCAATATTACTACACGAACTAGGGCTAAATTCCTTAGCAGTGCGTCATGATTGGCGCATTGTAAAGAACTTTGCAAAAATGTGCTCTCCGATTGAAAATTCCATTTATGAGGACTTTAAAATCATGTTGCAGGAAGCTTATCCTATATCTATTAGAACCTTCTATAAGCGTATTCTTGCTATCTTAGCGAGTATAAACATTTCTGCTGAAGCTCTACCATCTAAATTATTTAAAGCACATAAACGACTGTTCTGGAATGATTGGGCGGCTATCTGTTCGCAAATATCGGTCTACAAGTCGTTCACCGAATATGCGAAATTCCGTCATAAGCAATCGCCAAGACTACTATATCTGATACTCTGCCCCTGTGCTGAAACCAGAGCCCTTTACATGCGATTCCGCCTAGATCTATTGCATACAAAATCGAGAACGAAATATTGGGAGAGTACAGTTAATAGTACTACCAGTACCAGCTGTAGATTTTGCAATAAATCTGAAGCAATCGAAACTCTAAAACATCTTTTTTTAGTATGTCCATTCTTTGAAACTGAAAGAGTGAAAACGATTAACTCCTTTAGTTTGACAGACTCAAGCTTTGTAAGAGAATTAATTTGGTCGCGTTGTATGTGGGGTTCTTCAAATGCTATAATTTTAGCGACCGTACGCTTAGTGAAAATCATTGTGGAGGCATTGACAACGAGTTCAGAGACTGCTCTATATTAAGCCACAACTTCCAGTGTTTGGGTCAAGACTATATATATATATATATATATATATATATATACATATATATATATATATATATATATATATATATATATATATATATATAGATAGATATTTCCAAGCTTTCTTTTATATGTTTATCTTTTGCCATATATCATGTCGTGCAAAAAAAATAAAAAAAAATTTAAAAAAATCCTTTCTTCTGTTTTCTTTATCTTTCTTTGTTTATGTGAAGTATTATATGATATTATACACGATATCTGTAGTTTGATGTTCTGTTTATTTAGTTTATCTTTTTAATCTCATTTTAATTCTTTGTAAATGCATAGAAAGTGATAAATTGTTGTACATGTAAACTACTGAATGAACTAAATGTTGCAAAGATGCAAAGATGTTTATTTGATGTAACTTTTATGAATAATGCTATAATTTTGTAAAGATGCATATGCATCAAAAACAAAATTTTGATCAATAAACTTTTTTAAAAAAAAGAGGACTTCAGTCTTCCCATCACTAGTCTTTTTAGGGACCAGTACCACTGGGCTAGCCCAGGGGTTATGAGATCACTCTATCAGTCCTAGGGACAACATCTTGGAAACTTCCTCCTTGATGGTGTCCCTTACCTTATCAGACCTCCAGTGAATTCTGCTCTACCCCAAGCTACTATCTCCAGTGTCCACATCTTGGGTGTACCATCTGCATGACCTGGAGTCAGCAAAAACAGACCGGAAAACTGTCTCAGTAAATGCTGACAGTCTATCATTTGCTTTTCTGACAGGTCAGTTGCAAGTTTGATGCATTCAACTGGCCCATCAATGACTTCAGTGTGCAGGAGGCCTGGGAGGGATCATTCTCCTCCTCAGTCTCTCCATCTGTCACTAAAGGCATGACCAAGTCATCCCAGCTATAATGGGGGTTTTAGCAGGTTGATGTGAACGACCCTGCACATCTGTTTAGGTCATTTGAGATAATTTACTTCACTGACCTTTTCAAGCCAACACTAAGTCCCAGTCCACTTGTCCTAAAGGTCACTGGGTTTGACAGGTTCCATAATCCACACCCACTGGCCTGGAGATTAATCTGGCAATGTGTCCTTCGGTCATGCCAGTGCTTCATCAGCTCCTGACTGGCCTTTAGTGTTTTCATAGAATGTTCCATGTACTGTCTCATTATAGACCGAAGGCCAAGTACATAGCCTTGTAACATGAAAAAAAGAGCGGTGGGGGGAAGACCACCCTTGTGGTTTGCAGTCTGTGTGTGAAGTGCATACATAATACTCTTTTCTATAAAATATCTCAGGGGTGAGTGAGGCAGAAGGGCAACTAGTTAGCACCTGTCATATGGCCATGAGCACAATGTGGCTACAAAAGCTCATTATGACTGTGAGACTACTTAGCAGTTGTGAGTAAGGATGAGATACAGGAAGGACAGAAAGGGTTCTAACTACCACTGCCTTTCTATACCTTTATCCCTGGGCAGGGCCTTGAGGGCCGTGAAAAATGAATAACAATGCACTGCATTTCTGAGTGGCCATTGGATAAACACATACAACTCTCCCTGCATAATGTCACCATTAATATATGACATAGAAACTAGTTGAATATATTGTACTGATCTAAATGGGTACACATAACTTTCTCCTCACAGGTGCTGCACAAAGAAGTCCCCTGTATGGTTCAACACACCATTTTGCACCCTAGTCACAGATGTCACCTGTAACTATCGGCTCCAGTGTGTGTATACTCTACAATATTGACATTTCCACGTAGTTATATTGAACATTAACTGTAACAGTAGTGATACTTTCTCCTGGGATTTTCCACAAGGTCAGTCAGTACGCCTCTACTAATCAAGTCCAGAGGAGAGATCATTCTATATATATAATTGCAGAACCCGTCGAAACCGGTTGACAAAACACAGGGAGACAGCGGGGGACCTCCCGCCGCATTCCATGTTTTAGCTCTAGGGAGAGCCATGAAGCACTGGATCTATCCTTACTGGCTGAGTCTTCATAGTAATAAGGTTTTTAATGACTCAAATGAGAGTAACTTTGTAATCTCGGCATACTGACCTGAAGTATTGGCGATAAAGTAACCTTTGCCAGAGTACTAGTGGAAACTTGCCTTCAAACTAGCTCTCTCCTTATTTATCTTTCATAGTTAAACACATGCAAAGCCCAGTCTTGGCACTCCTGTCACTACCACGACTACTCATAAACAAAGAAGCAGTATAGCAGTTTGAGATACAAGTATAACTATACACAGAATATGAACAACTGAGAGACCAGAAATAGAGATATTCTTCTGTTTTCTTATTCTATCCACTATTAAATAGGCGTCTGTGAGAAGCTGAAGGTGTCACACCTGCTTGTCCCTGGGGATCTGTCATCCTGGGGACCAGGACACGGCCATTGCTATTGGATCCAGTTCCTGGGGCTGGACCAGTGCAGGAGTATCACCTGGATGGGGGGGGGGGTCTTCGGGGAGTGGAAGTGGGACACTGAAGGCTGAGATGCGGTATCCCCTTTCCTGTAACGCCTTTTCCTCAGCCTACCAGATAGGATACCGGGAAGCTCAACCCTTTCCTTCCGCTCTTTTCCGACACAAACACTGTCTCAAGGACAGTTCATCATGAGAAACAACGGACTAACACCAGAGCTGTATACCTGAGATGTCCCAAAACATTAGTCAGGCTAGTTTAGGCAATTACTAATCATTCCACACACCTGACTCCGTTACACTTCCCCACATGGATAAAAGGCAGAGCACAAAAGCATACTCTACAGGAGGAAAAGCACCAAAGGAAGTAGCAGTTACAAGGTGGTGATTTAACATGAGGAGAAAGGCAGCAAGACCAGAGAGGGTTGCAAGGAGGGAAGTACCCTTGACCTCGAGAAACCTCTATTTACAAGAGCCTGGTAAATTGAAAAGCCTAAGGCAAGGATCGGAAGCTGAGCAGACCTGCACTGTGCATCAAAGGTATCCAGGGTGCTCCCGTGTCGATTACCGAGGCCGGGAGGAGCAATTGCCGCAGTGGTACTGTCATTGGCTCCTGCAAGAAAGCCACGCCAGTAAAAGCAGCACAGCCGTTGAGATGAGAAACTGATCCAAAATCACCCTATGTTTGAACCAAGTTGCAAGCAGCAACATTGCATGAAGACTTCTACAGGACTGTGTTTGAAGCGCATGTGTAAAGACGCGTGAAAAATTGGTGGCTTAAGGAGTGAATGAACTGTTGAAAGCTAAAGAAATAACAAATACACAGCGGTCCAGCGCCCGAGGGGGTGCTCATTCGAAGGTCGCTGTTGGGTATCGAACTGAGAACTACTTTGTCAGAATGAAACTTTTAATCAAAGTTGTCTTGCGATGGGTTCAATAAAAACCTGTGCACAATCAAAAGTCTTGGATAAGTATAAAGTGAACTTACAATCGGTCTGAGCCCGGCTGAGGTAGACTAGCTGAACATGAAGAGGGATCGGAACCCGGCAGAGGAGATCCAGGGTAAACCATGAGTCACCCGAGAAGAAAACGTGAACTTACAATTAGTCCAAGCCGGTCTGAGGGAGAGAAGTTGAACGTGAAGAGGGGCTCTGAACCCAGCTGAGGGCGATCCAGGAAGAAACCTCCAAAATTGTTTGATTACAAGCAGAAAGGAGCTTTCTACGTTTTTGTTTTGCACATCAGGCTCTCTGAAACAAGAGACTTTGATGGAAAAGAGACTTGAGCACAGAGGGCCCTGATCTCAGGTTCCTGTGCTGTGCCAGGCAAAGCTGAAGTCAGTGAGTCCGCTGATACCATAGTAGGTGTGGAATGTATTGACCCACTCTTCTATACTATGCCACCTCACTCTGCTATCTATGGTGCGAGACACAGTAAAATGGCGGCAAAACCCTTGTGCGCGGCAAAACCTCCAAAACCGCATTTTCAACACACAAAAAGATGGCTGCACAACCTGCCACCCATGGTGCATGTGTGGTGGAACAGAGCACACGATGCAGAAAAAGTGCCATTGGGCTCCATGACAAGTAAACATAGAGAGCAGAGGGAGAAGCAGCGCGTTGCAAGTGAAACTCCAGAATTTGACTGTAAATGACATTTACTTTGCTGCTGAAACTTCAAAATGCATGTACATAACACTTTCCAATACTTAAAATCTTGCTTGGTGCTAAAATTCATTTAATCCAATAAAGCACTGTGAATTTACAAAGTCCTGAAATGTTAAGAGCACAAAAAATGTTCTCAGCAAAACTAGATTGCCTGTGAATGACAATTCCTCTCAGAAATCTGTTTGCAGCCACACTGGGCGACCTGTGAGTGACAGCCCTTGACAAATGGGCTGTCCTGAAGTTGTCTGAAACTAAAGATCTGCTGGATTAGCAAATATAAAATGACTGTTGCTGAAAGGAACACTGATATCAGTTGTTTTGATCCCACAGGTTTAAATCTAAGAATGTAATTTATCTATGTCATCTGATGCAACTAGTTTGTTTTATGCTGGAAGTCAAGAAATTAAGAAATTAACTTAGGCTGGCTGGGCCTGCAAGAGGTTTCCACCCACGCGGAGTGCATTCCTCTCAGCAGATGCTCACTGACACACGGTAATTGTGGGTTAGGAAAGACTTTGGTCTGCAGCCAGGGACTGAACAATGGCAGATTTTCCAGGCCAGGAAATGGACGTGTGAAAAGTTACTAAACAAGGCTTCCAGAAGGAAATCCCAAGATGGGGGCTGCTCCTTGCCTCCAGAGGCAAACAAAAGGCTGTCCATTTGCTGCAAAGAATATGCAATGAACATTTTTTAGAGACTTATAACTCGCTATCAGAAGTGGTGAAAAATATGAAAAGTGCAAATTTGTTACTCTAATTTTTGTCCCTACATTTCAAAACATGGTGGAACTGTGTAGCATATTCTGAACAGAAATGGCAGTATATGTGGTTTTATGGGAAGTGTATTTATGCTAGAATTGTAAAACTTTGCACACACATTCCTATGGTAAACATGCATATTTGTGGAAATTTGGAGAAAGTTTGGAAAATGTTTTCTAGGCGAAATGGACAAAATGCTGCAGAAAGGAGAAACAAGGTCTCACAGCTGTGGGATTTTCATGAACAGATAGTCTTTGATCTAATCACTCAGATGCAAGGCAGAGATGAGGCTCTGATCCAATCCCGGTTCACAGGGGCAAGTTTAGTTAAGCCGGCCCATACACCCATTTTTGTGATGTCATTGGAAAGGATAAATAGAGTCAGCTGCCAACACATAGGAGGTCTCTCTTCTGATTCCAGCGAAGCCCTATGATCCAGCATTCAACATCCAGCCTTCAACATCCTTCCAGATCCAGATGCCAATCACCAGGCCAAGCAGTAGATGAACCATTTTCAACTAGGCCTCAATCCTTAATAATTAATCCTCAACTAATCCTTACAACCCAGTCAAGCGCTGCCTGATGAACTTGCCAACCCGCTGATCTGAAATATCCAGAAACAAGAAGGGCAGATCCTGTGTAGTTCCGCGCCTGATGTTTTGTTCTTCTTGATAGACCCGATCCATAGACCAGAATCTTGACGGGCCTAAAATCATAAATCTCAGTGGATTGTGAGTATTAATAGAACGCTAGAGAACTATTATATACCTTGCATCATCTTGTCCCACCCTAATCCCTGGACTAACCTTAATTTCAGAACCAGTAACAGTGTCAAAATCGAAGTTCTATTGTATTCTGTCTATTTGCTAAAGTGTCATTTTCATAGTCATTTTTATTTGTGTAACTCTCATCCAAAAATCCCACTTCGAGTGTTTGGACTGGATCCGCCGGGGAAAGCGCTGGGGATCTGTTACTGAAGTCATGAATCAATCTCAGCGCTTACTTTGTCCTGACCTGGTTGTCTAGTCTGCATGCTCTAGCCGTGAGTAAAAACATAAGCCATGTTTTCTGATTTTGAACTGAAGGTTTTGTCCAAACTCGTGTCTTTATTTCCGAAAAACACCTCTCACTAAAACCTCCATAACTCCCTCAGTTTTAAAGATAGAAACGAAATTTCAACTCCCACTGATACCTAACATCCTTAGCTATCTCCGAAATAGTATCAAAAATCGCATAGTAAAGGTTTGCCGCAAATTCACATTTTGCAAAAGTTTTACACGTGTGAATTGCCTTTAAATTATTTCCAAATTTGCCTTTGAGATTCCAACTGTTTTTTTTTTATTAAATTATTGCTTTTGCTTGCTTGCATCTGTTCAAAGTGGCTCCCATAGAAATGTATAATAATTTAAGCATTTTTGACCACATTTAGTGTTTTTGCTCAGCCGGTTTCAAAGCCAAACTGACAGTTGAAAAGTCAAATCCGTTTTTCTCTTGTGTTTAACGGGGGGAAGGTGGGAGTGATATTCTTTTTGATCTGTATTATTCCTGGTTACCTGCTCTCTCCTCACATCTATTTAAATTGCCTATTGGTGGGTTGAGGGGTGTTGCAGGGGGAACCTCTAAACATAGTGCTGTAAGTGGTTTCAACCCAGCACTCCACCTAAGTAAATGCCTAGTGGGTGATGCCCAGCTGGAACCCTTATTTACATATTTTTATGTCTAAAGTTCTTTTATTTCTGGATGATGTACCCTTATATAACGCCCCTCTCTTTGAATCCCCCCCCCCGGTCTCACTGAACCAAGAAGTAGGTTTGTTTTGCAAAGTTAAAAGATTTATTTGATGAATTAAACAATATATATCACACTTTTATGAATATGAACAATATCTAGATATCACACTTATTAATGATTATACACTGATCAGCAATGGGTGAAATCACAACAATCAACGATCTCTTTAATCAATAGGAGTATGGGTGATAAGAATAATGTAGCAGAGAATAACATTGTGTGGGTTCAATGAAATGCAATGATATGAAATTAATGCAGCACAGAAATAAAACTTGATATGAATTCAATTAAAGACAAAATAATCACTCTTTCCCCCTGATACTACTCAATCCCCCCTAATATGCAATATGAAGAGATGGAATGTGGGCACACAGGTTTCAGGAATATACAATCAACAATGCAGTTCAATCCCAATTCCCCAGCAAGCTTAGAGAGAACAGGAATGATTTTAAAACAGGTCAAATGCTTTTGAATGTGATTTTGTAATGAATAGGAAAAATGCTAAAAATGACTTTAGTTCACTAAATGGGATTCAGAGCTAGTGGGAGCCACTTTGGATAGGTTCATGTAGACACTAGCAATGATGGTTGGGTCATTGGCAGATAGGAAACTGAATTCAGAAGTTGAATGCAAGAAATAGCTATTTTATATGGAATGAAATTGAGCCAAATGCAGAATCGCGGCAAACTTTTCAGCGCGCGAGAAATGCGATTACAGAAAAACTATGAAAAATGAAAGATGCACTTTTGGAGATTAGAAACAAATATGGACTTAGACTAGGGAGTCTATGGAGCCACAAGCTACACGACAGCAGAGCCACCTAGCCAGGGGCGCCCCCACATGGTTTCTATCTGCCGTGATGTTGGCCTTTCTCCAGCAAATATATATTAGCGCAAAGATGATTATCACTACAATTATCACAGGATTATATGGAGGAGACAAGGAGTCAGGATAGACAAAAGAGATTCTACGATGCAGTTCTGGATATGTTGAAATGGGTTGGATAGAATTACTTAAAACTAAGAGATGGCTATGGACAGTTCTATGATAAATACTCACAACTATGGCTTCAGAATGGAATAAGCCCGTCAAGATCTGGTCAAGGGTTTTGGACTAGAATCTGCTAGCCAACGGACAGGATTCAGGCGCTTGGTTCTGTCAGTTTGGTCAGTTAGTCAGTGTCAGTTCTGTACCAATTTTTTCACATACATGCACATACCATCTGGGCATATTCCTGTAAAGTTTCATATTTTTAACATTATCACAACTGCTACAAAGTCCACATTTTGATAATTCTGTCTCTGAATATCGCACAAGTTCCAGAGTAGTTTCTACTTGTGAGCAACATTTTCATTTTAATAACCTATAAATTCCATATTTTTACCAGTTCGGCACAATTTTCTATAAGTCTTTTTCTCAAACATATATTTTCTGTGCTTTCTGAATACACAAATTGTTTGTCTCGGCCTCCAAGGTCTTGGCTGGGCTAGAGAGCAGTCCCAGGCCTCTCTGACTTTGGCATCTGGTTTCAGCCTACATCCAAATTAGCATTTCCTTTGAGTCAAAGGGAGTCTTCTGTCTCCTAGCAGAGCAACAGGCCAAAGTGCTCCTCCCTTTTCCTTTCACACCTCCCTGCCAGTTCCTTAGCAGAGAGCAGGGGAAAAGATTCCTTTATTTGGGAGAAGGTGGGGAATGTCTTTGAAGTTCAGTGTAGCTGGCTTTAACTTTTTACACAATGTTTAAAATAGTCTTGTCCTAAAATACAAATTACAAATTTTAACAAATATATCCACCAATCTCTTAATTTCAGACATTTTAAAATATAGTTTTGAATTGTATCCACCTCTATTGCTTATGATAGCAAGTCTTTTCTTTTCATACTTTGATTTCAATGTATCCGTTTAATTTGACAGGTTAAGTAATCGCCAGCTTCTGACACAGGTGAGTAGCGGTACTGCGCCCATTTTTGACATATTCTTCCAAGCAAGCGTCTTTAAATGTGGATTTTCTTCTGATCGAATATGTTTCTGCTGACATTGTGCTTAGGTGAATTCTTTATATACAGTGATATTTAACACCCAACAGGGATGTTGGAGATCTCTTGTGATGTTTGGGAACCATGATTTTTGCACTTTCTATAGTCAAGGAAAAACAGATTTTTAAACAGCTCTGTGTTTCTCTTGCAATGCAGGACTGCTTTTTCAAATAGTTTCATTTTCCTCTGTGGACAGCCAAATGATGGGTTTTGGCAGTGGTCTCCTGTGTTACCACTGACATAGGCAAAAGTGGATTGGCAGCCTATTTTTCAGGTTTTCCTTGCGCACTTCTGGGTGATTTTTAGCATGTATAATGCTTTCCGGCAGCCATTCTGATGTTTCTGATGCAAGCAGTGCACAGTAATGTTGCAGGGCATGGACTAGTGGGTTAAAACATCCCACAGTGCTATCTGTTCCAATCCAACCCAAAAGTATTATTTTTTTGCTTCATTCTTTTTGTGTTCATTACCTGATTCCCAGTGCATTAAAGATATTATTCAGTATTCTGTCACGCCATTGGTGATTGTTGTTACCTATTAAAAATATATTGTGATTTTAAATTCCAAATAAATAAACAAATATTTACCATTCCAAACTAGCCTGATTCCTGGTTCAGTGTGACCGGGGGCTGGTGGGGCATTTTGAGAAGTGTGTGATATGATTGGTATATCATTCAGAATATTGAACTTATAGACAAAAATAAATAAGGGTTTCATTTGCGCACTACATTGCTAGGCAAGACCTGGGTTTGTGCCTGATTGAAAACCCTTTATAGCTGGTTCTCAGTGGCTACTGGTCCCTCTTGCCCGCTAGGGTAGGTGACTCAGCACTCTGTGGAAATGGACCAGGGGCTAACGGCAATAACCTCCCCTCACATAATCCCTCGGGAAGCACTCCAGGCCCTAAAACGCTGAGAGCCTTCTATCTGGCGGCCTCTTTGGCTTTTGATCTTGTAGCTGATTGCACCTATCTCGGGGTCTGGAAGATCATTACCCAACCAACATGGGACATGAATTGAGTCTTTCATCGCTACACATCGTTGTCTCACCCTGCCAGTTGAACTCTACTGTCGTCAAGGGGCACTTACTCTTTCCATCCAACCCACTGATGCTACAATCAGGCCCATCAATATACTGTCCTGGTTGTACCCACTGCCATTTGACAACAGTGATACTAGCCATGGTGTTTCTGACTGCTAGAGTTTTGTGTCCACTGAAATACACATGTTCTAAGAACAATTGAGTATTCTTTGGAACTGGGAACTCTTCTTGAGATACGGTACTGATCCCTCTCAGTGTAACCAGTCCACATTCAGCCACTCATTGCCCTAGTGGGAAGTCCTCCTCTAGGAGGCCCACATGAATGATGGCCTCCTCCATGAGTCCAACATTCACTATGTCTTGCTTGGGTAAGCCCTTGCAAGCAGGATCCCCTTTCATATGACCATTTCTTTACACACAAACCAACCTTTGGGTTGTGAGAACGCCAGTTTTCTAATGTTAGGGGTGCCTGCGCTTTTCTTTTCGGTGTGCACGGCTGAACTAAAGTTGTGGGATTTCCCTTTGTTTGTTTGGCTGCCTGACTTAGAAGAGGAGTTGTTTGGGCCTTTTTCCTTCCCATCCTTGTTACTTTTCTTGTCTGAGGAGTTCTCGCCTGGTTTGGCTGTACTCTCCTCTGGCTTTTCCTAAACGCGAATACTTACAAACCTGCCAGCAGCCTTTGCAAGCCCCCTAGGGTATGTAATAGTCATGTCCACAAGATGCTGGTGTAGGTTAACCTCACAATTCTTCTTTACATGCTCGCACGCAATCAAATTGTAGATCCATTTAAATGTGTCAACTTTGTTGCCAGACAACCACCTGCTCAGATATTTGAACAACAAGTGGGGAATGCTTCAAATGTCTGCCCACCTTTCGTTTCCGAGCTCTCTGAAACTCTTGATAAACTGTTCTGTCGTTTTACAGAACTTCCTGAAAAGGGCCACCTTCATGATCTCATAAACAAGCCTTTCCCCAAAAATGAACTGAATAATTGCATCAGTTCTTTGGGTTGGTAAGCGACTCATCAGGGCTGCACCCCACAGTAACTCATCCACCTCCTGTAGCTGAAAAACAGGCTTGAGCACTTCAAACCAATCAAAAATGTCGTTCCCCACTTAATAAGCCTGTATTAAATGTGAGGGGTCAGCAATGTGAGGCAGACACATTTTGGCTGTTTGTTCAAAATATGCCATTTTAATAAGTTATGCATGTTATCAAATGCCTCACTATAGCTACTCTGACGAGGATTTCCCTGCATATCAAAACTAAAGGGAAAAACTCTAACACAGGTTGTATGGCTCTCACACTTAAACATCAAATACATAAAGGAAAAATATATGGCAATTCAAATAACATCAACAGTGATATTCACAGCACTTTTGATAACCTCTTAGTAACCTGGGTGAGCTCCCCTCCCCAGGATTCAAGACAGACTTAGCTCTAATGTTAAAAAAAAGAAACAAGGAAATCTGTGTTTGAAATACAGTCTCAATTCAGTTCTTGATGTCGTCAATGTCAAAGTAAGGTTTTGTTAATCAAAGTACCAATAACAGAAAAGCTTCTCTTCTTAGTGATAAGACTTTCCACTTCACCAGAATAGCATCAATGTTATTCCCGGCCACAATGCTTTGCCACAAATTCCATTTGTCCAAGAAGAATTACCACAGTTCAAAGGAAATGCAACTTCTGTAAATGTTCTTGAAAACACAGTTCTTGGTTCACAGTTAGTATGTCTCTTTTACAAGATTAAGGGTCACAGTAGGCATCTTTAACAGGATGACTTCACAGCACTTCTTCTTCTATTTCCACTTCCACTTCAACAACTTGAACTTCTACAAAATGTTACCATGTGTGTATGCTCCTTTACCTCATAGTATTTCACCTTCATGTGTGCTACTGAAGTCTCACATCTACTGACAATTAAATGCACCACCACCGCTTCAGTACTTTATGTTACCACCACAGCTTCAATACTTTGTAACGTTAAACAAGTTTTGCTTATGAGGAGATTCACTTTAGGGTACTTCAACACCTTCAAATTGGCAAGGCACTCTTCCTCGGCACAGTGGGGCAGCCTTTTTA
The DNA here is from genome assembly GCF_040938575.1 of Ambystoma mexicanum. Classification (NCBI taxonomy): domain Eukaryota; kingdom Metazoa; phylum Chordata; class Amphibia; order Caudata; family Ambystomatidae; genus Ambystoma; species Ambystoma mexicanum. The sequence goes on from NC_090931.1 coordinate 213,505,334, forward strand.
CCTCTCTTGTCTATCTGCAACAATGCATCACCACAACTTCAAATTAGCACGTTCCCCTTCCCCCAACCTTGCCTTTATCCATATGCTTACTGTTAGCCAGAACAATTACCCAGAAGCTTTTTTTCCCACTCCAATGGCTTCAGGTAATGCTTGCGCACTTGTATTTTAGGCAATGCTGATGTTCTATTTGGTTCACACTGTTGTTTAGACTGGTCTCTGGCTTTGGGAACGGCTGGTTTCAGTCCCAATGGGGAAATACCTTGTTCACTCTTGGCTTGGGCAATGCTTGCTCTCTCCAACTCCAAATACAATGTTTTAACACTTAACTTCTCATTGTTATCAATTGTTGAGTGCATTAATACAGATTCAGAGGTCACTTTTCTTCCCAGAATCATAATTAGGCACACGTGACCATTTCTTCATGTGCTTTACAAAGATTTAAGTTTAAACATTGCTTTTTGTAGCGTTTGCCCCACACACAAGTAAGAGAGAAAATACCCGATCACACACGAGTGCTACAATTTAAATGTCCCTTTGTTAAACAACTCAACAAACAACTTCACACCACTTCTGCTCTTGTGCAAGTGATCATTTAGCTGGATACTGTTACCAGCAGTGCTCATGCTTGGAATCAGAATGCCAGGTTTAATTCACTAGCTTCTGCGTTGCCTTCTCTGTGTGCTGCAGAACTTCTACAACTTCTGCCTTCACTTGGTACCCACACCCTTCCTCGCTGAAGGCATCTTGAGTCCTGCCACTCAATTAAGGAGCTACTCTTGCTCCTGAGACCCACAGCTTCACAGCAACTCCTCACCACAGTCTCATATGGGGGAAGACAGCCTTCCTGCATGCCTTCCGCTGCACAGCCTCTTAATTGCTTCCACCAGCTGCACGTCCGAACAAAATAGCAGGTTGATTCCATGGAGCATCTGACAGCTAATCAGGCTGTCCATGGCAGGGAGAAGTTTTGCCCTCACCCTCCTGGGATGACACCATGCCCTCCTCTGCTGTCACATTCCAACTAAATATGACAGGGTGGACTGTGTCTGTAGGCGTATCCATTCCAGAGTAAACAAGTATATGCTTCTGTTGTGCTGTGAGGATAGGGTGTGCCCCACACATTTTTCTGAGGTCTGTCTTCCATCATTCCATTTATATAAAAATTTCAAAAACATTTGACGAGGGCACACCCACCATGAACATGGTTGCATTCTTCACATGTGTTGAGGGTACCTAGCATCCAACACACTTAAGTGGCTGCATTTCGACAGTTCCTGTGAAGTAGCTCTAACAGTGGAAGAATTCCTCTGGTATCCTACCAATTTCTCTCCAAACAGTTCATAAAGCCAGGCAGGGGACTTCATCACAGCTGAGAGGAAGAGATTTTAGTAAAGGCAGGGGAGAGGGTAGTGACTGTGCCCAGTGGCAACACGTTTGTCTTGGAAGCAAGATAATGCAGCGCCACACAGATGTGAATCCCTATCCCTTGCTTAGAAACCACAGTGCTGCTATTAAGTACGTTATAAATGAACAATTAAATAAATAAATGCAATAGAGTGGTGCATGGAGACTCAGCTTAGCTGGCTCAGAAATATGTACTCAAGCGTGCCATTACAATGTGGACGTTTGCTTATAAAGGATATGTTTTACCGACAAACCCAGGCAGCTTAATTCTGGATCTACCAAACCCAGCTATTGGAGATGGCAGAGGGAAGGGTTGACAATGTAAAAGGTGAATGTATAGACAGTAGTGGATACAAGAGGACTGTATGTAGGATAAATTGCAGATAACCCTTTAAGAAATTAGGGGTTATTCGTTTTTGACAGAAAACTAAGAAACAAAGGAAATAGTTTAGGAATGGTATCTTGGTTTAGTGTGCATATGATTTGAAACGCTGAAAGACCCAGAGTGGAACATAACTCATTTAAACATACAGAAAAATCTGCTTTGTTTGGGAGCCAGTGAGAACTTATCGTGCACAATATAAGAAAATGTATTTTTTCTTGTGTTTTTTCTTGTAGTACAAAACAAAAGCATTCTCTCATTTCTGGTTAATACAAATATGTTTAAAAAAAAAACGTGTTTGCAGTGTATGCTTTTAATGTGTTTAATTAACACCTCGCTCTATATTTGTAAAGCTCTTTCCAAAAACCTGTTCAATGAAAAGGATGGAATGATTCTTGCATGCATAACGAATGAACTAGAGAGCGAGGCGCATCAAGCATCAGCATTCCCCAATTGCCTACTGTAAAACCCAGGCAGTCCTATGGTGGGAAGCAGGCCCTGGGCTGCAGAGGAATTAACGAGGAGATGGGAAAGGTAGAAGAAAACTGATCAGTAAGAAAGACAAACTCGGGGCAATGAAACATAAAAGAAAACAGGAGGATGCCTGTCATGGTTTGGCCAGAGGTTTATGAGAAGACATAGTTGAAGATCCGGTTCTATGCTTGTGCCGTAGACGGGAATCCTGCAGGTATGGGCAGTCCTCTCTGGAAGCGACACCGCCCGGCAACAGGTGCAACAGCCGGCCTGACCCCAGGAGTGAACTCCACGAAAAAAGGGAAAACCCCACAAGGTGTAAAAAAAAATGTAGCTGTTCTGTAGAGATGGGTTTGTGATCCACATTCTTGCCAATGCGGTAATCCGTAAGGTTCTATGTCCATTCTTGGCCTTTTTTTTTTTTCTGCCTCACTTTTTTATGAACATTTTTTGCTAAAACAAATCATCACTTTTTTTTGGGGGTATCCCAAAATAAAAAAATACGAAATCCCCCCTCCACTATTATTTATTCCCTATACACGACCTCACCCTACCCCTTATATGCCCCCCCCCATATTTTTCGAAGGTTTTTTCAGCAAAACCTTTTCGGCAAAAACCAGCACGAAAAGAAAATGGGCGAATTAACAGTTACAGAAGGGCAGTTTCTCCATTTGTGCCAAAAGGACTATCACCATGCAGGTTGATACATGACAGTATGCCCTCTTCCAGTGCCAACACCCCTGGGTTTACCTGGATATAGAGTATGAAACTTCTGAATCATAGATGTAGCACGCACATGTGTAGAGGGTTCCCAGGTTAATTCACATACTGAATAGCCCTTCCAATGTATGAGATATTGCAGATGGCCTGGGCGATATCTCGAGTCACATATTTGATGCACTTCATACTCTGGAGTTCCATCAATGAGAACAAGAACAGCTGGTTTCTTGGACTTCCTGTTGGATCCCACATATGGCTTGAGTAAGGACACATGGAAAACTGGATGAATCCGTTTCCATGCAGATGGTAGACAAAGACGAAAAGCAACTTGGTTGATTTTTCTTTGGATATGAAAAGGTTTGAAATAGCTGGATGACAACTTAGAGGGACTAAGATGTTTAGGTAGATATTTAGAAGATAAAACGACTTTGTCTCCAACAACATCCAAGGGTTCTTTACTTCTCTTCTTGTCAGCCTATCTCTTTGTCTCTTCCTGAGCCAAAGACAGGATTTCGGCTGCCTTTTGTTGCCCCTCCTGTAGGTCTGAGATCCAAGTGTCTACTGTTGTGACTGGACTGGGATAGGAGACACTGAAGGGAAAACAGTACGGTGGAATCTGAATCCACAAAGTATGGGCTTTGTTGCAAAGAGGCATGGAAGGTACTGTTATAACTGAATTCTGCAACATTGACCAGGGAGGCCCAGTCTCCTTTTACTTGGGATGTAAAATAACATAAATATAATTCAAGTGTCTGATTGATGCGTTACGTTACTCCATTTGATTGAGGATGGTAACCCAAGGACAATACTCTTTTTACCTCAACGTTCTTACATAAGGAAGACGAGAATTTTGAAATATACTGACTTCCTCTGTCCGACATAATAATTGTAGGGAGTCCATGTAAGCAAAAGACATCAGTAAAAAATACTGCTGCCTTTTCAGCAGCTATGAGGATCTTGATGAGGAGAAAAATGAGCCATTTTGTGAAAACAAAGACATAATATGAGGCTGGGTAGCCCAAAAAGGAAATACACCAAACACAGGTTACAAAGGAACATCTAATGGTCTTCATTTTATGCAAGACAGTTACAAAAAGTCAAAGACAAATCAGATAACTATCGGCCCTCAGTACAGCACAGCGAACTCCAGCGTGGTTCGGTGTGCTCAGTGAGTGGGAATATTCATTGAAACAGTCAGGCTTTTATACAATTTTCAGCCTGCTGTCCAGCCCTACTGCGGGTTAACTATTCCATAAATACATTACTGATCTAGGGTTCGTGCCAGGTTTGCTTCTAATTTGTTCGTCTATATGTATTTAGTTCATCTTTGGTTTACCCATCAACAAGTCAAAATGGAAACAGTGTATTCTCTAGGTTTAACATTAAGCCTTAGCACATAGTTTATACAATGTAGTTAAACAGGCGTTCCCATTCAGTTATTCAAACGACATTGCAGTTAATATATGTTCATAGATCAGTTTTGTTGACACTGGTAATCCATTACACACAGGTCAGCAAAGGACAAGGTCTCAGTTCATGACTCTAACAAGTGGCCTGCAGGGAAGTTACATATTAGCTGTACACAGAGGTCATGACGGCCGTGTTCTATTCTGAATGACATCGTCCACCATTTTAACTCACAGGGTGACTCTACAGGGAGAGAGAACCTAAAATGGCGGTTTACATTGATTTTAGGGTCAGGACCAGGCAACACGAATTTCTTCACAAGTAGCTTGTTAGTAGCTTGGCGTAGACCAATATACATATATTCAAAGCAATAGAAGGCACAATATAATTTCCAGTTTGACAATTTGTGTAAATAGATCAACTGTCACCATGATAGTGGTGTAACTGTTATAGGGTGGCAACTCACCTTTTAAGATGTGACAGTCTTCTGCCAAGGTCTGGCGGGTTGTGCGGGCTGCAGTAGTAACCCAGTAGGCCTTCCTTTGCGTGTATTTGATTGAGCACAAGTATCACACGACCTCACGTATTCTTGTATAGAAGTATACATGTGACACCACCAAAAGTAGTGATGTAAAAGTATGTAAGGTGGCAGTTACACCATTTTTGCCAGCTGGTAACGTGTTGTGACAGAGATGTATTGCTTGTCTTTGTGTATCTTCAGAAGGCATGCACAAACAATCGTTCTAAAATAGATAACCTTGTTACCACTGTAGACCCCATGGGTTAGGATTAGGAAGATTCTGAAGCGCATCAGATGAATTGTTGTATTGTTGTACCCGAGTTAAATAGGTATCCACAGAACAAACACATGTTTCATCTTGTAACACTGTATTGTAAGGTACAAGGGCATCTTCAGGTCCTTCGTATGTTCGAGGCAGCATGTCTGCAACTCTATTTTGACTTCCTGGGATGTAGGTCAAGGTGAAATCATACTGTGCAAAGCAATATGCCCAGCAAGCCTGTCGACTGTTGCTGCATTCATAAAATCTGATGAGCCTGAAAATTCTGGTAATCAGTGTGAATCTGTACTGGTTTGGTGGCACCAACTAGTAGAAGTCTCCACTATAGACACACTTGTCAGATCGTTAGTAACTTCTTATCAAGTATTGAATTGTGTCTTTCACTAATTCCGAGGATGTGAGACAAATAGGCCAAAGGGTTTTCTTCCCGGTCAGTTTGCATTTGTTTCAGGATGGCTCCTAAAGCATCATCTGAGGCATCTGTTTCCACAATGAAACTCTTATTGGCATCAGGTTGGCAAAGGATCAGAGCCTGTGTGAAGGCTTTTTTAAATGTAACATAAGTCTTTCGGTTTAATTAGACCAAAGGTATGGTTTGTCTTTTTTTCAGTTAACGGGTTATAGGTAATACCAGACCTGAAAAGTCTGGAATTGATTTCCTATAAAAGTTTGCCATGCTTAAAAAAACGTTCAATTTGTTTGTCATTCTGAGGACTAGGCAAGTTAGGTATAGCCCAGACTTTGAGGCATGGTGTCATGCACCGCTATTCTTTGTGGAGAAAGTGGAAACAACACAGATAGTTCCGTTTTTCCTCCTTCCAATATGCCACCGATTGGGTCCTCAATTCCTTTCTCTCTGTAACGGGCTAGTTGTTTTCATCATAGCCGCTGTCAATCTGCCCACGTCATTATACTTCAAATACTCGCATCAGGGATCACCTGGCGCGTTGCTACAATCCTGACTACTTGCCTCGCTGTTGTGCTTTACTCCCTGAGTTTACATCTTTTCTTCCTTCCCATTCTCCCTTCGTGACTATCTTGTGTCTTTCTCCCCGATCTTCCTTCCCTGACGGTCACCCCAGCTCAACATTCTGACCACTCAGCACCGTTTCCCTGCACTTCAAATTTCCAGAACAGATTAATTTCTTATAAATAAGACTCGTAGGGGTTTTACCAGGTAATGGGCGCTATTGAAAGTGAAAATACAATAGTTAAATATGTCTTGGAAAGCATGTGACTGCTGCACCTCTGTACAACGCAGGAAAAAAAAACAACCTGCCCTGATATGGAAAACTAGTTATTTTGTAAGGATTGTGTGCTGTCACTTCTGTTTATTTAGGCAGTATCACAGTAAAACCAAAATACGATTTATAAGGAAATACCAACTAGAAATATGTAATACCCCGATAGGGTGGCTTGTTTAATTGAATACAAAAAAAAAATTTGAACCAAAAATATTGTGAATATCCAATCAGGACATAAATGTAGGCAAAAAGGAAATTAGAAACCCATTCAAGGGGCCAAATATGTTTTAAACGTTCAATGTATACAAGACATATTTTTCAACCAAAGATGTTTCAAGAATCCAATCAGGACATAAATGTAAACAGAAAGTAAATAAAACAATATATAAAAACATATCTGTTTCAAAAGTCCAATCGGGACGTCAGTGAACACAAACAGAAAACGAGGAACCCATTCAAGAAGCCAATATGTTTCAAAAAGCCCAGGCAGGACGTCAGTGCACAAAAACAAAGACAATTTTACGGCTGTGCGCTCTCAACATGGCCTGTGATGACATACAGAGTTTGTGTTGATCGGACGTGTTCCAAATTAACTAGAATCGCATTTGCATGTGTGACGCGGACACGCCTAAGCGACGACGTGGTCTGTTCACGTCAGCATGTGACCACTATTATGTGATTATTAAACAAGTCCCGGGAAATCAAAAGTAGCGCAACAGGGCAGGGGTTTCAAACTCGTAGACCGCACACAGGGTGTTACATGTGAGCTGGTATTTAAACTAAGGACTGTAGGCAGACATGGTAAGCAGTGGGGTTTACTTTTTACGTCAACGTTCAGATTCCCTGATACTGGACAAACGCCAAGGGACTTAGACCCAAGATATTAATGGAGGGTTTACACTTTCAGACAATATTATGATGTGGATTGGACAAAGATCCGGCTGTTGCCATAAGCATCTGCTTGTACTCTTGAAGCAAATCAAAAGTAGTTCTCGCAGTAGGGAGAGCCATATGGACCTCTCCCTCAGCAGAATTACCGACATTATAGAGAGCGTGAAAGATGAGGAAGAGAAGGACAAAGAGAACAATCATGCAGGCATATTTTATGCATAAGAACATTGCCATCCATCTCTCGCACCATCCTACTACTCGTTGCACTTGTTCTTTGCCTTGAACCATGCCTCTTTCCTCTTTAATCATTTTAATACAATCATCAAATTCTTTATACTTTTAACTGCAGAATCGGCTCGATGATGGCAATAAGGAGTGTCCTTATCACTGAGACATTTTAGGATCCTCTAAGAAAGTGCAAACATGGTTGTTTCTTCTCACAAGAGCAGGGTAAGCTTGAATTATAAACACAAAGACAGCAAGCAATAGTCAAGGAACTTCACTGTTGCTAAGCACCATATGATTAACTGCTTAGAGCATGTATTCTCCACGAAATGAATCTGGATACTGGTCTTGTTTCCAATTTCTAATTAAGAACTGATGTTTAGGCATAACTCTAATACTTCAATATATTTCTAAACGTTAATTTTCAAGCCACTGAAATTCGCTGCAAGTCTTTTTCACTGACTGCTAAAATATCTAAAAGGAGTGTCCACTTGAATTTCAGTCCAAGATAAATCTGTATTAGCCGCTGGTTGCTTTATCATCCTTCTTCTTCATCATTGATCGAGTCTGCACACGGTGAAATTCTTCTTGTTTTGCTTCTGGACCGGCAACGGTGGGAGGGAGAGACCCACCTTTGTAGGCCTTTTCATCCACTAAGTGTAGCCAAGCTCATCTCCCTTGAACTTTCACAGCTGAAGGAGTAATATTCTCTATGCAAAAGAGACCATTAAAACGTGGTTCATGCCACCATCTAGTAAAATTCTTGAATAGGACTAAGTCTCCAACATATAACATAGGTGTGGCTAGTAATTGAATTGGGATGGTTGTTCAATTGTCTTTTTCTGTGTTCTGAGACCAACCCCCCTTCGCTTTACTTAATCTCAAATGAGCGAGATGCTAGAGGTCATGCATGTCAAACAATCATGCATTTCATCACCTAAAGTGCTAGCTACACTCTGGGCATCACTTCTACTCCTAGATGGAGGTGTAAGGGGCATTCTCATATGCCTCCTGTCACTAGTTCATGAGGGGTGAGGTGATGGTCTGATAATGGCTGATTCCGAAGAGCATATAAGACTAAAGGTAGGCAATATAGCCATCCCTTCTTCAAAGTCATTTTAATCTTGGCAATCCTTTCCTTAAGGAGGCCGTTGAGTCCCTCACATATTCTATTTGCTTGCAGGTGATAAGCAGAAGAAAACGCATGTTTAATATTCAATAGAAGCAAACAAATGACTTGTGTGCTTTTGGAAGAATTCTTTATTTATCTGTTCAAATAGCTAATTAATAAAATGTGGCCCATTATCGGATCTCAGCACTTGACAGGCCCCATCTTGGAAAGACTTTGCACACTGAAAACTTTGCTGCACAAGTGGCATCAGGGTGTTTGGACGGACCTGCCTCCATCGACCTAGAGCAGGGACACACCCCCACTAATAGATAGCTATATCCATAACACACCTGAAGCATATCAACATAGTCAATATGTAAATGCTGAAACGAACATTTAGTCAAGGTATTACCCCTCTAATCTTTCTCAGTCTATGCCCAGCAGTAACATTTTGACACACAATGTAGTTTACCATAAATAATGAAACGTGTTCCAACAAATTCAGGATGAACAAGTCTTCCACAATCATAGCAGCAAGACTTTCCCTAATTGCGGGTTAATGCAGTTGTTCCAGCGCAACCTTCAATAACGCTACGGGCAGAATGGCGCACAAATCCCGTTTTATTCGGCGCAAATAATCCATGAATTAATGTCTAAATGTCTGGGGAATATGCAACCCTTTTTGACTTTGTCTGCGAATTCGTTCCCTCAAGAGATAAAATCAGTTTGCTTAGTATGTTCTGTCCATTTAACGACCACTATAGCCACTGGGCGTTGTAGTGCCTTAATATGCCTATTCAGTAAACATGCGTGTGGCACTGGAGTGCCGTCTGCGTGGAGGTAACCCCTCCTTTCCAACGTGCTAACCATGTGTGTGCAGTTGACATCACATAGTAGGAGTCACTGTACACTGTCACTTCCTGCCGTTTGTGTTTCTCAAGTGCGACAATGAGCACTACCAATTCTGCCACTTGTGCTGAAAAGTGAGACGGTAGCCTTGCACTTGCAGCAACTTCAAATTCTCCATTTAATCTAGGTTTCACTACTGCAGCGCCTGAATGCCTTTCCCCACTAGTCTGATCAATTTTCGAAGAACCATCAACAAAGAGAATTTCCCCTCCCGCCAAATCGTTTTCCTTCACACGGGGTATATCATTATAAGGTTCAACATAATTAGCACAGTCATGTACATCATCACCTTCTTCTATTGGCTCAGCTATAAACATGACAGGATTCACTATTTTACACTATCATTACCTCAAACTGATGCTCTTTAGGATGTCAATTTGCCTTTAATTTTCTCTACAATGACAAAGAGAGCATGCTCCACAAAGGGGGTCATAGAACTGCACATAACTATACTTGTAGACTTCTCGATTGGAAATGCGGCAGCTCCCAATGTCTGCTCACAAGGAAAGTGTCCTTTCATAACTGGGTCTAAAATCCCACTGTAATATGCTAAAGGTTTGTATCACAATGTAGTTCTCTGTGTAAGCACTGCTGTCATGACTGTCCCATTTGCGTGTGAAAACAAGTAAAATTCCTCAGCATAATTGTGAATTCCCAAAACACGAGTGGTACAAATTACTTTTATCAGTTCCTCAAACCCTTCCTCCATTTCTTCAGTCCATTCTATTTTTACTTTTTCCATCTGTTCTTTCTTTAAAACTTTGAGAACTGGTCTTGTATACGTACTATAATCAAATACCCAGCCTCTGACATAGTTGCAAAACCCCCAAGAACCTTTGCTTCTGTTTCACTGCATTTGGTTTTGGCATTTTCATAATTGCCTCAGCTCTTTCAGGCAGCACTTTCTTTTCTTCATGAGAAGTCAGTTGACCTATGCATAACACCTCTTCTTGACAATATTGCAACTTTTCCTTGTCTACTTTATATCCCTTGTCTGCTAAAATAGTCATCAACTGAACAGAATTGTGTCTGCACTCATCTTCTGTGGTGCAACAAATTAAAATGTCATCTATGTACTGCATCACCACACTCTTAAGATCAATATTGCCTAAATCTATCTGTAGGACCCTATTAAACATCGACGGAGACTCACAGTACCTTTGGGGCAAATGAGTATGTTTCAGTTAACGTAGATATTGTCTAAATCTATCTGTAGGACCCTATTAAACATCGACGGAGACTCACAGTACCTTTGGGGCAAATGAGTATGTTTCAGTTAACGTAGATGACGTCAAATCTTGTGGGTTGTTGGGCAATGGGATCGAGAAAAATGCATTCTTCAAATTGATCACTGCAAAATATTGAGCTTCCACTGGGATACTGCACAGTATCGTCACCAGATTAGGAACTAAAGAAAACTCTGCATCTACAATCTGGTTAATCGGCCTCATATCTTGGATAAATCTCATTGACCCTCCTTTAGATTTCTTAATTGGATACACCGAGGTATTACATGATGAGTCCAATGCCACCAGAATTCCATGTTTCATCAAGTCTTCCTGAAGAAATGCTCAACATTGCCGCATTATCACCGTTCGCTGTGTAACTTCCCTTTTCTCTATTCTTATCCAATATGTAATGCTCATGAAGAACACTTCGTCTGTTTGGTCTTACCTGAACATGCCGTCATCAGTGATGTCAGTCAATCTGTACCCTTCCTTGAGAGCTATTACTGTTGTCCGTGGTGTACCCTCATCAACTACCCCTTCAAGCATTGCCATTTCCTTTTGTAAGATGGCTGCTTCAAATTCTATAGGGATAGTCTGTCCCGCCTCTTCCTCCATAGATATTCTTGGTCAAAATAAAAACTCATTAGGTATCCTCACAATGTTTCACACTAAACCAGGTAGCCATGTCAGTGTAATGCTCACTTCATACAGATAAATCTCTACTGGAAAGTCTCACAGAGCCACTTGCCCTGTAAATGCCATTATAAATTCTCCCACGTTCAAATAGTGTATTCCTAAAGTGAAATACACTATTCCTTGATCAGTGATTGAAATCGTCATATTAAGTTGTGTCATTAAATCTCTTCCCAAAATGTTAACCAGTGTCTGTTGTGAATATAACAAAGGAAAAGACATGTCACACTCTCCTTTAGAGACTGGTACTTCATTAGTAAAAGGAACTCGACTCGTAGCTCCAGAGTACCCTTGAGCATTCATGGCAATTGCCGACATTGGTTATTTTCCCTCTTGTATACATGAACCAGTAGCTCCAGTGTCTACTAAAAAATAAAAAGATTTGCCTCCTATCGTCACATTGACCCTTGGTTCCTCTTGGCGGTCTGGTGTCACAGATAGTACTGAACACATCAAGTCACCCTGTCAGCTGTCCTATTGTAGGTTCAATCATCCCTGTCTATGTGAAAGGATTCCCTGATAAAACAGTGACACCTCCTATCCTGGGTGTCATTACTTGTCCTGTATTCGCATAGTGCTGTGTCTGCATGGGGGCTTGTTGTGACTGCCCTTACGGTGGATTCAGGTGTGCTTGTTCTTGCTGTTGCACCTGCTGCACGCACGGGGGCTTGTGTCTGATACAATGTATGATCTTGGGCAAACCATTCTCTAGTCTGTGTGTTATATGGTGGAGGATAAGCTGTCCCCCCTCTTGAAAATTGCCCATTCTATACATTCCCCTGGCTCCCACATACATGTGCAATGTGCCCTGTCATCCCACAGGTCCAGCATACTTGGGGTGCCTGCCTGACAATCCTTTCTTGAGTACTCTGGTTCTCATTCTGTGTACCTAGAAAGCCACATTGATTATTTTGAAATCCTCCTCTTGCTCTATAACCTATACATCTGCCTCGTGGCACACACCCATATCCACCTCGGTCCATCGGGCGCAAATTACTTACCTACGATGTGCCCACTGCTTCCTGCATTCCCAATCATTTTCCGCTTGTCACTACTGCCCATTTTTATGGCAAATATTGACAATCCTTTCTGAACTAACTTGGCTTCCTCAATTTCCTATTTTCATCTTTCATCTTATTTTTCTCTTGTAATAACTGACAATGGTGCACTATCATCAGCTGTATCTCAACCCAAGGATTTGCTTCCATCCCCACGTGTTTCTTCATCTGTCTCTGTACTGGCTTAGGCAACCCCTGACATACAATGTGATAATATAATGCTGCTGTCTTTTCCTACAGCTTGCAAGTTTCAAGTTGCCATTTCTCTTGAATATCCTGAATGTAAGCAATAGGGTTTTCATCTTCCTTCATCTTGCGTGTCATACTTGAATTGCACCCATATCTGATGTGTCAGGATACTGTACCCTGAGCGCTCTCCAAACATTTGCTCTACATTTATTAAACAGCGCTCCAATATGCGCTGTATTCTGTGCGGTCACACTTGCATACCCTGCTTTTCTCCATATGTCATCAGCTCTCTCCCCAAGAATAGCTCCCAGGAAACCTTTTATGTCCCCTATGGCCAATGTGTTTTCTAATTTATATATCCATTTCCCAGCTCCCAAAGTTAAACTCGGGAGCTTACACCTTAAATGATCCATGTCCATCTGCGGCCATGGAATACTGTGGTTTTGCTACCCTTTTTCCAATAAGGAAAACTTTGTAAACCCTGCCCCACAGTCAGATCCTACTATTAGTCTATCCCTGGCAGTTTTTCCTGTCTGCCTCCTTGTGGGTAACGACCTTAACCTGCTCACATAAGGTGGCAACTCTCCCTTCTCACTGTACAATCGTCCTCGAGGATGCTCAGGATATGCTATGGGATCTGGTGTCCTATCCTTAGGTTTCTCCAAATCAGACCATCTCACTTCTTTGTCCATCTGAACACTTTCTTCAGGGGCACACACGCTCCCTCCTCCTACCTCGAGGGTAGACTCTCTTTCCTCATCTGACATATCTTGTCCCCAACTAGTGTGACTATCATCCCCTTCACCATTAACCAGATCCAATCTACTTAAAGACAATGCTCGACGTTCATCACTGAACTGGGTTCCCTCCGCTGCTACAAAATCAGCATAATTATCCAATATAGGATCTGAGGCGTGACAAAAGAGGTAGCCCATGAAAGAGCATTGACAATCAAATGGGAAATACGAAATCCCACCTTTGCTTTTTCAGAAGCATAGACCAAGGGTCTAAAAGTGAAATGGATTGTGCAAGAATCAAGGAACTGCTGTAACTTTTTAGGAGAGCCATCAAATTTCTCCAAAACAGTACCAAGAGAAGGGTTCTCTTGAGTTAGTACATCGTGTGTAAGGACCAGTTTCTTAAAAGCAGTGTTTTCCGCCTTAAGGGCCTGCACTTCAGCTGTTAAGTCGTGCATAGCCCTTATAAATCCTGCATAGAATCAATGTCTGCTGACACATCTATGTGTCTGAAACTGTCAGGGCTTAGGCTTACCTGAAATTTATGTGAAGACTTAAAGGTCAGGATCTATGCTTGTGCTGCAGATGAGAATCCTTCAGGTAAGGGCAATCCTCTCTGGAAGCCACACTTTCAGCAACAGGTGCAACAGCCAGCGTGACCAACGGAGTGAACTCCAGGAACAAAATGGAAAAACCCACAAGTAATAAAAAAACCTTAGATGTTCTTTAGAGATGGGTGTGTAATCTAAACTCGTGCCAATGCGGTAATCTGTAAGTATTGAGTACAGCAATCAGTGACAGAAGACAAAAAGGCAGATAAGGCAGGAATGGCAGCAAACAAATTCCAATGATGAATGGGAGGAAGCAGCCAAGATATGAATGGCAGCCAGTAGGTTCCAGAGAAATACGGTAAGGAGGCAGGTAAGTATGATATGGCAGCAAAATAGAATCCAGCACCGGTTTGAAAGGCAGGCTGGAAACCAGGACGGAATGGATGGTAAAGACACAGGAATAAATGCACAAACACACAGAAAGAGGAAGCGGTGACCTAAGATATCAACACGTAAGCGTTGAGAGGCAAGGCTGCACAGTCCACGCTGCACAAACCTTTATGGCTCCAGTGCCTGGTAATGACACAGGATTCTCGTGTCTGGTTACAAATCGATGAGCGCAAGACACATGGCACGTTCCGGACGCCATTTTGGGTGAGGCAACAGATGCCGACCATAAGGAATGAGCAGCTACAGAAGGGCAGTTTCTCAATTTGTGCCAAAAGGACCATCACCAAGCAGGGCAATACATGACATTGCCAAAAGTCAGAGACGTCCTCTACCACAGCACCTCTCACCAGGCCAGAAATCTTGTGTGAGGAATTCGACCATCTACATGGTGGGCATGGGCTCGCCTCAGCATTTTTTTTCGAAATTGTTATGTAAATGGATGATGGTAGACCTGCCTCAGGAAAATGTATGGGACTAATACACACACATTTTCCTTTGGTCACACTATAACACATGCATAAACCTGTGCACTGCAGGCTGGCCACAGCCTACAGATACAGTCCACCCCTGTCATATTTAGTTGGAATATGACGGGAGAGGAGAGCATGATGGCATTGCAAGGAGTGGGAGGGGGATTCCCCCTGCCATTGACCGCTTGATTAAACAACAATGGCTCTATAGAACCACCTTGCTCTTTTGTTAGCCATGCATCTGGTGGCAGCGATTAACATACCAATAGAGGATACTTCAAACAGGCACCCATGGGACCTGGCTGGAGAGGATAACAAAGGAGATGGGAAACCCAACAAACCTTTCATATGTCACTGTGTCAACCTGAAGCCAACTCCCACCCCTCAGTATCAATGACATTGAACTGACATGTCTGAGTCTATTTTTGCAATAGACAACCCCCACTAGGGAGACCCCATTCATGAGATACAAGAATGCGGTTTGCACAAGCCAGAGAGTCTGCTCCCTCAGCATCTTCAAGGGAGATCTGATAATTTTAAAAGGAACCACATAGGGAGAAACATTAACCAGAGAGGATCTTTGTTCACAGCAGGCAAGAATGTTAGTGGGACCTTATATCACACAGGAGTGAGCCCAGAACTCTTTCTGTTGATAGAATGGTTCAGCCATATTAGTTCGTGGACATCCCGTTTTTCTGTAGGATCTCCTTAAGGACCCCAAGATTGGCTCACTAAGGTAGGCTTGGCTTATATAAATCACTGTGGTCCACTTGGCTTTAAGAGAGGGCTGGAGCCCCTCTTCCAGGCAAATCATGTGAAGATTTCAATTGAAGAACAAAGAAGAACTCATCCCTGGACCCTGGCTGAAGGTACAGTCTGCCTTACAACTTCTGCCAATGAAGGAATGCTTGGAACATCCAAAGAGGGAAGCAGGATCCTGCCCCTTAACTTCTCCCAGGGAACAGAGGGAGAAACTAACTCAGAAGACCCTCCAGCCATTTCAGACCTGGTACCCAGTCAGCACACAGATTGCCCTGTTAGGCTTTGAAAAAGACGCTCACCGAACCGCCTTGCCGCCTGATACCCGCTGCTGACTCCCATTTACCACTCTGTCGCAGAAGCCTGAAAAGTGCCCTAAAGATGATTCAACGCTGTTGAGCACCAACAATAAATACAGCAAGAGATGCATTGTGCCCCTAAAGACATAGTAAGACCGTAGCTCCATTTTTACTGTAGCCAAGAAGCCTTTTAAAAAATGTTTGTGGTTATTAACCATGCAAATTACCCTCCTGTCAGTATCCAGAATACATCCCTTTTCCTTCATAAAAACTATCTGTTCTTTGCATTGATATTGATATTGATATTTTATTTCTATCGGGCTCGTACACAAGTGTTTCAGAGCGCGACAAGACAAGGGAGGGGAACAGGGGAGAACAAAACAACGATCTTACTTTGCCCATTCCTTTAAAGAGTGTGCTGTATTTAGTAGTGTTATTAGATTGTCTGTTGTGATAATAAAGTAGAATTCTGTATAATACCTTGACTGGACACTCCTTTTTATCATTGGATAGTAATTGTATTTTCACTCTGTTGCAAATAACCAAGGAGATATGCCTGCCGTTCCATCCACGTTACCAAAATTAGACAAGGAGGTTTATCATTTTAATTGTATGCTTGTTTAATCAGATCTGTTCAGATCCATTCTGGTGTATTGGAGGTGTGGGATTGATTGATGGCTTAGAATCCAATATTCACCCCTGGCCCACTCCTACCCGGGAATTTGATTTGTCACATTGGTGACAGCGGTGGTATCTAGCTGGAGCCTTGACTTTGCGGTGCCACCGGGGGATTACAACCCCGGCGGGCTGGAAAGTCAGGCACCGGTAAATTGTAATTCCCTATTCCAACAGAGTCCAATATGGGAATGGTGAACACAGAAGCACTGGCAATGTTGTTAAAGGAGCCAGTGTTTGGTCTGCCTACTGTGGCCCCTGTGCCCGGCAGGGTCTGACCTGTCAGGCACAGTGGCTCCGGCAGGCAGACCTGTAGTATGCCGGTCCGGAAACAACGGCACTGGTAAGCTTTGCAGCACCGTTGTTTCTGGACCAGCATACTTATAATGAGGCCCAATGTGTTTGCCAGAAAGAGTAAGAGCCCCTCAGCAATAGTAGAGTTCAGTTGGCGCTGTGTAGCGGTGAAAGACTCAATCCCTGTACCATTTCTGTTGGGTAATGATCTTCCTGACCCCAAGATAGTCGCAGCAGTCACCAGATCGAAGGACAAAGATGAAACCAGATTGGAAACTCTCAGAGCCTTATGGCATGGAGTGCTTCCAGAGTACTTGTGTGAAGGACCAGTGTGGCCGGTAGCTCCTAGTCCAGTTTCACAGACTGCTGGTTCACCTACTCCTGCAGGAGAGGGGCCAGTAGCCCCTGAGAATACTAGTTTGGTAGCTGGGGACTCAGTGACTTCAGCGTTGCCTGGCGCAGCACAGGAACCTGAGGTGGAAGGCCAAGTAGTTTCAGACCTAGAGGGCTTGCTCAAGCTGGATGAGTTTACATCAGCTGGGGGCCCAGATAGTTATTTAAAACACACAAAGAGTATCCCACTCTGGCGGGCCTGCAGAAGCAGGCAGAGGAGCAGCCTATTAGTGAGACCCCTAGACTACTCAAAGTGTACTGGGAGGATGGACTACTGTATAGTGAGCCAAAAGGCCCTGAGGGTGTGAGGGCACCAGAAGGTTGGTGATTCCCCAATGCCATACAATGTTCCTTTTGGTTTTGAATCACCAGATTCCTTTAGCGGGTAACTTGGGTGTGACAAGACATCAGAGCGCTTGTCTGTGCACTTTTAGTGGCCCCGAAAAGACCAGTGGTGAGAAGACTGAAGTCCGATTTTGTGTGCTTGACCGGGGTCTCGATTTTGTCACAAGGACAGATGCTCACCACATTCCTCGGGCAGACATTGACCTCTGAGGAGCATTAACGCCCACGTGGTGGGATATTCTCCCATGTTGGTTTCCCCAAGGAAGTTGTTTCTAACAGGGGAACAATCTTCATATCAGCATATATGAAGGCTATGTGGGAAGAATGTGGATTAACCTACGGTTCTCCACAGCCTTCCATCCAGAAACCGATGGGCTTGTTAAGAGGTTCAAAAAGACCCTGAAAGTCATGATAGGTGGCTTGAAAGAGTACCTGAGGAGAAAATGGGAAATGCTCCTGCCATGCCTTCTGTTTGCCTACAGGGATGTGCCACAGATAGCGTACAGTTAGGCCCCCTTGAGCTTCTGTTTGGACACTCTGTAAAAGGTCCCCTCAGTCTAGTGAGAGAGGGTTTGGAGGGCAACCCCGGCTCCCCCACTCAAGATGTGATGGACTATGCACTTGGTTTTTTGTCTAGAATGACAAACTACATGGAACATTTTACAGAAAATCTAAATCTGATGGAGCACTGGCATGACCAGAAGGTCACAGTGGCAGTCTATTCTCTAGGCCAGTTGGGTGTGGATTATCGAACCTGTCAAACAAGGCTACTGGACCTTACTGGGTACTTGAAAAGGTCAGTGAGGTAAATTATCTCATTGATGTGAAAGGGCCTAAACAGATGTGGAGGGTCTTTCACAACAACTGGCTAAAACCCAATTATAGCCGAGATGACATGGTATGGCATTAGTCACAAATGGAGAGACTGAGGAAAAGACCAATCCCCTCCCAGACCTCCTGCACATTGAAGCCACAGATGGGCCAGTTGAAGGTGTCAACCTTGCAACAGACCTGTCAGAACAGCAACTGACAGACTGTCAACGTTTACTGGGACAGTTTGCCGGTCTGTTTTCGCCGATTCCAATGTCCCGCAGATTGGTGCACCAATGATGTGGACACTGCTGATAGTTGGTAAAACGCAATATTCACTGGATGTCCAAAAAGGTAAGGGACACCATCAAGGAGGAAGTTTCCAGGTTGTTGGCCATAGGAGTGATAAAGCCATCCTACCGCCCCTGGGCTAGCCCAGTCTTAAGAATAAGGAACCCTACGCCGTTGTGCTGGTACATATGCCTACAGAGGGTGCTTAGCATCCGCCACACATAAGGGAGAGGTTCTAGTGGCTGTATTGTGACTGTCCCTGCAAAGTGGCTCTGACAGTGGAAGAATTCCTCTGGTGCCCTCTCCATTTCTCTCTCAAGCCCATCAGCGACTTGCTCTAGGAGGCATGTGGCCCCCAAGACCAACCGCCCACCTGTTCGCAAAGCCAGGCAGGGGACTTCATCACAGCTGATAGGAAGAGATTTTAGGAAAGGCAGGGGAGAGGGTAGTGTGTCATGAAGTGATGCATGAAGGCTCAGTTTAGCTGGCTCTGAATAATGTGCTCAATCGTTCCATTACAATGTGGAGGTTTGTTTGTAAAGATTATGCTTTACCGTTCGAAGACAAACCCAGGCAGCTTTGTCCTGGGCCTACCAAATCCAGCTATCGCAGAGGGCAGAGGGAAGGGTTGACAATGTAAAAGGTGAATGTATAGACAGTAGTGGATACAAGAGGAATACATGTAGGACACATTGAAGATAACCCTTTAAGACATTAGGTGTTATTAGTTTTTAACAGCACAAGGAAACCAAGGAAATAGTCTATGAATGGATCTTGGTTTAATCTACATTTCAACTAGAACACTGAAAGACCCAGAGTGGAACATGACCCATTTAAACATAATTGCACAGTCAGCACATGCATAATGCAGTGCCAATTCATACAGGAAAATATGATTTTGTTTGGGAGTCAGTGAGAACTTATGCTGCACAATATTTAAAATAAAAAGTGTGTGATTTATCTCGTAGTACTAAACAAAAGCATTCTCTATTGTCTGGTTACTACAGATATTTTCAAACACCCCTTGTTTGCAGTCTATGTTTTTCATGTGTTTAATTAACACCTCGCTCTATATTTGTAAAGCTCTTTCCAAAAACCTGTTCAATGAAAAGGATTGGATGATTCTTGCATGCATAACGAATGAACTAGAGAGCGAGGCGCATCAAGCATCAGCATTCCCCAATTGCCTACTGTAAAACCCAGGCAGTCCTATGGTGGGAAGCAGGCCCTGGGCTGCAGAGGAATTAACGTGGTGATGGGAAAGGTAGAAGAGAACTGATCAGTAAGAAGGACAAACTCAGGGCAATGAAACATAAAAGAAAACAGGTGGATGCCAAAAATCAGGGATGCCCTCTACCAATGCACCTCCCGTCTGGCCAGAAAACTTCCCATCTTGTGAAAAATGTGTATGAAAGTCTGAGATGGGAAAGTTTCCATTAGCAAAGCCACCTGTGGGACTTAGAAAAATAACACAGCAACTCTGAGCGAAAGGAGAGTTAATCTGTAATGACGCGCCAGGGCCACACTTTTACAGGATTACTGCGATTCAATGGCCGCATTAAGGGAAAACAGCGCGGCATGCTGGGATTTGGAGCTACAAAAGCCTTTGATACATCAGACCTGCCAGCTTCCAGTGCCAGCTCTTTTCAAATATTATCAGACAGGACCCAGGTGGAGCCGAATTGGCTAGGCTTTCTGTCACTCATGGCCATTGCTAGGCAACTGCTGAAAACCTCAAGCGTGGTTGGTTTCCATGGTAATCAATAATTCACTCTACTCAGATAGATTCTCAACCGCAGGTGCTGGAAAGTGATCACAGGCATTGGCTCCCTGTGGGAGAAGGCACGTCTGTTCTTGATGTATTTATGGATACCTTGAATCAGCAACAACACCTGAAGAAGTGCCAAAGAAATCTGTAAGCATCATGCTCATTAATACGCAGTAATAGGATTGGGTCAGCAACAGCCTCCAAAGCAGAGCCAATCCCAGTCGTCAGCCTATCGTCAGCAACTCATAAAGAAGCAGGTGTGACTGTGCCAGCAATACCTGGAGCCAAACGTCCCCTCTTAACATCTCATGAAGACGCAGTAGTAACTGTGGGTCAGGAACACCTCGAGCTAGAAGCCACTTATCACCAACATCTCATGAGGATGCAGTAGTACCTGTGGGTCTGTAACAGCCAGACCCACAAGCCACTTATCAACATATCATGTAGATGCAGTAGTGACTGGGGGTCAGCAAAAGCAGGAGCCACAAGCCACTTAGCATCAACATCTCATGAATATGCAGTAGTACCTGTGGGTCTGCAATAGCCAGAGCCACAAGCCAATGATCATCAGCATGTCATGAAGATGCAGTAGTAGCTGCGGGTCAGCACACCTTGAGCCACAAGCAGCTTATCATCAACATCTCATGAAGATGCAGTAGTACCTGTGCGTCAGCAACAGCCAGACCCACAGGCCACTTATCATCAACATCTCATGAAGATGCAGTAGTACCTGTGGGTCTGCAACAGCCAGAGCCACAAGCCAGTATCTTCAACATCTCATGAAGATGAAGTAGTAGCTGTCGATCAGCATCAGCTGGAGCCATGAGCCACTTATCATCAACATCTCATGAAGATGCAGTAGCAGCTGTGGTTCAGCAATGGCTGGAGCCACAAGCCAATTATCATCAACACCTCATGAAGATGCAGTAGTACCTGTGGGTCTGCAACAGCCAGAGCCACAAACCACTTAGCATCAACATCTCATGAAGATGCAGTAGTAGCTGTTGATCAGCAGCAGCTGGAGCCATCATCCACTTATCATCAACATCTCATGAATATGCAGTGGTAGCTGTGGGTCAACAACAGCCGCAGTCACAAGGCACATCATCAACATTTCATGAAGATGCAGTAGTAGCTGTGGATCAGCAATTTCTGGAACTGCATGCCACTTACCATTAACATCTCATGAAGATGCAGTAGTGCTGTGGGTCAGCAACATTCAGATCTACAAGTCACTTTTCAACATCTCATGAAGATGTAGTAGCTGTGGGTCAGGAACAGGCAGAGCTACAAGCCACTTATCATCAACATCTCAGGTAGAGTTGGTAGTGGCTGTGTTACAAACAGCAGTAGCCACAAGCTCCATATTATCAACATCTCATGAAGATGCAGCAGTACTTTTGGATCAGCAACAACAGTCAAGCGGGAGCCAAAATCTCATATGTTCAACCCTATCATGAATAAGTATGAGTAGGTGTGGGTCAATATCGACCTCTAAAGAGGATCCAAAAGACTTTCTCATCAACCATCTCGTTAAGAGGCAGTGTGCATCGGGTCTGCAACTCTCAAAGCCACGAGTCAGCAACTTCCTCATAATTGGCACTAAAAGCCATGGGCCAACATAGCCGTTTTACAGAGAAACGAGTAAATGAGTGGCAGCGGTCAACTAGCATTAAAAGTGCCAGAATACCTTTTTTTAAAGAGGCTCTTGTAGCGCCAGGTCAGCAAACACCTCTTAAAGTGTCAGCAACAAACCTATAATCCTTGATTTGTTGAGTGGGCAACACTCTATTACAGGGACACTACACACCCTCTACCAGACACTATCCCATAAGAATACCAGGGGCCTGATTACAGAAACTTTGCACCGGTGCAAGTGCAAATTTTGTACAGTATTAGCACTAGGGCAAAGTTTGCCCTATTTTAAAAACACTGGGACACATTAAAAAACTTCAACAAGTGCAGTTTGGCATATTAAAACACCAGGGCTAAAATTGCCCTAGTGCTAAAAATATACATTGTTGATGCATTTTTGCCCTAGTGCTAATACCATTCCGTGTTAGCACTAGAGCAAACTTTTTTCACTGGTGCAAAAATGTTTTGAAAATGCATCTTTTATGCTCTAGGGCAATTTTTTCCCTGGTGCTTTTAATATTCCAAACTGCACTTGTCGTGGTGCAATGATTTTTTTTAATGTGCCCCAGTGTTTTAGGAAATAGGGCAAACTTTGCCCTGGTGCTAATAACGTGCAAACGTTGCACTTGCACTGGTGCAAAATATCTGTAATCCGGCCCCAGGGCTGTTCTGGATCACTACCATGAGCCTTGGCAGCGGGTGGCCATTATCCCCCGTTTGCACAGTCTTCAGTTCATTGCGTTTATTTCCAAACTCACTAACTGGCACCTCTTATGGGGCATTATGAGCCCTGGGTAAATGACAACTGTGGTAAGAGGCATTAGCAGCATGGGCCATTAAACATTGTTTAGAAAGCCTCTGAACCTATGGGTGAAAATGGCAGAAACAGTCAGGTAATGGCTATTGAATGCATGCAGTTGTTGGGCATAAACCCCATTTATATCATTTATAAACATAGTGTACATGTTTCTAAAAACAAAGTTAAATATAGTATGATATTTGTATTATTGTACACTACATATATGTTGTGACATTTTAGTTTGTGCTTGAACTGTGTCATTTTTTTTATTATACATTATGAATATTCTCATTTTAAATAGTTCGAAAATATCTAAAAATGTAAAATATATATTTCAAGTCCTTTTACTTTTTTCTACATATATAATCTTTTTTGTATGTTTTTGTTTATTTTCTTTTGTAATGGTTTACCTCACTTCTTTGCATCGCAAATTTCCTGGCGTGTGCTGAGTATTGAGGGCTTCACTTTGATTTGAGGTCGTTTGAGGGCTCTGTGCATGGCCTGCGGGACACCTGGAACATGTATACGTTTTTTCAATAAGAGAGTCCACGGGATATTTTTGGGAAGTTCGCACACCTTAATACACGCAAACAGCCCAATTGTGAGCCAGACCCTAATATGCAGGTCTCTCCATGCTACTGTCACTCAAAGCATTTGCACAACTTCCATTAGGAGCTGTCGATTTTGACTGGTTATTCACGTATTCGAGTTTGGCAAAGTCTGTCGGTTTTTCTTTTAGTCATTTTTTTTCTCTGTCAGAAATGGTTTTCCTTCACTTTTGTACAAAGAACATCTCTGATAGTATTCTGCTACTTCTTTATGCCCAGTTGCAAGCCTGTTTTACCATCTTAGAAGTGTCAGAAGAGAAGGTTAAATAGCCGAGACGGTAATTGTAGCCTTTGTTTAAAACGGTGGGCATCCACGTGTTCTGCAACAGATGGGGCTCGCATCATAGAAATGGTCATTACTGCCGCAGCCGCCAAATGGTTTTGAAGTGAAACTTCTGGAGTAAATGATCTCAATGAATAGGTGCCATTGACAGGAAGTTTTGGCAAGCACGTGCCGTGCACAGCTCGGGCTTCCAAGGGAAGTGGGTGACCACGTCCTCCACAGAACAGCAGCTAATGCTGGAAAACAATAGGCGTTTCCAGGGAGTGGGCTGGGGTTGCCACATGCTACCCCTGGAATCTGATTGCCCACTGCAGTTGCAACCCCATTATCCTAAACTATGATCATTATGTACTTCTCACTGCCCCACTTGGGCCACCCCAGTCGAAAGAGTCTGGACACACCACTGTCAGGGATTCTTCTGGAGTACATTTTCTCAACAGGATAGGTGGAATCATAGCAGAGGAAATTGCAAATCGACAATTAACTATCTTGAACAAATAGGCAGACAGGCTCAAAGAAAAACTCACTGAAATTGCCTGCACAGTCGAAGATCTAAAATCTAACCCAGAAAGAGTGAAAACGAAGCTCCAGGCTCAAGACTGGATAGAGACCCTGTCCAAGGCACAATCAAACAAGCTGACTAAAGATCTACCACCTAACTTTAACAGATTGAAGGAGCCTATCCCATACTGCTCTAAATTTCCTAACCAACAGTTAAGAAAACTATACATGAGAGCTTGCTTCAACCTTCTTCCAACGCGAGAAATCATGGCGATCAGGACGAAATCTAACATCACCAGCTGTCGTCTCTGCACCAATCCTGACAATGCAGAAACAATAAAACATCTCCTCCTCTACTGCCCGGAGTTAAGAAACATAAGAGCCACATACCTGTGCAACCTGCGTTCAGACATCTCAGGACTTCTAGAAGAGGAAGACGTCATATGGTGGAACAGGCTAATGTCAGGGGAAAAAACCCGGTGGACTAATGCGACCGTAAAAATCTTGGAATCCGCTTTCAACATGATCACCCTTCGCTCTCCACCTGAGCTGCCCAAGTAAGATCCAGATGCGAGAGGCGCATCATAAAAGAGTCTCGCAGAAGAACACCATCTTGCAGACCAAAGAAACGATAACTCCATCTCGGCCACCGTTGTCTACTTGTTTCCAGACTTTCTTTCTTTCCGCAGGATTTTTTCCCTTGTTATGTGCGCTTTTTAGATGAGTAGAATCACTTTTTTTTGTAAAATTTGCTAAAGCAATTGTAAACAAAATAAATAAAATAAAAAATAGGTGGAATTGGCACTAGGTCATCAGAAGCTTGGTTTCCTTGTCGGCTCGCAGGCATTGCATTTTCTCGTCCAAGCCCCTGGCCCTGCCATTGTTGCAGTATTGATGCTGCAGCAGAAATATACTGATAAATAAAGTCGCAGGAATGCACACTTAGGTGCAGGGCAAAATACTAACAGCCAGCAAATGTTCCAGAAAGAACTAACAAGTGCTTGCCACTCATGCGATAGACCAATGTTCTGAAAGCAGGAACTTTTCCATGTAAAATGTGCAGACAGTTCATGAACTCAGAAGCATTTTCAGTAAACGTGGTTTACCAAAAATGCTGGGAAACTTTATCACGCAAAGGCTGTTGAGAGGGAACACACAACATCGATGTGGTTGCCACAAGAAACCCTTTATATTTTCCAGCGTTCTCAAATTTCCCCATGCCATGGGTGAGTAGATCTTCCAGACATGCATGTGTCCCGGAATGCTGGGACTTGTATCCTACATTTATAATGGGTAATACAAAACTACACATCCCAGGATTCAACAGAGAAAAGAGAAACATAGGACTAGATGATATTCTCACTCATAGCCTGGGCTTAGAGCTCTGATTTACAGACACTTTACAGCGACAATCATGACAACATCAAACTCAGGAAGCTCCACTTGTGTAAAACAAAATGGCATACGTCTGCCGCGATGCACACTGTCTTGAATCAAATCCCCCTATTAGCACACATCTCAATATTCCTCATTTCATTTGGGAAATGGCGGTCCAGACCTGTTTTCTCGGACTTGTAGATGGGTTTCGCCTATTACAATTTCAGGACCTCAAGTCCCTGAATCCAAAGAAAAGCCAGGAATGGGTTTAGGTCCAAATGAAATGGGCATGCTGGCATGTGTGACATAGTCTAAGAATTGAAAGGAATGTTTTTGCAGCAAAACAATCATGCAATTGTGATAAAATATTAGTCAATCACATACTGTCCTCTTAAAATCTTTGAAAGAAATGTGGGGCCCTCTTTCAAGCAGTGGGTGGGAAGTAATATATTTGGGTCTGAAAGCTAATAACCAATATTATGTGTTTAAATAAAAATATTATCATATTTGCACAGTAGAATCTTGTTTTTCAACGAATAGGTATTTGACACTGTCTAACACAGTAATTCCCTAGTATGTGAAAAGTAGCAGAGAACTATATTTAGCCCAATTCACAGCTCAGCTGGTCTCCCAGTACAAGCGTTTCAATTCACATCGTTTTCATTAATGATATTGTAGTGTTACATTGTACATTTTAAATACAGGACTCCAATCATAATTACTTAATATATGGAATAAAAAAAAGAGCAGTATAATCAAACAGGACCACATCATCTGCGTATAATAAGTGAGTGATCTTCATGTTGCCAATCTTTGGGGGAAGCTTCTGAATTTTTCCATGTATTTTCCCAGATGTACAATATACAGATTGTAGAGGGCAGGGGCTAAGGAGCAGCCTTGCTTGACACCACGCCTGTTGGTATTTCATCTCTTAGGAGCCCGTTTGCGTTGAGAAGGACTCTTATCCTCGTATTTGTATGGAGCCCACAAAGTTGCTCCAGCAGATCTGAAGGACAATTCCAATCAGCAAGCTTCTTCCACAGTCGGTTTTAGTTTTAAACTTTAGACTTAACTTTACAACCAGAAGGGGGATAAAGAGAGAAGTGTGGCAAAAATATCCTTGTTGGGCTGGGGTAAGGTGAGTGTAAGAGGGGTACAGGAAAGGAGGAAGGAGGGACCCCATCCTTCACCAAGTGGATAGTGGTGGACATGATGCGTCTGGATCTGCCAACAGCTTTTGATGTCATTGACCAATACGTCCTCCTGGACCTCCTGGAGTCCTGGGGAGTGGATGGCCCCATGCTGGGGTATATCAAATATGTCCAGTGAAGCAGATCACAGGAAGTGGAACGAACCCTTTTTATTTCTAAATGTAAACATATAGACATTGTGGGGTATCAACATGCTCAGCACCGTGCCCACAGCTTTTAATCTATAGATATGACCCTTTGGAAATGTGTACACAGAAAAGGCCTATTCTGTATGAAATATGCTGACGAAAAACACATTTTTTTTAAAATGTGTTGCACAAAAGATACTTTAGTGTAAGCCAACTAATCAATTAGGGCTTATTTTGCAAGTCCAACAGATCATTACAAAAGGTGTTAAGGCAGGCGTATATGTATTATGCCTGTTTAACACCTCCGTTAACATCCGCAGGAATTTTAACTTGTTTTAGGTGGAGTGGTGACACTGTAAAGATAAAGTGTGCCTGTCATGCTTACCTTCTGTGACTCAAAATACCTGGTTTAATTCCAGCATGTATTTTTAAGCTGGTGTTAAACTAATGTTGTCTCTGTGTGTTTTTTTAAATCCCGCAAAAGAAGGCGGATTCTATAGGAGTCATTTTAAATGCATCCCACAATCATTCATTGCAGGGTCATTTACACTTTTACCCAAATACAGTGAAAAAATGAAAAGTAAAGGTGAGTTCACCTGGGCTTTACTCTTCATGTTTTTAATACGTGGTGGAAAAGTTGGAGAACTGCAGAGAGGGAAACTCCTGCGCAGAAGAGGGCATGGATGTGATGTCCTCAAGTGCAATTACCATTTATTTTAAAATAACCGCCCCATTTCTCTTATCAATAAAATCTTGGATGACTGAAGATCAACCCCAGTAAGATGGAGGTTCTTATAATCAACGGCCAAAATCATCCCTGCCCTGTTTCATTGACACTTGTCTGACCCGACCACCTGTAGTCCGCAATCTGAGAATCTTATTAGATACAAACTAACCTTTACAGCTGAGGTCTCTCCAATGGTCAACTCTTCTTTAATTTGAAACAGTTGCAAGTATTTTGCCACTCCTTATTTTCCAGCATATGGTCAATGTTGTCTTTGACTTTGTGACAAATCAACTTCCGGGGCACCAGTGGTCCAGGGATGAATATTGAGTCAGTTTCAGGGTGCTTTGCAGCTTCTGTGACAGAATTAAAGACGGGAGACAGCTGCGGGTATCAGGTGTAAACGAGTGAGGTGAGCGAGGCTGGAGGATGGCTGCAGACTGGCCTACACTGTGCCTCGGGGTCAGGAATCATTGTCTCAGTGCTGTCTCTGCTGTCGGTTGCAGCTCAAGGGGCTCGACTGGCTTAAAAATGTCCTTTTAGGCAGATGGCGTTTGATGCTTGTCGAAGCACTTCTCCTAGCTTTGTCACTGGGCTTGTGTCATTCTTTAAGGTGGACAGGCCAAAGCTGAGGAGAGTGTAGCAGGATGCTGCCTTGTTGTTGGTTTGGTTCAGAGCCTCACTGGCACTTCCCGCCTAGGAAACTTGTTGCAGAGCCTAGCAGGGCACACTGTGTGCTGGCTGGGTACCGATTTTGGAGCAGCTGGAGATTCCTCTGGATTAGGCATCTCCCTCTGTTCCCTGGGAGGTGTTTAGGGGAGTAATCTTGCTTCCCTCTTGGTGGTCCTGGCCTTACTTCACCAGCAGAAAATGTAAGGCAGACTGTACCTTCTGCCAAGATCCAATGATGAATTCTTCCTTCTGCTTCTGGTGAAACATTCAGATGATCTGCCAAAAGAGGGGCTTGTCCCTCGTTCAAAGCTAAATGGTCCACAGTGACGGGTGTAGGCTAAGCCTACCTTAATGAACCTATCCTCCCACCAATAATCTCCTGTATGTGTGAAGTCATAACCTGAGTGCTTTGCAATAGAAAAGGTAAAGGGGTGAAAACATGTAATACTAAGTCCAACATATATTCCTGTCTGTTGTGGATCAAAGAGTCTCTCCGGTTAATGGACCTCTCTGTGGTTCCTGATTAAAGTGGCAGGTCTCCCTTGAAGCTGTGGCAAGACTAGACTTTTTGGGTTTGTCAAACCACATTCTCGTACCTTCTGAATGGTCTCCCCCTTTGGGGATGACTACTGTAAACATGCAGTACCAGACATGACGCTTCACTGTCAATCGATACTGAGGGTGGGATCGGGCATCAGGTCGACACAGTGCATATGAAAGGGTTGTTGGGGTTTCCTGTCTCCTTTGTTAGCCTCTGTAGCCAGGCCCCTCATGGCCTGTTTGAATTACTTTCTGATTAGTATTTAAAGCTGCCACAAGATACTGGGCACTACAAAAGGACATGGTGGATCCATGGAGCCTTTGTTAGTTAATAAGGCTGGCCATGGCAGAGGGAAGGTTTGGCCATCCCTCTTCTGGAGATGCATTGTGTGCTATTCCTGTCAGATCCCAACTAAATATGACAGAGGGACAGCACCTGTAGGCTGTTTCCAAACAGTGTACACAGTTCTATGCATGTGTCATGCAGTGAGCATAGGAAAATGTGTGCGTATTAGCCCCACACATTTCTTTGAGGTTGATCTACCATCTTTCAATTTCATTTAAAATTTCAAAACAACCAAGGTGAGCGCACACCCACCATGTAGATGGTCGAATTCCTCCAAGTCTTCATTGCATCAAAACTTAATTTCATCAATAGCAAATGTTTGGGCATCTCAACTAAACTCATGCGTCATTTGCAGAGGGTTCAATATGTGGTAGCAAGTCTTACTGGGGCTTCAAAGATTTTAACATAGTCCCCCTGGTCTGGCTCTATTGCACTTTCCACTTTGTCTGTACATTTCCAATCCTTATGCTTTGTACATAAATCTTTACACAATAATAATAATACACCAATTTATCGTACAAAGACATTGAAGCAGTCATACCTAAGCATAGGAAGGCCCGAATGCGAGGAAAACACTTTTCAGTCGTAGCAGCAAAAAGGTGAAACCTGCTACCAGAATTACAAAGAACTTAAAGTTATCACTTAAGTTTCAAGCGAAAACTCAAAACCTTTCTCTTTTTTTAATTTGTGATGCATTTATCTATAGATATATATATTTTTGAAAGTGTGTTTGTATGTTCGGGATTGTCTCCATCCCCATAACAGTTGGTGGACTGAAATTTTGGCCCATAGTCGGCATACCAGTCTGGGGTGTACTGGCAATAGTGACATTTGACCAACCCAACCCATTCACCCTGCACAGGGAGGGGTCCGGCCTTGTGCGTTCAGTATAGGCGATATCGAGTGATTGACGATTTCGCAACTTTTCCAAAAATAGGAAGTTAGGACACAAGGTCGGCATACCAGTCTGGGGTGTACTGGCGATAGTGAAATTTGACCAACCCACCCATTCGCTCTGCACAGAGGTGGAGTGGGGTCTGCCTCTGTACTATAAGTATAGATGATTTCAGGAGGTTACTGATTTTGTGATTTTTCAAAAATAGGAAGTTATGACACAATAAAACATGCACAAGGCTATAGCAGACCCCCACGTGCATGTCAGCTATAAACCCGTGCAACGCTGGGTAGAACCGCTAGTATTACTATAATCAATAGCACCTTTATCGTTCTGGTGTAGTGTTTTGCACTTTAACAACTTCATATAACATAACGTTCCATATTCATTGTCCTCCACCCCATCTGTTTAGGAAAACGCTAGTTTAAGACAATTCAGGAAGGCTAAAGGTAAGCAGGGTAGGGATCATGTAAGCTAATATGTTTTTTAAAAGCAAATGCATGTCAATTTCTTTCTGATTATTTGCACATTAACTTTTACATTTTATTTTACTTATAATAGATGACTATTCTACCAATTGGGCTTTGAATTTTTAATTCAAAGGTTACATATTCTATATTTTTACTATTAATATATTCATTTAGACCAACTGCAAATGGCAAATGCATAAACATATGTCATGTGACCGTACACTCTAAGGCGCTTGAGTACCAAGCACACAAACGTGTGTATTTACTGCGCTGAATTATTAATTACTTTTTTATTTCGATTTCCTTTATGATGGAGGTACTGTGTTTACACTTTTGCTGTCTGTATCATGATGAAAGTAACAGCAAAATCACATGACCCATGATACAATACAGTGTGCGCGGGAAACCTTGTGGTGGGCAAGCTGCGACCCTCCATTTGTTTTGGCCTACAATTCCCCTGATCCCTCACCATTGACTATGCTGCGTAGGGCTCATGGGAGTTGTAAGACAAAACATCTGGAGGACCTCATGTTGCCTACCACTGCCATAGACTAACAGAAAGCTCCCCTCACAAGCGGTTAGGCCTAGAAGATGTCTAAATATCACAGGGTCAGAAACTTTCCAGTCAGGGTTTTCATTTAACAAACTAGTGAATTCTGGAAGTTGATGTCTTTTAACGTCAGGTAGACAAATTACACGTAGGCACATTATCTTAATACTTGGAAAAGGATAGAGCATGAGTGTACTACTGATGTCCCATTTCCACCCACAAAGTCATCTGGTTCCCCTGACCATGAGTGGTGTGACGAAAGATAAAACACTCCCTCCCCCACCCCCTTCACTTCATAATGTGTTGAAGAGGAGCCCCAATAGTTCTGGAAGCCAGAGAAATACACAGCCATGACAGGCTTGGACTGGTCTACAGGGCAACAGGCTAATGCCCGTAGTTCAGCATCGAACATGCTTGTGTGGGCCAGTTTCTTTGCTTAAAGTGGCCTCGTTTTTTGGACAAAGTTGTCACGTTTGAGTTAATCTAAAACAGTCGTTCACGAAAGGAACACATTGCTTTTGCTACTGTAAACCACATTTTCTTTGGTGCAAGAGCTAACTTTATTCTGCAGCCCGAACCTGCCCCATGGGACCATGGGACCATCTAATCTATGTGACTCTAATTGCTAGGTGCCCCCTTAGAAGTCTGCAGGGGTATCCTTTACCCCCCTGGCTGACCATGGTCCACTTGGCAAACCTGCTCGCTCATTGCCTTGTCTGAAGGGCAACAAAGGCTAACATCCAGGGACGTCATGTCGGGGTCACCAGGGTTCACAACTGCGACCCCTGAGGTCTCCCTTGCTACCTCAAAAAAAATAAAAAAGATGTTTTTTTATTTTTTTTATTTTACAAATGGAAGCTCCTTGGCTCTGCACAGTGCCATTTGGCTCTTTGTTTCTGGAGTGGCTAACTTTTTTGTTCAGGCCTTTTAAAAAAACAGGGGGTTCCACAAGTGTAACACTTTGAGCTGTGACCCTAAATAAGAAGGAATAGGAATAACAAATAATGTGTCTTTCTGTAAATCTATACAATAATGGCTAGACTTATTAAAGGGTTTTTTTCAGGCACACTTCAGGGGGTGTCATTGATTTAGTCTGTTATCAAACACCTCAAATTCACAATACCGACGAAAACTTCCAAACAGCACTTTTAGTAGAATAAGCATCCATTTCGGACTATGGGCCTCATCACGGCTTGGCCGTTACTTAGGGTATTAGCCCTACCGCCGAACTCCCCGGCGCTAATAGCGCCGGATCACAAGTTCAGCAGTAATGTTAATCCCCATTCCCCATTGAGCCCATTCGGGAATGCCCCATTCCCCATTGAGCTCAATGGGGAATTTTTGCGCTCTTACGGGAAAATCCGCCGGCGGTAATAGTGCAAATTTTCGGCGGCTTTCCTCCCAGCTCAGAGCTGGGGCGAAATCTGCCGAAGCCCTGATTTGGCGGACCCTTAAATCCGGCAGTAATAGCGCGACAGCCGGATATAAGGGTTACCGCCAAAGTCGTGATGAGGCCCTATGTATTTTGCTTCTCTGCCATTGTAGTTATAGCATGTTTTTTTTCTTCTGTTGTCTCTGTTATGATCATCACAAGACATTCCATCCCAGTGTCCTCGGTCACTTGACAAAATCCTTGTGGGTAAAAGCTTGTGTACAGTGTAAAAATATTTGACCATAGCACATGAAGTGGCCCTTGATTTTATTGTGCCACAATGAATGCTTTGACGTAATGTGTCTATCTTTCCCATCTCACTAGCATGCTGTTCAGGATGTTTATTTGCATGTATCAGGTAACCAGTGCCCAGAATATGGGATGCCGTGTGAGTGCGCTGCATTCCCATGATAATCTAAATTATTTAATACAGTGTTATGAACCCTCCAAATGGTATGTATTTTGTCAACCTCTGAAACCTGAAAAGTTGATCCACGCAGGCTTGACATGTGGCCAACTTTGCACCAGAACTGCAGATGAACTGGCCTGCTGTTAAATCTCAGTTACCAGTTTAATAGTACCACTAAAGAGTGTAATTTGCTTTCTGTCTTTGAGAACATTCAGACATGTAATTGCTAATTTTACTATAGCCATTAAGAAAGCTAAGTGGGTTGAGTGCTCGCTGTTGCGATGTGTGTGTGATCTACATGTTGCAGGTTCGAATTCCGGCAGGGCCAGCTCAGCCTTTCATCCATCTGAGGTTGATAAATGAGTAGCAACACAGGTTGGGTGATATTGAATATATATTTGTGCTATATAAAGCGCTTAAGCGTAAGTGCTATATAATAAGCCGAATTTATCATTTGGCTTTGGATGTCTGCTTGCATTCACAGTAATTTGGTAATATCGGCCTATACACACTGATATTAACGATCCATATGGTGATCCATTCTTGTAAGAAATGTATATCACATTACAGTGATATCATAACCATATATGTAGTATACTTAGGAACAATGCTATGTGATACCACTTCGTGTTTTGTCAAGGGGTGAAAGGTTGTGGTCCATCGAATCCCGTGATGCCACTCCGGGGTGTGGTCAAATGACATCCCTTACTGTGATGTCACCCCAGGCCAAGGGTCGTGTGATGTCACTCCAGCTACCCCTTGCATTTCGGTGAAATGACTTCCCTGCTAACATCTAATATCTTAACACTGAATCAAATACTGGAGAGTGCACAAACTAAACCCCCACTCCTGCTCACAATGTGCAATGACGTCGAAGATGCCTGATCAGTGGCAGACTAGTTAACCCCACTCTCAGCTCCCACCCCAGACTGCCCCCAAGAGGACACACCTCTTCCTCCACCCATGACCTTAGACCCCCATTGAAACCACTCAAGGGAGGACCCTGCCCACCAAGTGAAGGCTAGTTTATGATGGCGCCTGAGCTGTAAATCCAAGGGAGTTAGTGTGTCAGACAGAGGGGGGAGGGGCTAATGCAGCCCCCAGCAAGCCAGCATACATCATGAAGCATCTTTAGCCCTGCAGCTCGGAGGGGGTCATTTCATTTAAGAGATAGGAAATTCTATCCTTGAGAGCACCTGGCTGTTAAACAGCGACCCTGTAAATCAATGCGGCCCGATAAAGCAGTGGAGAGTGGCGACCGATCCAGAACTCAATTTAAAAGGATTCTGTTCAAGGCAGAGCACAGGGTCAGCGGTGCACAGGAGGAGGTGGGGGAAAGC
Organism: Ambystoma mexicanum; assembly: GCF_040938575.1. Lineage (NCBI taxonomy): Eukaryota > Metazoa > Chordata > Amphibia > Caudata > Ambystomatidae > Ambystoma > Ambystoma mexicanum. The sequence goes on from NC_090931.1 coordinate 213,539,832, forward strand.
ACGGCAGAACCACTGACTCTTGTCTGAGCCTTGCGCTAATTTACCCGCGTGTATGTTTAGGTTTGCTTAGCATATGCATCACGCAGCTCTGTTTAATTGTGATACGAACGATAATGCCCTGATTAGCCATGGCAATATTCATTAATCCCAGTTATATTTCCCTCATCCCAGTCATTGCTCAAGCAATATGACCCAAGCATGGTAATAACCTGAGGGACCAGTTACAAGCACGAGCGAAGCGAGGGCTTTAACGTGAGCACAGGGCATTGCCTGACTGGTAATTCCCCTGTGAAAGGGTTATATTGCTATTAATACCCCGGCACGTTATACTGGGTACCAAAAATGTATTTTTCTCAAGATCCGAAATAGCGTGTAAACTGCTTTTCAACTCGAGAAAAAAAAACAAAAGAAACGGGCGCCATGGATCGTGAGAAGGGAACTACACCTAGACCCTTCTTGATGGACAAGGAAGTGCAAAGTATGTGGGGCGGGCATTAGAGGGGATTGGGTAAGTGGAAAAGGGGGGTGGGAGGAAGGGGGTGGGAACGTGGGATAGAATGCCCTCATCTGATTTTTCCGTTGAGGGAAGATTGCGGCCACCCGCTCTGAGGAGGCTCAGAGCGGGGTCTGTACTGTATGCTATAGACCCATTTCTGAGCCCCCTCATTGTCTGGGAGGCCACCACACCACCCTCACCGGGTACAAATATATCAGAGCTCTCAAGTTTACCTGTTCTCTTTTGTGAGAGAACCATCCAGTCCTGTTTTTTCATTGAAATTCTGGGAACAAAGGAGTGGATGGCAGGCTCAAGCATGGAACTGGGAAATTTGAGAGCTCTGCTATGTGAGGTGTCCGCCTCCACTTGGGAGAACTTTAAAAAGTTTTTGACCTTCCATCTTGATGCTTTGTGAGACTCCTCTGGCTTCGGCCCCTTCAGTGCAAGGGAGAGATCAAACCAAATCTCTACATAATATGTTTCTTTTTTGTTGTATTTGTTAAAAAATGAAAACACAACACAACAATATTACCCTTTAACAACAAATGTAGACATTTGCAAATGAGAACCAATAGAACAACCTAGTGTCTATGATCCAAATTAATTATCTTAAAGAAAATAAAAACAGAAGAAAAAAAGAAAGAAAAAAAACCTAAATGGAGCTAAAATACTAAGAAAAGGAAAAAGAGCAAAAGATAAAAAAGATGATTTTCCATTCCTTTCTTCTTTCCAGTACACAGACAATGATATTAAACCAATCATGCAACTTAGTCATGGGCCAAGATATAACAATGTCAATTCTCTAAAGAATGTTACAACTGCAATGACAATGCAGGTAGTTGAGCCAGATAAACATGTTTACCACATGCTTTCAGAACTATAGTTGTTAAATGTTGCTGCATGTTTCTTAAATACATTCCATCATAGGCGAGTAAGTCTGTCAGGATAGATGGACAAAATGGGAGCAAATGTTGCTCGTCTTTTGTGGTCACCCCTCAGATGTCGCATCGAGGAGTAGTGGCGAAATTCTTTCACTGTCGAGGTCCAATCCCAAACATTGAGGACTCCTTTCAATCTACATGGATTGTTAATCAATTCCAAAACCTCACTCCCACATTTGCCCAGTGAACCAGTGCATGTGGCCACCAACTCCCTGAGAAGCAATTTGTCAGGTACATCCTGTACATGGACAAGTATCGCCACCACGCCCTAGCTTTCATTGACACCAGACACAGTTCGTAGAGCATAAGTACGATTGGAATGGAGCCTGGCATGCATAAAATGTTTCTCCAAATCAAGGCTTCTATGGCTAACAAATAATAAACTATGGAACTGTCGTATGTTATCATGCAATACAATAGCTTTGGTACACACTTTCCTTCATAAAAGCAAATGGCTGGAATAAGTGAAAATTTGCTGTATCTTGCATCTACTGTTGAAAGTTGCGATGCCAGATTGAAGGCTTTAGCTCTGAGGCAAATCTGAATAGAGCTTTTACAATTTCTAGAGGAAATAAGGAAAACCAAATATAGGAGGGAGTCGATTGTCTGTACCTGCTGCTTTGCAATGTGCCATTCAACGGATGCTTTTTTTCCTTGTATTAGATTTACTTATATTAATGTCCAAGGAGTGGAGTATCACAAAATGTGTGAATCCTTCCAGGAGATGTTGGAGGCCTATTGGGGTCTTATCGGAAATTACGAAGTCATCCACATAGGCTAGCCAAAGCGGTCTTATGTTCTGAAGTGTAGAGGAGGAGTCAAGTATCCCCACCAAAACCTCTGCCCCTATGTTGCCTATATGTTGGGAGCCAGAAATCACGACACGTGCAGTAGCAGTGAGGATGCCTGTACCACAAATAATTCTTGAAACAAGGTATCCATTGAGAAAACCCTGTAGGCAATCACAAAAATATGATGGTCATTTGGACAAAGTCCCAGAAGAATCGTAAAAATGAGTGAAAATGAAGACTGGTGACATCATGTGGAGCAGAACTGACGCACCCAGAAAAGATACACGAGGCAAAAGAACATAAACATTCTATAAGATCTGAAGAGGAGGTGTCGAAGATAAGCATCATTTGAGGCTCAAGATGAAGATGCTCGTGCTACAGAAATGCTGAAGAAAATGCAAAATCAGTTTGCACTTGCACAGATGCAGTAAACAAGTAGAAAAAGTGATGTTAAGGCTTGATACATAGTGAATAGATTGAGGTGATGCACCAATGTATACACATAGGAATGTATAGAACCTGGATGTTCCATGATGCACTTTAGCAAGGCTTGAAACCCCTTGATTGGAAAGGGTTTTTAGTGTGGGGCAGTTGGAAAAAAGATGATGGCAAAGGAGAAATTCAAGAAAGGCTTGGCTGGCACAGCACCAAGAAGTTGAGGCCACCGTGAGCCTGTTTGTCCATCCAGTAGTTACATAAACATGAGAACGAAACAAACTTCTGTTTGAGGTGGAATGGAAAAACACTGAAGGTGTCAAGAGTTCATCATTTAATAATATTAAATGCAGCAAAGAGCTCAAAAACGTGGTCTCCAGTCACATGGTCAGATCAAAATAGACATTGGGTCAAGCTACACCGAAACCAGAGGATACTCCCTAGCCTTAATTAACTGGCATACTGCAAGAGTTATGATAGATGTTGGGCTATTTGGGTGCGGAGGCATGGCCAGGCCAACCCCCCCCCCCCCACCTCCAAGCACCTGGGGTACCAGCCTCTGTGCTGCTGAGGTGTGGAGTATTCCAGAAGGGTACAAGGGTGCCAACCAATTGTAGATGGCCATGTATCAAAGAGCCCTATAGCTTGTGTAACCAATGGATTGTCGTATATTTTGTGACATTGAAGATGACTTGCACTAGCGGAGGGATTAGTTGTCCACCTGATGTTAGAGACCCAATCACCACCCACGTTACTATGGAATGCATACTTAGATGTTCCCTGTTAGCCTATCAAATCCCCAAGTAGGTTTTAGTAGTTTGCCACGTAGTGTGACATCACAGATGACGAGATTGGACCATAAAAGTTGTGTATTTTATAAAATGTGTTGAGATAAATAAAGCGAACGTCTGTTGATGTCGGTGTAACTCCCTGTTTTAGATGATTGCAAATAAAACAGTACTAAGTTTTACCAACTTCCTGAGTCGGTTTGATTATTGATGTTTGAGTATATTCTGCATCCCCACCCACCTCTAAGTATTGCTACCTCAACTTAAAGGGCCCTAGGTCTATGGGTTCAGAAGGTTTGGCGTGAGTAAGACCCTCAGTAGTAGATATTCTCACACACCTGCCATATAGAGGTTAAAAAGAAATGCGGCCAAAACGTACCCCTGCCGTACCCCTCTATTGGTCAATATGGGTCACGATAACAGGCCTTGCTGGTTCAGTGATAGTTGGATGGTAGAGTGATCATAAAGCCTCACTATCAACCTTAGAAATCCTGCTGGAATACCACAGCCCTGTAATTTACGCCAAAGAAGATTCCGGTCAACGGCATCAAATGCTGCAGAAAGATCCACTGCAGCTACATATACAGAAGAACTTCCCCTTTCCCAGGCTGATTTCTGGATGCCTTTCATCATGAAGCCATTAAGCTCTTTACCCATATTCTTCTTGATCCCGGTCTGCCACTTTGTAATATGACCAGTGTCGCTGGCCCACGCAACCAGGTGCTGCAGTAGTATGGTGAAGAAAACATTACTGTCAGCATCCAAGATTGCGGTGGGCAGGTAATTGCAGAGGTCTGAGTGGACGTCTTTCTTATAAATAGGACTTTTATGGGCCTGGGCCCATGTCGGTGGAAATGTATCTGTCTCTACAATCTCGGTGAATAAGATTGAGAGCACAGTCGACCAGAGCTCAGGATATGATATGATATGATATGGCATTTCTAACACGTCTGTACACAAGTGTTTCTAGGATCAGGCTTGAACAAATAATTGGAGAGTCTGTTTGGTCCAGGGGCCCTTCATGTGCTCACAGAATTTATCATCTCCAATATGGACTCCTTCCCCACATCTGCATAAAGCAAGTCATTTTCCCAGTGAAAAACTGGAAGACTATCCTCAACTGGAGTCAAGGGGGCGGTGATTAGATTTTTTTTTAATGATTTACCCAGTCTTCTTCTGAGATTGCATTCACCAACATGCCTACTTTCAGGTTTCCTGCGTTGTTCATGAGCTTCCAAAACACTTGGGAGTGTTTATTACATAGCACTGACAACAGACATACTGAGTCTCATAGGAGCCTCTGCAATCGAGATACCCTCAACCATTTTTTATATTTTTGCTGTGCTGTTCTGACCTGCTTGCTTTTCTCAAAGTACGTCAAAGTGTTATTCTTTCGTACTTTCCTGATCAGGGTCCTAAGAGCTCTTTTTAATTGCACTAGTTCTTGATTATATGAATGGCATTGGGTCCCTGATCTAGAAATACCCCTGAACTCTGTTCTTGGAGCACTGGTTTCAATGACATGTATAATGAAACTTTCAAAATTGTACACCAAAAAGATATTGGTTTGCCCTTCCTCGTGATATAGGCCAAGCACATATACATAGATTAATTCACCCGGTGAACCATACCCAGAGACCAAGCTATTTTGTTACCCACAGTATTTAGGGTGACATCTCTCTGGCCTTCAGCATATTCACCATTTTGTGTATGTCGTTCGCCTACTTCAAAGTCTGTAACTAAAAAGAAATGATCACTTACGTCTGTCTTTATGACCTCCAAATGCAGGCATTTCTCATGAAACCAGTTATCCACAAAAAACATATTCAATACTGGAACTGTGGTTTTCATTCGACCAAGTTGAGCGTGGTGGCACATATCCACCCACAGAACGACTCAATGGCTAAAGAACCAACCATCTTTGGCATAGCCCCTACTGTTTTCCATTAACCACCTTGCAAACACTTCACGTCCCACCCTGGGATGATGCAAAACCCTGCAAACAGTCCAAATTCAAATCACCCAACACCAGTATGTGTCCCCCCGGATAAGTTTCCAGTCAATTCGTAATACAAGTTGGTATTCATTCTAGCTCTTCAAACAAAGGGCAAATACCATAATGCCAATTTATATTAACTACCAGGTGAATAAAGGCTAACATCCTATGTATTACTATGTGGGTAACCATGATGCCAAAGGAGTAGGGTGACCAGACGTCCGGGTTTTCCCGGGACAGTCCGGGGAAATCACCGGACATCCCGGGGTCCCGATAGTTTTTTTATTTCATAAAACCCGTCTGGGGTTTTCGTCATGGTGCCTTTTTTTACCTGGACCCGATTTCAGAATCCTGAAATCGGGTCCTGGCGCACCTCTTCCTGTGCGAATGGGGGCGTGAAATGCTTTTCACGCCCCTATTTCCTCCCCCTTCCCCTCCCCGGGGCTCTCCTCCAATGAGAGGAGTGTGCAGGTTAGCACACCCCCTTCCCACCTCCCACAACGGGCCAGCGACATAGAAGTAGGACTAACGTTATATGTGCATTTACTTTAGTCCTACTTCTATTTCAATGGCCCGTTCGTTTTTTTTTTTTTTTAAGCTGGTCACCCTACAAAGGAGTCATCACAATTTGCAAAAATTCTCATCCACAGGATGGACCCTTAGTGAATGTGCCAGTTGGGTATTGTTTAATAGATGGGTATTCCCGCTAGTTTTCCAAGATGTTATAGATAGATCTTTTACTTTGTTTACATCGTTACACCGGGGAATTAGTTTTCCCAATAACCAGGACCAATCCTGATTTTCCTCTGATGCAAATATTTTCTTTTTTAACATCAGGACCTCCAGTGCGCCTCCATACCATTCATACTTACTCAATAAACGTTTGTTATGCATAGGCTTGTGCCTCCCAACTCCTGCACCCGCAGGGTTTCTATGATTCAAGGGTAGGAGGTCAAAACCCAATTCATATATATTATCTCTTTCTTTCAGGAGAATGTCATACAGAATTCTCGAATTTAAGTATATGACTGTGTGATCTGTGCAGCCAAGCTCCACAGAAATAATTATTTACAGGTTCTTGGACCTAACGTTCAAGACGGTTGGGATCTCTCATAAGAGCAACAAAATGTTTGTACAATTTAAGACAATCACAGAGGTGTCCAGAATTACACTTTCAATCATGACAGTCAGAGAATTAGTTCATGGCTTCGTCATCCGCAATTTCGGCTGTATTTTTGGAACATATAGGCCCTTTGGGCCAGCTGGATGGCGAGAAAAACTGGCCTGTACTCCGAGTCAATGTTCCCTGCCCATTACCAGGAGAGATTAAATTCAAATTAGAGTCCATGAAGTGTTGGGCCATTTCTCTGCTAATCGTCCTGACAAGATTCCATTGTCATGTTTTCATTTAGTACAGATGCTACCAGCAGGACTGTCCCATCATCCTTGTGGGCCCCCGTCCGCCTACTTAGAGGCACGGAAGTGGATTTAGGCCTCACAACTTCAGCACTGAAAATATTTTGTTGCATTCTCTTGTCTCCCAATACAGCAATTTTACTTCCCCGTTCTGAAAGGGAGACACTAGTGACTCCAACATCACTGTTTTGGCCTTGATTTCTCGATGTAGTGTTTTGTATATTGAAACCAAAATACATAAGACTTGGTTGGTTTCAACTAGCAAATCATCTCAGGCTTCTCCTGGTTGTTCGCCCTTTCTCTGCATCATTGCTGAGTGGCGCCTTGGTGGTAGGGGGGGGGGGCCAGGGAAGGTGATGGTGATGATGAGAAGTCTGACCCAGAGTTCATATGGCCATTGTGAGGTGGTGAGTTAGAGTTAAGATTCAGATAGGTGGAGTATCTGACATGCTCAAGTCTATTGAGCGACTGTTTACTACTGCGACCTGTGAGGTCTTAGGCTGCAGATGCGGCTGTTTCTGGTATCTCAGTTTGACCTTGCCTCACTGAGTTAGACAAACTTCCCTCCCCCGCCCCCTCTGCCCTAGAGTTATTGGGCCTCATTACAAGCTTGCCAGTCCGGAAACAACAGTACCGGTAAGCTTGATGGTACCAGTGTTTCCGGACCAGCAAACTACGAGTTCTGCTGGCGGGTGTCATCCCGCCGGCCAAATCTGACCTGACGGGCGGAATGGCACCAGCTCGCAGACCTTGACGGTAGCATTGGTACCGTTCTGAATGGTGCTACCGTCCACCCATTCCCACTAAGTTCAAGGGGACTAAATGTTCAAGGGGACTCAATGGGAATGGGGAGTCATTTTTTCCGGCATCCGGCAATGGGCAATTCTTGGGTCCGCCGGGGCTGTAATACCCCGGTAATTGCCCATTGCCGGGCACCGGAAAATTCATGACTTCGGCGGCAGCCGTACCATTATTTACCAGCACGTCTAAAAATGAGGTAATCAAATTAAATTGCTATGTTTACTTTTCGGACTCTGTTCACAAAGTTCCATTTTCTCTTTGTTTCTGTGCGAGCTCAGGAGTAATGTGGCTCACGGAAGGAGGCAACGGTAGATTTACTGCTGCAAGCATCTCTACGTCAGTAATGGGATTAGACAGTCGCAACTCAATTTGGCCCCCACTGCTAAGATCGTACATGTGGGCCTTAGGAACCCAGTTGCCTTTATCCAACCTTGCAAATTAATCTTGCAACCTGCGCAGATTTTGAGATATAGTACTCAGTGCAATAAACGGCCGCAGTAGAAAGTGTTAGAAGCACTGCGTGAAAATCATGAAGAGTTAGTAGTCTTTCTCTTCAGTGCTGAGCCAACTACAGTTACTCAGTATCCAAGAAAAGTGACAGTCACTCACTGCAGTGAGTGGGATGTGTTTAGGGTGTAGATCGAAGTTGGCGCTGCTGTAGAGACGATCCACGTTTTTCCACTTTCAGCTCCTCCTCTCAATAGACACTGTAGCAAGACTCCATGAACTCCAGAGAACACTGCATGTTCTGTAGCTCACAACAAACGTTGTTATACACCTCCATCATGTTTCACACTGTTCCACAGCCTTCACTTGGAGGGAGGGTGGGTCTTAATGACATGGGAAATAAGGACTTGGAGAAATGAAGAGTACCCTTGTGATTAGGGCATTACCCTTACATCACTGGTCCTCATGCCAGTCATTAAGGAGCACCCAAGAGCAGGTACCGGCCCACCATAGCACAGGAAGAATTGTTAGTGCTTGCTACATTCATGTTTACTGCAAATTGGAAAACATATTCATCAAACACCTACAGAATTAGCACCCCTTCTACCGAAATGGCAGCTTTTGGCCTGCAGAAGGTCATTTCAGTCATGGGTACTTAATGTATGAGGAACCAGCCAAGTAGTGGCTGGACACGTGTAGGAGAGAGCCCCATGACGCACCGCCCATGTAATGACTGTAGTTCAGGTGGATCTTCTCTAAACGGGAGGGGAACCCCTGCTTAAGTGATGGAAATGGTGCTCCTCTATACCTGCTGAGGGAAGGAGAGACTGTGGCTCTGCATTGACCCGATGCCCCAACGGTAACAAAGAAGTTACCAGATTTCTGTATAACCTCTCTCCTGTGCAGTTACACAAGGAACCCGCTCTGAACAACTAGGAAGTGTAGTAACGGCTCCGCCTCATTTTCAGGGGAAGGATAATAGGGCAGGAGTATTTATTTTATGTTAACATTTGTGTAACGCCCAGACCCACAGGTATCACAGTGTTTGTATAGTGTGGTAACATACGAAAAAGATATAACAAGTAATTATGTTAAGAGGTCAGTGCACTTTTGACAGTTCATAGTTAACAAGGTTTTAGTCATACTTATTGAATAACCAAGTTTTTAATAATTGTTTGAATGCGAGGAAGGATGGCTTGTTTCTTTGCTGAAACCCCCTCCGCCCCCCTAGCAAGTTTATATCGAGGGGTTGCTCAGGTTAGCTGGTTGGAGGAGCAGATTGGACGACCATGCTGTTTCTTTGCAATGCATTGGTTCAGGTAGGCAGGGCTTCATTATGGATTCAGCAGTGTGCTATTGTCAGAGATTTTAAGTCAATTCTAGCTTTTATTGGTAGCAAATGGACTTCTCTGTGGGTGGAAGAGATATGGTCCGACTTGCGGATACCCAGCGCTGGCCGCAGGGCTTTGTTTTGGAGAAGGTGAAACTTGGCTAGGTTGGACGAGGAAGTGCCCTTGAGGAGGGCATATGATTTCTTCAAAAACTACGAAAGAAGGACAACACTTTAAGGTTGCAGCCCGGATCAGATCCGAGTACTGGCGCCTCATGTGTAATAATGAATAAAGGTTCCCTGCATATGAGTACACGAAAATCCCCTATTCGGTGTGCCAAAGTGGTGGTTACCAAAAGGAGTGTTTGAAGGAACACAAACTTCCTATTGACAGATTCATAGGGCTCGAATGGTGGGGCCTGCAGCACCATTAGTACCAAGGAAAGGTCACACATAGGCAGAGGAGACCTCGATGCAGCCCTGGGTAGATTAAAGGTTTCCCAGAACCCTAGAAATTAATACAGAGACCCCTGCACCCCTCCATGGGTTTCTGAAGAGTGCGTGGAGGCCCATTGCTTATTAGTGTGCAAGCACAGAGACCTCTATTAAATCCATTGTGATGGAACTAAAGGATTTGAGGCATTGAATATTCTGACGACTATATGTCACCACAAACACCCCAAGCAGAAAGGTGTCTTCTAATTTCTGGCGTATGCTTGTATGGTTGACATCCATCTAGAAGCTTGAATGGAGACGGAAATCTCTTTTGAGATCCCCTGATATTTAACCCTTAATGCCCCCACCTGCAGTGGCTTCTGCCTGCTATTTGCACTGGTTCCTGAATGGCTTACCCAAGGAGAGGTGGGAGGAGTTAGTTCTTCTCCCAGCTGGCATGGCATAGGAAACCAAGCCTTTCTGTGCCAATATAATGTAACCATTTTCGGTATCCTGTGTTTGTTGTCGGTACATTTTCGGTTTAATTACAACAAACACTTTGAAGTAATTTACTTGATGCTATTTCTTCGAAATACTTCAAAATGAGGTATGTATTTTTGCGGTAAGGGGTGCAAGGGGTCTGGGGAGGTGTATGGGGTGAGAGTGGAACTGGAGGGGAAGAGGTTATGAGGGTGACCTGACAAAAAAAATGAATACCTTTGAAGGAAATTAATTCAAAGTGTTTTCAGTCTGTGAAATGACATGGAACCACCATTTTCAGGCAACAGTGTTCCCCCCTCATCCTTTCCAGAGCCATCAGAAGGAGAGCAAGGCATATAGAAGTTGATCAGGACTGACAGAGCATCTCTCTCCTATACGCCCTGCTCTGGGCATCTGGAGCAGAAGTTGGGTAGGTGAGCATTCTACCATGTTGTGAACAAATTTAGGAAAGTTTCCTTCCGAGGTGATCTGCAAGGCTCCAGATATGAAGAGTTGACAGCGACAACAGATTATTCTCCACCGTGATGTCCAGCACCCTGCAAAGCTTTATGAGGGCCTGCAGACTTATTCCACCCTGCCAGTTTATTGAGGTCACCACGACCCAGTTGTCATTTCTCACCAGGAGGACTTGGTTCTGCAAAAAGGTAATGTAAGCCAGCTCCTTACAGCTGAATGACACAGATTGTTCTCTCATGCATCATACCCCCCACAGGTTGCCCCCATCTTTGAAGCGGGCAGCTGTTGTTAAGTTCTGCGAAGGCGGTGACTGAAAGGCCACTCCCTTGGATACTTAACACATGTCCATTCACCACTGACAATCTGGGTGCATCTGCAGAGAAATGGGCACTAGCCTTTCGATGTGCTCCGATTCCCAGTTGTATTGACTATGCAGATGTTACCGCTGCGAGTGTAGATGGAGTCTTGCCCAAGAGACTGTGAACAATGAGGGTGCGGTGTAGTCCTGGGGTGTCAGCCACTGGCGAGCCGTAGTTGCCTCCTGCTGCAGAATAACTGAAAGAGATCTCTGCATCGCTCTGCCTCCTGTCCTCTATAAGGAGATAGGTGGCAATTGCCCACATTGATTATCAGGCCATACATGGTCAGGACTCTGCATACCCTCTGAATGGGAACTTGTCAGATACTGGCAGAAGGAACAATAATCATCCATTTGTCCAAATACGGAATGACTACAATGGCTTCCTTGTGGAGTATTTCCAGAATCCGGGCCAGCATCTTTGCAAGTACTTGAGAGGAAGATTTGAGGACAAAAGGCAAGGCCTGACACTGATAGTGGGAATGCCCAAGTGTAGGAATTTTCTGTAGCTCTTGGGGATCTGGATACGAAGGTATGCATCTGCCAGGTACTGGGGAGTCCTATATTTCCCTTTTACTATTAGGGATGTAATCTGCTGATGGGTCTAAATCTACTGTGTACGTGATTGCATTCACATACTTCAAGTCCATAACTAGCCTCATGGTCCCAGATTCCTTCTGAATCATGAACATAAGAGAGTATACCCCTATGCCTCTAACGTGTGCCGGGACAGGGGAGAGAACTCTTATCTCCAGTGGTTTCTCAATCTCCTACTTCAGTTGTTGTTTTGCAGCACTTCTCCTGTGAAAAGGCTTAAAAAACCTTCTTCACTGCTAAACTAGGTGTTGTGAAGTGACTCTGCTCCCCTCATAGACTTTCTTGACCATGGCTTTGAGCTGGTCCCAACGATATTGAGACCTTAGCAGCAGAATCTGCTATTGCCTCCTGTGTGGTGTCAGGGAGCTTCTTGTGAGCATTGATATGTTAGCAGTTTCACCTGAGGCGTAGGCTGCCGCCTTGACCGGATTACAAGCCAGAACAAATACATATTCAGACTTTATTTGTATGGCCTCTAGATGCTCTGAGCTATCTTCCCTCTCCTCCCCAACTTTGATCAAAGCCTGAATATTATATTGAAGAGATTCAGAGGTTCAGGCCACATAATAAGTAGTGCTTAAGGCCAGGTGAGATTGTGCATAGGGTTTTTAAATGGGCTGAATCAACCTATTAGTCAGTGGCATCTCTGAGCGCTGCATTTTCCACAGCCATTAATAGATGACCTGCAAGTCTTGATAACAAGGAGTCCAGTTTTAAGGAATAGGGTAACTTGTTCCCATCCACATTTGGAGGATATGCCCTCAACATAAACCTCTGGGCGGTGATCTTATCCAGCTCCCTTTAAACTTTTATACAGTGTCCTCTATGCTGGGTGCAGTGGTGGGTGGCTTCTTTCAGATGCCCCAGGGTTGAAGCCAAAGATTAATTTGATAGGACCCGAGTCTTGAGAGACAGGCTGTCTCGCACCCAGCATATATTGCAGGCAAGTCATCTCTGTTTATCTATTTACCCTTGAGGGCAATCCCTGAGTCAGAAACATTGTTCCCGAAATCACTGGCTTGAAGAAGACCTGCTTTGTTTCTTTATTATTTTATACATTGGTTGGATACCTGTGCTTCTGCACTCCACTCCTCCCCTTTCAGTTTTCTCAATCTCACCTGTTTCAGAAAACAAAGGGCCTAATTATGAGTTTGGCAATAATTAGGCAGTAAATCCGATGACTTACCACCAATCTCAACTACTGTTAAAACCACTTGGTGCCTTGGAGTTACCATGGGATTACTAGTGGTGGTAATTCCCAATTTTTGGAGTCTGTAGGACTAGTGGGGATAGTTTGGAATTGAAAATTGTATGCACTCCCCTTGAACATTACTGCTCTATAATAGTGGGCAGATAAATATCAGTTTCTTGCTTGTGCAAGGAGTAAGAAATCGGAAGGTACCTCACCCGCTAGTCCCCGCGGATCTCTATCTTAAGTGCCAGGTCACGGCCATAGCCTTTGGATCCAGACCCTGGGGGTGGACCAGTGAGGGAGGATCTCATGGGTGAGGGGTCCTCTGGGGGTGAGATTGGGACACCAGATGGTGAGACAATGTATCCCTCTCTTCCCTGTAACAACTTTTTCCAGTCCTACCCGATGGGATACTTCAAAACTCAACCCCCTACCCCTTTTCCCGCATGCACACTTTCTCACGAACAGCATGCTCTGGGAGAAAACAGACTCACACCCGAGCCGTGTACATGACATGTCCCAATACTATGGCCAGGCAAGGTCAGGCATTATCGACAATCACTCACACCTGACTTCCATTACACTTCCTCACACGGATAAAAGGCGGAGCACACTCTAAGCGGGACAAATACCCGAAGGTACAGCAATTTTGATTTGGCATTTGAACGAGGGGAGAAAGAAGGCCAGGCACAAGAGTTTTGTGAGAGGGGCAACACCCTTGACCTCGTTGACGGGAAGTGGTTACTTTCAAGAAACCTTCAAGGCAGAAAACATAAGGCCAGGAAACAAAGCTAAAGAATCCTGCAGTGTGTGTGTCAGAGATATCAAGGGTCCTCCTGCTCAACTGATCAAGGCGGGGAGGAGTAGCAGACGCTGAGGTATCGTCCTTGGCTCAAAGAACAAAGAAGCGACAGAGAACAACACAGCCGGTGAGTTGGGGAGGACGGTCTGTGTTTAAGTCAATGTTGCAAGTGGCAACATTGTAAAAGTGAGTGCTGGAAGGAACATTGTTAACCGCTTGTGATGAAAGACGCGAGTGAAGCTAACTTGCTGGTGAATATTTGAACATTAGAAGAAAAGCTACAATACCATTGACAGAGTGATCTGGGTACTGTGAATATGCTCAATTGAATGTCTCAGTTTCGGTATCGAATCAAAAGGAAATAAAAGCAGAAGATACATGTGAAATGTAAATTGTGTGAAGTGAATCGAAGCGGTCCTGCGACTGTTTATGCAAAACACATTGCACATTTGAAAGTCTTAGATTCTGGTATCAAAAGGGGATCTCAGGCTAGACGAGGGGGATCCATGGTCCGAGCCTGAACAAGGGAGACCAAACTTTTAGAATTGTACAAAAGGGTATCTTAGCCCGGATGAGGGGGATCCATGGTCCGAGCCCGAACGTGACCTGTCTTGAACTTGTGAAAGTGAAACCTTGACAAAGGAAAGGACATTTTTGGGGCTCATTACAATGTTGCTGGTCCGGTAAAATTGATGCCTGTATCAACATACCGGCATTCTTTTCCGGACCAGAGTATTCCGAGTTGTGATGCCAGTGTCACTGGCATCGGCTGGGTCCCACCGTGGCCGGCCACACTGTTGCCGGTATCAGCGTTGACACGCGGCGGCCATGCCAGTGACATTGGCATGCCGCAATTAGGCCCACATTAAGAGGTGCACAGACATGCAATTACCGGCATGGGCATGCAAGTAATAATGGATACAATGATGCTGTAAAAATTAGCATCGTGTTGCAACCGTAAATAGGAATCTGGTGTGTAGAAACCTGCCACAGGTGCTCACAGTCAGCACAGGAGGAGGCAATGGAGTCTGGCACAGCACAACAGGAGCACTCCCACACACCACACCCATCTCAAATCCACAATGCTACCATTAGCACGAGCAGTACTGGAGCTGGAGGACATGCCTGCACAGCTACCCCTTGAGGAGGCAGTGAGCCAGACTAAACATCGGAGGCACAGGAGGAGAAGGAGGGTGAGAATGGGCCAGCAGATACCCATTGTGCAGGCAGTTGTTGCCCGCAGGCAGCCACCAATCCCTCGCCTAAGGGCCAGCCCATTCAATCTAACCCCTGCTCAGATCCACACCCTGTACCGGCTGGTCAGGGACACCATCACCACAATAGTGGACCTCATACATGATGACCTGGTGACCCTAATCAATATCCGGACAGCCATCCCCCTCTTGCTGAAGGTTGTGTCTGTGCTGCACTTCCTTGCCACAGGCACTTATTAGCACACAGTGGGGTAGCTGCATGGAATCTCCCAAACCTGTTTCTCCCGTGTGCTCACCCAGGTGCTAGTTACACTCCTGTCCCACTCACGTGACCACATTAGCTTACCTCGGACTGTGGAGGAGGTGAATGCAACCGAAATAGTATTCCATGCACCTACAGGCAGCCATTTGTAATAGGTGCGCTTGACTGTACACATGTGGAGCTGGTTGTCCAGCATGCTGTAGAGGTAGTGTATTGCAACAGGAAGCTGTACCATTTCCTGAATGTACAAATGGTGTGCGATGCACGAAAAAATAATCACGCATTGCTGTGCAAGATTCCCTGCCTCCACACATGACGCCATGATGCTGCGCAACTCCACGCTGCCAAGCTACATGGCACGACATGCTGGACATCGTACTTGGCTTTTGGGTGAGTCTAACCACAGGGTCATGAGGGGTGTTGAATGGGGGGGGCAGATACCAGCATAGGCAACCTGTCTGCTGGGTGGGCTATGAGGGGTGTTGAATTGGGGGGAGGGCAGTTACCAGCATAGGCAGCCTGTCTGCTGGGTGGGTCATGAGGGGTGTGGAATTGGGGGGGCAGTTACCAGCATAGGCAACCTGTCTGCTGGGTGAGTCTAATCACAGGGCCATGTGGGGTGTCGGAACATAGTGTAGGACTGCATGCATGAGGAGCAAAAGTGCACACTGTATGCATTAATTCATCATCACTCCTTCAAATACCCGTAAACATTACCAGGTATGCATTGAAGTGCAGAGAGACTGGGTAGGGCAATACAAGACTAAGTCAGATGAGGTATTATACCAGGCAGCCTCATCATTCCCAACCTGCACAACATGAAACCTCACACATTGAATGAATCAAGTCCACACACAGCATACTGGGTGCTTTCAACTGTGACCTTTGTAAATGTAACAGAATGTGTAACCCAGCTAATGCATTTAGATGTGCAAGGCCTTCACAGCTGTGTCTACATGCAATCAACAGACACAGTGCACACACCAGCACTTGTATCAGGAACATCACAATACATGAACCACATGTACCACAATGCACCACTCTCTAGTGACAATGCATGAAATACATGATCTCAGCAAATCAATTCACGAATCGTGATGCTCTGTGTCATGGCCCCAGGCCCCAGAACACAAAAACCACACCATCTAGTGATGGGGGCAATGGGTCCCTTGACTCACGTATGTCCCTTTGGGACCCATAAACTCAGGGGCTCTGGCTGGATTCAGTCCTGGCGCCTTTGGCACCTGGCTCTTATAGAGATGTGAGCAGGAACACTTTATTTCAGTGCAGGAGTGCTTTTATTTTACAAGAACTTTCCAGGAGCTGAAAACCTTTATTTCAGAGAACATCCTCATGTGCTGACTCATCGGGTGTGGCTCCCTAGGTCTGGTCTTCATGTGCTGACTCATCAGGTGTGGCAGGATGTGGCAGGCAGGCTGAACCTGGTGGCCCTGGTTTCAGAAGCTCAGATATATTAGCTGCTCTATCCAAAGGCCGGTGCTTCGCTTTACTGTGCACTTGCGTGCAACGTGACGCTCACCACCACTTGGATCAGTTTACTGACATTTGAAACCAGGCGTTCTCCTGCATACTCACCTCCAGGAAACCAGTGTTTCATCGTTTCATCTGCAGACTCATCTCCTGACATCCAGTGATCTTGATCCCGACGACACAGCACCGCACTCTGCATCCACGAACTCGGACCCTGTGAAGAAGAAGAAAGAAAAGGTTGGAACATCCGTCCTAGGGCCGCACCGCATTGAACCCCATGCGCCTCCTAGTTAACAACTTACCAGCTACTGTACCGGTGCAGCTGTGTTCCTCATTCCCTCTGGTTGCCGCCTTGAGCTCCGCAGCTTCTGCCGGGCTGGCAACATCAGCTGCAAGGGAAGAAAGCAAAAGAGCAAACATCAAAAGTGGAACAGACAGCAATACAAGACAACAAACTTTACAATACCACAAATACAGATGAGAAAAGACAAAGGCAAACAGGAACACTTACCTGAAGTATAGTGGCTTAGTCGCAGCAGGACTGGACTACCATGTGCAAGGGACCAGTGAAGGAACTCGGTCCAGTCATACAAGCGCCCCTCCCAGAAGCAGCAGGACGGAGTGCTCGCCAAAACTAATCAACAGGTGAGCTTTCCAGGGACAGCGAATTCCACAGGTACAATGTTTTGGGAGAAGGGGTCTGGAAGGGGATCAGACGCACAAGCCGGCATACTCACACCCCCTATTCTCCGCGCAGGAGCAGTCCCGAGCAGCATCTCCTATTACGACCAGTCACATAAGCGCAGAGGCTGAAGTCGGACCCAAGCAACCTCACCCCTGGGAGGGCTGCAACCGTGCCCCAATGCTTCCGCAGAGACATAGGTGAGTCTAACAGAACGCAAAGCCTCTTGAATCTCTGCTTGGGCATTATGCTAACTTCTGAAACTGACTAGTTGGCCCGATTACTGGGAGAGTTACGGCCTGAAGTTCATGCCACAAGACAGGAAACCAATGCCATAACGAGGGATCTAATTGTGAACCGGGAGCGGTCAGATGAACTAGCAAGGCAAATGCTCCAGGCACAGGCAGGCCAGGTCCCACTGCCGGGCTATGCCCCTCCTGCCGCACCTCCACAGCCCACGCCAGTATAGGTGGTTCTTCCAGGGGGGTTCCCTGGCCCCACCAGAACGCATCACAGGCGATCCGAATAAGTATGCCATATTTATGAATCAATGTCGCCTACATTTCTTGTGCAGACCTGGGGCATTCCCCAATTATCAAGCAAGAGTGGCATTTGTACTCTCATATTTGGGAGGTAGTGCAGCAGACTTGTCAATACCCCTGGCAAACCAGGATGATCCTTTGCTTCGAGACTTCAGAGGTTTCCAGCGTGAAATGGAGAAACTATTTGCACGGCATACTCGAGTGTGGGCTCTGGACAATGAACTGTTATCACTATGGCAGGGTAAACAAGACTTACTAACATATATCACTTACTTCAATCATCTGATAGCACAAACTAACTGGCCAGAGGATAAAAGAACTATGCTCTTTTACCGAGGCTTGCGAGGGGAATTTAAGAATGTATTAGACCAAGTAGTAAATCCCCAGGAAAGATGTGCTGAATACATCGACCTGACAGTGCAGCTCTATCACAGATTGCAGGATCGGAAGATGGATCTGGCAAAGGCCGAGGGGTGGTCTGTCTACGTGCTACCCTGTGAGAATCAAACCAAATCACATGATCAGTCCGAGCCAATGTAAATCGGAGGCTTGCAGAGCCCACTCACCAAGGCAGAAAGGGAGAAAAGGAGACAGCAGCAGCTTTGTTTGTACTGTGGTAAGGCAGGTCACTATCTCTGAGAATGCCCGGTGAAACCACCCAGGAAAGCAGTTGGAGCAACTGACAAGGGTGAAGAAGAAGAACAGGACTTGGGAATCTCCAACGCCCAGCAAGCGTAGGGATTCACTTGTTGAGCGGTGAAAAGGAACCTATACAGGCCTCAAATCTAGTCATCCCTGTGCGCCTGGTAAACCACAAGCAATTGTAGAAAATACATGCCTTGGAGGAATACATTGACAGTAGGGCTGTGGGAAATTACATGGACCAAGATCTGGCTACCCGAATAGGCCTTCCTCTCTGACAGAAGCAGGTTTGGGAAAACGTCACAGCAGTTGATGGATCTCAGCTATCATCCGGGCCAGTGGCACATTGCACCGAGAAGTTCATGTTTCTGTGTCAGGATGGTCACCAAGAGAACATCATCTTCAATCTCATTGGCGCTCCTCAGTTCCAGATGATATTGGCAATGCCTGGCTGGAGACCCACAATCCCAGGATTGACTGGCATAAACAAGTTCTGACCTTTCCCCAAGACTGTGCCAACACCTGATATAGCAAGGGATTCTCATTAAAAGGTCTTACCAACCCAGGTTAGTCGAAGAAAGAAACCATACTGGGCCTCACCAGTTCACTACCACCTGAATACCTGGATTACCAAGATGTCTTTCAAAAAGAGCAAGCATACACCCTACCTCCGCACAGACCGTATGACTGCCAAATTGATCTGGTGCCTGGAGCTCAAGTTCCCTGCTGACGGATTTACGCACTAACAGAACAGGAAAACCAGCATCTAAAATCCTACCTCGATAAGTATATGGCAAATGGCTTCATTCGTCCGTCGAAGTGCCCTGCATCCTCACCCCTCTTTTTTGTGCCTAAAAAGGAGGGAGACCTGAGAACTTGCATTGACTACAGAACACTTAACCAGATCACGGTAAAAAACTGGTATCCGTAACTGCTTATCCTCGAGCTCTTGGATCAAGTCAAAAACGCTCAGATATATACAAGACTAGACATACGAGGGGCCTACCATCTAGTAAGAGTCAAAAAAGGAGACAAGTGGAAGACGGCCTTTCCCACAAAATATGGCTTTTATGAATATCAGGTTATGCCCTTTGGACTTTGTAATGCCCCAGCGGCGTTCCAATTTTTCATGAATGACATGCTCCGCGAACTATTGGACGTCTGTGCTCTTGTCTATATTGATGACATTCTTATCGACCACCAAAGAGGACCACGTCAACCATGTCCGGGCAGTTTTGGAGAAACTGCGGCAACACCGGCTATGTGCCAAATTGGAGAAATGATTCTTTCATGTGACAGAGGTAGAATTCCTCAGCTTTATTCTCACACCAAGGGGCGTACGCATGGACATGCGCAAGGTAGATGCTATCCTTAACTGGCCCTCACCGTCATCCATAAAGGGAGTACAGAGTGTACTAAGGTTCACCAACTTTTATCGCCGGTTAATTCCCGGGTTCTCTTAGATCGTCCACCCAATCACCTCTTTACTACCCAAAAATAAACAATTGAATTGGTCCTCTGACGCAGAGAAAGCCTTCCAGAAGCTAAAACAAGCATTTACCACAGCACCAATCTACAGCATCTTCGACCAGAACTACCATACGTGGTGGAAAATGATGCTTCCAACATAGCAATGGGAGCAGTCCTGTCACAATGAGACCCCGAAACATGTCAGTTACATCCCGTGGCATTCTGGTCACGCAAGTTTTCAGCCCCTGAATTGAATTATACAATCACTGATGAACAACTGCTAGCAACTAAGGCAGTGTTCAAAGCCTGGAGACATTATCTTCTTGGAGCTAGACAAACAGTCACTGTAGGCATGGATCATCGCAATCTACAATATCTGAAGACCGCTAAAGTGCAATCATCACGCCAACTCCGCTGGGCTCTCTTCTTTGCAGAATACAACTTCGTCATCACCTATAGATCCGGAGTACGCAATGAAAAAGCGGAGCTCTGTCTCGCATGAGTCAGGGAGAAGAGACGTTTACTACACCAGACCCCATGGCCATCATCCCTGAAGGACGAATCCAAGACATGATTGCCGCAACCAACACTCGAGACAACTTAAAATCTGACCTGCAACACTTGATGAGTCCACCAGCGCAACAGGAATGGCTAGGGAAGGGAGACCGGTATATGATAGTGAACAACCTACCATAGTACCAAGGATGATTGTACATCCCAGATAAGAAATTACAGAATCAAATCATCGCAAACTATCACGATTCATTAGTAGAAGGGCATCCGAGAATAGCCAAAACCCAAGCTAAAATAAATAAAAATTACTGGTGGCCAACTTGGCGAAAGGACATTGTCCCGTTCATTGCAATCTGTGGCACCTGTGCACAACACAAATCCCAAAAACAAAATCCTGCAGGTCTGCTAAGTCCTTTAGAAGTACCCCCAGCACCTTGTTATACGCTATCAATGGATTTTATTACAGACCTTCCATCCTGTAACGGACACAATACCATCCTAGTCATCGTGGATCTGTTTTCCAAAACAGCACACTTTATTCCCCTGAAAGGTCTCCCAACTGCTTCTACTCTGGCTACCGTGTTTTTGGAACAGATCGTCCGGCTACACAGGTTCCCATCAATATTGATATCAGACCGAGGAACTCAGTTTGTCTCTGCATTCTGGAAAAGGTGTTGTAAAATTGCCAAAATTGACCTGTGGTTATCTACAAGCCATCACCCCAAACCGACGGCCAGACCGAACGGATTTACCAGACCCTTGAGCAATACATAAGGTGTATGGTGCTACAAACCGAGGATACCTGAAAGGACATACTTTGGTTAGTAGACTACGCATATAACAACTCCATTCACACCAGTACGGGACAAAGCCCATTCTACATAGTGTACGGTCGACATCCACGGACATCGGTTTTCGATACACTCAAATTATTAGAAATGCCCTCTGTAACGACCTTACACAAAACCATCACCCATGTTTTTAAGGAAGCAGCAGAGCATCTTGCCAGAGCCATAGAGAAACAGAGCAGTTTGCGGATAGACACCAAAGGGAAGCTCACAACTACCAAGTCGGAGACAAGGTTTGGTTAGCATCCAAAAACATCCCCCTGAAAGGACCACAGGCGTTCCATCCCAGATATCTGGGACCCTACACTATCAAGGCTGTGATCAACCGTGCGGCCATGAAATTAGAATTACCGGCCCACATGCGGATCCACCTGGTGTTTCATGTCTCCCTCCTAAAACCATTGAGACCAGGTACGCGGATCGATACTTCACCGGATCCCGAAATAGTTGAAGGAGAACCAGAATACAAAGTTAAAAGCATCCTAGACTCTAAGATGGTCTGGTCCAATTTATACTACCTTATAGACTGGAAATGTTATGGACCCCAAGATCGGACCTGGGAACCCAGTGAACATGTCCACGCTCCACAATTAATCAGGCAGTTCCACTGCAATAACCCCACTAAACCAGGGCCAGGGGGGAAACCACCCATGAGAGGGGCCTTGAGAGGCAGTGCCCTCATGGCCATTGGCCTCAGAACACAAAAAACACACCAAGTAGTAATGGGGGCAATGGGTCAGTTGACTCACTTATGTCCCTTTGAGACCCATAAACACAGGGGCCCTGTCTGCTGTCTTGACTCAGTCCTGGTGCCTTTGGTGCCATGCTCATATAGAGATGTGAGCATGAACACTTTATTTCAGTGCAAGAGTGCATATACTTTATTTCAGTGCAGGAGTGCTTTTATTTTGCAAGAACTTTCCAGGAGCTGAAAGTCTTTATTACAGAGAACATCCTCATGTGCTGACTCATCGGGTGTGGCTACCTAAGCCTGGTCTTCATGTGCTGACTCATCAGGTGTGGCAGGGTGTGGCAGGCAGGCTGACACTGGTGGGCGTGGCTTCAGAAGCTCAGCTATATAAGCTGCTCCATTCTTAAGGCCGGTGTGTCACGTTACTGTGCACTCGCGTGCAACATGACGCACACCACTGCTTGGACCAGTTTACTTACCATTGAAACCAGGCCTTCTGCTGCATACTCACCTCCAGGAAACTGGTGCTTCATCGCTTCATCTGCAGACTCATCTCCTGACATCCAGTGATCTTGATCCCGATGCCGCAACACTGCACTCCGCATCCACAAACTCGGACCCTGTGAAGAAGAAGAAACACAAGGTTAGAACATCCGTCCTAGGGCCGCGCCATATTTGAACACTGCGCGCCCCCTAGTTTACAACTTACCGCTACTGTACCGCTGCAGCTTCGTTCCTCATTCCCACCGGCTAGCGCCTCAAGCTCAGCAGCTTCTGCAAGGCCGGCAACATCACCTGCAAGGCAAGAAAGCAAAAGAGCAAACATCAAAAGTGGAACGGACAGCAATACAAGACAACAACCTTTACAATACAACAAAAACAGATGAGGAAATACAAAGGCAATCAGGAACACTTACCTGAAGTATACTGGCTTAGTCGCTGCAGGACTGGACTACCACGTGCAAGGGACCAGTGAAGGAACTTGGTCCAGATCATACAAGCGCTCCTGTCAGAAACAGCAGGACGGAGTGCTCGCCAAAATGAATCAAGAGGTGAGCTTTCCAGGGACAGCGCATCCCACGGGTACCACGGTTTGGGAGAAGGGGTCTGGAAGGGGATAAGCCGAACAAACTGGCATACTCACGCACCCTATTCTCCACGCAGGTACAGTCCTGAGCAGCATCACCTATTACCACCAGTCACCACATAAGCGCAGAGGGCGAAGTTGGACCTGAGCGACCTCACCCCTGGAAGGGCTGCAACCGTGCCCCATCGCCTCCACGGAGACCAGGTGAGCGTAACACTCTGCTAGAGAGAAAACCATCTGCCACACTGAAAAAATCAGTTACTGCACTCAGTTCACAGGTACACCACAGATCAGTTTGCCTGTCATGTCACCTTCAGGGGCACCTTCAAGTAGAATGGGTCATGTATGAACTTGAAAAAAAGCACAATCATTGACTACCACCAAGATATGATTGAGAGGTACGGGACTCATCCAATGTAGCATTGTGTCACCATGCTAACACCCACCCATTACAGTAACGTAACCCTTCACCCGTGATACATACTACCAATGGATATCTGACCTAGTCATATGGGGGAAGGTGGCGATGGAAATGTAAATGGGGACCTCTATATGTTGAATGCATACTGGGGATACCACTGTATTACATAAAGCAAATTTGGCAAATGTGTGAGTTGCCACTGTATATGCACAATCCATTTCCATTGGTAACAAATTAATGAAAACTGAGACAATTGTGGTCTGTTGTACTTGAATTGTGAGAGTGCAGATTCACATTGAATGGGCCACGTGACAGCAACTACGTGCCCCCACCCATGGCTCAGCCCTAAATTCACTTTCAGTTGCATTTTATTATAAACACTGTACAGCAATGCTAACATAGAATGACCAAATAAATCACAATTACCCTTTTTCTTGCTCCCATGCCGGTGATGCCGGTATCCCCTAATGGGCTGGTTCATGACCCCCATCAGGAAACTTCACTACAGGCATGAAGAGGCCTACAACCGTGCACATGCACCCACTTGTGTCACCATCAAGCAGACATTTGGCCTGTTGAAGGCTCGTTTCTGCTGCCTCAGCAGGTGGGGGGGGCCTCATTTACGGGCCTGAGGAGGTGGGCAAAATCATGCTAGTATGTGCCATGCTACACAACATGTGCATCCGGAGCGACAACCCCTGACATGGACATGATGCCACCTGAGGATGAGGATGAGGATGAGGAAGATGCTGGAATTCCTCTGCGCCACATGGAAATGATGACCGTGCGACACAGCAAGATTTAATTGACCACTACTTTTGATGGACTGGGTACTGAGCCATACTGGGCACTGGACACTGTACAAGATTAAATTGACACACACTCAAAAAGCAATATCCAGTCATGTTTTTTGCGACACCAGGTGTATTGAATAAGGATTAAGTATGTACAGATTTGAATTTTTACCTAACACTACATCCCCTTCAATTAAGCTCACACCCACTCCTCCACACCCAATACCCCAACACTCCCTCCCCCACTTCCCCCCACACCCAACACCCCAACACCCCCTCCCCCACCACCCCCACACCCAATACCCTAACACCCCCTCCCCAACTACTCCCACTAACCCTTCCCAACTACTCCCTCCCCACATGCAGTAGTCACTTGGCTTATTTACGCCCCCTTTTCGGAGGATGGGGGGTGAGCCTCTGGCAGGTGATTGAGTCCCTGTGACCGACGCACAGGGCTACTCTGAATGGAACTGGTCAGTGTTGCGCTAAACGATGGGCCGAGTTTGGGGGTGATGTGCCATTGTTCAGCTATAGCGGTCATCAACATGTTTATTGACTCAGCCATATTGGACATCACTCCATTTCCCTCTCTCACAAGCCTCGCCAGGTGGTACAAACCCTCTGCAGCTCCGCCGAGCATCCTCCCCATGTTGCGCAAGGTGTCCTGCATTGTTTGCCATGTCAGTTATACCTCATTGAGGTACTGGGTGACCAAGGTGTGCATTACCTACTCTTCCATTTGAGTGAGGTGCCCCTCAATGTCTCGAATGTGCTGGATTCCAGGCAGTGGCAAGGGAGGTGGGCTGTGAGGCCCTGAGGGAGTGAACACAGCTTTATCCTCATGTCCACCGTCGCTCTGTGTGTCAGGCCCACTGGCCTCCACAGTGCTGTGTGCTCCAAAGCCATCTGTTGGTGTTGCATGTTTGGGTACCAGGCTGGGTGGTGGGGATTCAGGCTCTTCCTGCAGGCTCTGAACTGGGGATTCAGGCTCTTCATACAGGATCTGGACCGGGGATCTGGACTTGGGATTCAGGTTCTTCATGCAGGCTCTGGACTGGGTATTCAGGATATTCCTGATGATGTGCCTGTTTGGCCACAGGTGTTGTGGCCTGATGTGCCTGCTTGGCCGCAGGTGTTGTGGCCTGATGTACGTGTTTGGCTGCAGGTGTTGTGGCCTGATGTGCCTGCTTGGCCGCAGGTGCTGTAGACTGCCAGGGATTCTGGGGAGCTGGTGTTGGTGGCTACTAGGGCAGCTGGCCAACAGGTGTTTCCTGGTGGCCTGGGGGGCTGTGAGGGAGATGTTGTGGCATGCTCTGGTCTTGCTGTGGCGGTGCTTTGCTTCTGGTTAGAGGTGGTCGATTTGCTGCGTTGGCTACGTGCTGCAGTGGACGTGGGTGTGGTGGCATGTTCATCCTCACTGTCAGATGATGTGCCTGTGGGGGGCAGTGAGCCAGGGCATCAGTAATGGGTGTGAATCCATCTGGTACACATCAATGCTAGTACATTCAGAGTCATGTGCATTGTCATGGACATGGTGGAGGGCATGGCATGTGTGGTGGATGCAGTGTAGGAGCATCTTTGTGGTGCGGCCATGGAGTGCGCAGTGTATGTTGGCTGAGGTACTGGTGTCCAGTGGGTTGGGTATTGTGGCCATGCCACAGGGACTCTGTGACATGTAGAGTTTGATTGTGAAACGTATGTGTTTCAATGGATGTTGTTGCGTTGGAATTGACTCTGCAGAAAGGGACATGGTGGTTGTGACAAGTGTGTGACTGGTGTCATTGATGTGTGCATCTTGACATAAGGTGGCTTTGGCCATGTGGTGTCACGGCAGAGACGGCAGCAGTTGGACAGTGAAGTGTGTCTGTGTGCATGCAGATGATACTTGTGTGAGCAATACAGGGGACATGTGGGGTGTGTCAGTGGGGATTAATTCTTGTCTTCCTGCCAGGTACATTGTACTTGTGTGGAAGGAGGTTGTCAGCGGGTGGAGTGGCAGCAGGGATCTGGTACCTGTTACTTGACATTTGGACTTGACCATTGGCAATGAGGATACAAGGTTTTTGGTGTGACTTTGGGATTACGGTTACAGACACTCACCGGCATCATCGGAAGTCGCTGCTCCCGTCTCCACATCTCCTTCTCCCTCTATGCTCTCCATGTGGAGGACGGTGCTGCAGGTCTCCTCCCACGCCTGCAGTTTGATGGGAGAAGGTGTGCAACCTTCTGTGGCCAGCCCCTGGCTGCACTCTGCAGGGATGAGGTTGCGGACAAGGAGACAGAGGTCGCCCCACCTCTTCCAACAATCCCGGACCGTCCGGGCGTTTGTCCCCACTGCTGAGACTTTTCAAGCCATATCCTCCGAACTGGCCTTCTTTCTTAGTTATGCTGGGTGCCGCAGATAAGCACAGAACACCACATCAGCATGCTCTGTAAGTGTGTCTGCCAGCATGTTAAGTTCCTTTTTGCTGAAGAGTGGTTTGCAGCGATGGACGGCTGCTTGTCTAGCTGACATGTTTCTCAGTGTCGATATGTACTTGGTTATCCAGTAACACTCCTGTACAATGAGGATTGCAATGGATTATGTTTTATTAATGGCCGTTGGTGCATATACCATTCCAGCGCGATGGCGTTGCTTCCGGTGCCGGTATTACCGGTACCTGTATTTACAGTGTCATTGGTGCTGGATTCGGTGTCTGCAGCATCGAGGATGCCGGTATCAGGGGTTTAGGGGCCTTTACTGGCATGCCCATGCTACCGTGTCCGGCATGCCGAAATGCGCGTGCACGATGACTCAGAATCTACCGTAGATTCCGGCAGCAGTGCTACACGGAAACGGTTGCACCTGCATGCCAGTAATTTTATATTTTTACTGGTAACCTTGTAATGAGGCCCTTTTTCTTTTGTTTGCTGCATCAGGCCCTCTGCATTAAGAGACTGTCATTGTGAGAGGTACTTTGGCGGTAGGCCCTGATGCCTATGTGTTGAACCGTTACCTCGTGGCCAAGAGGCTAAAGTGCGTGCGAAGCCCGCACGTCCCGCCTTGCCCGTGGTGAAAACGTGTGGAAAGGAAGCTAACTGCTCAACTATGCTGACATATACTTTCTTGAACACTTTTCCTTTGTGTACATTGTTATCCCACACCATTTTGAATTTAGAAGTAAAGATTGGCAATAGGTTTACTAGTGTAGGCCCTTTTATTTTTACAGACTCTACTTGGACTGCGTTATTATTATTTGATGGTCTTTGCTTGCTCACATCCTTAGATTTATGCTTAGATAGGTGTTTTACCAACCCATTGAAGTTCAATAAACACCCTTGAACTGTGATCACTTGTGTCTGTCTTGACTGTTTGATACCATGACTTTCTTACAAAGGTTAGTCATTAGGCTTTACTGAGCACATCTTTGTTTGCGATGAAGGCTCTTCGTCCAGATTGTAACTATGCTCACCTTGACATCTCTCGCTTCTGGCGTATTCTCTTTTGGCATATGTAAGCATGTTTTAGGTTCCCTCTTTCATAGGATAAGCAGCATTTGCAGACAGATGTCATCATACTATAAGTGTTGACACCTCCCAGCATGTGTGAATCTATGAGGAGTATATTCACCTTCACTAAATGTATCACAATATGATGTACTCCCTTATAACACTGTCTAACAAGTAAGTATGTGGCTGGTATCAAAGGCTTCTATATTGGGGCTTTGTTCACTGCTAGCAAAATTGTTTCAGTATGTTTCCTTGTCCTGTCTGGACCACCCCTTCCATTGAAATGCATGTGTTCCTTTGGGCATAAGATTATGGTGCACTTTGGGAGGGTGGTTCTCACTTGTGCCAAAGTATCATACTGCTGTTGGTTTGTTTTTGTCTGTTGGATTTTTACTAATAAATTGTTCACCAATCCACGTGAATCGTCATTGGTAAGTTTTCCATCACAGGTATGGTGCCTTAGACATCGTATTCCTGCTGTTCTGCAGCCAGATCAAAGGGCAGCTGGGCGCACTTCCTGGTGATCCCGATGGGCCCAGGAGAGATGATTTGATCAGCGGGCAGAGCTAGCAGCGTGGCCAGATATTCGAGCAGGGCTGATGAGGAAGAAAGAGCCCACTGAAAATTGTGGGTTGGTGAACACAGAATATTGTGCCTGTGTATTGTTATGTCTTGTGTATTGTTTGAAATGGGTTGGGGTAATGTTTGTCTCTGAAATTTGAAATCTGAAACTGAAATCTGAAATCTGAAATCTGAAGTCGGAAGACTGAAATCTGTTGTGATTTTCCAAGGATGCAGAAGGGAAAGCCCCCTGCCTATAGAACAGTTTATCTGAATAAGAAAAAGTAAAAGCGGTTTGCCACCGCAGATTAGAATTTCAAAAAAAGTTAAATAGCATTTTATCCATGTTCCCTATTGATTTAAGAACATAAGAATGCTGTGTCAGTCAGGGTAGTGTAGTATGGGTTAGGGACTAGGGGGGATGTGTTCTGTATGAGTGTACAGAAAATAACCCATATATTGACACTTGAAACCCTAATTGTGCAGCTGAGTTTCAACCCTGCTTTAGATTTGACACACTCCTAGTATGCAAGCTGTAACAGGTTTTGTTTCTACCTATTATGTGTCTTCTCTTCAAATCTCTTACCTAACTAAGTTTCTGAAAATGCTGAAAAATCCTCTGCATTATGAGTAGCGTAATGGGGGATATTCGTTGTGAACCAATAGTCATCTGAAATCTGACCAACACCTGCAAGTGAAATATCTGTATTGGGGAGGAACGGAGACCATGTGGTAATACCTGAGCCTCTGATGTGACGTGGCGGATTGGTCAGTTAACGACCCATACCCACGCTGCCAGTCACTGGACACAATAGTGTCCCAATGCAGACGGAGTTAGGATCGGACCTGGATCCGTAATAAGTCATACCTTGTCTTGCCCCTGTGAGAATGGGTTCAGGGCAGTCTAGACCTGTGCCACTTCCTCCTAAAGGAAGTCAAGCACACTTCATGTTTACTCACTATTTGCTTAAAGCATCTAAGTACAAGGAACAATGGCACAAATATAAAGAGTGAGTAACTTTGACACTTTACCCAGAAAGGCACAATTGACTTAGACAGAATAATGAATTTACATAAGCTGTTAGAAAAGAAAGGCACACATGTACACCAATAGCAATGTGGGAATGTGACAGTTATCTAAATTGGTAAACCAAAGCTACAAAGAGACAGTCAAAGACATTGAAAGACACTGAAGAAAATCTCCCGGTGC
Source organism: Ambystoma mexicanum (assembly GCF_040938575.1). Classification (NCBI taxonomy): domain Eukaryota; kingdom Metazoa; phylum Chordata; class Amphibia; order Caudata; family Ambystomatidae; genus Ambystoma; species Ambystoma mexicanum. The sequence continues at coordinate 213,569,531 of NC_090931.1, forward strand.
AGGTTAAATCCCTAAAAACTGAGTACTCCAACTTTCAGGTACCTGCCCATAAAGCCGGGTATAAAACATTATATCCTGTAATCCAAGGTGAGCTCCAGTTAAAGGAAAGTACTGAAGATATTTTGGACACTTAAAACGCTGCCATTTTAAATGTAACACCTGATCAACAACAGGCTAGCCAAGACTCTAACCAACCACCAACCATCAGTCCACCCTAATAAACTTTATGGTTGCCCGTTCACACCTGAAATACGAGTTCAGAGCTCCATTTTCTTTTCACCTTCCTCAGGCACTTTTTAAGGATTTCTGAATTTGTCAGCCAATACCAGTATGGTGCATTCCTGCTTAGACAGCTCCCAGGAGGGGGTGATATTTAAGTTACTGTACATGCCCCCTGGAGCGCTACTGATTTGTTTAATATATTTCAGTGATTTCCAAGGATACAAGAAGATCCCGTTAAGTTCCAGGAGGAGCTTCAAGTCATCATAGATTGCTATCACCCCACTTGTGTTGATTTGAATCAATTGTTACAAGCAGTGCTTCCCACAGATACCTTTACCTTACTTACAGTACGTGCCAATTGGCCAGCTGAGGAACCTGCCACTTCTAGGGATTTGAAAATCATTACTGATAGACTCCTGCAAACTATCACTGAAATGTGTCCTCGAAAGACTGATTGGTCTAAAAGGAATGCATGTAAGCAAACCAAGGGAGATAATACTGCAGAATATCTCAAGCGTTTGAAACACTGCTTTGAACAATAACAGGGATTTTTGATGCAGCGCTTATAGTGCCTCAAGCTGTGGTGGCTCAGTTTGTTATGGGTTTGCAACCTAAGGTATCTGAAGGAATTAAGGCAGTACTTATATGATCAGAAGGAAAGGGTTCCGTAGAAGTTTTATTGCCTGCACAGCACTTTCATGAAAAAGTAGAAAGACAAAGAGAAACTAATGAAGCCAAACGTCTAGGATTACAGATAGAGCTCACAACCTCCCCAGTAAAGAGAAGGGTTTCCCACCATGCCAGGTGGGCAAGGACGGGGATAGGGAGAAGAGCACCCCAGTCATTTGAGCCAGGGCAAACTGCAGAGAGGTATTACACAAACGCACACAGTAACCAATATAATCATTGCTAAGAGTCCGGACACCGGAAAGCCGAGTATTCACATCGGCCTAAGTCTGACCGTCGAGGTGGCAGCCAATCGCACCCAGTGGCATGGCTAGGTCCCTGCCTCCACTGCCACCACTTCAGACCGATGGTTAGGTTTGCCAAGGGATCTCTGAACTTGTTGCACCACTTATATCAATTGATCCTACGGTCCCGTATGTTCATTGTGTTGTTGCTGGTCAAAAGATGCCATGTTTGGTTGACACTGGAGCATCAAGTGCCACAATAAAAGCTTCTGAGTTTTCATGAATTCAGGTCATAATAGATTGCTATCACCCCACTTGTGTAGGTCTGAATCAATTGTTGCGAGCAGTGCTGTCCACAGATCCATTTTCCTTGATTAAAGTGCATGCCAATTGGCCAGCTGAAGAACCTGCCACCTCTAGAGATTTGAAAACGTTTACTGATCGGCTGCTTTAAACTATCACTAACATGTGTCCTCGAAAGACTGATTGTTTTAAAATTAATGCATGCAAGCAAGCCAAGGGGGAAAATACTTTGGAATATGTCAAGCACATGAAACATGTTTTGAACAATATTCTGGGATTGATGATACAGTGCGTATAGTGCCTCAAGCCATGGTGGCTCAGTTTCATATGGGTTTGCATCCCATAACATGCACCAATGATGCGTTCTGATGAGGTAGTTAATGCTCTAGACATACAGGGTACTCAATACCACATCCTGTGTCTACTCTTCTTATTGTCACAATAGGCTCAATTTCTGACTAACTGCTGAGTCCCTGCTCTCCTGTGAATTTATTTTGCTTAGATTTATTGTGCAAGCTAAGTTGCTCTATTTACTGTTCCCCTGATGGTGTATACCTTGATATTCCTGCTCACAGAGAGCATTAGGTACTACCAGTATTACAGGAAAATACCCCTTCAAATACTGGAGACCAGGACCTGGAACCCTGGACTAAAGTCAAATTATGGTCACACCATGCAAACACCACTGATTATATGTGTAATGCTGTCCCAGTCAAAATTAATCTAAATCCTGCCCAGCTCCTGCAATGCATATCTCAGTAACCTATTTTCAAAAAGCTGAAGAAAATATCGGCCCTGTGATAGAATCCCTTCTCCAACAATATATTATTGTACCAAACTGCAGTCCCTGCAATACTCTGCTTTTGCCCATTAAAAAGCCAGATAAAGAGGTTTATCATTTTATTCAGAATTTGCTTGCAGTTATTGGCGCTGTGTTACTGACCTTTCCAATTGTACCCGATCTGGCTTCCATTTTGTCATGTATTCCCTGATCAGCCAAGTATTTCACTTTGTAGATTTGTGTTCAGCAATTTTCTCCAGCCAGTTCCTGTTCCCATAAAACCATTGAACATGCATTTACTAGACTTCCAATGGTATAAACAGAAAGCCCTACTTTGTGTTCCCAATTTTAAAAAAAAGATCTTGATTCGGTTCAGTTTCCAGGAGGGACGACCCCGGTGCAGTACATAGATGATCTGCTCAAAGCTTCCCCCTCCTTGGATGCTTGTGAAGAACACTTACTTATTCTGTTGAAAGCGCTTGCTGAAAAGGGTCACAAGGCATCTATAGACAAATTACCTGGGCATTGATATTTCTGCTGGGGAAAGACATTTGTCCCAGGATCAGATTGCAGTAATCCACAACGTCCCTAAACCCCAGACCAAGAAGCAGATGATGGGATTCCTTGGGATGGTAAGTTTCTGTAGGTATGGGGTCTTGGGATATATATCCCTAGTTAAGTCCCTTCAAAACCACATACATGATTTGACCACTGAGCCTCTTCCATGGTCTCATGAAGCAGAGGATGGCTTTGTCACCATTATGCAAGCACTCACAAGTGTTCTGGCTTTATGCTTTTCAGATTATACTAAACCCTTTGTGCTGTTTTGCGATGAGCGCAATGGGTTTGCTCAAGGTGTGCTGACTTAGTTACACAGTGATAAACACCAACCCGTATCATACGACAACATAGCTTTAGACCCAGTAACTGCGGGACTCTCAGCTTGTCTGTGAATTATTGCTGATAGAATTCACAGACAATTATTGCCCTGTTGATAGAAAAAATAGATTATCTAGAGCCGGGGCATCCTGTCATGATTGGCGTTCCCAATGCTGTGGTGTCAATATTGCCTAAAGGGAAGACATAGCATGTGTCAAATTCCTGTCCCTCCTGATATGAAATATTGCTTATTTCTACCCCCAATGTAACTCTGAATCGATGTTCAGTTATGAATCCTGTTTCTTTTCTATCAACCCCAGAGAATGGGGAGCTGCATGACTGTCAGATTGCCATGGAGACACTCTTGTCAGCCTGTGCTGATATATCTGATGTACCTTTGTTGAATCCTGACCTGATTCTTTTTGTTGATGGATCTTGTATCCATGTCCTGTAAAAAGGGGAATTGGTTTCTGGGTATTCTGATTGTAACCCCTACGCTGTTCTAGAAGCATATCGATTACCTATGGCAAAATCATCAAAGGTTGCCAAACTCGTTGTTCTCACCCATGTGTATGCTCTGGCCCAAGATAGATTGGCAATGTTCTATACCGACTCCTGGTACGCCCAAGGGGTGGTCCATGACTTTGATTTCCTTGGAAGCAGCGTGGATATTTCTCATCCATGGGTACCCCAATATTAAATGGAAAATATGTATCCACTTTTTTTAATACATTGTTACTTCACACGGCTGTGTGTATCGTTAATCGCAAGGGACATGATCCATCACAGTCATTCACAACCCAAGGAAATGCATTGCAGCAACCTTAAATGGGCCCCTTGCTCTAAATGAATTTCATGTTTGTGTTGCAGTTCCACGGTCAACAATCACTTCCCTTTCTAGTCTGTCAATCCTCCAAGATCAAGACCCAGAAGCTGAAAAGGTGACCCGGACTAAACAAGAGTGTATGTTGGGAGTAGACTCCCAATGGCTTTCCCCAGATAGCCGCCTGGTGCCACTCAACTTACTCCTCCGCTACCTGATCTGTGAAGCTCACAGCTTAGCTCATTCAGGTATAAATACTATGATCACTTTATTGCGTTGAGATGGATGACACCTAGTTTAGCCTCTATGGCTCACTATGAACTATTTTGAATTCAACAGTAGATTCTGCCAAAAAGTGGAGGGCACTGCTATGGGGGCAACCATGGCCCGAGTCTTGCTCATTTGTTTGTGGAGATTTTTGAGAAATTATACATCTATAGCGAGACTAATCCCTTTAAACAACATATCACCAAATGGAAACAGAATATCAACGATATACTGGTGGTGTGGTTGGGGTAACTAGAGACTGTCAAGGAATTTATTCAGTGGCTCAATACTGCAATCGACATCTGCAGTTCACGTTTACCAGCGACAACTTTACCACAAATTTCCTTGATCTTACTATTTTACATTAACAAGGATACTGAAGATCAAACCATTTCACAAACTCATGGATAGGAACTCTACTCTCTACTCCAGCCACCACGTAAAACACCTCAGGGATAATATTCTTTTTTGGACACTTTCTGCGCCTTAAAAGGAACAGCTCTAACAACATGATCTATGAAGCAGAGGCAAGAACCTTGACCAAGGGATCATGTCAACGGGGATACCCCAAGAAAATGGTAAAGAAAGTGGCCAAGCAAGCCTTTAACAACCACAGGGAAGCTTTACTGGAAGCCAAACCTCAGAAGGAACCAGAGAACAGACTTGTTTGTGTGAACACCGTCAACGACCAAAGTCTAAAAATTAAATCCATCATACAAAAACATTGGAAGATCCTAGAAACCAAGGAGGTATTCAAATCCAAACCTATTTTTGCCTTCAAGAAAATCACATCCATCGGGAACAGGGTTAGCAACAGTAAGCTAAAGTCCATATCCAACCCACAGCCAAGTATCACTGCCATGTGGGGTTTGGACCCCATCATTGGACAGTACCCCTGCGGTCACTGCGGGGTGTGTAAAATCACCAAGAAGACAACAGAGGTCGACATAGGAACCACCAGACCATGGAAACAAAAAAACATGTCTAATTGCAACACTGACCATGTGGTATACCTTATCTGCTGTAGCTGTGGGCTACCCTATGTGGGTATGACTACCAGAAAGGACTCGTATTTCTGAGCATAGAAGTTGTCTTAAAAATAAAATTGAAAATGCACCTATGGTGAAACACTTCATGGCTCTGAACCACTGCATTGAAGAATTCACTTGGACAATCTTACAAACAGTGGAAGGAGAAACAGGTACCACCTTGGACCGTAAACTACTGAAAATGAAATGATCTTCAGAATGAGGAGTGTTTTAAATGGTCTTAATGACTCAATCGAGTGGCACAAACTCAACAATTAACATAGTATAGGAACTGAGTACTAGGTACATATCTTACGGTTTCTTTCCCCTAGCCTTTAACTATGCTTGCTAGAGAAGATAACAATGTAGAAGGGTCAATATTTTCATCTACTGCACATGATAGTAACAATGCTTTTGTTGCTCACTACATTTTGTATGCAACTACCCTCTATGTATTTTTTATTATCTGTATTTTTATGACCTGCATTTTTATGACCTAGGTTTGTATTCAAAATAAGGTAATTTGCACTTGGTTTGCTTTTCAGCATACATCAAAGCCTTGTTGAATGCTGACTTGTTCCATACACGTTTTGCCAAAAGCTTATATTTTACAATTATTCATTGAAGTACTCTCACTCATGGCCATCAATGTTTGAATTACACTATGTATAATGACAGGGCGTTCTAACAGTGCCACACCTTGTGTTATTCACGTTCCTAATGCTGGTTGGCTGTTCTAGATGCAATAGCAGTCTGTATTTATTTTTCCATCGGCTGGTTTTCATAGTCATGTTACACTTCTCGCTACCAATACTTGAAATTAGTTCCAACCCTATGTCTACATACACCATTATGCCCGCACTTGCACAACTAGTCTTGTTTAAACAAATGGCTTTTATTACATTCGCCTTCCCTTTTGCTGCCCTGTGGTCCACTCTAAAATGGCCGCCCGGGTTCATGACTTTGGTCTCTACTTGGATTGTAGAGACATTGACAAAGGACTGACGAGTCCTCGGTTCCATAGCAACAACCACACCAGGGTCCTTGTTATTGTTAGCCGTCAAGGCCGCGGGTCACTGCTACGAGTGTCTATCTGCGGACCGCTGACGCTGGGCAATTCTTCCCATCCCCGACAGTATCAATTTCAGTAAGATCCGATGCCGTGTTTGTCCTCTGATATTAATAACGCTTTCCTTTATGAATCCACACAACACACGGTCTGGCTGAGTTTTCTCCCCCACAGCGAGAGTACGGAATACGGCGTGATGGCTGTATTGTCAACTTAGATACGTGGACCCGACGCCCCAATTTGTTCATTGATTGAAGGTATCCTGGTTCTTGACATATTGTCTACTATTTTATTATACTGAACTGATAGTGTCAGACTCAGACTATGATGTGTGTATATATTTACCTTCAGTTTTCAGGGTGTGTTATCAGTCAATGCACAACGCTGATTGTCACTAAGTCCAAATACCCATGCAACATCAGAGCGTATGCTGACCTGACCCTTTATTCAATTAACAGCCACAGCAAGGAACTGTTTGTTTCAGTCTGTTCTGGATGTAATTTCTCTGTACATTACATGACGTTATTTGGTCACACCATCTTCCTGAGCCGCAATTTTTATATTCACAGGCTACGTGTTTAGTCGAGCTCCATGCATTTTGTGGACTATGTTTAGAGCACTTCCTAGTTATTCTTCTTATTCAGAGGCTTCGGACACTATCTATTTCCATCTTTGGTGAATTCCAGCTACACCACAATGTGGGTCTCTTCCACCACATATCTACTGTTTGTTGGTCTTTATGTGCTGATTTCTGTGCACCCCCATTACTGCTAGCGCTCTTAAAGCTATTCTATCGCTTTTCTTGCAGTTACACAGAAGGAATACTGCATTTACCCTTCGACATCTCACTCCCAGAGCTGTCCGCCCCCACTAGAACCATCTCAAGGTAACTGGTGCCTTGTTATTTAGGTTCATGAACCAGTTAGTGTTCCTATGAAGACATACACTACAATAATAGCTGATTCTGTATTTCTTTTCTTTTATCTATGACAGGTTTTTGTGATTGGCCAACACTAATTGTTTGATTATAGGAATCCCATTCAAATCTCTCTCCTGAAGAAAGTTCTGTATACATGACATAAGAATTGAAACATGTCGAGACTTGATGACTCAGGCGAACTTCAGAGCTACTGAATTGAATTACATGTAAAGTTACTGTAAATTGTACACAGTGATTCACCACTAAATGTTGTACTCATGTTGTTTACCATTTTTTGCTCAATAATAAGCTGTTCTGTTATTGTATTCATATGGCATGCAGTGTTGATATTATGAAATTGTTTGATTAGTGATTAATATGTCACGTGTATGTTGATTTAATACTTGTTTTAACTTTGCTCTAATTTATTCAACTTTAGTATTTTAATTGCTATTTGCAAGTGGCCGCCCTATTTTGCTTCTTTAGCAATTTCCAACTTGACCTGTCTACTTTTGTTCTATTTCTTTATCTTCATTGTCTATCCTATCCCGGATTAGATAGAACAAGACACTTGCAATTTATTAGTATTCAAGTATCACCCGGGATTCCTCCTTTATCATTAGGTGAGAGTTATTGTAAACATTTTGTGATATGCTTAACATATAATGTTGGGAGAGTGGTGCCTACGGGGATGCCTGCACAGGGTCAGAAATGTGAGGCGGACAATTTTGTGAAGGGTTTTCAAAAGATATTATTTTATTAAATTAAAAAGGTTGAATGAACTATCCCTACCATGATGAGGATGTCCCTGCCTTAAATAAACTAAAGGAAACACTCCAACGAAGGATATCTGTCCCTCACATGTACACATACAATAGCTCAATGAAGTAATATATATGGTAGTCCAAAGGCAATACAAATATCAAGACTTAATTCTTAATATGCCAACAGTCTCTTCTTATAATCTGTGTGAACTCACCCTCCCTAGATTCAACAAAGTTCCAACACAGTTCTTTGTGACTCCAACTTGACAACAGAAAGTTCCAACACCCCAGTGATTCAAAAAAGAAAATAGAACGTTCTTTATCTTCCTTGAGCAGGAATAAGTTTCATAATTATGCAGTTCTTTCTTTAGCAACTTAAATTGCCATTGTCAGGATATTTGCAACAACAGAGTATTTCTGAAGAAATATAACCCTCTGTATCAGTTTTATCCAATTCTTTCTTTAGCACCTCGAAAAATATACACTGTCTTTGTCAGTACCACTTTATAGCACTTCATCAACTTCTATCTGGTTTATTTCCATGACAGGCCTACCACCTCAATCATACCTGGTTTACTCCCATGCCAGGCCTACTACTCCAATGGTTTGCCATTTCGGTATACTCCCCAGCCTAAGCAGAGATTCACAAACAGTAAGTGCTTCTGTGATTAGGATAAACTTTTAGCAATTTTGCCTTGCTAAAACGGTTCATTGTTTTACAACATTAAACATTTAGCAACTCTTCAGGGAAATCAAGATTCGCATTTGTGCTCGTTAACACTGCTCTGCAAATTATACTCCTCTATTTCTGAATAACCTTTTCCAGAAGGGCAGCCTTCTTGCCTTTCTTGTTTCCCCACTGCATAAGTAACCAAATACTAACAAGGCTAGGATCTTATTAGGCTTCTTTGTTGGCTTTGGCAATGTGGGTTTTTTCCAGCTTTTGTTATATGCTTCTCAAAATATAGGCAACAAGCTTCACAGCCGTTGGACCTTTCATTTGTCCCCTCTGCCTATGGAAATATTGGCTGGATTTTAATTGCCTTGGATTTGGTCTTTCCTGACTTGGGCAATGGTTGTATGCATTCCTTTTTAATAATATTGCCCCATCCACCCGGTAGCTGAGTTTGCAACAAACGCACACGCCTAAAGTTACAATCATTTGTTTTCAACAAATATTGCTTTAGCTTCTTTGTGATATTTCAGTCTTCAAAATTATTTTTGGTATCACTTCTATTCATATGCAATTGTTTGTTACATGGTAGACGCCTGCATTACGCATGCAAGCGGTCTCGGAGCAGTCTGGGAGCGCTCTAGGGTATAATCAGCTGGTGAACTCACTGGGTAAGGCGTGCATGTCTGATCACCTCGCTGCTCGCCGGTGCTCTGCTTCAGTGGCTCCTCGCGACCTGGCAAACAGTTACTCCTGGTCTGCTGTCACCCACGTCACTTGAAAGAGGAGCATCATTTGACCCAAAGGCTCTTTGGTGCTCGCTAGCCACCATAGACAGCCTCGAGAGAAGGAAAGCTTTGCTCGCTTTCGCTTCCCACTGCATAGCCTCTGCACTTAAGGCTTCTGGAGGCCCAGACCCTCTCAGGACTGGCTACTGTTTTCTGCCTCACAATGGTCCTGTCGTCTTCTCCCTCCTCCAGTTTCTGTGTCAGCTGCATACACCTTTAACACTGCTCTTCCTGCTCGTTCTGCTCCACAATAGCCTGCATTGAGGGGGCCTTTCAAGCCTCCCAGTCTGCCTGAGAGGTGGGTCATTTATACTTACAATCTGTCCACTCCTGCAACATTGTTCCTCTTTATCCCCCATCTTCGTCCCAGTACTTAGGAATTATTGGGCTTAAAGTCCCTAATGGCAAACTTCGTTTTTCTTACTCCTTCTGTTTTGCAATAAGCTGAATAAGCTTAAAAGAATAAGCCAAGAAACCAATAAGCAATAAGGAGGTTAGGGTTTCATGGAGAGTTGAACAAGGGAATTCCCATTCCTCCTGAAATGCTACCCCGCTCATGTGATCCTCCCACAGAACACCACCCCAAGGGTCAAGATCAGAAAGTGCCTGCCTTTCCCTGGCCACATGAGAAGGGTCCCAGGCCAGGTTTTCTGGGGAAATCATTGCTGATTCATCACATACCCTTTCCCTAATGTTGCTATTTTTTTTTCAGCCTCTATTGGCCCATTTTATGGCAAGGGCTTCCAATTCTAGAGTAGCATAATTATTTTCCCTGGGAAAACTGTTTCCTACTAATATAGAGGATAAAATGTTCTATACCATCATGACTTTGAGAAGTTTGCCACCTTCAGAAAGGTTCGCTACACAATATCTGCTTTAATTGATCAAAACAATTTTGGTCTTTCGGATGCCACCCAAGTTTCTGTGGTACTGCGTTTTTAGGTTTATCAGTAAGGAGGGGGGGGGGCAGAAATAGAAGAAAGGATTTGAATGAATTTAGGACAGTAACCAACAAGGCCTAAAAAGGATCGTAGTTCCTTTTTAGTCCTTGCAGATGGGGTTCCGGAACAGCTTAAACTTGTAAGACTGAGGTTGAATTATTCTGTTGCCTATAAGGAACCCCTAGTGTTTTATGGCACATCTAGCCAGATGACATTTCTATGGGTTTGCCGTGAGTCTGACTTTTCTCAATGCTTGGGAGACTTGATACAAATGTGACATGTCCTCAGGCCAGGTTTTTCCTTGGATAATAATGTTGTCAATATAAGCCCCACAGAATGATGAAAAAGGCCTTAAATCTTGGTCCATTAGTCTCTTAAAAGTGGCAGGAGCCCCATGCAACCCAAAAGGTAGCACTTTAAATTAAGGCTGTATGGGAACGGCACCCGCAGAAGTTCCCCACATTCAAAGCCTTCCATTAGAGGATGATACAATGATCACATATTGTTGCATGTTAATTAAAAATGTCCAATCCGTCCATGCTCAGGCTCGTGAAGAACTGCTGAACTCTGCCACCCTCTGCAGCTAGGACATTGGGTCCTGGTGAAGGTCCACCAGTGGAAATATGGACTCCAGCCTAGGTGGCGTGGCCCGTTCCAGGTTCTCCTCACCACGCATTCTGCAGTAAAGTGTTCGGGAATCCCCGCTTTGATCCGTGTGATGCATTGCAGCAGAGTTGCCTCCCCAGTTGACGCCATTGCCTTTGCATCTATGAATCTTGCCCAGCTTGGCACCAGCTCCACCGCAACCACTAACACCACCACCAGAACGGAGTGGCCAGTACCAGAAGTCGAGGGTGCTGCCCTCTATCAGCCAATATGCTCAAGTGCTGACCCAGGATCCACAAATTCTGGTCCTCTTCAACACAGTGAGGTCCTTGCGGGAGCTACTGCTAAGGCTCCTTCGGCAGGTGGACTAAGTTCCATAAGAAACACCCCCAATTCAGACATCACTGCTAGTGTACCATCTTCAGTGTCTACCTTCTCTGGAGCTCACATGGCAACCTCCAAAAGGTAAGCTTTGCAATTCTGTGGAAAGCTCCTGAGAGTCAATAGCTCTGAACAAAGTGGCAATTGGCCAAGTCAATCGCCCCTGGATTTGACCCCTCAAAGACGATAAATCACCTGAAGTGGTCGTGCACTGGCATGGAGTAGAGGCCACTACTGTTGATTCACCAATACCTACCAGTTATGGCCCCTTCTGGAATAATCTGTTGGTCATTCTGTTTGTCATAATGACCCTTATAAATGTGTGGCTCTGGTACCTCGGATACTGTAGTTTGGAATTTTAGGTAGAACTTTTAATCATAAACTGTGGCCTATGGATTTCTTTGCCCAGTACCTGATTCTTGGTAGAACTTTTGAACAATTAAATGTACTTCTTCATGGAGCCTATAAACTTTGAACTGGAAGTTTTGGTCTGTCAAACCTATTTTACTGCCTTGATGAACTAAGTAGAAATGTGTCTCCAAACCACGACTTTTATGCTGGTTGTATTAACTGATTCCGGAGCTCATACATTCAAGGATTGGATCTATTGTACACAATATCTGGGTACATTTCTGCTATTGTAGTGATTGTCAGAATATTGATATATTATTCCAGGTTCTCCTCACCACTCATTCTGCAGTAAAGTGTTTGGGAATCCCTGCTTTGATCCATGTGATGCATTGCAGTAAAGTCGCCAACACAAATGCCGCCATTGCCTCCGCATGGATGAATCTTGCCCGGCTTGGCTCCAGCTCGACCACGACCACTGGTCAGATAGCACAGTGAGTAGATCGCTCACTTTGACATCCGTGCAGAACCTGCCAATGCAGGTTTGGATCCCGGCAGGGCCAAACTCTGCCTTTCATCCTTCCGAGGTCGATAAATGAGCATCACACACCGTGGGAAATAAGCAGCGCTCAGATGCCTGAAGGTTTGTAGCACTATATAAATGCAATAATAAAATAATAATAATTGCTTTACTGCGATGAATGCTTGAAAATGGAGATCCATCTACACATCCCTGAGTTCACTTTGAAAATGCTTACTTGTATCTCTCCTGGCAGTATGCCTGTATTTTCAATATCACCAACTGCTGGGTCTGTGCCCATTTGCCACACGTTTTATCTTCTAGCTTCCCTATCATACAGATCCCAATTAAGTGGGGGATGTCTGTTTGCATATCAAGTTGTTTACCCTGTCCCAAGGCCCAGAACCCTGTAAGGATGTTCAATCCCACATGGGCTTTACTGGTCCTCTGAATTTTTCCACCCCAGATCAAGTACGAACTAAGCCAGCAGCATTTCATCTTTGCTCCCCAGCAATTGTTCTCATATGTTACACTAACCCAAGTCCTCTGTTTATGGGAACTAGCAAGTGTCATTATTGTCGGTCCACGGATTCCAGTGTAGTGGTCAGTAATGTTACATATACCTCATCATTTTTCATTTTCCTAATCCGGGTATGCTACATATTCCAGAATTAATTTCATCTGTGGGGACAAAGTTTATCCTTGCCTACCCATTAATTGGGGAGGGAGTTGTTATGTGGGGCATATTCTGCCCGCAGTGTGTCATAATTCTACTTTTCCTGCTCAGTCCTGTCTCTGGTCAGCACTACCTGGGAAACTTTGTTTGGGGTGGGATATCTTATAACAGCCCTTGGGATTAAGATAAACAGAGTCAGTCTGACTCAATTGTCATGTTAGTGGAGTATATTGCAAATACCACTGTGTTCTCCTTGACTATATTATCTCAAGAACAAGTAGCCATCCTAACCATGGTGCTTCCGAATCATACGGCTCTAGATATTATTCTGGCCTCACAAGGAGCATCTGCGCAAACATAAAGAGTGAGTGCTGTACTTTCACACCAGGTTACTCAAGAAATATTATTGACATTGTCAACCACATTCACAACACTGAAATCACCCTTCACAAAATTCCAGAGGCTTCCTGGACCTTTGGGTCTTGGATTGAAGGCCTATTAGGACCCCTAGGTGCATTTATTGGACAGGTCTTACTCAGAGCACTAGTCATAATTTTAAGTCTCCCTGTCTGTCAATGGATCTTAGTGTCTTTATTATCGGCTGTGCAATACCTGTTCTGAAGTTTCTCAAACTGCCCAAGTGCTTTACTGTCATGCTACTGAAGAAATAATTTGTTATGACATGCCGGGATATGATGTTTGTTCCCCTAGAGATGTATGTAATGAGACTGGAGTGAATGTCTCATAGGAGGGGACTGTGGGGGAAAGTTTGTAATTGAAAATGGTATGTACTCCCCTTGCAAATTACTGCATTAAAATAGTGAGAGGATTCTGCACACTGCCATGTTTAAACAACTTTTTCTTGCTTGTGCAAGGTGAGGCATTAGGCTTTACTGCACATCTCTTTGGCATATTTAAGCCTGTTTTATGTATTTATTTATTTATTTTATGTGATACAGTTTACTATGAAACTTTACACACAATAAATCATAAATCATCCTATGCATATTTAAACATATAATCGAATCATATAAGAAATTAAAATATTAAATCATATCATATCTAAAGAAACTAAAAAAATTAACATCATACATCACCAACTGATCACAGGACAATTAAAACTTAAGACAATTAATCCTATAAGGCAGAACTACAAATGTTATTACTACATTTTCAATACATATTTAAGCCTGTTTTAGATTCCCGCTTTCTTAGGAAAAGCAGCATTAGCAGATGGAAGTCATCATACTGTAAGCATTCTCACCTGCCTCAGTGTATGTGAATCTTTGACAAATATATTGTCACTATATGTATCACAAAGTACTGTCCTTTCTGAAAACACTGTCTAACACATAAGAACACAGCTGGTATCAAAGGCTTGTATAGTGGGGCATTGTTCCCTGCTAGCAACATTGTTTCAGTAAGATTTCTTGCCCTGTCTGCACCACCCCTTCCATTGAAGTGCAGGTGTTTCTTTGGGTATAAAAGAATGCTACAGAGGGAAGGGGTGCTCACTTGTGCCGAAGTCTAGTACTGCAGTTGGCTTGTTTTTGTCCTGCTGTTGCTGTCTTTTTACTAATACATTGTTAACCAATTCACCTGAAACGTCAGTGGTCATTTTTCCACGACAGACTCCATGCAGAAGTTGCTGGACTTACTGCCAGCGCAATTACAGCACGGTTAATCTGCCTATTATTTGAGGTAACTTGGAGGATTTTCCTCCAGCAACACGCTTATGATGATTCCTCCATTTTCCTCTGAAAATTGGCAGATTAACTGTGCAGTAATATTGCTGCTGTGAATTCGTATTACATTATAATTTGGCGGTGCGGGAAAAGTGACGGTACCAGATTTACCGCCATTGTTTTCCTGCCCCACAACCTTGTAATGAGTGTAGTGCAGTGATATTTTATTTATGGTTGCATAGATGTGCATATCCCGCCTACACCCTGTGTTGACCTCGGTGCTTGCTGAAGAGAGTCCTGTCAGGTCGAGGTGGGCTTCAAGTCCAGCGCATTCATCATGACTGTGATCTCCCATCAAAGCTTCCAGCTGGGTTCTCAATTACCTTTTTATTAGGTCTGTGCCAGTCAAGGGCTGCAAAGCAGCGGTCATTGTATCATAATGCAAGCTCATCTTTGGAGTTCAAAAGCTTAATGCAAAACTGATAAGGTTCCTATTGTTAAGACTGCGAGGAGCCATCTTACTTTCAAAGTCAAATCTCTTGCCAGGCTCAGAGATGATTCATTTTTTAATGAAAAGTTAAACCCAACACTTCCAGCTGTTTGCTTGATTCACAAGTACAACATGTTTGTTTGGAGGACTGCCAATATTATTCCCATCATCCCTAACAAGCTGCATACATGATTTAAACAATGAAAAAATCAGGGTCTATTTTTCTTGATGCTACAAACCTCAAGCACGTTTAGATGGCTCAAGGTGTCACATTTAAGTTGTGAGCAGCACATCAAGCCTTGATATTTCTTTGCCTTCTGTCACTTGCAGACTCCATTTTACAATGGCAAAGCAAAACTAGAAGTACCATAATGCAAAGCGAAATAACAGTACAGGATACACACTCGCTATGCACATGAAGCAGAGATCCATCATGTGGGTTACTTCAGGGACGTCATTTCACCAAAATGCCAGGGGTAGCGGAAGTGACATCACAGTGGCACGCCCCCAAGAGTGACATCACAAGAAGTGATGTCATTTGACCACGCCCCCACTCGACATCACCGGGAGTGATGTCATTTGACCACACCCCCCCACTTGACATCACAGGAAGTGGCCTCATAAAGCATTGTCCCTCAGCACACTAAGAAAAATATGGTTACGATATCAGTGTATTGTAACATTTCATACAAGCATGGATGATCATATGTAGCAGTGTCAAGGTCCATGTTGCCACACGAAGTGTATGAACCCAAATCCCTTTTTTATGTGTATCCGCCCTGTTATATCAACAGGACTACAGAGCGAAATCACATTCTGGGGGGACATAGGAGAAATCACCATCAATACAACGGAACGCGACTTAGGCACTTTTTTGATTTAATGTTCTTGATAATAATGAATGATAACCACTGATGACACCGAAAAGCAGCGTTGGGATGCTAAAGTGGTCGTACTAATAAACAAGATATAGCAAGTCGGCAACGGGTAAGGTGGGGCCTGGGGATGTGGCATCTACACTGTGCAAAGGGGGCAAAGGCTTTTCTATGGTATGTTGGAAAAACCACAAAACAGTAACCATGGTTAAAGCTCCTGGCAATATGGGTCACTCATGGGAGCAAAAAAGCCATCCTGGAGGGTGTATGGCGAGAAGAAACATGGGATGAAACTATGAAGACTGAAAATGTATTAGCAAACTCATCAGCATAGTGACCAATTGGCTGTTCGCTGCTTCCTTTTGCTCCGGTGTCTCTAATTGCTCTCTACCAATTCTTCCCTGAAGCATTATTGTTCCAGCATATCGCTTTGCAGTGGAAATAGACAATATTAAATGCCCAATTGTTTCTTTCATAAAGAAGGGACGGAGCTATTCTCCAATCATTCGATCACTTTTCTAAAAATGGCGTTTTCACTCTTACCCCAAAATTCCACACGGCGCCGGCCGCAAGGTCAGCCATAGAATGGAGTGGAGAAGAAGTGCAAAAAGGATTACATGTGATAGCGAATAGGGAAGGAAGGACATGAAAAAGTAAAGTGAAGAAAGTGTAAGAGATGAAGAAAAAAAGACGGATAAGAAGCACACGGGGCATTCAAATGTTCTACAAACCGAGATGAGGGGGCTGAGTAGAAAAAAGAGATAGCGTAAACAGTTGTGCTAGACTTAGAGGGGGGAGAGTGCATGGATGAGAAAAAGAGAGGGACAGTGTGAACTGGAGCGGAAGCGAGAGCAGCAGAGAAGACGGGGACACTGAAAGAGAGATGGGAGAGAGTCATGGGGACACTAAGGCAGTGCCTGTATCTTTGGTGATATTGATAAATCAGATGCAAACAGAAACAGCAGAGCAAGGGAAGAGGAAGTCAAAGAAAAAGAGTCTAAAAGAAGACAAGGGATGGCCAAGCATGAAGAGCAAGAACAGGCTGAAATAGGAAGAGTGGGGTAAAGAACACGATAGCGCAAACAGAGCTGGAAAAATAAAAACGGGGGATGATGTAGAGAAATATAAGGAAGAGTGCGAGATGGAGAAAAATATACAGCGAAGAAGTGAAAGGGAGAAATGTTCAGGCACGAGGAAGGAAGCTGGAAAGGCAGAAACGTAGAGTAGTCGAGGGAGAGATGAAGGGAATGGGCAGACACAGAGCCAAGTATAGAAGTAATAATTATCCGTAGAGACAGAAGGAAGCGGTACAGAAGTAAGGAGGGGGGGGCATGTTAAAGCTGGGGACACAGAGAAGAGGGAAAGAGAGAGAAATATTGGTGCAAGGATAGCCGGGAACAGAAAGAGAAAGTCACAGGGGGCTGGGGATGAACAGGGATTAATGATGTAAGGAAAGAGTGAGCGCGACAGAGAGCTGGATGGAGCAGGTAATAGAGAGTGAGGGACAGACAGCAAAGCACGCAGGGGAGCGACGGACGCCTGTAGGTGGGTCAATTTCTCTGGAATGGACAGCAGCGGGTGTAGCTTCTGGTTAGAAACGCCTCATATGAGGTTTATAGCAAATGCCACTACAGTGGGGGTCTCCACGTGCAGTGGGATAGACTACCCGTGGGTGTGGTCTGCAGTTCAATGCTGGCAAGTTCTCCTTAGTTCAGGGGCTATTTGTAGCATCTCAGATTGAAAAACTGTAGGTTTTTTTGCGCCATGGTGGTGAGGGCTGAACCTACCTCTTAACCCGTCCCTCACAGCCTCAATCCCTCCACTCTTGCAGAGAAAGCATGAACGTACATTGCTGCACATATATCTGTTTGCTTTGAAGGGGTTGCTGAACACATGCTGTAGGTTTGCTCCGAGCGAGCATTGAATATTCCCTGAACACGTGTGCAGGTGCTCCGGGGGCCAGATTGGGGTTTGGGGGTGTCCCTTCAGGTGCAGCCCCCCTCGTTGTGTCGGTGAAACTACCAACATCCACAAGACTTTGTAAATGTAGCCTAAACTGCCCTGGACATGAAAAACACCCTCACAAATTCTTACAGAAGGGAAAAGACAGGAAGAAGATGAAACAACTGTTTCTTTCCAAAAACAATGGAGAGACATCCTTTACTGGGTAACACCTGCGCCAGAGAAATAGAAGGTAGACAGTAGTATAGGCTAAATTGGTGACTTGAATATGGGGTGATGGGGGTGGGTGTGATGAAGCCCTTTGTTTATTAAATATTGCATGCTGGGATTTCCTAACTGATTGCAGTGGCAGACCCCAGGGATTATGATCAACGTAGGCGTGCAGTGAGGAGTACCCCGCCCCATCTCACAGTGTGCTCCTTCTGTCAAAGCAGCGCTGCCAAAAGGCTGGTTACCATTTCTAGAACATGGCAGCCGCATCGTGGCCAGAGTTTGGATGACCCAGCGGGGAGGGGAGCGCGAAGCTAGCCACGTATTCATGCACCCTGCGTCCCCCCTCACGGTCAATGCCACTGCAGTGCCCTCCTGGCCTCCTAGGCAAAGGTTCAGGCAACACAGCAGCTGGACTTCACCCTCACCCTTTGGCCTCGTTTCATGAACATGCACACTATTTAGACCTCCCGCATAAGTAGTATTCAAAGTACATCTTTTCATAACAGCTAGGGGTTAACGTGGTGCTTCCTGTCATCTTACAGCACCAAGAAGTCTTTCCGTGGCGCTTCTTGGTGCTACATCTAAAGCAGAACGAACTTTGATCATGGCAAATCTCTCACACTTCGCTTGGAGAAAGTTGGAGGCTCTGTCTTGAACGGTGGCGGTGGAGCTGCTCTCCAAGCACAGAAGTTTGGGGGGCAAAGGGGTATTATTTACCCCCATTGCTTGTGGTCCCATTCTGGAGCGCACAGCCCTAATATTGGTTTGAAATCCATCACAGGGTTTTTTTTCTTAGGAATGGCAGACTTTTGGACTAACAGGGCAGGCATCCTGTTGGCTTATTAACCCTCACAAATAGAAGAGCACTCTTTGGGCCTAGTAATTCTAAAAATACGGGGTGCGGAGGTGATAAAGCAATCACCTGGCTCTAGAGAGCAGAAGGAGTCGTGCAGACTGTCCTCAGCCCAACACCTCTGCCGGCACATAACACGCCGAACTGCAACGCTCATTAAGAATTAACATTGTGCAGCCTGTTTCTTAATGTACGGGGGGGGCTGTGCCAAGTATGGAAGGGGAGGTGTGCAAGCCACTACATGACTGATCCCAAAACACGCTGCTGCTGCACCTGCCGGGCCTTGTCACGGCCGCAGGCCAGCCAGCACCCGCCGCCGGGCCCTGCGCGGGCACGGCTTTGAACTGCCAGCGGTGGCCCAGGCCAACCAGGCCCTGCGCCGCGGCAGCACAGAGCATTCGAAACACATGAACACACCCGCCCCCGACCTCAAACTGGGCCTGAAGTTGCGGCGGCCGCAGGCGAGGCCGAGGGCACAATGCACAACAATACACATGCAGTGACGTGACGCAGCAACTAATAGCCACCCAGGCCAGCACACAGACCCGCCCCGAGCGAGCCAGTCAGATACACAGTCAGCCACACTACCAGTGCCACCCACCCCCAAACAGTAAACTACTCACGTTTTTAGCTGGCCTTCTTGCCTTCTGGACACATGAGGAGCATGCGACTTCTTCTGCCGGAAAACAGTACAAAATGGAGTACCCATGAGCACGCAGCATGGCATGCTCGAAGCTGTGGCCACGCCCCCTCCTCCTCTGATTGGACGAATGCCAGAGGTCGCAAGAGATTGACAGAGGTCGCTGGCCAATCAGCAGCGGTCGCTCTTGCGACCTCTCGCGACCGTTAAATGACGTCCCTGGGTTACTTTAAATAATTTTTCACACACAGTAATAACAAGAGGTACCCAGTCCATCACAAAGGCCTTAATCCCCACAACAGACCTGCACATGTAATCTGGTAAACTGACTCTACATCCTTGATCCACCTGTTGCTCTCTGAACAGGTCAGGGTAACTACAGTCCAAATAGAGAAGAGGAGGAAAGGCGGTGTAATGTAGATAACTCCCAGAAGAATGGCAAACCCTCTCAAATCACTATAACCATTCCCATAAATGCCCTAGCAGGAGTCAAGAACTTTCGGGGAGCCTGGCACAGGGTATTGCTCTTAGAGGATCTATGGTTCAAAGCCCACCTTCATGTAAGATTGCCTGCGGTTCTATCCCACCACCATAAAACAGCTGTTCTTTCTGGCTCTAAGCAGCGGAAGGTGGGTAGTTACTCTCATTTCACATGGGAATTGAGACTACCTACACCTATACTAACACCCAGGATTGTGGAGGGCCTCGAAGCCTCACCAGTCAACACACCTCCTCCACTGAGATATACTCACACCTTACTCTAGGTAAGGGTGTCAGGGGCACAGCTGCAGCCTTCCTAGTGAAATCTGAGGGTGTGCAAATCTAATAATCAATGGCCCTCATTACATGTTTGCCGGTCTGGAATTAACAGTGCCGGTAAAACCGTACCAGCACCGTTTTTCGGACTGGCAAACTACGAGTTCTACAGGCAGGTGCCGTACTGCCCGCCAGGTCTGACGATGTGGGCGGAACAGCACCCACACGCAGAGATGCACGGAAACACCGGCACCATTACGACATGGTGCCGGTGTTTCCGCGGTCCCCATTCCCGTGGAGTCTGAATGGGGATTAACAGAATTGCCAGCGCCGGATTTACCGGACCACTGGCTTGTAATGCCCTGGTAAATGTGGCAAGTACAGCGCCGTTAATTCACTATGGTTCTGGCGGCAGCCTGCCGGTTTTACCGGCATGGCTATCGCCGGACTCGTAATGAGGGCCGTATTGACTAGTAGGTTAATGGGCTTAAAGTGGATGCAGACCCTTTGTGTTCAATAGGTACAGGGAGGGAGTGGACCAGCCTTAAGCGGGATAAGGGTCTCACCTTGATTACACTATATCAGGTGCCTTAAAAATGCTAGCTCCTTCAGCAGCAAATACTCATGCTGCGAGACTACTCAATCACAGGGCATTCAGAGAAATTCCCTAACACCTGGCAAGTGTGTGGTTCCATTTGAGCTGCTGGCAAATTTCAACATCAACACATAGAAATAATTGTACTGAGGTCGCTTCTGTTTATTAACAGTTCTCTGTCATCACTCAAAATGCACATTTACAGTTCTTTGCTTTTTCTAGAATGATTCCTGTAAGTTTCATAGTTCTGTATAATAAAAAGACATGCTTCAATGTGTGTGTTTGTGCTTGATTTGCAGTTATTGATGTAGCATGCTAAAGATAAGGTGTTCCATGCCCTCAGACAATGTTTGGAATATTATATTTAGATCAATCAAGAAGTATCAGGATTTTTTTTTTGGGAGGAGGGTCTGTTAAAAACTCTATTTGGGGTGTTAAATGGGCTTCGTTTTCTGGCAACCCTGACCTCAGATGGTTAATGGAACCCCAAAAAGACTGTTGCTGTAAAATGGCCTGCTGCTAAGGGTCTTGTCTGTGGTGGGACCCTGCTCCCTTCGCCCTCTGCATCCTGCTCCTGCCTTGCTGTTTGGAAGTGCTGGTCTGGACTCGCCTTATCTGTCCTTCAGTTCTCCTTCCTAGCTGGACTGGCTGCTCTTTGTTAAGCATTTCCTGCGCCTTTTGCAGGGCTGCTAAACCCTGGGGGCCAAGTGCCTTGAGCTGGAGGGTATTCTTGACCTGGTCGTTGGTTGACTTCATGCTGCCCCACTTCAGCTCCTGTGTCGCCTCCATCCATTGCTCCTGTGAAATTCCTTGCTGGCTGGCTGCCCTCTCCTGCCCACTTGGGCTGATCGGAACCCTTCATCGTGTTTCTCCATTTTCAAGGTGCTGACTTCATATCTGGTGCTACTTCGGTCCAGTGACTCTTCCCACCAGGTGTCCCGATTATTGCTGCTTTTAGTCGACCGGGTCTTTGTTGACGGTGGGTTCAAGCCGCATCTTCTCAGAATGGCCACTGAGTTCCCTAGCCGTTTCTCGACCGAATCTCCCATCACCTGCACCGCGAGTGAACGTCCCTGGATCCTAGGGTCATGAGATATTCTTCCTTTGGATCTTCAGGGGTATCCTGGAGCTGAAGGCAGAGGGTTTCTTTCTGTCTCCCTGTGACCATCTATTGCCACTGACAGGCATTTCTCCTGAATCTTCTCTGCTCCCTTCCCTCTCCCAAGGCTGTGGTCTCAAGCCTGCAGCTGGGGCCCTTTCTAGGGCATTCCGCTCTGGTGTTCTTTGGTGTTGGGTTCTTCTTTCACAGCACTGGTGTTCTTTGGTGTTGGGTGCTTCTTTCATAGCACTGGTGTTCTTTGGTGTTGGGTTCTTCTTTCACAGCCCTGGTGTTCTTTGGTGTTGGGTGCTTCTTTCACAGCACTGGTGTTCTTTGGTGTTGGGTGCATCTTTCACAGCACTGGTGGTCTTTGGTGTTGTGTGCTTCTTTCACAGCCCTGGTGTTCTTTGGTGTTGGGTGCATCTTTTACAGCACTGGTGTTCTTTGGTGTTGGGTGCATCTTTCACAGCACTGGTGTTCTTTGGTGTTGTGTGCTTCTTTCACAGCCCTGGTGTTCTTTGGTGTTGGGTGCTTCTTTCATAGCACTGGTGTTCTTTGGTTTTGGGTGCTTCTTTCACAGCACCATCAGTTAGAACGTTCACTTAACTGATATATCTTTCATAACCAAACTAAGTGTTCCCTTTGTTTTGTAAGGACAAAACCTTTACACAATTCTGAACTTATACAAACTAACTGAACACAGGTCGTTAATCAGACTTTGGCATTTTTCTTGCCCCACGCCCTGGGGTCCCTGGAATTCTCTGCCAAAACACTGACTTTAGGCGGTACTGTTATTTATTAAGGACATTAAAGGTAATGCATCACTGCACTCTTTTCCCATAAGATAACATTGGACACTTTGTTACAACGTTCTTTTATTGTAACAAAGGCAGTGTATTACATTTGAATGGATGCTGGTTGCACCTCTATGCCTAGTTTCTAATTATGTTAACTCTTTACCCTTTCTCTATGTAATACCTGATATGTTTTCAGCTTATTTTTTACTCATGTTTTAGAAGCGATGGACAATTCGTGTATTCATAGTGATACCAAAACATGTGTATGTCCTTACCTGTCTACTTAGGATTCCCTTTTCTCCCCACTATTAGCACTATACTATGTAGAGTTTGACACCGGACATCGGTCTTACTTAAGTTCCTGAGTGGGGTAGGTCTACGTTAAGGTACTTGTATTGTTTTTATACATTCACTGTTTTTTCTGTGTGTTATGTTGTTCCCTTCGGTCCTTATTTAAACTTATAGTTGCTTGATGTGAAATTCTATAATGAAGAGTATATATTTGTTCAGCATACCTGTGTGGTGTAAAGTGTTGGATTACCCATTGAGGCTACTTGTATCTACCTGTCAGCCTTCTGCTTCCCCTGAGTGAATCCAATACTGCTCTGCCATTGCTACCAATAAGGGTGATTTTGTTTTATCGGTACCAAGTGAAAAGGTAGTTTTATTTCATTTGAAAAAAAAGATACATTTAGAAATACCTCTCTGTGACTGCACAGAGTGGTCTTCCTAAATTGAACTGGCATGCCCCTGCCACAACAAGTGCGCACAGGGGCTCACAGGCCCGTTGGGACACGGAAGAGCCATCCTGTCGCAGGAGAAGAGATGTTTCTCTGTGTGTGCGCGTGTGTTCATGTGTGTGCTTTTGTGTTGCCTGTTTGTGTAATTGGGAGTTTGGGGATTTGCGGTGGGATGGGCAAGGCAGCAGCAGTTGTGGAAGGAGGGTTCGGGATGATTTTGAAGACATCACGCCAGAGAGGGTGGGGTTGTGGGGCAAGGCAATGGGATATTTTTGCAGACTGCCTAAAACCGGAGGAAAAATCCCCCCTTTTTTTGTAAGACGAACTTGCAAAAAGCGAAAATATGACATAGAACCGGTTCATTTTATGGGTCACAAGGGTGCAAAGTGTTGAAAATATATATACCCTTATGGTAGATGTTCCCAAACCTCTCAAAAGAGAGCCCTGGAACGATCTTCTTGACACTTGATTGGGAATAATTGGTTTATAATAAGGAAAACCCTGTGCCTAGCCCTTAAAATTGATTGTGTAATTGTCAGTATGCAAGGGTGTGTCGCGTGTACCCTCCAGAAAGTGAGTATGTCAATCTGTACCACTTCACATAAAAACGTTTATAGAACATTTCTGAGAGGGAGCTGGTACCAAATCACTCAAAGTTGTCAATGGGCCTCATAACGAGTTGGGCGCAAAGGGTTACCGGGCACCTGTAAGGACAACGGTGCCAGTAATCCCTTTGCGCCCTATTCCGAGGTCCCTTTGCGGGTCCCGCTAAGGCCGCCTGGTTTTACCAGGCAGCCTTAGCAGGAGCAGTAAAGGGTCCAGGGAGAAAATAACGGTACCGTAAATTCCGGTACCATTATTTGCACCTTCCCCATTCCCATTGAGCCCTATGGGGGCTCAAATGGGAAAGGGGAATGGTATTTTCAATGGGTACTTACCGGTCCCGCAAAGGTCCCACTAGACCGGTAAGTCCCCATTGAATGAGGGCGGACTCGGTACCGTTATTGGAGGCCCAATATGTTCAATACAAAAGTACATCAATATTAGACACTTTAGAATGTTTGTAAAATAATTTGCATTATATATTCAATTTTGAAAAAAAGGTTCTCATCACTGTATAAAAACAATCAAGACACTATCATTCGTATTGGTTTAGAAAGAAAAAATGTATGTTTCTGGAAGCTTCCATTTTTCTATGATATCCCATTTCCTGTTTTTAGTCAATGTTCTGAAGATTATATTGAGATGGTATACATCTCAGCTGTGTTCAGCGTTTGCCATTTCTGCGTTGGGGTCCCACTTAGACATTTTCTATCAATATATTAATATATTCCTGACACCTGGCTTTTCACTTTGCATGCTGGGAATTGTAGTTTTTTTTCTTCTCCCATTATAAGAATGGGGCTACAAGTCACGCTGTCCTGTATTTACAATGCGAAGTGGAAAAATACAAGACCTAGAATGCAACAAAGCATCCAGTACTGCGTGGGCAGGTGCTGAATCACGTGTGGCTTGATGGCTGACATCCCACTTGATCTAACATGTTTGGTATGAGAATCTTTTGTGCACAAAGTGTGTCCATATCCGACCTTCTCCCTCCTCAACTAAGCGCCAACCCCGGCTCCCACAGGTTCCAGACAGGGCTCAAGACGCACCACTTCCAAACTCTTTGCCTCCAAGAATGAGAGGGCACCAGCATACTTTTGCCTTTAGCAATTCTGGACGATTGAACTATATTCATACATCATGACAGTAAGAGCATTAGCGCAGGCTTCACCGCTTGACAAGGCTTGACTTGCGCAAGCATTCTGTATATGACGGCTCTTCCTGTTGACATCATCCTAAGGAGGTGTGCGCCCAGAAGTGCTTAACAAGCACATGCAAGACATCACACATTTCTTCAACTTACAACCCTCACAAAGCCAACCATTACTGAGAGCCTGCATGGTCCGCACCCTCATTCAAAGTGTTCTGAAGCAGTCGGAAAGCGGCCTGTAGAATAAACTATTCATGTCCCTACAGTAACTTATAATGTTCAAATGACAATTGCAAGACATGTTTGATAACGACCTATGCATTAGCATCAGTATGACAGAGTGCAAGAATAGAGAAGCAGATGATTAGGTCTTCAGAGCCAAAACATCTCTGTTATAGTTCCTAAGAATGCATTTATGTTTAAGATACTTGAACGGGCAAATGTAGGTAGACCAGGGACAAGCATTTCGTGCTCAAGAGCTAGTACTTTGGTGTACACTAAATCGGTATCAAACATAAACATGAAGCTTGAAGTACTGAGGAGAAATCACCAACTGAGTAAAAAACAGCTAGAAATGGACAGAGAAGTGCATCATAGAGGATGAGTGTCATTATTGGAAAGCAATACCAGACAGGTAAGATGGCCGCCCGCCCAGAGGACCAATCACTTGAAAGGCTTTTGTCAAATGCTGAAGGAGACTGTGGAGCATTGGGTTGGAATGGGCATATCTACCAGCCTACTTGCTCCGGTGAATCAAGGACCACTGCCATGGGTGGATGTAATGGCACTTGAGAGGAGAAATTCAGAAAGGCACAAGAAGAGAAAAGCAAGCATTGGCAAAGCCAACCATTTGGGCGTTTGTGTACCTATGGGATAGGCATTTGCTAGGGACTGACTTAATAGGGCTCCTGTCATAAGATCGCAACAGCTGGAAAGTAATGATTGCCTCGGCATGTTGTGGAAGTATCTGGCACATGCCTACCAAATACCTCAGGCCAAAAATGTTGGCTTTATCGTTGCTTGTTCTTAACAGAACGTCAGTGCATTTAAGATACATAAACTTGGGTTTCAAAGACCTAAACCACCCTCAGGCAAGTAGAGTGGCTAACCTACTCTCTGAACTATGCTTCTCACAAAGAGTGCTTCACCCTACCCACAACAAAGGCAGGATACTCGATTGGGAGGCAGACCACAATTGCAACGCCTCCATCCTATCGATCTCCCCCCAAATCTGGACAGACCACCACCTTATAACATTTGCTCTAGAAACCAATAGACCTACTCCTACTATCATCCATTTAGCACCACCCATCCCGGCAAGGAATAAGAAAGAAATCACCCCGAATAATTTACTCCCACTTATCCTTCCCACAATTAATTCACTACCAGACAACCTGGACCCTGAAACTCTAGTGAATGAGTACAACAAATTGATGTCCTCTGCACTGGACTCAATTGCACCACTTAAAATGAGACAAAGCAAACCCAAAGCCCACCTCAATTCATGGTACACCCCCCACCTGAAAACACTTCATACCAAAAAAAAGCAATGTGAAGTTGCATGGAAACTACATCCCTCGGAAGAAAATAAAAGTATGTTAAGGGATATTTCTATCCTCTACAAAAAGAAAATACTGTCACCTAAACGGGAAACTTATAACACTAGAATAGCCTAAGCCAACTCTAATATGAAGGAACTCTTCATCATCTTAAAGGAAATAGAATCTCCCATCCCAGTGTCAGACAACTGTGTCAAAGACAAACTATGGTGCACCAATATTCAGCAAGCCTTGGCTAACAAAGTGACAACACTCCAATCCAAAATTGCCAAGAAAAAATCCTCCCTTAGTCTAGATACCATGCCCAAAATAGCTATCACCACTCCTAAGAACAACATTGACACTCCTTGTTTCAAGTTATCTAAAGTATCCATTATTGAGACTGAAAAAATTATACTGTCACTCAAACCATCAAATTGCCAGGGAGACCAATGCCCAGCCCAACTGATAAAGGACGCAGCCAGAGACCTGGCTCCCTTCATCTCAAAACTTATCAACGCCTCATTTGCTACAGGGTCTATACCAAGTAACCTAAAAGAATCCTGGGTACTCCCACTGCTTAAAAAACAGACCTTAGTCCCAGCCATACCCACAAATTACCGCCCAATCACCACCGTGCCATTCCTCCTAAAAATCATAGATAAAGTGGCGTACTAGAAACACTTAGAAACTAACCACCTACTAGGAATACGGCATTCTAGCTTCCGTCCTCAGCACGGGACCGAAACAGCCCTTTTAGACCTAAATGCACAAATTGACGAGCTGAGGGATCAAGGGAAACCTGCCTTACTCCTCCTCCTGGACCTATCAGCTGCATTCGACCTTGTCGACAACAAGGTCCTTTGTAGGCATCTGGACATGGCTGCGCACTTCTCTGAAGAAGCCACAGCATGGATCCAATCCTTCCTCAATAACAGGACCATGAGAGTCTTCTCCTCCTCAACAGCAGCAGACTCCATCCCCATCACATGCGGCGTGCCCCAGGGATCTTGTGTTTCCCCCACACTCTACAACATCTTCACAAAGCCCCTTTTCGATGATCTGGACCTTCTTGGTATCACCTACACTAATTATGGGCATCAGGTAATATAATCGCGGCAAAAATGTTGTGGTAAAAAAATATCATGCCAAAAATGCCGCAGTTTGACCTGGTAAAAGTGTGCCCCATTATACCATTTCAGGGGAGCAGGTGTTGCGGGGGTGTCCCTTAAATGGTATAATGGGTCCAGGGGTTGCGGGGGTGTCCCTGTTACGCTCACCTGGTTCCCACGGGGACGTCGATCTGGACCGGCCTGGTGCCACGTAGAGCCGAGATGACTGACTGGACACCCCCACTTACTTCGTTTGTCGGCTCGTATGAATAGAATTTCTTTCTGCAAAGGAGAAAGGGAATTAACCTCCCATAATTCAAGCGTTAACCCACCTTCCACTCCCATTGTCTGCCCACTGACCACTCCCGATGTTCCCTCTTGTTCTCACCTGATGGTTTAGAAAGGTGGGCTCTCCATCCTGCATCGAGCGCAGGTGCGCGTAGACGACCAGTTACTTCACTGGCGTGGAGGAATTGGTGAGTTCCAGTATTGACTCCAGAATCCAATAGTTTGTAAGAGTTCAAATGTCTGATCTTCACTCTTTCCAATTCCTTGTAGGTTGCCGACTTAACCACCACGAAGAGTCCAAAGGGCAGTTGGTGAGAGTCAGGTAAGTCTATAGTGGTTTTCCCTTAGGGGCCGGGGTACGGCGATGATGCAGAGTTAACTGCGCCGACCCGATATGAGGTGAGTACCCCCTGCGGTAAATCAGGTAAGTCTTTGGGGGGTTGCTTGTAATGTCCAGTGGTTTCCCCTTAGGGGCTGGGGTGCAGCGGTGATGCAGAGTTAACTGCGCCGACCCAAGATGAGGTGAGTACCCCCCGTGGTAATCTGGTAAGTCTTTGGGGGTTGTTTGTATTGCCCTTTTGCATTCCCGTGCTCACCTGGCTTTTCTTGTCCCCTTAGATATCAGAGAGCGGTGTGGAAATGCACAGTCTGCGATGGAGTGAGGAAAAGCTGCACTGGATGGTGAGTGCAGCGCGGTGCTGCGAGGTGCGTGACGATCCGCGTGCGATGACTCCTTCTTCAAGATCGACGACGCGATGGATCAAGAATTCAGGTAAGGTTTCAAGTTTGAACCTCTTCTCCTTCTTTCTTTTCGTTTCCAGGTGATCCAGGACTGAAGAGGGCGTGGCTGAAGACTGGAAGATGCTGGAGGCACGGTGAGCGTTACGCTGCTGAATGCAGAATAACGCGAAGCACGTGTGGCTGTCCGGGCGTGGTTTAAATAGCCTAGGAAGAAGTCCCAGGTAAGTATTCTTCCACAGCCCCCACCCGAGAAAAAAGTAGTCCCTTAGGTAAAATAGTCCCTCCTAAGCCCCATTTGGCTTGTGGCTTCGTGCCGCATGGTCTGCACCAGGTGAGTATGCAGCATGGTCTGCATTAGGTAAGTTTTCTGTAATGAGCCTGGTGCCCATGGCGCCAGGACTGACTTTATCCTTATGAGCCTGGCGCCATAGGCGCCAGGACTGTACCCAAAGAGCCCCTAACTGGGGTTTTTGGGCATGCTTCAAATGGCATGATGCCTGCTTCCGGGGTTGCTGGGCCTGGTCTGGCTTCCCGGGGGCAGGCATCATGACAGCACTCCCCCTCAAGGCCCCTCCTAAAGTCGTTCTTCCCCCTGGCCTTGGTTTGTCAGGAAATTCTCGGTGGAACCTCTTCACTAATTGAGGTGCATGCACGTGGTCACTAGGTTCCCAAGACCTTTCCTGAGGACCGTAGCCTTTCCAGTCGATTAGATAAAAGATTTTTGATCTCACTTTTTTTGAGTCCAAGATGCTCTTAACCTCAAAATCAGGCTCTCCGTCTATGAGGGTGGGGTCTGGAGGTTTGGTTAGTCTTGTTCCAGGTTGTACTGGCTTCAAAAGGGATACGTGAAAAACGGAATGAATCCGCATATGAGCAGGTAGGTCCAACTTGACAGCCACCGGGTTAATGATGGCCTTGATGGAGTAAGGTCCTAAATACCTGGGGTTAAAGTTCCGTGTTCCCTTGAGTGGAATGTGCTTAGTGGCCAACCATACTTGGTCCCCTATCTGGTATTGCGGTGCTTCACTCCTGTGCAGATCCGCATCTTTCTTGTATTTTTCCTTAGCCTTTCGCAAATGTGCAGTTGCTTCCTTAAAGGCTTGTGTAATAACAGTGTGGAGATGGTCCACCGCAGGCATCTCCAAGAGTTGGGGCGAATCAAGGTCCGAGGTTCGAGGATGGTGTCCATAGATGGTAAAAAAAGGACTTTGTCCGGTTCCCGATTGTACGGAATTATTGTACGCATACTCGGCAATCCACAGAATGTCTTTCCAGGTACCCTCAGACTGATGTAGCATACAACGCAACTACTGCTC
Organism: Ambystoma mexicanum; assembly: GCF_040938575.1. Lineage (NCBI taxonomy): Eukaryota > Metazoa > Chordata > Amphibia > Caudata > Ambystomatidae > Ambystoma > Ambystoma mexicanum. The sequence goes on from NC_090931.1 coordinate 213,599,886, forward strand.
AAGAGTCTGGTTGGTCCTCTCTGTTTGACCGTCGGTCTGAGGGTGGTGACTGGTGGAAAGCCTAACATCTATCTGCGCCAACTGGCAACATTTTCTCCAAAAATGCAAAATGAATTGACTGCCCCGGTCCGAAATCAACACGGATGGAAAGCCGTGTAGGCGAACAATGTTTTCAAGGAACTCTTTGGCCAAGACTAAAGCTGAAGGTATCCCTTTTAAAGGAATAAAGTGAGCCATTTTGGAAAAAAGGTCCACAATAACTAAAATGGTGTTAAAGCCATTGCACGGGGGTAGATCTGTTATAAAGTCTAATGACAAGGTATGCCAAGGAGTGGGTCGGATATCCAAAGGTTGCAATAGTCCAGCGGGTCTTTTCTTTTGACTTTTATTTTGGGCGCAAATGCCACAAGACATGACAAATAATTGAATGTCTTTGCGCCAGGTGGGCCACCAGAATTGTTTCTTAATTTTGGCTTCAGTTTTTGCAATACCAGGATGTCCTTCCAGTAAGGTATCATGGTACCGGGAAATGACAAGTTCTTGTAGTTCCCTTTGTGGCAGAAATAGCCGGCCTTGGTAATAAGATAAATCATCGGTGACAGAATACTCTGGACCTTTCTTGGCCCAGTCCTGTAAGGCAACTGAATCAAAGAGCTGGTGGATCTTTTATTGAATGTCCTCTAGTGAATGCATGGACGTCAGGCCAAGGATCCTTTGTTCAGGAATTATGGGTACAGGTTCTAAGGCTATTTCTGTTTCTCCCATTCCAATTCGGGACAAGGCGTCTGCTTTACCATTTTTACAACCTGGTCGATAGGTTATTACAAAATCAAAGTCGGCGAAGAATAATGCCCAACGGAGTTGGCGCGAAGATTGGGCCTTAGCTGTCTTTAGGTATTGCAAGATTCGGTGATCGGTGACGACCGTGATGGTATGTCTGGCACCCAGCAGATAGTGCCGCCAAGCCTTGAAGGTGGACTTGATGGCTAACAGCTCCTTGTCGGTAATGGCATAGTTTAATTCGGGAGCCGAAAACTTCCTTGACCAGAATGCCACTGGATGAAGCTGGTTAGTTTCGGGATCCCTTTGGGAGAGCACTGCTCCCATGGCTGAACTGGATGCATCCGTTTCCACTATGTATGGAAGCTCAGGGCGCGGGTGTCTCAATACAGGGGCAGATGTGAATTTTGCTTTTAACTCTTGGAAGGCGTTTTCGGCTTCCTCTGTCCACACAAAGCGTTTATTCTTTCGCAATAGCGTAGTAATGGGATGCACAATGTGTGAGAAGTCCGGGATAAACCTGCAGTAGAAATTGGCAAAGCCAAGCATGCTTTGGACGCCTTTGACTGAAGTTGGCGAAGGCCAATTAAGAATTGCGTCCACCTTACGTGTATCCATCCTGATTCCTCTCGGGGTCAGAATTAATCCAAGGAATTCCACTTCCGTAGTGTGAAAGACGCACTTTTCCAGTTTAGCATATAGTTTATGCTGGCGTAACTTCTCTAGGACTGCTCGGACGTGCTTTACCGCGTGCATGCGTGATGGTTGCTCTGGATCTACAAGGACCATGGGTATGGTGAAATGCGAGGTCAGAGTGTCCTTCTTTAGGCTCGGCAAGCGGACCTCTACACTTGCCGGGCTTGATCGTTTCCCGAGTCAGGTTCTAAATGGCTTTCGTCTGCTGCTCCTATCGTTTTCTTGGGTGGTTTTACTGGGCAGTTCCGAAGGAAATGACCGGTAGCTCCGCAATAGAGACATAATTGCAGTTGTCGTCTTCTTTCTCTTTCTTTCTGCATTAGGGGTCTTCTAACCCCCCAAGTTGCATAGGTTCTGGGGCATCTACTCCCTTGGAGCTTACGTGGGTTTTAATCAACACCCTATTCCCAAACTTGGTTCTGTCAGCCTTTCTGGTTTGAAGTCTGTGATCCAACTGGACCACTAAATCTATATATTCAGCACAGTCCTGAGGCGGGCTCAATATTTGGGCTAAAACATCTTTGAGTTCTCCTCGAAGCCCTCGATGGAATAATGTGATTCGCTTGTCTTCAGGCATTCGGTTTCCACTACTAATCTGTTAAAGGTTGCAATGTAAGATAAAAGATCCTGATTACATTGCCGTAAGGATAAAAGTTCGTTATCCAAAGCCTGTCCTTGGGAGTGTCGGGCGAATAGTCTTTCCATGCTTGTTCGAAAACCCTGGAAATCTCGAAGAATCGGGTCATCCTGATTGACTAGTGGAATGGACCAATCCGCCACACTGCCGCTGAGATATGACAGCACAAAGGCCACCTTGGCCTGATCGTTCGGGAAGGCTCCAGGTCTACATAAAAAGTGCAAGCGGCATTGATTCATGAATATAGCAAACCTTTTTGGGTCTCCGGCAAAGCATTCAGGCGGAGCGAAGGGAACGGCTCCAGGTAGATTTATCTGCACCGGGTTACTCAGTGGTACTGGAGCTGGACTTGCCCCAAGTCCTGGTAGAGGGTTTGTCCAGCCTGACTTTGCAATAATTGTCTGGCCAAATCATCGGTTCATTCTTTTGATACTATCAGTTCTTTCCTGAGGGCATTAGTTTCTTGACGGGCGGAATGCACTTCGGCCCTTAATTCCCCTAATAATTGGGCCAACTGATCTGTTTCCGAGGTCTCCATGACGCCCAGGTGGGTATTTGTGGGTAGGCTTCGCGTTCTGTTACGCTCACCTGGTTCCCACAGGGACGCCGATCTGGACCGGCCTGGTGCCACGTAGAGCCGAGATGACTGACTGGACACCCCCACTTACTTCGTTTGTCGGCTCGTATGAATATCTTTCTGCAAAGGAGAAAGGGAATTAACCTCCCGTAATTCGAGCATTAACCCACCTTCCACTACCGTTGTCTGCCCACTGACCACTCCCGATGTTCCCTCTTGTTCTCACCTGATGGTTTAGAAAGGTGGGCTCTCCATCCTGCATCGAGCGCAGGGGCGCGTAGACGACCAGTTACTTCACTGGCGTGGAGGAATTGGTGAGTTCCAGTATTGACTCCAGGATCCAATAGTTTGTAAGAGTTCAAATGTCTGATCTTCACTCTTTCCGATTCCTTGTAGGTTGCCGACTTAACCACCACGAAGAGTCCAAAGGGCAGTTGATGAGAGTCAGGTAAGTCTGTAGTGGTTTTCCCCTTAGGGGCCGGGGTACGGCGATGATGCAGAGTTAACTGCGCTGACCCGATATGAGGTGAGTACCCCCTGCGGTAAATCAGGTAAGTCTTTGGGGGGTTGCTTGTAATGTCCAGTGGTTTCCCCTTAGGGGCTGGGGTGCAGCGGTGATGCAGAGTTAACTGCGCCGACCCGAGATGAGGTGAGTACCCCCCGTGGTAATCTGGTAAGTCTTTGGGGGTTGTTTGTATTGCCCTTTTGCATTCCCGTGCTCACCTGGCTTTTCTTGTCCCCTTAGATATCGGAGAGCGGTGTGGAAATGCAGAGTCTGCCATGGAGTGAGGAAAAGCTGCACTGGATGGTGAGTGCAGCTCGGCGCTGCGAGATGCGTGACGATGCGCGTGCGATGACGCCTTCTTCAAGATCGACGACGCCATGGATCAAGAATTCAGGTAAGGTTTCAAGTTTGAACCTCTTCTCCTTCTTTCTTTTCGTTTCCAGGTGGTCCAGGACTGAAGAGGGCGTGGCTGAAGACTGGAATTTGCTGGAGGCACGTTGAGCGTTACGCTGCTGAATGCAGAATAACGCGAAGCACGTGTGGCTGTCCGGGCGTGGTTTAAATAGCCTAGGAAGAAGTCCCAGGTAAGTATTCTTCCACAGCCCCCACCCGAGAAAAAAGTAGTCCCTTAGGTAAAATAGTCCCTCCTAAGCCCCATTTGGCTTGTGGCTTCGTGCAGCATGGTCTGCACCAGGTGAGTATGCAGCATGGTCTGCATTAGGTAAGTTTTCTGTAATGAGCCTGGTGCCCATGGCGCCAGGACTGACTTTATCCTTATGAGCCAGGACTGTACCCAAACAGCCCCTAACTGGGGTTTTTGGGCATGCTTCAAATGGCATGATGCCTGCTTCCGGGGTTGCTGGGCCTGGTCTGGCTTCCCGGGGGCAGACATCATGACAGTCCCCCGCATGTTTTACATGGACTGCGGCACAAAAACGGCTGCATTTTTGCCGCAATATTTTGTTACCACAGCAATTTTTGCCGCGATTATATCACATGGACCCTAATTATGCAGATGATACTCAGATTCTCCTACCACTTACTGGCGATTATGAAAAGGATTTGGCCTTGGTGAACAGGGTGTATCTCATCATCCAGGCATGGATGGCCACTCACGGACTATGCCTGAATGACAACAAAACTGAAATCATTATCCTTGGCACACTCCCTACCCTAAAAAAAAACTGGGCCCTAACTATTCCTCTTTCAACATTGATAACAATCAAATAACCTCCGCTCATGTGGTCAAAACTCTGGGTTTCTATTTGGACTCTACCCTATCTTTCAACAAGCAGGTCAACGCGATGGCTTCTGCCACCGCTTACACCTGCAAACTGATAAGGGCAGGCAAACCCTTCCTATCCAACAATAGCTGCATCACACTTGCTAGAGCTCTTGTTTTATCGAAGTTGGACTATTGCAACTCGCTCTACATTGAGGCCAATAAGGAAGTTATCAAAAGAATTCAAATCTTGCAGAACAACACGCTTAGAGCAGCATTAAGTATTCCCAGAAGAGCCCACATCTCTGAATTTAGAATAGCCAACAACTGGCTTTCAACTCATGAGAATATCCAGCTAAAAGTAGCCTCACTCATTTACAAATGCCTAAACAATGCCGCACCTCGTTATCTTTCTACGAGAGTTCACGAGAATAAATCCTACAAGACTCACCAGGTCCTCAAACTCTAACAACATCTCAACACCTAGATTTAAACTATCCAGAGTTGGTGGCTGTAGCTTCCAGGTCAAAGCAGCTCAACTATGGAGCTCCCTACCATCCACCTTGCGAACAGATCAACCACTTTCCGACACAACCTTACAAGGTGGATCAAAGATGTGGACAAATAATAGACTACTAACTAACCGGACCTATTCTGCATGTCCTTCCACTGTTTGTATTTTTGTACACACCTACCTCTCAGCATTTACTTCCTGTCTGAGTAGGACTGTAAATACTTGTACCATTATTCACTGCCTTGTATATATGTTTGTCTCCATATTTGCCTTGTGTTTCTGTAACTAAGCTGTAAGTTGTCATATGCAATGCGCCCGGTTACCCCTGGGTCTGGTGCACAATACAAGTAATAAAACAAACAAACAAATAAATAAAGTGGCTGAAAGCACACTTTGTTGAGGCATTTTTGATACACCAGTATCTATTTACAGCTGTAATTCAACCATTAACACCCAACATACTGTGTAGAAATAACACTGGCAGGCTGAAGTTTGATGCTATTTCTTGATAGAGCTAACTCAAATAGATCCCAGGAGAATGTGTTTTGGTCCAGCAGGTAGTGAGTGGGAATGGCCATAGGGCTTAGCACTGCCAGGGGAAATCAATGGGGGTGTAAATAACCAAATAACACCCCCTAGGTGTGTATTCCTCCTCACATGCATTCTCCCTCATACCCTGCTTCAATGCAATACGTTTGGCTTATAGGTGGCACATAAGCACCACCGAGTGGACCGAACTAAGTAGCTAGGTGTCAGTCATGTGATTATACAGCAATGTTTTAATTAAAAATAAACATATGAAAATCTGAATATGTCACTGTGATTTTCACATGGTGGACCAGTTTAAGCAAGGTGCAGAACAAAGGGCCAGTATTTGGCCCCTGAGTTACATGACCCCAGGCAATTCTCTCCATGAAAGACAGATGAAGATGGCGTCTCAGAGTAGCCAAAACTAACAATCATTGCATTCATGTTCATGAATTGCCTCCTTCCCTTCTCCCACACTTGCTGTGTGGTTTCAATGAATCTGGTGCTTGATGTTCAGTTTACTTGATGTGTATGCGCCTTACAAAGCACAATAAAATAGATACAATGAAATGAACACTAACAATACAACTGTGCATTGCCAGTATATTGCTGTGTGGAAATTCCAGTCTCCTCCACCTGAACCTATGGCAAATCCATGTAGAGATTGTAGAACATCAAGGGATAACACTGAACCTTGAGGAACACTCCAGTGTCATCGGAATAAGGTTGGATGCAGCCTCACATATGTTGACCCCCTGCATATGACTCGTCACAACCTAGCAAACCCACGATGCGACCCAGCCACAAAAAACCCCATGTGATCTGTTGGAAAGCTGATCAGATCCCCAAGGTGAAATATATCCAATGCTCCTGCAAGTCAAGTGGATGAACACATTGGGTTCTTCACGAATGTGCACTGTACCATCAAACAGTTTGCGCACTGCAGTGTCAGTGCTATGTCCTATACGAAAGCCAGATTAGTAGGGCTGGAGTAAACCTCTTGGGATGACCAATTTATTTGGATCACCACACATGCCTCCATTCTTTTGTCTAAATAATGAACATGTGGAATGGGCTGTAAATGGCCACTATTGCAGGGAAGATAGTGCACCTTTTCTGGAGGGATGAAATAGCCAACCTTCCAATAGTCTGTGAAAAAAAAAGCCTTCTATTGCAGAGAAATAGTCACATGAAAGTAGAGGCCAGAACATTGGGATTACACTCTTAACCACTGTAGCGTGTCCCTTTCTTCCCACTCTTCATTAGACCTGCATCTGTACATTTTAGGGTAGCATTTAAGATAACAAAATGAGGAGGGGGCTCAGGGGCTTGGTGAACATATGCAAATGTAGGATATAAGCTCGGTCACAATTTCAGTACATGTATTTTGAGAGTATGTCAAATGAATGAGCATTCTTCAACAAGTTCAAGTCTATTTTATTATGAATATGTAGCAAATCCATAACGTTTGTAGAGATCAGCACATTTCGTTCTAATACAATTACAATCCATTTTTGCATGGTATGTTGTACAATTCTACATACAAATATCAATGGTGGACTAAAATACATGTCATGCATATAATCAATTTATGAATCACTTGCAGCGCTAAACCCAAAAACATTTCATTTGCGTCACTAAAATTGAAGATGATTTTAAAAGGAGGCTGTATGGCAATACATTCTCTAGGCCCAGGGTGAACATGGTTTGGCCCCCCAGATGTGCTGGACTACAACTCCCATCAGCCCCAGTCCGCATAGTCAATAGTGAGAGTTCATGGGAGTCTTAGTCCAAAACATCTGAAAAGCTGCAGGTTGCAGGCTGAGCATGTTCCCCTTCCTTGCACTGTGCCTCTCTGTTATGCATTTTGCCATTTTAAACTAATTGTCTCCATCGTTCGGAACTAACACATATTTGAACAGTTCTGTGTAGTTTGAGACCTTCTTTTCAAAAGTTGTGATTAAAATGTTGTTCCTTATCTATGATTACTAGAACAGAAAATACTAAAAATGCTTTATAGTCTCCAATATTTTAGATTACAGATGCACAACATGCAAGTGTTTGACTAGCAATACTATTTTTCCATATTTCGCTTCTGTGGAAATGGTGATTGGGCCTCATTTCGAGTGCGGTGGTAAGGGGTTAACGGCATCGGTAAGGATGCCCGTGCCCCTAACCCCTTACCGCCGCATTCCGAGGTCCTTTAGCGGGTCCCGCTAAGGGACCAGGGAGCTAATAACGGGCCCGTTATTAATGGGCCCGTTATTAGCTCCCTCCCCATTCCCATTGAGCCCTATGGTTCCAAGGTTGGAATGACCCGGTTAGTCCCCATTCAGGGAACCCGGACCTGGTATGTGGTAAGGGGGTAGCCATTGTGCTAACAGCACCATGGCTACCTCCAAACTTGGAATGAGGCCCATTGTGTCTTAATATAGTTCACTAGTGTATTTACTGTTTGATTAAAATACTGCTTAATTGAGCTTCTATTACCAACCGAGCTTGGGTGCTTGATGTTTAACTCGACGTTCTTTGCTGCTTCTGCAAATTTCAACCCCTGTCCTTAAACCATGATTCAGTGTTAAAATCAGACCTTTGTTCAGCCGTGGAACCTGCTAGAAAAGTGCATAACGCGGTACATCTGGTGTCTACAAAAAAATGTCTCTTCAGTTATTCTGGAATACAACTCCCATCAGCCGTAGCCAGCATAGTCAATGATGACGAATCCTGGTAGTCATAGTCCAAAGCATCTGGAGAGCCAAAGGCTGCACAACCCTGCTGCATGTCTTCCAGTAGCCAGCGCTTCATTGGCTCCCAGGTGGGAAACATGTTAGCCCAGTAAAGGAACCCCTTCAGATACATTTAATCTGACAGTCTCCAGTTCCCACTGTATTGTTAGTGTTATTGTACTGAGGTTAAAACTGGGAGGCTCAACTTACGTCATGGTTATTTTCAAGAACATGCATATCTTTGGCCTTTATTTGTCCGAAAATGTAAGACCCATATCAACCAACTGCAGTGCTTTAAGTGGGCCGGGGCCTGCCGGGGCCGGGCCCCATCAGTCTCCAAAAAGTGGGGCTGAGCCGGGGCCCTGCCGGGGCCCCCAGTCCCACCGCACGCAACATTGGCGGGATGCATTATCCCGTCGCGGCCGCAGCCGCGACGGGACATGCGCCTGCCATGAAGTCAGGCTAGCTGACGGAAGTGGCAGCCAACTGCAGCGATGCTGTGCCTGGCTGCCACTTCCGTCAGTCATAGTAACTGCCTTTGCAGAGCCCTCGCGCGAGGAGTCACCTGAGGCAGTTACTGTCCCTTTGTTTCCCCAGGTCGCAGAGGCGTCTTCAACCCTCGGCGAACCTGGGGATTCCTCGAGGTTTATAAAAGATGGCTTGAAAAATACACAATTCAAGCCATCTTTTATAAAGCTTTGCCGACAGACAATTTTGTCCGTAGTCAAAGCTTTATAAAAGATGGCTTGAATTGTGTACTTTCAAAGCCATCTTTTATAAACCCGAAAACATGGCCTGAAAACTAGGCAAACCGTAAGGTCTGCACACAAATATATATACATGTTATATATCTGTGTGCGTACCTTACTATGGTTTGTGTACTTTGCAGGCCATCTTTTCTAAACATAGAAATATGTTACATATGTTACATATTTCTATGTTTAGAAAAGATGGCCTGCAAAGTACACAAACCATAGTAAGGTACGCACACAGATATATAACATGTATATATATTTGTGTGCAGACCTTACTATTTGCGTGCTTTTTAGGCCACGCCCCTCCCAGAAGCCATGCTCCCAAATGAGGGCCCCCTCTCGATTTCTTACCCCACTTAAAGCCCTGACCAACTGTGCACGACTTTGCTGCGTGACCTTTCGATGGTCTTTGAACTGAGTGGGAGACCTAGTACTTAGTAAAATAAATCAATGTGCCACTTGATTTAGTCCAGGCAGTGCTTGTTTTTCTTAGCTAGATCCCTAATAGGCGAGCCTAAAACTCTTACCCCCAGGTATTCATGTTGAGCTATGTTCAGAAATTGACACAGGAGTGGTTTCTGTTGGCCAACCAACATCATTTGTCATTATATCGTTAATTTAGTATGTGTATGTATTTGTATGAATTGCTTTAAGCATTAAACAGTACACAAAGATAACATTTTTTTTAAAAAAACGAAATAAATAAATTAAAAAATGATCATTACCAAGCTGGGAATAGTTAATTTGAAAAAAAGTCTGAAAAGCATGTAGTGGGATTCATAACACGGTCTTGTTCTTTGCTTTTAGTTCTTCATCGTCTGTACACAAGAGTATATCCTTTCCAAAAATTCTCCAACTTTGGGACACTTGCAGCAGACATTTTTCATTGTGGGGTTTCTTTACAACACAGATTTTTACCCGGCTGCACTAAGAGCATAGAAAAGTGTCGCACTGCAAGGAGAGGTGGCGGGTGGTGTGTGTGTGTGTGTGGGGCGGCATAGTGGAAAGGTAGGGGATGAAACCCGGGGCATTTTGGTGGCGGGTGGGATGATGGACGTCATGGATACGTAGTGGGCGAGGAGGAAGCACCGCAGAGCCGGGAGACTCAGGTAGATAAAGGGTTAAATGGGTTGGAACCCTCTCCTTCCTGGCTGCTTGAGGCAGGCATTGGAGGTGAAGGGGGAGACCCCCCATCAAGGAAGAGTTTAAGGGTGGGACCGGGCAGTTAGGAAAATAGCTCGATGGATTTACTGCATGGGTCAGACCTGAGGCAGACAATAGATGCAGAGTCAAGACATGGAACCTGTTTCACCATAGCAAATAATGTCTGACTGCTAATTGAGCACCCTTTAAGTTGGTGTTGAAATATTACCTATGTGTGTGTGTGTGTGGAAAGTTATCTGCATGTATGGAGAGAGCCGCTGGACCAAGTTACACCTTTCAATAAAATGGACTGTTTCCATGTTTCAGGAACAGTCATATCATCTCTGCTCATGAAAACATGATTGTTTTGAACCCCAGTCTTGTTTATATGGAGCAGAGGAATAGTTTAACGCTACTCTAAGGTCTCTTGTAAATTCACAAGTATTCAACTTTTTGATGTTTGCAAACATTGTCATATTTTACTTGTCCAATCACAAAAGAGTCACAAGAACTGTGAACGTGATACCGTGATACCTGTATGCATCTGGACATATGTCTGCACCCAGGGTCTAACTTTCCAAGAACATTTTTGATAAATATTATTCACAGATGGTCTCAATCACACTTCAACTATAAGACAGTGCAAGAGTTATTATGATTTTAAATAGGGTCCAACTAAGGTCTGTCCATCTCTCTCGCTCTCTTCTTCACTGGTTCCCCTCCTCCCTAGCCCAGATTTCCCTAAACTCCAATACGGTCACTAGACATCAGTGAACCTCAGAGTAAACCCTACTATCTAGAACCGGGTTGACTAGTTGTGAAGGCTGGGCGGCAGTATTCAAACTGTGGGGCACGACCCCCTGGGGGGCCATGGCCTCATGTCCACGGGGTCGCGCACCCATAGTCTGAAAGAAGAAAACACATCATTTTTAATGTTTTGTTTTATTCAAGAATTTAGAATCTAGAGATTCTAGAAAAGAAAAGAAATACTCAGGGGTGCCAGTTGTTTTCTTTTCATTTTTGCATTATTTTTGATTGTACCCTCTTCCTGGACTGCGGCTTTGTGGGCAAAATCAAAATAAATGCATAGGCATGGGAGCTGAAAACACTAGCCCACGTGTAGCCCTAAGCATACATGAGGAAAAGAAAACGGGAGAACACTGATCTGTTTGACAATTTAGTGACAGGTGAGAGGAGTATGAGTGGGCACTTATGTAGGAGTGACCCGCAAACACGCAGGTGCACTGCTGTGAATACTTAGAAAGTGAACTGCTGAGAGAAGAGAGGGCCAGGTGTTTCTACGGATTGATCGAGGTAGGATATGGTAGGATTTTGGAGTGAAAGTAAATATGGGAGCTCTGTGCTCATGAAATGCCAGTATCTTAAAGTGGGCAAATGCAACAGAGTTCTGCACGGTTTTGCGGTTAAATGGCAGAGAAATCAAGCACTCCTGCATGCGTGGGGCTTTCAGACAGATTTTTTAAATGTTGCTGCTTCCTCTGGCCAGATTTTTATAATTCAATGATCACTAGTGTGGTGTCGAAATCTGCCGGCTGCAAGAGAAAAGGCAAAGCCTTCCTAGACTACCCCAAAATGCAATAACCTAAAACCCACGTCCCTGCGACATTTCTTTTTGTTCATTTCCTTTGATTCAGCCAGCCCCTCTGCAGCCCTCTCTTTCGGGATGTACATGGCTGCACTCTTCGCTCGGTCCGTGGAGGGCTCCTAGAGTCATGTCTGGCTCCCAGGCTCGGCCCTGGCGAAGCCCTACCTATGAACTCCAGGGTGATTTTTAATACTGTTCTCTTTGGGTAAAAATGTAATTATACACTGCGCACTTGGGACATAATGAAACCTTCCATTCAGCCTCTTTAAGTTCTAGCGTTCTTGGGAATGGTTTCTTAGAATACTGCGTGTTTAGGGCATTCTCAGTTTTTAGAACATAACTGGATCATAGATAAATACAGCAGCTGTCACGGATGTCCAGTAAACAATGCCATGACTTCCCCCTGCCCCCCCCCCCTCCCATGGCAATTGCAAACTGTTTGGCTTTTTACCCAATGTTTTAAAAGAGTGTGCTCTAAAATGCAGCATTTTAACCCTTTATTTTATTTATTTTTATGTTGCCCCCAGGGAGAACTCCCCCCCGCCACCTCCTGAACCCTCCTTCATCGAATTGGGCTCCCTCCCTACGCTCGGTCGCTATGCCATATCTGGGGGAAATATTTATGACCCTCCACTTAAAAAACTCGCCAGCCAGCACTGGCTCTGGGACTGTGCTGGGAGCAGGGTGGGGGGTGCCCAGGGACTGTGGAGGGAGCAGGATGGGGGGAACCATGGGTTAGTGGTAGGAGCAGAGTGGGGAGAGCCCAGGGTCTTTGGTGGGAGCAGGGTGGGGAGCCTAGGGAGTGGGAGCAGGGTGTGGTGACGGCAAACAATAGTTCGTAGAAATTTGGACTTACTGGGTCTCATTACGACGCTAGAGGTAACCATGCCGCTTTTTGCAGCATGGCTACCCCCATTCCGGGTACCGGTTCTGGGTTCCTTGAATGGGGAAATACCGGGCCATTCTGACCTTGGAGGGCCTGGTATTTCCCCATTCAAGGAACCCGGACCCGGTCCATCCATATTCCCATTTGAGGCTGCATAGGGCTCAATGGGAATGGGGAGCATGATAACAACGGGCCCGTTAATGATGGGCCCATTGTTAGCATGCTGGACCGCTTGCGGGACCCGCTAAGGACGTCTGGTAAAACCAAGCGTCCTTAGCGGGTCCCGCGAGCGGACCTCATAATGAGGCAGTAGGGGGTTAATGGGGCTGGCAGCTCTACCGGCCCCGTTAACCCCCTTCCGCCTTCCTCATAATGAGGCCCACTGTCCATTTGGCATTTTTGGGGGGGCCTGGCCTGCCCACACTTTGCCCAGGGGGGCACAGGCCAAAATATGTGTAGACCACTGACCTAGAGGCAACCACCATATCTCTTTTGCTTTCTTCAGCGTCTTCTAGGTAAATCCTAACCTGGGGTTGTTTAATAAGAATGGTCATAGAAATTGGTGCCTTCCAATCATCCACTTCTCACTCATGCTTTCTCCTCTTATGACCTTCTACTCTGCACCCTCATGTTATATCCTTACTTTCTCTTTCTTCTACTCTCCTCCCTCCTATTCTTCCAACACACTTATTTCTCTCCCTCTCTCGTTCCCTCCTATGCTATTTCACCTCATGTCTATTCATACTCTCCCTCTCCACTACTCTCCACTGTACAATACACCCCAGCTCTGCTCCTTCCACAGTCACCATCCTAGAATAGAGGTTACTCTCCGAAGATCATTCAGAAAGCTGCTCAGAAAGTAAGGGAGATTCCAAGGACAAACAGTCTATTACAAAAATAAAAGGATACTTCTTTAAACCTTGTATATGTGAAAACCTATTCACATTAAAGTCCTCAAATCAAACTAATTCTCAAATCCAATTTGAACATCCTACATTAGTAAAGGTATTCCCTTCTGTACCCACCTTTGCTTACAAAAAAAGCCAATCGATCAGGGATCTGGTGGTAAGATCAGATATCGATGTTACAAAAACCAAACCACCACCTTACAGAGGCGCATTACCATGTACGAACTGCCAACCTTGTAACAATATCATAAAAGGACGGTTGTTAAATAATGCGTACACAAGGAAACTGATACCATTAAAACATACTTCTACTTGTGATTCTACTAATGTGGTATATGGAATTAGATACCCCTGCAGCATTTACTATGTAGGAATAACCACAAGGAAAGCAAACACACTTGCTGGACGGAGCATGGGTCTAATAAAACTGACTAAATCACCTTTCTTTTTTATTTTTAATTTATTTATTGTGCCATAGCCAACATTTGACTTTAAACACTTCTCAAAGACAGTCTTATACCAGAAAAAAGAAAACTACTACCTTAAATAAAATAAAAACATTTGAATTCCTAAATTATTGATTTTAAAAGAAAAACAAATCTAACACAGACTCTAAAATATGAGAGAACAGCACCTGCAAACAGAGAAAAAACAGAAGAAGAAGAAAAGGAGAAGAAGGAGGAAAAGCAAACAGGAAACCACATATTTCTACTTTTTAGTCTCATAGGGACTAGATTTAAATAAATTGCTCATTTGAACACAACAGGAAAAAGAAACTTAAAACGGGAGAGACTATTCCAACCTCCTTGGCACCCATTTGCCTTCACATCCTTCTCTCCTCCTTTCAATTTAGTCATTAATCAGATTAAGTTCCCTCAAAGCTCTAACAAGTTCCATTGAGAGAGTGGACTCATGACATGAGGATAATCTACACCAAAATTGATTTGTATTTAACCATGAGAGATGATGGACAGATCTACCAAATCTTCTTACCCTCATACTCCAAGTACCTGAACAGTTTGATAATAAGTTTTAGGATGTCTGATTAACGGTGTTATCACACTTATCGCAACTCGGAAGTATTTTCCCTTCACTATCTCTTGTAGCCTGGATCTCTAGGGTTGGGAGTAGATTTAGACGAAATCTAAGAATAGCTAATCCCAGCCGCAGATCTGGAGATTTTTTTTTAGATAGGTGGGGTGTACTGATAACCGTATATCAATCACTGCAAAAGAGGCAGATCTCTTTGCCCTCCTCATACTATCTATGGTATCAATCCAGTCACGCTGCTTCATTTTATCCTTCACCCTGTCCGGATTACCCAAAAGGAGATCAACCTCACAACACACTTTCGCTAATAATTCTGAGCATCTTTGCTGGAATTTGGTCAAAAAACAATTTTTACCCAGTTCCAGCTCTTTATTTACGTCCTCAAATAAAGAGTTTTTTGGGAGAATCTAAAACTACTCTATATAAATTCAGCCATTTCCATTGGAACAATTATCTGAGTGAGGCAAGGGCTAATTCATACCTAAGGGCGACTATTGGGACAGAGTCTGGTAACCTCAATGTGCGTTTCCCCAGTTTAGCTTCAGATGTGTCCCATTCAATATCCAGAGCTAAGCATTTATAGTCTAAGCCAAAAAGAACTATTGTAACAACCTTGCCTATATAGAATCTCACTAGAGGAAGTATGAAAAACTTACAAAATTGAGTCTTGATTTTTTTCATTTGCACTCCCAATTTTACTATTTTTAGTTCAATTGATCGCAACAGATTGCATTTTGTTGGAAAAGAGCTTATTGTTGCTCCCAAGTATGTTAATTCCTGAACCATCTCAATAGGTAATTGGTCCAGGCTCCAAACATAGTGCTTCCCTAACCTTCTAGGTTGTTTAAATCTAAGAATCTTAGACTTTAAAGGGTTAATAGTGAGACCATTATTTCGTGCATAATTTTCTATTGCAGACAGAAGACGTTGCAGCCCTACATGAGAATGATCCAGGTCCATAACGTCATCTGCATATGCCAGCCAATTAATTTTTGAGTTTCCAATTACGTGGGATAATTGTCCTATATCTTTCAACCACCCTGCTAGGTCTGCCATAAACAGGATAAACATAAAAGGAGCTAATAAACATCCCTGGCGGACCCCTCTCTGTATCCTAATCGGATTTGACAGTAGGCCTGCTCTAGTCAGCCTTACCCGCATAGAGTTATTAGAATGGAGTTCTATCAGAATTGCGAGTAAATTGGTAGGAATACCCCAGGCATCTAGTTTTTTTTCCATAGGAGGTTCCTATCAATAGTGTCAAAAGCTTGTGAGAGGTCCAGCCACGCCCCATAAAGTGGAGATACCCCTTTTTGGAAGGACGGCGCTGTCAAACAACTCAATACCAGCCCATTCAGTGAGGTGGAAAGACCCATTCTGAATCCTGATTGCTGCCTTGGTATTGTAAGGGAGTGAGGGGTCCCCAGGCCCCCTCGCGCCATACACTCCTCAGTACAAGGCTTGGACCACGTGCCTCCGGTAGTGGGATTGCCCCTTGCCCTTATGTAAAGTTAACCACGGTTGACTACTACATAGATGGGACTACTGAGCAGGACACGGGGCATCCATCTTTTGTGCCCCCTTTCGACTCCATCTTGGGTAAACAGGCCTCACTGCGATAGTACAGCAATGCTCAGCTCCCCTTCCACCGCAGCAGCCAAGGACAGAGACACACACACACAAGGCACGCAGGCAGCTGGCTGGTCCCCACCCTTGCACTCCCCCTGCGAAGGAAAGCTCTGCGCTTCCATTCTCATGCTGAAGCCAGAGAAAGTTGCAACAACCAATATGATACAGTTTTCTTCCTCTGAGATCACTGCTAGCATGAGAACCAGCATGTGAACCAGGATGAGCTAAGCACTTTCTGCTCGTTCGTCCCCATAAACGTGCAAGATACCCACCCCCATTTAGAACAATTTATTGCCATCTTGACCCTGCGCTCCCTGTAAGGTATTTCTTTCAAGTGCCAGACCCTTGCCTGTGCTGCGAAACTCACCCAACACGTTCCGGAAGCACCTCAAAACCTTCCTCTTCGCTTCTGCCTTCTCTCTCCCTCTCCCTTGCTAAACCTGCTAAACTCCCCACTGAAGTCTGCACTAAACCTGCATCTGGGCCACTCTGTGACCTCGGTCCAGGGCCCAGCCACTCTCCACTTGCACTGCCTCCCTGGCTCCTCCTGCACTGTGGGACTGTCACTGCATCCCTACAGACCCCTTCCCAGCACTTGCTCTGCACTTACCTCGCACTTGCCACCAGCTGGCCCTTTTATTTATTATTTATTATTTATTATTTTATTACGCTACTTACCTTGTACTGCACTTCCCCCCCCCACCTCCTCCCCCTGCACTTTCTCCTTTTTCCCCTTACCTCTGCACTTGCACGATCTGAATGACACCTGGCCTAGTAGGATCGTTTGTCTGTCTTCCCCTTGTTTCCCTCCCTCCCTGCCTCGTCGCGCCTTGAAACACTTGTGTATAGGCGCGTTACAAATACCATATCATATCATATCATATCATATCACTACTAACATTAAGCATTTTACTACAATATATGTTTTTTCTCATACTAATAGGTTTGAAGTTTAGGAGATATGTGAAACACAGCTTAATTCTTTTTACATGCACAATAAAGGTCAAGGCCTCTAATTAAAGCCACGAATGACCCAACTGTACTGACAATAATTATTATGTGTCACTAGTGTAGAAATATGAAAAGTAGCATAAAATGTTTTAGATAATTTGTTATTTAGTGTTTTTGAAATGCAACATATCAGCTTAGGTAGTGACCACAGTGACCGGACCCTGACCTGCGTGGAACACAAGATATTTGACGTCCGTCAACTCGTCAGCCACTTAGCCAACCAGAAGGAAGAGATGCCACCCACACCTACAGCACCACACCGCCTGGCCAATCGGGTCCATTTTGCACTTTTTGTTAGAGTTACTTTAATTGATATATATACAAGTTAATGTAAATGTTTGGTGGGAGTTTTTTTGGGTTATTTCCTAGCTGGAGAAATAAACCATCCTTTGAACTCTTGCAGCCGGGTCTCGGTGCCTTCTTCCCCGAAAGGGGTTGGTTATTTTATTTTTCTCTCACACGTAGTAAGCCGGGGAAAGGCACCTACATTTTTGGTGACCCTGACGTGATTTAGAGAGGTGCCTCGAGGCCTGCACCGCCCGGCAGCGAGATCCAGGGCGCCCCCAGCAAAACCATCACCTCCGCGGTTGACCAGACTGTGCACACCAAGAAGAAAGGGTCAAGGGTTCCCGGTTGACGAATACCCGATCGAAAAGGCTGCTCGCCAAGGCAGGCCACGGCTTGGTTGGGGGACGGACCTGAGCGAGGTCCGGCCGTGAGCGGCGACCCTCGGAGTACCTGACTGAACACGTGGAGTCCTGGTTGCAAAGACCCCAAAGGAAGGTAAGGGGAAATACGGGAAGAAGGGAATTAGCAAACAAAGGGAAGGTAGCTAAGAAAAGGGTCTGTGTGAGTGATGGTGAGGCTTTTCTGATCTATCCTTTATATGTCCATTAGGTGTTGTAAGAAGTGAGAAGAAGAGAAGTGGTATCCTAGCCCGTACGGGGTAGAAGGTGGCACCGCATAGCATTTGTCCCGACCAAGTGCAGAATAGAGATAAAGAGAAAAATAGTAGGGGTCTCATATATTGAGTAGACTCGGAATAGTTTTAGAATATTCTTTTTCCGTGGATGTAAGAAATCTTGATTAACAAGGGGAGTCCTGGGAGTCCCTCTGCCAGACATTAGTCCTGGTTACGAGAGACTTACCCAGAGTCTTTAGCTCACTATCTTTCACAGAGAAGAAATATCCCAAACATATCAGTCTTTGTCCTGCCCTGGGGCAGTCCAGCACCGAAATGCTAGGCAATTCTCCTCTGAACAAGAGTACCAACAGAAACCCCAGACACATGTTTCGGTCTGGTTGGACCTCATCAGTAGGGTGGATCTGTGCCTCTCTAAGAATAGTGAGCAAGGGGTCCACGTCTGGATTCCCCTAGTAACTTAGAGTGAGACCCAAAGTTACTTAAATATGCAGATTAACAAGGGGAGTCCTGGGAGTCCCTCTGCCAGACATTAGTCCTGGTTACGAGAGACTTACTGTTAGGAAAGATTTCGTTATTGTAGGGAACTTTCCTTCCATGTGGCAACCCCTAAACTTTTTGCTATTGTTTTCAACCTGTTTTCTTGACTTTGCCAGAGAAGTGCAGCCTTCTGCCGTACTCCTCTGGGCTTTCGCTCCTTTCTTACGGGGAAACTGACATGCCCTTAAGACAGTCAGTACCGGGGAACGCTGTTTCCCGTAGTTTCTTTTATCGTGTCGCCATTTTAGTGCAACACGACACAAGAGGGCACTGTAAGCTAAGTTACAGCTCTCTTGGGTCTCTAGCCTTCTACAGACCCTAGACACTCTTGTAGGATGGTTTTTGGATCGGTGCAAGTCATTCAGGGACTGGGCTGGTGGCAGCGATCATTTGGTTTATTTTGAGCTCCTTTTGCCGTTCTGAGCACCTTTTTGCCGCGAACACAAAAGGGTGGCCCGGCTACCCAAAATGGCCGGACCACGAGGCTCCTTTGTCTCGTCCACTGTCCGTCTTGCTCCCTTTACCTTCCCCCGGGTCAGGCGACCCGGGGCCTTCCTTATTTGGGCATGTAGTTTCCCGCGAAACACGGTTGCTTTCGCGGGCTTCTACATGTCGTTTGAGTGCCCCCAGGATGTGGGCTGGGCTGTCTGGTCCCAATACACATCCTGGGTGCCAGAGAGTCTAGGGTGGTGTGAATGCCTGGGACCACTGTGGTCCGTGATTGGTCCACGTATGGTATGTGTGTTGATGAGCGGATCTCCCATTGGCTCCCCTCCGTTTTGGCGCGAAGGGAACCGTGGATAAGAGGGAGCTGGAAACACCACTACCATGTCGATCTCCTGAGTTCTTACGAACCCAGGGATACAGGAGCCAAGTATCCTGCGAACACGAGGCTGGACCGAGGAATCGCTGGTGACCCCCCTGAAGAACTTCTGCTCCTCATTGCTGTCGTCCGGTGAAGCCCTTTCCACCTAAGATCGAACCAGAAGGCCTGTACTGGCGCTTCGACCTATTGGAATAGCAGGACCAGCTATTCCCGGCACCTTCATCAACTCCTGCCGTAAGCCTTCGGAAGTGTCTCTGGGCCATCCAGTTGACTGACCAGCTTACTAAGGAGTCCTGCTCTGTAATCGCCGACAGGTTGGGTGGTATTCTGAGTCCGGGGCACGCTCACACGCTTCGTTTGCTTAGCAACCCTAAGCTAGAGGTGAACGGTGCTCGTTTGGCTTGAATACACCCGGCCGTTCCGTTGCCCTGCCGTGGCGACAAAACTGTGCAGGATTCTTCGATCGGGACGTCTTTTTACTCTGCACGACGACGAGACGTTCCCTGCTCTTCAGAACCTGCCAGAAGCTGCATCTATCGAGGAGAAGCTCGGGCCTGCTTGCTTCGGGGACCGGTGAGTAGATTAGCTAGGATCTGGTCGCCCTCCTGCAGTGCCCCTTGCTTTTCCCCGCTGTAAATACAGCACCCCTTGTCCGTACTCGCGCCCTACTTCTGCCTCACAGTGGAGGCTGCGCTAGAGTCGCGGACCGTGTTCTCCTTCATTAGGGCACCCTACAGAGCTGTCCAACGTCCTCCGAAGAGCTTCACCTTCTGCCCATTGGCACCGGCGGGTGCAGGTACTTTTGAGCGCTAGGCTCCACTCTTCGTAGGGATTGGACTACCATCCAGTTAGGGGCCTCAGAAGGCGGACATATCACACGCATTGGTTCGCACTGCCTGTTTTCCTTCCCCTGCAGGTGGATAACATATTTCGTGCTGCTAATGCTGTGAAACTGTGTATTCTGTATATATATTGGGTGGATAGTGTATGTGTTGGTTTAATATCGTTGTATATTGCTGCTTTTACTGTGGTTATTAGTTTCAAGGCCTTAGAATAAATGTGTATCTATTTTTGATATAAACAACTGTTTGGAGTAGTTTGTAAGCGCTCTTGCTTTGTGTGCTCACTGCGGGCTTTCAGTCACCCTCACCCCTCTTGAGACCTAGTCTTGACCGCCGCGATCGCTACCTTGATTGGTCTGGCTTGTCCAGAGGTTACCCTGTTCCAAGTAATTAGGTTGGCCTTCTGAACTTCTGCGCCACCAGGACAGAGTTCAGAAATCCGTCTTAACAAATTGGTGTACAGCGGTGGGATACGACTGAAGGTATCCAGTGTTGCGCACGAGCTAAGGCGTTTTCAGGTTATTCCAACCAGGACACGCAGTAAAGTATTGAATATAACGTTAAAAAGGCCATAGTCCTATCAACAGTATGGAAACGAATACTTTATTAACCTTAAATGCTTCGAAATCTGAAACATTGAAGAAGATGTGTGCGGAGAGAGGGGTTTCCTCTCAAGGCACTAAATTGGAAATGATCCAGAGAATCGTGGCGTGGCAAGAAGCGCAGCTTGACGCTATAACTTCCGAGGACAGTGCAGAAGGTGGTGGGGCTGCTCTCACTGGCAGAACCGACGGTTCTGCCGCTGCACTGATCCATCACGACCACGAGGACAGGGAGGATGTAATGTCTAACGTTTCCTCTGCCAGTGTTGATGGGGAGGCTATGCTTGAATTCAAGAAGCAAGAGCTGCGGTTTAGGCAGCAGGAGCTTGAATTCAGCATAGCCAAACTGAAAATCGACCAGGCAGAAAAACAAAAAGACAGGGATCACCAGTTGGAACTGGCCAAGCTTCAGTTCGCAAATGGGTCCAAGGGTCCTGGACATGGTTCTGGGGCTTCCTCTCATCCACGGTTTCCAAAAGATCTGCTCAGTGTGTATGAGGAACGAAATGACATTATGGACTGGTTAAATGCGTTTGAGTATGCATGCGAGGTTCAAGAGGTTGATAATGCGGATAAGATTGCATGGTTACTCAGCAGACTGCCCCATTCTGGTTGCAGTGCCATTATGGAAATGTCGAAGGCTGAGCGTGCTGATTTTGCAAGGTTGAAGCAGACTCTCATTTTAAAGTTTGGGAAGACTCCGACCCAATATTTGAAAAGGTTTAGAGAGTATAAGAAAAAGGAAGGTGGTACTTGGGTGTCGTATGTAGCTGAGTCCCTGAAAAACTTGACTGGCTGGGTTGAAGGTTATAAGGTTTCTACCTTCGAAGGCATGATCAATCTGGTCATGCTGGAACACATTTTTGCTTCTTCTTCCCCGGAGCTTAAGCAGCATTTGGCCGATTCGAAGGAGATAGATCCTAAGAAGCTGGCCATTGCAGCAGATTTATGGGTGTCACATCGAGTGTCCCATAAGGACAAAACTCATCCTGATAAGCAGGAGGAAGGGAAAAAGTACAAGGATGTGGTGGGTGGGGAATCTGCTAAATCTTCTTCCCAAAAGGGCCACAAAAAGAAAAATAAGGGTAAGCCATACGAGAACTCACAGGGTAGCGGAGGTTCGCCTCCGAAACAGAACTCTGGTTATAATAAGCCTCCCTACGTAAACAGACCCAATGGGGCTTGTTTTTCTTGTGGAGCAACTGACCATGTGAAGGGGGATCCCCGGTGTAAGGTTAAACCTTTGGGGGTCCACTCCGCTAATCTGGCCTTCTCCTCCTACGAGGAAGAAGAGATTACAGGAGCATCCTTCTCCTCAGACTCGTTTCCCAGCGGGATCGAGGCTGAGGTAGTTTTAGTGTCCCTGGGTTCCTGGGAGCCTAAAGTCGCAGAGGCGTATGCTAGGATTCCGGATAATACCAAGCACTACTTTAAAGACAGTGTGCTGATCAATGGAGTGGATACTCCAGCTCTTAGGGATAGCGGGTGCAGTCGAACTGTAGTGGATTCTACCTTGGTAGACTCAGAGGAAGTTGCCAGAGCTCCTCTGATGCCCACTAAGTTGGCTGACGGCCCCCTCCGTATGTTTCCCGTGATCCCTGTTAATCTAACTTTAAATGGTACAGCAGTTAGGATTCCAGTGAGCATTCAGAGAAACGTCCCGGGAAAGGTCTTGTTGGGCAATGATCTCAGAGCTCTAGGGCTCGTAGGAGACACTGCCGAAAGACCCTACACACGGTCTCAAGCACGGGCAGCATTGGCCAAGTCCAATACGCCGCCCCAGCCGAAGGGGAAACCCAAGGCGAAAGGAGTCAACAAGTCCCGACGGGGGAAAGAGAATATTCCCCCGAGCTCGCCTACCACTGCGGTGGAGGGAGTTGGTCAATCGCCCGAGCCTGACGAGGAGGTGGCGATGCCTGAAGTGTTCGACCCCAACGACCATCCTGAACTAAAAGACTTGTTAGTTGAAGGAGGTCCTGATAGGGACGACTTCAGTAAGGGCCAACGTGAGTGCCCATCTCTGGAAGGCCTAAGGAGACAGGCCTGCTCCCAGCTTGAGGGGGAACCTCCTGGGAAGCATCGGATTTATTGGGAAGGTGGACTCCTGTACAGTGAGCCCACAGAGTCTACAGAAGGAGACCATAGGAGGTTGGTGGTTCCCCTTTCTGTTAGACCCTTCCTCCTGCAGTTGGCGCATGAAGTTCCCCTTGCTGGTCACCTTGGAATGAAGAGGACCAAGCAAAGGTTATCTATGCACTTCTACTGGCCCAAGATGGGGGTGCAAGTAGAAAGTCACTGCAGGAGTTGTGCCGCCTGCCAGTTGTCTGGTAAGGTTGGCGCAACAATCCAAGCTCCGTTGGTACCGCTCCCAGTTGTGGGGGTACCATTTGAAAGGGTAGGGATCGACATGGTTGGTCCCCTTGACCCGCAAACATCCTCAGGCAATAGGTTTATCCTGGTGCTGGTCGACCATGCAACCAGGTATCCTGAGGCCGTCCCATTTACAACTGTAACTGCCAAGTCAGTTGCAAAAGCTTTACTCGGCATGTTTACTAGGGTTGGCTTCCCTAAAGAAGTTGTGTCGGATCATGGCAGCAACTTTATGTCGAAGTATAGACAGGCTATGTGGAAAGAATGTGGGGACACCTACAGGTTCTCTTCTGCATACCGCCCCCAGACCAATGGTCTGGGGGGGCGTCTCAACAGGACGTTAATGAGCATGATTGGGGCTCTGGAGGAGCCTCAGAGAAGAAAATGGGATCTTCTTGTTTCATGCTTACTGTTTGCCTACCGAGAGGTACCACAGGAGGGTGTTGGCTTCAGCCCCTTCGAACTTCTGTTCGGTCATCCCGTACGGGGACCCTTAGCCATTGTCAAGGAGGGATGGGAGATGCCCACTCCCCCTGTTACTACCAATGTAGTTGATTATGTGCTAGGGCTCAGAAAACGGATGGTACTTCTGATGG
Source organism: Ambystoma mexicanum (assembly GCF_040938575.1). Lineage (NCBI taxonomy): Eukaryota > Metazoa > Chordata > Amphibia > Caudata > Ambystomatidae > Ambystoma > Ambystoma mexicanum. The sequence continues at coordinate 213,623,757 of NC_090931.1, forward strand.
GCCTGGCCAGTGATAAATTGAAGGCAGGGCAAGCGCTGGTGAAACATTGGTACGACCAGAAAGCTTCCCTCATCAACTTTACACCTGGTCAGCAAGTCCTGATCATGAATCCAATAAGGCCTCGCGCTTTACAGGACAAATGGTCAGGCCCTTACACAGTGGTGGAGCCCCTGGGTGAGGTTAGCTATTCAGTGGACCTTGGAAGGCCTGGACAGGCTCTAAAAGTGTTTCACGTGAATAGGCTGAAGGCTTTCGGCCCAAGCGTCGAAATCGCAGCACTGCTACTGGCTTCAGACGTTGTGGGAGAGGAGTCTGAACCTCTCCCCGACCTGTTCCCAAGCAGTCCTTCAGATAGCTCTTTTGAGGGTGTCCGAGTGGCCCCTCACCAAAATGGACAAGGCTTAGTGGTTTACCTTGGACATGAAGTAGTTGGAGGGTGGAGACAGCCTCTATCCAGTAAGGTACAAGCAGTACAAGACTGGCCTACCCCCACTACGCAAACCCAAGTGAGAGCCTTTTTAGGACTCACGGGGTATTACCGCAATTTTGTGGCAGACTATGGCACCATAGCTGCTCCTCTGACTGCCCTCACAACTCCGAAAAAACCCAAGAAGGTAACTTGGACTGACGAGTGTGAGAAGGCCTTCAATGGCTTGAAAGACTCCTTGTGCCAGGCCCCTGTGCTCAGGGCCCCTGATTATCAAAGACCTTTTATCGTGCAGACGGATGCCTCTGACACTGGGATAGGAGCTGTACTATCACAAGTAGATGAGAAGGGTAAGGAACACCCTATCGGTTTTATTAGTCGCCAGCTTAAGGACAGAGAGCTCAGATGGTCCACGGTAGAGAAAGAATGTTTCTCTGTTGTGTGGGCCCTAAGGAAGCTGAGGCCCTACCTCTATGGGACCCACTTCACTGTGCAGACTGACCATAAGCCGTTAAAGTGGCTAATGAACATGAAGGGGGAGAATCCAAAGTTGCTTAGGTGGTCCATAAGTCTACAAGGCTTCGACTTCACTATTGAGCATAGGCCAGGTGTCCAACATAGCAATGCTGATGGGTTGTCCAGAATGTTTAACCGACCTGAACAAGAGACTCATCCAGGGGTGGATTAGTTCCCCCTGTCCATAGTCTGGGAGGGGCGAGTGTTAGGAAAGATTTCGTTATTGTAGGGAACTTTCCTTCCATGTGGCAACCCCTAAACTTTTTGCTATTGTTTTCAACCTGTTTTCTTGACTTTGCCAGAGAAGTGCAGCCTTCTGCCGTACTCCTCTGGGCTTTCGCTCCTTTCTTACGGGGAAACTGACATGCCCTTAAGACAGTCAGTACCGGGGAACGCTGTTTCCCGTAGTTTCTTTTATCGTGTCGCCATTTTAGTGCAACACGACACAAGAGGGCACTGTAAGCTAAGTTACAGCTCTCTTGGGTCTCTAGCCTTCTACAGACCCTAGACACTCTTGTAGGATGGTTTTTGGATCGGTGCAAGTCATTCAGGGACTGGGCTGGTGGCAGCGATCATTTGGTTTATTTTGAGCTCCTTTTGCCGTTCTGAGCACCTTTTTGCCGCGAACACAAAAGGGTGGCCCGGCTACCCAAAATGGCCGGACCACGAGGCTCCTTTGTCTCGTCCACTGTCCGTCTTGCTCCCTTTACCTTCCCCCGGGTCAGGCGACCCGGGGCCTTCCTTATTTGGGCATGTAGTTTCCCGCGAAACACGGTTGCTTTCGCGGGCTTCTACATGTCGTTTGAGTGCCCCCAGGATGTGGGCTGGGCTGTCTGGTCCCAATACACATCCTGGGTGCCAGAGAGTCTAGGGTGGTGTGAATGCCTGGGACCACTGTGGTCCGTGATTGGTCCACGTATGGTATGTGTGTTGATGAGCGGATCTCCCATTGGCTCCCCTCCGTTTTGGCGCGAAGGGAACCGTGGATAAGAGGGAGCTGGAAACACCACTACCATGTCGATCTCCTGAGTTCTTACGAACCCAGGGATACAGGAGCCAAGTATCCTGCGAACACGAGGCTGGACCGAGGAATCGCTGGTGACCCCCCTGAAGAACTTCTGCTCCTCATTGCTGTCGTCCGGTGAAGCCCTTTCCACCTAAGATCGAACCAGAAGGCCTGTACTGGCGCTTCGACCTATTGGAATAGCAGGACCAGCTATTCCCGGCACCTTCATCAACTCCTGCCGTAAGCCTTCGGAAGTGTCTCTGGGCCATCCAGTTGACTGACCAGCTTACTAAGGAGTCCTGCTCTGTAATCGCCGACAGGTTGGGTGGTATTCTGAGTCCGGGGCACGCTCACACGCTTCGTTTGCTTAGCAACCCTAAGCTAGAGGTGAACGGTGCTCGTTTGGCTTGAATACACCCGGCCGTTCCGTTGCCCTGCCGTGGCGAAAAAATGGGCAGGATTCTTCGATCGGGACGTCTTTTTACTCTGCACGACGACGAGACGTTCCCTGCTCTTCAGAACCTGCCAGAAGCTGCATCTATCGAGGAGAAGCTCGGGCCTGCTTGCTTCGGGGACCGGTGAGTAGATTAGCTAGGATCTGGTCGCCCTCCTGCAGTGCCCCTTGCTTTTCCCCGCTGTAAATACAGCACCCCTTGTCCGTACTCGCGCCCTACTTCTGCCTCACAGTGGAGGCTGCGCTAGAGTCGCGGACCGTGTTCTCCTTCATTAGGGCACCCTACAGAGCTGTCCAACGTCCTCCGAAGAGCTTCACCTTCTGCCCATTGGCACCGGCGGGTGCAGGTACTTTTGAGCGCTAGGCTCCACTCTTCGTAGGGATTGGACTACCATCCAGTTAGGGGCCTCAGAAGGCGGACATATCACACGCATTGGTTCGCACTGCCTGTTTTCCTTCCCCTGCAGGTGGATAACATATTTCGTGCTGCTAATGCTGTGAAACTGTGTATTCTGTATATATATTGGGTGGATAGTGTATGTGTTGGTTTAATATCGTTGTATATTGCTGCTTTTACTGTGGTTATTAGTTTCAAGGCCTTAGAATAAATGTGTATCTATTTTTGATATAAACAACTGTTTGGAGTAGTTTGTAAGCGCTCTTGCTTTGTGTGCTCACTGCGGGCTTTCAGTCACCCTCACCCCTCTTGAGACCTAGTCTTGACCGCCGCGATCGCTACCTTGATTGGTCTGGCTTGTCCAGAGGTTACCCTGTTCCAAGTAATTAGGTTGGCCTTCTGAACTTCTGCGCCACCAGGACAGAGTTCAGAAATCCGTCTTAACACTTACCCAGAGTCTTTAGCTCACTATCTTTCACAGAGAAGAAACATCCCAAACATATCAGTCTTTGTCCTGCCCGGGGGCAGTCCAGCACCGAAATGCTAGGCAATTCTCCTCTGAACAAGAGTACCAACAGAAACCCCAGACACGTGTTTCGGTCTGGTTGGACCTCATCAGTAGGGTGGATCTGTGCCTCTCTAAGAATAGTGAGCAAGGGGTCCACGTCTGGATTCCCCTAGTAACTTAGGGTGAGACCCAAAGTTACTTAAATATGCAGATTAACAAGGGGGGTCCTGGGAGTCCCTCTGCCAGACATTATTCCCGGTTATGAGAGACTTACCCAGAGTCTTTAGCTCACTATCTTTCACAGAGAGGAAATATCCCAACCATATCAGTCTTTGTCCTGCCCTGGGGCAGTCCAGCACCGAAATGCTAGGCAATTCTCCTCTGAACAAGAGTACCAACAGAAACCCCAGACACATGTTTCGGTCTGGTTGGACCTCATCAGTAGGGTGGATCTGTGCCTCTCTAAGAATAGTGAGCAAGGGGTCCACGTCTGGATTCCCCTAGTAACTTAGGGTGAGACCCAAAGTTACTTAAATATGCATACCCTCTCTCCTTGTGAGAGAGGGTATGGCCAGACGTGGGTCCCTTGCTCGCTGCGCCACAGGGAACCAGGCTGCACCTCACTGAGGAGGTCCAACAAGGCCGAAACATGTCTGGGGTTGCTTGGTTTTCTGTGCAGAGGGGACCTGGCCTACCAGTTCGGGCTGGGCTGCTACCTTCGGTGGCGGCAGCTGCTGACTGATTTGCACATGGCTGGTCCCCTTTTGCAATGGCGCAGATGGGCTAAAAAACGGTGGTGTGGAAGGTTGCCCAAAGCAATTGCCAGTGGTTTAGATTCATTCAAAACCTTCCACCCATCTCTTTTGTGGTCAGTTTGTTTCTCCTTGTGAGAGAGGGTATGCCCAGACGTGGGTCCCTTGCTCGCTGCGCCAAAGGGAACCAGGCTGCACCTCACTGAGGAGGTCCAACAAGGCCGAAACATGTCTGGGGTTGCTTGATTTTCTGTGCAGAGGGGACCTGGCCTACCAGTTCGGGCTGGGCTGCTACCTTCGGTGGCGGCAGCTGCTGACTGATTTGCACATGGCTGGTCCCTTTTTGCAATGGCGCAGACGGGTTAAAAAACGGTGGTGTGGAAGGTTGCCCAGAGCAATTGCCAGTGGTTTAGATTCATTCGAAACCTTCCACCCATCTCTTTTGTGGTATGAAATCTTGAGACATAATAAAGGTGAAAGGGGTGGGGAGTGAATGCGAAATAGTGGGTAGAATAGGGAAGAAGAAAACCCAGGGACAGTAACGGGAATAGGGAAAGAACAGACACGCGCAGGCTGTGCATGTGTATGTTGCATGATTATATGTTTGTCGGTCTGCTTTGTGTATAAATTTTGTTAAACACGCTAAAGTATTTCAGTACAAGTAACTTTTTTGATTAAATGAATAATAGGCAAAGAAATAAATTGTGAGACGTGACCAGGTAACACCTCTCAGAAAGAACAGCTAATGTGACATACCATAATTTCAAGCTTTGATAAAGAACGTATTTTCACATATTGTAACTGACATACCAAGTGAGAGGTGGGAAGGGACTCAAGGATACCAGAACACACAAGAAAGGAAAAGAAACATTGCCATGGGGGAGTAACGCCACTGGCAAATATTTGCCAGCACCTTCCACTATATAGCGACAAGATACAGAAGTATCACGATCAGTGGATCACTGAGATAAAAGGAGATGGGGTTATACCAATTTGGCCAGAAGGAGGGTCATTTGGCAAAAGAGTGTTGGACCTAGTATCAACACATTTGCTGGCACAATACAAAGGAAAACAGTTACAGAACCGGAGAGAAGTATTAGATTTATGGCTAATGTTCGAGGAAGTTACCCCCACGGCAGAGGTAGGTACCAGCGGAATGATAGAAAAGCAATAAATCCATGAAGAAGTAAGCGGGACACCAAAAGGGGAGTGCTCAACAACTACAACCGAGAACAAAGTAACAAAAATCTATCCCTTAATGAGCAGGCCAGCAGTAGGGTTTAGTGAACCCCTGTATATACCACCCACCCCCACTGCTCAGGGCGGGGCAACAGCCCCCGAGCCTCCACCATATGACAAAGAAGGCCTGTACGGCCCCACACGTGCACCCCCTGTGGACATAGCACGTTTAACAGGCGATTTAAATCGCCAGCTAGCACACGCACAAATGGAAATAACGCGGTTAAGAGCTCTATGTGACAAAGGGCAAATGTTGCCAGGGGGAAGGGAGGTACCCCCGTTGTCACTGGCAGATCTCACCCCCCCCCCGATAGGGGCAGTAAGCAATGCAACCCCAGCATCCTCATTATCAGGGCAATCTATAGCATCGCAAGGGACGTCATCACAGCAAAGACAAGAACATGAGTGGCAGTCAGGACAGTTCCTGTTCCAATTGAATAACAAGCCAGTAAGAATTATACGCCCAAACACACCGGAGAGTCAACAAAGTGGAGATCTGGGTGAAAGACAAGGAAGCGAACTCAAGGAAAACTGGGAGGATAATAACGAGCTTGAGTCAGAGATAGAAGAAGTATGGAATGATTTAGATGAATACGAAGAGGCAGCTGCCGCAGAAGGTTCCCCACTGCCAAACTGCCGCTACCCAGACACACTATCACCACCATTATGGCAAGGTATATTAAGACAACGAACAGGGAGGACAGGAAACATACTAGTAAGTAAAACGAAAAAAGGGAGAACAAGCAAAACAGGAAAGAAACAGAAACTACAAATGCCATTGAATCATAAAGGAGCAGGTAGGCCAAACTATATTCCGTGGGCCCAAATGGACAAAAACAACCTATTAAAACTCCTCCCCCCGCTGACGGGAGGAGCAGGTAAGTGGATACATGTATTTGAAAAGAACACGGCAGGCGTGCCGTTAGCTATAGGTGATGTGAAAAGCTTATTAGTATCAGCAATCGGGGACCAAGCAGACACAATCTGGGAAAGGGCAGGGTTCCCGGGAGTAACAATGAGCTGTGATCGCCACAATGGATCACCATTCAATAATGTTCGAGCACAAGTGTGGGATGCATTGCGCTGTGCATTTCCAGACGTTCCAGTTTTACATTCAGTGATGCAGTGCACGATGGAGGAGAACGAGGACCCTGCGCAATTCATTTTGCGAGTGCAAGACTTATGGAGAAGCGAAACTGGTACAGCATGGAATCAATCAACAGCTTTATTTTATTTTATCATTAAAAAGGGGTTGCCGAAAGAGGTGCAGAAGGCCTTGGACAGAATAGCTGGTATCGAAGCCAAAGGGTGGCCTGAAATACAGAGCATAATTGTACACCTTTGGAGGAGGATCAAAGAGAAAGAAAAGGAGGTCACGCAAAAGAGGCTGGCCGAAGAAGCAAAATTAGTGCAGACGGAATTAGTGAAAGTTGCCGCCCTTACTACCAGCGTAAGCGCAGACAGAGGAAATGAAGGAGAGGAAAACGGGGGAGGAAGACCCATTGGGATAGCAGCGCAGTGGATTGGAGAGGACCAAGGACAATGGAACTGAGAGGAACAGCCATGCCAAGGATCACAGTGGCAGAACAGGCCGGCCCAAGGAAGAGGTGGGTACTGTGGGCAGAGGGGAGGATATGGAGGCATGGGAAACAGGGGGTATGGTGGGCAAAGACCAAGAGGAGGACAACAGGGGTCATGTTGGAATTGTGGAAGATGGGGCCATTATTCACGAGATTGTACAATGCGACCATCAGGTTATTTCCAGGGGCAGCAGCAGCCCATGAACAATGAACAGGGGTGGGGCTGCCCACACCCAGGTAGCCCTTGTGGTGCTCCAATGAGGAGAGGGGGACAACAAGATCAGTACTGCTATGACCCCCAAATGCAACAGAGACAGCCAGCCCCACAGCAGCAGCAACAGCAGCAGCTACAACATCAAAACGCACCACAGCCCATGGCGAGACAAAACCCAGTAGGGAACATAAACAATAACTCTTTTTCAGCAGCCGCAAACTGTGCTCTTGCCCCATTCCGTGGCGTAACGGTCGTAGGTGACAACGTTTTTTCGGTGCCAGGTCAGCAAAGATACCAAGACTAGGACAGCCCACAAGGAGCACTTGCGTGTCCAGTCCTATCCACCGCACAAAGTGCGAATGAGGAACCACTAGTGGCGGAAGAGATAGGAAACAAGCAGTTTATCTTTATGGTAGACTCTGGAGCAGAAAAATCATGTCTCACAGAAGGGCGGTTTCAGCTCTCGGGAAGAAATTTGGAGACGCAGGGGTTCTCTGGGGCTATTTTAAAAGTTCCTTACACAAAAGATCTCGATGTAACAGTAGGGGGAAAAACAGTGCGCGCACCCTTATTGTATTACAAAGACACGCCAATCAATTTGATGGGACGAGACTTGCTCAGTAAGTTAAACATGACCATAGCCTTTACTGAAAGAGAGATAGTGTGCTCGACGCCAGGGGTATGCCCCGTACGAGCACTCCTGATAATAAGCACGATTACAAAGGAAGTTGCAGTGAGAGGGATCCCCATTGACATGGACATGTTTGTCTATGGAATACAGGTATTAGCCCGAATAGTGCCTGAAATAACACAAAAAGAGTGGAGAATACCATCAGACTTCATATTCCGCCCAATCACACCAACAGATGTAGTGCCAGGCACAATCATATCAATAGACATTGAGGCAGTTCAAGTTTCCAACAAGCGCATTGTGGTAATAGGCCTGGAAGTGCAGGGACGCAAGTGGAGAAGTGTGCTATGCATAGAGCCAAACATAATGCTAAAAGATATAACTGATGAAGAATTGTTTACCGATTACGAGGGGGATGGAGAAAATATAATGGAAATAAGCATACCATGTCACATTATGATCCAATACAGAGAAATACACAAACCACTCATGGCTAACATAAAGGCCCCACTGACAATATTTGAGGAAGACATGGCCAGGGTAGCACCTGAAATTTGGACTACAGGGTCCCACGATGTGGGATTGTTGCATGAGGTGACTTCCATAAAGATAAAACTGAAACCAGGTGCCCTGCCACCCAGAGTGAAACAATACCCAATATCCAAAGAAGCAGAGGAAGGTATTAGAGAACAGTAAATGCACTCCTAAGCCAAGGTATCTTAGTGCCATCAACCTCCCCATGCAACGCAGCGATTTTTCCGATTAAAAAAAAGCGAAAGGAGGGGCGTGGAGAATGGTCCAGGACCTCCGCCCACTCAATGACGTCATCCAAAAAGAGTTCCCATTAGTGCCTAACCCGGCATCAATATTGTGCAGTATACCAAAAGAGGCAACTTGCTTCACTGTTATTGATCTGAAAAATGCCTTTTTCTCTGTGCCACTCGCACCAGAGTCACAGTACCTTACACCTTTACATTAGGAAACAGCAGATATGAACACCACAGACTCCCACAGGGGTATTGCGAGAGTCCAAGCATTTTTAACAGAGTACTATGAGAAGACATCGGCAACATAGATGTAGTGAGCACCATTATACAGTACGTAGACGATTTACTCGTCTGCAGCAAAACAGAAGAAGAGTGTAGAGAAGACTTGATAACACTGCTTAACGTATTGGCTGCCAAGGGATACAAGGTGGACAAAGGAAAGTTACAATACTGCCTTGCAGACGTTTTATATCTCGGTCAGCAAATATCTAAAGATGGAAAAAGAATAATACCAGACAGAGCTGCTGCCATTCGACACATTATCATACCAAAAACAGTGAAGGACATGCAGAAATTTCTTGGCATATGTAACTATTGCCGAGCATGGATCCTCGATTATACGGCATACACACGGCCAATGCTACAAGCACTGAAGGAAGCACAGAAGAGCAGGGCCCCAATAAAATAGATACAAGAGACAATTGCCCAATTCTCCCAATTAAAAGACCGTATTGCAGATGCCCCAGTCCTTGCAAATCCAGATTATGAAATGGAATTTTTCCTGTTTTCACACAGGAATGGAACATTGATGACAGCAGTATTGACACAAAAGACATTGCTAGGCCACAAACCATTAGCGTACTACAGTGGAATATTAGACCCAGTAATGCAGGGACATTTCGCTTGTGAACAGGCCCTCGCTGCAGCGGCCTTCGCCATTGAGAAAAGTGCCACGATCGTAATGGGATGTTCAGTGACGCTATATGCGGAACACTCATTATTTGCTATCTTGGAAAGATCAAAATCTACTCTCACAACACAGAGAGCATCTGCGTATGAAATAATAATATCCAGTCCAAATGTACATGTGGTCAGATGCAAGACAGTGAACCCGGCCACATTCATTACAGAGCCATGCACAACTGAGGATTTACAGGAACACAATTGTAGCACGTATGCGGGAGAGGACAATGACATTCCCAAAGCAAGAGAAAATGCCCTTACAGAAGGAGAAATCTATTTCATAGACAGGTCAGCATCCATAAACTCAGAGACAGGAGAGAAACATGTAGGGATGGCAGTAGTGCGCATGGAAGAAGACACATACGAAGTGATTGTTCAAAAGCGCCTCCCTCACATTACTCTGCACAAGCTGCCGAACTGACTGCACTAATCAGTGCGTTACACACAGCCAAAGATTGTGCTGTAACAATATATTCAGACTCAGCTTATGTCACCACCACAGTTCACTCAGGGCTATCACGTTGGCGAAGGAGAGGGTTCAGAAGAGCAGACGGGTCCCCCGTGCAACATGCCACGTTACTAAATGAACTAATAGAAGCTTTAGCAGAGCCATCGGTAGTGGCAGTGGTTAAATGCCAAGCCCATACCAATAACACAGATGCTGTCTCATTGGGGAACGCAGCAGCCGACACAGCAGCGAAGGAGGCCTCGTACTTCAATAAGACACCAACATCAGAGTACGTTGTAAAAACAGCCACAGCAGAACAAACAGCAGAAGCATACAGTAACACGCCCATAGCACAATTGATAGAACTCCAAAGAAGGGCCCCACCGGAAGAGCAGGAGTTGTGGGGCAAACGAGGATGTAAACAATCAGCCACAGATCTCATTTGGAGACAGGAAACGACAAGCAAGGTAGTGATGCCTGTAGAATTATTAGAAGTAGTGTTCCAACAACTGCACTTCCCAGCTCACGTTGCAAAACAACACATCGCCTCAGACATTCATGAGGATTGGTTTGTTCCCAATCTGCACGAATACTTGTCTAAATTTATGATCGAATGTATTACATGCCAAACTTACAATTCAGGAATGACATTATGAACTCTGCGTGGCACTTTGCCACGCCCTACAGGTCCATTCAGAGAACTACATATCGACTATGCCGATATGGGAGAAAGATGTAATGGAGCAAGATACTTGATTGTGGTGGTATGCCCTTTTTCACAGTGGGTGGAAGCGGGCCTCTGTCCCCATCCTGATGCAAAATGTGCTTCCAAGTTCCTTGTGCGAGAGGTATTCTCGCGGTGGGGAATATGTGACGTGATCCGTTTAGACAACGGCACACACTTTGTGAATGATCACTTCAAAGAAGTAACCTCCCTTCTGGGGGTAAAACATAAACTATGTTCGATTTATCATCCAATGGCCAATGGAGTTGTGGAGAGGATCAACGGGCTGCTCAAAAGCAAATTATCGAAATTATGCAGCACGTTGAAAATAAATTGGGTATATTGTCTGCCCCTAGCACTGTTCCAACTCAGAAATCAACCATGCAAGGATCACCATTTAAGCCTGCACGAAATCGTGATGGGGAGAAGAATGCACACGCCGCTCTCTCCTGTTAGGAGGCCGTCTGATGCACACAGGGCTGCCACAGTGCTGGGAGAAGAGTTTAAGGAATACCTAGCACAGCTAACGCGCACAGTACGCAGCATAGCGAAACAAATTGCTCCGCCATTTACTGAAGATGTAGCAACAGGCACCTCCATGCCGGCAGCAGATATCCCGGAGGGGCCTTTAATGCCAGGGGAACACATCTATGTTAGAAGTTTTGTAAGAAGGTGGAATTCACCAAGATTTCATGGTCTATACACAGTGGTGTACAGCACCCCAACTGCAGTTAAAGTGAAGGGACTGAAATACTGGGTGCACCTCTCAGATGTGAGAAGGGCGCGCGGTGTCGCACTCCCCCAAAATGAAACAGACTGTGTGGATGGCATCGCTAACACGGTCTGAAATGATGAAAACTGCAACTAAGACAGGGAAAGAATAGCGAAAAAGCAAAATGTTTTTTATATATTCTGTCTTTCTCTCTCTCTTTTTTCTTTTTTCTTTTTAAATCTGATATGAATCGTGTTATTTTTTCTATTTTTCTTCATTGTGTTCATGATAAATGGAAAGAAATTGTTAAATGCCTAATTGAGCAAAAAGATGAAAAAGAATGAACAATTGCAAATATGTTTCTTTTCATGATGACTTAACAAATTTGTCTCGCCCACATAGATTCAACATGAGCCAATGCGACGAAACGGCTGAGCAGGCAGAAATGTTAGATAGAAATAAGGATGCCGCTAGGGCCAGTAGATTAAGTAATGTGGAATGCGTTATAAAATATGCTGCCATACTATTTGCAATAATGATGTTTTATTTTATTTGGGACAATGTTGTTTTATTTGTGGCAAATGAAATGAACAAAGGGGGGAATGGGGCTAATATGACAAAACCAGGCTCTAAACTAATATGGACTGGACTAACAACCATTTTGAAGGAGACTTATAACGTTGAATCGAATAGTATAAATACAACGTCACCCTATGAACAACTGCATGTAAACAAAACTGCTATTCCATTGTTGAGTAATACTATGGCCACGGAAATAGGGCTTGGATGGAATGTAAATGACGATTACTATTGGTTGACTAACTCCAGAAATACAAGCATGCACACACACACAGCACCAGAAACCACTACTGAATACACACGTCACTATGAACAACATTGATGATGCATGGTCCAGAATATTTCCACTGCAATATCAACGAGTTGACACCCAATTAAAAAACAAAAGAAGGAGGAGAAAAAGGGGGCGGGAAAAAACAGATATGATATTTATCACAACCTGGGGTTAGATGAAATAGAGGACCCCCGACACCCTGACCAATCAAATAAATGGTATTCAGACATGAGCGCTGCAGCTAAGCAAGCAAGTAATGAAAGTTGCTACGTGTGCTCACTTATTCCTCATGCAACTGGAACCCCAAAAATGTTAGTTCCATGAAAGTACCCTTGTCTGAGGCCCAATGTTTGATTCATCTGATGCTGTGTAGAATAAAAAAGACATTTCAGGCACACACAGTCGCCATGGAAAAATTGGAAAATGAACAAACATGCACCAGCAGACGACAAGGAGTAATCTGCCTCCAAGAGCCATTTTTCATCATAAAAGGGACAAGGTATGCAGACGACAAGTGGCATGATGAAACGATTAAATGCAAGGCTGAGGGGCTTCGAGGGCTGCCAGACGAAACATACGAGTGGGCAAAAGAAATGTGCATCCCCATCTGGTCACAGCATATCACCAAGCTGACATGGGTCACACCCCTGGAGAGACCCATAAAGATTTAAAGGGAAATACCGCACAAACTTTGCTTCCATGGAGAAGGGAAGGTGAATATGGGAACCGCACAGCAGTGCAATAAGACTTTAATAATACCAGATATGAAAAAAGGCACTGCTGCATTAATGGACATATACTGGATCTGTGGCAAACAAGCTTACCCGCATCTCCCAGCATCCAGGAGGGGCACTTGTGCCCTAGCCACACTTCACTCAGCACTAATGGTGATACCAGAGAGCCACATTCAGTTTACAGCAAGGCCTTCGGCTGACAGTTCGACAGCAGGCCAATAGGCTGACATATCGGCAGCAGGGCAATCGGCTGAACCATTGACAGCGCCCGATGAGACAATCACGGTGCCCCCAGCATACAAACTGTTGTCAGAAGAAACATTGAGAACCAAGTTGTCACGCAGCAAAAGATCCAATTATATTTCGTCCAAATCGTCAGAACTCCTTGCTGAAATCCCGCAGCAGTACAAGCTTTTCTCATCTGCAGAGACATTTTTTGCATCATTTCTAGCACCAGGCGTTCAAGCAAGAACAAACGCGAAATGGCTTCAGATAACACGCTGGGAGCTCATCCAGCTGGCTAACGACACTGAAGAGGGATTCAACATCATAAAAATAGAGCTCCGTGTACTGCGCCTGATGACGATGCAAAACAGATATGTCTTAGATCTTATCACGGCGATGGATGGCGGTGTTTGCAAAAAGAAATTGGGGGGGCGAGTTGCACGTTCGTACCAACTTCAGATGCTGATAACGGGACACTGTCACATGTGATAACAGCAGTGCATAATTTAGGAGAAAGAATGAGAGCAGAAGGTGGAGCAGACAACAACACGTGGTTCGACAATCTGTTCAGCTGGATACCATCATGGGTGAACATAGCAGCGAAGATACTCATTCCCATTATTGTCTTTCTTCTCCTAATATTCTGTGTGTGCCAACTGGGACTAAGATGCTGCGAAAATAATATGCCTAATTCAGTGATGATGATGGTAACAGTGGGCCGACAGACAACGGTGGCTACCATGATAGATGCCCAAGTACAAACTGAAGAATACACCACACCACAGTATAGAATGACTGCCATCTATAGGCAGTATGGGGACGTGGTCGATAGTCTACATCACACTACATTAAAGAACCAAAGAACTTGCTGTGGTATAACAAGGTTTTTGCCCAGACTTCCAATTCCCCCAGGATGAGACCAGCAAAAATGTTGCTGTAAGCATCCAAAAGGGAAATTGCCTGATAGTTGGCTGCTAACAATCTATCACCCTTTTTGTAGATAGGAATAACTATAGAGTTTTTCCAGGAGTCGGGAAGAGTCTTCCACAAAATTATACTATCAAACAGTTTTTTTTAGGACCCTTGCCCACAGAGGTGGATCTATTTTTAAGATTGATTCGCTCAGGCCATTCGGCCCTATAGCTCTGGAGGCTGAAGATTTCCATATCAGCATTTCCAGATCTGAGGCAGAAAAGTCCAGAAACCAATTACCTAGCTTTTTTCTCTCCCCAGGACTAGTATTCAGGCACCTTTCTTACTGAGCCTCGCCTATTCCTCTAAATTCCTCTAAATTCCCACTTAGTCTCACTCAGTCACTATACAAGCACTCCTGCTACCAGTGAAAGTGCGCTTTGGAAATCGAGCGTTCGTGAAGGCTGTTTGTAACTTTGTGAGCCCAGCAGCATTACGAGCAGGAGTTCTTGCTGCTCTCTGCTTCCTGGAGGAGGCGGGGCTTATCACGCGCACGTGAAGTATCACGTGACCGCATCAGAACATAAATTGCTGGCCAAACTACCCTTGCGGCGTAAGCCCTGGTGGCAGAAGGGCTGGTGCTGTTAGGCTGTTTGGCTGGAGAGCAGAGAGCGGTGCCATTGATGACCGCGAACTCAGGGCCACAGACCAGGTGGAAAACACTCCAGCATCGGCGGATGTTAAATCCGTGGACCGAAATGAAAGCGGCGACCGGTTCCCAAACGGCTCAGGTAAGTGAGCGGCGTGATGGGCTTTCTGGCCCTGTGGAGACGACTGCGTTCCCCCCCTCTCTCTCACCCACGCATCCAACATCCGATGACAGAAGCTCGTCATCACCGGCACATTTGCCTCTTGTAGCGGCTGAAGCAAACAAACTTATTGAATACAATGAAACAAACATTGCAAACAAAGTTCCCCTCACTCACATGCAATTACAGCCACATGAGCCCTGCGACGAGCACCCTTGGGTGGCTGACCCAATTGATTCAATTCCTCCTTCTCCTGTCCGATTGTCTCCAGCATTAACATCAGCACTTGGTGAAACTATAAAGCAAAATGAGACTGTTGGGTACAAGGGGAATTTAACACTAGTTACACCAGTTGCACGGCTTTCCACCTTACCTTTGCAGGAAAACAACATACACATACCTCCTCCGGCAACTAGCCCTGAGGTTTTTTACTCACCCTTTGATCTGACGGATGTCGAAATGATTGAAGCCGAACCCCCAATTGTGAATATCTCAGTCGAACTTCATTCTTCTCATACAGCCACTTCTAGTGCTGCAACTGGCAGACCTGTAACATCCGACCTGAGTGAAACTTTGCCTATTTCCCCCGACAAGTCAGCAATATTGGTTCCATTATCTACCCTGTCGTCAAATGATGGCACCCCAATGATCACAGAAAACACTAGTAAATCTTGTGCTCTGATTGGTACCTGCATATTTACGGACTGTACTATTTCAAATATAATGCCGACTACACCTTCTGCGTCAAGGAAAAAGATTCATAACATATTTAGACCAACACCCGATGTGAACATTCGAAAGGAACCTTCAAAACCTATTAATCACCAAGATCTTGACCTTCTCCCACTAATTTCTAAAGGGCAAAAAAATGGTCATCCCAAAGAAGTCCAATCTGATTTACCTATCAAGATCAATAAGTTAAACACAGTAGGAAAAAATGTCAATATTGGAAAAAACAGTAGCAGTTTCAGTATTGAAGGACGTGAATTGCGCCTGATGGCATACCTTGATGCTGACTATGCCACTGCAAAGCAAAGGTTAATAACATATTATGATCAACGTCATCAATCTTGTCTTCGGCCAATGCGGCAGACCAATCCAAGTGAATCAACTGATTTAGCCACTCCGGGAAATCATCCTCGGCAAGACCACTCGCCATCAAATGTTGAAGGAATCGACTTGACTAACCACTCCCCTGGCTCTGCCAATGGAGACTCTGAAACAAATCAGAATGTATCTTCAAATAACAGTGTGGTCGAAGGTCATCGAATAATCAACTTAGCATCTTCAAGCACTCCCAGATCTAGCGCTTCCTTGTTGAAGAAACAATTGCCTGATCACTCGAAAAAAGCTCAATCGAGCACCCACCCATCATCACATGAGGACACTTCCTCGAGCCTACACTCTTGTACTGATGGCTCCTCATCGTCATCCCAAAAATCTAGTCTTTCGACTGCAGCCGCCACACAGCTGTACAACAATGTGCTTGTTGCGACCTCGATGGCGATGATTCCCTTTACAAAACTTTATGAATCGATCCATGAAGCTTTAAAAGACCAGACAGCTCTAATTGCAGCCTTATACGACAAAATGGTGAAAACCGAAAACTTTAATAATTTTATTAAAAATCAGATCTCGAGAGAAGCTGATCTTACCACTCGGTGGCAGGAACGTCTGACTGACTTAGCCGCACGTCACCACTGCCAAAACGACACCTTGTCGGAAGGACTATTGGACGCCCTAAAGTGGATGCGGCATAACGTTGATGTTGCCTCCTCCAACTCAGTACCGCAAAATCCACTAACCGCTAAAACGTCAGGGCAGCGAACAACAGAGTCTAAAATCGAATGTGCGACAGACGATCTCTCAAACTCGTCGGCCAGGCAAAAACCTAGCTTGGATATTACATCTCCGGCATCCTTGAATGTGTCTCAAAATGGGCAACCCAACCAACCAATTCCGCCTCCTAATCTTCCAGGCTGTCAGTCGCTCCCTGATGAGCTTCAAAAAAATTTAAAAAATAGCAAGGACAACACCGAGAAGGAAATCCCTACTCCAAGTAAGAGTCCAAAAGGAGCACCTTCTAACGCGGAACAGTCAGCAGTAATTATATCAAAAGACAAGAGACAGGTCTCTGTGTTTTCAGTTCCGCTGTGTTCGTCAAACTCGTTTGCCATTTTCACGGGAACTGCGAAATCTATAACTGCGTCTCAGTTCGATCCATTAACCAAAACTTCACAAACTGCGAAGAGCTCACGGGGCTCTAATAAGCCCAATCTTAAATGTCCTCGTGCTGCAATTGATAAATCGAAAGTAAAAAAATGCATCAGAAATTTATCATCGCCGAAAAGGTTGGGGCTGTTCACTCGAGCAGCCCAACCAGAAGAGTTTGTGGCCAAAATCTCCGCCCCATCAGTGAAAGATGTAAGACCAACTTGCGTACCGACTCGCCTTGCAAACAAAAGGCGAAGAACAGAGTCTGAGAGTGGGACAGTTGAGCGCATAGACAGTAGCTCTGAAATAGACCTTTGTGATCTTTCTACCTATTCACACCGGGACGACCTACTTGAGAGACATAATGCGAGTGAAAATGATGACTCACATTTCCTCCCAACCGATGTCCAGGGTCTGTCAAAACTTAACACAAATCAAAGGTCCAAGCCTGCGGTCCTCTCTCTTCGTGTTGGAAATGAAGATCTTAGAGCTCGAGAACAACGTGTGCATCCAATTGAACACCCATCAAGATGGAACCCTAAAGGTACCCAAAATCAACAAAGTAAGAAGGTGCACTACGTATCCAGAGCTCATCAAACTCTCTCTTCTTCTTCAATTGCCCAAACTGGGAAATTGCGCCTTCAAAATATTCAAGATGATGACAATGACGTCAATCTAAACCGTGCTAATGTGATGAGACTATTCAAATGTATTCCAATACTACGCACAATTGAATCATCCGACATCAAGATTGTCGAATATCCAACAGAACGTACGCTGATCAGGTTATTTTTGCACATTGCTTCCGCCTCTGTTCGCAATACCATCATGCGCGCCTCTGACGAGCTACTGGCTTTTGGTTTCGACATCTCAATCGAACCTCCGGCACAGACAAAGAATTTCAATGTTCGCACTCTTTCGCCACCATCAAAGACCAACGCCACTATAAGCTGTAATGAGCTAAGGCAGTCGCTTGCTGAAATTTCATCAAGGCACAATCAAAATCTCCAGAGTAGCCGAAAGTCAAAATGAGATGACCAAAACACACGTTCCCATGACATGAGACAATAGCCATGACCAACTGGCCGTGAACCCTGGTGCGAGTTCCTATCATGGAACACGAGAGGGTTCACGCATCTTTTTAACAACTTTGACGCTGATCTTCAACGAGTGGTTGTAATCTGTTTACAAGAAACGTGGCTTGCTGAGGCTCCAATGAGAGATGGCTATGAAGTTCATTTAAACCCCGCAGTAAAAAAACCTACAAGGTTGCCCATATTCTGGGCTACTTACAATGATCAAAGTCACTAATTACTGGAAAACTTTGGAAGTCTCCAATCCAAATTCTTTCATTCAGGGGATTATCATGCAAACAACTCGAGGTATTATAGAAGATCGTCAAAACCTTCTGATCATCAATGGATACTGGAATCCTCATAAAATCAGCACAGCTCTTTTTTTAAAGGCCATTACTAGTGTCATAGACAATGCTGTTATAATATACAAAAATGTGTCTATAATTTGCTCTGGGGATCTTAACTGCTCTTGGTTTGGCTTTGACTTCAGCCGACAGTTATACTTACCACTGGCCGAACACAAGCTTTCTTGCCGAAGCAAGGCATCGACGAAGGCCGTTCAAAATCGAAATTGCCATTTGGTGAATGGAAATGTCAAGGGTGATGTGCCCCCATCTGCAACCTGGCATCGTGACAACTCTCACAGTGTCCTGGATTACTTTTGGGTGTTTCAAAATATGGTGGAAAAGATAACCAATTTGAATGTTGAGAAAATGCGTAACAGCGATCATGACCTCTTACGTCTTTCATGCACGATGGCGTGGTCATTCTCAGAAGGACATTATGAAATCCCCATTTCAGTTAATGCTGTGGGCAACCGCTTGCGAATAAACGGACCTAAACTCCAATTATTGAGTGCACAGTTTTTCAATCTTTATGAAGATCAAAATGTCAACTATGCGCCATTGGTTAGCAAAATGAAGTCCACCGCAGTTGCAGCAAGATCAATGGGAATGTCCCATAATCATATGGCAAGTACAATCATCTCCGATCAAAAGAAAATGATGAGAGCCGACATAAGACTGCTGAAAAGGCTCTCCAGCTCCTCCAACAACGCAGAGAAGATAAGAAAAGAAATTAAACAAAGGCGCCAGGTGTATCGTAACTGGCTGAAATCTCATAAGATGATTATTCAAAAAAACAAGGCTGAATTAATGATGAAAATACTGGTGACCAAAAATACCCGTCAGATATGGGACATCTTAAACTCTGGTAACTCTCGATGCTCGGCGCATATATCTAACGAAATAAACAGTGCAACCTGGGTAGAGCACTTCTCTGAAGTCTATCAGCGGCCCCAAGAAGAACGTCAAACAGATACAAAGCTATCCGGATCTGTTTGGGAGGTGACGATGTCTGTTCTTGAAATAGAAAACATGATTAAGACCTTGAAGAACTCTCATGCCGCAGGTCCCCGACATGATCACCAATATCATGTTGAAAAAACATGCTCGGAAATGGGCCATCTTGATTGAAGCCTTGCTAAAAATGATACAAACAACAAAGCAAATGCCTGATTCATGGCTGGAGGCAATTGTGGTTCCAATATTCAAGCGGGGCAATCGTGCGACACCAACCAACTATCCCGATTGCCCTCCTGGACATTATTGGAAAAATCCTGGGTTCGCACCTATGTCAAAAACTAGACGCATGGTCTTCAAACGCAAAAATGTTGGACATCAGACAAACAGGTTTTACTAAGGGAGTGGGTGTTGATGTCAACTTACTTATACTAACCATCTTAAAGCTGGAAACCTTGAAGACAGGAAAAAAACTATTCTTTGCCTTTATTGATCTACGTCAAGCATTTGACATGATCAACCACGAGCTGCTCTGGAAAAAATTAAAAAACTGGAAGTGCCCGAGCTCCATATTAGAGCCGATACAAGCCATACACTCGGGCACATCAATGCAAATACGGCTAAATAACCAAGGCGACCTGTCACCAAAAATGTTTACACATAGAGGAGTGAAGCAAGGCTGCCCAATGGCAGCTGAGCTCTTTAAGCTCTTTATTGCAGATGTTCCAGCCAGCTTGAACCAGGTTCAGTGTTTTTCTCCTAAAATCAATAACACTCCAATAAAATGCATAGCATATGCAGATGATCTTGTTTTAATTGACCGCACCCAGATTTGCCTTCAACGGCTGCTGAGCAACCTCAGCGACTATCTAAAACAAAACAATCTGAAACTGAATGTCGACAAAACCAAAATAATGGCTATTGGTTCAATAACATCTCGCAAAGACAAAGCCTTTAAATGGACTATCGAGAACAAAATCTTGTCAACAGTGAAGTCTATTCGCTAGCTTGGCGTCATGTTTAATAACTCCGTAAACGAACATTATTGGAGGCAAGATCTAATTGCACGGATGAACCAGTTTGCAATTCAAGGAGCCAAAATTAACAGTGAATACGGAAAATTCAGTCTGTCTCCAGTTTTGACATTCTATGTCCAAAAAGTAATTCCAGCAATTGCCTTTGGTGCTGAGGCCGGCTGGAATTTGAATGAACAGACGTAGCACAAACTTGAAGCAATATTCTGGAGGCACGCTCTAAGACTCCCAAACTATGTATCCATTATTGCGATCCGTTATGAATTATCTCTGAATTCCCTACACTCTGTGGTAATTTGGATAATCACTGTGCGCATGGAGGAAAATGTGCGTTGCTGCACCAAGACCTGCTTACCAAATTCTAGTTGGGAAACATGAAGCCGCCAATAATCAACTGCTGGATGCCTGGAAACAAGCCCTGGCCAACCAGCTAACCAATGCGGACATATCAATCGACGATCTAATTAATTTGCCACAGTTGGCAAAAAAGAAATTTGATAATTGGTCTTGGATTTGCAACTTAGATCATTGAAGCACATTGAAATCCACGCTGAAATCAGAAACTAGTGTTCACAAGTTGAACAAACCTTGTAGATATTTGGTAAAATGTCCTGATTCACATTACCATGAACATTTTTTGAAGTTCCGGCTAAATGCTATTCAGACTAAAGAAATGCTGTGGCAACGCAGGAACAAGGATACCATAGATAACAACTGTCAATTTTGCTTTGACGCCATAGAATCGTCACAACATCTGGTGACGTCATGCCCAGGGCTAAATATTCAACGACAATGCCATCTTGGGAAATATGCCCCACTTGACGGTGACATGGCAAACTGGTGGGGCCGTGTGATTGCCGGACATGACATACAAATAACGTGCTGTTGTCAACTTTTTGGACTCTCTTTGCTTGCGTTTCGAGGCTTAGCTAACCACTTCCTCTTTTTTTCTAGCATTGGCACTTATAGAATTTGAATCCAGTTGTTTAAGTTTATTAGCATTCGAACTGCTGATCAAGACTTTATCTGATAACTGGACCTGATCCCTGCAGGTTTATGCATTCTTTCAGTCCAAAACAATCTAGATATTGCGTGGAAACATGACACAATGGGCCTCATTACACTGTAGGCGGTGAGCCATGGCGCTATTAGCGCCATGGCTCATGCCGGTAAAATACCGGCACCGCCTTGGTGGAAAGGGGATTTACCGCCCCATTCCAAGGTTGGAGGGGCGGTAAATCCCCCTTCCGCCATTGCCCTTCCCCATTCCCATTTCTGCCCCATAGGGCTCTATGGGAATGGGGAAGGCGCTAATTACGGCACCGCAATTTTGCGGTGCCGTAATTAGCTCCGAGGTCCCTTAGCGGGTTGGATTTTAACGCCTGCAAGAAGCAGGCGTTAAATCCTCCAACCCGCAAAGGGACCTCGTAGTACGGCGGTAAGGGTTAACGGTCACCGTTGCCATTAACGGTGACCGTTAACCCTTACCGCCGTCCGTGTAATGAGGCCCAATGTCATTTTGTTAATGTTTTTTTGATGGCTGGGTGTAAGAAGTTTTCAGATGTTTAGGTTTTCTTTTATGTAACAAAAGTTATGCTTGACCGACTTTTTTTAAGTTGTGATCTTATAGCTGAAGTTTCAATTAAAAAAATATATATATATACAAGCACTCCCACGCCCAAGTACAACTTTCTCTCACCAACCAATACCTCATCTTGCACATGCCTTCTGTAGTTCTTCCACACTCTGCTCCACTGTAGTTCCTCTGCCTGGTCTCTCGGTCACCTTCACCCCTCTTTACCTCACTAAACAACCCACACCCACCTAGTCTTCCTGTCCACTTTTATCCTTCTCCTTCTCCCCCTTCCATTGGATCTCAGCTGGTACCCCGGGCCAATCCCTGCCTTACTGTCCCCCATGGGCAGGGAAATTAAAGGGAAACCATAAAGCATCCCGTAAGCTTTGCCACCAGAGTTTTGCATCGGCCGCCCGCTGCAACAAGAGTCAGATTTCTAGTTTTATGGCAGATGAGGGTCCTGATGTCATGGCCAGCGCAGACAATGCTCAGTTAGCTTAATAATTATCATCTGATCTCTCACCTGTGGGCTGCATGTCCCATCCTCCACCACAAGGCTCTCTGGATGCGGTAGTCCTGAAAGGGAAGAGAGAAAACACTGGTTACCATTATGAAGGGCAGGTACGGGGTGATTGCAAGTGGTACTTTGCATTTGTAATGAGGCCGTGTGGAGGGGACAGAGACTGGGGCCCCCAAACTCCCTCGGCCCACCTCTGGGGAATATCTGACTTTGCAAACACACTGGTAGGTCTCCTGCCCTATTCACCTCTGACCCTGTCACGCACCTCCACCCTTTCTGCTACATCTCCATCTTGCCCCAGATATCTGTCGACCTGTGAGTACTGGGAAAGAAGATCTTCATTAGATTGTTTTGAACAAGTGCTATGTTCTACTATGAATGGGTATGGTTGGAGAACCATGCAAGGGTTGATGTCCTTGTTCCATGCCATCCATGCCAAAGGGGCATGGACTGTAATTAGCTTGAGCAAGCAACTGGTCAAGTAATAATCTAGGCTATGTGTAGCCCATTTGATGGCCAGACATTCTGATTCCAACACCGGATAGCTCTTCTCAGTAGGGGAGAACGTGCGACTGATTTCCAATATGGGTTTCTCTTCCCCATCTTGGACCTGAGATAAGACTACCACCAGCCCCACTGAAGAGGCATTGCTTTGGAGTTGAAATTCCCGTGAGAAGTCGGGCATGGCCAACACCAGGCTTCACAAGCTGCGTGTGCCTCTGGGTCTCAGCATAGAGGGTTGAGATGGTTCTTGGTAACTTTGTCCATCAGTGGTGCTACCAATTCTTAGAAGTTGGGGGTGAACCTAATTTACTACCCGTCCAGCCCTAGGGATGCACAGATTCCATTTTTGGTCTGATGACACAAATGGCCCTGTTGTAGAGTGTGGATAACAGTGTTCCTGTTTTTCTCTTGTGGGCCCCAGTGTGTCTGATTTTATGGTGTGAACACTAATGTCCTTGTTGTAGAGCAAGGATAACCGTGGTCCTGTTTTTAGAGAGTGGACACTAGTGTGTCTGATGTTAGGATGTGGACTCGAGTGGGCCTGTTATAGGGTGTGAAGAACAGTGATCCTATTTTTAGAGTATGGGCACCAGTGTGTCTGGTTTTAGGGTATACACACTAATGGTCCTGGTATAGGGTGTGGAGAACAGTGTTCCTATTTTTAGAGTGTGGGCACAAGTGTGTCTGATTTTAGGATATGCACACTAATGGTCCTGGTATAGAGTGTGGAGAACAGTGTTCCTATGTTTAGAGTGTGGGCACCAGTGTGTCTGATTTTAGGAACTGGACACTGTGGTCAATGTTGTGCACTGTAGATAGCATTGAGCCTCCTGCGTGAGAACATTAATGCACCAGTGTCACTGATATGCGGAACGGCACAGGAAGATATAGAGATGACAGAATAGGCATACATCTTTGAGCAGAGGGAAGAAGCAGGTAGACTTTCGATGATGCCTGTGAATTGTCACGAATAAAATGCCCTCCCTAAAGATCTCCTGTTTGTGTTTTGTTTGTTACTGGATAATTTGTCAAATGTAACTGTTCACTGCTGCCTTCACCCAGAAATAGACTCTGCAGAGTTGCTCAGTGGCTGCCATTTTGTTGTAGATGAAATAGTCTGTGTATCAGTCACTGACGATTGTCAGATAGAAGTACCCACCGCAACTCTTGCTGGATTCTAACTCCACATAGAGATTGGTTTCAGCCCTAATACTACTGTCCGCCTCCATAAAATATGCCGAAACCGTGTCGTCATACCCCAGCTCTTCCTACTTCTGCATCATGGAAGTCAGTGTTTTAAGTGCATAAGAAATTGGGCTCTAACGGGGGTGTGGCCTAAAGGAAACGTGGCCTACTGGGCGCTTGTAGCGTACAAAGTGCCGACCCACGCCAGGCATCCCATTGCAATGATCATAATCCACTCATGATGATCCCTTCATCTCCCAGTTAAAGGGATGCCTGGCCCGGATTAAAGCCACAGTGAGGCCGCTAGAAGGCAAGACCTTTTTTCAAGCCTGAAACTCTCACTTATGCACGAGACTTTCAGGCCTTAATCAGAGGTCGGCAACGTTTGGCTACCCAGATGTTTTGGACTACAACTCCCATCAGCCCCAAATAGCATATTCAATTTGAAGAAAACATGGGGTTTGTAGTCTAAAACTACTGGAGAGTCGAACATTTTAGAGCCCTGCCTTAGAGAAAAGGCCTTGGTTTCTAGCAGCCTCGCCTTTTCCCTAATTGTGACACCAAACCCCACCAGTCATCCCTTTGCTGCGATCATCACTCTCTCACCCGTGATGCGGTGATGATCCCTGCGGGAGTCAGTGCTGCAATCAAGGAATCCCAGGCCTTGTTTTCCTCAGTTTCCGAGACTGAATCATTTCAAAGCCTGCTGCATGCAGGGGCCTGAAACCTCTGGTTATCGAGATGTTTGCATCAGTTGGCCAACCAAACACAAGAAACCATGAGATTGCAAGACTAGAAATTAAGAAGCACAAAAAGGGAAGACCAAGACACATGGCTGTTAAAGCTACACCAAGCTAGGCTACCGGACTATGCAACAGCACCCCCTCCTCACAGTAGACTTGCCCCATTTTGTCTGCACTCCAGAACATAAGTGAGCACACATGTATGCAAGGAACTCCTTGTCCGCTTCAGCTAAAGATCGAACTCACCAAGTTGCCTGGTCCTAACAAAGCCTTTCTCCTCCCCCACCTTGCAAAATCCATGACGTGGCATTTACCCCCTGGTTATTGATGTGTGCCCTCTCACATCCTAGTGATGAGTTGCTATCCAGCTGGGTTCACGATCTATACATACTAATACATACAGAGATAAAGAAACAGGGGGGCGGGGAGGGTGACAGTTACCACGTGACCTACTGATCTCGGTGTTTGGGGGAGAATGGCAATGAAGTCGAGTCATCGCTCTGCATACACGACACTGGAGCCAATACCAGCCACTGGGCAGTGCAGTGCACTCCACACCCCCGTCTCTGAAGACGGCTCGGAGGGGGGGGGGTTGCCGAGGGAGGTGCTTCAGGCCCCCCTCTACGTTAACGGCCCCGTTCCTATCACTGGAGCCACTTGACGAGCGCCGGAGCTGGGAACCGTCTCCCCGGCCGCGGCTGGTCTCCTAGCAGCGCGGCCGCAGAAGTGTGCAATCAGGCCTGGAGTGGGGGGCCCGAGCTCAAGTGCTACCTCGCGCTGATTGAAGGAGCGCACTCCACTCTCTCGCGCGCCGCTCCGCGCCGAGCCCACAGAAATGAGCAGTGCCTTCTGTTCTCGGTTAATGTGGGTGCTTTTTTTCTTTTCTTTTTTTTTACACGATCGCTCTGCACTGGGTTGGCAGTAAAGCGAACCTCGCTTGATTTCCCTAAGCGATCATAGAGTGTTTGGCTGGTCTTCATAGCACTTGCTCGACTGAGGGTTTTACACCCTGATACCAATGGGAAGGCGTGTACAGAGTGACATAATAACCATACGTCGCTGCCCACCGTTCTTGTATAGAGCATTCATTTACACACATCCTTGTTATCACAAGAAAGATCAGCTAGTACTGCACCAAAAACACAAGGAAGCAGCGATGTAACAACGCAGTGCAGTCAATATGAGTGTGACCCGTGTGACCCAAATGGCCAATGCAACCTCTGGCTCTCCAGATGTGTGGGCCTACAACTCCCATCATGCCCAGCCACCATAGCCAATCCGGAGGGATCATGGGGGTCATAGTCCAAACCATACCTGTCTGCATTAAAAAAAAGAAAACCTGGAGATGTGTTTCATACGAAGCCCCGCAGAGGTCCACTAAAGACAGCCCACCGCTGCGGCCACTTTTGTCCACCAGCCCTGCCCACTTTTTAAAAAAAAAACGTCTTACGCCTGAAATGGCTGTTTGTTAATTGAAATGACAGCACGCACCCAGACATCACTTGCAGTGACTCTCGCCAACACCTCCATGTGATTGGACACAAGCAGTCTGTTTCTAGCCAATTACATGCCGGTGTGGGTAGAGTTGCTGGGACAGCCAGAAAACCAGAGACTCCATGCTCTTCCCAGAGACATGGAGAAGAGCGTGGAAACCCAGAGGCAGGTCTGGACCAAACATGTGGCGTGCCACAGGTGGATGCCAGGCATCGTCCACAGAGCTGGGTTCCTGGCTAACACTGTGCCAGCCACGGCCACATGATTCCATTGAGCACCCCCCTACCCAAAGTGATCCATTACCTTGAATAGACGGGTACCCGGAAGTGAAGACTTCACCTGGAAGTAATTCATAGGGGAGGAAGACTAACCTCTCACCCAGACCTGATCAATAGCGGCCGGCGTCCCCACAAGTGAACACTTCCCCCTGGAAGTAATTACCTCAGTGGGAATATCACCTTTATAATTTACCCGCAATGCTAATTGAATGATCGCCTTTAAATGAACTTGAGCTGGATTTACCCTACATCCTAATGTATTCCCATGGACATTAGGTGTTGTATATAGGTTATCTGGTCGTTACCAATCAGAATCTGAGATGTTAAATAGTGCTGTGTGACGCTTGTTGATGAATCTGCATAGAGAAAGCATTGCTCGTGGTCCTCCTCCATGTCACCGGGACGGCACCATTTTAGTCCTGGTCTTTCCTTTACACATCACTGCCAATATGTGGCAACACCAAATTTAGTTAATTGAGGTTAAACGAGATACAAACTGGCAGAATGCATACGTTGTTAAAAGAAACCACACATGAAAACGAGACCCGCTCCCCCAGGGCACGCAGACGCTCTACTTGTCCACTCTCATTGAATCTCGGATACAGTAAGAGGTCTAATGGCTTCACTTATTCCTTCCCAAGTGGCACGCTCCTCTGCCCTAGCTGCTGCCATTACGAGCTACTGAGGATCCGATATGCAGCTCTAACTTTTTACGTATTGCTCTAAGCCCCCCAAGGAAGGGGAGGTGGACAATAAAAGTATTCTCCCCAAAATTCCACTGTGCGTCAAGTGACTGGACTGGGACTGGAACTCCTACTACCTTCCAGCAGACCCAGCAACTGCAACACAGGCCTGCTACAGTCATAACCAAGGCTTTAAGTGGGCCGGGCCCGAACCCTGGCAGGCTTCAAAGTCTCATTTTGAGGCATGGCCCTGCCGGGGCTCACTAATCTCCCCTGGCACTATATAACAATGATTTTTTTTTCTAAAGCCTGACGCTCTCTCATAAGTGAGAACTTCAGGCTTCAGAAAAAATGCCTTTCATCCATAATGGTGGCGCCTCCCCCGTGAGACATCCCTTCAAGCAAGAGATGCCCGTGGGCCTGCGTCACCATTATGGAGAGAACCGTGAGGCCGCTGGAAGCAGAGGCCTTGTTTACTAAATCCTGAAGATCCCACACATTCGCAGGAGTTTCAGTCTTTAGGAAAAAGGCCCCGGCTTCCAGTGGCCCCACCCTATCAGCCTTATTGGTGACGCTGCCCATCGCCAGTTGGAGAGGGGCAGCTCCACCATTAAGGCAAAATAGGCAAGGTGCTATCCCCTGTCAGACAAGCCTATAGAAAATAAATGCAGAGATCAGCACCCTCTCCCACACTAGGGAGAGGGGCTGATCTCTACAAAAAGCTGTCTGGCGGGGGAGGAGGGTGCCTGAAGCACATTGAGCCGGGCAGTCCAAGGGCGTGGCCTAATGATCCAGCAGGTGACCCCGTTAGGCCACGCCCCCCTCATGAACCCCAGCTCAAATTGCTGCGCCACATAAGGCACTGAACTCATAACCCCTGTCTCCTTCAAGACAACATTCAGCCTAACACTGAATCCCTGATATAATGAAAAAGAACCTGGCCCCCTTAGAGCCAATTCAAATCAATCCGATTAATCATTTTACGGGCCACCCGTCTGTCAGAGGCAAAGCTAGGGGAAGCGCCCCCCTCCACACCCCAACCCCATCATGGACTCTTTCAGATCCCAATGCGCCACCCTGAAAGAAGTGGACCTTGATTGCCAGTGCCCCGTAAGGAAGCCTCTGACTCCAAACCCTTCCTGGGGTCTGCATGTTTGCACCAACTCGACGGCTGATCTATAATTTAAATCTTTCTCTGATCTGTTAATATAAACTCTCTCCAGCTCGCTTTCCTTTTTGTAATCCCATATCACCCCACGGTCTGTAATTTAAACCTCCCTTTCCAATCTGTAATTTAACACTCAGCAAATGTCTACTCTCTGATTTGCCATGGAATTGTCTGTTCCTGCAATACTCTATTTCCATCCCACTTACAATTACTTTTTTATTTTTATTTTCTCTGGTGTCCCAGAAATGGCTTGTTTGGTGGTTGCTGGACCAGTATATAAGTATTCCCAAAAGACCAGTAAACCAGCTGAACCTAGCTGCACCCTTAATTAATGTTGGACTCCCTGAGCGACCCTCGACTGATTGTGGTAACATAGATGATGAGTTCAAGGGGCAGAAGTGATGCAGTGTTCACTGATACAATAACCCACTGCTACAAGACCAATGGAAAACTGCCCCAGAAAAACATTATTATAGTAAAACAAGCTTATTTATTGTTGAAACACATAAAATATATAAAAATAAAATAAATTACTATAAGTTGGATAATAAAATTCCCTTAAATGTAACTGAATAGAAACAAATTAAGACGATTTAAGGGTTTTCTTGAACGATAATGTTATAAGAACAAACTAGTTTAACTGTAAAACATGGCCATCTGTTAAAAAATTGTGTAAATGCATTATGAAAATATTTTTAAAATAACGCATGCATATTTTCTGAAATACTCTATGTGTTATTTCTGGAACTCCACAACATTACCACCAGTGTCACGTTTCTCATGTTGAAGGGGACACCTGCCATTATGGTTCACGGTCATGTTATTAGCACATGCAAAATGGAAGATCAAAATCTGACAAACGTATAACAAGGCTCGCATTCTTCTTCAATCCTACAAAGAAAAACAGTGTTTGAGCAAAATTCATTCATTCATTCATTTTGTGATTTGTTATTGCATCTTTCACCATAATGATGGTCCCAATGCGTTTTTTGTTGAACGTCCTCGTAGGGATCGCAGACCAACATTTGGGAAAGTTTGGGAGGAGCTAATATGTGTGTGTGCATTGCAGTTATAAAAGTTATGCAAGGGTGGCCAAGACCATGGTTGTCGCCCATGTCTAAATGGAGTGTTTATGGGCACAGCAGAGGAATACTATGGACTAAAGGGCGATTTTGTTTAAGACGTGTGAGGAATTCTCCTATCAGCACAATAGGTGTGCGCTCGCCTGGGCTTTTTTGAAATGTTTAATTAAATGGTATGATGATAGACCAACCCTAGAAAAATGTGTGTGGCTAATCCACACACATTATCCTATGCTCACACCATGACAAAGCATAGATCCATGCACTCCAAGCTGGACAATGCCTACATGTACCATCCGCCCCTGTCATATTTAGTTGGAATATGACAGCCGAGGAGTGCACAATGTCATTTCCAGAAAGGGGCATACCAAACCTTTCCCCTGCCATGGTCAGCCTGATTAACTGACAAAGGATCCATGGATCCACCTGCTCTTTTGTTGTACACTTCAGCTTGTCGCAACAATTATCATACCAACAGGGGATAGTTTCAACAGGTCCAGATGGGGCCTGGCTGCTGAGGTTAAAAAAGGAGGCAGGAAAATCAACAACCTTTAATATGCAACTGTGTCAACCTGAATCCAGCTCCTGCCTCTCATTATCAATGGCAGTGAACTGTCATGTCTGGGTCGGTTGTTTACAGTAGGCCACCCCGCTAGTGGAACCCCATTCATAAAGTATGAGAATGTGGTTTGAAGGAACCAGAGGGTTGGTCTCTCCTCAGCTTCAAGGGAGACCTGCCGCTTTAGCAGGAACCACACAGATAGAACCATTAACCAGAGAGACTCTTCAAACACAACATACAGGAAGTTGGGTGGGACTTAGCAACACAAGGCAGTCAGCCAGGGCTCTTTCTGTTGAGAGAAGGGTTCCGCCATATTAGTTCTGGGGCACACCTTGTTCCTTTTTGTCAACCCTTTAACTTCACTGTAACAAAGCACTCTGGTTATGACCTCATGCATCCAGGAGATTGTTGGAAGAGACCCCAGGATTGGTTCATTAAAGAAGGCTGACCCTATACCAATCACTGTGGCCCATATGGCTTTAAAAGAGGGTCGGGCCCCACTTTTGGAATATCATTTGACAACTTCACCAGAAGTAACACAGAACTCAACCATGGACCCTGGCTGAAGGTGCAGTCTGCCTTATTTCTTCCGCCTGTGAAGGAAGGTCAGGATATTCAAAGAGGGAAGCAAATTCCCTCCCCTAAACATCTCCCAAGAACAGAGGGAGATACAGAACTCAAAGGGCCCTCCAGCCACCCCAGAACCGGTACCCAGTCATCACACAGCATGCCCTTCTAGGCTCTGCAATAAGCTTGCTAGATAGGAAGTTCCAGAAGGTCTCTGAACCTACAAACAAGTACAAGGCAGCTCCCTGTAACACACTCCAGAGCTATGGGCCATCCACCTTAAAGACAATACAAGCCCACTGAAGAAGCTGGGAGAAGTGCCTCAACGAGCATCTAAAGCTGTGCACCTTACAGGACATTTTCGAGCCAGTCAAGTTCCTCGATCTGCAACCGACTGCAATGCTGACCGTTGTCAAGACACAATCACTTAAAGACATCCGAGACATCTCGACCAGTGCTTGAGAACTTCCGACCAGCAGTGAGATAATAATTACTGATACTGATCTGCCGTGTACGCCAGCCTGCAGCCGTTTGTCTAAGTTTGCTCGCAAAACCATTTTGCTGCTTGATACCTGGAGCTGTCTCCTATCTTGAACTTTGTCACAGAAGCCTGCAAAGCGCTCTGAAGCTGACTCAACCCTGTAGAGCACCATAAACACCCGCAGCACAAGGTACATGGTAGTTCCGGCCCCTGGTCCTTTCCAGGAGGCCCACTGATTAATTGTAAGACCCTGATCCAACTTGACCCACCTTTGTGCTAAATCCAAGAAAATTAAACAGACTGGTGTGGTTATTAAACACATCAACTACCCTCCTGTCAGTATCCAGAGTGCACCCCTTTTCCTTGTTTGAAACTGTCTGTCCTCTGCATTCTTTTACAGGGTGGGTTGTATTTCGTAGTGTTTTTAGGCTGTCTGTTGTGATTAATAAAGTAGATATGTTTAATTCAAACTTGACTAGACACTCCTTTTATCATTGGTTAATAATTGTATTTTTGTTGAGTTGCAACTAACCAACAATCCATGACCTGTAGGACATAAGCCTGCTGTTCCGTCCACGTTACCAAATTGGGTAAGGAGTTTTATAATTTGCTTGTTATTCCAATCTGTTTGGATCCCTTCTGGCGTGTTAGAAGTGTGGAGATGAGTGATGGTTTAGAAATCGATATTCACCCCTGGACCACTGGTGCCCCAGAAGTTGACTTGTCACAAGGAGATGGAGAGTTATATGGGATGCTACTGCTTCAATTTATGTCATTAAAAGTAGCTTCATTCTTATGGCAGATGTGATCTGCAAACATATGTATGTTGTATGTGTGTGCAGGGTGTGTGGAGTGAAGTTCTGACTTCGACTAAATTGTGAAGGTGCATTGTGCGAGGGGGAAAATTGGGTTAGGAGTACAAACAAAAAATGACGGCTCCACCTGGGCCCATCCTACTACAGCTATGATTTCTATTTTATCATTATAAAGACAGCTAATTGGACAACCCCATCTGGGATAGACGATGTGACAAGAGAACTTTCCATTGGTTGGCATCTGACCTACCAACCTTGGGCACCTTAATGAGATATCAAGATATGAGCGTATCTTGGGAGGGCTTTGCACAAATGAACAATGGGAGTATCTGCCGCCATACTTACAATATAGAACACAACTTACCAATGGTCAATAAACACTGCTTTGTCTCTTGCTCAACTTTTTCTTCACTCCTTTCAGAACCCCTCCCCACAATAATTACCCCAATGTTACCTCACTTGCGTCTCTTCTCGAGTCTACAATAACACACAATTATTTTCTTGAGCATCACCACAAACGCCACTCACGCTCCGGGCCCCTTTTCCTGGTCAACAACACCAGTTCACATTTTCGACCCACACAAAGACAAAACACCTCTACAATTCTATATTACTCCACAACAAAGGATGGCACCAGGAAACATTAACGCAGAGATTGTCGGTGGCACACCACTCCTGGATCGCAGACATTCAGAGATGAGAGAAGGAGAAGAGGTGGCATAGGGGAGCCTGAAAACAAGCTGAGTGTCATCCGCATAGCACTGAGCAGAGAGCAGCAATGCGTTAGGCGAGAGGTGCCAGGTATTGGTTGAACAGTCAGGGAGAGTGGTTAGACCCCTGGGGAACATCACAGATAGAGAGTGAGATAGAGGAAAGGAAGGACTCAAGTTGGACCTGGGAGGGTCGATCAGGGAGGAACAAGGTTAGCCAGGCCAGGGCCTGATCAGTAATGATCTTGACATGAATTTACTGAAAACAGTACACTTTAAGTTCCCACGAGTGGGAGAATAGAACACAGTCAAGCCTGGAAGAAGACCTTGTGGTCAAAACAAGTGTTGGCCGTTTTCACTTTCATTAAAATATTCCATTCATCTAAACTTAACGTGTATGCGCAGTATGGTTGTGGATCCATTGTACTTAAATTCCTTGTTGGTTACCCTGGGCATAGGGTCCAAATCATCACAACCGTCCACTGAATGTTCATTAGAGAAACAACCAATTCTCCACCTTAAATTAGAGGGTTCATATTTACATAGCTCAAGTTATAGCATTGACAAGCACATAGTGGTTCCAGTTTTATGCCATACAATTATTGTTGCAAATGCAAAACAACCCCCATTTAAGAGCCACATGAAAAACAGCAGACCTCCAGGAGCCAAGGGAAAAAAAAAACTCTATGAGCCAAATGAAAAACAACCCAACAGTTTAAGCCAAGTGACAAACTACCCACATCTACGAGTCAGGAAAAAAAAACAACCCAAATCTAAAAGACAAGGGGAAAAACAACCCATCTCCATGAGCCAAGTGAAAAACAACCCATATCTACGAGTAAAGGATAAAACAATCCAAATCTAAGAGAAAAGGGAAAAAACAACCTACCTCTATGTGCCAAAAGAAAAACAATCTAACTTCATAAGCCAAACGAAAAAAAAACACATCTATGAACCAAGTGAAAAACAACCCACCGCTCTGAGCCAAATGAAAAACAACCCAACTCTTTAAGCCAAGGAAAAAAACAACCCAAAACTAAAGAACAAGGGAAAAAAAAACAACCTACCTCTATGTGCCATGAGAATAACAACCCAACTCTATAAGCCAAACAACCCACACCTTTGAGCCAAGTGAAAAATATCCCACAACTATGAACCAAATGAAGAAAAACTCCGCTCTACAGGCCAAATAAAAAATCACCCACCATTATGAGCAAAAGGAAAAAAAAGAACCCACTACTACGAGCCAAATGAGAGACAACACACATATATGAGCAAAATTAAAAACAACCCACAACTATATGCCAAATGAAATTAACCTACAACTTTGAGCCAAATTGAAAGGAACACACCTCGTTTAGTCAAAGGGGGAAAATGCATAGCTGCAAGCCAATGAAAAACAACCTATTTCTATGAGGCACGTGAAAAACAACCCACCTCTATAGGCCAAATAAAAAACAACCCACCTCTACAGGCCAAACGAAAACACCCTGAATCTATGATCAAAGAGAAAAACAACCCGCTTCTATCAAAAACAGTGCACACATACAAATCAAGTTTAAAAGAACCAAAGACTTTGAGCCAAATGAAAAACAACCCACAATTATAAGCAAATCAATCCACTTAACAATCATGAGCCAAATGAAAAATGCACCAACTCAATGAGCCAAGGCAAAAACAACCCATCTCTTTGAGCCAAATGTACGCATGTATGTGCACGTACATAGTTGTTGCTACAGGCTGGTATGTCGGTACTTACTTACACATTGATACTTGCTCAGATGTTCTTGCTTAAACGCACATACTTGTTCTCACCTGCATGCAGACGCACTCAGCGGGTTTCCTCCGATCCCTTCTGCCGTCCGCGCGTCAATCACTTTCTTCGAGAGTGCGGCTCCTGCCAGCAATATTAGTCTAACAGCTAAATACAATTATAGCTGGCAAAGGTTTATAAATAAAGCAATAAGCATGATTGGAGCGGGGATGATGGCAGAGTAACAGCACCCATTGGAATAGCTCGTACTTGTGCATCTTTTATTAATGCACGCAAACAACATGGCTAATTGGCTTTTCGGATGAAATGCAAGTTGGCTGTAATTATATTTGTGGGATGAGATTGTTCTTTGATGCGCACAGTGGCACGGTGACAGGATGGACTAATGGTCCATTCAGCGAGGCTTCTCGGAGAGCGAGGGACCAGCTCGAATGGTCACAGGGGAGCCCTCTCACCATCAAAAGCCCACAGTGACTGCCAACTGTGGAGGCAGCTGTTAGGGTGGGGCCTGAGATTTGGGCACCAGCCCCCTTCCTCTTCTGCCCTCTCCCCACCCCACAGCTCCTTTCAGACCGCCCCACTGGTACAGCTGCCAGGTGGCGAGCGCCACAGATGTGACCTGAGATGGATATCCGCGGGTGACTTGGTGGCACGATAAAAAAAAAAAAAAAGGTTTCACCCCATTACAAATCAGTGAGACATCTAGTAAAGGTTCAGATGGGAGATTTGACACATGTTGCATACATGAATGCTATCAGAGTCCGCCCTGTACTAGAAGGCATTCTGTTCTACAAGTGGCCATCTTGAATGAGTTCAGTTCTTTGTAAGTGTGCCTTTCTCTGCCTAACCTATATATCCTTGTGATGAATTGACTTCTGCCCTGCAGGATTAAAATGATGAGTAGAGGCTAAGACGCCCACTCACCGTCACACTTCTACAAACCAAGAGCCAACACAATCAGAAAGGTAAAACCGGGATAGTCAAGCGATATGCCTCCTACACCTTTTGTGGTAACATGGGCTGAGGGAAGGCTTTACTCTCAAGAGGGGTGTGAATGTGGTTCAGCAGCAACCCAAACAGCGAAGCATAACAGTCCAAAATAAAGGAATGTACAATCAAGGTTCTATAACAATGTATACTTTAATCAAACACACCATGTACAATAATAACAAACAAGAAACACTGTAAAAACCCACTGCTCTAGAAAGAACACAGAATATGTAAAGATAGGAAAGAAGCAGCATTCTGGGCTATGGGATAAGGAGAGAAAAGACAATGACAGACTGCAATGTTCAAATGATATGTTCTGAGCTTGCAAAAAGGGAAGAAAATAAACCAGACAGTTGTTAGGGCCCAAAGATTGAGCAAGGGGTAGAATACATTGGCAAAAGCCGTGGTGCTTTGATGGCCTGGAACCAGGCTTCTCAGCGTTGATTGTGGATACTTTCCAGTTCGAAGATGCCGTGGTCGCGGTGGTCCATTAGCAAGCTGGCGTTGAGTCAGGGTCGAACATAAGGTGGCTGTGGTCTTGAATCGTTTACTCATGCTGCATGGATCAGGCGATCACCGGGTTCGGTCGGCGGTTCAGGTTTGACAGCGGTGAGCTGGTACCAGGATGTGCAGGTGAGTCAATTCTATGCAGAGCCACAGTGGTCGCTGTTCAGGAGACAGCAGGGTTTGTCGATAGACTTACAGGCATAGTGATGGCGAGACTGGTGTATCAGTCAGAGACTCAAGCAATGCAAGGCAGCAGTACTTTGTTGGTTTGAGCCTAGGGAACAACGCACTTCAGCTGGTGTGGTGTGGCAGTGAACAGAGTCGAACAGGCAAGTGGTGGTTTGAATAACAATGAACGCCAAAGGCAGCGTCAAGGGGTCCTTATAGTTTGATCTGTGTCAAACACGGTCGAGTCACGTCTCGCAGCGGATCAACATTTAAAACAGTGATCTTGACTGTTCTAGTTTCCAGGCACTATGCTTCCCTCAGCAGGCTCTCAAGGGTCAAGGTTTGTTCTTTTCCAAATACGGGGAGGCTTGCAAATAGCTTCAGGGGTCTGGCAATGTGACAAATCAACTTCTGGGCACCAGTAGTCCAGAGATAGATATCAGTTTCTAAACCATCAATCAGCCCCAAAGCTCTAGGACACCAAAAGGGGTCAAAACAGATTGGAAACACATGCAAATTATAAAGCTCCTGCTCCAATTTTGGTAACATGGACGGAACGACAGGCTTATCTCTGAAAGGTCATGGATCGTTGGTTAGTTGCAACACAGCACAACTACAATTATTACTCATTCATAAAAGGGACTGCCCAGTCAAGGCTGTATACACATTTCTACTTGATTATTATCACAACAGACAGTTCTAGCACACTACAAAATACAACCAACCCTGTAAAGGAATGCAGAGACCAGACAGTTTCAAAGAAGTAAAAGGGATGCAATCTGGATACTGACAGGAGGGTAGTCAGTATAGAAATAATCACAATAGTTCAAGGATAATTGTTTTCAACATAAAAGGAGCAATGTGTTGTAAAATGACACTCGGGGCATTTTGTAGAAGGACCAGGGGGACAGAACCACAATGTTCCTTGTGCTGTAGGAGTTCTTGGTGCTCAACAGGGTCGAGTCCGTTTCAGCTTCTGCGACAGAGTTCAAGATGGGAGACTGCTACTGTTAACAGGTATCAGGCAGTTCGGCGAGCAAAGCTCTTCAGATGGATGCAGACTGGCCTACATGGTGTCTCGGGGTCAGTAATCATTGTCTCAGTGCTGGTTGGTGATTCTGAAGC
Organism: Ambystoma mexicanum; assembly: GCF_040938575.1. Lineage (NCBI taxonomy): Eukaryota > Metazoa > Chordata > Amphibia > Caudata > Ambystomatidae > Ambystoma > Ambystoma mexicanum. The sequence goes on from NC_090931.1 coordinate 213,661,185, forward strand.
ACTGGTTTAGGCATTTCAGACAGCTTACGTACTGTGGTGTAACAACAGTCAGCGGTGCAGTCAGTTAAAGCTCGAGGGGCTCGACTGGCTCAAAAATTTTTATTGAAGGCAGACCTCGGTGGATGCTTATCGATGCACTTCTCCTAGCTTCTTCACTGGGTTTGTGTCGTCCTTTAAGGTGGACGACCCAAAGCTAAGGTGTGTGTTGCAGGCAGCTGCCTTGTCCATGGTTTGGTTCAGAGCTCTGTGGCACTTCGCACCTAAGAAGCGTGCTGCAGATCCTTGCAGTGCACCCTGTGTGTTGGCTGGGTACCAGTTTTAGAGATGCTGGAGGGTCCTCTGGATTCAGTATCTCCCTCTCTTCCCTGGAAGATGTTATGGGGCAGGATGTTGCTTCCCTCTTGGGGGTCCCGGCCTTCCTTCCATGGCGGAAGATGTAAGGCAGACTATATGTTCAGCCATGGTCCAATGTTGAGTTCTTCTTGTTACTCCTTGCACAGTCTTCAGATGATCTGCCAAAAGGGGGCCTCGGCCCTCTTTTAAAGCCAAATGGACACGGTGATTGGTGTAGGCTAAATCCACCTTATTGAACAATCTCCTGTATGCATGAGGTTATAATCAGAGTGCTTTGCAACAGAAAATGTAAAAGGGGTGACAACATGTAAAACTAAGTCCCACCCATCTTCCTGTCTGTTGTATATCAAAGGGTCTCTATGGTTATTGGAGGTCTCTGTGGTCCCTGATTAAAGCGGCAGGTCTCCTTTGAAGCTCCAACAAGTCCAGACTCACTGGCTCCCAAACCACATTCTTGTACCTTCTGAATGGGGTCTCCCTGCAAGGATGACTAATGTAATACACCCATTCCCAGACGTAAAATTTCACTGTCAATTGCTACTGATGGCAGGAGCCGGCTTCAGGTTGACACAGTCCATATGAAATGGTGTGTGAGTTTCCTGTCTCCTTTGTTAGCATCTGCAGCCAGTCCCATGTGGGCCTGTTTAAATTAAACTCTGATTAGTATGCAAATGGTGCCACCAGCTTCAGGGCTCAACAAAAGGACATGACAGACCCACAGAGCCATTTTTATTTAATGAGGAAGGCCATGGCGGGTGAACATTAGGCCCTCCCCCTTCTGGAGATGCATCAGGTACTCCACCTGTCAGATCCCAAATAAATATGACGGTAGGGACTGCGCCTGTAGGCCGTGTCCACCCATAGTACACAGGTCTATGTATATATTGTGCGGTGATCATAGGACAATGTTTGCGGATTAGCCCCACACATTTTCCAGAGGTTGATCTTCCATCATTCAAGTTCATATAAACATTTAAAAAAAAGCCCTGGTGAGCGCCCACTCACCATGCAGATGGTCATATTCCTCACAGGCAACATGTTGAGGTCCCAGCCAACAGGGTGGCAGGCAGAGATGTGGCCTTGGTCCAGCAGCAGAGGTCACCCCAATGGTCCCTGGGGATGGTGTCAGAGGACAGAGCTCACCTCTGCCTTGGAACACCTCACAACTGGAGGATCTGAAAAGAACAGCTCTCCCAGCAGGGTCCAACAAAATCATCTTTCAGGATGATTTGATAAGTAGTGCTAGACCCCTTCTTTGAAAGTTATTAGTCCACAGGTGATTGGAATAAAGCTAGCCTGCTTTAAGGGTGAAATCCCTGCTGCTGAAATGAGCGGACTTTGCCCTTCTGACATCACACCCAAAGTGCTTTGTCCTACACAAAGGAGAGGGGACAGGAAAGTGAAAGATAGGCAGAGAGACACAAGATGGCAGAAGTTTCCAATACATGTACAGATCTCCAACTGGCTACACTAACCCCGCCCCTTTCCCTTTTCAATAGAATTAAAGGCCCTTCAGAATTGCTGCACCCTGGAGTGCGGCCTAGCCTTTGGCGAATGGGTGTTCCCTTTGATTCCTGCTGCCAGGCCAACTTCCTGTGGATTGTCTGTCTCTGGGGAAGGGGTGCTACCTGCCCTTACAAAGAAACAAAGAGATGCAATCCCCCAAGGTTATAAACTGGCCAGGGGGAGTCTTATCTCAAATAAATACACATAAACCTTCCACAGCTGAACTGGGAACCTCAGGGCTGACACTTGTGATATCAATTTAATGTGGCTGGTATAGCTATGAGAGATGCAGGCCACCAAATCAAAACTCAGTTATGGCTTGTATTTAAAGTTTACTGTCTAACTAGGACAGGATCTCAGAGTAATGCAGTTTTTTGGAATAGGAGTGCATATCTTAAGTGCATTCCCTGTGCTGCAGAGAATTGGCTATCACCGCAGCTGTCAAGAGGGCACATGTGACCTCTGAAACTGCTCTGTGCCAGTGGTAGAGCATGTGCTGCAAATCAGGATACAGATGCAGCAGGTCACAAGGACAGACTATGCTTTTGACGAATAGCTTATGGAAGGGGAATCTGGTCAGCAGATCTTCTTTCTGGGTATACAATTGCCCCATCATTTTACTATTTAATAACATGTTTAAAAAAGCCAGAACTCCTACACCCTTGTCAGATGGCAATTCCTCATACACCTGCCTGCAACCATCTGCAGCTCATTTCCCTATGTCCTTCCAACTGTACCGTTAACATCCCCCCTTATAACTGCACCCATTGTATTGTACCTTCTGACTGTATTCCGTTATTGTACAGTGGTCGGTTGCTTCAAAGCTCGGTTCATGCTTTATAAACCCAGCAGATACATACATGCACATGCGTTGCTGACTTGTTCTGGGCGAGTTTCAGAAACACCAAAAGGGGGATGTTTTTTTTTTATAAATCCCTGGATGTGCAGGGCCTCAATATGTGAAAAAAAGAAAACTATTGCAACTTCGGAAATTAACAAAAAGCCTTGGAAAGATAAGTAGCTGATCGATACATTTTACACAAAGGCAGTGCCTTATACATTGCCTGGAACAAAGAAGTTGTGTACTTGGTTTTAAAAAAGGGGGTACCAGACATGTGTGTACATTTATTGGAAATACATGGAGTTCAGCTTACACCAGATGTGAAAATGCATTTTCCAATAGTGACTGATCAATAATTTTATAAACAATGGGCCCCCTGATTAGTGGTTTTTGTTCATCTTAAAAGAACTACAAACACTAAGGCACTATCATGTACCAATAAATCTTACCCTTCAGTAAACATGAATTTAGCAAATATACAAATATAAAAATATATTTATAAACTTAATTGTTCAATTGCCTCAATTAATGATTTGTCAGTAATAGGAAGTAATATTCCTCAATGCTGTACCTAATTCTATATTCATAGTCAAATGTTCAAACTTATGAGTTGCCTTTTAACTTGTAGCAGAAACTACCTCTTAAGAGTTTGACTGTGTGGTAAAAAAAAAAAAAAATCTGGTGACACATTACAGCCAAGTTAACGCACCACCAACATTCTCTGCCGCCTGGTTTTGTGTGCAGGAAATGTCCTGCACACAGAACCACTATCACATGCAGTAATTACCGGTCCCCATGAGATTCCAAAATGGAGAATAACTGAAGGGTCGGCATGACTCTACATCATGTGGCCCCTTCCTGTTGCCACAGCCTTTCTGTATTTGGTAACAGCAATAATGTTTGGCGGTATTACCACAGGTAAATACTTCATGCTCTTAATGAGTCCCAAAGGTTGTTAGACCTCAAACAACATGTTTCGACTATATGGGCTTCCTTTGTGCCTAGCGTTCCTCAGGGTATGTACAGGTGTACAGTGCTTAAGAAACATACATGTATTTAACTATTTGAATTGCATTCACTTTATATGATCTATTCCATACATGTTCCGGTTTCTTGAGTTTCTTTTTCTGCTAATTTCTTATGGCAAAAATGTTAGACTACTGGAAAATGGAATATGAATGTAATTATTTATTTAATGTATTTACTTGTAGGTTATCTGTATCAGTCTAACCATGTTGATTCAGAGAACAGGTGGCACACATATAACAGGACATATAACAGTTGGGGAAAGAAGGAGCAGTGCTAAGGAGAATGTTTAGTAAATTCAGGAGGTCAGGTGGAAGAGAAGCGTTATTAGATTGTTTCTGAAATGGTAGTAGGTTGTTTCCGTTTACAGATGGGTGGCCAAAGGGTACCACAGTATTACGTTTGTGATCATTATAGCACAAGCAACCATTGTTAGAATGAGCTTCATGATAAGGTGAGGTACTTCTCACATCAACATATAGTAAAATAAAAGGTACAATGCATAACAAAATGAACATAAATAAAAACAGAGAAAGAAAAATTGAGCCTGGGCTTCAGCTTAAAAATATTGTGTTTGTTATGAGTAATTTGTTTAGTTTCAGGGGTGTCCAACCTTTGGTTCTCCAGGTGTTTTGCACTACAGCCCTAACCAGAAACTCAATGGCGAGGGATTATGAGAGCTGTAGTCCAAAATGACAGGAGAGGCACAGGTTGCAGACCCCTGGTACATCATATCTATGACCTCACTGCTCTCTGGGCATCTTCTCAGGTTACACGTTGCAGCATTCTTATAGATGTTTACAGATATCGTGTGTGATCAAACAATAAAGGGGCCGATTCATGGAACAAACGTGCGCCGAAAATCTTCGCGCAAGCAGGCGCAAGAAGGCGCAAGCAGGCACAAGCGCAAAAAAACAGGCGCACGCGCACGCATGCGATTCATGGAAGTCCCTGCGCGTGTTTTCCTCGGGATGTGCGCCAAACCCGTGCATGGCGCACACGTCACTGCAACATCCCGAAAGACGTGCGCGACGCGCACAGTGAAAGCGCACAACCGCGGCGCTTACACTAGAAAGTGGGCGGAACACGGGGCGTAACGCGCGGAATGGGGATCAACTCGCGAAAACAAGGGCGTAACTGGGGATGTACTGCAGGGAAGCAGACGGAACGCCCACACGCACCCGAACCACACGTATTCATGGAATCGAATAGGGCAAAGCCACGCACAGCGAAAGACATGCACAAGCCGAAACACGTCCGCCACACGAAGGCAGGCAGTAGCGTCCCTGCGTATTACAAAAGTGGCAACATACAGCAATTGTGCGAGCGGGGAACGTGTATTTCGGGGTTGCGCGGGAAGTTACACACGCGATTGAGCGGGGTACGTGTATTCCGGGGGTTCGCGGGAAGTCACACACGCGATCTGGCCGGGGGAGCGGGCTACATGTATTTCAGGGGTTCGCGTGAACATTTTCACGCGATCGGGCCTGGGGGAGCAGGCTACGTGTATTTCAGGGGTTCGCGTGAACATTTTCACGCGATCGGGCCTGGGGGAGCAGCTACGTGTATTTCAGGGGTTTGCATGAACTTCTTCACGCGATCGGGCCTGGGGGAGCGGGCTATGTGTATTTCAGGGGTTCGCGTGAACATTTTCACACGATCGGGCCTGGGGGAGCGGGCTACGTGTATTTCAGGGGTTCGCGTGAACATTTTCACGCGATCGGGCCTGGGGGAGCGGGGTACGTGTATTCCGGGGGTTTGCTGGAAGTCACACACGCGATCTGGCCTGGGGGAGCGGGCTATGTGTATTTCAGGGGTTCGCATGAACATTTTCACGCGATCGGGCCTGGGGGAGCGTACGCGATCGGGCCTGGGGGAGCGGGCTACGTGTATTTCAGGGGTTTGCGTGAACTTCTTCACGAGATCGGGCCTGGGGGAGCGGGCTACGTGTATTTCAGGGGTTCGCGTGAACATCTTCACACGATCGTGCCTGGGGGAGCGGGCTACGTGTATTTCAGGGGTTCGCGTGAACATCTTCACGCGATAGGGCCTGGGGGAGCGGGCTACGTGTATTTCAGGGGTTCGCGTGAACTTCTTCATGCAATCGGGACTGGGTGAGCGGGGTACGTGTATTTCGGGGGCGTGTGGGAAGTGACACACGCTATTGAGCGGGGTACGTGTATTTTGGGGGTGCGCGGGAAGTTACACACGCGATTGAGCGAGGTACGTGTATATCGGGGGTGCGCGGGTAGTTACACACGCGATTGAGCGGGGTACGTGTATTTCGGGGGTGCGCGGGAAGTTACACACGCGATTGAGCGGGGTACGTGTATTTCTGGGGTGCGCGGGAAGTCACACACGCAATCTCATCAGGGTACGTGTATTTCGGGGTGCGGGGGAAGTATCCCACGCAACATCAGCAGGGTACGTGTATTCCAGGGGTGCGCGGGAAGTTCCACACGCAATTCCATCAGGGTACGTGTATTACAGGGGTGCGCGTTATCATCAGGGTACGTGTATTACAGGGGTGCGCGGGGAGCAGCACACGTGAATTGCACGTGTGGGTCCTCCCAGGTGTTCCCTCTACACCCTCCACGGCCCCTGCAGGTGGCTCACACCACAGGGGCGTACCCAGCACATGTCATGCAGGCACCCCATCCACCATGGCCATGCCCACCAGCCAACCCACATGTCAACTTGCACTACTGCCCACCAACTCATGTCCCCCTGCACCCCCAGTCACCAGGGGCACCCTCCACCAGGCCCCCACCCATGTCTCCCACCACCCCCCCAGTCACCAGGGGCAGCCTCCACCAGGCCCCCACCCATGTCTCCCACCACCCCCAACCCCCAGTCACCAGGGGCACCTGCCAGCAGGCCCCCACCCATGTCCAACTCATGTTCCCCACCACCCCCACCCCCCAGCCACCAGGGGCAGCCTCCACCAGGCCCCCACCCATGTCTCCCACCACCCCCACCCCCCAGCAGTGCAGGGGCAGCCTCCACCAGGCCCCCACCCATGTCTCCCACCACCCCCACCCCCCAGCAGTGCAGGGGCAGCCTCCACCAGGCCCCCACCCATGTCTCACACCACCCCCACCCCCCAGCAGTGCAGGGGCAGCCTCCACCAGGCCCCCACCCATGTCCAACTCATGTTCCCCACCACCCCCACCCCCCAGCCACCAGGGGCAGCCTCCAGCAGGCCCCCACCCATGTCTCCCACCACCCCCACCCCCCAGCAGTGCAGGGGCAGCCTCCACCAGGCCCCCACCCATGTCTCCCACCACCCCCACCCCCCAGAAGTGCAGGGGCAGCCTCCACCAGGCCCCCACCCATGTCTCACACCACCCCCACCCCCCAGCAGTGCAGGGGCAGCCTCCACCAGGCCCCCACCCATGTCTCCCACCACCCCCACCCCCAGCAGTGCAGGGGCAGCCTCCACCAGGCCCCCACCCATGTCTCACACCACCCCCACCCCCCAGCAGTGCAGGGGCAGCCTCCACCAGGCCCCCACTCATGTCTCCCACCACCCCCACCCCCCAGTCACCAGGGGCACCTACCAGCAGGCCCCCACCCATGTCCAACTCATGTTCCCCACCACCCCCACCCCCCAGCCACCAGGGGCAGCCTCCACCAGGCCCCCACCCATGTCTCCCACCACCCCCACCCCCCCAGTCACCAGGGGCAGCCGCCACCAGGCCCCCACCCATGTCTCCCACCACCCCCACCCCCCAGCAGTGCAGGGGCACCCACCACCAGGCCCCCACCCATGTCTCACACCACCCCCACCCCCCAGCAGTGCAGGGGCAGCCTTCACCAGGCCCCCACTCATGTCTCCCACCACCCCCGCCCCCCAGTCACCAGGGGCACCTGCCAGCAGGCCCCCACCCATGTCCAACTCATGTTCCCCACCACCCCCACCCCCCAGCCACCAGGGGCAGCCTCCACCAGGCCCCCACCCATGTCTCACACCACCCCACCCCCCAGCAGTGCAGGGGCAGCCTCCACCAGGCCCCCACCCATGTCTCCCACCACCCCCACCCCCCAGCAGTGCAGGGGCAGCCTCCACCAGGCCCCCACTCATGTCTCCCACCACCCCACCCCCCAGTCACCAGGGGCACCTGCCAGCAGGCCCCCACCCATGTCCAACTCATGTTCCCCACCACCCCCACCCCCCAGTCACCAGGGGCAGCCTCCATCAGGCCCCCACCCATGTCCAACTCATGTTCCTCACCAGCCCCAACCCCCAGCCACCAGGGGCAGCCTCCACCAGGCCCCCACCCATGTCTCACACCACCCCCACCCGCCAGCACTGTGGGGCACCTGCCAGCAGGCCCCCACCCATGTGCAACTCATGTTCCCCAGCCAACATGTTATCACAATCTAGATCCCTGGTCCCTATTGTCAGCCTCCAAATGCAAAACACCCACCCGAGTATTGCATCCACCCACTCATAATTTGCAATTACATCACAGAACACCAATTCCAAGTTCCGAAAAAAACACATTTCCCTCACATACACCCAATGGGTGTCAGTGAATCTCAAAACACATATCATGAAATGCATGAAACCAATGAGATACCACACATTGAAGTTCACCAAAAATAATATGTATTAAAGGAAACATCAATAGAATAAAAAATGAAGAAACAGAAACGTGAATGTACAAAAATGAAAAGAAGCATGTCCGTCAAAAAAAGCAAAACCAAAAATAAAAATCCAAAGTAATGTCCAAAGTCGATGTCCACTAAACAAAATCCAATGGGAAATGAAAAAGAAAGCCATTGCTCCATGGTCAAAAATAGAAAAAAAGTATACAATCCAACTGTCAACTATGTACATGGGAACAATCCAGGGTCCATTATCCCAACAAAATAAAGGAAACCTATCTAACTACACTAACTAATAAAATAAACTATATATAAAAATGTGGCCAATGTCCGAAAGGTCCAAATAAAATAAAAACAAAAATGAAACCTAACTACCTAGAAACTATGTACAAGGGCAGCGGGCTAGTTTCACGGCTCACTTGTGGATGTTCCGGGCCAGGGCATCATCGAACTCCTCCTCAATGTCCCAGAGGCGGTCCTCCTCCATGGCCCAGAGGGTCCGCAGGGCCGTCGACGTCTCCACCTCCTGACCCCTGTGGATTGCCTCGAGGCACTCGGCCGGCCTCAAGGCCCTCCGCATGGAGTTCTCCGCCCTGACCATTGTGAGCCGTGCCTCTTCCGCCCGCTGCCGCTCCGCATCTATGGCGTGGCCCAACCGCTGCCACACGGAAGACACTCTCTGTCCTGGGTCCTCCTGCCCTCCGGCCGATGCCTGCCCCTCCGATGTCGAAGGCCCTGAGCCTTCATGGCTCCCACCACGTTGCTGCTGCTGCTGTGCTTCTGCCCGTGCACTGCCTCCTGCTGCCTGCACATCCTCCGCCGGCTGGGGTGCACTCGTAGATGTGGCCACCCCTGCTGGACGTCCGACTCCCGACTGTGGCAGGGATGCCTCCTCCACCAGCCTGGCCGCACCGTCAGAGGCAGCTCCACAGGGCACCCAGGTGACTGATGGGTGGGAAGATGGCACAGAGGACGACTGGCGCGTAGGGGGTCCAGTTGAGGAGGGGGTCGGAGCAAGCCCCATCAAACGGAGGAATCTCTCCATGAAAAGACTGCAGGTCACCTCGCATGGCCCGTTGACGCAACGCCACACCAGCCAGGACAGGCTCAACCCGGACCTGGATAGCACGTCCGCAGGCAGAGGAAGGCCAGTTGACGTGAGCTCATCCCCTGCCTGAAAACGGGTCTGGACGTAGGCATCCCTTCTGGTGCAAAATGATGCAGGGACAGGATCAGGGACAGGATTGCACACAGGCACCTCCGCGGCGGCCTGTGCTGCCTCCTGTCCCTGGTCCTGCACTGCACCACTAGCACCAGTGGGATCCCCACCTCCAGACCCCGTCCCTGGTGCTTGCACGGCCTGTCCTCCACCAAACCCCCCACCAACCTGGATGACTCCGTGCCATCTTCCCCTGTTGGGCCCTGTGGGGTCCCAGCTGCCCCTTTTGCTGCCGAGGAGTCCAACTCCAACCTCCACCTCTTGGACCTCCCCCCGGCAGCTGCGGCCAGGGACGCGGTACCGGACTCCTCACTCCCCGACGAGATGACAACCTGGGAGGGGAGCCGGGCCTTGCGTCTCCGGCTGGCAGTGGGATCCCCGCCGCTGTGCTCCACAGCACCTTCTCCGCCATCTTCATCAGTTGACGCTGCAGACAGGGAGAAACAAAACACAGGCATCAGGGCACCGTACAATGGACACATACACACATGACAGTTGTACATGAGTGGCATTGGCAAACCTCAGACATGTCATCACAATCCCCAACACACATGTCATTACAACTCGCACACATGAGCCATACCACAGCCATATCGCAACTGCCACCACCATCCATACACATACAACAGCATGAGCAGCCAAAGGTGAGCCAGACATCACATGCAACACAGGAAGTGCATCACACATGTACACACACCACCACACTTGCATGCATGTGTACACCTCTGCCAAGTGTCTCACTGTTCAGACGTGCATCCATGTCACATCTGCCAATCAGGCTTCCACATACCGCTGTCACATGCATCCATGTTGCATCACTGTTGCACCCTTGTCAAATACACACACATGCACATGTACACAGTGCTGATACATGCAGCCGAAAACAACATACATGCGTGACATCACGGACATGTCTACTTACATACACATTCATCCAAACATGTGTGCCCACACAACTGCATTTGGCATGCAAGCCTACACACACAAGCACCATCCATGTCTCACACATTACAGCCCTCGCATGTGTCAGCCCCACAGCCCTGTTCACCCCCACCCATACTCGACCCCATACAAACAGATGTGCAACCTGCACAATACTGAATAATCACCACACGCACTGCTCACAATCAGGATGCATGTACACTCACCGCTCGACTCCAGACGGGTCTGCTTCTCTAGGACCTGGACGTGGAGTGCTGGGGATATGCATTCCAGGACCCTCATCTGTTCTTCCGACAAGTGGCCCCGGCGCCCCTTGGCATCCGCTGCCTTCAAGAGGCGCCGGGCCTTGTTCAGGGTCCTGGACCTGAAGTCCTCCCAGCGCTTCCTGACATGTTGTAAGTCGCGGACTGCCACCCCCTCCGCGTTGATGGCAGTCACGATGTCAGTCCAGATCCGAGTCCGTCCTTCCTTGTCGGCGCGGGAACTTCCGAAGAGGGCATCATACTGCCCCAGGACTTGCTCCACCAGGACACCAACTTCGATGGCACTGAAGCTGGTGCCCCTCTGCCTCTCTGGCCGGGGGTTGTCAGTGGTCACAGATGGTGTTTGCCCCGACATGACAACCCCAGAGGCAGGAGCAGGTGGGCAACTGGGTCCTGGGGCTGGGCTGTGGAGCAATGGAATCCCAGTCGGGAGTCTTCGGTTCCAGCAGGGGTGGTCACAGCAACAGCACCCCTGGCTGATGTGCAGGCAGCAAATGGCAGTGCACGTGGGCAGCAGGCAGTCAGGCAGCAGCAGATGGCAGGTGGGAGCGTGCTCGGGGCTCTGGGGGGCAGTAGTTCGGCCTTCTGGGCAGGAGCGTGGCCTTCCGTGTGCTTACGTGTGGCCAGCTTGATACGGAGTGATTTGGCACGTGAAAAATCTGCACGTCAGCGTGTAATTCGAGGAAAGGCCCTTAGCGCGTAAGCGCGTCTGCACGCATACGCATTTTCATTGGACAGAAGGCTCCTAAAACGCAAGCGCCCCTGTGACGTGACGCGTACAGACGTGCATGGGCATTTCAGCGCGCGTGAAAAACTGCACGTCCGCGTGTAATACGAGGAAAGGGCCATTTGCGTAAGCGCGCGTGGAAACTGCACGTCCGCGTGTAATACGAGGAAAGGCCCTTAGCGCGTATGCACGGCAGCACGCATATGCGATTTCATTGGACCAAAGGCCCTTAGCGCGTGAGCGCGTCTGTGACGTGACGCGCGCAGGTGTTTCCCTCATTGCACGTGATGACAGAACACACGTGGATTTCCACCAATCGTGTGTGAAAGTTCCTGGCACCCCGGAACACACGTACCCAGGCTAATCGCGTGTGGAACTTACCGCGCACCCCGAAACACAAGTACCCAGGCCAGTTGCGTGTACGCTCACTCCCCTCCGATCACACGCGATGACACTCGGACCGTATCCGAATACGGGAAACCCGCGCACGCAAAAGACGTGCACAGGCGTCAACGCGTCTGCCACACGAAGGCAGGCGGAAGCGTCCCGCGCACAGCATAAAAGTGCACGCAAACAACAAACGCTTATATACAGCTACGATGAATGCCCCATTTGTCGCTGCACTGATCGTGGGACACCGCAAGAGGAGGAGAATAGCCAGGGCACGCATTTTCGCACCACGGACACGCCTTTTTGGGATGCCTGACGACCAGGTCTATGGCAGGTATAGGTTTCCACCCCATATCATCCTAGAACTGGTCAGGGTGTGGGAAGATGACCTCACATCCCCCACACTTTGCTCCCAAGCATTGAGCCCGTTGGAGAAGCTGCTCTATGTCCTGTATTTTTTGGCCACTGGGTCATTTCAGCAGACCACTGCCATAGTGGGGGGGGGTCTCACAGGCCACGCAGTCACGCTGCCTACACCAGGTACTGGCAATCATGACAGCGCGCCCCTCAGTCCGCAGGCACATATACATGCCCAGAACACCCGCAGAAAGGCAGGCCGTTGTCCTGGATTTTTTCAGGGTGGCACACTTCCCCAAAGTGCTCGGTGCCATAGAATGCACCCATGTGGCCCTACGTCCACCTAGGGCCATTGAGCACATCTACCGAAACCGCAAGCTCTGGCATTCCATCAATGTACAGGTGGTATGTGATGCAAAGGGAATCATCACCTCTGTCTATGCAAACTACCCTGGCTCCACCCATGACAGTTTCATATACAGAATGTCCGCCCTGAGCCGGGGCCTGGAAGCTGGGCAGCATGGCGACACATGGCTCCTAGGTCAGTACAAATGCCCTTGCACATGCATGCAAGTCACACACAGACAAATATCCAAACCCTAATAATCTCAACTATTATCACCTCCCCAGGGGACAGTGCCTACCCTCTGAGCAACCACATGATGACGCCAATCCGGAACCCCACCACACCACCCCAGGTAAGATACAACGCTGCCCATATTGCAACCAGGGGCTTAGTGGAGCGCACATTCGGAGTGCTCAAGTCACGTTTCCGCTCCCTTGACCGCTCTGGTGGGCAACTACTCTATGCACCACCAGTAGTTTGCAGGATCATTGTGGCAGCATGTGTCCTGCACAATGTTGCAACACGGCAGGCCGTCCCGGTGGACATGGTGGTGCCCCCACATCCCCAACCACAGGCACAGGTGCTGCCCATGGGAGGGGACAGGGCACGTGGTGAGGAAGCCCGGACCCAGCTTGTGGCCACATTTTTCACCTAAACTCCCACCCCTGCGGAGTGCACCCAGGCCTGGCACATACCAGGTGACAATCGATGATGACAAAGAGACAGTCAACTGTCACAACCCTACCACCCTGAGAAAGTTGCCATGGAAGTGCCACATCGTCTGCATCCCTAGCTACTTGAACACAAGCTATCCTGTGTGACCAAAAGGCACACATATAACATATGACATGATATGGGCCATACACAAGTATTCCAAGGAGCAATGAGGCAGGGAGGGGGGAACAAGGGAACACAGAGAACGGTACTACTAGGCCAGGTGTCATTGGGATCGTGCAAGTGCAGGGGTAGGGGGAATGGGAAAAGTGCAAGGGGAAGGGTGGGGGGGAGTCCAGTACAGGGGAAGTAGCCCAAAAAAATAATACATAGGTCGCCTGGTGGCAACTACAAAGGTAAGTGCAGACAAGTGCTGGGAAGAGAGGGCTGTAGGGATAGAGAGACAGTACTGCAGTGCAGGGGTTGCCAGGGAGGCAGTGCAAGTGGAGAGTGGCTGGGCCAGGGACCGAGGTCGGTGAGAGTGGCCCAGTTGCAGCTCCTGTGCAGTTCCACTGGAGAATTCTGCAAGGGAGAGGCAGACAGTAAGCAGAAGCAAAGAGGAAGGTCTTGAGGTGCTTCTAGAACTGGAGATGATTCCCCTCAAGTTCAAGTCAGGCTGGAAGTCTGTTCCAGGGGGAGGGCCCTGCTGCGGAGAGAAATCTACCCCCAGCTAGTTGCTCTGAGAAGCGGATGACACGGACATGTAAGGTGTGCATATCACACACCTGCAAACCAGGCCATGGCCATCACTGTCATGTCACTCAATCCCTCCCAAACATCAACATGACATGGCACGCAATACCCATACACCAATGCAGTAACGATAAGGTACACATTGCCATGTCCTAAATGCACAGTGGCATCGGACACTGCTGCCTGACCCGGAATCAGATGAAATGACAGACCAACAACCTCCCACCCAAAATAAGTAATTTCCAAATGCATTACAACAGTTGTAGATGTAACATCACAATGAATGCCTGTCTACATGCACATTATGCATTGCAAAATCAACACTGCAGCTCATGTGTGCAGTGTCCTACTCCTGCATCACACTGCTCAGCGCACAGCACAGTGAACAGCCATTGTGTGTGATGCACACCCTGAGCATCACATCTAAGTGACAGACCACGTCAAACATCAAATTAGGCATGTACTGGATCCATGATCGGTCACAGGACATGTGCTGCCGGGACTCAGTGGGCACCAGAAGGCAAACAGTGTACACGTGGATATGCAAGGGTGGGAGTACATGTAGTGCATCAGAGTGCAAGTGTGTGGTTCTGCAAGGACATGCACTCCACATATGCATGTGCACTCTAGTGACCATCAGTGTTCCCTACACATCACATGTGAACATCCACCATGTGTACACCCCAGCATGTCAAACCATAACTATCCCCTCGCACCTGAAAGGAAAACACAACACATGAACAGGCATTGATCAGCAGAACACAACATGTACATAGGATACCACCATTACTATGTCAGAGTTCCCATCACACTGCAGGGCAAGGCAACTATCAACAACAACACCCCCCCCTCACAAATGACCATGACCCACTGAACAACTGCACCTGGGTCATGGAGCCTCAAAACCTCAATTCCACCTGGCCATAGGATCACCTTTACCCTTCGTCACCATCTCCCACCTTGTGTGTAAAAAGATGCCTGAACCCTCAGAATCCACACTCATTTCCAAAATCACAAAATCCAAGGCATAAAAACGAACCCGAACACCCTCCAGTAGATGACTTGACGTAGCAGTACCTCACAAAGGCCAAGTACTACCACAATGATGCAACAACCAAGGTAGCACAGCAAAACAATGTCACGACAGGATGTGAGACATGTGTGGTACATGACATAGGTTGATGCACCATGAATGGATGTGTACTGTCACAGGTCCCCTGTAGAGGCGCGGGAGTGTCACGAAACAACCACCCCCACCATGTCCCGGGTGCCTGCATGTTCAAACTCACACAGGCCCCTGAGACCCTGGTGGGGAAGGAGGTTCAGGGATATGCAGTCGGGACAGGTGTTGACACACTGGATGACTGGAATGAGCGGCAGGAGAGGGGAGGAGGAATGACACATGAAACTAGGGAATGCACGAAAATGTACAACCTGCATGAACACATACACAATCCAAACAAACTTGGACATCATTGTCATGGCCTTCGGTAGTCCAGGCTCAGGAGTGGTACGAACCAACCACCCCCTCTAGGGTTTTGGCGCCTGCAAGTTCGGGGCTTACACAGGCATCCGCAACCCCAGTGGGGAAAGAGGGTCAGGGAACGTTGCTTGGATAGGCACGGGAAGCAGGAACACCGGGTAGGGGTACAGGTTTCAAAATTGCATAGGATCACGGGTGATTAGGGAGAACAAAACATACCAAATTGAACCACACATACATCCATGCATCAGTACACTCCCCAGCAAGCCTATGCAGAGCAGTTCGTAAGAAAAACAACAAGACACTTAGCTCTGGTTTTGAGTGCTGGCCTCCTGCCTGCGCACTCTCAGGTCCGGTTACAGGAGCACTGCAATGCTGCAAAGAGAGACACAGTCAACAACCTGTACGTGCCAATTGCACAAAAACACAACAACAAACATGCCCCATAGCAACAGACTACTCTACAAACAGACAATCTGTGGTGGATGCTTCGTACCCATATATAACATCACCCCTGTGACGGGTCATACACAGTCAATGCAGTAAGGCAGCTGCTGCTGGGTGCGTGGCAAATGGAACACCAATGTGTCACAATTCACACAACATGCAATGTTCCCTGGGTAAGCAGACAGACCCATATAGCAAGCCATGACTACAGAGCAAGTTGCGTACCACCATGACCGAAACAAAGTTGGCAGTGCATTTATCATGAAGTACGTGGAAAAGACATGCACTGCACCCGAGTATGTCCCTTGCTGTATGTCCCTGTGAGCTGCCCCTTTCCATGTCTCGGAAGGCTACATGGTTGATACAAGTGGCTCAATGGACCTTGGTGTACCGGAGGGTATGTACCACTGCCCCTGCATGTGTCCCAGACAACCCTACTATCAGCAGCCATCAGTCCACAAACACATCTGAGCTGCATTGTGTGCTTCAACACCAATATTCGTCTAAGCTCACCCTCAGTGCTGTGACTAAGCCTGCATGTGCAACTCTTCTGGTGCAAGCTTTGCTGTGTTGTGGCCCCCCTGTGATGCTCACCTTGCCTGGAGTTCCTTGGAACATGTCAGCAGTTCTAGGATGTGGGTCTGCAATCACTGTGCCTCTGCACACATGTGCATGTGGGCACCAACAAACGGGTCCAGAATTCCGTCGTCCAATGGGACATGTCTGCTGGCAAAGGTGCTCTGGAGGCTCATCCCCCTGCAGAAAGGGCATGAAACACATGATTAATGCTTCAAAGCCATCTATGTGTGTCTCATCAGGCATCTCATTACTTGACCATGTCAGAGAGTCACATCACAAATCACACCATCAGTCCGTCTTTCACCTCCAAAGTGTAGAACACTCTCTACAGCATGAATTGCAACAAGCACATGTACAGGAAAGATATGAAACATACTACACAATGCATAGCAATCAATGTCCACATTAATCATGACACACCCCATCTAGCAAAAGCTGAACAGTGGACAATGACACCTAAATCATCCCCACTAGGGGTGTCAACACAAGTCACACAGCACCAGACATGCCACAGATATGACAGTCCAAAGCCCTTGTGTAAAATGCTGTAACACCGAACCATCCTTGCAAGCCCATGGATAAGGGAGGCAGGAGTGGCATATGTGAGTCAAGGAACCCAAGCAGCAAACACATACACAAGACAACCATGAAGGGCCCAGCTGGAACAGACAGTGGATGCCTTCAAAAGCCACAAAGCACCGCACCGTCACATGAAAGCACAATAGACTAGCAATTTTAAACTAAATCAACTATTAACTAATTACACTAACTATGGAAAACCTACATTACCTATTTAAACTAACTATCAAACAGAAACTTAACTAACTAAACTAAAAGAAAAATCAAAAATGGCCACATACGACCCGGGGGGGGGAGGGGAGGCACCCAGGAGGGGGGAGGTACAGGGTGCTGCTCAACATCCACATGCGATGATGATGAGCCAAACAAAAATCCTCCATGGGCTCAACGCCTGCACAGCACGACCTATGTGGGAGATAGATGGTCGTTCGAGTTTGGCTCATCCTGGAAAGGAGGACGTGGTGCAGTAGCCTGGCCACGCCTAGCCGCAGCTTGCCCCTCGTCGGCAGCAAGTCTGCCGGACGGGTGAGCCTGGTTCTGTGTGGCGATGTGACGTAGGTCTGCATGCAGAACCTCCCGTGATACACGTGCTTCCTCTTGCAAGATAGCACGTGTAACACGGAGTTCCTCCTGCAAGGCCTGGCTGGACAACCGCTGCACCTCCCGGCAAGCCTGTAGCTCAGCCGAGATGGTACACTCAAGCTGTGCAAACCTCTCCTCTGCCTTCTGCCTCTGGGACATCATAAGGACACCCAGAGTGGATCTGAGGGAAGCATACTCCTCCCTCAGGGCATCCATGTGCGCCTCTGCCTGAGCAGCAATTGCTTGATGCAGAGATGACATTTCAGCCTGGCGTGCCCTGTCTGAGGCCGCCATGCCCAGCCTGAGCGAGCGGGCCGTGGACCGTGCCGCCTGCTGCTGGAGAAGCACCTGCCTAGCAGTGGGGAGCACAGATCGGGCCACATGCTCCATGCTCTCAACGATGTTATCCATTGCTGCCCTCTGCCGTTCGGAATTGGCAGTCATGTCTTGCTCCCACTCAGTATACAGCGGTTGCACGCGGCGACCGCGTTGCCAGGCTTGACCCCTGCGGGACCCAAGGACCGCGGGTCCTCGCTGTGTTGGCACCGCCTGCGGCTGCACGACTACATGCCCCCGTCGACGTGATGTCCCAGGCACATCAGTGACTGGTGTGGAGGGTGACCCTGCGTCCCGATCCACCACGGGCGGAGGAACCAAGACTGTCTGATCCCTCAGTGCAGGTGTCGCAGACAGAGGAGTGTCCACATCAGAATCACTCACCCCTGACACATGGACTTGATGCTCATCCAACTCAACATGGACGTCAGAGTCGTCATCAAGGCTGGACTCATAGGCAGCCAGAGACAAGATGGACTGCAACACTTGGGGGTTTTCGTGGCCTACCACCCCATGACCCCCACTAGTGCCGGGTTGATGTGGCGTTACCAACCCTGTGTCTGGCATGACAACACCATCCTCTGCCTCCATTGCGTCATCACCTGAAAAATAGAGAGAAAAAGGTCAATACACATGTCAGAAGCACACGACACACCGACAGCAAAGGCATCAGGCAGACATGTGACACACAACATATGACCTGGCATGCATGCTGGGTCTACTTTGAATAGCTTCTGTGATCAGACCTGTTGAAAGGTGGCAGTTTCCATGGAAGTGGGTCTATGCAGTGCAGAAAATGTGTACGCCACTCACTACCTACATGTACAAGCACTACATGGTGTGTGCCAGGAAATGTGAAGGCAGTGCAATGTCAAATTCAGACATAACGTGCATTGTGCATTCAATGTATACCATGTCTAGAAGCCAAGCACCCCTCCACCCCAGTACCAAAGCAGGGATGCCTAGCATGGTATCAAAACGCTGACCATACACCTGTGTATTGACAGGCAGTGTTGACTGGCATCAACAGCTTAATGTTTTCCAAATTACAACACTGCAAATGATGCTGGGACAGTGGGCAGGACACATGATGGAAACTCCGGAGGCCGCCCACGTGTGAAGAAGACACAACAAGAGTTGGACAGAGTCATTGGCCATTGAACAGGCTGAGGCCTGTGAGCCACACAGATTGTCAGAGCCTAAACATGTGTGCAACGCAGGACTGAGGCACAGTTGACATGGGAAGGCTGATGAGATGGCAGGCAATGTATGTAACCAAGGACTTATATTACAGTGATCATCCAGTCAAGGACACATAGGGGCATGCATGCAATGCACATGGAGCATGAATGGGCACTCATGTCCCTGCGGGACATCTGACCCATGCACAGTACAAGTGAGATACCCTGCATCGAGTACTAAGGCTGTACCACACGGCATATGTCTGGCAGATTCTACGCTGGAAGTTAGCATCTACACAGGACACATGAACAAGAAAGTACACATTGGCAAGATTGAAGCAGACCAGTGCGAAGGTGGAACTGGGGTGCAGAGTGGCGGAGGAGGGGCAAGGGAGTATGCCTATATGGAGTCCCGCATGCAGGCAGAGGAGACATGCATGACGGCAGCATTGCATTACTTACACATCAGAACCATGTACACGTCACATGTAGCAGCAATCATGCACAACACATCCCACAAGTGAAACACACACGTCCTCAACAAACACGCATCAACACTCACTGGACTGGGTATCAAAGTCCAGCTTCTCTCCCACTCCTTCGACCAATTCAGGTGGTATGAACTCCGCAATGAGAGCCTCATGCGGAGTGAGTTCTTCCTCCTCTGGTGAAGGCCCACCGCCAGTCACCAGAGTCAAGTTGTAATTTGAGGCACGCTTGGCCTTAGTGCTGCGCTTGATGTCATTCCAACGCTTTTTGCACTGCTGCGCCATGCGCACCTCATGGCCGAATGAACTGACATGTTCCGCAACATGCTTCCAGTGGGTGTCACGTTGGGCAGCCGTGGTCTGACTATTGGCACCCACTAGCATGTCACGGCTGTGGCCCCGCATGTAGTCCACGAGGAAGTCCAGTTCCTGCTTACAGAAAGGCTTCTTCCTCGACGTGCAGGAGGTCGTGGCTGTGTGTGGGGTCCCAGCCTGTGCTGCAGGTGCAACCTTCCTCCTCTTGGACTGTGGCGCAGACCCTGGCTGGCTAATGCCGCCCTGGCCAGTATGGCCAGTGGGTTCGGTGGATTGAGCCAATGGAGTGGCAGGTGGAGGGATGACCAGAGGCCTGACTTGTGTCAGTGGCAGCTGGGTGCCCGCTAATGGACCCTGCGCAGCAACATCAGCTGTGGCAGGGTCGTTGGCCGCAACGGTCCTGGTTGGCAGACTCACAACCGGGGTGCTGTTGGGTGCATCTGCCCCTGCACTTGCCAACACCCGGCTGTTCGGGGCAGCAGATGACATGACTGCCCCAGGGACACGTGTCTTGGTCTGAGCAGCCCGGCCTGACCCTATGGTTTCCCCCCTGGCCTGTTGGAGAACTACCAAGGGCTCTTCAAGTGCCAACGCAGCCTGCGCTGGCAGACCCTGAGCCTGGGTGGCGGTGTCCACAGCTGCACCTGCAGCTACCACTACCCTTGGGCCCGTGGCAGTCGATGGAACGGACTGCCGGGTCATATGGGTGCCAGTGCCAGATGCAGGAGCTGCATCCCCCGGAACCACAGGGGGTGGTGGCATTGCTGCACCGACACATGGCACAACATTGTGCTCAAGTGGCGCACCCCTGCCTCTTCCCCCTCTGTGGCTGCCCTGGACACCCTGGAGTCCCCCTACTCCCTAGTCACCACGGCCACGTCCCCGACCACGCCCGCCACGAGGAGTACGCCCAGCTGAGGCGCCCCTCACCTTTGGTGGCCTCCCAACCATGGCACAGATGTAGTAGTGCTGGCACAGATGGAGTGGTGCCAATGGGAGGTGTACACCTCAATTGACCTGGGCAATTGGGGTGAAGGGGGTGGGAAGCAAGATGTTAACAGCCCCCCTGCACCTGCAAGGCTGTATGTGAGCCCGGTGATGTGGTGACGGGTCACGCAACGCTCAGGCACCCCAAAACTGCAGTAAAACCGTGCACGCAACCCTGCAGCCTACGTGCGTGGATTTAACCTCCCGCAGTACGCGGTGGCACCCAGTAACACGAATAACGCGTACGCGTGGGACACGCAGGCTACTATGACATCGAAAATGGGTGCGATACACAGGGGCACCCGCAGTGGGAAAAAGAGCGTGTGTGAATCACCGTCTGACTAGCGCGATGCAGAAAAACACGCGTAGCCAATACCCCCGCCAAAAGAAGAGATACGTCCTTGATAGCTCTGAAGTTGTGATGGCGCGCGAAACAACAGGAAGCAGCAACACACGTCGGTCTCCTTGAAAGGCACGTACAGCGAACTGCTGGGCCCGCTCACCTTTAACACGTGCTGAGGGAAACGCACGCGCGCGTCACGTCACTTACGCGCATAGGCCCTTTCCTCGTATTACATGCGGACGTGCAATTTCCACGCGCGCTTACGCGCATGGCCCTTTCCTCGTATTACACGCGGACGTGCAGTTTTTCACGCGTGCTGAAATGCCCATGCACGTCTGTACACGTCACGTCACAGGGGCGCTTGCGCTTGAGGGGCCTTTGGTCCAATGAAAATGCGTATGCGTGCAGACGCGCTTACGCGCTAAGGGCCTTTCCTCAAATTACACGCTGACGTGCAGATTTTTCACGTGCCAAATCACTCCGTATCAAGCTGGCCACGCGTAAGCACACGGAAGACCACGCTCCTGCCCAGAAGGCCGAACTACTGCCCCCCAGATCCCCGAGCACGCTCCCACCTGCCATCTGCTGCTGCCTGACTGCCTGCTGCCCACGTGCACTGCCACTTGCTGCCTGCACATCAGCCAGGGGTGCTGTTGCTGTGACCACCCCTGCTAGAACCGAAGACTCCCGACTGGGATTCCATCGCTCCACAGCCCAGCCCCAGAACCCAGTTGCCCACCCACTCCTGCCTCTGGGGTTGTCATGTCGGGGCAAACACCATCTGTGACCACTGACAACCCCCGGCCAGAGAGGCAGAGGGGCACCAGCTTCAGTGCCATCGAAGTTGGTGTCCTGGTGGAGCAAGTCCTGGGGCAGTATGATGCCCTCTTCGGAAGTTCCCGCGGCGACAAGGAAGGACGGACTCGGATCTGGACCGACATCGTGACTGCCATCAACGCGGAGGGGGTGGCAGTCCGCGACTTACAACATGTCAGGAAGCGCTGGGAGGACTTCAGGTCCAGGACCCTGAACAAGGCCCGGCGCCTCTTGAAGGCAGCGGATGCAAAGGGACGCCGGGGCCACTTGTCGGAAGAACAGATGAGGGTCCTGGAACGCATATCCCCAGCGCTCCACGTCCAGGTCCTTGAGAAGCAGACCCGTCTGGAGTCGAGCGGGGAGTGTACATGCATCTTGATTGTGAGCAGTGCGTGTGGTGATTATTCAGTAATGTGCAGGTTGCACATCTGTTTGTATGGGGTCGAGTATGGGTGGGGGTGTACAGGGCCGTGGGGCTGACACATGCGAGGGCTGTAATGTGTGAGACATGGATGGTGCTTGTGTGTGTAGGCTTGCATGCCAAATGCAGTTGTGTGGGCACACATGTTTGGATGAATGTGTATGTAAGTAGACATGTCCGTGATGTCACGCATGTATGTTGTTTTCGGCTGCATGTATCAGCACTGTGTACATGTGCATGTGTGTGTATTTGACAAGGGTGCAACAGTGATGCAACATGGATGCATGTGACAGCGGTATGTGGAAGCCTGATTGGCAGATGTGACATGGATGCCCGTCTGAACAGTGCGACACTTGGCAGAGGTGCACACATGCTTGCAAGTGTGGTGGTGTGTGTACATGTGTGGTGCACTTCCTGTGTTGCATGTGATGTCTGGCTCACCTTTGGCTGCTCATGCTGTTGTATGTGTATGGATGGTGGTGGCAGTTGCGATATGGCTGTGGTATGGCTAATGTGTGCGAGTTGTAATGACATGTGTGTTGGGGATTGTGATGACATGTCTGAGGTTTGCCAATGCCACTCATGTACAACTGTCATGTGTGTATGTGTCCATTGTACAGTGCCCTGATGCCTGTGTTTTGTTTCTCCCTGTCTGCAGCATCAACTGATGAGGAGGGCGGAGAAGGTGCTGTGGAGCACAGCGGCGGGGATCCCACCGCCAGCCGGAGACACAAGGCCCGGCTCCCCTCCCAGGTTGTCATCTCGTCGGGGAGTGAGGAGTCCAGTGCCGCGTCCCAGGCTGCAGCTGCCGGGGGGAGGTCCAAGAGGCGGAGGTTGGAGTTGGACTCCTCGGCAGCAGAAGGGGCAGCTGGGACCCCACAGGGCCCAACAGGGGAAGATGGCACAGAGTCATCCAGGTTGGTGGGGGGTTTGGTGGAGGAGGAGACCGTGCAAGCACCAGAGACGGGGTCTGGAGGTGGGGATCCCACTGGAGCTAGTGGTGCAGTGCAGGACCAGGGACAGGAGGCAGCACAGGCCGCC
Source organism: Ambystoma mexicanum (assembly GCF_040938575.1). Taxonomy (NCBI): domain Eukaryota; kingdom Metazoa; phylum Chordata; class Amphibia; order Caudata; family Ambystomatidae; genus Ambystoma; species Ambystoma mexicanum. The sequence continues at coordinate 213,684,772 of NC_090931.1, forward strand.
GCGGAGGTGCCTGTGTGCAATCCTGTCCCTGATCCTGTCCCTGCATCATCTTGCACATCCAGACGCGTTTTCAGGCAGGGGATGAGCTCACGTCAACTGGCCTTCCTCTGCCTGCGGACGTGGCTATCCAGGTCCGGGTTGAGCCTGTCCTGGCTGATGTGGCGTTGCGTCAACGGGCCATGCGAGGTGACCTGCAGTCTTTTCATGAAGAGACTGCACGTCATCTCGAATGGCTCATTGACCACGTCAGCCTGCTGGGACAGGTCACCCAGGCTGGATTCCTCCGTCTGATGGGGCTTGCTCCGACCCCCTCCTCAACTGGACCCCCTATGCGCCAGTCGTCCTCTGTGCCATCTTCCCACCCATCAGTCACCTGGGTGCCCTGTGGAGCTGCCTCTGACGGCCAGGCTGGTGGAGGAGCCATCCCTGCCACAGTCGGGAGTCGGACGTCCAGCAGGGGTGGCCACATCAACAACTGCACCCCAGCCGGCGGAGGATGTGCAGGCAGCAGGAGGCAGTGCACGGGCAGAGGCACAGCAGCAGCAGCAAGGTGGTGGGAGCCATGAAGGCTCGGGGCCTTCAGCATCGGAGGGGCAGGCATCGGCCGGAGGGCAGGTGGACCCAGGACGGGGTGTGTCTTCTGTGTGGCAGCGGTTGGGCCAGCAGATAGGTGCGGAGTGGCGGCGAGCGGAAGAGGCGCGGCTCACAATGGTCAGGGCGGAGAACTCCATGCGGAGGGCCCTGAGGCGGGCCGAGCGCCTCGAGGCAATCCGCAGGGGGTTGGAGGAGGAGACGGTGTCGTCCCTGCGGACCCTATGGGCCATGGAACAGGACCGCCTCCGGGACATCGAACAGGAGTTTGATGATGCCCTGGCCCAGAACACCACGGAGTGAGCCGCTGGACTTGCCCGCCGCCTTTGTATATAGTTATATAGTTAGTGTTAGGTTTCCTTTATTTTTTTTTGCTTGGTTGCGATTGGACAATGCGCCACGTTTTTGTATGTAGTTCAGTTTTTAGTTAGTTGTCATAGTTAGGTTTCATTTGGTTGGGCTCATGGACCCGGGATTATCTTGTAAATAGTTCTTCAATGGATTTTTCTTTTTTATGGATTTTTTTCATCGCCATGGAGCAATGGTTTTTGTTTATCATTTACCCTTGGATTTCTTTTCTGACTGTGACTTTGGACACCATTTATTTTGATTGTGCTGTGTGTTTTTGATTTTTTTCATGGACATTCATCTTCTTTTGGTTGTTTTGCTTTGTGGTTTTTCTCATTTAATTTCCATTCTAGTTGATTTTGAATACATTTATATTTTCATCCTACAATGTGGCGTATCATCTCATTGCTTTCATGCATGTCATGTTGGGTGTTTTAACATTCACTTGCAGCCATTGTGTGTGACAGACATGTGTTCATTTGCATTATTTACATTGGGTGTGTAACATGTAATTGCCTTTGATATGTGGGTGGATGTGATAGTTGGTTGGGCCTTTTGGCAGGGGAGGATGGCCATTACGGACATGATTGGGGATTGGTGGGACCCAGGTGCAGGGGGGCATGGATGGGACATGGGCGAGGGCCTGGCGGAGGGTGCCCCTGCACTGCTGGGGGGTGGGGGTGGTGTGAGACATGGGTGGGGGCCTGTTGGCAGGTGCCCCACAGTGCTGGGGGGTGGGGGTGCAGGGGTACATGAATTGCACATGGGTGGGGGCCTGCTGGCAGGTGCCTCACAGTGCTGGGGGGTGGGGGTGCTGGGAGACATGGGTGGGGGCCTGGTGGAGGCTGCCCCTGGTGGCTGGGGGTGGGGGTGGTGGGAGACATGGGTGGGGGCTTGGTGGTGGGTGCCCCTGCACTGCTGGGGGGTGGGGGTGCTGGGAGACATGGGTGGGGGCCTGGCAGAGGCTGCCCCTGGTGGCTTGGGGGTGGGGGTGGTGGGAGACATGGGTGGGGGCCTGGTGGTGGGTGCCCCTGCACTGCTGGGGGGTGGGGGTGGTGGGAGACATGGGTGGGGGCCTGTTGGCAGGTGCCCCACAGTGCTGGGGGGTGGGGGTGCAGGGGTACATGAGTTGGACATGAGTGGGGGCCTTCTGGCAGGTGCCCCACAGTGCTGGGAGTGGAGGTGGTGGGGAACATGAGTTGGACATGGGTGGGGGCCTGCTGGCAGGTGCCCCACAGTGCTGGGGGGTGGGGGTGCAGGGGTACATGAGTTGCACATGGGTGGGGGCCTGCTGGCAGGTGCCCCACAGTGCTGGGGGGTGGGGGTGGTGGGAGACATGGGTGGGGGCCTGGTGGTGGGTGCCCCTGCACTGCTGGGGGGTGGGGGTACTGGGAGACATGGGTGGGGGCCTGGTGGAGGCTGCCCCTGGTGGCTGGGGGGTGGGGGTGGTGGGAGACATGGGTGGGGGCCTGGTGGTGGGTGCCCCTGCACTGCTGGGGTGTGGGGGTGGTGGGAGACATGGGTGGGGGCCTGGTGGTGGGTGCCCCTGCACTGCTGGGGGGTGGGGGTGCTGGGAGACATGGGTGGGGGCCTTGTGGAGTCTGCCCCTGGTGGCTGGGGGGTGGGGGTGGTGGGAGACATGGGTGGGGGCCTGGTGGAGGGTGCCCCTGCACTGCTAGGGGGTGGTGGGAGACATGGGTGGGGGCCTGTGGAGGGTGCCCCTGGTGGCTGGGGGTGCAGGGGGACATGCGTTGGTGGGCAGTAGTGCAAGTTGACATGTGGGTTGGCTGGGGGGCATGGCCATGGTGGATGGGGTGCCTGCAGGACATGTGCAGGGTAGGCCCCTGTGGGGTGAGCCACCTGCAGGGGCCGTGGAGGGTGTAGAGGGAACACCTGGGAGGGCCCACACGTGCAATTCACGTGTGTTGCTCCCCGCGCACCCCTGTAATACACGTACCCTGATGGAATCACGTGTCGAACTTCCCCCGTACCCTGAAATACACGTACCCTGATGGAATCGCGTGTGGAACTTCCCGCGCACCCCTGGAATACACGTACCCTGCTGATTTCGCGTGTGTAACTTTCCCTGCACCCTGAAATAAACATACCCTGCTGATATTGCGTGTGGAACTTCACGCGCACCCCTGAAATACACGTACCCTGCGGAAGTCACGTGTGTAACTTCCCCTGCACCCTGGAATACAAGTACCCTGCTGATATCGCGTGTGGAACTTCACGCGCACCCCGAAATACACGTACCCTGATGGAATCGCGTGTGGAACTTCCCGCGCACCCCTGAAATACATGTACCCTGCTGGAATCGCGTGTGTAATGTCCCCTGCACCCTGAAATACACGTACCCTGATGGAATCGCGTGTGGAACTTCCCGCGCACCCCTGGAATACACGTACCCTGCTGATTTTGCGTGTGAAACTTCCCCCGCACCCTGAAATACACGTACCCTGATGGAATCGCGTGTGGAACTTCCCGCGCACCCCTGAGATACGCGTACCCTGCTCGCACGGGCCCAATCGCGTGTGGAAATTCCCGTGCACCCCTGAAATACACGTACCCTGCTGGAATCACGTGTGTAACTTCCCCTGCACCCTGAAATACATGTACCCTGCTGATATCGCATGTGGAACTTCCCCTGCACCCTGAAATACACGTACCCTGCTGATATCGCGTGTGGAACTTCACGCGCACCCCGAAATACATGTACCCTGATGGAATCGCGTGTGGAACTTCCCGCTCACCCCTGAGATACGCGTACCCTGCTCGCACGGGCCCAATCACGTGTGGAAATTCCCGCGCACCCCTGAAATACACATACCCACTGGAATCGCGTGTGTAACTTCCCCTGCACCCTGAAATACACGTACCCTGCTGATATCGCGTGTGGAACTTCACGCGCACCCCTGAAATACACGTACCCTGCGGAAATCGCGTGTATAACTTCCCCTGCACCCTGAAATACACGTACCCTGCTGATATCGCGTGTGGAAATTCACGCGCACCCCGAAAAACACGTACCCAAATGGAATCGCGTGTGGAACTTCCGGCGCACCCCTGAGATACGCGTACCCTGCTCGCACGGACCCAATCGCGTGTGGAAATTCCCGCGCACCCCTGAAATACACGTACCATGATGAAATCGCGTGTGGAACTTCCAGCGCACCCCTGAAATACGCGTACCCTGCTCGCACAGGGCCAATCGCGTGAGGTACTTCCCGCGCACCCCAGTGATACACGTAGCCCGCTTGCTGTGCTGGTACAGGGTTAGCGCAGCCCTTTGCGCTGGATTGGGTATATTGATGGCTTTTCCCTGCGCGGGAGGCGTTCTTGGGGGCGTAACTGGCGCTGCTGCAGGGTCGCTGCGCCACTGTGCACCACGGCTGGTTTTGGTGGCTGGAATCCATGAATACACTGTGCGCGGAAATGGATTTTAGCGCACGCGGCTGGCGCAGGGATTCGCGCACGCGCACACTGTGCGCCAGCCGCGTGCGCCACTTGTGCACTGAATTCTATGAATTACCCCCAAAGTGTTTAGGGTTTTTTGGAAGGGCAGCAATTCTGGGCAGTATATGGTGTACAGAAATACCAGATTGCAGATAGTGAGTTCCTGAACTCTGCTGTATCAGTCAGCTCTGCCAGTATATTGGGGGAGTCTGGCGAATCAGGATCCAGGAGGACACAGAGTATGGCTGATGGAATGTTCATACGGACCTGAATGTTCAGATCCATGGAGCATATCTCCTTTAAACAACCCAATGCCTCAGAACCACAGCATTGGAATGGCAGCCACCAAGAAATCACTGCTGTCAACTAGAGACCGATTTATAGAATAAGTGCATAGACGCCGCAAAGTACTCTGAGCAGGTAATACATTTGTGCTCAACTGCACACGAAAGTCCCTTTGCACGTACTGCATATTCATGCAATCAAAAGCACAAAGTAACCCGACCCGTAAAGAAACCTGAACTGCGCGAGGAATGCCCACAACACGCCCCCACGCAAACCAAAACCATTGCCAAAGACCAACCTTTGCGCAAACCTTTGTGTCCAACTCTAACCCACCATCCAGCATCCCTGCGAAACTGCACACTGCACACTGTCCCCCGCAAGTCAAAGCTTCACCACTGAGAAATTGTGCGCAGACTTCCGTGAGTAATGGCTGCACCCCAGCAAAACTATGCAAGGTCCCCTGTAAGTAACGGCTGCACCACTGCAAAACTGCGTGAGGTCCCCTGTAAGTGACAGCTGCACCCCTGCAAAACTGTTCAAGGTCCCCGTAAGTAATGGCTGCACCCCAGAAAAACTGCTGAGTGTCCCCCGTAGTAAGCACTGCACCTCTGCGAAACTGCAGAGCGCCCCGTCTCACTGCCCAGGCATTCAAACTGCTGTCAGATACCCCTACACATGGCACCCCCCCACCACTCATCAGCCCCCCTCGCCTTTGCCACTAATCCCAGGCAGCCCCCTGAAGTCCTGATACCAACCCTACTTGCTTCCATCACTACCCCCAGGCAGCACTCTCAAATCCGACACAACCCACCAGTCCCCCCTCACCTCCACCACCACCCTAGGCAGCCCGCTGACAGTACACCACCCTCCCCTGACCCCCTGAGATCTGCCAGTACCCCCAGGCCAACCCAGCCGATAAACATACTACCAGTCCAATGCTGACGAACAACTCACCTCAACGACACCAGCCTATAGCAAACATGAAGTACACTGGCCACATATCCCCCTCCAACTTGAACAATGTATGGGAAGACAGGTCTTTAGGACCCCCTCCCCAACATTCCCCACCTCCATGAGGCTTGTGGCTCGTCAGCAGCCCCCAATGCACCTGGCTCGGGAGGCAGGATGGCTGCTGATCGACACATAAGGCCACACCACCCGTACTGTAACATACCATAGACACCATTTTGAAAACGCCAAGACTCCATTTTAGATGTAGAGGTCAAACGAAAGCAAAATAGCCTGCATGCGAAAGCTGTAGCTGTGCCTCCGTTCACCGCGCACAGGGAGCCATCCACTTCCCCCCGCGCCTCCACCCCATGGCAGATGCGCTGAAGGCCCGCTCACATGAGCAACCAGACACAAACAAGTATCAGAACAAACACTGTATCATTTACCTTCCGCAGTACATCACTGTCCTAGAAGTGACCTGACTTGCAGCTTGAGTCTGGAAAATAACAAGAACCATCCCTAAACAAACAAGTCTTGACCCTGCATCTAACCCCCAACATTTAAAATATATAGTGTCAATAACCTTCCTCCATGAACCCCTGCCCACTGCAAATATCATGTGCCTTGAAGGTTTAATGAAAAGGCTTGATAGATTCAGCCTTATGCTAACTAATGATTGCTGCTAGTGTACAAAGGATAAAGCGAAAAGCATTACAGAGAATACTTGTGTGTAATGTGGTGAAACACAGTTTAAAAAGTGTGACAGCCGCCCAGGGTATTGAGCCGGTTTTTTGCTATGAACAAGAATGTAAACGAACATATTGCTTCTCTGATCCTGCGTATACAATCCAACCTGACGCTACCTCACGTTGTTATTCGTTTGTATGTCCTATGAATTATCAATATGTGTTCAACTAACGTTATGTAATACATGTGCCACTGCCCGACCCCCATTGTTACGTATGAAGCAGAAAACAAATTTGTAAACGATAGAAGCATGTAATCATCCTAATGCTACTAACTGTAGTAACTGTCTCCCCTTATGGTATATTGTGTAGTCCAGGAAAAGAGAATCACTTAGAGCTACAAGGCCATCTCCCCCTCCTCCTGGCAAGGCCCGCCAGGGCTTGCTGGTGTTCGAAAAGCACAGCCTCACCTCCCCATATTCCTGCTGGACCCGCTTCAAGTATTTACCTCCCCCATGTTAGAGGCTGGCGTAGTTTGGCCAAATGAATTATGTACAACATGGTCCTAAATCCCACCGCCTTGAGGGGCCAGAGACGTGCCCTTACTAATCCAATAGTACTCCAGTTCACCCCAAGTTAATGGGCCATAGAGACAGTCATTCACCCCTGTACTAACATATCGTAAAGTAATCTCTCACCACATCTAAAAGAATAAAATGACAAGGCAGTTCCCCCCGTGCCCTCTGACAAGACACCTGGACTTATGACACTCGCTCGATAGGTCAAAAGCAACTGCACACTGATGTATTGGTGAAGTTTCACATTGCATGTTGCCTCTCCTGTCTCTTATGTGATCGTAGATTAACCTATCGTAGGATTTGCAGGACAACTGGAGTCATATAATGTGATGAGTGTTTGTGTGTGTGGCCACAAGGGCAAAGTGTTAGTGCAGCCACCAATCATTGACACAGAGCGCATCCGGCCTGGCAGCTCAACTCGACGAGCCCAGCTGACCCGTCCACCCCACGTTGGCACCACGCAGATGTCCGCCAATCCTGGAACAGCTCATCGATGCACCACCTATGGCTTAGTCAAAGCCACCCAATCCCCGAGACTTTTGTGCCCCTATAGCTTACAGGATGTATGATGTAGTTTTGTAATAAATATGGCTGTCTTTGCTATTGTCAGACAGAGCGCTCACAGAGCTTGCAGAGTCCTTTGCATGCCCTATATTGATTATATAAAAAACCATTTTACATCACCCGCATTTGGTCCTGGTCGCATTCCCTCCTGGGGTGTGTCCTTTATTGCCTCTCATTGCGGGGAGGTTACTGCCTTATGGGGGACGCTCGCTTTCAGTGGTGACCCCAAAGGCGTGATTTGTTTTGTATTGTCCCCTTTTGGCACTAGAAATTCCGGGCCGCTGTGGAGACGCACGGTGCGCCCGCTCAAGAGAGCTGCCCGCCTACGGCAACTGGTACACTTAGACGTGTGCACGCAGTAGGCCAAAGGGTACAGGTCCTGTTCCAAAAAACCCTTTAGTACCGCTCGCCGCAGCCAGGGGGCGGCCATTGAGTGTGAGGCTGCACCGCCGGACGGACCCAGTCCGGAGAATCTCGTATCAAGACGGGTACGTGAGTATTAAGTGCGAGTGAAGGGGGAGGGAACCAGATTATACGAGGTCAGTCAAAGGGTACTTACAACTGTTAATACTTTTTTCTTTCTCTGCATATGGCCATTAGGATAATAAGGTGAAATAAGGGAAGATAAAGACGGGAACCTAGCTCTGCAAAGGGGTAGAAGGCGGCGCTGCATAGTACTTTCTTGACTACTACTGGGAATAAGTTGTATAGTGGAAAATAAATTAAGGGTATCTGAATGATAAGGAGACACGGTGTATACATTAGAAACTGCTTCTTCTTTCTTCTTTATTCTGGGTATATCGATACTAGAAAAAGTGTTATAACTTCTAAGGGTGAAGAGGGAGAAATTGGGCATGGGTCAGGAGGCCTTGTAAAAGATAGAAGTGTAGGGCGAGAAAAGGGAGGGTCATTGTTATGTGTTGTATGTTAACAGTTTGTTAAATGTCTGTTTTGTGTTACACATGCTAAGCTATTCATGTTTCAGAGAATTGTATTGTAAAGAAATTATGTTAAATTAGTGATACTAGATAGTTTTGTGGTATGGTCATTGCAAGTGTGACCCGGAAAAATCTTAACACAGTAATATTGTGAACGAGCAATTTTTAACAACCAAGAACTGTTAGACAAAAGAGATACACACACACGGGAGTAACAGTGACAGTGACAAATAACACAGGAAGGTGAGCAACAAGAATATAACATGGGGGCAGAAATACCCCAGGCACATATCTGCAAAAATCTGCCCGGTTATGCAGAACGTATAAACAAGTACCATGACCAATGGGTCACGGAACAAAAAGGAGAGGGGTTGCCCCAGGTATGGCCACAAGGAGGGTCCTTTGATAAAAGTGTTTTGGACATGGTAGTCACATGCATATTTATAAAATATAAGGGAAAACAGTTTCACAATAGAAGGGAAATATTGGATTTGTGGAGACTGTTCGAAGAAGTGCCTCCACTCAAAAAGAAAGATATATCACTATGTAATCACTATGTAATTAACTTCACTATAGACAATGCCAGTGCAGAACACATCACCCCCAAAAAAACAGAAACATTCGAAACTAGAAATATCAAAAAGCTCTCTTCCGACAAACTCACCCCAGCCCTGAGTGCTGCCCTTGCCCATACGGCTCTAGGCACCAACAACCCCTCCTATCTAGCAGAACAATACCAACAATGCCTTACCCAAACTATTGACCTACTTGCTCCCATCACCACTAAAACCCGTAGACCTGACAAACACTCCTGTTTTTGGTTTAATGAGGAACTTGTAGCCTTAAGACGCACAAAAAGATCACTTGAACACCTCCATAAAAAAACAATACCCCAGAATCGGCATTAGCCTTTGCTGAAGCCAACAATACTTATAAATCAGCAATAATCACCCAAAAAGCCAATGCCTTCAACCTCCGCATTACTAATGCGTCCTCAGACAGCAAAGAACTGTTTACCATCCTTAGAGAGCTCAAAAACCCTTGTCAAACCTCAGCGCCTTCTAACGCTAGCAAAGACTGGTGCACCACTATTCAAAACGCACTCTCATCTAAAATCCTCCTACTGCAAAATAAAACCGATAGTAAAAAAACGCTCCTAGCTGACAAAACTCCACCCACCATATCAATGACCACATCAAATGCCACTACTGGCCCCCCATTTCAATTCACACCAGTGACTAACAAAGTAGTATTTGACACCATAATGCAACTCAAAGCCTCCAACTGTAAAGAAGACCAATTCCCCTCCCACGTAGTGAAACTATGTGCCCCCACCCTCACACCTATCATCACCGAATTCATCAATGCCTCTTTCCTCACAAACACAGTCCCCATCAGTATCAAAAAAGCTTGGGTGACACCACTTCTAAAAAAAACATCACTGGACCCAACAATACCCACTAATTACCGACCTATTACAACAGTCCCATTTCTCCTAAAAATAATTGACAAAATAGCCTACTGCCAAATTCAGAACCATTTGGAACAACATCAATTACTAGGAGACCGCCAGTCAGGATTCCGTCCCAACCATAGCACAGAGACAGCCCTCCTTGATCTGAAGATCCAAATGGATGCCACTAGAGAAGCAGGCAAACTCTGTCTACTGATGCTCCTGGACCTCTCAGCGGCCTTCGATCTGGTTGACCACGATAAACTCTGCAACACTCTAGCAAACAATTTCAACCTAGCTCAGAACGCTACCAACTGGATCAAATCATTCTTGGCTGATAGGACTTCCAGAGTATCCATCGGCAAAGAATCAGCAGACCCAGTGCCTGTCCCTGCAGGTGTGCCGCAAGGTTCCTGCCTATCCCCCACTATGTATAATGCCTACACCAAGCTATTATTTGCAGCGTTGGATGCCATGGGTGTCATCTATACCAACTTTGCCGATGACACCCAAATCCTCATTCCTCTTTCAGGCAATCATGAACAAGACTCCCTCCTGGTTAACCAAATTTACTCACTCATCCAAAACTGGATGGCTAATAACAGCCTTTGTCTCAACGACGACAAAACTGAGCTCCTCATACTATGCTCCTCCAGCAAAATCAACACCCTTGAGCCCGCTTTCAAATCATTCACCATCGATGGAACCATAATCCCTGTTCTTAAACAAGTCAAGACCCTTGGCGTCTAGTTAGATGCAACACTATCCATGTCTAAACAAGTAAACACATTAGCCTCGTCCACTTCCTACACCTCCAAACTCATTTCCCTCAGCCTAAATACCTCTCAGCCAACAACTGTGTTACCCTAGCCAGAGCACTCATACTGTCTAAACTAGACTACTGTAATATCCTATTCCTTGGCACTTCCAAAGCCAACATAGCCAAACTTCAACACATGCAGAACAAAGCCCTCAGAGCAGCTCTAGGCATCAAAAAATCCGAACATATCTCTAACACCAGAAGAGACCACCACTGGCTCCCCATCCAAGCCAGAATTCTATTTAAAACTCTGAGCATCACCCACAAATGCAGGGCTAACAAAGCTCCCAAATACCTCAACAACACAGTCATCATGAAGCCCCATACCAGACTCCTCAGGTCCAACAAAAACGCATACCTTGAAACCCCCAGATACAAAAGAGAGAAAGCAGGGGGTAGTAGCTTCAAAACACTGGCCCCCAGACATTGTAATGCACTACCTTCCCACATTATGAATGAAACCTCCTTCCCTAAATTCAAAAGCTTCTTGAAGACTTGGCTCTTCAATAAGTTCTAACTGAACCAGAGCACTAATCCCCTCCAATTAACTGTTTATACCTGACTGCTTTGTATATTATTGTATATTACTGATTCCTGACTGCTTTGTATATTATTGTATATTACTGATTGCTATTCCTGTGGACCTCTGAGTTCTTTCTAAGATTGCATTCTCCCATTGTCTGTAACTACGCCGTGATACCCCCGGGTCTGGGCGTATAACAAATGTAATAAAATAAAAATAAAATAAAAAAAATAGTACTCGATCAACCTGCCACTACTAGCACCCCTGTAATAACAACTGAAAGTCAAGGTAAAGGGGGGAAACAGAGGGAGCAGTAGAGGTAGCTCGGATATACCCCCTCTTAAACAAACCAGTGCCAGCAGAAGGGTATAGTGATCCCACGTATGTGCCCACCACTGCCCCTACAGCTGCCCCACGACCAACTGCACCACTACCATATGAGTGCCCCAGACAGAGTGGACAGGTAAGTACACCCACAGTAGACATTGAAAAACTAACAGAGGATTTAGACTCTAGGCTCTTAATGGCCAGAGAGGAGCTGTCTAGGATAAGGAATATATGTGAGTAAAGTGGAACGAGCATTGCAAATCAGAACAAACGCCTAGGGCTCAACCGCTTGACAGGTCTACTGAGGAAGGGTGGAAGAAAGAGGAAATACTATTTAGAATTCAGCAAGAACCTACTCAAATAATAGAACTAGGACCACATGAACACAAAGAAAACACAGAAGAGGAGGGGATGGCCAAGGGGGGAATAAAAGAGCTGTGGTGTGATATTGAGGATGATGGGCAGGAAAATGGAAGGCTGGGGGCAGCAGCAGGAGGTAGGTCAGGAAGATTGGATGAGACACCACTGGGAAGAGCAATGGAAGAAGAATGGACAGGGAGGTTAAGGAATAGAATGGGAAGAAGGGCCACATTGGGAAAGAAAGGATCAAAGGTGAGTACAGGTAAAGTAACAAAGAGCAAGCTACAGCTCCCACTGATACATAGAGGAGGTGGGAGGCCAAATTACATACCCTGGGCCCAGATGGACAAAGCAAATTTACCAAAGTCCCTGCCCCCGCTATCAGGAGGGGCAAGTAAGTGGATATATGCATTCGAGAAGCATATCGCGGGAGTGCCATTAGCAGTAGGTGATGTTAAGAGTTTGTTGGTATCAGCAGTAGGTGACCAAGCAGATAGAGTGTGGGCAAAGGCTGGTTTCCCGGGGGTAACCTTGGATTGTGTCTGCCATGATGGAGCTTCTTTTAATACAGTGCGATCGAGAGTGTGGGATGCATTAAGAGAAACGTTCCCAGACACCCAGATTTACAGTCAGTGATGCAATGCACCATGAATGATTGGGAGGATGCTATGGATTTCATTTTTCGGGTGCAGGAGATGTGGAGAGCGGAGACGGGTACGGCCTGGCAACAGTCAACGTCCTTATTCTACTTTATAATAAAGAGGGGGCTCCCAAAAGAAGTGCAGAAAGCACTCGACAAAATAGCAGGGATCGAAGCGAAGGGGTGGCCAGAAACTGAAAGCATAATAGTTCACCACTGCAAAAGAATAAAGGGGAGAGAGAAGGAAATTGCACAAAAAAGGTTGGCAGACGAGGCGAAGTTAGTACAAACGAAACTGGTGAAGGTCGCTGCAGCTGTAGCAGCACTCCCCCAAGATAGGGAGGCAGAAGAGGAGAAGGGAATGGTAGCGATACAAGGGAGGATGGCAGCAAATTGGGCAGGCAACGGGCAGACACAGTGGAACGGACAGGAGCAGTATGGAGGGCCGCAGTAGCAAGTGTGGGCCCCCTGCAGAGGATGAGGTGGGTACAGGGGACGCAGAGGGGGTGGTCTAGGGTACGGGGGAAATGGCGGGTATGGAGGGCAAGGACCTAGAGGAGGACAAGGAAATTGTTGGACTTGTGGAAGATGGGGACACTTCTCACGAGAATGCAGAAGCAGGCCAAATAACATGTACCAAGATGACCAACCTTATGGTCACCCACTCCCGGGAAGCCCATATGGATTACCCATGGGAGGGGCACAATGGCAACAAGAGCAAGGGTACCTAGAACAACAAAGGGAACAACCCCATAATGTACAACTGCACCCACAGAGCCGTGAGCATATGCCATACACGCAGGGCAACCCTTTAGCCACAACAGCTAACGGTGTGCCTGCCCCGTACGGTGGAGTGGCAGTGGTGTCAGGTAACGTCTTCAGCCAAGGGTGGAACACAAGACACCCAGCATAGGACAGCCCACAGGGAGCACTTGCGTGTCCTGTACTATCTACGACCTACAATGCAGCAGAGGAACGATTGATAGGGGCACAGATAGGGAATAAACAGTTCATATTTATGGTGGATTCGGGAGCTGAGAAATCATGTTTACGTGAAGGCCGGTTTCCTCTATCTAGTCGTAAATTGGAGACGCAGGCATTCTCTGGGGCTGTTGTCGAAGGTCCTTATACAGAAGATTTGGATGTTACCGTAGGTGGAAAAACAGTAAGGGCACCCCTATTATACTACGAACAGTCGCCAATTAACCTATGGGGAAGGGACCTTCTCGGTAAGCTTAATATGACTATCTCCTTTACAGAACGAGGTATAGTCTGTTCAACTCCAGGGATTTGCCCTATGCGTGTAATGCTGGTGGTGCATGCGCCAGCAACAGCACCAGAAGTGCGCGGCATATCGGTGGACCCTGATGTGTTCATTCAAGGGCTAAAAACATTAGCACATGTGGTCCCAGAATTTAAAAATTTAGAATGGAGAGTACCCGCAGAGTTAATCTTCCGACCAATAGCACGCCCAGAGATTGTGCCCGGGACAGTAATGTCACTAGATCTGTCACTAGATCTGTATGCAGTTCAGATTTCAGCCAAAAGAATAGCCGTCATTGCAATGGACATACACGGCTGTGAATGGCGAACGGTATTGAAGTGGGAGAATGGGATAACACCCTCCCCCCGATCTCATGTAGACCATGGCCTAGGGATCACGGCCCAGGCACCCCCCACGAGAGGAGTTTGCTTATTTACCAGATGACAAAGTACCCTGCTTCAAAACCATGCATATACAAAGAGTATGCCCACTAGTATGCCCGGGTCAAGCTGACGCCTGTGACATGGATCAGTTCGACTAGAACAACAGCCACAATTATTCACATCGTTAGAGATGCCATGACGACATAGCCAACAGACAAGAACACACGTGCCACCATGCACACTGGTCACTCACACACCAACCAACACGAAGAATATACTCAGTGCTATGATGTAGCGGACTGACATACCCACGGACATGCATCATTGTTATTTTTCACAAAGGCCTTCTACAGCACCGCAGAAACGCAAGACGCCTGAAGGGCTTGTGTATATGCTTGCCAATGCTTTCTTGCTACCTATCACTAAGAAGATGCCACCATGTATATCTAATGCTGTGTATGACACTCTATCACCCTGCGACCCCCACGGTATGGATTATGTACCGCCACCCATTAACTAGGCCCAAGTAGGCAAGCAAGAGTCCCCAGGCAGGAGCCTTGCAAACAAAAATCCTACCAGGTCGAAATGCAAGTGCTGACCATGCAGAACGAGCCCCAACGAGAGCCCACAGCCAAGGCCACGATGTTGCAACCTGCATGCCGTGGGCCCAGCGCCAAGGTTGTATCTACAAATGCCAAGCCCTCAGAGACAAAATACAAAATCTAATGCTCATAATTCTACTCCAGCTACGGTCTCCCCACACGTGACTAAGCTGAACTGACAATGTGCCAAGCCTACGAGAAAGAGAACCGCCAGGGTCCCATATCTGGGACACAATCTGCAACAACAAAGTGGCAAGTTGGACACCTACAGCGATGGGAAAGACCTGCTCACCAGCCCGTAAGCAGACCTGTCCATTGTCCGCACAAACACATAGTTGCACATTGTTGCTAATGTCAGCTGCGCCGTGAGCTGGGAACGACGATGGACCCAGGCTTGGGGGCTCGCGGGAGAACCAATCAGAATACAGGTGGGCTCATCACTGACGATATTACTCTTAGCCAATCACCAAAGGTCCCCTTGTAACAATTCCAATGTAACAACTGTTAGGGACAACCCAAGTGTACCACGTGACCCGTCCTCATCCACTAACATTTCTTCCCATAGGGTATCTATACTAACTCTACCACTCGGTGAACCAACCCGAAGTGGCGATAGTTTTTTTGATGATTTTTCCAGGTGACGCAAGTAGCGCGTATTACTGCTGTAAAAAGGGCCTGCGAGCCCCGCTTACGACGAGAGCCTCTCCGGATGCATACGGACTGAGCGTATCCCTGCCGTTACTCTAATAAACAGCAGTAGTTGCATTGCTCCTTGTGTGTGTCTCATACTCCTTTTGGGACGCGGGAGGAGTTGGGGCCTCCCCAGCCCTGGAGGTCCGCGGACGGCTCTGCCGGCCACCGGGAGATCACCCCAAAAAGTTGGAGGCACTGCTGATATCTGTTTGAAGTCTATTACCCTGAGAGCACCACTCCAAGGCCCCTTGCAGCGAGGAGACCCGGCAGCAGGTCCCCCTCTGCCGTTGCCCCCTTTTGAGGAATACAGGACCATCGTGGAACTGCGAGAAGACTGGACAGCGCAAACCGGATATTGGCCCTCGGGAGCCGACTTGAGAAGTATCCCGCCCGTGGTTGGCGAGTGTCCAGACGTGAACCAGACGAGGGGAGGTGGCGAGCTGCTTTGGAGGGGTGCATGCAGTCAGGCGGCCCCACCTCAAGAGGACTTGGTGAGTATGACACACCCAACAAGCAACGTAATGATTTGCGGGAGGGGGGAGGAACTGTGAAAAGGAAGGAGGGAGGTGTTTACAGTGTGCCGCAAAAGATTTTATAAATAAGTGACGATAGATGAGTGAGCGGTGGCTGAACAGGCAAGAGGGCCGTCTTCTACCGCGTCACAGAGCGAATTGGGTGGAGCCGAAAGGTACCACGTGTGGTTGTCAGAAGGCACTGATTTGTTCACATTGCGGGCACCTGTAGGGAAGGGGTGTGGCTTTCCTATGAATTGGCGTTATAGATCAATGAGTAGATGAGGATCCCTACTAATTGAGTGTTGAAGCTCATTAGGTAGATGAAGTTTCCCCGCAGGAGGTAGCTAGTTAGTTTCCAAGTGCTGAAGATAATTGGCTGGTTAAGCTCCGCTGGTGAGGACCGTATCACACGCGAGGTGACGATTATAAGAGTTTATTGTGAGTTACCTTGCTCCGGTTGAAGCGAGAGGACAGCTGTGTGGTTTACGGGGGACAGAAAGGTTAAAACATGTTGCACACTCCTTTTTCATCTCATAAAGGTTTCTTACCGGCAATAGTTGCAGAAGGTGGTGATGTCACCCGCAGGGCTTGTATAGGACACCGTGACCATCTCGGGTTGATCAAGAGGTGGCCGGGGGATAGAAAGAGGGAAAGGGTGGGATAGAAGAGGTGAGAGGACCACGCACAGAGAACGCCGGCAACTCTCGATAAGGGAGGGGCGAAAAGGGGAGAGGTGGCCGTGCACAGAGAACGCCGGTCACGCTGTGCAAGGGGGCTGGAAAAGGGGAGGGAGAGTTTGAAGAAGAAGGAAAGGTGGGGCGGCTGTAAAAGTACACCACACAGTGCACAGCCGCAGGGGGCTTCGTGCGCCACTGCCGTAGGGGGCCATACTGGTGACATCAAGGGGGACAAATAATAAATGATAAGAACGGTATATTTTGCAATTGTATTACTTTTCAGCAGACGGTCGGAAGTCCCCAGTTTACGGGGCCAAGTAAAGAAGGTTGATATTGGAAAAACCAAAACTATAATATGGCCACATACTCCGGTTCATGGTCTGGAGTGAGGGGAAACACTTTAACTACACCCCTCCAACACATTTGCACGTCACTATCACCATACAAGGAGAAAATTATCAAGTACAGTATCGACTGGACACAAGGAACAGACAACAAAATACTGACACCATGGCCGCCTAACGGCAGCTTTGACTCATACACCCAACACTCGCTATTGACATATATACACAACACGTACAAGGGAAAGAAATTAGCTCACCATATAGAGATGTTTAATTTATGGAAGATGTTTCAGGGAGCCATGCAGGGGCAATGGGGATGTTTACTATGGAAGGGGCAGCAGAGGAGAAAGGGAGCAAAGAAACGAAGGGAGGCAAAGAGGAGAAGGAGAACGGAGGGGGCATGGGCACGGCGAGCAGCAATGCACTATGTGCAGAAGAGAGCAAGAAGGAGAAAGAAGGATAGGGTACAGTATCAGAAGAGAAGGTGAAAAACAAAGGGACAGAAGATATTCCTCTGGCGAAGGTAGTGAAGAAGAAGAAGGGGGGTTGTACCCAGTAACGGAATTAAGAGAAGCCGCCAGACAACAACTAACAGCCGCTGAGGGGTAATCCAACCCCGCATACAGTCCTCCACTATATGCCACTACAGATAGCTACCAGAGGGGGAGGATATGACGAGCACGATTAACTTAAACTCCACACAGGCAGGCACGAAGGGAGGGAAGGAAAGTGGGGAACACATCGCAAGCATAGGACCCGACGAATGGGTAGCAGCACAGCTGCTCCTAAGGCTCCGAGGGACATTAACAGAGGAAGAAGAAGACGTAGTGAGGAAGATGGCAAAGGATGAAATGGGTATCACACAGACAGGGACCAAGGTGAGTAAGACAAGAAAAGGTCAACTGTCACAGGTAGAGGAAGAAATGTTGGAGAAAAGGTTGGCTGAATTAAGACACGCACAAAGTGCACTAATCAGACAGTTCGAGCAAGAAACACTAGGAAGGAAGGAGAGAAAGGAGAATAGGGACGAGCAGGAGATGATGAAGGAACGAATGGAAGAAAGGAAGAAGGAAGCAGAACGGATGAAGGCAATAGCAGAGAGGGTGTCACGAGCTGAGCAACGAGAAATGAAAAGGAGGGAGGAAGAGAAAGAAAGGGAAATGGAACTGTGGAAAAAGAAAATACTATCTGAAAGCACCCGGAAATATGAAGAAGGTAAAGTAATAGAGATAATATTAAAAAGGGAAAGGGCCAAATGAGAAAGGAAGGAAGAGGAAGAGAGGATACCAGCGAAGGTAAGTGTGGAGGTATTGGAAGAACTAAAAAGGAAGAAAGAGGAAATAGGTGGTGAAATAATAGGGAAAAAGGATGAGGAGAGTGGCGATAGGAGGGTGGGGCACGGAGTAAGAACATACACACGCCAGGATTCGGAGGTGGCTACAATCTCAACACAAGGGGCAGCTGTTATAGGAGGAGAGCACAAGGAAGCGGACTTAATAGATTTAAGGATGGTGGCAGTGGGTGGAAAATGCACAGAGTGCGGATTGTCTTTTCCTGATGGATTTTGCAGCAAGGAGGAAGAATGTTTAGGAAAACGTGGAGGAGAAGGCGATGGGGAAAGATTAGACAAGCTGTACATTACACGCACCAACCACGAGTCACCATGGTCGTGCGAAAGAAGGGAAGAAGATACGAAAGGTGAAGAGAAGGTAAAAGAGGTAGCAAGGAGAGCATCACAACCATTAACTCCGACACCAGTACAAACGCCACGCCCTCTAACAACACGACCTCTAGCACAACGCCCACTGACACCAACCCCTGCGCACACCCCATATGTCGACAGACTTAGGGACCTCCCAGGACGCAGACAGGAAGAACGGGTAAGAACGCCCACAGTGAGAGAAGAAGGTAACAGGAGAGGGAGGAAGAATGAAGAGGACGATAGAGCAATTAACTGTAATATTGATATGATTGAAGAATTACCCGACACAGAGGAAGAGGATAAATACACAGACATAACCCCACGGACACAAGGGAAACGAGGGGGTACAATTTAATGCCACTTCTGGAAAGGGGAGGGGCCAGACCACCATATGTCCCCTGGAAGCATGCCGATAAAGAGAATATTAAATGCAGACTCCCATCATTAAGTGGAGGAGCAGGGAAGTGCAAATATGAGATGGAAAAACACACTGCGGGGCAAAAATTTGCAGTAGGGGACGTGAAGGGACTCCTAATTTCAATATTGGGGGATGCTGCAGATGACATTTGGAAAAGGGCGGGCTTCCCAGGGGTCACTATAACTGACACATCACATGATGGAGCGCCATTTGCCAACTGCAGTCATGGGCTGTTGCAGGCTCTAAGGGTCCAGTACCAAGACACGTCGAACATAGGAGCTATAACATCACGCAAGATGCGTGAGAATGAAGATCCTGTTGATTACATCCAGGAGATTCAGAAGAAGTGGTGCCTGAAAACTCGGGAGCCGTGGGATAAAACACTAGCAATTTTCTACCATATATTAGTACAAGGGCTCCCGGAGCAAGTACAAAGACAGCTGAAGAAAATAGTGGGGATGGAAGTTAAGGCCTGGCCGGAAATACAACTAACTTTAGTACACCACTGCAGGATGTGGCAGGAAAAGATGAAACAAAAGGAGGAAGATAGAAACCAGAGGAGGCAAAATTGGTACAGAAAAAGCTATCTAAATATGCAATGGATGGAGCACTAATAACAATGCCCGTGGTAGTAACACCAACCCCCGCACAGGTAACGGTTGCACAAGACACAACACAACAACAGGTAGCACAATTACAGCAGCCAGCCCAAATTATAACACAGCAGGTGCCCCTGTCTCCACCATACACGGCAAACGCAGGACGAGGATATATGCCAATGGGAAATGGATACTATAACAACTACAGGGGGAGGGGCGGCATGATAAGAGGGAGGGGCTATGGCCAACCTGCACAACAGCAAGAGGGAGGGTTCCGGGGCTACTATACGAACGGACAACAAGGGTACCAGGACAACACGGGGAGTTTCCCATGGCAAGCCAGAGAACCACCAATATGTTGGGTTTGCGGGATGGTGGGACACATGTCACGCACTTGCAGGATGAGGCCCACACCAACAGCCTGGGGGAACAAGGGCAGCAAGGGCCTATGCGGGAACAAAAAGCTTACCAACAACAACAAGGAATACAACAATGCCTACCACAACAACAAGCGCCACTGCAACAACCACAGCTGCAGGTACAAACATACCCCCCACCAAAGCAACAGGCGATAACAACACAACAACATCAAGTACAACCAGCACAGCAACTTACACAAATACAGGACAATGCAGTATCAACAACTGCTGAACCGCTACAGCAGACACTGCTGGGGAAGGTGACAATATTGGGTCACAACTCTTACACAGGAACCGGTCAGTCACTATATCCACAATAGGACAGCCCACAGATGTCTTCGATGTGTCCCATCCTATCAGTAACACCTAATACTGCGGAGGAACCACGCATAGAGGTAGCGATAGGTGACAAAAAATGTTCCTTCCTAGTTGACACTGGGGCCACTAGGTCCTGCATAAGGGAGGGTAAATTTAAAATGTCAGGCAAAGCCATGCACACTGAAGGATTCTCTGGGGCTCGAGGGTTGGTTCCATTCACTGACAACATCTCTTTATCTATAGGAGATCACGACATGTCTCTCCCACTTCTGTACTTGAAGGAATCAGCAGTAAACATACTTGGGAGGGACATAATGAGCAGATTGAATATGACCATCGCCTTCACGGAGAAGGGCATAATTTGCTCTACACCAGGAATTAACATGCTCAGAGCACGGCAAATACTGCAGGCTTAGTGTGGCCAAACAGTGGCCAGGGCTGAGCCTGTAGATGCAGAGATATTCCAATATGGGACACACATGGCAATTGCATGGTTGCCTGGAATTGAGGGCAAAATTTGGAGGAGGCCAGCAGCATACTTATTCAGACCAGAGACACCAGCAAAGGAACTTGAGAGGAAAATGATTTTAATGAGCATCGAGAGCATTATGGCAACTGCTGACTACATAAAAAAAAACACGCCCAAGACAGGGAGGGGAGAGCTTGGAGAGCTGTAATTGCACTGGCAGAGGGATGCAGGCTTACACAGGTTTCTGATGAGGAGCTCTTCTCAGACGACAATGGAGAGGGAGAGATGGTGTTTGGGATGAGCATTAACATTTGGTTGAAGGTAACATACAAGCAGGTGGCACAGAAAATGGCAATGACACTCGAGGCACCCGCCCCTACACCAGTGCCATTTTACGAGGAAGACATGGCAGCTGTACCAACATCACTGTTCACCACCAGTCCATATGACGTTGGCTGCATCAAGAGCATTGGTGGCGTGAAAATAAAATTGAAAAAAGGAGCAATGCTACCAAGAGTGAAACAATACCCACTATCAAAAGAGGCAGACAAGGGCATATATGAAACAATAACCGCCCTAATAAACAATGGTATACAAGTACCATCAGAATCACCTTGCAACACTGCTGTGTACCCTGTATGCAAAGTGAAAGCAGGGTCTTGGCGTTTTATCCAGGACCTACCGCCCTTGAACCACATTGTAGAGGCAGAATACCCCATAGCAGCTAACCCGCCTACCATACTATTTGGGATACCAGCAGAGGTATCACAGTTTACCGTGATTGACCTCAAAAATGCTTTTTTCTCGATACCTCTGCATCCAGACTCAGAGGATTTGACAAGCTTCACATACCGCAACACAAAATGGAAACACACAAGATTGCCCCAAGGGTACTGTGAGTCACCATCCATCTTCAACAGAGTGATACAAATGGATGTAGGAAACATCGAGATGGAGAGCACGGTTCTGAAATACGTAGATGACATTATCATTTGCAGCACCACAGAAGAAAGGTGTAGGAAGGACTCAATTAAGATGCTCACAGTGTTGGCTGAGATGGAGTACAAGGTAGACAAGGAAAAGCTACAGTACTGCCAAGAACAGGCACTCTACATTGGTCAGCTCATCTCACAGAATGGAAGGAGCATTGCACCACAAAGGGCACAAGCAATAACGAACACACCACAACCACAGACAGTGAGAGAACTGCAGCAGTTTCTGGGCCTATGCAACTACTGCAGGGCATGGGTTTTTGACTACAGCTCATACATGGGACCCCTGCTCAATGCCCTCAGAGAGGCACAGAAGGGGGACAAAAGGTTGGGGTGGACAAGAGAAATGAAAGAAGCATTTGATGAATTAAAACACGCCATCTCAACAGCACCAGTACTAGCCACTCCAAACTATGACCATCAATTTTTTTATCTTCTCACATTGCGACTCAGCAGTAATGAAGGCATTACTGACACAAAAGACAAGCATGGGACACAAGCCTGTAGCATTTTACAGCGGACACCTGGATCCTGTAATCTTAGGTCACTTCCCTTGCGAACAGAGTTTGACCACCGCAGCCTTTGTGTTGGAAAAATCATCATCAATAACAATGGGGTGCCCCACAACACTATTTGTGGAACATGCCCTCTTTGCAATATTGAACAAGCCCAAATCAACATTGACCACACAGAGAGCATCAGGCTACAAAATCATTTTATCTAGACCAGATTTAACAGTTGTAAGGTGCAGCAATGTAAACCCAGCCAGGTTTATAGCTGAGGTAGTTGAAGATGGTGACTACGCGCATGATGGCACACAGGCCATCGAAATTTACTCCAGCACAAGAAAGGTCGAGGAAAATGCCCTAGAGGAGGGGAGATAATGTACATTGATGGGTCCTCAACAATTGACCAGAGTGGTGAGGTTAGAAGGACAGGAGCATCAGTGGTTAGGCTGACAGAGGATTGGATGTATGTACCAGTAAAATGTGTACAGCTGCCACAACATTACTCGGCCCAAGCGGCAGAACTAGTGGCCCTAATATTGGCACTAAAAGAGAGCTATGATAAAAGAGTAACAATATTTTCAGACAGTGCATATGTCACATCAATGGTACACTCAGGATTAATAAAATGGCAATGAAGGGGGATCCAGAAGAGCGGATGGTACCCCAGTACAACATGCCCTACTACTTGCTGAACTGATTGAAGTAATTAATGACCCTAGGGAAATAGCCCTGGTGAAGTGTCAAGCACACACTAACGGGGATGACCCTATCTCAATAGGAAATGAAACAGCAGACGCACATGCCAAACATGCTACATACTTTGGTGAGATGTGGACCCTCCCAGAAAAACAAGAACATAAAGGGAGGGCTGGAGCAAAACCGATGCTAATGAAGGAGGGATACACTCACATCCCTGAAACACAGATAATGGAATTACAGGCAGCAGCACCCATGGCGGAGAAGGAGCTTAGGGTCAAAAGAGGGTGCACAATGTCCCCCACAGATGCATTATGGTGCCAGAATAATACAGGCAAGGTAGTAATGCCCCTAGCCCTATTGAAAACAGCCCTGGCTCAGCTACACCATCCAGCACACACAGGAAAGGAAGTGATTGCAGCATGAATAAAGGAGGCCTGGTTTCGTCCCGAGTTAAATTCACATGTTGCAAACTTTATCAGCAAATGTCTAACATGTCAACAGTTCATGGCCGGTCACATGCTGCAAGTGATAAAAGGTACTATACCCCAGCCAGAAGGACCGTTCCTGCGCCTGCATATCGACTACGTTGACATGATCAATGTATGTCAAGGACACAGATACATGATTGTAGTAGTATGCCCATTTTCAAGGTGGATAGAGGCTGGGCCCTGCTCTCATGCAGGTGCCTTCAGAGCAGTAAAATTTCTAGTGAGGGAAGTTTTCCCGAGGTGGGGACTTTGCAAAGTGCTGCGGTCATACAATGGCCCGCACTTTGCAAACAAAATGTTTGAACACTTAACTACTGGGCATCAAACACAAATTTGCATGCGCATATCACCCGCAGGCTAACGGTTTTTGTGAACGCCTGAATGGCCTCCTGAAAGAAGAAATTGCAAAGATCCAACAGACAACTAAGAAAAGCTGGTTGTACTGCCTCCCCTTGGCTCTGTTTGAGTTAAGGAATAAGCCAGGGTCAGATCACCACCTCACACCCCACGAGGTGGTGACTGGACGTCAGATGTGCCTTCCACTAACACGATCATCAAGGGCCTTGACCGACTATGACAGCTCTGCAAATGTTTTTGGTGATGAGATGTATCAATATGTGTCTTCCCTGATTACTAGTGTCGCCTTTATCTCTCAACAGCTCGAGCGCACGTGGGGCGGGTCGAAAACAACTGGACAAGAAGAAACAAACGAGGAGCAAGGACAACAAGCTAACTGGACTATTGCGGAAGGAGACCACGTTCTCCTGCGCAACTTCAACCACTGGTGGAACAGCCCCAGATTTACTGGGCCCCACCCGGTGGAAGAAGTAGCTCCTCGAGCAGTAAAACTCTGTAATAAGAAAGTGTGGAACCACTTACATGACGTCAAACCCTACAATGACCAGACCCGCCCTTGCGTTGACGATAGGGCCAACACCGCAACAACAATAACAAAGGACAACACAGCAGCAGCTGCAATGAAAGATAATCGTGACACTGCCCCTGACCCTTCCCCAACCACAGACTATAACAACCGTGGACATTTGCCCACAGCCCACCCCAGGGTCACGAGATCCCAGGTCAAACAAAACCCTGCCCCTGCAAGCCCACCCCTGCCACTACCCAAATAAAGGACATTGCCTAACAAATTGTTACATTGCACCACACTTGTAGACACGTGCATATTCTCTATCTCTTTTTGTTTCACACATGCAGGTACTGCGCACTTCTGTTTCTGTATAAGGAAAAGTGAAAAAACTAACATTGCGTTTTGCCCAGGGGTAAATGCTACCCACAGACGATAACACCCCTGAAGCTTTGTCACACCAATTTGTATACGCTATAAAAAGACCAAAATATTTAAAGAACAGAAGGATACGCGTATATTACAACACGTTCATTTTGGCCATAGAACAATCATTCCCACACATCCACAAGCACTTACCAGCTCTGAGGGATAGGTTGCTGAGATTAGCGTGGGAACAGCTTTTTGCCTGGGCATTAAACGACTACCTGATAGGGAGAGCTTAACAACTAACACCTTAACGCATATTTTTTAGAAAGTTCGAGGCAGGCACCTTTAACATCACAAAGAATAACCTGCAGGACTTCAGCAAAGGTAAGAGCAAAATGCCGGTGATATTAGCTATTGTAAATAAATTAGAGTGTTGGTCATCACTGGTCTACTTGCTGCCTCTGTCTGGCAGACATACTATGCTTCTCGAATTGTGGCTGCACCTAAAACTAATGTACCCCCTCCCCATAATACACCCAGGACTGCAGGCATATGCAAATGCAAAGTGGCTCCAGATAACCCGATGGGAGCTAATGATGACAATTAATCCCACCGTCAATGGATGCAATAAAAGAAGAACTGAGGGCGGTACGTATGGTAGCCCTACAAAACAGATATGTGCTGGATCTCCTCATTGCAATGGAAGGAGGAGTTTGTGCAAAAATTGGACAATCATGTTGCACATTTAGCCCTGCTAATGACACAGACAATGGAACACTTACTCAAGCAGTATCACAACTTGCCCTGATGCACTCGAAAATGGTTGAAGAAAGTAAAGGAGTAAAGAAAGATGACAGCTGTTTCTCCCTTTTTATGGTCATGGATGCCCTCATGGCCGTCAGATTGACTAAAATTGATAGTTTGCTGTTTATTAGTAGGAATGGCCATGTTACTTGGAATGAGAGTTTGGAAAACAAGAAAAGCACGTACAACAGATGAGATGATGGAGATGGTCGGCATGCACGCCCTGCTACCAGCCGAAGACGACAAGCACACAGACATGATTATACAAGAAAGGGAAAGGTTGCGCTAACAGATACTTGAAAATCACCTAGACCCGCCATCTGTGAAGGTGGAGAACCCAAGGAACCCGAGGAGCTATGTTGGAAGATGGGTATATTGTAAACCCGGTGGCAGATGTGTTTATATGTACTGGTCATTTGAAGATCATGTCAACCACTATGGACACCTGGCTGGAATAACAAAAGTATAGAAAGTAAAAGGAGATAAGGAGAAGGATGATTTTGTGGTCGACAAGTTGACCAGAGGGGGGACTGAAGTGGGAGAATGGGATAACACCGTCCCCCCGATCTCATCCAGACCATGGCCTAGAGGATCATGGCACAGGCACCCCTCACGAGGGGAGTTCGCTTATTTACCAGATGACAAAGTACCCTGCTTCAAAAATATGCATATACGAAGAGTATGCCCACTAGTACGCCCGGGTCAAGCCGATGCCTGCGACATGGATCAGGTTGACTAGAACAACAGCCACAAGTATTCACATTGTTAGAGATGCCATGATGACATAGCCAACAGACAAGAACACACGTGCCACCATGCACACTGGTCACTCACACACCAACCAAAACGAAGAACATAATCAGTGCTATGACATAGCGGACTGACATACCCACGGACATGCATCATTGTTATTTTTCACATAGGCCTTCTACAGCACCACAGAAACGCAAGATGCCTAAAGAGCTTGTGTATATGCTTGCCAATGCTTTCTTGCTACTTATCACTATGAAGATGCCACCATGTATATCTAATGCTGCGTATGACACTCTGTCACCCTGCAACCCCCACGGTATGGATTATGTACCGCCACCCATGAACTAGGCCCAAGAAGGCCGCAAGCAAGAGTCCCCAGGCAGGAGCCTCGCAAACGAAAATCCTATCAGAACGAAATGCAAGTGCTGACCATGCAGAACGAGCCCCAACAAGAGCCCACAGCCAAGGCAACGATGTTGCAACCTGCATGCCGCGCGCCCAGCACCAAGGTTGTACCTACAGGTGCCAAGCCCTCAGAGACAAAATACAAAACCTAATGCTCATAATTCTACTCCAGCTACGGTCTCCCCACACGTGACTATGCCGAACTGACAATGTTCCAAGCCTACGAGAGAGAGAACCGCCAGGGTCCCACGTCTGGGACACAATCTGCAACAACGAAGCAACAAGTTGGACACCTACAGCGATGGGATTGACCCGACCACCAGCCCGTAAGCAGACCTGTCCATTGTCCGCACAAACACATAGTTGCACATTGTTGCTAATGTCAGGTGCACCGCGAGCTGGGAACGACGATGGTCCCAGGTTTGGGGGCTCGCGGGAGAACCAATCAGAATACAGGGGGGCTCATCACTGATGCTATTACTCTTAGCCAATCACCAAAGTCCCCTTGTAACAATTCCAATGTAACAACTGTTCGGGACAACACAAGTGTACCACCTGACCCATATTCATCCACTAACATTTCTTCCCATAGGGTATCTATACTAACCCTACCACTCGGGGAACCAACCCGAAGTGGCGATAGGTTTTGTGATGATTTTTCCAGGTGACGCAAGCAGCGCGTCATACTGCTGTAAAAAGGGCCTGCGAGGCCCGCTAAGGACGAGAGCCTCTCCGGATGCATACGGACTGAGCGTATCCCTGCCGTTACTATAATAAACAGCAGTAGTTGCCTTGCTCCTTGTGTGTGTCTCATACTCCTTTTGGGACGCAGGAGGAGTTGGGCCTCCCCAGCCCCGGAGGTCCGCGATTGGCTCTGCCGGCCCCCGGGAGATCCCCCCGACAGTATTGTGCATCAATGCTGACATTGCATTGCGAGATCTATCAGATGAAAACCTTTTTTCAGACTCAGAAAATGATGGTGAGATATCAAGATACAGGAAAGACAAGTGCCTGTACAGCTAATGGCAGTGGTAGGAGTTCCTCCTTCCTTTTTCGATGATGACATGAAATTAGTGCCCAGTAACCTGTGGACCACAGGCCCTCATGATGTGGGACTACTGCATGGGGTCACACCAGTTAAAATAAAACTCAAACCTGGAGCCATATTACCCCGGGTAAAACAGTACCCCCTGTCTCGGGAAGCAGAAGAAGGGATAAAAGAGACGACTAGTGCATTACTGGCTCAAGGGATAATAGTGCCCTCAAACTCGCCATGTAACACTTATATTTACCCGATTAAAAAAGCAAAAGGTGGGTCATGGAGGATGATCCAAGACCTGCGCCCCCTCAACAACGTCATTTAAAAGGAATTCCCTTTAGTCCCTAACCCGGCATCCATCATGTGCAGCATCCCAAAAAATGCGTCACATTTCACAGTAGTGGATTTGAAAAATGCCTTTTTCTCAATACCACTTGCAGAAGAGTGCAGATATTTAACAGCATTTACATAGGGGGAAAGAGATACGAGCACTGCAGGTTACCCCAGGGGTACTGTGAAAGCCCCAGTATATTCAACCGCATCCTACATGAAGATTTAGGGAACATGACAGCAGAGAGTACGATTATTCAATATATAGAGGATTTACTCATCTGTGCAAAAATGAGGAAGAAGGCAGAAAAGACTCCATTGCTCTCTTGACATTGTTGGCCCACAAAGGTTACAAGGTTGACAGAGGGAAGCTGCAATACTGCCAACGAGAAGTGTTGTATTTGGGACAACTAATCTCACAAGATGGCAAGAAAATAATACCAGACAGAGTAGCTGCCATTACAGCGGTGAGAAGGCCAAAAACAGTAAAAGAAATGCAAATATTTCTTGGCATGTGTAATTACTGCTGAGCATGGATACTAGATTACGCCGCATATACAAGACCATTATTGCAGGCACTTAAGGAGGCCCAACGTGAGAACACAGAAATAAAATGGTCCGCAGAACTAAGTGACGTGTTCACGTCACTTAAAGAATTGATCTCGAGCGCACCAGAGCTTGCGAACCCAGATTAAGAACACGAGTTCTACCTGTTCTCCCACTGTAAAGGGACTCTCATGACAGCAGTAGTAACACAAAAAAACATCCCTGGGACACAAGCCTCTCGCGTACTACAGTGGCACACTGGACGCAGTAATGCAAGGACACTTCGCTTGCGAGCAATCTCTCACAGCTGCAGCGTTCACCTTTGAAAAAAGTGCGACAATAGTGATGGGGTGCTCTGTTACCCTGTTCGTGGAGCACTCCCTGTTTGCTCTCTTTGACAGATCAAAAAGTACACTCACAACACAAAGAGCCACTGCCTATGAGATAATTCTGTCATACATATAGTAAGATGTAAAACAGTAAACCCTGCAAGATTTATCACCGAACCATGCACATTGGAAGACATGCAGGCACACGATTGTGCAACATATAAAGGGGAGGAGGGAGAAAGCACCGTGGTGAGCGAAAATGCATTAACCGAAGGAGAAGTATTCTTTATAGATGGGTCAGCATCAATAAACCCAGACACAGGCTAAAAACATGTAGGAATAGCGGTTTTGAGGATGGAAGAAGGTGAGTATGAAGTGATAATACAGCAGCGCCTACCTGCCCATTACTCAGATTAAAGCAGAACTTATCACACTAATTGAAGCATTGCATGCAGCAAAAAGGGTGTGCAGTCACAATTTACACTGACTCAGCATATATGACTACTACCGTACATGGCGGGCTGGCAAGGTGGGGACAGAGGGGGTTCCACAGGGCTGATGGGTTGCCTGTACAACATGCAGAACTCCTCAAATACCTTATTGAAGCACTGAAAGACCCCACCACGGTAGCCATAGTGAAGTGCCAAGCCCACACCATCAACAGAGATATTATCTCTTTTGGAAATGCTGTCGTGGACGCTGCAGCCAAGGAAGCCTCTTATCTAGTGAAAGAACTGCCAGGTGAGTACCTAGTACACCAATAGGTACAGGAGACCTCCCGGATGGATATAATGCCATGCCCTTGTCACAAATATTAGAGCTACAGGAAGGAGCAAGTGAAGAAGAGAAAGAGTTGTGGGAAAAGAGGGGTTGTAGCAAATCAGCAACTGATCTTTTATGGCATCAAAATAACACAGGAAAAGTGGTAATGCCAGTCAAACTCTTAGAAATGGCATTCCAACAATTGCACTTTCCCGCACACAATGCAAAACAGCATATTGCCGCAGAGATACAAGAAGATTGGTTTGTCCCAGGATTATAGGAGCAGATATCAAAATTAGCAATGGAATGTACAACATGCCAGATATACAATTCAGGAATGACATTGAGGACATTGCGGGGAACAATACCGAAACCAACAGGTCCCTTCAGAGAGCTGCATATTGATTATGCAGATATGGGAGAAAGATGCAATGGTGCACGGTACATGATAGTGGTAGTTTGTCCATTTTCCAGGTGGGTCAAAGCAGGGCCCTGTGCACGTCCAGATGCCAAGTGCGCTGCAACGTTCTAGTGAGGAAATTATTCCCACGCTGGGGAATTTGTGATGTCATTCGCTGGACAATGGCACGCATTTTGCCAACAACCTCTTCAAGGAAGTTACAGCTCTGCTATGAATTAAACATAAACTGTGCTCGATTTATCATCCGCAAAACAATGGCGTAGTTGAGAAGATCAACGGGCTCCTGAAGGGAAGGCTATCAAAATTGTGCTTTTCCCTCAAAAGAAATTGGGTGCATTGTCTGCCTTTGGCCTTGTTGGAACTGAGAAATCAACCCAGCAAGGACCACCATCTGTCACCGCACAAAATAGTGACAGGAAAGCGCATGCACACTGCTCACTCCCCACTCCGCAGATCTTTAGACGCCCACAAAAGTGCCACTATATTAGGTGAAGAGTTCAACGATTACCTAACAAAACTCACCAGAGCAGCCTGCATGATATCAAGACAACTTGCATCACCATTTACACGAGAGGAAGGAAATGAGACAATAAAATTGATAGAAGACCCGAAAGGACAGTTAATGCCAGGAGAGATGGTGTACATTAGGAGCTTCGTGTGTAGGTGGAATGCTCCAAGATTTCATGGCCCCTATGAGGTAGTGTATTGCACACCAACAGTGGTAAAAGTAAAGGACCTGAGATATTGGATACATTTAACAGACATACGAAAAGCCTATGATAGTGTTAGAGAAGAACAAGAGGAAGAGGTACAAGGCACAGCAGAAGCATCACAATAGAAAGAGAGAACCAAGAACATCTATGTCCTACATGAGTACAGGATAATGCATGATAAAGCGAAAATGTACTGAAATAAATTATTTTATGAGAGACCAAAGGTGTAAATAATATTGAATGGCAAATATTGAAAACTCTCTTTCTCTCTCTCTCTCTCTCTCTCTCTCTCTCTCTCTCTCTCTCTCTCTCTCTCTCTCTCTCTCTCTCTCTCTGTCTCTCTCTCTCTCTCTCTCTCTTTCTCTCTCTGCTCTTTCGTTCAATAATAAAAATGATAAATATAACTGTTTGAGTATGCTTAATGCACATTTATGTTTTAACATATAGGAATAACCATGGCAACGAACGGGCAGCCCGCAACGAATAATATTAGAGCAGTTAGAAATGTAAATGATGTCTTTGATTTACGCAGATATTCGTATGAATGTGGCTTGTTTGTGTGCGCTGTTCCATTTTTTACCATGATTTTTGGTCTTGTCATCTACTGGTTCATTGCATTCATCTCTATTGAGATGAATGAGGGGGGAAGGAATGGAACCAATATGGGGAATGGAACCAATATGGGGAATGGAACCAAAATGGTCAAGGAGGGGGCTTAATTGATATGGGATGGATTTCAGCTTATATGGGGGTATGATACAGACCCTACTCATGTACAGCCCCCAAAGGGTACCAATCACAGGCCAACAACAAGTCCAGCTCCCCCCTCAAATTTCTCAGAATACAATGTCTATGGTTTAAATGATCGTAACCCTTCTGTCATATCATGGTTGTATGACACTACTGCCACAATGCCCATACCAGAAGTTAGCCCACACGCAGGATATGGCCCCCCTGTGAGTAGGAAAAAAGAGAATGCAGAGATGGACGAGAGATTTTTAGCCTTATATGATGAATGGGAAAATAGGGGGCGATGTCACAAGCAGCAAGAGAAGCGAAAAACTACCTTAAAAGCAGTAGAAGAAGAAGGAGGGAGGCAGGGAGGAAGAAATATGACGAATATTCTGGCCTGGCTTTAGAGACCATAGAAGACCGTAGACATCCGCATCAGTCAAATAAATGGTATGCGGACATGAGCTCTACTGCAAAACAGACAACCAACGAAAGTTATTATGTCTGTTCCCTGATTCCTCACGCCTCAGGCACACCTAAGATCTTGCTGCTTAAAGAACTGCCTCTTGCAGATGCCCAGTGTCTCCTTCATCTCACTCTGTACAGAATTAAGAACACCTTCCAGGCACACAATGTTTCTTTTGAAATGCTGCAAAATGAAAAAAAACCTGCTATTCAAGAGCTAAAGGAGTGATATGTTTAAAAGAACCTTTTTTTGTGATCAAAGGGACATTGTTTTTGGACAATAAGTGGAAAGATGAAGTAATATCATGTAAAGCTGAAGCGCTACGAGGACTGCCGGGAGAAAAACTACAAAGGATCGAGAAAACCTGTACACCAGTCTGGAAGGAACACATCACAAAGCTGACCTGGGTGACCGCTGTAGAAAAACCATTTAAATTGCAAAAAGATATTTCATACAAACTATGCTTCTATGGCAAGGGGAAAAACATCATGGTTTTAAACAAGAACTGCAATCGGACACTCATTATCCCAGACATGAAAAAAGGGACAGCAGCACTCATGGACACTAACTGGGTCTGCGGCAAACAGGGGTACTTGCACCTCCCACAGTCCTGGAGGGGCACCTGCTCTCTGGCAACATTGCATTTGGCTTTGATGGTGATCCCGGAGACCCACATTGATGGAGGAAAAGGAGCGCCAGCTGCCCATCGTGAACAAAATATGCAACCAACAGGAGACCCACCATTGTATGCCCTGTCCTCGGGCAAAGCGCAAGATGTGATATTAAGGTGGCGGAGATCATCCAACTACATATCCAAAGCCTCCTCAGACCTGTTGGCACAGATTCCTGACAAGTATCGGTTGTTTAATTCCGCGGAGATGTTTTTTGCCTCCCTTATCCCGAGCATCCAGGCGCGAGCCAATGCAAAATGGCTCCAGATCACGTGCTGGGAGCTGATCCAGCTGGCCAACGACACTGAAGAAGGGTTCAACGTGATCAAGGTGGAGCTAAGGACCCTACGGTTAATGATTATGCAGAACAGGTATGTCTTAGACTTGTTAACGGCGATGGATGGAGGTGTTTGCCGAAAAATCGGGAGTGCGTGCTGCACATTTGTACCTTCTGAAGATGCGGACAATGGAACGTTATCACATGTTATTGCAGCGGTGCACAACCTGGGGGAACGAATGAGGAACGAAGGTGGAGCAGATGCCAGCACTTGGTTCGAAACCATTTTTTCTTGGGTACCTTCCTGGCTGGGGCTGACAGTAAAAATGCTGATGCCCATCATGGTATTTTTACTCCTGATTTTTTGCGTGTGCCAGTTGGGTCTTCGATGCTGCGCAAATGCAGTACTGAATGGCTCAATGATGATGGTGACAATGGGCAACCCTAGAGGAGCAGCACAGATCATGCAAGAAGCACAAGTACAAACAGGTGAGGACCCTGAGCCCAAGTATAGAATGGTGCCATTATACTATGATGGGGACATAGTGGGCAGGTTATATCATACCACAATAAAGGAGGCCCGAGAACGGGAATGGTGCACAGAGTTATGGGTGGACCTGGAAGGAGATGGGGGATGTATATATATGACCTGCACTCCTGACGAATATGCTAGGAGGGGGGAGAGTCTCGGAGGGGTATGTAGAGCGTGGATGCCAATAAAGGGTACGCCCGGTTGGGATGAAGCAGCTGCTAATGAGAAAGAACGCCAGAGGTTGGGCGAGTTACAGTATTCGTTACTTAAGTAACAAAAGAGGGGAAATGTATGGGAAACATGTCTTTAGGACCCCCTCCCCAACATTCTCCACCTCCGTGAGGCTCATGGCTCGTCAGTGGCCCCCCATGCAGCTGGCCCGGGAGGCAGGATGGCTGCTGATCGACACATAAGGCCACACGACCCGTACTGTAACATACCATAGACACCATTTTGAAAACGCCAAGACTCCATTTTAGATGTACAGGCCAAACCCCAAGCAAAATAGCTCACTTGCGAAAGCTGTAGCTGTGCCTCCGTTCACTGCGCACAGGGAGCCATGCACTTCCCCCTGTGCCTCCACCCAATGGCAGATCTGCTGAAGGCCCATTCCCACGAGCAACCAGACACGAACAAGTATCAGAACAAACACTGTATGATTTACCTTCCGTAGTACATCACTGTCCTAGAAGTGACCTGACCTGCAGTTTGAGTCTGGAAAATAAAAAGAACCATCCCCAATCAAACAAGTCTTGACCCTGCATCTAACCCCCAACATTTAAAATATATAGGGCCTCATTACGAGTTTGGCGGTAGCCATGCCGTTTTTAGTGGCATGGCTACCCCCAAACTCGGGTCCGGGTCCCGCAAAAGGGGACTTACCGGCCATTCCGACCTTGGAGGACCCAGTAATTCCCTTTCAGGGGACCCGGATCTGGTACTTCCCCATTCCCATTTGAGCCCCCATAGGGCTCAATGGAAATGGGGAGGATGCAAACAACGGGCCCGTTAATGACGGGCCCGTTGTTAGCATCGTGGTCTGCTAGCGGGTCCCGCTCTGCACATCTGGTCTGACCAGGCGTGAAGAGCGGGACCCGCTGCAGAACTCGTAATGTGGCGGGCCGGAATGAACGGTGCCAGTCCCTTAACGGCACTGTTCATTCCGTGGCTGCCACACTCCTAATGAGGGCCATAGACTAGTGTTTGGAAAAGACCAGGAGCTAGCTAGTAACCATGCCATATTGGGTCTATTTTTTATTTTTATATATTTTATTGTTAATTTATAACCTGCTTAATAACAGCGAGTGGTTTCTAAGAGTGGGATCAGGATTGGAACCTGTGTTGCGCCGCATTGTCTTGCTAAGACAAAGTGTTGCCCCTTAGCTATCTTCCCTGCCCATATCATATTCCAATTAAATTAAATGACAACAACACCCATTGACAACATCACTACCCTTCCCATAGGGCACTTTGGAAGTTGAACAATATATATATATATATATATATGTATATATTCAGTGAAAAAACTTTGTTAAAGGGACGTTATGGTTCCAAGTAAAACCGAAAAACCCTTGAAATTCGCCAGTTATGGTAAGCTAAGCAAC
This sequence comes from Ambystoma mexicanum, assembly GCF_040938575.1. NCBI lineage: Eukaryota > Metazoa > Chordata > Amphibia > Caudata > Ambystomatidae > Ambystoma > Ambystoma mexicanum. The sequence continues at coordinate 213,720,004 of NC_090931.1, forward strand.
CATAACTCGCGCCACCACTGTGCACTGCTAAGCCTAACATCCAGGACATCAAATATGACATCACAAATGTCATTGATGACATCACTGATGACATCACATGTCTGACTCCCCCTTTTTTCCTTTCCTGACATATCTAGGCCACATGATTTTCTTCAGTAGCAGTCAGGAACTAAAAATTGTAAATGTACTATATTCGTAGACCTATCCTTCAAGTATGTTCTTAGAATAATTCCCTTATGGTCCAGTGATATCATATGAAACATAGACATAGGGGAAGACACAACCTTGAAAGACACCAATCCTTTTTGTGCATTAAAATTATCAGTAGATTTATCAGCACTTTCTGTTAGTTTTGATGTTTTTTATTACTGTACTTTCCCTGTATATACTCATATTTTTAAATGTTGTACTCACACTTTTTTCCTTAGGGTCCAGACACATCATGTGATATATATAGATAGGGTAAGTAACAGCTTTGAAACAGAACATTCATGTCTCTGCATAAAGGTAATCAGTTAGGTTATGAACACTTTCTGCTACTATTGCTGTATTTTTTTCTTACTTCAATTCCCTTGTATATATTCATATTTGTATGTGGTGTTGTCTCTTTGTGATTTGTCTATAATAATGCAATTATGTAGTAAGTGGGTTTTATTAACTACTTATCACAAGTTTCACTGTACGCAAAACTTTAATACGAAAACAGTTATCATTTCACTATTCAACATGGCAAGCTTATGAATATTGCACCTCCATCGTGTATGCTGCACACAATGCCTATGTTTCTACATGAGTACCTTAGTATACTGGATGGAACTTAATAATAGAATGCTATTTATATCAATGCATTGCTTAATACACTGATTAGCACTTGATATTTATTCCAATAATCTTTGACACTTTTTTTATTAACATTACACTAACAATCCCTTGTACAGACTTTTCATGAAAGGTAAATGCACATGTGATGTCATCAGTGATGTCATCAATGACATTTGTGATATCATCTTTGATGATCCTGGGTGTTAGGCTTAGCAGTGCACGGTGGTGGCGCGAGTTATGGTTGCTTAGCTTACCATAACTGGCGAATTTCAAGGGTTTTTCAGTTTTACTTGGAACCATAACGTCCCTTTAACAAAGTTTTTTCACTGAATTTGAAAGGTTTTTAGCAGCGCAACTTAACCATAACATCCCCTTAACAACATTTTTTCACTGAATTTGAAAGGTTTTTACCAGCGCAAGTTAACCATAACGTCCCTTTAACAAAGTTTTTTCACTGAATTTCACAGGTTTTTAGCAGCGCAACTTAACCATAACGTCCCTTTAACAAAGTTTTTTCACTGAATTTCTTAGGTTTTTAGTAGTGCAATTTAACCATAACGTCCATTTAACAAAGTTTTTTCACTGAATTTCATAGGTTTTTAGTAGTGCAACTTAACAATAATGACTTTGACTTTATATACATGTCATATGGAACTGACTGAATCTCTTCTACTGTACTTGATGTCCGCGAACTCATTTAATGTTCGCGGACATGTTCGAAGAACAGTACCACTACCTAAAAACTCTGGGGGGGTATGTTTGATTGTTATATCATAAAATTAGGAACATTTAACACATTCAAAAAGGAGCACACACCACATTGGGGCCGATTCATGGAACAAAAGTGCGCCGAAAATCTTCGCGCAAGCAGGCGCAAGCAGGCGCAAGCGGAAAAAAACAGGCGCACACGCACGCGTGCGATTCATGGAAGTCCCTGCACGTGTTCACCTCGGGATGTGCGCCAAACCCGTGCATGGCGCACAAGTCACTGCAACATCCCGAAAGGCGTGCGCGACGCGCACAGTGAAAGCGCACAACCTCGGCTCATACACCAGAAAGTGGGCGGGACACGGGGCGTAACGAGCGGAATAGGGAACAACGCGCGAAAATAAGGGCATAACTGGGGATGTACTGCAGGGAAGCAGATGGAACGCCCACACGCACTCGAACCACACGTATTCATGGAATCGAATAGGGCAAAGCCACGCACAGCCAAAGACACGCACAAGCTGAAACACGTCCGCCACACAAAGGCAGGCGGTAGAGTCCCAGCGCATCACAAAAGTGGCAACATACAGCAATTGGGCCTGTGCGAGCGGGGCACGTGTATTTCGGGGGTGCGTGGGAAGTTACACACGCGATTGAGCGGGGTACGTGTATGTCGGGGGTGCGCGGGAAGTTACACACGCGATTGAGCGGGGTACGTGTATTTCGGGGGTGCGCGGGAAGTTACACACGCGATTGAGCGGGGTACGTGTATTTCGGGGTTGCGCGGGAAGTTACACACGCGATCACATCAGGGTACGTGTATTTTGGGAGTTTGCGGGAAGTTACACATGCGATCTCATCAGGGTACGTGTATTTCGGGGTGCGGGGGAAGTATCCCATGCAACATCAGCAGGGTACGTGTATTCCAGGGGTGCGCGGGAAGTTCCACACGCAATTCCATCAGGGTACGTGTATTACAGGGGTGCGCGGGAAGTTCCATACGCAATCTCATCAGGGTACCTGTATTACAGGGGTGCGCGGGGAGCAGCACACGTGAATTGCACGTGTGGGAGCGATTCATGGAAGTCCCTGCGCGTGTTCACCTCGGGATGTGCGCCAAACCCGTGCATGGCGCACGAGTCACTGCAACATCCCGAAAGGCGTGCGCGACGCACACAGTGAAAGCGCACAACCTCGGCGCATACACCAGAAAGTGGGCGGGACACGGGGCGTAACGCGCGGAATGGGGAACAACGCGCGAAAATAAGGGCGTAACTGGGGATGTACTGCAGGGAAGCAGACGGAACGCCCACACGCACTCGAACCACACGTATTCATGGAATCGAATAGGGCAAAGCCACGCACAGCCAAAGACACGCACAAGCTGAAACACGTCCGCCACACAAAGGCAGACGGTAGAGTCCCAGCGCATCACAAAAGTGGCAACATACAGCAATTGGGCCTGTGCGAGTGGGGCACGTGTATTTCGGGGGTGCGCGGGAAGTTACACACGCGATTGAACGGGGAACGTGTATGTCGGGGGTGCGCGGGAAGTTACACACGCGATTGAGCGGGGTACGTGTATTTCGGGGTTGCGCGGGAAGTTACACACGCGATTGAGCGGGGTACGTGTATTTTGGGGGTGCGCGGGAAGTTACACACGCGATTGAGCGGGGTACATGTATTTCGGGGGTGCGCGGGAAGTTACACACGCGATTGAGTGGGGTACGTGTATTTCGGGGGTGCGCGGGAAGTTACACACGCGATTGAATGGGGTACGTGTATTTCGGGGGTGTGCGGGAAGTTACACACGCGATTGAGCGGGGTACGTGTATGTCGGGGGTGCGCGGAAAGTTACACACGTGATTGAGCGGGGTACGTGTATTTCGGGGGTGCGCGGGAATTTACACACGCGATTGAGCGGGGTACGTGTATTTCGGGGGTGCGCGGGAAGTTACACACACGATCACATCAGGGTACATGTATTTCGGGGGTTTGCGGGGAGTTACACATGCGATCTCATCAGGGTACGTGTATTTCGGGGTGCGGGGGAAGTATCCCACGCAACATCAGCAGGGTACGTGTGTTCCAGTTCCACACGCAATTCCATCAGGGTACGTGTATTACAGGGGTGCGCGGGAAGTTCCATACGCGATCTCATCAGGGTACCTGTATTACAGGGGTGCGCGGGGAGCAGCACACGTGAATTGCACGTGTGGGTCCTCCCAGGAGTTCCCTCGACACCCTCCACGGCCCCCGCAGGTGGCTCACACCACAGGGGCCTACCCTGCACATGTCCTGCAGGCACCCCATCCACCATGGCCATGCCCCCCAGCCAACCCACATGTCAACTTGCACTACTGCCCACCAACGCATGTCCCCCTGCACCCCCAGCCACCAGGGGCACCCTCCACCAGGCCCCCACCCATGTCTCCCACCAACCCCACCCCCCAGCCACCAGGGGCACCCACCACCAGGCCCCCACCCATGTCTCCCAGCACCCCCACCCCCCAGCCACCAGGGGCAGCCTCCACCAGGCCCCCACCCATGTCTCCCACCACCCCCACCCCCCATTCACCAGGGGCAGCCTCCACCAGGCACCCACCCATGTCTCCCACCACCCCCACCCCCCAGTCACCAGGGGCAGCCTCCACCAGGCCCCCACCCATGTCTCCCACCACCGCCACCCCCCAGTCACCAGGGGCAGCCTCCACCAGGCCCCCACACATGTCTCCCACCACCCCCACCCCCCAGTCACCAGGGGCAGCCTCCAGCAGGCCCCCACCCATGTCTCCCACCACCCCCACCCCCCAGTCACCAGGGGCAGCCTCCACCAGGCACCCACCCATGTCTCCCACCACCCCCACCCCCCAGCAGTGCAGGGGCAGCCTCCACCAGGCCCCCACCCATGTCTCCCAGCACCCCCAACCCCTAGCCCCCAGGGGCAGCCTCCACCAGGCCCCCACCCATGTCTCCCACCACCCCCACCCCCCAGCACTGTGGGGCACCTGCCAGCAGGCCCGCACCCATGTCCAACTCATGTTCCCCACCACCCCCACCCCCCAGCAGTGCAGGGGCAGCCTCCAGCAGGCCCCCACCCATGTCTCCCACCACACCCACCCCCCAGCCACCAGGGGCAGCCTCCACCAGGCCCCCACCCATGTCTCCCACCACCCCCACCCCCCAGCCATCAGGGGCACCCACCACCAGGCCCCCACCCATGCCTCCCACCACCCTCACCCCCCAGCACTGTGGGGCACCCACCACCAGGCCCCCACCCATGTCTCCCAGCACCCCCACCCCCCAGCAGTGCAGGGGTAGCCTCCACCAGGCCCCCACCAATGTCTCCCAGCACCCCCACCCCCCAGCAGTGCAGGGGCAGCCTCCACCAGGCCCCCACCCATGTCTCCCACCCCACCCACCCTCCAGCCACCAGGGGCAGCCTCCACCAGGCCCCCACCCATGTCTCCCACCACCCCCACCCCCCACCACCAGGGGTAGCCTCCACCAGGCCCCCACCAGGAAGTTCCACACGCAATCTCATCAGGGTACCTGTATTACAGGGGTGCGCAGGGAGCAGGACACGTGAATTGCACGTGTGGGTCCTCCCAGGTGTTCCCTCGACACCCTCCACGGCCCCTGCAGGTGGCTCACACCACAGGAGCCTACCCTGCACATGTCCTGCAGGCACCCCATCCACCATGGCCATGCCCCCCAGCCAACCCATATGTCAACTTGCACTACTGCCCACCAACGCATGTCCCCCTGCACCCCCAGCCACCAGGGGCACCCTCCACCAGGCCCCCACCCATGTCTCCCACCACCCCCACCCCCCAGCCACCAGGGGCACCCACCACCAGGCCCCCATCCATGTCTCCCTGCACCCCCACCCTCCAGCCACCAGGGGCAGCCTCCACCAGGCCCCCACCCATGTCTCCCACCACCCCCACCCCCCAGTCACCAGGGGCAGCCTCCAGCAGGCCCCTACCCATGTCTCCCACCGCCCCCACCCCCCAGTCACCAGGGGCAGCCTCCACCAGGCACCCACCCATGTCTCCCAGCACCCCCACCCCCCAGCAGTGCAGGGGCAGCCTCCACCAGGCCCCCACCCATGTCTCCCAGCACCCCCACCCCCCAGCCACCAGGGGCAGCCTCCACCAGGCCCCCACCCATGTCTCCCAGCACCCCCACCCCCCAGCCACCAGGGGCACCCACCACCAGGCCCCCACCCATGTCTCCCAGCACCCCCACCCCCCAGCCACCAGGGGCAGCCTCCACCAGGCCCCCACCCATGTCTCCCAGCACCCCCACCCCCCAGCCACCAGGGGCAGCCTCCACCAGGCCCCCACCCATGTCTCCCAGCACCCCCACCCCCCAGCCACCAGGGGCACCCACCACCAGGCCCCCACCCATGTCTCCCAGCACCCCCACCCCCCAGCCACCAGGGGCAGCCCCCACCAGGCACCCACCCATGTCTCCCACCACCCCCACCCCCCATTCACCAGGGGCAGCCTCCACCAGGCACCCACCCATGTCTCCCACCACCCCCAGCCCCCAGTCACCAGGGGCAGCCTCCAGAAGGCCCCCACCCATGTCTCCCACCACCCCCACCCCCCAGTCACCAGGGGCAGCCTCCACCAGGCACCCACCCATGTCTCCCACCACCCCCACCCCCCAGTCACCAGGGGCAGCCTCCAGCAGGCCCCCACCCATGTCTCCCACCACCTCCACCCCCCAGTCACCAGGGGCAGCCTCCACCAGGCACCCACCCATGTGTCCCAGCACCCCCCAGCAGTGCAGGGGCAGCCTCCAGCAGGCCCCCACCCATGTCTCCCACCACCCCCACCCCCCAGCACTGTGGGCCACCTGCCAGCAGGCCCCCACCCATGACTCCCAGCACCTCCACCCCCAAGCCACCAGGGGAAGCCTCCACCAGGCCCCCACCCATGTCTCCCACCACCCCCACCCCCCAGCCACCAGGGGCACCCACCACCAGGCCCCCACCCATGTCTCCCAGCACCCCCCACCCCCCAGCAGTGCAGGGGCACCCTCCAGCAGGCCCCCACCCATGTCTGCCACCACCCCCACCCCCAGCACTGTGGGGCACCTGCCAGCAGGCCCCCACCCATGTGCAACTCATGTTCCCCAGCCAACATGTCATCACAATCTAGATCCCTGGTCCCTATGGTCAGCCTCCAAATGCAAAACACCCACCCGAGTATTGCATCCACCCACTCATAATTTGCAATTACATCACAGAACACCAATTGCAAGTTCCGAAACAAACACATTTCCCTCACATACACCCAATGGGTGTCAGTGAATCTCAAAACACATATCATGAAATGCATGAAACCAATGAGATACCACACATTGAAGTTCACCCAAAAAAATATGTATTAAAGAAAACATAAATAGAATCAAAAATGAAGAAACAGAAATGTGAATGTACAAAAATTAAAAGAAGCATGTCCGTGAAAAAAAGCGAAACCAAAAATAAAATTCCAAAGTAATGTTGTCCAAAGTCAATGTCCACAAAACAGAATCCAATGGGAAATAAACAAGAAAGCCATTGCTCCATGGTTAAAATGTGAAAAAATAAATACAATCCAACAGTGAACTATGTACATGGGAAGAAGCCAGGGTCCATTATCCCAACAAAAGAAAGGAAACCTATCTAACTACACTAACTAATAAAATAAACTATATACAAAAATGTGGCCAAGGTCCGAAAGGTCCAAATAAAATCAAAACAAAAATGAAACCTAACACTACCTACATAACTATGTACAAGGGCAGCGGGCTAGTTTCACGGCTCACTTGTGGATGTCCCGGGCCAGGGCATCATCAAACTCCTCCTCAATGTCCCGGAGGCGGTCCTCCTCCATAGCCCCGAGGATCCGCAGTGCCGTCGACGTGTCCACCTCCAAACCCCTGCGGATTGCCTCGAGGCACTCGGCCCGCCTCAGGGCCCTTTGCATGGAGTTCTCCGCCCTGACCATTGTGAGCCGTGCCTCTTCCGCCCGCTGCCGCTCCGCATCTATGGCGTGGCCCAACCGCTGCCACACGGAAGACACTCTCTGTCCTGGGTCCTCCTGCCCTCCGGCCGATGCCTGCCCCTCCGATGTTGAAGGCCCCGAGCCTTCATGGCTCCCACCACGTTGCTGCTGCTGCTGCTGTGCCTCTGCCCGTTCACTGCCTCCTGCTGCCTGCACATCCTCCGCCGGCTGGGGTGCAGTCGGAGATGTGGCCACCCCTGCTGGACGTCCGACTCCCGACTGTGGCAGGGATGCCTCCTCCACCGGCAGCTCCACAGGGCACCCAGGTGACTGATGGGTGGGAAGATGGCACGGAGGACGACTGGCGCGTAGGGGGTCCAGTTGAGGAGGGGGTCGTAGCAAGCCCCATCAGACGGAGGAATCCGGCCTGGGTGACCTGTCCCAGCAGGCTGACGTGGTCAACGAGCCATTCGAGATGATGTGCAGTCTCCTCATGAAAAGACTGCAGGTCACCTCGCATGGCCCGTTGACGCAACGCCACACCAGCCAGGACAGGCTCAACCCAGACCCGGATAGCCACGTCCGCAGGCAGAGGAAGGCCAGTTGATGTGAGCTCATCCCCTGCCTGAAAACAGGTCTGGACGTAGGCATCCCTGCTGGTGCAAGATGATGCAGGGACAGGATCAGGGCAGGATTGCACACAGGCACCTCCGCGGCAGCCTGTGCAGCCTCCTGTCCCTGGTCCTGCACTGCACCACTAGCACCAGTGGGATCCCCACCTCCAGACCCCGTCTCTGGTGCTTGCACGGCCTCCTCCTCCACCAAACCCCCCACCAACCTGGATGACTCCGTGCCATCTTCCCCTGTTGGGCCCTGTGGGGTCCCAGCTGCCCCTTCTGCTGCCGAGGAGTCCAACTCCAACCTCCGCCTCTTGGACCTCCCCCCGGCAGCTGCGGCCTGGGACGCGGCACCGGACTCCTCACTCCCCGATGAGATCACAACATGGGAGGGGAGCCGGGCCTTGCGTCTCCGGCTGGCGGTGGGATCCCCGCCGCTGTGCTCCACAGCACCTTCTCCGCCCTCTTCATCAGTTGACGCTGCAGACAGGGAGAAACAGAACACAGGCATCAGGGCACTGTACAATGGACACATACACACATGACAGTTGTACATGAGTGGCATTGGCAAACCTCAGACATGTCATCACAATCCCCAACACACATGTCATTTCAACTCGCACACATGAGCCATACCACAGCCATATCCCGGGAGGATAGCTCAGCGGCAGCGTGCGCAGCATGCGCGTCTTGGAAGCAAGACGACACGAAGCAACAACAGGTTCGATCCTCGGGTCAGCGCTTAGAAACCTCTGGTGTTTAAGCGCGTTATAAATACGTAACTAAGACAACCAAACAAAAAATACGCAACTAAGAAAAACAAACAATTTCTGTAACAGCGCCTCGATGCCTGCGGGCTGTGTGAGCGCTTTATAAATATAAAAAAATAAAATAAAAAAAAATAAAAAATAAAAATATCGCAACTGCCAGCACCATCCATACACATACAACAGCATGAGCAGCCAAAGGTGAGCCAGACATCACATGCAACACAGGAAGTGCACTACACATGTACACACACCACCACACTTGCATGCATGTGTACACCTCTGCCAAGTGTCGCAGTGTTCAGACGGGCATCCATGTCACATCTGCCAATCAGGCTTCCACATACCGCTGTCACATGCATCCATGTTGCATCACTGTTGCACCCTTGTCAAATACACACACATGCACATGTACACAGTGCTGATACATGCAGCCGAAAACAACATACATGCGTGACATCACGGACATGTCTACTTACATACACATTCATCCAAACATGTGTGCCCACACAACTGCATTTGGCATGCAAGTCTACACATAAGCACCATCCATGTCTCACACATACCAGCCCTCGCATGTGTTAGCCCCACAGCCCTGTACACCCCCACCCATTCTCGACCCCATACAAACAGATGTGCAACCTGCACACTACTGAATAATCACCACACGCACTGCTCACAATCAGGAAGCATGTACACTCACCGCTCGACTCCAGACGGGTCTGCTTCTCAAGGACCTGGACGTGGAGCGCTGGGGATATGCGTTCCAGGACCCTCATTTGTTCTTCCGACAAGTGGCCCCGGCGCCCCTTGGCATCCGCTGTCTTCAAGAGGCGCCGGGCCTTGTTCAGGGTCCTGGACCTGAAGTCCTCCCAGCGCTTCTTGACATGTTGTAAGTCGCGGACTGCCACCCCCTCCGCGTTGATGGCAGTCACGATGTCAGTCCAGATCCGAGTCCGTCCTTCCTTGTCGGCGCGGGAACTTCCGAAGAGGGCATCATACTGCCCCAGGACTTGCTCCACCAGGACACCAACTTCGGTGGCACTGAAGCTGGTGCCCCTCTGCATCTCTGGCCGTGGGTTGTCAGTGGTCTCAGATGGTGTTTGCCCCGACATGACAACCCCAGAGGCAGGAGTGGGTGGCCAACTGGGTCCTGGGGCTGGGCTGTGGTGCGATGGAATCCCAGTCGGGAGTCTTCGGTTCCAGCAGGGGTGGTCACAGCAACAGCACCCCTGGGTGATGTGCAGGCAGCAAATGGCAGGGCACGTGGGCAGCAGGCAGTCAGGCAGCAGCAGATGGCAGGTGGGAGCGTGCTCGGGGCTCTGGGGGGCAGTAGTTCGGCCTTCTGGGCAGGAGCGTGGTCTTCCGTGTGTTTACGCGTGGCCAGCTTGATACGGAGTGATTTGGCACGTGAAAAATCTGCACGGCAGCGTGTAATTCGAGGAAAGGCCCTTAGCGCGTAAGCGCGTCTGCACGCATACGCATTTTCATTGGACAGAAGGCCCCTCAAGCGCAAGCGCCCTGTGACGTGACGCGTACACACGTGCATGGGCATTTCAGCGCGCGTGAAAAACTGCACGTCCGCGTGTAATACAAGGAAAGGCCCTTAGCGCGTATGCACGGCAGCACGCATATGCGATTTCATTGGACCAAAGGCCAATCGCGTGTACGCTCACTCCCCTCCGATCACACGCGATGACACTCGGACCTACAGTCTTACCACGTATGCGAATACGGGAAACCCGCGCACGGCAAAAGACGTGCACAGGCGTCAACGCGTCCGTCTTCACGAAGGCAGGCGGAGGCTTCCCCGCGCACAGCATAAAAGTGCGCGCAAACAACAAACGCGTATATACAGCTACGATGAATGCCCCATTTGTCACTGCACTGATCGTGGGACACAGCAGGAAGAGGAGAATAGCCAGGGCACACATTTTCGCACCACGGACAAGCCTTTTTGGGATGCCTGACGACCAGGTCTATGGCAGGTATAGGTTTCCACCCCATATCATCCTAGACCTGGTCAGGGAGTGGGAAGACGACCTCACATCCCCCACCCTTTGCTCCCAAGCATTGAGCCCCTTGGAGAAGCTGCTCAATGTCCTGCATTTTTTGGCCACTGGGTCATTTCAGCGGACCACTGCCATAGTGGGGGGGGGTCTCACAGGCCACGCAGTCACGCTGCCTACACCAGGTACTGGCAATCATGACAGCGCGCCCCTCAGTCCGCAGGCACATATACATGCCCAGAACACCCGCAGAAAGGCAGGCCGTTGTCCTGGATTTTTTCAGGGTGGCACACTTCCCCAAAGTGCTCGGTGCCATAGATTGCACCCATGTGGCCCTACGTCCACCTAGGGCCATTGAGCACATCTACCGAAACCGCAAGCACTGGCATTCCATCAATGTACAGGTGGTATGTGATGCAAAGGGAATCATCACCTCTGTCTATGCAAACTACCCTGGCTCCACCCATGACAGTTTCATATACAGAATGTCCGCCCTGAGCCGGGCCCTGGAAGCTGGGCAGCATGGCGACACATGGCTCCTAGGTCAGTACAAATGCCCTTGCAAATGCATGCAAGTCACACACAGACAAATATCCAAACCCTAATGATCTCAACTATTATCACCTCCCCAGGGGACAGTGCCTACCCTCTGAGCAACCACATGATGACGCCAATCCGGAACCCCACCACACCACCCCAGGTAAGATACAACGCCGCCCACATTGCAACCAGGGGCATAGTGGAGCGCACATTTGGAGTGCTCAAGTCACGTTTCCGCTCCCTTGACCGCTCTGGTGGGCAACTACTCTATGCACCACCAGTAGTGTGCAGGATCATTGTGGCAGCATGTGTCCTGCACAATGTTGCAACACGGCAGGGCGTCCCGGTGGACATGGTGGTGCCCCCACATCCCCAACCACAGGCACAGGCGCTGCCCATGGGAGGGGACAGGGCACGTGGCGAGGAAGCCCGGACCCAGCTTGTGGCCACATTTTTCACTTAAACTCCCACCCCTGCGGAGTGCACACAGGCCTGGCAGATACCAGGTGACAATCGATGATGACAAAGAGACAGTCAACTGTCACAACCCTACCATCCTGAGATAGTTGCCATGGAAGTGCCACATCGTCTGCATCCCTAGCTACTTAAACACAAGCTATCCTGTGTGACCAAAAGGCACACATATGACATATGACATGATATGGGCCATACACAAGTATTTCAAGGCGCAATGAGGCAGGGAGGGGGGAACAAGGGAAGACAGACAACGGTACTACTAGGCCAGGTGTCATTGAGATCGTGAAAGTGCAGGGGTAGGGGGAAGGGAAAAGTGCAAGGGGAAGGGTGGGGGGAGAGTCCAGTACAGGGGAAGTAGCCCCAAAAAATAATACATAGGTCGGCTGGTGGCAACTGCAAAGGTAAGTGCAGACAAGTGCTGGGAAGGGAGGGCTGTACGGATAGAGAGACAGTACTGCAGTGCAGGGGTTGCCAGGGAGGCAGTGCAAGTGGAGAGTGGCTGGGCCAGGGACCGAGGTCGGTGAGAGTGGCCCAGTTGCAGCTCCTGTGCAGTTCCAGTGAAGAATTCTGCAAGGGAGAGGCAGAGAGTAAGCAGAAGCAAACAGGAAGGTCTTGAGGTGCTTCCAGAACTGGAGATGGTTCCCCTCAAGTTCAAGTCAGGCAGGAAGTCTGTTCCAGGGGGAGGGCCCTGCTGCGGAGAGAAATCTACCCCCAGCTAGTTGCTCTGAGAAGCGGATGACCCGGACATGCAAGGCCATCACTGTCATGTCACTCAAACCCTCCCAAACATCAACATGACATGGCAAGCACTACTCATACACCAACACAGTAACGATAAGCTACACATTGCCATGTCCTAAATGTACAGTGGCATCGGACAATGATGCCTAACCCGGAATCAGATGATATGACAGACCAACAAAATCTCCCACCCAAAATAAGTCATTTCCAAATGCATTACAACAGTCGTAGACGTAACATAACAATGAATGCCTGTCTACATGCACATTATGCATTGCAAAATCAACACTGCAGCTCATGTGTGCAGTGTCCTACTCCTGCATCACACTGCTCAGCGCACAGCACAGTGAACAGCCATTGTGTGTGATGCACACCCAGAGCATCACATCTGAGTGACAGACCACATCAAACATCAAATTAGGATCCATAATCGGTCACAGAACATGTGCTGCCGGGACACAGTGGGACCAGAAGGCAAACAGTGTACACGTGGCTATGCAACGGTGGGAGTACATGTAGTGCATCAGAGTGCAAGTGTGTGGTTCTGTAAGGACATGCACTCCACATATGCATGTGCACTCAAGTGACCATCAGTGTTCCCTACACATCACATGTGAACCTCCACCATGTGTACACCCCAGCATGTCAAACCACAACAATCCCCTCGCACCTGAAAGGAAAACACAACACATGAACAGGCATTGATCAGCAGAACACAACATGTACATGGGATACCACCATTACTATGTCAGAGTTCCCATCACACTGCAGGGCAAGGCAACTATCAACAACAACCCCCCCCCCTCCCTCACAAATGACCATGACCAACTGAACAACTGCACCTGGGTCATGGAGCCCCCAACCCTCAATTCCACCTGGCCACAGGATCACCTTTACCCTTCGTCACCATCTCCCACCATGTGTGTAAAAAGATGCCTGAACCCTCAGAATCCACACTCATTTCCAAAATCACAAAATCCAAGGCATAAAAACGAACCCGAACACCCTCCAGTAGATGACTTGACGTAGCAGTACCTCACAAAGGCCAAGTACTACCACAATGATGCAACAACCAAGGTAGCACAGCAAAACAATGTCACGACAGGATGTGAGACATGTGTGGTACATGACATAGGATGATGCACCATGAATGGATGTGTACTGTCTCAGGTCCCCTGTACAGGCGCGGGAGTGTCACGAAACAACCACCCCCACCATGTCCCGGGTGCCTGCAAGGTCAAACTCACACAGGCCCCTGAGACCCTGGTGGGGAAGGAGGTTCAGGGATATGCAGTCGGGACAGGTGTTGACACACTGGATGACTGGAATGAGTGGCAGGAGAGGGAAGGAGGAATGACACATGAAACTAGGGAATGCACGAAAATGTACAACCTGCATGAACACATACACAATCCAAACAAACTTGGACATCAATTTCATGGCCTTCTGTAGTCCAGGCTCAGGAGTGGTATGAACCAACCACCCCCTCTAGGGTTTTGGCGCCTGCAAGTTCGGGGCTTACACAGGCATCCGCAACCCCAGTGGGGAAAGAGGGTCAGGGAACGTTGCTTGGATAGGTACGGGAAGCAGGAACACCGGGTAGAGGGTACAGGTTTCAAAATTGCATAGGAACACGGGTGATTAGGGAGAAAAAACATACCAAATTGAACCACACATACATCCATGCATCAGTACACTCCCCAGCAAGCCTATGCAGAGCAGTTCGAAAGAAAAACAATAAGACACTTAGCTCTGGTTTTGAGTGCTGGCCTCCTGCCTGCGCACTCTCAGGTCCGGTTACAGGAGCACTGCAATGCTGCAAAGAGAGCCACAGTCAACAACCTGTACGTGCCAATTACACAAAAACACAACACCAAACATGCCCCATAGCAACAAACTACTCTACAAACAGACAATCTGTGGTCGATGCTTCGTACCCATATATAACATCACCCCTGTGACGGGTCATACACAGTCAATGCAGTAAGTCAGCCGCTGGTGGGTGCGTGGCAAATGGAACACCAATGTGTCACAATTCACACAACATGCAATGTTCCCTGGGTAAGCAGACAGACCCATATAGCAAGCCATGACTACAGAGCAAGTTGCGTACCACGATGACCGAAACAAAGTTGGCAGTGCATTTAGCATGAAGTACGTGGAAATGACATGCACTGCACCCGAGTATGTCCCTTGCTGTATGTCCCTGTGAGCTGCCCCTTTCCATGTCTCGGAAGGCTACATGGTTGATACAAGTGCCTCAATGGACCTTGGTGTACCGGAGGGTATGTGCCACTGCCCCTGCAGGTGTCCCAGACAACCCTACTATCAACAGCCATCAGTCCACAAACACATCTGAGCTGCATTGTGTGCTTCAACACCAATATTCGTCTAAGCTCACCCTCAGTGCTGTGACTAAGCCTGCATGTGCAACTCGCCTGGTGCAAGCTTTGCTGTGTCGTGGCCCCCCTGTGATGCTCACCTTGCCTGGAGTTCCTTGGAACATGTCAGCAGTTCTAGGATGTGGGTCTGCAATCACTGTGCCTCTGCTTGTGCACACATGTGCATGTGGGCACCAACAAACGGGTCCAGAATTCCGTCGTCCAATGGGCCATGTCTGCTGGCAAAGGTGCTCTGGAGGCTCATCCCCCTGCAGAAAGGGCATGAAACACATGATTAATGCTTCAAAGTCATCTGTGTGTGTCTCATCAGGCATCTCATTACTTGACCATGTCAGAGAGTCACATCACAAATCACACCATCAGTCCGTCTTTCACCTCCAAAGTGTGGAACACTATCAACAGCATGAATTGCAACAAGCACGTGTACAGGAAAGATATGAAACATACTACACAATGCATAGCAATCAATGTACACATTAATCATGACACACCCCATCTAGCAAAAGCTGAACAGTGGACAATGACACCTAAATCATCCCCACTAGGGGTGTCAACACAAGTCACACAGCACCAGACATGCCACAGATATGACAGTCCAAAGCCCTTGTGTAATATTCTGTAACACCGAACCATCCTTGCGAGCCCATGGATAAGGGAGGCAGGAGTGGCATATGTGAGTCAAGGACCCCAAGCAGCAAACACATACACAAGACAACCATGAAGGGCCCAGCTGGAACAGACAGTGGATGCCTTCAAAAGCCACAAAGCACCGTACCATCACATGTAAGCAAAATAGACTAGCAATTTTAAACTAACTCAACTATTAACTAATTACACTAACAATGGAAAACCTACATTACCTATTTAAACTAACTATCAAACATAAACTTAACTAACTAAACTAAAAGAAAAATCAAAAATGGCCACATACGACCCGGGGGGGAGGGGAGGCACCCAGGAGGGGGGAGGTACAGGGTGCTGCTCAACATCCACATGCGATGATGCTGAGCCAAAAAAAAAATCCTCCATGGGCTCAACGCCTGCACAGCCCGACCTATGTGGGAGATAAATGGTCGTCCGAGTCTGGCTCATCCTGTAAAGGAGGACGTGGCACAGTAGCCTGGCCACGCCTAGCCGCAGCTTGCCCCTCGTCGGCAGCAAGTCTGCCGGACGTGTGAGCCTGGTTCTGTGTGGCGATGTGACATAGGTCTGCATGCAGAACCTCACGTGATACACGTGCTTCCTCTTGCAAGGTAGCACGTGTAACACGGAGTTCCACCTGCAAGGCCTGGCTGGACAACCGCTGCACCTCCCGGCAAGCCTGTAGCTGAGCCGAGATGGTACGCTCAAGCTGTGCAAACCTCTCCTCTGCCTGCTGACTCTGGGACATCATAAGGACACCCAGAGTGGATCAGAGGGAAGCATACTCCTCCCTCAGGGCATCCATGTGCGCCTCTGCGTGAGCAGCAATTGCTTGACGCAGAGACGACATTTCAGCCTGTCGTGCCCTGTCTGAGGCCGCCATGCCCAGCCTGAGCGAGCGGGCCGTGGACCGTACCTCCTGCTGCTGGAGAAGCACCTGCCTAGCAGGGGGGAGCACAGATCGGGCCACACGCTCCATGCTCTCAGTGATGTTCTCCATTGCTGCCCCCTGCCGTTCGGAATTGGCAGTCATGTCTTGCTCCCACTCAGTATACAGCGGTTGCGCGCGGCGACCACATTGCCGGGCTTGACCCCTGCGGGACCCAAGGACCGGGGGTCCTCGCTGTGTTGGCACCGCCTGCGGCTGCACGAATACATGCCCCCGTCGACGTGATGTCCCAGGCACATCAGTGACTGGTGTGGAGGGTGACCCTGCGTCCCGATCCACCACGGGCGGAGGAACCAAGACTGTCTGATCCCTCAGTGCAGGTGTCTCAGACAGAGGAGTGTCCACATCAAAATCACTCACCCCTGACACATGGACTTGATGCTCATCCAACTCAACATGGACGTCAGAGTCGTCATCAAGGCTGGACTCATAGGCAGCCAGAGACAAGATGGACTGCAGCACTTGGGGGTTTTCGTGGCCTACCACCCCACGACCCCCACTAGTGCCGGGTTGATGTGGTTTTACCAACACTGAGTCTGGCATGACAACACCATCCTCCGCCTCCATTGCGTCATCACCTGAAAAATAGAGAGAAAAAGGTCACTACACATGTCAGAAGCACACGACACACACACACACCGACAGCAAAGGCATCCGGCAGACATGTGACACACAACATATGACCTGGCATGCATGCTGGGTCTACTTTGAATAGCTTCTGTGATCAGACCTGTTGAAAGGTGGCAGTTTCCATGGAAGTGGGTCTATGCAGTGCAGAAAATGTGTACGCCACTCACTACCTACATGTACAAGCACTCCATGGTGTGTGCCAGGAAATGTGAAGGCAGTGCAATGTCAAATTCACACATCACGTGCATTTTGCATTTAATGTGTACCATGTGTAGAAGCCAAGCACCCCTCCACCCCAGTACCAAAGCAGGGATGCCTAGCATGGTATCAAAAGGCTGACCATACACCTGTGTATTGACAGGCAGTGTTGACTGGCATCAACAGCTTAAGGTGATTCAAATTACAACACTGCAAATGATGCTGGGACAGTGGGCAGGACACATGATGAAAACTCCGGAGGCCGCCCACGTGTGAAGAAGACACAACAAGAGTTGGACAGAGTCATTGGGCATTGAACAGGCTGAGGCCTGTGAGCCACACAGATTGTCAGAGCCTAAACATGTGTGCAACGCAGGAGTGAGCCACAGTTCACATGGGGAGGCCGATGAGATGGCAGGCAATATATGTAACCAAGGACTCATATTACAGTGATCATCCAGTCAAGGACACATAGGGGCATGCGTGCAATGCACATGGAGCATGAATGGGCACTCATGTCCCTGCGGGACATCTGACCCATGCACAGTACACGTGGGATACCCTGCATCGAGTACTAAGGCTGTACCACACGGCATATGTCTGACAGTTTCTACGCTGGAAGTTAGCATCTACACAGGACACATGAACAAGAAACTACACATTGGCAAGATTGAAGCAGACCAGTGCAAAGGTGGAACTGGGGTGCAGAGTGGTGGAGGAGGGGCAAGGGAGCATGCCCACATGGAGTCCCGCATGCAGGCAGAGGAGACATGCATGACGGTAGCTTTGCATTACTTACACATCAGAACCATGTACACGTCACATGTAGCAGCAATCATGCACAACACATCCCACAAGTGAAACACACACGTCCTCAACAAACACACATCAACACTCACTGGACTGGGCATCAAAGTCCAGCATCTCTCCCACTCCTTCGACCAATTCAGATGGTATGAACTCCGCAACGAGACCCTCATGCGGAGTGAGTTCTTCCTCCTTTGGTGCAGGCCCACCGCCAGTCACCAGAGTCAAGTTGTAATTTGAGGCACGCTTAGCCTTAGTGCTGCGCTTGATGTCATTCCAACGCTTTTTGCACTGCTGCGCTGTGCGCACCTCATGGCCGAATGAACTGACATGTTCCGCAACATGCTTCCAGTGGGTGTCACGTTGGGCAGCCGTAGTCTGACTATTGGCACCCACTAGCATGTCACAGCTGTGGCCCCGCACGTAGTCCACGAGGAAGTCCAGTTCCTGCTTACAGAAAGGCTTCTTCCTCGACGTGCAGGAGGTCGTGGCTGTGTGTGGGGTCCCAGCCTGTGCTGCAGGTGCAACCTTCCTCCTCTTGGACTGTGGCGCAGACCCTGGCTGGCTAATGCTGCCCTGACCAGTATGGCCAGTGGGTTCAGTGGATTGAGCCAAGGGAGTGGCAGGTGGAGGGATGACCAAAGGCCTGACATGTGTCAGTGGCAGCTGGGTGCCCACTAATGGACCCTGCGCAGCAACATCAGCTGTGGCAGCGTCATTGACCGCAACGGTCCTGGTTGGCAGACTCACAACCGGGGTGCTGTTGGGTGCATCTGCCCCTGCACTTGCCAACACCTGGCTGTTCGGGGCAGCAGATGACATGACTGCCCCAGAGACACGTGTCTTGGTCTGAGCAGCCCGGCGTGCCCCTATGGTTTCCCCCCTGGCCTGTTGGAGATCTACCAAGGGCTCTTCAAGTGCCAACGCAGCCTGCGCTGGCAGACCCTGAGCCTGGGTGGCGGTGTCCACAGCTGCACCTGCAGCTACCACTACCCTTGGGCCCGTGACAGTCGATGGAACGGCTGCCGGGTTATACGGGTGCCAGTGCCAGATGCAGGAGCTGCATCCCCCGGAACCACAGGGGGTGGTGGCATGGCTGCACCGACACATGGCACAACATTGTGCTCAAGTGGCGCACCCCTGCCTCTTCCCCCTCTGTGGCTGCTCTGGACACCCTGGAGTCCCCCTACTACCTGGTCACCACGGCCACGTCCCCGACCACGCCCGCCACGAGGAGGAAGCCCAGCTGAGGCGCCCCTCACCTTTGGTGGCCTCCCAACCATGGCACAGATGTAGTAGTGCTGGCACAGATGGAGTGGTGCCAATGGGAGGTGTACACCACAATTGACCTGGGCAATTGGGGTAAAGGGGGTGGGAAGCAAGATGTTAACAGCCCCCCTGCACCTGCAAGGCTGTATGTGACCCCGGTGATGTGGTGACGGGACACGTAACGCTCAGGCACTCCAAAACTGCAGTAAAACCGTGCACGCAACCCTGCAGCCTACGTGCGTGGATTCAACCTCCCGCAGTACGCGGTGGCACCCAGTAACACGAATAACGCGTACGCGTGGGACACGCAGGCTACTGTGACATCGAAAATGGGTGCGATACACAGGGGCACCCGCAGTGGGAAAAAGAGCGTGTGCGACGCACCGTCTGACTAGCGCGATGCAGAAAAACACACGTAGCCAATAGCCCCACCAAAAGAAGAGATACGTCCTTGATAGCTGTGAAGTTGTGATGGCGCGATAAACAACAGGAAGCAGCAACACACGTCGGTCTCCACGAAAGGCACGTACAGCGAACTGCTGGGCCCTCTCACCTTTAACCCATGCTGAGGGAAACGCACGCGCGCGTCACGTCACTTACGCGCATGGGCCCTTTCCTCGTATTACACACGGACGTGCAGTTTTTCACGCGCGCTTACGCGCATGGGCCCTTTCCTCGTATTGCACGCGGATGTGCAGTTTTCCATGCACGCTTACGCGCATGGGCCCTTTCCTCGTATTACACGCGGACGTGCAGTTTTTCACGCGTGCTGAAATGCCCATGCACGTGTGTACGCGTCACGTCACAGGGCGCTTGCGCTTGAGGGGCCTTCTGTCCAATGAAAATGCGTATGCGTGCAGACGCGCTTACGCGCTAAGGGCCTTTCCTCGGTTTTCACGCTGACGTGCAGGATTTTCACGTGCCAAATCACTCCATATCAAGCTGGCCACGCGTAAGCACACGGAAGACCACGCTCCTGCCCAGAAGGCCGAACTACTGCCCCCCAGAGCCCCGAGCACGCTCCCACCTGCCATCTGCTGCTGCCTGACTGCCTGCTGCCCACGTGCCCTGCCATTTTCTGCCTGCACATCAGCCAGGGGTGCTGTTGCTGTGACCACCCCTGCTGGAACCGAAGACTCCCGACTGGGATTCCATCGCTCCACAGCCCAGCCCCAGGACCCAGTTGCCCACCCACTCCTGCCTCTGGGGTTGTCATGTCGGGGCAAACACCATCTGAGACCACTGACAACCCCCGGCCAGAGAGGCAGTGGGGCACCAGCTTCAGTGCCAATGAAGTTGGTGTCCTGGTGGAGCAAGTCCTGGGGCAGTATGATGCCCTCTTCGGAAGTTCCCGCGCCGACAAGGAAGGACGGACTCGGATCTGGACTGACATCGTGACTGCCATCAACGCGGAGGGGGTGGCAGTCCGCGACTTACAACATGTCAAGAAGCGCTGGGAGGACTTCAGGTCCAGGACCCTGAACAAGGCCCGGCACCTCTTGAAGGCAGCGGATGCCAAGGGGCGCCGGGGCCACTTGTCGGAAGAACAGATGAGGGTCCTGGAATGCATATCCCCAGCGCTCCACGTCCAGGTCCTTGAGAGGCAGACCCGTCTGGAGTCGAGCGGTGAGTGTACATGCTTCCTGATTGTGAGCAGTGCGTGTGGTGATTATTTAGTAGTGTGCAGGTTGCACATCTGTTTGTATGGGGGTCGAGTATGGGTGGGGGTGTACAGGGCCATGGGGCTAACACATTCGAGGGCTGGTATGTGTGAGACATGGATGGTGCTTGTGTGTGTAGACTTGCATGCCAAATGCAGTTGTGTGCGCACACATGTTTGGATGAATGTGTATGTAACTAGACATGTCCGTGATGTCACGCATGTATGTTGTTTTTGGCTGCATGTATCAGCACTGTGTACATGTGCATGTGTGTGTATTTGGCAAGGGTGCAACAGTGATGCAACATGCATGCATGTGACAGCGGTATGTGGAAGCCTGATTGGCAGATGTGACATGGATGCCCGTCTGAACACTGCGACACTTGGCAGAGGTGTACACATGCATGCAAGTGTGGTGGTGTGTGTACATGTGTGGTGCACTTCCTGTGTTGCATGTGATGTCTGGCTCACCTTTGGCTGCTCATGCTGTTGTATGTGTATGGATGGTGCTGGCAGTTGCGATATGGCTGTGGTATGGCTCATGTGTGCGAGTTGAAATGACATGTGTGTTGGGGATTGTGATGACATGTCTGAGGTTTGCCAATGCCACTCATGTACAACTGTCATGTGTGTATGTGTCCATTGTACAGTGCCCTGATGCCTGTGTTCTGTTTCTCCCTGTCTGCAGCGTCAACTGATGAAGAGGGCGGAGAAGGTGCTGTGGAGCACAGCGGCGGGGATCCCACCGCCAGCCGGAGACGCAAGGCCCGGCTCCCCTCCCATGTTGTGATCTCGTCGGGGAGTGAGGAGTCCGGTGCCGCGTCCCAGGCCGCAGCTGCCGGGGGGAGGTCCAAGAGGCGGTGGTTGGAGTTGGACTCCTCGGCAGCAGAAGGGGCAGCTGGGACCCCACAGGGCCCAACAGGGGAAGATGGCACGGAGTCATCCAGGTTGGTGGGGGGTTTGGTGGAGGAGGAGGCCGTGCAAGCACCAGAGACGGGGTCTGGAGGAGGGGATCCCACTGGTGCTAGTGGTGCAGTGCAGGACCAGGGACAGGAGGCAGCACAGGCTGCCGCGGAGGTGCCTGTGTGCAATCCTGTCCCTGATCCTGTCCCTGCATCATCTTGCACCAGCAGGGATGCCTACGTCCAGACCCGTTTTCAGGCAGGGGATGAGCTCACGTCAACTGGCCTGGGTTGAGCCTGTCCTGGCTGGTGTGGCATTGCGTCAACCGGCCATGCGAGGTGACCTGCAGTCTTTTCATGAGGAGACTGCACGTCATCTTGAATGGCTCGTTGACCACGTCAGCCTGCTGGGACAGGTCACCCAGGCCGGATTCCTCCGTCTGATGGGGCTTGCTACGACCCCCTCCTCAACTGGACCCCCTACGTGCCAGTCGTCCTCCGTGCCATCCTCCCACCCATCAGTCACCTGGGTGCCCTGTGGAGCTGCCTCTGACGGTGCGGCCAGGCTGGTGGAGGAGGCATCCCTGCCACAGTCGGGAGTCGGACGTCCAGCAGGCGTGGCCACATCTCCGACTGCACCCCAGCCGGCGGAGGATGTGCAGGCAGCAGGAGGCAGTGCACGGGCAGAGGCACAGCAGCAGCAGCAACGTGGTGGGAGCCATGAAGGCTCGGGGCCTTCAACATCGGAGGGGCAGGCATCGGCCGGAGGGCAGGAGGACCCAGGACAGAGAGTGTCTTCCGTGTGGCAGCGGTTGGGCCACGCCATAGATGCGGAGCGGCAGCGGGCGGAAGAGGCACAGCTCACAATGGTCAGGGCGGAGAACTCCATGCGGAGGGCCCTGAGGCGGGCCGAGTGCCTCGAGGCAATCCGCAGGGGTTTGGAGGTGGACACGTCGACGGCCCTGCGGACCCTCGGGGCCATGGAGGAGGACCGCCTCCGGGACATTGAGGAGGAGTTCGATGATGCCCTGGCCCGGGACATCCACAAGTGAGCCGTGAAACTAGCCTGCTGCCCTTGTACATAGTTATGTAGGTAGTGTTAGGTTTCATTTTTGTTTTGATTTTATTTGGACCTTTCGGACATTGGCCACATTTTTGTATATAGTTTATTTTATTAGTTAGTGTAGTTAGATAGGTTTCCTTTCTTTTGTTGGGATAATGGACCCTGGCTTCTTCCCATGTACATAGTTCACTGTTGGATTGTATTTATTTTTTCACATTTTAACCATGGAGCAATGGCTTTCTTTTTTATTTCCCATTGGATTTTGTTTTGTGGACATTGACTTTGGACAACATTACTTTGGAATTTTATTTTTGGATTCGCTTTTTTTCACGGACATGCTTCTTTTAATTTTTGTACATTCACATTTCTGTTTCTTCATTTTTGATTCTATTTATGTTTCCTTTAATACTTATTTTTTTTGGTGAACTTCAATGTGTGGTATCTCATTGGTTTCATGCATTTCATGATATGTGTTTTGAGATTCACTGACACCCATTGGGTGTATGTGAGGGAAATGTGTTTGTTTCGGAACTTGCAATTGGTGTTCTGTGATGAAATTGCAAATTATGAGTGGGTGGATGCAATACTCGGGTGGGTGTTTTGCATTTGGAGGCTGACCATAGGGACCAGGGATCTAGATTGTGATGACATGTTGGCTGGGGAACATGAGTTGCACATGGGTGGGGGCCTGCTGGCAGGTGCCCCACAGTGCTGGGGGTGGGGGTGGTGGGAGACATGGGTGGGGGCCTGCTGGAGGCTGCCCCTGCACTGCTGGGGGGTGGGGGTGCTGGGAGACATGGGTGGGGGCCTGGTGGTGGGTGCCCCTGGTGGCTGGGGGGTGGTGGGAGACATGGGTGGGGGCCTGGTGGAGGCTGCCTCTGCACTGCTGGGGGGTGGGGGTGCTGGGAGACATGGGTGGGGGCCTGGTGGTGGGTGCCTCTGCACTGCTGGGGGGTGGGGGTGCTGGGAGACATGGGTGGGGGCCTGGTGGTGGGTGCCCCACAGTGCTGGGGGGGTGGGGGTAGTGGGAGACATGGGTGGGGGCCTGGTGGTGGGTGCCCCTGGTGGCTGGGGGTGGTGGGAGACATGGGTGGGGGCCTGGTGGAGGGTGCCCCTGGTGGCTGGGGGGTGGGGGTGGTGGGAGACATGGGTGGGGGCCTGCTGGAGGCTGCCCCTGCACTGCTGGGGGGTGGGGGTGGTGGGGAACATGAGTTGGACATGGGTGGGGGCCTGCTGGCAGGTGCCCCACAGTGCTGGGGGGTGGGAGACATGGGTGGGGGCCTGGTGGAGGCTGCCCCTGGTGGCTGGGGGGTGGGGGTGGTGGGTGACATGGGTGGGGGCCTGCTAGAGGCTGCCCCTGCACTGCTGGGGGGTGGGGGTGGTGGGGAACATGAGTTGGACATGGGTGGGGGCCTGCTGGCAGGTGCCCCACAGTGCTGGGGGGTGGGGGTGGTGGGAGACATGGGTGGGGGCCTGGTGGAGGCTGCCCCTGCACTGCTGGGGGGTGGGGGTGCTGGGAGACATGGGTGGGGGCCTGGTGGAGGCTGCCCCTGGTGGCTGGGGGGTGGGGGTGTTGGGAGACATGGGTGGGGGCCTGGTGGAGGCTTCCCCTGCACTGCTGGGGGGGTGGGGGTGCTGGGAGACATGGGTGGGGGCCTGGTGGTGGGTGCCCCACAGTGCTGGGGGGTGGGGGTGGTGGGAGACATGGGTGGCGGCCTGCTGACAGGTTGCCCACAGTGCTGGGGGGTGGGGGTGGTGGGAGACATGGGTGGGGTCCTGCTGAAGGCTGCCACTGCACTGCTGGGGGGTGGGGTGCTAGGAGACATGGGTGGGGGCCTGGTGGAGGCTGCCCCTGGTGACTTGGGGGTGGGGGTGGTGGGAGACATGGGTGGGGGCCTGGTGGAGGCTGCCCCTGCACTGCTGTGGGGTGGGGGTGTTGGGAGACATGGGTGGGGTCCTGGTGGAGGCTGCCCCTGGTGGCTGGGGGGTGGGGGTGGTGGGAGAAATGGGTGGGGGCCTGGTGGAGGCTGCCCCTGGGGGGTGGGGGGGTGGGAGACATGGGTGGGGGCCTGGTGGAGGCTGCCCCTGGTGGCTGGGGGGTGGGGGTGGTGGGAGACATGGGTGGGGGCCGGCTGGAGGCTGCCCCTGCACTGCTTGGGGGTGGGGGCGGTGGGGAACATGAGTTGGACATGGGTGGGGGCCTGCTGGCAGGTGCCCCACAGTGCTGGGGGTGGGGGTGGTGGGAGACATGGGTGGGGGCCTGGTGGAGGCTGCCCCTGGTGGCTGGGGGGTGGGGGTGGTGGGAGACATGGGTGGGGGCCTGCTGGAGGCTGCCCCTGCACTGCTGGGGGGTGGGGGTGGTGGGGAACATGAGTTGGACATGGGTGGGGGCCTGCTGGCAGGTGCCCCACAGTGCTGGGGGGTCGGGGTGGTGGGAGACATGGGTGGGGGCCTGGTGGAGGCTGCCCCTGCACTGCTGGGGGGTGGGGGTGCCGGGAGACATGGGTGGGGGCCTGCTGGAGGCTGCCCCTGCACTGCTGGGGGTGGGGGTGCTGGGAGACATGGGTGGGGGCCTGGTGGAGGCTGCCCCTGCACTGCTGGGGGGTGTGGCTGCTGGGAGACATGGGTGGGGGCCTGGTGGAGGCTGCCCCTGGTGGCTGGGGGGTGGGGGTGCTGGGAGACATGGGTGGGGGCCTGGTGGTGGGTGCCCCTGGTGGCTGGGGGGTGGGGGTGGTGGGAGACATGGGTGTGGGCCTGGTGGAGGCTGCCCCTGGTGGCTGGAGGGTGGTGGTGGGAGACATGGGTGGGGGCCTGGTGGAGGCTGCCCCTGCACTGCTGGGGGGTGGGGGTGCTGGGAGACATGGGCGGGGGCCTGGTGGTGGGTGCCCCACAGTGCTGGGGGAGTGGGGGTGGTGGGAGACATGGGTGGGTGCCTGGTGGAGGCTGCCCCTGGTGACTGGGGGTGCAGGGGGACATGCGTTGGTGGGCAGTAGTGCAAGTTGACATGTGGGTTGGCTGGGGGTCATGGCCATGGTGGATGGTGTGCCTGCAGGACATGTGAAGGGTAGGCCCCTGTGGTGTGAGCCACCTACAGGGGCCGTGGAGGGTGTAGAGGGAACACCTGGGAGGACCCACACGTGCAATTCACGTGTGGTGCTCCCCGCGCACCCCTGTAATACACGTACCCTGATGGAATCGCGTGTGGAACTTCCCGCGCACCCCTGAAATACACGTGCCCTGCTGATGTTGCGTGTGAAACTTCCCCCGCACCCCAAAATACACGTACCATGATGAAATCGCATGTGGAAATTCCCGCGCACCCCTGAAATACACGTACCCTGCTGCAATTGCGTGTGGCACTTCCCGCGCACCCCTGAGATACGCGTACCCTGCTCACATGGGCCCAATCGCGTGTGGAATTTCCCGCGCACCCCTGAAATACACGTACCCTGCTGAAATCGCGTGTGGCACTTCCCACGCACCCCTGAGATACGCGTACCCTGCAGATATCGCGTGTGGAACTTCCCGCGCACCCCTGAAATACACGTACCCTGCTCCAATCGCGTGTGGCACTTCCCGCGCACCCCTGAGATACGCGTACCCTGCTCGCACGGGCCCAATCGCGTGTGTAAATTCCCGCGCACCCCTGAAATACACGTACCCTGCTGAAATCCGGTGTGGCACTTCCCGCGCACCCCTGGGATACGCGTACCCTGCTCGCACGGGCCCAATCGCGTGTGGAAATTCCCGCGCACCCCTGAAATACACGTACCTTGCTGAAATCGCGTGTGGCACTTCCCGCGCACCCCTGAGATACGCGTACCCTGCGGAAATCGAGTGTGGAACTTCCCGTGCACCCCTGAAATACGCGTACCCTGCTCGCGCGGGGCCAATCGCGTGAGGTACTTCCCGCGCACCCCAGTGATACACGTAGCCCGCTTGCCGTGCTGGTACAGGGTTAGCGCAGCCCTTTGCACTGGATTGGGTATGTTGATGGCTTTTCCCTGCGCGAGAGGCGTTCTTGGGGGCGTAACTGGCGCTGCTGCAGGGTTGCTGCGCCACTGTGCGCCACGGCTGGTTTTGGTGGCTGGAATCCATGAATACGCTGTGCGCGGAAATGGATTTTAGCGCACGCGGCTGGCGCAGGGATTCGCACGCGCACACTGTGCGCCAGCCGCGTGGGCCACTTGTGCGCTGAATTCTATGAATTACCCCCATTATATGTACTAATACATAAGAAATGTAACCCATATATCTAAAATGGAATATATCACAAGAAGATAAATTGGCTTCCAACATAATTACCTCACAAACACGACAGAACTGAGAACAAGAGCAGACCCACTGAGTACATAGGAAATATCTTACCTGAAATAGTAAGTGTACTTAATTTTATTCATATATTTATAAACTTTCTGTATTAGATAAAAAAATATATTATCTTTTTTTTTTCTCACAGAAATGTCTAGTACTCTGGAATGGCTAGAGGAACATTTCCCACGTGAAGAAATGTCACAAGATAGTGAAACTAATGGTAAACATTTTATAATATAAACCATTTAATTATTATTATTTTGTATACATTTAACATATATATATTTTTTTTTGTACAGAGCATACCAAAATAGAAAATACTTCAGAAAAACCTGTTATGGATAACACTTTTCACAGTATAGAAGAAAACATGGATTTATTGTTGACTAATTTTAATAATTTGAAAACTTTTGTGGAAGATCATTTTAAACCAAAAACCTCGTACCATTGCCCCGCATGTACTTGTCCCTCCTCACCATATCCCAGTCAATTATCCCCAAACCCTCTCTATAACCCAAAACGTTTTGATGAGACTTCCATCCCTTCTTCACCTAATACCAATCATGTTGAAACCCCTAATTCTCCTGTTTTTGTTTCTGTTTCTGCCTCACCTTCTCTGTCATAAATTATTAATATATGTTAAATAAAGTTTAATTTTTATATTGTGTTGTAAATATTTTTTTTTTTTTAAACAATGAAGGTGTCCGCGGACAGTGCAGGTGTTCTGAAATGTTCGTAAATAAACGAAAATGGAAGTGTCCTGAAGAACACTATACCTATTTGTACTGTTCGCTAGCAAGTTCAAACTGTTCTAAGAACACACGCAGTGCCCTGAAATGTTCGTAAAAAAAAAAAGGAAAGTGTCCTAAATAACACTATATCTGTCCGTAGTGTTTGCTATCAAGTTTAAACTGTTCTAAGAACACACGCGGTGTCCTGAATTGTTCGTGATTAAACGTAAATTGAGGTGTCTTAAAGAACACTATACCTGTCCGTACTGTTCGCTAGCAAGTTGAAACTGTTCTAAGAACACAATTGGTGTCCTGAAATGTTCGTCCATAAACGAAAATGGAGTTGTCCTAAAGAACACTATACCTGTTCGTAGTGTTCGCTAGCAAGTTCAAACTGTTCTAAGAACACACGCGGTGTCCTGAATTGTTCGTAATTAAACGAAAATTGAGGTGTCTTAAAGAACACTATACCTGTCCGTACTGTTCTCTAGCAAGTTGAAACTGTTCTAAGAACACAATTGGTGTCCTGAAATGTTCGTACATAAACGAAACTGGACGTGTCCTGAAGAACACTATATCTGTCCTTACTGTTCGCTAGCAAGTTTAAACTGTTCTAAGAACACACGCAGTGTCCTGAAATGTTCGTTTCACGTTTGACACATTTTTAATTACTTCAGGACCCGAACAGTGTCCGTAGAACATCAACGCGCATGCGCTAACCAATCTCCGTGCATTTGGTGTCCTGCGCCCACGCTGATCGCGTGTTCTGAATGCGGACACTGTTTGTGTCCCCGAACAATTTAAAAGTACATTTTCAGTTAATCCATAATATTTTTCAATACAATCTCACCATGGCACAAGTCCCACATAGTAATCCCGAGTTTCTACATACCTTTTGAAACTTTTTGAACTTTTTTTTGTGTTCGATCTGTCCGCGGAGAGCGCGCATGTCCGCGGACTGCGCACAAGCACCCCTATAAAAGACCACGCCCTAGAGCTTATTCTCCTTGTGTTTCTGGCTATTCTTCAGAACACAGTGATTTTTGCAGCCACCTGCAGATTACACCATCATCGAGATGGCATCCATGGCTGATCTACTGCCACCTGGTGCTGCACCTGCTTCAGCACCACCCCGACCCCCTCCACCACCACCAACTCCCCATGTGCCTGAAGAGGGGAACAGGAGTGAGGATGCAGAGGAGGAAGAAGAGGATGATGAGAATGAGGTAGAGCAAATCCCTACTACCCGCACTAGGCATGAGTCTTGGGTGTGGCGGTTATTTACCATTCATGGGAATGGTCCTAAGGCTCGTGCGAACCATGTTACCTGCAATGAGTGCAAAATGATACTCAGTCGCGGGAAGCACGGTAAGTACAGCTTTGGGACCACTACTATGAAGCGACACCTGAGGTCATTTCACTCTGGGGCTATTCACAGGGTTGTACCTTGCGAAGAACGTAGCAGGTTGATTTCCTCTATTTCATCCACTGTTTCTGATCCTGTCACCACAAGGACCACCTCTGTGGGACAGCGTCTTCCTCAAGCTGCCTCACAGGCCACACAGAATGCTGATGACCCTTACCTTTCGAGGGTCACAGTTGTATGTATGTACTGTGACACAGTACTCTGTAGGGGGGAGCGACTTTGTAGTGCTTTTGAGACTATTGTCTCAGAGCATGAGAAGATCTGCTCACTATCCAAATAAAACCCACTCTACATCTTCCTCTCTCAGCTCGCCCTTTCTTATCCCTGTGGTTGGTGTCCCCCCTTTACCTTCCTTTCCTCTCCTCTCCTCTCCCAGTGTGTTGTGTATAAAAAACCAAAACAAATACAAAATATCAAAAATGAAAACAAAATAAGGCTCTTTTCAGAGCCGCCTTTCACAGTTAAAAAATAGAAGTGAAAATAAATGAAGCAGGGACCTTTGTATTTTTTAGAAGTCAGCGGACAGTTCGCGAACATTTAAAAAATTGGGTTGCTACCCTATCACAAACATTGCAATTTTCTCTGGGAGGAAGTGGTGGCTCTGAAAAGAGCCTTTGGGAGGTGTTTGTGAGTCAATAATTATAAATGCTTAACACCTACTTTAAAATGGATGTTGTAATTCCAAAAAAGGTCGCAATGCATTTTGTACATTTCTCAGAAAAATCTGATTGCCACCATAAGTAAGATGGACTCCATCTCTGCGAAAAATGTTTGTACTACGAAACAGAATATTTTCATTGTGAAAAGAAGACATGCCAAAATCTTTTCGAAAGTCACAAACAGCTTTATTAACACTGCGCCTTGCTTTTTCCATTTGTGGACCAAATGAAGAAGAACGAAGCCACATTTGTCTCTGCGCAATCCGTGAAAATATCACTTGAGAATTAGGAAACATGTCCATAACCTTCCCAAGTCCTTCTTTCATAGCAAATTGCAAAAAAATTCCATTCACATGTCCTAAACTGTTCCCTCCACAATGAATTATAATTATGTCTGGATGTTGCTCTGTCTCCAAAGTACCACAGAGAGGTATCAAGTCCAACCACTTCATTCCACGTACTCCATGCCAGTGTACTTCCACATGTGGGAATCCAAGATCTACAGCTACTCCACAGCTTTCTGCATGCACCTTCAACCAATATATCCATGAATCTCCCAAAATACATACAATCTTTTTCCTAAAACACACAGACATAGCTATCTGTTGTTCTCTCAGCAAAAACAGCATATGAGAAACTCTCTTCTGGCACAACACACCCACTAAACTTTCCTGACCAATCCCTTTCGGTACTCATTCTCATTTGCATGACTTCTGAACCCAAAAATCCCCGGATGTAACTCCCGATTTCCGCGAACTACCGCCATGTCCGCGGACATATCGTAACATGAACAGCCCTTCTACCATTTCCACTTCACGCTTTCTGCCATTCCCTCATTGGATGTAGCTAAGAGGTCACATGACCATGCACCAATCACATTCAAGATCTATACATCTAACTGCATCATCATAGATCAGCACTGCAAATGTACTGTGAATCTCTCTGAGTACAAGTGTCATATCATTGGCAAGCACCATCTACCAGAAATACTGTACAAGTCTCCAAGATTTCGACTTGCAGCTCCATGCATATCCATATGCATGAACACAAACTTCAGGTATGCATATTTTCTGTACAGTAGATGAACACATTTTCAAACAGACTTTTAGCTTGTGTAATCTGTAAAATGAATTTACTGTATTTTTTTCAATTTCCTAAAATCAACTATCACTTATAAACCTTTATACTATTTACTTTCTTTATACACACACACTCAAATCATGTTAAACTAACATTTTTAAATGAAATATATAGACTACATATATTCAAACAAAATTGCATGCAAGGACAATCTATGTTTAAATCTTTAAAAAAAAGACTTATACAATTTCATATTTTTTGTTTTTTATTTATTTATTTACTTAATTACTTTAATTTAGACATGACATTGAGGCGCTATTACCTAGAACAGCTTAGTTACAGAAATAGTGGTATTCACTGGTATATTATAAATTTCACAATACATAGGCCCTCATTACGACCCTGGCGGAAATCGAAAAACGATGGCGGAAATGCAATACCGCCATCGAATAGCGCTCGGTGCGATTACGACCCGTCACCGTAAAGTACGATTCCATTAGCGACACCGTAGCGAACGCCAACGCCAACTGCACCAAGTACGCGCACGCGCGCCATGCCAAACCGTAATTACCACCATGGCGCAACGGTACGCGAATTCCGACCCTAGCGGACATGTACCTAACTCCATCAAGCATGGCGGAAAGTACCATTCCGCCATGGTGAGAAGTACGGCATCGCGAATCAACCGTAAACGGCCCTACTGAGTGCCTGTACACCACTCCCTGGCCACATTGCACAACTCCTCGTAGGTGCAATGAAGTCACACTATGCAACCAGTGAAATGAACAAGTCACCCATGCATGCCAACAAACAAATGAATCCAGGGGCTCCAAGTGCCTTGTGAGTGGGCATCCATATCTGCTATGGCACCATTGCCGCACTGATGCAGCACAGGCATATGAAGGTCCAAGTACAGCAAAATGAGCAGAAAAATGAGACAAACAAAAACAGAATAGAAATTTAATGCACCACAAAACCACCAAGGGCCATACAGCCATTAGGTCATGAACTCCTAAATACATTCCAGTATTGTGGGCTGCATCCACAAGAAATGACCAGCTCCTGCTTGTGTGACGCCCTGTTCCATCATGGTACACAGGGGCTACATTCACGTCCAAAAAGGCAACACGGAAGCGCCTAGAACCGCAGG
Organism: Ambystoma mexicanum; assembly: GCF_040938575.1. Lineage (NCBI taxonomy): Eukaryota > Metazoa > Chordata > Amphibia > Caudata > Ambystomatidae > Ambystoma > Ambystoma mexicanum. The sequence continues at coordinate 213,752,566 of NC_090931.1, forward strand.
GCCGTCCCATCAGGTAGGCACTAGTCCAGCAGAAAGGACGATATGTTGCTCCTAGCCACTAGCACTGCGTAAGGGCATGTGGCCCATTGGCGATCGTCCCATAAGATCGTAATGGTGCTCCACTGATTGACACGAAGCAGCAGGTGTCGGGAGTAAAAGCCATCTGCAGGAGTGGCGTACAGATGGCAGCGGCAAAAGGGGAGGAGATACCTGTCACCCAAATGAAATGAAAAAGAATAGTATGGGCATCAGAACTACAACCGTATAACTCACTTCAATGATCACACAAAATCTACAGCCATATGCATGCTAGCCCACTCAAAAGGAATATACCCACCCGAAAATCACTTGCGAATCACAACCATAAAAATCGAGGTGAAAACAGCATTACAAACGAGTGTTTGTGTGCATGCGTCTGTGAAGACAGAATCCATCAGATGGGATTAGTAACGTGCATAGACACAAGTGCCTGAAGGCGCGTCGAGACAGAGAGGGTTCAACAAGGGCAGAAAGACGATGGTCCCACTATGGCAGCTCTGCATGACATAGCGCAGGGGAGGTGGATAGATTCCAAAAAGCCCTGTACATGGCAAACACTCCATCAAATCATCTGTCCATGCATCCATACATCATTCCCTCATCCCGGTATGAAAACGCCTGATTATTTACTCACATCACATTTGAAACTTCCATTGAGTCTGTGCGTAATGCAGTCTGCAAAATCCACTGTTCTCCAGCCCGGAATTCTAGTGTTGTGAAGTAACATGTATTTGGGAACGTCCGGCCTTATCGTCCACTACGCCATTGCGCATCCCATACTATCCATATCAATCATAGCATACTCGCCATGGCCCCTGTCCCAAGGACATTAAACAATAGAACGTTATATTTGCAGTCAGACCTGTGGGCGTCTCCTCGCCGCTAGCTGAAAACCGAAAGCGCTGTCCTTTGAATTCCTCATTTGCAACATCACGTCGAAAAGGCATCTGTGACCGCTTCAAATCACAAATTCATCCATGTAGTGCGGCAGTGTGTGTAAATGGCAACTGGCTTCACTCACAAATGGGACGCCCCGCCCGTCGGTGAACCTCGGTACGGTGCTCGCCCAAAGGGGATTGCAGCTGGCACAGGTGGAATGAATCACCACAGGTGGAGGCTATACAGCCTGAAAACACATAAATTGCACACCCAACCCCCTCCCACAACCACAACCACTCCAAAATGCTACCGGCAGGACTAGCGATGTTGGCCCTGGGGGACCTGATAGCACTGCAAGTACTCCAACTTCAAGAAGAAGACGAACACCAACTACTACAACAACCGGCCGCACAGAGGAGACGCAGGAGGAGGAGGAGGGCAAGGCAGGGCCAGCAAGGCCCACCAGCACAGCCACTACCACCACGCAGGCAGCCCGCAATCCCACGCCTCCGAGCTCATCCGTTCAACCTCACTGATGAGCAGATCCACACCCTCTACCGTTTGGACCGGGACACCATAACCGCCATTGTGGACATGACACACGCTGACCTTGTCAGCATGATAGATAGCCCAACCGCCATCCCACCCCTACTGAAGGTGGTGTCTGTACTCCACTTCCTGGCCACAGGCACCTACCAGCACACAGTCGGACAGTTGCATGGCATTTCACAGCCACTGTTCTCACGGACACTATTGCAAGTGCTCGATGCCCTCCTGAAGCACGCAGACGACTACATCTCTCTACCACGCTCGGAGCAGGAAATTACGAACACAAAAGTGGGATTCCATGCACTTGCCGGCATACCGGGTTGCATTGGTGCCATCGACTGCACCCATGTGGAATTGGTCATCCCACATGCCATGGAGGCCCAGTACCGCAACCGGAAACAATATCATTCTCTTAATGTACAAATGGTGTGTGACTCCAACAGGATCATTACACATTGTTGTGCCCGATTTCCTGGATCAACCCATGATTCTATGGTCTTGAGGAACTCCACAATACCACGCTACATGGAGCGACACGCAGGGAACAGATCCTGGCTACTCGGTGAGTCTCATTTCATGCATGATAATGTGGGGTATGTGATGCGGCAATGACCTGGCAGGAAGGGGGGGGGTGCGTACGTAGCAATGTCATTCCACAAACGTCCTTTATTGTCCACATACAGGTGATGCCGGGTATCCACTGAAGAGATGGCTCCTTACACCACTCCGGAACCCACAGAACCAGCATGAGGAGGACTACAACCATGCCTACTCACGTACCCGTGTAGTCATAGAACAGGCATTCGGCCTACTGAAGACTCGTTTCCGCTGCCTCAGCAGGTCTGGCGGGGCACTCCTGTACCGCCATGAGAAGGTTGCAAAGATGGTCATGGCATGTGTCATGCTACACAACATGTGCGTACGTAGAAATGTGCCCATGCCCCGTGACGCAGAACTGCAAGCACCTGAAGATGGTCATGATGAGGGTGGGGATGTGGCAGCACCTCAAGGAGTCCGCGAGGCACAGGAGGGCCGTGACATTCGTCAGATGCTCATAGATTCATGCTTCTAGCACTCACGCCTGGTGGCTGATACATGGACACGGGACTTGTGGCACTGTGTGTGTCTGGAACATGCACAATATGGACTGTACGCCTATAAAGGCCTCGTACACAAAGATCAATGTCCACACATCTTATTGGATGATTGTGAAATGTTTATAGCATATGTGGAATTATGTTACACACCCCATCGACCCGCCACCCAAGTAAGCCCAACACACCCCCTCCACCCTCCTACCTCCCCCCTGAACACCAGTGTCCGCAGATGCTCATTGTCAGTGGGCAGACGCTATTGCAAGCCCCCTCTCCGGGTATCAGGGGCACCCCTGCCTGTGGAGCGCAGGTTCCTCCCAGATCTACGTTGGGGGCTGCCCTGGACGGAACTTGCAACGGATGATGTCTCTGCCTGCTCACGTCCATGCATGTCCCTAAGGGTTTGTGAGAGCTCAGTGAGCACACGGCGCACAGCGGCAAGTTCAGCACATACGTCTTTGGACGTCGCATGCAGTTCCCCCCTCAGGCTCTCGGTGCTTCTCTCCATTTGTACTCTCAGGCTCTCGGTGCTTCTCTCCATTTCTGCCCTAAGCGTCTCAGTTGATGTTTCTATGGCTGCCTTAGTACCCCCACATTCATCAGCATGGTCCTTGAGGAGCGTGGCCAGTTGCTGCTGTTGCACGATCACCTGGTCGAGGGACTGTTGCCTCTGCTGTGCCATGGCCATTTGCGGTGGTGTCACAGAGGGGCTGGTCACCTCATGTTGCCTTGCCACAGGGCTTGTGGGGGATGGCCAGTCGTCGTCTTGTGGGTGCCCCTGCGTGGTATCCTCATGGTGTACGGGATGAAACAAACAGGGGGATTGAGACAGGTCATGGATGGATCTTACTTCGACATCCCCGTCTTCTGTGTCGGAGCATGCTGCCATTAATGGGGTGTCACCTATGGTGCTGCTGCCACAAGAGGCAGTGCCTTCTGTGGCATCCATTGGGGGGACCTGTGGTGGTGCTGTTGTGGGCATGCTGGCTGCTGGGGTGCCTGTTGATGTTCCCTCAGGTGTGCTGCCACTTGATTTGTGCTGCTGCCGTGTCTTGATGCGTGCAGCTGAGGTGGAGGGTCTTTCGCCGTTGGTCTTGGCCCTCTTTGCAGGTGTGCTGGTAGGGGTGTCCTGAAGCTCGTCGTTTGAATCGGACCCTGTAGTGGAGTAAAGGAGGGCGAGCGTTATTAATGGGTCTGTTGAAATTGGAATGGCAATGTATCACATGCATTGGGGTGGTACCTGAGGGTGATTCGGGTCAGGGCCTTGGAGGTGGTTTCATTTTTGTGTGGATTGAGGATGCAGTTGTTTTGCAGCCTGCAGTTAGGGTGTGCCTGCTGCACGTGTAGAGGGTGTTTTTAGGGTTTTTAATTATTTATGTATTTATTGTGAGTTTTAAAGTGCGCTGTCAGGCCAATGTATGTGGACGTTCTCCTGGACATGTGTTACTGTTGCACTATGTGGACACATGGTACTTCACATGATTGGACATTGTGGATTTGGCATTGTATTAGTTGGCCCACCTACCGGATTCTTCGGATGTCTGCACTCCTTTCTCCATCCCTCCGACTCCCTCTATACTCTCCATTCCAATGGTGGAGGCACAGATTTCTTCCCAGGGGGTCAACTTGATGGGTGATTCCGATCCTCCCCCGGTAGCTGTGACAATGTTGCGATTGGCGGATAGTATGCTCCGTACGCGTATCCGCAGGTCGTCCCATCGCTTTCTGCATTGCAGTGGGTTGCGGGGTGCGGTCCCCACCGCACTTACCCGCTGTGCCACCAGGGCCCATATGGCCTTCTTGTTCGCAAGTGCCGTCCTGGTCATTTGCGTGGAGAAGACGACGGCAGCATTCTCCTGGAGGGTCTCTGTAAGCACGGTGAGTTCCTCACGGGAGAAGTGGACCTGCCGCTTGCGGTCGCACGCTTTTTTCGCTACTTTTCCCATTTCTATTGCTTTCACTGGGGTGGATGACGGGTTGGGATGTGTCTCAGGGTAGTATTTTTAATGGTTGTGTGGGAATTCTGATTTTATAGGTGTACGACGTGCTGTTTCCCATTCCGGGCCCATGTTTTTACTTCCGTTTCCGTATGTTTACGGTCACCGTACTTTCCGGTTGCCGCTCATTACGGTGACCGCTAAGATGGGTGGCGGAATTGCACCTAGGGCGCCGTACGACGGCGGTGAGGCGCGTTTTGGGGACATTTCCGCCATCGCGGACTTTGCACTTCCGCCATGGCGTAGTGCTCGTGCCCGATGGGTCGGAATTGGCCGCACTTTGCTCCGTCGTGCGATGGCGGAAACGCTATTTACGCTATGGCGGTCAGGTCAGTCACTTTCCACCAGGGTCGTAATGAGGGCCATAGTAAAGATATTTGTTTTTGCTACAGTTAGTCATTCAATACAATTTGTTCATTAAGAACACATCATATGTACTGAACTGATGCAATGTATCTTATGTAAATACATTAGATTAATGGTTTTGAAGAAGGCACTGAGGATTTCAATTAAAAAAATCAATATCTAAATTAAAAACAGCGCTATACACAAACAAAGTTACTAATTTGAATCTTTTACAATTGCAGTGAAGACCAGTCTCCTGAAAAGAAGCAGCCGAATTCGAAGAACAAAGAAGAACTAAGAAGTTACCTGTTAATTTAAGAAAAAAAGTAAGTAGAATATCACCATAATATTTGTATTATTACTCAAACATACTGTAAAGTTAATACAAGCTATTTCTGTGCATAAAAACAGAGATTGTGTACCATTTTGTCCTAAAATCTCCATGTCTTAAACAGCGATTTACAGCCAGAATGGCCCACAAATTCCTATTTTTGGACACACAAATTACCCAACTGAATCGCTACAATTTTCATATTATAGAACAAACAACTGTTTTAATTGTATACATTAGATTTACTATTTGTACTTTTCCACACCACTAGCTTACTTTTTTTTGTCATCTGAACCCCAGTTTAGTAACACATAAATTCAAGAATACCTATCCCTACTAGTTGTAGTTCCAAATGCACAATCACACTCCATTACATACATCTTTATCATCTTACTCAAACACTCATGCACATCGCACACATACATTGCAGAACGCCCCAACCCATACCTTCTTTATTTTTTTCAACAGACCCTAAAGAATGCCTACCAAAAGTCAAGTCCGTAGAAAGCAACGCAGAAGTACAGCAAATGAAAATAAAAGTGTCCAACATAAGCATCCATCTCTAGCAGAATTTGTAAAAAAAGTTGAAACAAAACAGCTAATACAGTCGTTTAGTGAAACACAAGAAGTTTCAAGTACAAAAACTTTGCCTCCTCTATCAAAATGTAAAACAAACCAAAAAACAATTAACAGAAAATCAGCTATCACTACAGATAAAACTACTTCTTTATATTTTAATATAGTGCAAAGTAAGCATACCAAGAAAAGTATTTTAGCCAAAATGTACCGTCACAAAGTCCTTCAAAATCTTATAAACACAGTAGAGAAATCAGGTTCAATGCTTAAAACCTATCGTAGGAAATTAATCTTAGAAGCGTTGATGGACAGTGCAATTCTTCTCAAAAGAAAGTTATTTATTTTACTGTTAAACAAAATGAGACCACTAACAAAACTAATAACTAAATTAAAAAAAAGACTTCTCAATAAGCGAAATGTCAACAGAAAGAACTTCTTAAGTATCTGCAGAGGTGAATGGAATCACACTAGGAGCACAAAACCATATTTTAATGAAGAAGCGTACAAACAAACGCAAACAAATACAATTGCCATACATAGCAGTGGTCGAGGTTATGAAAAAGTGAATAATACCATAATGGAACAAGAAGTACTCCTTACAAAAATATGCCCTGAAAACATAGAATTACCCATCCATTCAACTGAATCAGAACGTCTAGTGTACAAATGGCCATGCACGTCAATGTGTAACATTCCCAAACAATGTTTCAAATTTTTACGCCAATTCCTCAATAAATATGTAAAAAGCAAAGACAAAATCAAAATTAAATTACTGCAAAATATGGATCCCTGTCCAGTGCGCAAGTACACAGGACTACAAGGACATTCATTGGCCTGCATTACAGGACCTACTTATAAAACCACTTTCCATGATATCAAAAGAATATCAACACATCATTCAACTATAAGAAATCTAGTCTATAAACTGTACTATGCTAAAAGTCCTGCTTTAGCACTAGCAAATTTAAATAACATCCTTCTACATGGTACAGCAAAAGACCTACTTGAAGAAATTGACTATATCCAGAAAAAATATTTTGGAAGTGAAAGCCATTTACAGAATGAAATAGCTTTAAACCAATTAAGCAACAAGTCTACACATGGCAACCTTTTGCTAAACACATACAAAAAAGAAATACTAAAATTTAAAAGTACATCGGCTGAAGTACCAAACCATTTATGTGTATGTTGCCGTAGAACTTTTTATAAAAGGAACACAAAAACTGTAGACCTATCATACAAAAACTTTGCAGTTACTGCACTACAAAACTTGACAACAACTAAACTCCTTCACGTGCTATCACAAATAATTTGGAATTATACCCAGTACCAAAACCCCTACAACAACTTAATTTATATGAGAGCATCATAATTCAAACAGTACACCCATTTCAAGCAATAATACGCCTTCAACCAAAAACAGCAAAATTACCTCCCTCTGAATTGGTAAAAGGCATTCGTGGAAAAGTAGTTTATTTACAATTAGATCTAAAAGAAAATGTGCATACTCTAGGAGTGCAACGTCCAATGCAGCAATCTTTAATTATCTTTGTAAATGGAGTACCTACAAAAGACAAAAAAATATGGCAACAGCTCGTAGATTTACATAAAGTTAGACAAGCCTTCCAATATGTTAAAGAGAATAATGAATATTACAAAGAAATTAATATTGAAGAAAACTTGAAAGATACAACTGAAATAATTCAAGAAACACAAGAAGCTGGTCAATTTGAGCTACTAGATCCTGCTACAATATCAAATACTTTAGACCATTTTACAATTCATCCTTTGCACTCTAATGACACCATAGAAGATGTACTGGAAACGTACCAAATGCGGCAAACAAAAGGATCGCCAATCAGCATATGGGAAAAAGTATAGAAGCACGTGCTTTTCCTCTACTCTTTCCTACTGGCAAAGGAGGAAGGTATGATGATAGACCTATTCAAATATCAGCTTCAGAATACCGCTCATTACGGATGTATTCTGAAGATCTCAGATTTAGACAAAATGTGGAATACATATTCCACCTACTCTTTAAAAGTGAACTAGCAATTTTATGTTACGGAGTTGCACACATATTAAAATCAGGATCACACTTTCAAAATATGACAGCTACACAATTATTAGAAAAAGTGCAACAAAAGGATGAGGTTTTACAATCAAATATTACAAATCTATTAGCAAATATCCGTGGTACTAAAGAGTACTGTTTTCGACGTCATGGAGATGTACGTTGTATGATCAGAATCCTTGGCCCACCCACTTGGTTTGTTACATTAAGTTGTGCAGAATATGCATGGGAAGATTTACATGATTTCCTACGCATATCAAATAAAAACAAAACAAACATAGATATACTAACACCTGGAGAACTTTGTTCTTTGGATCCTGTTAATGTTTCAAGATATTTTCACCATCGTTTCAATGCTATGCTACATTTTATTTGTAATAAAACTGTTCCTCCCCTTGGAGAAGTGCAACACTTCTTTTGGAGAAAAGAATACCAAGCCAGAGGAGCACCACATATCCACATGCTTTTATGGATTAAAGATGATCCTAAATTTGGTCAAGACAGTGATGCCACTGTTTTACAGTTTATTGAAAAATATGTCACTTGTGAAATTCCATCAGAAGCCACAAATAGTGATCTTCATGCACAAATTTTACAATTTCAAAGACACAAATGTGGAAAATATTGTCGTCGCAAATACAAAAACAAAGGGAAATACTACACCAAATGCCGATTTGGTTTCCCTAGACCAGTTACAAATACAGGTCAAGTGAACAACCTCATGTCTTCAGTTAGACATAGGGCCTCATTACAACCCTGGCGTTGGACCATGGTGCTATTAGCACCATGGTCCATGCCGGATTCCGCCATGGTGGATGGCGGATTTACCGCCCCATTCCAAGGTTGGCGGGGCGGTAAATCCTCATTCACCATGACCCTTCCCCATTCCCATTTTTGGCCCATAGGGCTCAATGGGAATGGGGGCGGCGCTAATTACGGCACCGTAAATTACGGTGCCGTAATTAGCACCAAGGTCCCTTAGCGGGTTGGACTTTAACGCCTGCAAAAAGCAGGCGTTAAAGTGTGAATCCGGCATTAAGGGTTTAACAGCGCTGCAGCCTTTTACGGCGCCGTTAACCCCTTAACGCCAGGGTTGTAATGAGGCTCATAGTGTTAAAGGTAAGTCACCTAAAAATACATATTACATAAAAAGAAAAGAAGAAGAAAAATATATCAATGATTATAATGCAATCATTGCCCACTTATGGAATGCAAACATAGATGTGCAGTACATTGCAGACAATTCTACTGCAGTTGCACGATATGTCACAGCATACTTAATTAAAGCAGAAAAGACAGAGTTCCAAGACCTCTGGAATGACCTGTCATCAGATAAAACAGTGTCTCAGAAATTATACAGCTTGGGCATAAAAATGCTCACCCATAGAGAATGTGGATCATATGAAGCAGCTGATCGTTTAACTGGTACTGCATTGTATGGTAAATCTGAACATATAGTATGGCTAAGTCTTGGTCCAGCTAAGTCTAGAAAAAGAGTTCTAGAATCATATGAAGATATAGAAACAATAGCCAAATGTGATCCCAACAGCCAAGACATTTTAAAAAAACAATTTATTGGACACATACTACCCAAACAGAAGTAAAACTTTGGAAAACATGTGTCTATACCACATAGCCCAAAACTACACATACAAAAATAATATGAAACCTGATGAAAAAAAAAAAATATAGAGTGACAAACTGTGAAGGCAGCTTAGTTAAACTCACTAAACCAATTTTAATGAATCATATCAAATTGTCATTAAAGACTCCTCAACATAAAGAAGTATATTACATGTCCCTGCTACAACTCTTCAAACCATGGATAAAAGAAGAACAAATACTAAATAACTATGACTCATATGAGGATGCTTTCAAAGCAAATGAAAGCACTGCAACTGATGTAAACTTTACACAGTACAAAACAATGTTGCACAATGAACAGCAACACGATGAAGAACTCCAAGCCCAACTAGATAAGGACACTCCTGACAGTAGTCAACCTTCTGTAACAGGAAGCCAAGAACCACTGGGACAACCACTAATAATAAATGAGGCAGAATTAGCTATGATAGAAGTAGAAAACACCATGTGTCAGTATGAATATAAAGAAAACTACACTACACTATACTACAATCAAAACTAAACAATGAGCAACGTAGCATTTTTCAAGAAGTAACAAAAAAAATTGCACATGGTGTAAAACATGAAAATAAAGAATGTTCCTGTCATAATTATAAACATATACTACTGTACGTCAGTGGTGAAGCTAGTTCTGGCAAAACATTCCTAATCAAAATAATTAGTAAGTTCCTTCAACAATTGACAAACAACAAACTGTCAGCTGTTGTCACTGCCCCCACAGGTTTAGCTGCCTACAACATAGGTGGTTTTACATTACACCGATTACTACTATTACCAGTGGAACACCAGAACAAATTAGACTATTACAAACTTTCTGCAGAAGCTGCAATGGAACTACGCAGAGTATTGAAACAAATGAAAATGCTACTAATAGATGAAGTGAGCATGGTCTCCAACCTGATGTTAGCTTTGATTCACCTCAGATTACAAGAAGTACTCAAAACAGACTGAGCTCTTGGCAGGAAAACACATTATTGTTTTTGGAGATCTGCTTCAATTAACAACAGTAAAAGGTGAGCCTATTTTTAAAACATTAGGACACAAACTCTGCCGTAAAACTGTTGGCAGCATTGGAAATGTCAACCTTTGGCAACATTTCCAATACAGAGAATTAACAGAAAACATGCGGCAATCTGCAGATCTCACTTATGCCAACATTTTAAAAAGTATCAGAGTTGGTATACTTTCTAAAGAAGCAGAAGCAATATTGAAAACCCGGCACATTAATGCACTTTATGGCGATAATGCATGTGCTACAGATGTTATGGAAAAATTAGCCCACACAAATGTCAATTGCATGGCCTTAATGCCAACTCTTGCAAGCTGTTTCAAATTCAATGAAATCATGCTAAGTAAAGAAATGCAACCAATCATGGAAATTAGCACCACAGACAAACTAGATGTACATGGTATGACACTACCCATGTGTGACCAAGCTCCAACAAGACCAGGAGATATCTCAGCGGCAACGTGCGCGCCTTGGAAGGAAGATGACACGAAGCAACACAGGTTCGATCCCCGGGTCCGCACGTAAAAACCTTTGGGTGTTTAAGCGTGTTATAAATACGCAACTAAGACAAAAAAAAAAAAAAAAAAAAAAACTATTACGCATCCAAAAACAAAACAATTCCTGTAACAGCGCCTCGATGCCTGTGGGCTGTGTGAACGCTTTAAAAATGTAAAATAAATAAATAAGACTAAATAGTTTAGAAAAAGCAATTTCAAACACAGCAGGCTTAGAAAAGATATTAAAATTATCCTTAAATTGCAGAGTAATACTTAAACGTAACCTTGACGTGGACCAAGGACTAGTTAATGGAGCACTGGGTACAGTTGTTGGCTTTCAAACATACCCATGCGACAACAAAATTCAGTTTGTCAATATACTCTTTGACAAACTTTCCGAAGTAAAAAGGATAGGACGCTCAACAGCTAGATTCCTTCTCTTCAAAGATATGTATGTACGCAGAGAACAATTTTCTCTAACTCTTGCATACGCAGTCACGATTCATAAATCACAAGGTCTTACCCTAGACAAAGCAATGATAGATATTGGTAATACAGTCTTTAAAGAAGGCATGAGCTACGTAGCACTATCACGCTTACGTACACTAGACAGTCTATTTCTAATCAACTTTGATGCAAGTAAAATAAACGCTGATATTCCTTGCATTTTAGAATGCTATAGACTTTGCTCACTATACACCCCCCACCTAAACACATATTCTGTTCCACAAAAAGTAAAACGTTATAAAAGAAAAATAAATCAAACAGAAATGCAACAGGATGTCACTGCAAATCCTCCAAAGAGAGTAAAGAAACTAATACTTCATCAACTACCACAAGCAAATAAAAGAATCAGTTAGGGAAAGTAATCCAAGTACTTCTTTAAAGAAGGAAGACAAACTCCAAAAAAAGCAGTTAGATACAGAACTACCGGGACCAATTAAATTCTCAAATATAGTTGGTGTAAGTTGCTACGCAAATGTAGCAATGAATATTCTATTTCAATTACCACCAATTGTTGACAACATTTACTTACACAGTACAGACCCATTGTGTTTGCAAATTTTAGTACTTCACAAAAATGCAGCAAACAATCCTGACAACACGTATAGTGTTTATGGAATAAGACAACAATTGGACTACTGTGCTGGAATGGCGAAATTCACTATAAACTCACAGGAAGATCCACAAGAATTTCTAATGTACTTACTACAAGTACTGGAAAACAAAAACATACCTATAAATGAAATCTTTCAGATTTCATACATGTGGAAACATACATGCACTCTCTGCAACAATGTGACACAAGAAGAAATCCCCAATGAACGCTTCATATATATATCAATACCAAATTGTGAATCCGTTCCATTTCAGCGACTTGTACAACATGCAAACCATGGTAGATTATGCTCTACCTGCAATTCTGATAATCGCTCCACGTTAGTAATACAAACACATAGTAAATACATAATACTAATGCTTCTACGTTACAATGCAGATGGTACCAAAAACAACTGCAAGCTGACTGGATTCACACATGGTAAAATATCACTTGGTAAGAAAACCTTCACAACAATAGGTATAATCGACCATGCAGGAGCCACAACCAATTCAGGGCACTACACTGCATATATAAAAAAGAAATGTGGATGGTTTGAATGTAATGATAGTACCATTACTCTAAAGCAGAGATTACCAGCAAATCTTACAAACGCTTATTTGATGTTCTTAAAACCAAAATTTGATAACTAAACTGTATTTAAACCCTAAGTAAACTTGTGTTAAAAAAATATAAACTGTTAGAATACTCCAAAAGCTATCTAACTGCTCAAAGATTCTACAACAACTAATCAGATAAATGAATACCACTAAATTAGACCAAAAAATACACAGTTAGAATACGCTAATTGTTATCTAACTGTCCCAAAATTTAACAATATCCAAATAGATAAATCAATACCACTAAAATATATCAAAAAAATAGACTGTTAGAATACGCCAATTGGTATCTAACTGCTCCAAAATGTTATAATATCCAAACAAATAAATAATATGTTACTGCTCCAAAGAAATGCAACAAGCCAAAGTATAAAGCATTAGCCAGAAACAACAAGTGAACATTGAAAACAAACAAACAAATAAACTGTAGCATAACAGAAAAAAGGTTTTTTTTTTAATCCAACATGGATTTTTTTTCTCCCACAGACCCAATGATTTTAGCAACAAATACAGAAACATGAGCAAATTGCACAGTACTCTGATTTGTAATCTACTAAATATGAGGGTCCAAAAAAAAAAGTATGTTGATTATACAATGTAATAAGTCATTACAAAATACTAATACTAACATGCTATTTTCTTTTATCACAGAAATTAACAAGAAATACATGTACTCCGGTTACTAGACCAAACAGTAAGTATACAATAATAAGGAGAACCATCGCAGCATATCACATCCATAGTATCTAATACCTTTGTTCCTTATACATTTGTTTTTCACCCAAAGTTATAAGCAAATATGAATGTGATATGCTGCGGTGGTTCTGGCCAGGGCATAGAGTCTTGGGTGCATGGCCATTTGGCCATGCACCCAAGACTCTATGCCCTGGCCACAACCAGCGCAGCATATCACATCCATAGAGTCAAACATTTCAACTATGGTCTATGGAAACTTTTAATGTCCGCAGGCATTATGAGTGTTCTTAGAACACTTTCAACTTGCCAGCGAACAATACGGACAGCGTTTTCAGGACACCCCCTATGAACATTTCAGAACAACGCGATAGTTCTTAGAACACTTTCAACTTGACAACGAACAATACGGACAGTGTCCTCAGAACACCCCCATTTCGTTTATTTGCGAACATTTCAGGACACCGCAAGTGTTCTTAGAACACATTCAACTTGCCAGTGAACAATACGGACTACGCCTTCAGGACACCCCCTACGAACATTACAGGACACTACGAGTGTTCTTAGAAACGTCTTCAGAACACCCCCATTTTGTTTATTTGCGAACATTTCAGAACACCGCGAGTGTTCTTAGAAGACATTCAACTTGACAGAGAACAATACGGACAGTGTCCTCAGGACACCCCCATTTTGTTTATTTGCGAACATTTCAGGACACCGCGAGTGTTCTTAGAAGCGTCTTCAGAACACCACCATCTTGTTTATTTGCGAACATTTCAGGACACCGCGAGTGTTCTTAGAACACATTCAACTTGCCAGCACAACCCCCATTCATATTTGCAAACTTTTCAGGACACAGCGAGTGTTCGACAACGTCTTCAGAACACCCCCATTTTGTGTATTTGCGAACATTTCAGCACACCGCGAGTGTTCTTAGAACACATTCAACTTGACAGAGAACAATACGGACAGCGTCCTCAGGACACCCCCTACGAACATTCCCCGGACACCGGAAGTCTTCTTAGAAGCGTTTTCAGAACACCACCATCTTGTTTATTTGCGAACATTTCAGGACACCGCGAGTGTTCTTAGAACACATTCAACTTGACAGAGAACAATACGGACAGCGTCCTCAGGACACCCCGATTTTGTTTATTTGCGAACATTTCAGGACACCGCGAGTGTTCTTAGAACACATTCAACTTGCCAGCCACAACCCCCATTCATATTTGCAAACATTTCAGGACACAGCGAGTGTTTGACAACGTCTTCAGAACACCCCCATTTTGTGTATTTGCAAACATTTCAGGACACCGCGAGTGTTCTTAGAACACATTCAACTTGACAAAGAACAATACGGACAGCGTCCTCAGGACACCCCCTACGAACATTCCCCGGACACTGCGAGTCTTCTTAGAAACGTCTTCAGAACACCCCCATTTTGTTTATTTGCGAACATTTCAGGACACCGCGAGTGTTCTTAGAACACATTCAACTTGCCAGCCACAACCCCCATTCATATTTGCGAACATTTGAGGACACAGCGAGTGTTCGACAACGTCTTCAGAACACCCCCATTTTGTGTATTTGCGAACATTTCAGGACACCGCGAGTGTTCTTAGAACACATTCAACTTGACAGAGAACAATACGGACAGCGTCCTCAGGACACCCCCATTTTGTTTATTTGCGAACATTTCAGGACACCGCGAGTGTTCTTAGAAGCGTCTTCAGAACACCACCAGTTTGTTTATTTGCAAACGTTTCAGGACACCGCAAGTGTTCTTAGAACACATTCTACTTGCCAGCCACAACCCCCATTCATATTTGCGAACATTTCAGGACACAGCGAGTGTTCGACAACGTCTTCAGAACACCCCCATTTTGTGTATTTGCGAACATTTCAGGACACCACGAGTGTTCTTAGAACACATTCAACTTGACAGAGAACAATACGGACAGCGTCCTCAGGACACCCCCATTTTCTTTATTTGCGAACATTTCAGGACACCGCGAGTGATCTTAGAAGCGTCTTCAGAAAACCACCATCATGTTTATTTGCGAACATTTCAGGACACCGCAAGTGTTCTTAGAACACATTCAACTTGACAGAGAACAATACGGACAGCGTCCTCAGGACACCCCCATTTTGTTTATTTGCGAACATTTCAGGACACCGCAAGTGTTCTTAGAACACATTCAACTTGCCAGCCACAACCCCCCATTCGTATTTGCGAACATTTCAGGACACAGCGAGTGTTCGACAACGTCTTCAGAACACCCCCATTTTGTGTATTTGCGAACATTTCAGGACACCGCAAGTGTTCTTAGAACAGTTTCAGCTTGCTTGCGAACAAAACGGACACATATTGAGTCCTCAGAACACCCCCCATTCAGTTTATTTAGAACATTTCAGAACACCCGTGATGTCCGCAGACAAATCGAACACAAAAAGAACGTCTAACACATAAAAAAACACAACTTTCATCCTATCTCATACACTCCCACCCTCCCCAAACACTCCTACACACCAACACACTCTACTAAATACAAATTTTGAACAAAGTTTCACCACGCTGTCCGCGGACGTCAGCGAATCCAAGATGGCGGGCGCTACCGAAAATCTGACACGCTTCACGCTCCACTCCGTCCAATCAGCGAACACGTTGCATGTCCGCGGACATCACGCAAGCCGATTGGCCTATCAGGACACTGTCCGCGGAGCGAACAGGGAAGTGTGTCCGCGGACCGAACACAGATATCACTTTTTTTTTTACCTACTTTTTGGTCATTTAAAAAAAAAACACTGGACGGATTTTCACCAAATTTGCAAAAGCATGCTTTCGGGACCAAGCCGCTGCTCCTGGTCCAAATTTGGTGAAAATCCGTCCAGCAGTTTGGGCTGTATACGCAAGCAACATTTTTTTCCCATTCAGTCTATGGGAAAAAAAAAAGTTTTGGGACCCCCGCTATAACTTTGCCCACCCTGGACGAATCCTCACCAAAAATTCAGAGTGACCCAAATACTTTTTTTGCAAAGTTTGGTGAGGATTCGTCCAGAGGGAGCGAAGTTATAAGCCGCCCAAAAAGTGCTCTTCCTATGGAAACAGCAACTTAACCATAACTACATGGCCACTCCCTCTGGACGAATCCTCACCAAACTTTGCAAAAAAAAGTATATGGCCCGCTCTGAATTTTTTTGCAAAGTTTGGAGAGGTTTGATCCAGGGGGGGCAAAGTTATAGGGGGGTCCCAAAACTTTGTTTTTTCCCATAGACGTAATGGGAAAAAATTTTGCGCACGCCTACAGCCCAAACCGCTGGACGGATTTAGTGATATCTCCGTTCGCTCCACGGACAGACTTTCTGGTTCGCTCCGCGGACAGTGCCCTGATTGGCCGAGCGGCTTGCGTGATGTCCGCGGACATGCAACGTGTTCGCTGATTGGACGGCATGGTGCGTGAAGCGCGTCAGATTTTTAGTAGCGCACGCCATCTTGGATTTGTGGACGTCCGCGGACAGCGCAGTGAAACCTGGATTAAAAATTGTATTTAGTGGAGTATGTTGGTGTGTAAGAGTGTTTGGGGAAGGTGGGGGAGTATGAGATAGGTGCAATGTTGTATTTTTTTATGTGCTAGACGCTTTTGTTGTGTTCGATTTGTCCGCGGACAACACAGCTGTTCTGAAATGTTCGTAAATAAACAGAATGGATTCGGTGTCAAGTTGAAAGTGTTCTAAGAACACTCATGGGGTCCTGGAATGTTCGCAGGGGGTGTCCTGAAGACATTGTCTGTATTGTTCGTTGGCAAGCTGAAAGTGTTCTAAGAACACTCGCGGTGTCCTGAAATGTTCGTACATAAAGAAAATGGGGGTGTCCTGAAGACGCTGTCCGTATCGTACTCTGGCAAGTTGAATGTGTTCTAGGAACTTCCTTGTGTCCGTGGACATTAAAATGGTTGCAATGCTTGAATCTATGGGTGTAATATGCTGCGGTGGTTGTGGCCAGGGTATAGAATGTTGGGTGCATGGCCATTTGGCCATGCACTGAAGACTCTATGCCCTGGCCACAACCACCGCAGCATATAACACTCATATGCCATGCACCCAAGAGTCTATGCCCTGGCCACAAGCACCGCAGCATATCACACTCATAGTGGCTTATAACTTTGGGTCAAAAACAAATTTATAAGGAACAATGTTATAAGCCAGTATGGGTGTGATATGCTGCGATGGTTGTATTTATCATGTTATACTTACTATTTGGTTTAGTAACGGGAGTCCATGTTTTTCTTGTTCATTTCTGTGATAAAAGAAAATAGCATGTTAGTATTAGTATTTTATAAAGACTTATTACATTGTACAATCAACATTTTCTTCTTTTTTTGACCCTCATATTTAGTAGATGACAAACCAGAGTACTGTGCAATTTGCTTAGTTTCTGTGTTTATTGCTAAAATCATTGGGTCTGTGGGAGAAAAAAAATCCAGGGTGGATTAAAAAAAAACCTTTTTCTGTAATGCTATAGTTTATTTGTTTGTTTGTTTTCACTGTTTGCTTGTTGTTTCTGGCTAATGCTTTATACATTGAATTGTTCTAGTTTTTGGGAGCAGTAAGATATTAGGTATTTGTTTGGATATTGTAAAATTTTGGAGCAGTTAGATACCAGTAGGCGTATTCTAACTGTTTATTTTTTTATATAATTTCGTGGTATTGATTTATCTGTTTGGATATTTCTAAATTTTGGGACAGTTAGATACCAATTGGTGTATTCTAACTGTCTATTTTTTTCTCTATTTGAGTGGTATTAATGTATCTGATTAGTTGTTGTAGCATCTTTGGGCAGTTAGATAGCTTTTGGAATATTGTGACAGTTTATATTGTTTTACTACAAGTGTACTTAAGGTTTACGTACAGTTTAGTTATCAAATTTAGGTTTTAAGAACATTAAATAAGCGTTTGTAAGATTTGCTGGTAATCTCTGCTTTAGAGTAATGGTACTATCATTACATTCAAACCATCCACATTTCTTTTTTATATATGCAGTGTAGTGCCCTGAATTGGTTGTGGCTCCTGCGTGGTAGAGTATACCTATTGTTGTGAAGGTTTTCCTACCAAGTGATATTTGACCATGTGTGAATCCAGTCAGCTTGCAGTTGTTTTTGGTACCATCTGCATTGTATTGTAGAAGCATTAGTATTACGTATTTACTATGTGTTTGTATTACTAACGTGGAGCGATTATCTGAATTGCAGGTCGAACATAATCTACCATGGTTTGCATTTTGTACAAGTTGCTGAAATGGAACGGATTCACAATTAGGTATTGATATATACACAAAGCATCCATTGGGGATTTGTTCTTGTGTCACATTGTTGCAGAGAGTGCATGTATGTTTCCACATGTATGAAATCTGGAAGATTTCATTTATAGGTATGTTTTTTTTTCCAGTACTAATAGTAAGTATATTGACATTCTTGTGGATCTTCCTGTGAGTTTATAGTGAATTTCACCATTCTAGCACAGTAGTCCAATTGTTGTCTTATTCCATAAACACTATACGTGTTGTCAGGATTGTTTGCTGCATTTCTGTGAAGTACCAACATTTGCAAACACAATGGGTCTGTACTGTGTAAGTAAATGTCCTCAACAATTGGTGGTAATTGAAATAGAATATTCATTGCTACATTTGCGTAGCAACTTACACCAACTATATTTGAGAGTTTCAATGGACCAGGTATTTCTGTATCTGACTGCTTTTTTTGGAGTTTGTCTTCCTTCTTTGAAGAAGTACCTGGTTTACTTTCCCTAATTGATTCTGTTTTTATTGTGGCACTTGATGAAATATTACTTTATTTTACTCTCTTTGGAGGATTTGCAGTGACATCCTGTTGCTTTTCTGTTTGATTTATTTTTCTTTCATAATGTTTTACTTTTTGTGGAACAGAATATGTGTTTAGATGGGAAGTGTATAGTGAACGAACTCTATTGTATTCTAAAAATGCAAGGAATATCAGCGTTTATTTTACTTGCATCAAAGTTGATTAGAAATAGACCGTCAAGTGTACGTAAGCGTGATAGTGCTACGTAGCTCGTGCCTTCTTTAAAGACTGTGGCCCTCATTACGACCCTGGCGGAAAGTGACTGACCGGACCGCCACAGCGTAAATAGCGTTTCCGCCATTGCACGATGGAGCAAAGTGCGGCCCATTCCGACCCATCGGGCACGAGCACCACGCCATGGCGGAAGTGCAAAGTCCGCGATGGCGGAAATGACCCCAAAACGGCCCACACCGCCGCCGTACGGCGCCCTAGGTGCAATACCGCCACCCATCTTAGCGGACACCGCAGTGAGCGCCAACCGGAAAGTACGGTGACCGTAAATATACGGAAACGGAAGTAAAAGCATGGTCCCGGAACGGGAAACATCACGCCGTACACCTATAAAACCACTAAATCCACACAACCACTAAAAACACTACCCTGAGACACATCCCAACCCGTCATCCACCCTAGTGAAACCTAGAAAAATGCGAAAAGTAGCGAAGAAAGCGTGCGACCGCAAGCGGCAGGTCCACTTCTCCCGTGAGGAACTCACCGTGCTCACAGAGACCCTCCAGGAGAATGCTGCCGCCGTCTTCTCCACGCAAATGACCAGGACGGCACTTGCGAACAAGAAGGCCATATGGGCCCTGGTGGCACAGCGGGTAAGTGCGGTGGGGACCGCACCCCGCAACCCACAGCAATGCAGAAAGCGATGGGACGACCTGCGGATACGCGTCCGTAGCATACTTTCTGCCAACCGCAACATTGCCACAGCCACCGGGGGAGGATCGGAATCACCCATCAAGTTGACCCCCTGGGAAGAAATCTGTGCCTCCACCATAGGAATGGAGAGCATAGAGGGAGTCGGAGGGATGGAGAAAGGAGTGCAGACATCCGAAGAATCCGGTAGGTGGCCCAAATAAAACCATGCCAAATCCACAATGTCCAATCATGTGAATTACCATGTGTCCATATAGCGCAACAGTAACACATGTCCAGGAGAACGTCCACACACATTGGCCTGACAGCGCACTTTAATACTCACAATAAATACATAAATAATTAAAAAACCCAAAAACACCCTCTACACGTGCAGCAGGCACACCCTAACTGCAGGCTGCCAAACAACTGCACCCTCACTCCACACACAAATGAAAGCACCTCCAAGGCCCCGACCCAAATCACCCTCAGGTACCACCCCAATGCATGTGATACATTGCCATTCCAATTCCCACAGACCCATTAATAACGCTCGCCCTCCTTTACTCCACCACAGGGTCCGATCCAAACGACGAGCTTCAGGACACCCCTACCAGCACACCTGCAAAGAGGGCCAAGACCAACGGCCAAAGACCCTCCACCTCAGCTGCACGCATCAAGACACGGCAGCAGCACATATCAAGTGGCAGCACAGAGGAGGGAACTCCAACAGGCACCCCAGCAGCCAGCATGCCCACAACAGCACCACCACAGGTCCCCCCAATGGATGCCACAGAAGGCACTGCCTCTGGTGGCAGCAGCACCATAGGTGACACTCCATTAATGGCAGCATGCTCCGACACAGAAGACGGGGATGTCGAAGTCAGATCCATCCATGACCTGTCCCAATCCCCCTGTCTGTTCCATCCCGTACACCATGAGGATACCACGCAGGGGCACCCACAAGACGACGACTGGCCATCCCCCACAAGCCCTGTGGCAGGGCAACATGAGGCGAACAGCCACTCTATGACACCACCGCAAATGGCCATGGCCCAGCAGAGGCAACAGTCCCTCGACCAGTTAATCGTGCAACAGCAGCAACTGGCCACGCTCCTCAAGGACCATGCCGATGAATGTGGGGGCACTAAGGCAGACATAGAAACATCAACTGAGACACTTAGGGCAGAAATGGAGAGAAGTACAGAGACACTAAGGGCACAAATGGAGAGTAGCACCGAGAGCCTGAGAGTCCAAATGGAGAGTAGCACCGACAGCCTGAGAGTACAAATGGAGAGAAGCACCGAGAGCCTGAGGGGGGAACTGCATGCGACGTCCAAAGACGTATGTGCCGAACTTGCCGCAGTGCGCCGTGTGCTCACTGAGCTCTCACAAACCCTTAGGGACATGCATGGACGTGAGCAGGCAGAGACATCATCCGTTGCAAGTTCCGTCCAGGGCAGCCCCCAACGTAGATCTGGGAGGAACCTGCGCACCACAGGCAGGGGTGCCCCTGATACCCGCAGAGGGGGCTTGCAATAGCGACTGCCCACTGACAATGAGCATCTTTGGACACTGGTGTTCGGGGGGGAGGTAGGAGGGTGGAGGGGGTGTGTTGGGCTCACTTGGGTGGCGGGTCGATAGGGTGTTCAACATGATATCACATATGCCATAAACAATGCACGATCAACCAATGAGATGTGTGGACATTGATCTTTGTGTACGAGGCCATTATAGGCGTACAGTCCATATTGTGCATGTACCAGACACACACAGTGCCACGAGTCCCGCTTCCATGTATCAGCCACCAGGCGTGAGTGCTAGAAGCATGCATCTATGAGATGCTGACGAATGTCACGGCCCTCCTGTGCCTCGCAGACTCCTTGAGGTGCTGCCACATCCCCACCCTCATCATGACCATCTTCAGGTGCTTGCAGTTCTGCGTCAGGGGGCATGGGCACATTTCTCCGTACGCACATGTTGTGTAGCATGACACATGCCATCACCATCTTTGCAACCTTCACATGGCGGTACAGGAGTGCCCCGCCAGACCTGCTGAGGCACCGGAAACGAGTCTTCAGTAGGCCGAATGCCTGTTCTATGACTACACGGGTACGTGAGTGGGCATGGTTGTAGTCCTCCTCATGCTGGTCCCGTGGGTTCCGGACTGGTGTGAGGAGCCATCTCTTCAGTGGATATCCGGCATCACCTGTATGTGGACGATAAACGAATTATGTGGAATGCCATTGCTACGTACGCACCCCCCCCTTCCCCCCCTTCCTGCCAGGTCATTGCCGCATCACATACCCCACATCATCCTGCATGAAATGAGACTCACCGAGTAGCCAGGATCTGTTCCCTGCGTGTCGCTCCATGTAGCGTGGTATTGTTGAGTTCCTCAAGACCATAGAATCATGGGTTGATCCAGGGAATCGGGCACAACAATGTGTAATGATCCTGTTGGAGTCACACACCATTTGTACATTCAGAGAATGAAATTGTTTTCGGTTGCGGTACTGGGCCTCCATGGCATGTGGGACGACCAATTCCACATGGGTGCAGTCGATGGCACCAATGCAACCCGGTATGCCGGCAAGTGCATGGAATCCCACTTTTGTGTTGGTAATTTCCTGCTCCGAGCGTGGTAGAGAGATGTAGTCGTCTGCGTGCTGCAGGAGGGCATCGAGCACTTGCAATAGTGTCCGTGAGAACAGTGGCTGTGAGATGCCATGCAACTGTCCGACTGTGTGCTGGTAGGTGCCTGTGGCCAGGAAGTGGAGTACAGACACCACCTTCAGTAGGGGTGGGATGGCGGTTGGGCTATCTATCATGCTGACAAGGTCAGCCTGTGTCATGTCCACAATGGCGGCTATGGTGTCCCGGTCCAAACGGTAGAGGGTGTGGATCTGCTCATCAGTGAGGTTGAACGGATGTGCTCGGAGGCGTGGGATTGCGGGCTGCCTGCGTGGTGGTAGTGGCTGTGCTGGCGGCCCTTGCTGGCCCTGCCTTGCCCTCCTCCTCCTCCTGCGTCTCCTCCCTGCGGCCGGTTGTAGTTGGTGTTCGTCTTCTTCTTGGAGTTGGAGTACTTGCAGTGCTATCAGGTCCCCCAGGGCCAACATCGCGAGTCCTGCCGGTAGCATTTCGGAGTGGGTGTGGTTGTGGGAGGAGACTGGGTGTGCTATTTATGTGTTTTCAGGCTGTATGGCCTCCACCTGTGGTGATTCATTCCACCTGTGCAAGCTGCTCTCCCCTTTGGGCGAGCACGTCCCGCACACAACGCTGCAATTCGAGGAATGGCATCTTGCTATTACAATCATGTATTTGTACCCGATGGCAGTGTAACATTGGTTGATATGTTCATTCGGCTATGGTCCCATTGTTTCACATACTATCTTAGCAGTCGCGAACAGACTTGTGAAGGGTCAGTGGAACGTAGTACTCGAGTAACGGTGGACCCTCATGCATCACTGTACCGAGTTTCAACGACGGGCGGGGCGTCCCATTTGTGAGTGAAGGCAGTTGCCATTTTCACACACAGCCGCACTAGATGGATTAATTTGTGATTTCAAGCGGCCACAGATGCCTTTTCGACGTGATGTTGCAAATGAGGAATTCGAAGGGCGGCGCTTTCGGTTTTCAGCTAGCGGCGAGGAGATGCCCACAGGTCTGACTGCAAATATAACGTTCTATTGTTCAATGTCCTTGGGACAGGGGCCATGGCGAGGATGCAATGATTGATATGAATAGTTTGGGATGCGCAATAGCGAAGTGGACGATGAGGCCGGACGTTCCCAAATACATGTTGCTTCACAACACTGGAATTACGGGCTGGGGCACAGTGGATTTTGCAGGCTGCATAACGCACAGACTCAATGGAATTTTCACATGTTATGTGAGTATGGAAACAGGCGTTATCATTACGGGATGAGGGAATGATGAATGGATGCATGGACAGATGATTTGATACAGAGTTTGCCATGTACAGGGCTTCTTGGAATCTGTCCGCCTCCCCTGCGCTATGTGATGCAGGGCTGCCATAGTGGGACCATCGTCTATCTGGCCTTGTTGAGCCCTCCCTGTCTCGACGCGCCTTCAGACACTTGTGTCCATGCACGTTACCAATCCCATCTGATGGATTCTGTTTTAACAGACGCATGCACAGGTACACTCGTTTGTGATGGTGTTTTCACCTCGATATAGATAGTTATGAGTCGCAAGTGGTTTTTGGGTGGTGATGATCCTTTGGAGTGGGCTAGCATGCATATGGCTGTGGATTTGGTGTGATCATTGAAGTGAGTTATTCAAATGTAGTTCTGATGGCCATTCTATTCTTTTTCTATTCATTTGGTTGAAAGGTATCTCCTCCCCTTTTGCCACTGCCATCTGTATGCCACTCCTGCAGATGGATTTTACTCCCGACACCTGCTGCTTCGTGTTAATCAGTGGAGCAGCATTACGATCTTATGGGACGATCGCCAATGGGCCACATGCCCTTACGCAGTACTAGTGGCTAGGAGCAACATTGCGGCCTTTCAGCTGGACTAGTGCCTCCCCATTGGGACGGCCCTGCGGTTCTGGGCGCTTCCATGTTGCCTTTTCGTACGAGAATGTGGCCCTGTGTACCATGAAGGAACAGGGCGTCACACAAGAAGTAGCTGGTCATTTATTGCGGATGCAGCCCACAATGGTGAAATGTGTTTTGGAGTTCATGGCCTAATGGCTTTATGGGCTTGGTGAATTTGTTGTGCATTAAATTTCTATTCTGATATGGGCCGTGTAGCGTTCTTCTTTGCAAGTGATGTGGCATATTCCTATTTGGGGAGCGATGTATTGTGAGGAGATCTGCATTGGGTTCCAGCTTCGGAGTATAGTTGCGTGGTGCTGTGCTGGGCGCGTTTGCCTACGAAGCCCAGTGAGGTCAGGGATAAGGGCTGCCAATATGACTGTTTGAATGATGTCAAGCTCAGGGGCGGGGGATTAGGTTTTGTGTAACAGATGCCGGTCAGCCAGGTGGATTGGTGGATTGATGTGATTTTCGGAATATTGCTGGTCACAGGTGCCTGTGTTTGCGTGCGTTTCTTGGTGGGAGACTGAGGTCATGTCCATTGGAATAGCTTCTGTATTCGTGCCATCTGTGCCCTGCAGCTCCCATTGGCCCCTCTTGGGATTCTTTTGTTCGTTGGCATGCATGGGTGACTTGTACATTTCACTGGTTGCATTGTGTGACTTCATTGCACCTACGGGGAGTTGTGCAATGTGGCCAGGGAGCGGTGTACAGGCATTCAGTGGGGCCGTTTACGGTTGGTTCGCGATGCCGTACTTCTCACCATGGCGGAATGGTACTTTCCGCCGTGCTTGATGGCGTTAGGTGCATGTCCGCTAGGGTCAGAATTCGCGTACCGTTGCGCCATGGTGGTATTTACGGTTTGGCATGGCGCGCGCGTGCGTACTTGGTGTAGTTAGCGTTGGCGTTCACTACGGTGTCGCTAATGGCATCGTACTTTGCGGTGACGGGTCATGATAGCACCGAGCGCTATTCGATGGCGGTATTGCATTTCCGCCATCGTTTTTCGATTTCCGCCAGGGTCGTAATGAGGGCCTGTGTTACCAATGTCTATCATTGCTTTGTCTAGGGTAAGACCATGTGATTTATGAATGGTGACTGCGTATGCAAGAGTTAGAGAAAATTGTTCTCTGTGTACATACATGTCTTTGAAGAGAAGGAATCGAGCTGTTGAGCGTCCTATTCTTTATACTTCTGAAAGTTTGTCAAAGAGAATATTGACAAACTGAACATTGTTGTCACGTTGGTATGTTTGAAAGCCAACAACTGTACCCAGTGCTCCATTAGCTAGTCCTTGGTCCACGTCAAGGTTACGTTTCAGCATTACTCTGCAATTTAAGGATAATTTTAATATCTTTTCCAAGCCTGCTGTGTTTAAGATTGATTTTTCTAAACTATTTAGTCTTGTTGTGGCTTGGTCACACATGGGTAGTGTCATTCCATGTACATCTAGTTTGTCTCTGGCGCTAATTTCCATTATTGGTTGCATTTCTTTACTTAACATTATTTCATTGAATTTGAAACAGCTTGCAAGAGTTGGCATTAAGGCCATACAATTGACATTTTTGTGGGTTAATTGTTCCATAACATCTGTAGCACATGCATTATCACCATAAAGTGCACAAATGTGCCGGGTTTTCAATATTGCTTCTGCTTCTTTAGAAAGTATACCAACTCTGATACTTTTTAAGATGTTGGCATAAGTGAGATCTGCAGATTGGCGCATGTTTTCTGTTAATTCTCTGTATTGGAAATGTTGCCAAAGGTTGACATTTCCAATGCTGCCAACAGTGTTACGGAAGAGTTTGTGTGCTAATGTTTTAAAAATAGGCTCACCTTTTACTGGTGTCAATTGAAGAAGATCTCCGAAAACAATAATGTGTTTTCCTGCAAAGAGCTCTTCATAGTTTGTTTTGAGTACTTCTTGTAATCTGAGGTGAATCAAAGCTGACATTAGGTTGGACACCATGCTCACTTCATCTATTAGTAGCATTTTCATTTGTTTCAATACTCTGCATAGTTCCATTGCAGCTTCTGCAGAAAGTTTGCAATAATCTAATTTGTTTTGGTGTTCTACTGGCAGGAGTAGTAATCGGTGTAAAGTGACACCACCTATGTTGTAGGCAGCTAAACCTGTGGGGGCAGTGACAACAGCTGACAGTTTGTTGTTTGTCAATTGTTGAAGGAACTTACTGATGATTTTGATTAGGAATGTTTTGCCAGAACCAGCTTCGCCAATGACATACAATAGTATAGGTTTGTAATTTTGACAGGTGCATTCTTTGTTTTCATGCTGTACACCATGTGCAATTTCTTTTGTTACTTCTTGAAAAATGCTACGTTGCTCATTGTATAGCTTTGATTGTAGTATAGTTAAGTCTTCTTTATCTTCATACTGACACATGGTGTTTTCTACTTCTATCATAGCTAATTCTGCCTCATTTGTTATTAGTGGGTCTCCCAGTGGTTCTTGGCTTCCTGTGACAGAAGGTTGACTACTGTCAGGAGTGTCCTTGTCTAGTTGGGCCTGGAGTTCCTCTTTGTGTTGATGTTCATTGTGCAACATTGTTTTGTACTGTGCAAAGTTTACATCAGTTATACTGCTTTCATTTGCTTTGAAAGCGTCTTCATATGAGTCATAGTTATCTAGTATTTCTTCTTCTTTTCTCCATGGTTTAAAGTGTTGTAGCAGGGACATGTAATATACTTCTTTATGTTGAGGAGTCTTTAATGACAATTTGATATGATTAATTAAATTTGGTTTGGTGAGTTTTACTAAATTGCCTTCACAGTTTGTCACTTTGTATTTACGGTTTTGTTCATCAGGTATATATTATTTTTGTATGTGTAGTTTTGGGCTATGTGGTATAGACACATGGTTTCCAAAGTGGTACTCCTGTTTGGGTAGTATGTGTCTAATAAATTGTTTTTTAAAATGTCTTGGCTGTTGGGATCATGTTTGGCTATTGTTTCTATATCTTTGTATGATTTTAGAACTCTTTTTCTAGATTTAGCTGGACCAAGACTTAGCCATACTATATTTTCAGATTTACCATACAATGTAGTACCAGTTAATCAATCAGCTGCTTCATAGGATCCACATTCTCTATGGGACAGCATTTTTATGCCCAAGCTGTATCATTTCTGAGACACTGTTTTATCTGATGACAGGTCATTCCAGAGGTCTTGGAGCTCTGTCTTTTCTGATTTGGTTAAGTATGCTGTGACATATTGTGCAACTGCAGTAGAATTGTCTGCAATGTACTGCACATCTATGTTTGCATTCCATAAGTGGGCAATGATTGCATTGTAATCATTGATATATTTTTCTTCTTCTTTTCTTTTTATGCAATATGTATTTTTAGGTGGCTTTAACACTATGTCTAACTAAAGACATGAGGTTGTTCACTTGACCTGTATTTGTAACTGGTCTAGGGAAACCAAATCGGCATTTGGTGTAGTATTTCCCTTTGTTTTTGTATTTGCAACAACAGTATTTGCCACATTTGTGTCTTTGGAATTGTAAAACATTTGCATGAAGATCACTATTTGTGGATTCTGATGGAATTTCACAAGTGACATATTTTTCAATAAACTGTAAAACAGTGGCATCACTGTCTTGACCAAATTTAGGAGCATCGTTAATCCATAAAAGCATGTGGACATGTGGTGCTCCTCTGGCTTGGTATTCTTTTCTCCAAAAGAAGTGTTGCACTTCTCCAAGGGGAGGAACAGTTTTATTACAAATAAAATGTGGTGAAAATATCTTGAAACATTAACAGGATCCTGATAACAAAGTTCTCCAGGTGTTAGCATATCTATGTTTGTTTTGTTTTCATTTGATATGCGTAGGAAAGCATGTAAATCTTCCCATGCATATTCTGCACAACTTAATGTAACAAACCAAGTGGGTGGGCCAAGGTTTCTGATCATACAACATACATTTCCATGACGTCGAAACCAGTTCTCTTTAGTACCACGGATATTTGCTAATAGATTTGTAGGATTTGCTTGTAGAACCTCATATTTTTGTTGAACTTTTTGTAATAATTGTGTAGCTGTCATATTTTGAAAGTGTGATCCTGATTTTAATATGTGTGCAACTCTGTAACATAAAGTTGCTAGTTCACTTTCAAAGAGTAGGTGGAATATGTATTCCACATTTTGTCGAAATCTGGGATCTTCAGAATACATTCGTAATGACCGATATTCTGATGCTGATATTTGAATAGGTCTATCATCGTATCTTCCTCCTTTGCCAGTAGGAAAGAGTAGAGGAAAAGCACGTGGTTCTATACTTTTTTCCCATATGCTGATTGGTGATCCTTTTGTTTGACGCATTTGGTACGTTTCCAGTGCATCTTTTATGGTGTCATTAGAGTGCAATGGATGAATTGTATAATGGTCTAAAGTGTTTGATATTGTAGCAGGACCTAGGAGCTCAAATTGACCATCTTCTTGTGTCTCTTGAATTATTTCATTTGTATCTTTCAAGTTTTCTTCAATATTAATTTCTTTGTAATATTCATTATTCTCTTTAAGATAATGCAGGGCTTCTCTTTATGTAAATCTACCAGTTGTTGCCAAATTGTTTTGTCTTTTGTAGGTACTCCATTTACCAAGATAATTAAAGATTGTTGCAGTGGATGTTGCACTCCTAGAGTGTGCACATTTTCTTTTAGATCTAATGGTAAATACACTACTTTTCAACGAATACCTTTAACTAATTCAGAGGGAGGTAATTTTGCAGTTTTTATTTGAAGGCGTATTATTGCTTGGAATGGGTGCACTGTTTGAATTATGATGCTCTCATATAAATTAAGTTGTTGAAGGGGTTTTGGTATTGGATATAATTCCAAGTTATTTGTGATAGCACGTGAAGGAGTTTTGTTGTTGTCAAGTTTTGTAGTGCATTAACTGCAAAGTATTATGGGGTCAGTTATTTTGTATTTGTTTTCTGCTATAAGGTAGAGAGCTAATTCAAACCATTTAGAATCTTCATTGTCTTCTATTTTGTATGATAGGTCTACAGTTTTTGTGTTACTTTTATAAAAAGTTCTGCAGCAACATACACACACGTGGTTTGGTACTTCGGCTGAAGTACTTTCAAATTTTAGTATTTCTTTTTTGCATGTGTGTAGTGAAAGGTTGCCATGTGCAGAATTGTTATGAAGTTGGTTTACAGCTAATTCATCTTGTAAGTGCGTTTCACTTCCAAAATATTTTGTCTGGATATAGTTGATTTCTTCTAGTAGGTCTTTTGCTGTACCATGTAGAAGAATGTTATTTAAATTGGCTAGTGCTAAAGCAGGACTTTTAGCATAGTACAGTTTATAAACTAGATTTCTTATACTTGCATGATGTGTTGATATCCTTTTGATATAATGGAAGGTTGTTTTGCAAGTAGGTCCTGTAATGCAGGCCAATGAATGTCCTTGTAGTCCTGTGTACTTGCGTACTGGACAAGCATCAATATTTTGCAGTAGTTTAATTTTGATTTTGTCTTTGCTTTTCACATATTGATTGAGGAATTGGCGCAAAGACTTGAACATTTTTTTGGGAATGTTACACATTGACGTGCATGGCCATTTGTACACTAGATGTCCTGATTCAGTTGAATGGAGGGGTAAATCTACGTTTTCAGGGCATATTTTTGTAAAGAGCACTTCTTGTTCCATTATGGTATTATTAACTTTTTCATAACCTCGACCACTGCTATGTATGGCAATTGTATTTGTTTGCTTTTGTTTGTACGCTTCTTCATTAAAGTATGGTTCTGTGCTTGTAGTGTGACTCCATTCACCTCCACAGATATTTAAGAAGTTATTTCTGTTGACATTTCGTTTATTGAGAAGTCTTTTTTGTAATTTAGTTATTAGTTTTGTTAGTGGTTTCATTCTGTTTAACACCAAAATAAATAACTTTCTTTTGAGAAGAGTTGCACTGTCTATCAACGCTTCTAAGATTACTTTCCTACGATAGGTTTGAAGTGTTGAACCTGGTTTCTCTCCTGTTTTTATAAGATTTTGAAGGACTTTGTGACGGAACATTTTGGCTAAAATACTTTTCTTGGTATGCTTACTTTGTACTATATCAATATTTATAGAAGAAGTTTTATTTGTAGTGATAGTTGATTTTCTGTTAATTGTTTTTTGGGTTGTTTTACTTTTTGATAGAGGAGGCAAAGTTTTTGTACTAGAAACTTCTTCTGTTTCACTACATGAATGTATTAGCTGTTGTGTTTCAACTTTTTTTTTACAAATTCTGCTATAGATGGATGTTTATGTTGGAGACTTTTCTTTTCATTTGCTCTACTTCTGTGTTCCTTTCTACAGAGTTGCTTTTTGGTAAGCATTCCTTAGGGTCTGTTGAAAGAAATACAGAAGGTTTGGGTTGGGGTGTTCTGCAGTGCATGTGTGTTGTGTGCATGAGTGTTTGAGTAAGATGATAAAGATGTATGTAATGGTGTGTGATTGTGCATTGGGAAGTACAACTACTAAGGATGGGTATTCTTGAATTAATGTGTTACTAAACTGGGGTTCAGATGACAGAAAAAAGTAAGCCAGTGGTGTGGAGAAATATAAATAGTATATCTAAAGCTATATAATGAAAACAGTTGTTTGTTCTACAACATCTAAATTCTAGCGGCTGAGTTGAGTAATTTGTGTGTCAAAAAATAGGAATTTGTGGGCCATTCTGCCAGTAAATCACTGTTTAAGACGGGGGATTTCTGGTCAGAATGGTGCAGAATCTCTATTTTTAGGCACAGAAATAGCATGAATTAACCTTTCAGTGT
The DNA here is from genome assembly GCF_040938575.1 of Ambystoma mexicanum. NCBI lineage: Eukaryota > Metazoa > Chordata > Amphibia > Caudata > Ambystomatidae > Ambystoma > Ambystoma mexicanum. The sequence continues at coordinate 213,784,109 of NC_090931.1, forward strand.
GTTTGAGTAATAATTCAAATATTATGGTAACATTCTACTTACTTTTTTTCTAAAATGAGCAGTTTGCTTCTTAGTTGTTCTTTGTACTTCAAATTCGGCTGCCTCTCTTCAGGAGAATGGTCTTCACTGCAATTGTAAAAGAAAGAAATTAGTAATTTGGTTTGTATATAGCACTGTTTTTAATTTAGACATAGATTTTTTTTAATTGAAATGCTCAGCGCCTTCCTCAAAACCATTAAAACTATCTTATGACTAACTGTAGGAAAGAAAATATCTTTACTATGGCTTGTGAAATTCATAATGTACCACTGTATACCACTATTCCTGTAACTAAGCTTTTCCACGTAATAGTGAGTCAATGTCATAGCCTGCTTTTCCACGTAATAGTGAGTCAATGTCATAGCCTGCTTGTCCTATATAAATATAAGTAATTATATAAATTAAAAAAATTAAAACCAATTATGTGTTTGTACAAATATTATCGTTTGAGATTTGATCATAGAGTGTGCATGTAATTTTGTTTGATTATATGTAGTCTATATATTTTATTTCAAAAATGTTAGTTTAACATTATTTGCGTGTGTGTTTGTGTGTATATGAAGAAATTAAACGGTATAAAGGTTTGTAAGTCACAGTTCATTTTAGGACAATGAAAAAATGATTGTAGATTCATTTTACAGATTATATATACAAGGTAAAAGTCGGTTAGAAAATGTGCTTGTGTACTGTATATAAAATATGCATACCTGTACTTTGTGTTCATGCATATGGATATGGACGAAGCTGCAAGTAGAAATCTTGGAGACTTGTATAGTATTTCTCGTAGATCGTGCTTGCCAATGGTATGAGACTTGTACTCCGATAGATTCACTGTACATTTGCAGTGCTGACTATGATGATGTAGTTACATGTAGAGGTCTTGGATTTGATTGGTGGATGGTCATGTGATTTCTTAGCTACATCCAATGAGGGAATGGCACAGGGAGTGAAGTGGAAATGGCAGAAGGGCTGTCCATGTTATTATATGTTTGCGGACATGGCGGTAGTTCTAGGACACCGCGTATTACATCCGGGGAATTTGGGGTGGGGAGACATGCAAATGAGATTGAATGTAGCAAGGGATTGGTCAGTAAAGTTTAGTGAGTGTGTTGTGCTAGGAGAGGTTTTCTCAGATATTATTTTTGCTGAGAGAAGAACAGATAGCTATGGCTGAGTGTTTCAAAAAACAGATTGTGTGGATTTTGGGAGACTCTTGGATACATTGGTTGAAGGTGCATGCAGAAAGCTGTGGAGTATCTATAGATCTTGGATTTGCAAATGTGGAAGTGCACTGGCATGTAGTGTGTGGAATGAAGTGGTTGGACTTGCTACCTCTCTGTGCAACTTTGAAGATAGAAGAACATCCAGACATAATTGTAATTCATTGCGGAGGGAGCCGTTTAGGACATGTGTCTGGAATTTCTTTGCAATTTGCAATGAAAGAAGGACTTCAGGAGATCATGGACATGTTTCCAAACTCCAAAGTAATTTTTTCACGGATTGCGCAGAGACAAATGTGGCTTTGTTCTTTCTCATGTGGTCCACAAATGGAGAAAGCAAGGTGTAATGTTAATAAGGCTATTTGTGCCTTCCTAAGAGATTTTGGCATGTCCTCTTTTCACAATGAAAATATTATGTTTCGTAGTACATACATTTTTCGCAGAGATGGAGTCCATCTTACTTATGCTGGCAATCAGATTTTTCTGAGAAATGTACAAAATGCATTGCGACCTTTTTTTGAAATACAGCATCCATTTTGAAGTAGGTGTTAAGTATTTATAATTTTTGACATACAAACACCTCCCAAAGGCTCTTTTCAGAGCCACCACTTCCTCCCAGAGAAAAATGCAATGGTTACAATAGGGTAGTACCCCAATTTTTTTTATGTTCGCGAACTGTCCGCAGACTTTCAAGAAATACAAAGGGCCCTGCTTTATTTATCTTCACTTCTATTTTTTAACTGTGAAAGGCAGCTCTGAAAAGAGCCTTATTTTTTTGATTTTTGTTATTTTGTATTTTTTTTGTTTTTTTATACACGACACACTAGAAGAGGAGGGGAATGGAGGGTAAAGGGGGGGACACCAACCACGGGGATAAGAAAGGGCGAGCTGAGAGAGGAAGACTCCGAAGTCGCTCCCCCCTGCAGAGTACTGTGTCACAGTACATACATAGAACTGTGACCGTCGAAAGGTAAGGGTCATCAGAATTCTGTATGGCCTGTGAGGCAGATTGAGGAAGACGCTGTCCCACAGAGGTGTTCCTTGTGGTGACAGGATCAGAAACGGAGGATGAAGTAGAGGCAATCAACCTATCACGCTCTTCGCAAGGTACAACCTGGTGAATGGCCCCAGTGTGGAATGAGTTGAGGTGTCGCTTCATGGTAGTGGTCCCAAAGCTGTACGAACCATGCCTCCTGCGACTGAGAACCATTTTGCACTCATTGCAGGTGAAACGGTTCGCACGAGCCTTAGGACCATTCCCATGAACGGTAAACAACTGCCACACCCAAGACTCACGTCTAGTGCGGGTAGTAGGGATTTCCTCTACCTCATTCTCATCATCCTGTTCTTCCTCCTCTGCATCCTCACTCCTGTTCCCCTCTTCAGGCCCTTGGGAAGCTGGTGGTGGTGGAGGGGGTGGGGGTGGTGCTGAAGGATGTGAAGCACCAGCTGGCAGTTCTGCAGCCAGGGATGCCATGTCGATAGGGTGGAATCAGCAAGTTGCTGGAGAAATAGCTGTGCTCTGAAGAATAGCCAGAAACACAATGAGAATAAGCTCTAGGGCGTGGTCTTTGTGCTTGTACGCGGTTCATGGACATGCGCATGGTCCGCGGACAGATCGAACACAAAAAAGGGTTCAAAAAGTTTCAAAAGGTACGTAGAAACTCAGGATTACTATGTGGGACTTGTGCCATGATGAGTTTTTATGTAAAAATATTGTGGATTATTCGAAAATGTACTTTTAAATTGTTCGGGGACACGAACAGTGTCCACATTCAGAACACGCGATCAGCATGGGCACGGTCACATGATCCCTTCGCGAACAGGTCCGCGAAGGAAGCTCCTGTCCGCAGGACACCAAATGCACGGACATTTGTTTGCGCATGCGCGTTGATGTTCTATGGACAGTGTTCGGGTCCTGAATTAATTAAAAGTGTGTCACACATCAAACAAACATTTCCGGACATCGCGTATGTTCTAGAACAGTTTAAACTTGCTAGCGAACACTACGGACAGATATAGTGTTCTTAAGGACACTTCCATTTTCGTTTGATTACGAACTTTTTAGGAAATCAATTGTGTTCTTGGAACATTTAACATGCTAGCGAACATTACGGACAGGTATAGTGTTCTTTAGGACACCTCCATTTTCGTTTAATTACAAACATTTCAGGACACCAACTGGGTTCTTAGAACAGTTTGAACTTGCTAGCAAACAGTACGGACAGGTATAGTGTTCTTTAGGACACCTCTATTTTCGTTTAATTACGAACATTTCAGGACACCGCTTGTGTTCTTAGAACAGTTTCAACTTGCTAGCGAACAGTACGGACAGGTATAGTGTTCTTTAGGACACCTCCATTTTCGTTTAATTACGAACATTTCAGGACACCGCTTGTGTTCTTTGAACAGTTTCAACTTGGTAGCGAACTGTACGGACAGGTATAGTGTTCTTTATTAGGACACCTCCATTTTAGTTTAATTACGAACATTTCAGGACACCAATTGGGTTCTTAGAACAGTTTCAACTTTCTAGCGAACAATACGGACAGGTATAGTGTTCTTCAGGACACCTCCATTTTCGTTTATTTACGAACATTTCAGGACACCGCTTGTGTTCTTAGAACAGTTTCAACTTAGTAGCGAACAGTATGGACAGGTATAGTGTTCTTTATTAGGACACCTCCATTTTTGTTTAATTACGAACATTTCAGGACACCAATTGGGTTCTTAGAACAGTTTCAACTTGCTAGCCAACAATACGGACAGGTATAGTGTTCTTCAGGACACCTCCATTTTTGTTTATTTACGAACATTTCAGAACACCCGCGCTGTCCGCGGACATCTACATTGTTTTTAAAAAAATAAAAAATGGGAAGTAATTACAACACAATATACAAATGTAACTTTATTTCACATATATTAATAATTTATGACAGAGAAGGTGAGGCAGACATAGAAACAAAAACAGGAGAATTAGGGGTTTCAACATGATTGATATCAGGTGAAGAAGGGATGGAAGTTTCATCAAAATGTTTAGGATTATGGAGAGGGTTTGGGGATAATTGACTGGGATATGGTGAGGGGGGACAAGTACATGTGGGACAATGGTGTGAGGTTTTTGATTTAAAATGATCCTCAACAAAAGTTTTCAAATTATTAAAATTGCTCAATAATAAATCCATTTTTTCTTTTAAGCTGTCAAGTGTGTTTTCCATAACAGTTTCTTCAGACATATTTTCTATTTTGGTATGCTCTGTACAAAAAGAAATATATATGTTAAATATATATACAATAATAACACTTAAATGGTTTATATTGTAAAGTGTGTACCATTAGCTTCACTATTTTCTGACATTTCGTCATGTGGGAAGTGCTCCTCTAGCCATTCCAGAGTACTAGACATTTCTGTGAGAAAAAAAAAATATATACATATATATATACATATAATACAGAAAGTTTATAAAGATATGAGTAAAATGATGTACACTTACTAATTCAGGTAAGATATGTTCTGAGTAGTCTGTATGTCTGGTCTTGGTCTTAGTTGTGGAGTGTCTGTGAGGTAATTATGTTGGAAGCCTATTTCATCTTCTCTTGGTATATTCCATTTTAGAATATATTGTATTTAAATGAATGGTTAGTGTGGTATATATATGGGTTACATTTCTTATGTATTACTACATATAATATGTATGTGTACTACTTTGTGAATTTTTGAAATGTTATCATGTTGTAATATAACAAAGAAACATGCTCCCCCCCCCAGACTTTTTAGGTACTGGTACTGTTGTCCGAATATGTCCGCGGACATCAAAAATGTTTGCGGACATTACATTCAGTAGAAGTGGTTCAGTATGTTCCATATTACATGTACATAAAGTCAAAGTTACTATTGTTAAGCTTTGCTACTAAAAACCTATGAAATTCAGTTAGAAAACTTTGTTAAAGGGACATTATGGTTAAGTTGTGCTACTAAAAACCTATGAAATTCAGTGAAAAAAACTTTGTTAAAGGTACGTTATGGTTAAGTTGTGCTACTAAAAACCTATGAAATTCAGTGAAAAGAACTTTGTTAAAGGGACGTTATGGTTAATTTGCGCTACTAAAAACCTATGAAATTCAGTGAACAAAACTTTGTTAAAGGGGTGTTATGGTTAAGTTGTGCTACTAAAAACCTATGAAATTCAGTGAAAAAACTTTGTTAAAGGGTCGTTATTGTTCCAAGTAAAACCGACAAACCCTTGAAATTCGCCAGTTATGGTAAGCTAAGCAACGATAACTCGCGCCACCACCGTGCACTGCTAAGACTAACACCCAGGACATCAAAGATTACATCACAAATGTCATTGATGACATCACTGATGACATCACATGTGCATTTATCTTTCATGAAAAGTCTGTATAAGGATTTCTTATTGTAATTTTAATTATAAAAAGTGTCAAGGATCATTGCAATAAATATCAAGTGCTAATTCGTCCATCCAGTATACTAAGGTGCTCATGTAGAAACATAGGTATTGTGTGCAGCATACATGATGGTGGTGCAATATTCATAAACTTGCCATGTTGAATAGTGAAATGATAACTGTTTTCTTATTAGACTTTTGCATACTGCGAAACATGTGATAAATAGATAATAAAACCCACTTACTACATAATTGCATTATTATAGACAAAACACAAAGAGACAACACCACATACAAATATGAGTATATACAAGGAAATTGAAGTAAGAAAAAAAAAACAGCAGTAGTAGCAAAAAGTGTTAATAACCGAACAGATTACCTTTATGCAAAGAAATGATTGCTCTGTTTCAAACATGCTACTTACCCTATATATAGATATATATCACATAATGTGCCTGGACTCTAAGGAAAGTAGTGTGAATACAAGATATAAAAATAGGAACATATACAGGGAAAGTACAGTAATAAAAAACAACAGAACTATCAGAAAGTGCTGACAACTCTACTGATTATTTTAATGCACAGAAAGGATTGCTGTCTTTCAAGCTTGTGTCTTCCCCTATGTATATGTTTCATAAGATATGACTGGCCCCTAAGGGAATTATTGTAAGAACATACTTGAAGGATAAGTCTACAAATATACTACCTTTTCCAATTTGAATTCCTGACTGTTACTGAAGAAAACCATGTGGCCTAGATATGTCAGTAAAGGAAAAAAGGGGGAGCCAGACATGTGATGTCATCAGTGATGTCATCAATGACATTTGTGATGTCATCTTTGATGTCCTGTGTGTTACTCTTAGCAGTGCACGGTGGTGGTGCAAGTTATGGTTGCTTAGCTTACCATAACTGGCGAATTTCAAGGGTTTTTCGGTTTTACTTGGAACCATAACGTCCCTTTAACAAAGTTTTTTCACTGAATATATATATATATATATATATATATATATATATATATATATATATATATATATATATATATATATATTCAGTGAAAAAACTTTGTTAAAGGGACGTTCTAGTTAAGTTGCGCTACTAAAAACCTATGAAATTCAGTGAAAAAAACTTTGTTAAAGGGACGTTATGGTTCCAAGTAAAACCGAAAAACCCTTGAAATTCGCCAGTTATGGTAAGCTAAGCAACCATAACTCGTGCCACCACCGTGCACTGCTAAGACTAACACCCACAGCATCAAAGATGACATCACAAATGTCATTGATGACATCAGTGATGACATCACATATGCATGTACTTTTCATGAAATATGTGTACAAGAGATTCTTATTATAATGTTGCGAAAAAAGTGTCAAGGATCATTGCAATAAATATCATAACCTAATTAGTGCATTGAACGATGCATTGATATAAATAGCATGCTATTATGGGGTTCTATCTAGTATACTAAGCTACTCATGTAGAAACATAGCATTGTGTGCAGCGTACAAGATGAAGGTATAATATTCGTAATGTTAATATGTTGAATAATGAAATGATAATTGCTTTCTTAATAGATTTTTGTGTACTGTGAAATAATAATAATAAGTAGGTAATAAAACTCATGTATTACATAATTGCATTACTATAGACAAAACACAAAGAGACAAGAACACATACCAATATGGGTATATACAGGGAAAGTGAAGTTAGCAAAAAAGCACAAGTAGTAGCAGAAACAATTCATAAATTAACTGATCATTTTCATGCAAATAAATGATTGCTCGGTTTCAAAGCTGCTATTTACCCTATGTATATGTATCACTTGATGTGATTGGACCCTAAGGAAAGTAGTGTGAGTACAATGTATACAAATATGACCATATACAGGGAAAGTACAGCCATAAAAAAAACAACAGAACTATCAGAAAGTGCTGATAAGTCTATTGATTATATTTGTGCACAAAAAGGATTGCTGTCTTTCAAGCTTGTGTCTTCCCGTATGTATATGTTTCATATGATGTGACTGGACTCTAAGGGAATTACTGTAATAACCTACTTTTTATTTATTTATTTATTTATTCGGATTTATTTAAAGCGCACGTCAGCCCGGGGGCATCGTGGCGCTTTTACATGAAGACATACATAATCTGGTTACAGTGGAAGGAAGATGGTTACAAAGCAATTTTCATTACAAGACACATTTTGTATCAGACGTATGCGAGCTAGTGTGGGTGAAGGAACGATGAAGTTACTTGAATAGAGCTGTTTTGAGAGATTTGCGAAAGGAATACAGAGATGGTTCTGCTCTGAGTGAGTTGGGGAGGGCATTCCAGAGCTTAGGTGCTATGTGTGGGAAGTCAATGCCGCCAGCTTTGGCTCTTTTTACAGTGGGTACTCGGAGTTGGTTGGCATGATGGCTTCTTCTGGGACAGATGGAAGAGTTCTTTGTTATAGTTTCAGATAGCTAGGGGGGTGCTGTGTGATTGATGCACTTGTGTGTGAGAGTGAGGATTTTAAATACTTGAAGGATACGTCTACAAATAAAATAACATTTTTAGTTTCTGACTGTTACTTAAGAAAACCATGTGGCCTAGATATGTCAGCAAAAGAAAAAAGAGTGAGCCAGACATATGATGTCATCAGTGATATCATCAATGACATTTGTGATGTCATCTTTTATGTTGTGGGTGTTATTCTTAGCAGTGCACGGTGGTGGCGCGAGTTATGGTTGCTTATCTTACCATAACTGCCAAATTTCAAGGGTTTTTTGGTTTTACTTGGAACCATAAAGTCCCTTTAACAAAGTTTTTTTCACTGAATTTCATAGGTTTTTAGTAGCGCAACTTAACCATAACGTCCCTTTAACAACGTTTTTTTACTGAATTTCATAGGTTTTTAGTAGCGCAATTTAACCATAACGTCCCTTTAACAAATGTTTTCATTGAATATATATATATATATATATATCGAAGAAGAAGAGGAAAATGAACCGCACTCTCCGCAGTAAAAATGAACAAAGAATGCCCAATTTCCAAACGGAAAAAGCACAGCGCACAACACTGAAGAGGTCATAAAAAAAGTGTTTAATGTTGCACAAATAGATTTGTTTAAAATAAACAAAAAATTACAAAATATAGCTGGAACAGTAGCAAAAACAGAGGCAGGACGCCTGTCAAAACGGCCCGCACACAACGCGTTTCACACTCAGTGCTTGGTCACGTGAAAAGACAAGGGACTAAGACATCTTAATAGTTGTTTACCAATATAGTCCTTTAACTATGTCCATGAAACTCAAAGGAGTGCCTAGGCAGATGGAAAGGGCAGCGGCCATGATGGAATGAAGTGCTGTAATAAAACACCAACAATCAAACAGCACATAAACAATTGAAAGCGCTGAAAACAAGATCATGGGAACAGCAAAATAAAAAGGCTGCAATGTACATATTCCATAACAGGCAACACTGTAAATCCACTATCAGTAGTAACAGCCAAGCAGTGTATATAGGAACACATAATTCCAAATGGAGGCGCAATGTATTAAATAGCCACATGAAAAAACGAATGGCATAAGTCTTGATCCTCTTCAAAAAAGGTATGAATTTGTAATTCAATTTAACTGGAGATAAAGTGCAAATGCAAGATGTTGTAGCAGCAAAATAGAAGTGCAAAAATTGCAAAGTGCATACACAGGCAATATTGGCAACAAGATAATGTGCAAATTAAAGTGCAAATAATGCAGAGTGCATATGCATATGATAATAGCAGCAAGGTAATGTGCAAAAATGCAAAGCCACAGTCACAGTAAAATTACATATACAAAAGAAAGTTTGAACATTCTGGCTGATGGAATAAAATGCAATTGCATACATTTGTAACAACATAATAAAATACAAGTACAATGGTTGAAAGATAAAGAAATACAAAATATAGTAATCTGGCCCCAATTGAGAGATGAAATAAAGTGCAATTGAATAACAGTATAATACTGTGCAAACATGCCGGGCCTAGAATGCAGAATGTCAGCATCATTAGAAACTATCTAACAGCCTTAATATTGTGCAAATGTACAGGAACCAGAACAACAACAATAAAATTGCATAAAATGACAAAGTCCATGACTGACCAATTAAGAAGAAAAGATGTAAAAACATTATGTATACCTAGGGATCAAGAACCTAACATGGGCTATAGAAAAAGGGATTAGCTACTATATAACCAATGTCAATAAATAGTAGTTAATACTGATAGAATACTAAAAAGCCATGATCCACTACAGCACTACTGACACAAGAAAGGCCGAGTTACATGGACAAGAGAAAGAAGAATAAAAGAAAAATAAACAAGGACAATGAAGAGGCTCTAGTCCCCAAGGGTCGTGCTACAGCAAGAAAAATATTTTTTTTTGTTAGTCGAACATAAGCAATCTGGACACTAAAACACCAATAAAATAAGGTGTAAAGTAATACAGACAGGCCAAGGATATAATATATTGGGAGAGAAAATTACCAATAGAGGAAACCTATACAAAAACAACAAATGCTGAAGAAGAAATAACATAAACATAAACCAAAACATCCAAATTAGGTCCCCAAAAATGTATAACGCTCCTCATCAAGATTATGTCCAAAGGGAAACTTGGTATCAAGATCCAAGATAAAACGTGTTTCCAATTGTCTCAATTTTAAGACACGGTCTCCACCCCTAGGATGGATGGGAATATGTGCAACCGCAAAAAAGGCAAGCAAATTAACATCATTCTCATGCTCTTGTTGGAAGTGTTTGGCCATGGGGTACGCGGGGTCCAAGTTTTTAATGGCCCTAAGATGCTGGAGAATTCTGAGCTTAAGCTTGCAGGTAGTGCTCCCCACGTACCACTTCTTACATGGACACGAGAGAACATAAACAACAAAAGTAGTGTCACAGTTAATGGAATGATTGATGACTTGATTGCATTTAGTAATCGGATGTAAAAAAGATTTACAAGGGATGGCATGCGCACATGCTTTACATTTGGCACATTTGGTAAAACCAATAGGGGACACCGCCAGCCAATTTGAAGAGGGAGGACTAGGAACACTGGGAGACAAAAAACTGGAGACAAGCTTATCTTTGAGTGAAGGTACTCTTTTGTACGTGATGGTAGGACGTTTAGAGAGTAAAGGGCATAAATCTTTATCTAAGATCAACACACGCCAGTGTCGTTCAATGATCTTACGGACACTGTGAGAAGCATTGTCAAAGGAGACAATGAGTCTAGGTTCATCATCTGCTAAGGACTTATTAGCTTTAGTGCCATACAATAATTTGTCCCTAGACAGTCCTCGGGCTTTAATGTAGGCCATTTCAATGATACGTTTGTTGTACCCTTGTTGCAGAAAATCAAGGGCCATGTGAGCACAATGATGATCAAAAGATGCCAAATCAGTACAATTCCGACGGTAACGGATAAATTCACCGTACGGAATGCTTCTTTTGCACGGTACTGGATGGCAGCTAGTAGCATGCAGTGGTAAACCAGTATTTGAGGGTTTCTTGTGTAAGACAGTGTGGAAGCCAGCTGTATCTAAAGTAACTACCACATCAAGGTAAATCACCTCGGTGGTGCTATGACATTCTGTAAAGCATAAATTGCTTACATTGGTGTTAATGCTTCTCACAAACAACTGCCAATCAGTTTCGCTACCCTTCCAAATAACAAAGATGTCATCAATGTAACGCCACCATGCCACAATTTGAGTTGGAAAACTAGATGCAAGCAAATCGCATAAAAATGTAGCCTCCCACCAACCCATAGTCAGATTTGCATATGATGGCGCAAAGGTACTACCCATAGCAGTTCCCCTAACTTGTCGGTAATAGGCACCATCAAACAAAAAAACATTGTTGGTAAGGCAAAAAAGCAACATCTCCAGGATCATCAAACTATGTCCATGATGATTCAATGAACGTGTTTCCATAAAGAATTGACAGGCGTGTATTCCTACTTGATGGTCAATGGATGTATAAAGGGAAACAACATCAAGAGTAGCCAAAAGAAGGCCCTCTTCCCAGGGGGTGTCATTAATATGTTGTAGAAAATCCCTAGTGTCCTGCAAATAAGAAGGTAGAACAGAAACAAAAGAAAACAAAGTCTCATCGATAAATTGAGCCAGATGTTCAAGGAGGGAACCACATAAAGTAACAATGGGTCTCCCGGGAGGGTGGATGAGAGATTTATGTGTTTTAGGTAAGAAATAAATGGTGGGAATGGTATAGCAAGAGGGAACAAGAAACTTAACAAAGTCCTCTTCCAAGAGTCCAATATCAACCCACTTGGCACAAAGAGCATGGAGTTCCAATTGAATATCAGGGAAAGGATTCTTGGCTAATTTGGTATAGCATAGCCGATCCCTTAATTGACGATTGGCTTCGGTGACATAATGGACTCGGTCTTGAATCACAATATTCGACCCCTTGTCAGCTTGCTTGATAACAATATTAAGCAGTTGTTAAAGTTCGCTTATAGCCTTGAGTTGTGACGCAGTGAGATTGTATTTGCCTTTATCCGTGCTCATACGTAATTTTCTAAGATCACTAACACAGAGATCATAGAAAGCTTCCAAGCAGCCACCCAAAGGAAACTGGGCATTAAATTTAGATTTATCCTTAAGTCTTGTGCGTACATCCCAGTTAGGGTTGATGTCAAAATCTGTAAGGTCAGCATTGTTGGAATCGAACTGTGAATCTTCAAGACTAGCCAGATTCATGAGCACTGGAATATCCGAGATCTGAAGGTCAGTACGGCCAGTCCGAGGGACCGAGGGGGCGGAAGGCTTACGAACCTTGGGATTGATACTAAAGAATTTCTTCAGTTTTATCTTATGGAAAAATGTATCAAGGTCCAGACGAGCTTGAACGTAATCAAAGGCCTTAGTGGGACAAAAGTTAAGACCGAGTGAGAGGACAGAAGTTTGAGATTTGGTAAGTACATGAGAGGACAGATTGATGATTTGACATAGCTTCATGGTGTTGGTAGTTATTTTTTGGCTCCAGAGCGCGTTGATCTGCTCTCTTGATTTGCGCCCGAGCCGTTTCCCACGCCGGCCTCGGCGAGTCCTTTTCGGGATTTCTGTCCCTTGCCTCTTGATTTGCTTTGACCTCTGCCACGTTTTTGATTTTTCCCGTCCTGACAAAATAACCGCATCTCGTCTAAAAAATGTAACTTAGCCACTGGCTCGTCAATTTCAGAGGCGGAAACATCCGATTCGGATGATATGGTGCCAAGATCACCGGACGCGGTAAGAACAGGTTTGGTGGCTGGATTTTTTCGTAAAGAGTCAAAACGTTTGGCGACGGTAAATATCCTTCCGGTCTCGTAGTCAATTTTGTCCCTTATAAACTTGCGGTGTTTGCGCTGTTTAATATCCTCTTCGTATATAATCAAAGCCTCATCAATTTTTGTACGTAACTGTTTGCCCTCCTCTGTACTGGGAACTAACTTCAGTTCAGTTTCCCTTTTGTCCAATTCTTTGAGAGCCATTGCTCTATCAGATTTAGCGTACTTAACCAGAATGGTAAGAAAACGGGCAGAACAATCCTTACTTGCATCCCCCCATTCTTGAAGCATAAGAGGATCTTGATCCTCGAACGAGGGCATTGTCAGAATACGAAGTCCTCTAGGTACACGCCCTATGTCCAAGTAATTCTGAAGCGAGTGCTCCTCCCACCATTTAGAGATTTCTTTTTTGCGTAGCTTCTCAATGTCTTTAAGTAGAGAGATTTCAATACTGTAATTAGGATTAGTCTTTTTTGCCCCCCTGGTGAGCAGAACAGGGGGCATCTCCTGTTGTTCAGAGAACAAATCCTTGGCCTGAATAAGACGAGCTGCTGCCCAGGCGTCCTGCATGTTGAGCCACTGTATCCAAGCTATTGCAAAAAATAATGCAAAAACAGAGACCTAAAATGTATAAGCTAACATGTGCTGAAATAAGGGCAAAGAGTCAAAAACTGCGGTATGCCAAATCATTACCCATAGGCAATATGGAATGGCAGGCAAAGAAGGCCAGTGTAGGACAAAAAACCATACAATCCCATTCGTGGTGAAAGACAAAGGAGTAAAGCAAGCACATGAGGGAAAGCACCTACCTTGGAACCGAGATCCACGCGTCCTCCGGCACGTTTCACCCACGTTATATATTACACGCCCACGGTAATGGCCGTGTAGTTATGGTTAAGTTGCTGTTTCCATAGGAAGAGCACTTTTTGGGTGGCTTATAACTCCGCTCCCCCTGGACGAATCCTCACTAAACAATGCAAAGTATATGGGCCACTCTGAATTCTTTTGCAAAGTTTGGTGATGTTTGGTCCAGGGGGGGAGTTATAGGGGGGGTCCCAAAACATCATTTTTTTCCCATAGTCTGAATGGGGGAAAAACTTTGCGCACGCCTCCAGGCCAAACCGCTGGATGGATTTTCACCAAATTTGCGGCAGGGGCAGGGGCTTGGTCCCAAAAGCATGCTTTTGTAAATTTGGTGACAATCCGTCCAGTAGTTTCCTTTAAAACGATCAAAAAGTTTGTCTAAAAAAATTAGTGATATCTATGTCCGCTCCACGGTCACACTTACCTGTTCGCTCCGCGGCCAAGATACCGATTGGCTAAAGGGCTGGCGTCATGATCGCGGACACGCGACGTCACCGCCGATTGGCTGCAGTGAGCCGTGTTCTGCGTCAGATTGTTTGGATGCGCCCGACATCTTGGATCCGCCGACAGCGCAGTGACGACCAGTGGCAAAATGCTATTTCGGAAACTGTTTTGGTGTGTCAGAATGCTTGGGGAGGTTCAGAGAGTAAGAGATGGGTGAAAAACTGTATTTGTTCAGGCGGTAGATGTTAATGATGTATTCCCTATGCCCGCCTTGTTCGGGATGTTTGTAAGTACAGAAAATGAGGGGTCTCATAAGGCTAGTACTTCAGTCCGTGCTGTGCACAGGCAACTTGAAACTGTTCTAAGGACACGCGTGGTGTTAGCGAACATTGAAATTGAGTATATGCAGTAGTTACATTTTTTTGTTCTATGGGTGTGCTATTGATTTATACCCCGCCATGGGTGTGACATGCTGTGGTGGTTGTGGCCAGGGCCTAGGGTCTTGGGTGCATGGCCGTAGGCCGTATGCCGTAGGCCATACTTCCAAGACTCTAGGCCCTGGCTACAACCACCGCAGCATGTCACAGCAATGGATACACCTGTAGTATTGCTTATCGATCAGATGGTTGTGGGGAGTGTGTAAATTCTTGGGTGCATGGCCAAAGGCCAGGCTCCCAAGAACAAAGTTATAAGCACTGGAGTTATAAGCCACTTGAAATATCTATGGCCTTACACTCAAGACTCTAGCCTCTGGCCACAACTACTGCAGCATAGTACAGCTATAGGTAAATCCGTAGTATCAAGCATCATACAGGTGGTTGTGGGGAGATCCTAGCATCTTGGGTGCATGGCCGAAGGCCATGCTCCCAAGAACAAAGTTATAAGCTCTGAAGTTATAAGCCAATATGGGTTTTATATAGTGCAGTGGTTGTGGGCAGGACGTAGACTTTTGGGTGCATGTCTGCAGCTGTAGGCCATACACCCAAGAGTGTACACCCTGCCCACAACCACAACCACTGCAGCATATCACATTCATATCACATTCATAATTCACACCCATACAATCGATTATGTATCTGGTAGGTGTGGGCAGGGCCTAGAGTCCTGGGTATAAATTGAGTACAGGGTACAAATGTATAATGTTTCATTCTATGGGTGTGCTAATGATTTATAAGCGACCATGGGTGTAATATGCTGCGGTGGTTGTGGCCAGGGCCTAGAGTCTTGGGTGCATGGCCGTAGGCCATACTTCTAAGACTCTAGGCCCTGGCCACAACCACCACAGCATGTCACAGCAGTGTATACACCTGTAGTATTGCTTACCGAAGGCCATGCACCCAAGAACAAAGTTATAAGCACTGGAGTTATAAGCCACTATGGGTTTTATATACTGGACACCCATACATTCAAAATTCTATGGCCTTACGCCCAAGACTCTAGCCTCTGGCAACAACTACTGCAGCCTATTACAGCTATAGGCACACCTGTAGTATCAAACATCATTCAGGTGGTTGTGGGGAGGGCCTAGCGTCTTGGCTGCATGGCCAAAGGCCATGCACCCACAGCCAACTTCATACGTAGTGAAGTTAGAAGCTACAATGGGTGCGATATGCTGTGGTTGTTCTGGCCAGGACCGAGAGTCTTGCCATGCAGCCAAGACTGAAGTCATAAGCAGTGAGGTTATAAGTGAGCATGGGTGTGCTGTGGTTCAGTGGTTGTGTGCACGACCTAGAGTCTTAGGTGCATGGCTACAGACCATGCACCCAAGAGTAAACTTATAAGTAGTGAAATTACAAGCACCATGGTTTTGATATGCTGCGATGGTTGTGGGTAGGACCTATAGTCTTGGTTGCTTGGCCGCAGGGTGTAGGTGGCAGGTTATACATCCAAGATGCTAGGTCCTACCTACAGCCACTGCACCATATAAATGCCATTGATTAGACATGTAGAATTGAATATGTATGACATGAGTGCAATTATACTTACTGTTTACTTTGTTGAGAATTCATATATGTCTTACATGACTTTAGGACTTGGCAGAAATATCCTTTTTTAAATTTCTGTGATAAAAGAAAAGAGCATGTTAGTGTTTGTATTTTATGAAGACTTATTACATTTTACAATAGTCATTGTAGCTTTTTTTTTTTACCCTCATATTTAGTATACAAACCAGTGTACTGTGCATTTTGCTCAGTTTCTGTGTTTGTTTTTCAAATCCTTGGGTCTGGGGGAAAAAAAATCCTTGTCGGATTAAAAAAACCTTCCTTTGCTATGCTACAAACTATTTCTTTGTTTTCTTTGAGTGTTTCCTTGTTGTTTCTGATTAATGTTATGTCTGTTGGCTTGTTGCAGATTTTTAAAAACAGTTAGATACCTGTTGGCGTATTCTAACTGTGCATTTTTTGTTACGGATCTGTGGTATTCATTTATCTGTGTGGTTGTTATACACTCTTGGGAAGTTAGATACCTGTTGGCGTATTCAAACTGTTTATAGTCTTTTTCTTGAATTTTTGGTAATATTGAAGTACACATTAGTTATTAAATTTTGGCTTTAAGAAGATTAAATATGCATTTGTAAGATTAGCTGCAATCTCTGCTTTAGAGTAATGGTGCTATCATTACATTCGAACCATCCACATTTCTTTTTAATGTATGGAGTGTAGTGACCTGCATTGGTTGTAGCTCCTGCGTGGTAGATTATACCTATTGTTGTAAAGGTTTTCTTTCCAAGTGACACTTGACCATGTGTGAATCCAGTCAGCTTTTAGTTGTTTTTGGTACCATCTGCATTATAACGTAGAAGCATAAGTATTATGTAGTTACTATGTGTTTGTATAGGTAAGGTGGAGCGATTATCTGAATTACACATAGTGCATAATCTGCCATGGTTTGCAGTCTGTACAAGTTGCTGAAATGGAATTGATTCACAATTAGGTATGGATACATACACAAATCGCTCATTTGGGATTTGTTCCTGTATCACATGGTTACAGAGAGTGCATGTATGTTTCCACATGTATGAAATCTGGAAGATTTCATTTATAGGTATGTTTTTGTTTTCCAGTACTTGTAGTAAGTACATTAGAAATTCTTGTGGATCTTCTTGTGAGTTTATAGTGAATCTCACGATTCCAGCACAGTAGTCCAATTCTTGTCGCATTCCGTGAACACTGTACGTGTTGTCAGGATTGTTTGTTGCGTTTCTATGAAGGACTAACATTTGTAAACCCAATTGGTCTGTACTGTGTAAGTAAATATTGTCAACAATTGGTGGCAATTGAAATAGAATATTCATTGCTACATTTGCATAGCAATTTACACCGGTTTCATTTGAAAATTTGAATGGACCAGCTAGTTCTGTCTCTGAGTGCTTTTTTCTGAGTTTCTGTTCCTTCTTTGAAGAATTACCTGATTTACTTTCCCTAATAGGTACTTCTTTGCTTGTGGTAATTGATGAAGTTTTAGCTTCTTTTATTTTCTTTGAAGGATTTTCCATCAGATTCTGTTGCATTTCTGCTTGAATTAGTTTTCTTTTACCACGTTTTTCTTTTTGTGGAACAGGATATGGTTTCAGGTGGGGTGTACAGTGAACGCAGTCTATTGTATTCTAAAATGCAAGGAATATCAGTGTTCAGTTTACTTGCATCAAAGTTGATTAGAAATAGACCGTCAAGTGTACTTAAGCGTGATAGTGCTACGTAGCTCATGCCTTCTTTAAAGACTGTGTTTCCTATATCTATCAATGCTTTGTCTAGGGTAAGACCTTGGGATTTATGAATGGTGACTGCATATGCAAGAGTTAGAGAAAATTGTTCTCTATGTACATACATGTCTTTGAAGAGAAGGAATCGAGAAGTTGAGTGCCCTATCCTTTTCACTTCTGAAAGTTTGTCAAAGCCAATATTGACAAACTGAATGTTGTTGTCATGTGGGTATGTTTGAAAGCCATCAACTGTACCCAGTGCCTCATTAACTAGCCCCTGCTCCATGTCAAGGTTACGTTTAAGCATTACTCTACAATTTAAGGATAATTTTAATATTTTTTCCAACCCAGCTGTGTTGGAGATTGAATTTTCTAAGGTATTTAGCCTTGTTGTGGCTTGCTCACACATGGGTAATGTCATACCATGTACGGCTAGTTTGTCTGTGGCACAAATTTCCATTATTGGTTGCATTTCTTTTTTTAACATTGTTTCATTGAATTTGAAACAGCTTGCTAGAGTTGGCATTAAGGCCATACAATTGACATTTGTGTGCGCTAATTGTTCCATAACATCAGTAGCACATGCGTTATCGCCATAAAGTGCATGAATGAGCCGGTTTTTCAATATTGCTTGTGCTTCTTGAGATAGTACACCAACTCTAATACTTTTTCAAATGTTGGCGTAAGTGAGATCGGCAGATTGCTGTATGTTTTCTGTTAATTCTCTGTACTGAAAATGTTGCCAAAGATTGACATTTCATATGCTGCCAACAGTTTTATGGCACAGCTTGTGTCCTAAGGTTTTAAAAATAGGTTCACCTTTCACTGGTGTCAATTGTAGAAGATCTCCGAAAACGATAATGTGTTTCCCTGCAAAGAGTTGTTCGTAGTTTGTTTTAAGTACTTCTTCCAATCTGAGGTGAATCAAAGCCAACATTTGGTTGGAGACCATGCTCACTTCATCTATTAGTAGCATTTTCATTTGTTTTAATACTCTGCGTAGTTCCATTGCAGCTTCTGCAGAAAGTTTGTAATAGTCTAATTTGTTTTGGTGTTTTACTGGAAGGAGTATTAATCGGTGTAAAGTGACACCGCCTATGTTGTAGGCAGCTAAACCTGTGGGGGCAGTTACAACAGCTGACAGTTTGTTGTTTGTCAATTGTTGAAGGAACTTGCTGATGATTTTGATTAAGAATGTTTTACCTGACCCAGCTTCACCACTGACGTATAGCAGTATAGGTTTGTAATTTTGGCAGGTACATTCTTTATTTTCGTGTTGTACACCGTGTGCAATTTGTTTTGTTACTTCTTCAAAAATGGTGCGCTGATCTTTGTTAAGTTTTGCTTATAGTACAAGTCTTCTATATCTTCTTCATAGTGACACATGGTGTTTTCCACTTCTGTTATAGCTAATTGTGCCTCGTTTGCTATTAGTGGCTGTCCTAGTGGTTCTTGGCTTCCTGTTACAGAAGATTGACTACTGTCGGAAGTGTCCTTATCTAGTTGGGCCTGAAGTTCTTCTTTGTGTTGCTGTTCATTGTGCATCATTGTTTTGTACTGCGTAAAGTTCCCATCTGTGATAGCACTTTCATTTGCTTTGAAAGCATCTTCATAACAGTCATAGTAATTTAGTACTTCTTCCTCTTTTCTCCATGGTTTAAAAAGTTGTAGCAGAGACATGTAATATAGCTCTTTCTGTTGAGGAGTTTTTAATGACAATTTGACATGATTGATTAAGCTTTGTTTGGTAAGTTTCACTAAGCTGCCTTCACAATCTGTCACTCTATAACTACCTTTGCTTTCAGTGGGTTTTATATTATTTTTGTATGCAAAGTTTTGATCTATGTGGTATAGACACATGCTTTCCAAAGTGGTTCTCCTGTTCAGATAGTATGTGTCCAGTAAATTGTTTTTTAAAATGTCTTGGCTGTTGGGATCATTTCTGCCCATTGTTTCTATGTCCTCATATGATTTCAGAACTCTTTTTCTAGATTTAGCAGGACCAAGACTTAGCCATACTATGTTGTCTGATTTTAGATACAAAGCAGTACCGGTTAAACGATCTGCCGCTTCATAGGCGCCACAGACTCTATGAGAGAGCATGTTTATGCCTAGCCTGTACAATTTCTGAGATAGTGTTTTGTCTGATGATAGGTAATTCCAGAGGTCTTGAAGCTCTGTTTTTTCTGCTTTTATTAAGTAGGCTGTAACATATTGTGCAGCTGCAGTGGAATTGTCTGCAATGTACTGCACATCAATGTTGGCATTCCATAAGAGGGCAATGATTGCATTGTAATCATTGATATATTTTGATTCTTCTGTTCTTTTTATGTAATATGTGTTCTTATGTGATTTACCTTTAACACTATGTCAAACTGAAGACATGAAGTTGTTCACTTCACCTTTTTCTGTAACTGGTCTAGGGAAACCAAAGCTGCATTTGGTGTAGCATTTCCCTTTGCTTTTGTATTTGTGACAACAATATTGGCCACATTTGTGTCTTTGAAATTGTAAAATCTGTCCATACAGGTCACTATGTGTCCGTTGTGAAGGGATTTCACAAGTGACATATTTTTGGATGAACTTCAAAACAGTGGCATCACTGTCGTGACCATATTTAGGTGCACCTTTGATCCATAAAAGCATGTGAATATGTGGTGCTCCTCTCGCTTGGTATTCTTTTCTCCAAAAGAATTGTTGCACTTCTCCAAGGGGAGGAACAGTTTTATTCCAAATAAAGTGTAGCATAGCAATGAAACGATGACGGAAATATCTTGCCACATTAACTGGATCTAGAGAGCAAAGTTCTCCAGGTGTTAATATATCTATATTGGTTTTGTTGTTGTTTGATATGCGTAGGAACTCATGTAAATCTTCCCATGCATATTCTGCAGAACTTAGTGTAACAAACCAAGTTGGTGGTCCAAGGTTTCTGATCATACATTGTACATCCCTGTGCCGTCGGAACCAGTATTCTTTTGTACCACGCATGTTTGCAAACAGATTTGTTATACTTGATTGTAAAACCTCATCTTTTTCTTGTAATTTTTGTATTAATTGCGTAGCTGACATATTTTGAAAGTGGGTTCCAGATTTCAAAATGTGTGCAACTCCGTAACATAGGGTCACTTTCAAAGAGTAGGTGGAATATGTAGTCCACATTTTGTCTAAATCTGAGATCTTGCAAATACATTTGTAATGAGCGGCATTCTGATGCCGTAATCTGAGTGGGTCTATCATCGTATCTTCCACCTTTGCCAGTAGGAAACAGCAGTGGAACAGCACGTGCTTCTATACTTTTTTCCCATATGCTCAATGGTGACCCTTTGGTTTGTCGCATTTGGTAGGTTTCTAGTGCATCATCTATGCTTTCATTGGAATGCAATGGATGAATTGTGTAATGGTCTAAAAGAGTGGATACTGCAGCAGAATCCAGAAGTTCAAATTGACCAGTTTCTGATGACTCTTTAATTATTTCAGTTGTTTCCCTTAAGCTTTCTTCAATATTTATTTCTTTGTAGTATTTGTTATTGTCTTTCAGATATTGCAAGGCTAGTGTAACTTTATGTAAGTCCACCAGTTGTTGCCAAATCTTTCTGTCTTTTGTTGGTACACCATTTAACAAGACAATTAAAGAATGCTCTATTGGACTTGCACTCCTAGAGTGTGTACATTCTTGGTCAGATCTAATGCAAATAAACTACTTTGTCACAAATGCCTTTCACCAATTCAGAGGGAGGTAATTTTGCTGTTTTTGGTTGAAGGCGTATTATTGCTTGAAATGGGTGAACTGTTTGAATTATGATGCTCTCATACAAATTGAGTTGTTGCAGGGGTTTTGGTAGTGGGTACAATTCCAAATGATTTGTGATAGCACGTGAAGGAGCTTGGTTGTTGTCCAGTTTTGTAGTGCAGTAACTGCAACATATTAGGGGTTCACTTATTTGGCATTTCTTTTCTGCTAAAAGGTAGAGAGCTAATTCAAACCATTTGGAATCTTCATTGTCTTCTATATTGTATGTTACGTCTATATTTTTTGTGTTCCTTTTGTAAAACGTTCTGCGGCAACACACACACACATGGTTTGGTACTTCAGCCGATGCACTTTTACATTTTAGTATTTCTTTTTTGTATGTGTGTAATGGAAGGTTACTATGTGCAGAATTGTTGCTAGTCTGTTCTAAAACTATTGCATTTTGTAAGTGGGTTTCACTTCCAAAATATTTTCTCTGGATATGGTCGATTTCTTCTTGTAGGTATTTGGGTGTACCATGCAGAAAAGTGTTATTTAAATTGGCTAATTCTAAAGCTGGACTTTTAGCATAGTACATTTTATACACTAGATTTCTTACGTTTGAATGATGTACTGATATCCTTTTGAAATCATGGAAGGTGCTTTTGCAAATAGGTCCTGAAATGCAGGCTAATGAATGTCCTTGTAGTCCTGTGTATTTGCACACTGCACATATATCCATATTTTGCAGCACTTTCGTTTTAATTTTGTCTTTAACTTTCACATACTGATTGATGAACTGACGTAAAGATTTGAAAGATTTGTTAGGAATGTCACACATTGACGTGCACTGCTATTTGTATACTGGACGGTCTGGTTCAGTCAAATCGAGAGGTAATTCTGAGTTTTCAGGGAATACTTTTCTAAGCAGTGTTTCTTGTTCCATGATGGTATTATAGATTTTTTTCATACCCTCATCACTGCTATGGATGGCAATTGTGTTTGTTTGATTTTGTTTGTATGCTTCTTCATTAAAATATGGTTCTGTGGTTGTGTGTGACTCCATTCACCTCCACAAATATTTCAGAAGTTATTTTTGTTGACATTCCGTTTATTGATAAGTTTCTTTTGTGGTTTAGTACTTAGTTTTGTTAGTGGTTTCATTATATTTAACACCAATATAAATAACTTCCTTTTGAGAAGGATTGCACTGTCTACGAGAGCTTGTAGGATTAATTTTCTACGGTAGGTTTTAAGGGTTGAGGATGATTTCGGTCCTCTTCTTATTAGATTCTGAAGGACTGTGTGGTGAAACATTTTTGAAAAAATACTTTTTTTATTACTATGGTTTCTTGTTACTATATCAGGATTAATAGGAGCATTGTTAGCAGTACTGGTAGCCAGTTTTTTGTAAAGCATTTTGTGTTTCGTGCCACATTTTGATAGAGGAGGCAAAGTTTTGTAGTTGAAGCTTCCGTTGTTTTGCTAAACGACTGTATTAGCTGTTTTGTTCCAACATTCTCCACTAAGTCTGCTAAAGAAGGATGCTTACTTTGGACACTTTTATTTTCATTTGCTCTATTTCTGTGTTCCTTTCTACGGACTTGCTTTTTGGTAGGCATTCTTTGGGGTCTGTTGATAAAAAAGAAGGCTTGTTTGGTCTGTTATACAATGAATGTGTACTGTGTGCATGCGTGCATGAGTTTGATGGGGAAGCTCTTTGTGGTGGTGTGTGAATGTGCATTGGGCTGTTACAATGAGTTGGGAAGGCTATTTTTTCTGTTTGTATACTACTACACTGTGCTTCAGATGAGAGTACAAAGTGAGCTAGTGGTGAGGAGAAGCATTAATAGTAAACGTAATGGTATAAAATTGAAACAGCTATTTGTTTTCTAGTACTAACATTCTAAGGCTTCTGCATGTTATTTTAGTTCCAAAAACACAGGGATTTGTGAGCCATTCTGCCTGTTATTCTTTGTTTAATAAATGGGAATTTGTGGATAGAATGGTTCAGAAATCAATATTTGTTTTGGTGCGCAAATTAAATAAATAACCCACAGAGGAACAGTAAGAATATAAAGGTAGTACTGTACTTACTTTTTTTGCGGAATGACCAGGTTTCTTCGGATATGTCGTTTGCAGTGTAGATGCTGTTGATTTTCAGGAGAGTAGTCTTCACTGCGATTGTAAAAAGAAGAAGTTAGTAACTCTGTGTGTTTAAAGCAGTGATGTTACTGTACATGTTAATTTTGCATCTTTCGTCAGAGTATTCTCCTTTGATATCTCAACACAGTGCATTTGTGCATTTTACTTCACTATGTGCTGCAGTATATTAGTTGAACGTGATTCGCAAATGAGTACAATTTTTAGTTTATGAAACTGCCTTGTTTTTTTTTAAGCTCTGTTGTCCATAGCAGAGAGGTTTGTAAGTGATAGGTCATTATAGTAGATGGGAAAAATTTGACTACTTTCATATTATAAGTACGAATCCGAAAAAATCGGGACACCATCAGAGGGAGATGTCACCAAAGCAATCGGGAGCGTTTATTTTTCTCATACGATAGCATTAATGTAGGCGGTACACAGTAAAAAATGATGACATTTTCTAATGGAAAATCGAGTTTCGCGCTAAATAGGGAGGGTTGTTAAGTATGTTTAGGTTATGCGGGAGACAGTAAGAAGTAGTGCGGTTTGTCAATGAAAAATCGTAAGTCTTGCACTTAAGGGGGAGAGTTGGTATGTATTGGCTATGCAGATTTAGTGGCATTAATTTGTTTAAATGAAATCATAAGGGTTGCACATGTTCTCTGATTAAAATATGCATACCTGCACTTTATACTCATGCATGTGTGCATGCATGGAGCTGTACGTAGAAATCTGTGACATTTGCACAGTAGTTTTTTGAAGTAGGTGCTTTGCAATGATATGCGACTTGCATTCAGAGTGATCAATAGTACATTTGAAGTGCAACATTTTTATGACGAAGTTAGATGTAGAGATGTTGAATGTGATTGGTGGATGGTTGTGTGACTGCTTAGCTGTGTCCAATGAGTGAATGGATTTGCGAGTGATATGGAAAGGATAGAAGGACTGGCTAAGAGTTACGTGCAGCACATACACAGCACTTGTCCACGGGTAGGGCGTGCCACATACGGGGTTCTACAGTAAATCCAGCATGGAAAGGGGACTGTAGGCATCAGCCAATCAGATGTTCACATTGTTCTTTTGCGTCAAAAGACGGTGCGTGTACTGAAGATGGCAGAGGTGGGGAGAGTCAGGGTTTTGGTGCTTGGAGATATTTTTGTCCATGGTTTAAAGCACTATTCTGTAAATAGGCATGTGGCCCACAATTTCAATGTGAGAGGAGTGGAGGTGGCGTGGAGCGCTGAGACTGATCGCAATGTTGCGGCTATTCTCCAAGTTTGCAGAGACATGCGTAGGATGACCAGTCCCCATGTGGTACTTTTGCACTACGGTGCTTGCCATTTGGGCTTCGTGAGTTCACGTACTTTGTTGGAAGATTTGGAACAGTTGGTGCAAGCAATCATTAACATCTTTCCAACTGTGAAAGTATTTTTTTCTGGCTAACTCCCTAGAGGAAAATAGGACAACAGTTCTGTTTTCTGTCCTGATCAAAGTATTAGAAGGTGCAACATCAATCGCGGCATGCGTGCTTTCATGTTACGAGCTGGTTTGTTTTTCTGCAGCCATGAGAACATTGTTCCCAGTAATGCGGCTTATTTTGAAGCAGATGGTGCTGCGTTATCTACTTTGGGAAATGCCATGTTCTTTTGGAATGTAAGGCTTTCTTTGGAGAAGGTTCTGTAATGATTGTAAGAGTAAAGTAAGAAGAAAAAATATTTTTTTAAAAACAAAATAACAGGTGTCTGTAAGGCATCTGCCCAAAAAACAAACAAAAAGACATCTCTTTCAGAGCCCACCTTAAAGGGGAAAAGCAGAATAATATTTAAATGTACTGTCGTCATGCTCTGATCCTCTACGTGTCCGCGGACATGGCGGTAGTCTGCAGGCAGCGCGTATTACCAACCGGGATTCTGGGGTGGAGATGCATGCAAATGAGAATGTACGAAGGTAGGGATTGGTCAGTAAAGTTCAGTGGGTGTGTTCTGAACAGAGAAATTTAGTCTGAACGTCTTTTCCCTGACACGAGACCAGACAAACATGGCTCTGTTTGCTCGAAAACAGATTATCTGGATTTTGGGAGACTCATGGATACATTGGTTGAAGGTGCATGCAGAAAGTTGTGGTCTATCTGCAGATATTGGATTTCCTCATGTGGAAGTGCACTGGCATGGCGTGCGTGGAATGAGGTGGCTGGACTTGGTACCTCTCTGTGCTACTTTACAGACAGAAGGTCATCCTGATATGCTTATCATTCATTGCAGAGGAAACAGTTTAGGACATGTCTCTGGAATTTCTTTGCAATTTGCAATGAAGGAAGGTCTTGCGAGGGTCGTGGACATGTTTCCAAATTGCCAAATAGTGTTTTCCCGTATTGCACAAAGACAAATATGGCTGCATTCTTCTGCATTTGGTCCACAAATGGAGAAAGCGAGGTGCAATGTCAATAAGGCTGTTTGTGCCTTTTTAAGAGATGTTGGCATGTCCTCATTCCACAATGAAAACCTTTTGTTTTGCAGCACTTTCATTTTTCACAGAGATGGAGTCCATCTCACATATGCTGGCAATCAGATTTTTCTTTGCAATGTACAAAATGCATTGTGACCTTTTTTGGATTCATAGTCAACTATTTGACAATCTGTTTTTTCGAATCCACAGTTTTTGAAACACACAAAACAACACAAAAAGGCTCTTTTTAGAGCCACCACTTACTCGCAGCGAAAGGTGCATTGGTTTTGCTCCGCTTGCACCCTCTATTTTTGTGCGACCTACGACTGTTCGTGGACTTTTTGAAAAATGCGCGGGTGCCTCCAACGGTCACTTCATAGTTCTATTGTTAAACTGAGAAAGGCGACTCTGAAAAGAGCCTATTTTGTAATTTTTGTTGTTTTCCAGTTTATTGCTTTACAGCACATGACACACTTGGAGTGGAGGGCAAAGGGGGGTAAGGAAGGGACACCAGCCATGGGGATAAGAAAGGGCAGGTGGATAGAGAATGATGTAGGGTGGGCTTTAGTTAGGTAAGGGGCAGATCCTTCTGGTGCTCCATGACCGTAGCCTCAAAAGCACTTCGAAGACTCTCCCCCCTACAGAGTACTGCGTCGCAGTACATACACAATATTGTGACCCTCGAAAGGTAAGGGTCAACAGCATCCCAAATGGCTTGTGAGGCAGCTGGAGTGATGCGCTCCCCAACAGGAGTGTCTCTTGTGGTGAGAGGATCGGACACGAGGATGCTGTGGAGGAACTCAATCTACTATGTTCTTCACATGGCACCACCTTGCGAATGTCCGCACTGTGGAACGAAGTTAGGTGTCGCTTCATGGGTGTCGTACCAAAGCTGTACGCACCAGGTCTCCTGCGACTCAGCACCAACTTGCACTGGTTACACCTGACCTGGTTCGCATGTGCTTTTGGTACGTTCCCAAAAACGGTAAACAACCGCCACACCCACGACTCCCGGAGAGTGCTTGTAGTGCGGAGTTCCTCCACTTCATTCTCTTCTTCCTCTTTTTCCTCGCTCTCTACATCCTCACCCGTATTTCCCTCTGTAGGCCTTTGGGGAGGTGGTGGTGGTGGAGGGTTTGGGGGTGGTGCTGAGGCTAATGGGGCAACAGTAGCCATGGATGCCATAAGGAGTAGTCGGCTAATGTTCGCTACAGCAGTAAAGGCAGCACAACTCAATCTGCTATAGCCAGAAGCACAATGAAGATGAACTCAGGGGTGTGGCCATTTGTAGGTGTGGAGGGGTGCGGCTCGTGACCATATTGATCACTCAAAAACATTGCAAACATTCTAAACAATACTTTCAAAGGTAGGCCCATTGTATGGGCCATGTGAAATGGTGATTTTATACTGTAAAATAATTTCCCATGTTTGTATAAATTCTTTTGAAATGTTGCAGAAGCAGACAAACTGCGCAAATTAGTCCACACGCTCAGCGTGGGTGCGGTCACATGATGACGTCGTGAACACATCCCCGAGGTAAATGGGTGCCCGCTGGACAGCAAATGCAGAGTAACGGACGTGTGTGTTCTACGGACAGTGTTCCGGTCCTGAAACAAATTAAAAGTGCATTACAAGTGACACGGACAGTTACGGACAGGCGCGATGTTCGCTGTACTTATGGGTGTTGTGCGCATGTGCGTACATGATCTGCTGACTGTACGGCCAGGTACAGTGTCATTAGGACACCTCCATTTTGTTTGACTACGGACATGCCAGCCACCGTGCCTGTTCTACAGACAGTTCCATCTTGGCTACGGACGGTACGGACAGGTACAGTGTGCTTAGGACACTCCCATTTTGTTCATTTACAGACATCCCGGACACCTGGTGTGTTCTAAGAAAATGTTTTATCTTGTTTGTGAGTGGTACGGAGAGGTATAATATCCTTAGGATGCCCCATTCTGTTCATTTACGCACAACTTGAACAGCTGGTGCGTTCTAAGATCAGTTCCATCTTGGTTGCGATTGGTACGGATTGGTGTATTGCCGTTAGAAAATCCATATTCTATTGCTTATGGCCAGCTCGAACAGGCGCGCTGTCCGCAGACATTTTAATTCTTTTTTAAAAATGTTTTGCCTCAAACCCTTCCACTACAACTAACATTAAAAAAAAATGTCAATACACACACACACATCAATCAAGAGAAATACAGGGGGAAGCAGATACTGAAACGAATATAGGGGAATTAGGGTTTAACACGGGCTAGTTGTGAGGGGATGATTTGTGAGGGAATGAAGGGATGGATGTTTCATCAAAACGTTTATTTTCTTCTTGAAGGTTTGGGGATGGTTCACTAGGAAATAGAGAAGGGGGGCAGGTACAGGTGGGACAGTGATATCGTATTTTCCCTCTCACACATTCCTCCACAAATTGCCTTAAACTGTTAAAATTGTCATTTAGTATGTCCAGTTTCACTTCTATCCTTTTCCGCCTGTCTTCCTCTGTGTCCTTTGTTGGCCTTTCTTCTTTTTGTACCTGGTCTGTTAAAAAGAATATATATATATATATATATATATATATATATATATATATATATATATATATATATATATATATATATCTTTATATATCTATATATATATATATATTTATATATGTTAAATGCCCATAAAATACAGACCATTAATTTGCTTATGCAGAGTAGTGTGTACCATTATTATCGCTATCTTCTGACATTTCCCCATGCGGAAAATTCTCCTCCAGCCATTCCAAAGTACTGCACATTTCTGTGTCAAAACAACAGAGATACATTATTTTTTCTGCCCCTCATACAAAAAAAGTACACACACATATAAGAAAAATGAAGTTCACTTACTATTTTCTTGTAATTTGTCTTTGTTGTGCTGTGTGCGTCTACTGTCGCTCCTGGCTGCACAGTTTCTGTGAGGTAATTACGATGGAGGCATACCTTTTTTTGTTATGGTATAATCCATTTCATTCTACATGGTCATTAAAAGCATGGTTAATGTTTCAGACGTTTAGGTTCATTTATTTATTTATTAGTATTTAAAATGTCTTTATGTTTTCTTTTTCAAAGTTGTGGATTTTTATATAAAACAATAGTGCAATTTTAGATACCCCCTGACTGTTTGGGTAGTGTTGACCTCATCAGCGCCCGTCCGCAGACAGGCGCTCAGTCCGTGCCTTTCAAATATCATTAGCGAGGGGGTTCAGTATGTTCTATATTACATGTATATAAAGTAAGGAAATTATCATACATATTTCCCAAAATCACATGATGAAAGTGTATATTCAATAAAAAACTTTATTAACAAGATGTTATGATTAAGTTCCCCTTCTAAAAACCCTTAAAATTCACTAAAAAAACTTTGTTAAGGGGACATTATGGTTAAGTTTCCCTACTAAAAACCGTAAAATTCACTAAAAAAAAATGTGTTAATAAGGGGACATTATGGTTAAGTTGCACTACTAAAAACCTGTGAAATTCACTAAAAAAACTTTACAAACATGACATTATGGTTCAAAGTAAAACCGAAAAGCCCCTGAAATTCGCCAGTTATGGTAGGCTAAGCAACCATATCTGCCCGCACCACTGTGCACTGCTAACCCTAACAGCCAGGACATGAAAGATGGCATCACAAATGTCATTGATGACATCACTGATGATATCACACGTGTAGCCCCTTTGTTTTTGTTCAATGCCATATATATATATATATATGCAAATTTAACAATGGGGTGGTGGGAGCAATTTGTAGTTTGGGTTCCCCCCAATAGCCACCATACGGACAAAGTTGTCCTTTGGTTGCGCTATATAGACGATCTATTTGTAATTTGGGATGGAACAACTGAAGAATGGTTGGAGTTTGTGAAATCACTTAATGTCAATGAATACAACTTGCAGTTCACTGAGTGCCACAGCAAGACTGCTATCGTGTATTTAGATATTCTTGTAACTGTGGCACCAGATGGACTAGTTACTGAACTTTATCGCAAACCCACCAGCTCCAATACTCCTCTGCATGCAAAAAGTAGTCATCCCACAGCCCTCAAGTGGAGCATCCCCTACGGCGAATTTATCCGTATCAGGAGGAACTGTTCACAACTAGACACTTATGATAAGATATGCAGAGATATGGCCCAGAAATTTCTACAAAGAGGTTACCCTAAAAAAGTACTGGAAAGAGCGTACATTAAAGCGCGGCAAAAGGATCGCTCCGCTTTACTGATGTCTGAAACTCAGATAGAGAGTGCAAAGGAGGAAACAGATACTCGACTAATTTTGACATTCAGTAAAGCTTCCAAACATATTCGCCACATTATACACAAACATTGGCATGTACTCAAACAAGACGAACATTTGAGGAGTATTCTGGGTCCAAATGTTAATATTATATTCAGACGTTCAACTTCATTGAAGGATAATCTAGTATCCAGTTACATGAGTCCGAAAACCCTACAAAGTACCTCGAGCTGGTTAAATGCCAACTTAAAAGGCTTCCAAAATTGTGCAAAGTGTAAAGCTTGTAAATTTGCCAGAAACATCAAAAATTACCTACATCCAGTTCTACAAAGAAATGTGACCATAAAATCCAGGATCACATGTGAAACAGAATATGTTGTGTATGTGCTCACATGCTCATGTGACAAATGGTATGTGGGGAGTACAATCGGCAAATTGAAACTTCGAATATTGCAACATATAAGAGCTATCAAAAATGTCGATCCTACATACCCTATGGCTTTGCATTTCCAAGAGAAGCAAGGAGGCAAACTGGAAGGTTTTGAATACTTTGGCATATATACAGTTCCAAAAACAGCTAGAGGCGGCAATCGAGAACTCTCCCTCAGACAATCTGAAACCAGATACATTTTAGACTTCGAGACTAAGAAACCCAAAGGCCACAACCTAGATGAAGAATTGTATACCTTTCTAGGCACATAATAATTTTTCTTAGTTGATATTATAACTTTTCTTCGTACAGAATTCAAAGAGGACCTCAATCTCTCTGGATTTTATGGTTGGCCCTGCTCTTCAATAAGAACTTAATCTGCAGAGATTATATTGATAATCATTATAGTATGCCTAAATTTTCCTCCTCTTCCCCTTCCCCCCCCCTTTTTTTTTCCCACATACGGATAAGTTTGGTTTGACAAATACAAGTTTACATGTGGTTGTCATGGAGAAATGTTTTTCACTAGTGTTAAGGATAGAAGGTCTATCAATTGAAGAAACTTTTTCATATTATATAAAAGCATTGAATGCATTTTAGACCAATTTTTCTTTTTCTATTCCCTTTTTGTTATTTTTTCAATTTTAACATCTTTTCACATTCTTTTTCTTGTTCCTTATTGGGTAAACACAGAATAGCTAACAGTCGATAATCCTGTTCCATTGCTTCAAGGTATGGTTTTAGTATTGTGCTCTTATAGTCAAAATGCTATTTTTTATTAGCGAGTATTAACTACGAGATAAATGTAAAGCATTAATCATTTTATTGATTTCTGTATTGGGAGGCTGACTATGAAGCTGCTAATGCACATTGCACTTTACCAACAACTGACACTTTATCAATAGCTGTTGAACATTGCAGATTTGCACAGTTATTCATAACGTTTGCACTAGCACTTTAACAACAAATTATTTTCATACTGCAGATTTGCATAGCTGATATACATAAGTATTTTAAAGAGTTAATCCCAATATATGTAAACCACAGCTAACAAAAATGAGATGCACTAAGCACTCGAGCAATAGCTGTTGAACATTGCAGATTTGCAGTTATTCATAACGTTTGCACTAGCACTTTAACAACAAATTATTTTCATACTGCAGATTTGCACAGCTGATATACATAAGAACTTTAAAGAGTTAATCCCAATACATGTAAACCACAGCTAACAAAAATGAGATGCACTAAGCACTCCATTTTCAACATTTGAGCATACCCATATATACACCCAAAAAAAAAAAAAACCCTAACTGTGAAGACTTGTATATAACAAAGGTCACAATAGGTTAACTTAAAACACGGACACAAATTGAAAATGGGCATTTATTATAAAGCTCAATATAATTGTGTGACGTTTGCAAATGTATTGTGCCGTACATTATGATTTATGTAGTAACCATGGCACCACAGTTATGCCCTATATGTTACACTGGTTTGTTTAAACAGTGAAAATTGTTAGAGCAATTTGCATACTTGTTGCACTCTAGATTTAAAATGCAATGAATGGCAGAGAAAATGTAATTTTAAATATGGCCGCCGCTTTTGACTAGGAAATTATGTGTCACACAATACGACTCTCTACCCCAAAATCATAGAGAAACTGTTAGTCTGTAAGTCCATTTTCTGTGTTTTTTACCCTCAACGTGAACAAGCGGTTTGTTGCCGCGAAACGCGTCGTTGTTTTCGTGTCTCTTTCTCTGTCCTGGACATTATAATTATTAAAGTTTATTTCGTGCCTGTAACATCCTGGCTTCCTGACTCTGTGTTTGGAAAGGACTGCTTAAATTCAAACCTCTTCCTGGAGTGCCATCCATTTTTCTTGTACCTCGGTACGGGGATTCTTTTGGATATATATATATATATTCAGTAAAAAAAAACTTTGTTAAAGGGAAGTTATGGTTCAAAGTAAAACCGAAAAACCCTTGACATTCGCTAGTTATTGTAAGCTAAGCAACCATAACTCGCGCCACCTACGTGCATTGCTAAGACTAACGATGACATCACTGATGACATCACATGTGCATGTGCTTTTCATGAAAAGTCTGCACAAGGGAGTCTTATTATAATGTTGATAAAAAAAAACTGTTAAGGATCATTGGAATAGATGACATGAGCTATGTGGTGCATTAAGAAATGCATTGACATAAATATCATTCTATTATGAAGTTCTTTACAGTATAATAATGTACTCATGCATAAACATAAGCTTTGTGTGCAGCATACATGATGGAGGTGCAATATTCATAATCTTCCGATGTTAAATAGTGAAATGGTAAATGCTTTCTTATTAGAGTTTTGTGTACTGTGCAACATGTTATAAGTAGCTAATCAAACCCACTTCCTATATAATTTCATTATTACATACAAAACACAAAGACATAACAACAAATACAAATATGAGTATATACAGTGAAAGTGAAGTTCGCAAAAAAGCAGCAGTAGAACCAGGAATTGTTTATAACCTACCTGATTATTTTTATGCACAGAAATGATTGTTCTGCTTCAAACCTACTACTTCCCTATGAATAGCTATCACATGATGGGACTGCACCCTAAAGAAAGTAATGCAAATACAAATATGAGCATATCCACAGAAAGTACAGTAATAAAAAAAACAGCAGACCAATAAGAAAGTGTTGATACCCTTACTGATTGTCTTCATACACAGAAAGCATTGGTATCTTTCAAGTGTGTAGTCTCCCTATGTATATGTTTCATATGCTAAGAGTGAACTCCAAATGAATTACTGTAAGAACATATTTGAAGTGTAAGTCTACAAATATAGTACTTTTCAATTTTTTTGTTCCTAAGTATTACTGGCTAAGATATATCACTAAAGGAAATAAGAGGGAGCCAGACATGTGATGTCATCAGTGATGTCATCAATGACATTTGTGATGTCATCTTTGATGTCCTGGGTGTTAGTCTTTGCAATGCACGTAGGTGGCGGGAGCTATGGTTTCTTAGCCTACCATAACTAGCGAATGTCAAGGGTTTTTCGGTTTTACTTTGAACAAGTTGCGCTACTAAAAACCTATGAAATTCAGTGAAAAAACTTTGTTAAAGGGACATTATGGTTCCAAGTAAAACCGAAAAACCCTTGAAATTCGCCAGTTATGGTAAGCTAAGCAACCATAACTTGCGCCACCACCGTGCACTGCTAAGACTAACACCCAGGACATCAAAGATGACATCACAAATGTCATTGATGACATCACTGATGACATCACATGTGTATGTAGTTTTCATGAAATATGTGTACAAGGGATTCTTATTATAATGTTGCGAAAATGTGTCAAGGATCATTGCAATAAATATCATACCCTAATTAGTGCATTGAACGATGCATTGATATAAATAGCATTCTATTATGGGGTTCTATCTAGTATACTAAGCTACTCATACAGAAACATAACATTGTGTGCAGCGTACAAGATGAAGGTATAATATTCGTAATGTTAATATGTTGAATAATGAAATGATAATTGTTTTCTTAATAGATTTTTGTGTACTGTGAAATATGTAATACGTAGCTAATAAAACACATGTATTACATAATTGCATTACTATAGACAAAACACAAAGACACAAGATCACATACCAATATGGGTATATACAGGGAAAGTGAAGTTAGCAAAAAAGCACAAGTAGTAGCAGAAACAATTCATAACTTAACTGATTATTTTCATGCAAATAAATGATTGCTCTGTTTCAAAGCTGCTATTTACCCTATGTATATGTATCACTTGATGTGATTGGACCCTAAGGAAAGTAGTGTGAGTACAATGTATAAAAATATGACCATATACAGGGAAAGTACAGCCATAAAAAAAATAGAACTATCAGAAAGTGCTCATAAGTCTATTGATTATCTTTATGCACAAAAAGGATAGCTGTCTTTCAAGCTTGTGTCTTCCCATATGTATATGTTTCATATGATGTGACTGGACTCTAAGGGAATTACTGTAAGAACCTACTTGAAGGATAAGTCTACAAATAAAATAAAATGTTTAGTTTCTGACTGTTACTGAAGAAAACCATGTGGCCTAGATATGTCAGCAAAAGAAACAAGAGTGAACCAGACATGTGATGTCATAGTGATGTCATCAATGACATTTGTGATGTCATCTTTGATGTCCTGGGTGTTAGTCTTAGCAGTGCACGGTGGTTGCGCGAGTTATGGTTGCTTAGCTTACCATAAGTGGCGAATTTCAAGGGTTTTTCGGTTTTACTTGGAACCATAATGTCCCTTTAACAAAGTTTTTTCACTGAATTTCATAGGTTTTTATGAGTGCAACTTAACCATAACGTCCCTTTAACAAAGTTTTTTCATTGAATTTCGTAGGTTTTTAGTAGTGCAACTTAACAATAATGACTTTCACTTTATATACATATCATATGGAACTGACTGAATCTCTTCTACTGTACTTGATGTCCGCGAACTCATTTAATGTTCGCGGACATGTTCGAAGAACAGTACCACTACCTAAAAAACTCTGGGGGGGTATGTTTGATTGTTATATCATAACATAGGAACATTTAACAAATTAAAAAAAAAGCACACAAACACATTATATGTACTAATACATATGAAATGTAACCCATATATACAACACACTAGCCATTCATTTAAATGCACTATGTTCTAAAATGGAATATACCACAAGAAAATACATTGGCTTCCAACATAATTACCTCACAAACACAACAGAACTGAGAACAAGAGCAGACCCACTGAGTACATAGGACATATCTTACCTGAAATAGTAAGTGTACTTAATTTTATTCATATATTTATAAACTTTCTGTATTAGATAAAAAAAAATATTATCTTTTTTTTTCTCTCACAGAAATGTCTAGTACTCTGGAATGGCTAGAGGAACATTTCCCACATGAAGAACTGTCACAAGATAGTGAAACTAAACACTTTATAATATAAACCATTTAATTATTATTATTTTGTATACATTTAACATATATATATATTTTTTTGTAAAGAGCATACCAAAATAGAAAATACTTCAGAAAAACCTGTTATGGATAACACTTTTCACAGTATAGAAGAAAAAATGGATTTATTGTTAACTAATTTTAATAATTTGAAAACTTTTGTAGAAGATCATTTTAAACCAAAAACCTCGTACCATTGCCCCACGTGTACTTATCCCTCCTCACCATATCCCAGTCAATTATCCCCAAACTCTCACCATAACCCAAAACCTTTTGATGAGACTTCCATCCCTTTTTCACCTAATAACAATCATGATGAAACCCCTAATTCTCCTGTTTTTGTTTCTGTTTCTGCCTCACCTTCTCTGTCATAAATTATTAATATATGTTAAAAAAAGTTTAATTTTTCTATTGTGTTGTAAAGTTTCGTTTTTTTTTTTTTTTTTTTACAATGTAGGTGTCCGCGGACAGTGCAGGTGTTCTGAAATGTTTGTAAATAAACAAAATGGAGGTGTCCTGAAGAACACTATACCTGTTTGTACTGTTCGCTAGCAAGTTCAAACTGTTCTAAGAACACACGCGGTGTCCTGAATTGTTCGTAATTAAACGAAAATGGAGGTGTCTTAAAGAACACTATACCTGTCCGTACTGTTCGCTAGCAAGTTGAAAATGTTCTAAGAACACAATTGGTGTCCTGAAATGTTCATACATAAACGAAATTGAACGTGTCCTGAAGAACACTATATCTGTCCTTACTGTTCGCTAGCAAATTTAAACTGTTCTAAGAACACACGCAGTGTCCTGAAATGTTCGTTTCATGTGTGACACAATTTTAATTAGTTCAGGACCCGAACAGTGTCCGTAGAACATCAACGCGCATGCGCTATCCGATCTCCGTGCATTTGGTGTCCTGCGGACATGCGCTTCCTTCGCGGAATTGTTCGCGAACGTATCATATGACCACGCCCACGCTGATCCCGTGTTCTGAATGAGGACAATGTTCGGGTCCCCGAACAAATTAAAAGTACATTTTCAATTAATCCATAATATTTTTCACTAAAATCTCGCCATGGCACAATTCCCACATAGAAATCCTGAGTTTCTACATACCTTTTGAAACTTTTCAAACTTTTTTTTGTGTTCGATCTGTCCGCGGACAGCGCGCATGTCCGCGAACCGCGCACAAGCACCCCTATAAAAGACCACACCCTAGAGCTTATTCTCATTGTGTTTCTGGCTATTCCTCAGAGCACAGCTATTTCTCCAGCAACTTGCTGATTACACCATTGAGATGGCATCCCTGGCTGTAGAACTGCCACCTGGTGCTGCACCTGCTTCAGCACCACCCCCACCCCCTCCACCACCACCACCTCCCCAAGGGCCTGAAGAGGGGAACAGGAGTGAGGATGCGGAGGAGGAAGAAGAGGATGATGAGAATGAGGTAGAGGAAAACCCTACTACCCGCAATAGGCGTGAGTCTTGGGTGTGGTGGTTATTTACCATTCATGGTAATGTTCCTAAGGCTCGTGCGAACCGTGTTACCTGCAATGAGTGCAAAATGATACTCAGTCGCGGGAAGCACGGTAAGTACAGCTTTGGGACCACTACTATGAAGCGACACCTGAGGTCATTTCACTCTGGGGCTATTCGCAGGGTTGTACCTTGCGAAGAACGTAGTAGGTTGATTTCCTCTACTTCATCCTCTGTTTCTGATCCTGTCACCACAAGGACCACCTCTGTGGGACAGCGTCTTCCTCAAGCTGCCTCACAGGCCGTACAGAATGCTGATGACCCTTACCTTTCGAGGGTCACAGTTGTATGTATGTACTGTGACACAGTACTCTGCAGGGGGGAGCGACTTTGTAGGGCTTTTGAGACTATCGTCTCAGAGCACGAGAAGATCTGCTCACTACCCAAATAAACCCCACTCTACATCTTCCTCTCTCAGCTCGCCTTTTCTTATCCCTGTGGTTGGTGTCCCCCCTTACCTTCATTTCCCCTCCTCTCCTAGTGTGTTGTGTATAAAAAACCAAAAAAAAAAACAAAATATCAAAAATCAAAAAAAAATAAGGCTCTTTTCAGAGCCGCCTTTCACAGTTAAAAAATAGAAGTGAAAATAAATGAAGCAGGGCCCTTTGTATTTTTTAGAAGTCCGCGGACAGTTCGCGAACATTTAAAAAATTGGGTAGCTACCCCATCACAAACATTGCAATTTTCTCTGGGAAGAAGTGGTGGCTCTGAAAAGAGCCTTTGGGTGGTGTTTGTAAGTCAAAAATTATAAATGCTTAACACCTACTTCAAAATGGTTGTTGTAATTCCAAAAAAGGTCGCAATGCATTTTGTACATTTCTCAGAAAAATCTTTTGCCAACATAAGTAAGATGGACTCCATCTCTGCGAAAAATGTATACACTACGAAAAATAATATTTTAATTGTGAAAATAGGACATGCCAAAATCTCTTAGAAAGGCACAAACAGCCTTATTAACATAGCGCCTTGCTTTTTCCATTTGTGGACCAAATGAAGAAGAACAAAGCCACATTTGTCTTGCGCAATCCGTGAAAATATCACTTGAGAATTAGGAAACATGTCCATAACCTTCCCAAGTCCTTCTTGCATAGCAAATTGCAAAACAATTCCAGTCACATGTCCTAAACTGCTCCCTCCACAATGAATTACAATTATGTCTGGATGTTGCTCTGTCTCCAAAGTAGCACAGAGAGGTAGCAAGTCCAACCACTTCATTCCACATACTCCATGCCAGTGTACTTCCACATGTGGAAATCCAAGATCTACAGCTACTCTACAGCTTTCTGCATGCACCTTCAACCAATGTATCCACAAATCTCCCAAAATCCAAACAATCTGTTTTCTGAAACACGCAGCCACAGCTATCTTTTGTTCTCTCAGCAAAAAGAGTATCTGAGAAACTCTCTCCTGGCACAACACACCCACTCACTAAACTTTCCTGACCAATCCCTTTCAGTGCTTATTCTCATTTGCATGACTTCTGAACCCAAAAATCCCCGGATGTAACTCCCGATGTCCGCGAACTACGCTGTGTCCGCGGACATATCGTAACATGAACAGCCCTTCTACCATTTCCACTTCACTCTCACTGCGATTCCCTCATTGGATGTAGCTACAAAATCACATGACCATGCACCAATCACATTCAATACCTCTAGATATAACTGCATCAACATAGATCAGCACAGCAAATGTACTGTGAATCTCTCTGAGTACAAGTGTCATATCATTGGCAAGCACCATCTAACAGAAATACTGTACAAGTCTCCAAGATTTCTACTACAGCTCCATGCATATCCATGTGCATGAACACAAACTTCAGGTATGCATATTTTCTGTACAGTAGATGAACACATTTTCAAACAGACTTTTAGCTTGTGTAATCTGTAAAATGAATTTACTGTATTTTTTTCAATTTCCTAAAATCAACTATCACTTATAAACCTTTATACTATTTACTTTCTTTATACACACACACTCAAATCATGTTAAACTAACATTTTTTAAATGAAATATATAGACTACATATATTCAAACAAAATTGCATGGAAGCACAATCTATGTTTAAATCTTTAAACAAATACTTATACAATTTCATATTTTTTTGTTTTTATTTATTTATTTACTTAATTACTTTAATTTAGACATGACATTGAGGCGCTATTACCTAGAACAGCTTACTTACAGAAATAGTGGTATTCACTGGTATATTATAGTAAAGATTTTTTTTTGTTACAGTTAGTCATTCAATACAATTTGTTCCTTAAGAACATATCATATGTTCTGAACTGATGCAATGTATCTTATGTAAATAAATTAGTTTAATGGTTTTAAAGAAGGCACTGAGGATTTAAATTAAAAAAAATCAATATCTAAATTAAAAACAGCGCTATATACAAACAAAGTTACTAATTTGAAGCTTTTACAATTGCAGTGAAGACCAGTCTCCTGAAAAGAAGCAGCCAAATTTGAAGAACAAAGAAGAACTAAGAAGTTACCTGTTAATTTAAGAATAAAAGTAAGTAGAATATCACCATAATATTTGTATTATTAATCAAACGTACTATAACGTTAATACAAGCTATTTTGGTGCCTAAAAATGGAGATTGTGTACCATTTTGTCCAAAAATCTCCATGTCTTAAACAGCGATTTGCAGCCAGAATGGCGCACAAATTCCTATTTTTGGACACACAAATTACCCAACTGAACCGCTACAATTTTCATATTATAGAACAAACAACTGTTTTAATTGTATACATTAGATTTACTATTTGTACTTTTCCACACCACTAGCTTACTTTTTTTTGTCATCTAAACCCCAGTTTAGTAACACATAAATTCAAGAATACCTATCCCTACTAGTTGTTGTTCCCTTTTGCACAATCACACACCATTACATACATCTTTATCATCTTACTCAAGCACTCATGCACACAGCACACATACATTCCAACACCCCAACCCATATCTTCTTTATTTTTTTCAACAGACCCTAAAGAATGCCTACCAAAGGTCAAGTTAGTAAAGATATTTGTTTTGTTACAGTTAGTCATTTAATACAATT
The DNA here is from genome assembly GCF_040938575.1 of Ambystoma mexicanum. Lineage (NCBI taxonomy): Eukaryota > Metazoa > Chordata > Amphibia > Caudata > Ambystomatidae > Ambystoma > Ambystoma mexicanum. Next base: position 213,824,723 of record NC_090931.1, read on the forward strand.
TGTTCATTAAGAACATATCATATGTACTGAACTGATGCAATGTATCTTATGTAAATAAATTAGTTTAATGGTTTTAAAGAAGGCACTGAGGATTTAAATTTAAAGAATCAATATCTAAATTAAAAACAGCGCTATATACAAACAAAGTTACTAATTTGAAGCTTTTACAATTGCAGTGAAGACCAGTCTCCTGAAAAGAAGCAGCCAAATTTGAAGAACAAAGAAGAACTAAGAAGTTACCTGTTAATTTAAGAAAAAAAGTAAGTAGAATATCACCATAATATTTGTATTATTAATCAAACATACTATAACGTTAATACAAGCTATTTTGGTGCCTAAAAATGGAGATTGTGTACCATTTTGTCCAAAAAAAATCTCCATGTCTTAAACAGCGATTTACAGCCAGAATGGCCCACAAATTCCTATTTTTGGACACACAAATTACCCAACTGAACCGCTACAATTTTCATATCATAGAACAAGCAACTATTTTAATTGTATACATTAGATTTACTATTTTTACTTTTCCACACCACTAGCTTACTTTTTTTGTCATCTGAACCCCAGTTTAGTAACACATAAATTCAAGAATACCTATCCCTACCAGTTGTAGTTCCCAATGCACAATCACACACCATTACATACATCTTTATCATCTTACTCAAACACTCATGCACACATCACACATACATTCCAGAACACCCCAACCCATATCTTCTTTATTTTTTTCAACAGACCCTAAAGAATGCCTACCAAAGGTCAAGTTCGTAGAAAGCAACGCAAAGGTAGAGCAAATGAAAATAAAAGTCTACAACATAAGCATCCATCTCTAGCAGAATTTGTAAAAAAAGTTGAAACAAAACAACTAATACAGTCATTTAGTGAAACACAAGAAGTTTCAAGTACAAAAACGTTGCCTCCTCTATCAAAATGTAAAACAAACCAAAAAAGAATTAACAGAAAATCAGCTATCACTACAGATAAAACTACTTCTTCAAATTTTAATATAGAGCAAAGCAAGCATATCAAGAAAAGTATTTTAGCCAAAATATACCGTCACAAAGTCCTTCAAAATCTTATAAAAACAGGAGAGAAATCAGGTTCAATGCTTAAAACCTATCGTAGGAAATTAATCTTAGAAGCATTGATGGACAGTGCAATTCTTCTGAAAAGAAAGTTATTTATTTTACTGTTAAACAAAATGAAACCACTAACTAAACTAATAACTAAATTAGAAAAAGACTTATCAATAAGCAAAATGTCAACAGAAAGAACTTCTTAATTATCTGCGGAGGTGAATGGAATCACACTACGAGCACATAACCATATTTTAATGAAGAAGCGTACAAACAAAAGCAAACAAATACAATTGCCATACATAGCAGTGGTCGAGGCTATGAAAAAGTGAATAATACCATAATGGAACAAGAAGTACTCCTTACAAAAATATGCCCTGAAAACTTAGAATTACCCCTCCATTCAACTGAATCAGAACATCTAGTGTACAAATGGCCATGCATGTCAATGTGTAACATTCCCAATCAATGTTTCAAATCTTTACGCCAATTCATCAATAAATATGTAAAAAGCAAAGACAAAATCAAAATTAAATTACGGCAAAATATGGATACCTTTCCAGTGCGCAAGTACACAGGACTTCAAGGACATTCATTGGCCTGCATTACAGGACCTACTTGTAAAACCACTTTCCATGATATCAAAAGAATATCAACACATCATTCAACTATAAGAAATCTAGTCTATAAACTGTACTATGCTAAAAGTCCTGCTTTAGCACTAGCACATTTAAATAACACCCTTCTACATGGTACAGCAAAAGACCTACTTGAGGAAATTGACTATATCCATAAAAAATATTTTGGAAGTGAAAGCCATTTACAGAATGAAATAGCTTTAAACCAATTAAGCTACCATTCTACACATGGCAACCTTTTGCTAAACACATACAAAAAAGAAATACTAAAATTTAAAAGTACATCGGCTGAAGTACCAAACCATTTATGTGTATGTTGCCGTACAACTTTTTATAAAAGGAACACAAAAACTGTAGACCTAATACAAAATAGAAGACAATGAAGATTCTAGATGGTTTTAATTAGCTCTCTACCTTGTAGCAGAAAACAAATACGAAATAACTGAGCCCTTAATACTTTGCAGTTACTGCACTACAAAACTTGACAACAACCAAACTACTTCACGTGCTATCACAAATAATTTGGAATTATACCCAGTACCAAAACCCCTACAACAACTTAATTTATATGAGAGCATTATAATTCAAACAGTACACCCATTTCAAGCAATAATACTCCTTCCACCAAAAACAGCAAAATTACCTCCCTCTGAATTGGTAAAAGGCATTCGTGGAAAAGTAGTTTATTTACCATTAGATCTAAAAGAAAATGTGCATACTCTAGGAGTGCAACATCCAATGCAGCAATCTTTAATTATCTTAGTAAATGGAGTACCTACAAAAGACAAAAGAATATGGCAACAGCTGGTAGATTTATATAAAGTTAGACAAGCCTTCCAATATCTTAAAGAGAATAATGAATATTACAAAGAAATTAATATTGAAGAAAACTTGAAAGATACAACTGAAATAATTCAAGAAACACAAGAAGCTGGTCAATTTGAGCTACTAGATCCTGCTACAATATCAAATACTTAAGACCATTATACAATTCATCCTTTGCACTGTAATGACACCGTAGAAGATGTACTGGAAACTTACCAAATGCGTCAAACAAAAGGATCGCCAATCCGCATATGGGAAAAAAGTATAGAAGCACGTGCTTTTCCTCTACTCTTTCCTACTGGCAAAGGAGGAAGGTTTGATGATAGACCTATTCAAACATCAGCTTCAGGATACCGCTCATTACGGATGTATTCTGAAGATCCCAGATTTAGACAAAATGTGGAATACATATTCCACCTACTCTTTGAAACTGAACTAGCAACTTTATGTTACGGAGTTGCACACATATTAAAATCAGGATCACACTTTCAAAATATGACAGCTACACAATTATTAGAAAAAGTGCAACAAACAGATGAGGTTTTACAATCAAATATTACAAATCTATTAGCAAATATGCGTGGTACTAAAGAGTACTGGTTTCGACATCATGGAGATGTACGTTGTATGATCAGAAACCTTGGCCCACCCACTTGGTTTGTTACATTATGTTGTGCAGAATATGCATGGGAAGATTTACATGATTTCCTACACATATCAAATAAAAACAAAACAAACATAGATATACTAACACCCGGAGAACTTTGTTCTTTGGATCCTGTTAATGTTTCAAGATATTTTCACCATCGCTTCATTTTACTACATTTTATTTGTAATAAAACTGTTCCTCCCCTTGGAGAAGTGCAACACTTCTTTTGGAGAAAAGAATACCAAGCCAGAGGAGCACCACATATCCACAATTTTTATGGATTAAAGATGCTCCTAAATTTGGTCAAGACAGTGATGCCACTGTTTTACAGTTTATTGAAAAATATGTCACTTGTGAAATTCCATCAGAAGCCACAAATAGTGATCTTCATGCACAAATTTTACAATTTCAAAGACGCAAATGTGGAAAATATTGTCGTCGCAAATACAAAAACAAAGGGAAATACTACACCAAATGCCGATTTGGTTTCCCTAGACCAGTTACAAATACAGGTCAAGTGTACAACCTCATGTCTTCAGTTAGACATAGTGTTAAAGGTAAGTCACCTAAAAATACATTTTACATAAAAAGAAAAGAAGAAGAAAAATATATCAATGATTATAATGCAATCATTGCCCACTTATGGAATGCAAACATAGATGTGCAATACATTGCAGACAATTCTACTGCAGTTGCACGATATGTCACAGCATACTTAACTAAAGCAGAAAAGACGGAGCTCCAAGACCTCTGGAATGACCTGTCATCAGATAAAACAGTATCTCAGAATTTATACAGCTTGGGCATAAAAATTCTCACCCACAGAGAATGTGGATCATATGAAGCAGCTGATCGTTTAACTGGTGCTGCAGTTTATGGTAAATCTGAAAATATAGTATGGCTAAGTCTTGGTGCAGCTAAATCTAGAAAAAGAGTTCTAAAATCATATGAATATATAGAAACAATAGCCAAACATGATCCAAACAGCCAAGACATTTTAAAAAACAATTTATTGGACACATACTACCCAAACAGAAGTAATACTTTGGAAAACATGTGTCTATACCACATAGCCCAAAACTACACATACAAAAATAATATGAAACCTGATGAAAAAAAAGGTAAATATAGAGTGACAAACTGTGAAGGCAGCTTAGTTAAACTCACTGAACCAAATTTAACTAATCATATCAAATTGTCATTAAAGACTCCTTAACATAAAGAAGTATATTACATGTCCCTGCTACAACTCTTCAAACCATGGAGAAAAGAAGAACAATTACTAGATAGCTACGACTCATATGAGGATGCTTTCAAAGCAAATGAAAGCACTATAACTGATGTAAACTTTACACAGTACAAAACAATGTTGCACAATGAACAGCAACACGAAGAAGAAATCCAAGCCCAACTAGATAAGGAGACTCCTGACAGTAGTCAACCTTCTGTAACAGGAAGCCAAGAACCACTGGGAGTACCACTAATAATAAATGAGGCAGAATTAGCTATGATAGAAGTAGAAAACACCATGTGTCAGTATGAATATAAGGAAGACTTAACTATACTACAATCAAAACTAAACAATGAGCAAAGTAGCATTTTTCAAGAAGTAACAAAACAAATTTCACATGGTGTGAAACATGAAAATAAAGAATGTGCCTGCCATAATTATAAACCTATACTACTGTACGTCAGTGGTGAAGCTGGTTCTGGCAAAACATTCCTAATCAAAATCATTAGTAAGTTCCTTCAACAATTGACAAACAACAAACTGTCAGCTGTTGTCACTGCCCCCACAGGTTTAGCTGCCTACAACATAGGTGGTGTTACATTACACCGATTACTATTATTACCAGTAGAACACCAGAACAAATTAGCCTATTACAAACTTTCTGAAGAAGCTGCAATGGAATTACGCAGAGTATTGAAACAAATGAAAATGCTACTAATAGATGAAGTGAGCATGGTCTCCAACCTGAGGTTAGCTTTGATTCACCTTAGATTATAAGAAGTACTCAAAACAGACTATGAAGAGCTCTTTGCAGAAAAACACATTATTGTTTTTGGAGATCTGCTTCAATTAACACCAGTAAAAGGTGAGCCTATTTTTAAAACATTAGGACACAAACTCTGCCGTAAAACTGTTGGCAGCATTGGAAATGTCAACCTTTGGCAACATTTCCAATACAGAGAATTAACAGAAAACATGCAGCAATCTGCAGATCTCACTTATGCCAACATTTAAAAAAGTATCAGAGCTGGTATACTATCTAAAGAAGTAGAAGCAATATTGAAACCCGGCACATTAATGCACTTTATGGCGATAATGCATGTGCTACAGATGTTATGGAACAATTAGCCCACAAAAATGTGAATTGTATGGCCTTAATGCCAACTCTTGCAAGCTGTTTCAAATTCAATGAAATCATGCTAAGTAAAGAAATACAACCAATCGTGGAAATTAGCGCCACAGACAAACTAGATGTACATGGTATGACACTACCCATGTGTGACCAAGCCACAACAAGACTAAATAGTTTAGAAAAATCAATCTCAAACACAACAGGCTTAGAAAAGATATTAAAATTATCCTTAAATTGCAGAGTAATGCTTAAACGTAACCTTGACGTGGACCAAGGACTAGTTAATGGAGCACTGGGTACAGTTGTTGGCTTTCAAACATACCCACGTGACAACAAAATTCAGTTTGTCAATATACTCTTTGACAAACTTTCAGAAGTAAAAAGGATAGGATGCTCAACAGCTAGATTCCTTCTCTTCAAAGATATGTATGTACGCAGAGAACAATTTTCTCTAACTCTTGCATACGCAGTCACGATTCATAAATCACAAGGTCTTACCCTAGACAAAGCAATGATAGATATTGGTAACACAGTCCTTAAAGAAGGCATGAGCTATGTAGCACTATCACGCTTACGTACACTTGACGGTCTATTTCTAATCAACTTTGATGCAAGTAAAATAAACACTGATATTCCTTGCATTTTAGAATACAATAGACTTTGCTCACTATACACCCCCCACCTAAACACATATTCTGTTCCACAAAAAGTAAAACGTTATAAAAGAAAAATAAATCAAACAGAAATGCAATAGGATGTCACTGCAAATCCTCCAAAGAGAGTAAAGAAACTAATACTTCATCAAGTACCACAAGCAAAAAAGAATCAATTAGGGAAAGTAAACCAAGTACTTCTTTAAAGAAGGAAGACAAACCCCAAAAAAAGCAGTTAGATACAGAACTACCTGGACCATTTAAATTCTCAAATATAGTTGGTGTAAGTTGCTATGCAAATATAGCAATGAATATTCTATTTCAATTACCACCAATTGTTGACAACATTTACTTACACAGTACAGACCCATTGTGTTTCCAAATGTTAGTACTTCACAGAAATGCAGCAAACAATCCTGACAACACGTATAGTGTTTTTGGAATAAGACAACAATTGGACTACTGTGCTGGAATGGTGAAATTCACTATAAATTCACAGGAAGATCCACAAGAATTTCTAATGTACTTACTACAAGTACTGGAAAACAAAAATATACCTATAAATGAAATCTTTCAGATTTCATACATGTGGAAACATACATGCACTCTCTGCAACAATGTGACACAAGAAGAAATCCCCAATGAACGCTTCATATATATATCAATACCAATTTGTGAATTCATTCCATTTCAGAGACTTGTACAAAATGCAAACAATGGTAGATTATGCTCTACCTGCAATTCAGATAATCGCTCCACGTTACTAATACAAACACATAGTAAATACAAAATACTAATGCTTCTACGTTACAATGCAGATGGTACCAAAAACAACTGCAAGCTGACTGGATTCACACATGGTCAAATATCACTTGGTAAGAAAACCTTCACAACAATAGGTATAATCTACCACGCAGGAGCCACAACCAATTCTGGGCACTACACTGCATACATAAAAAAGAAATGTGGATGGTTTGAATGTAATGATAGTACCATTACTCTAAAGCAGAGATTACCAGGAAATCTTACAAACGCTTATTTGATGTTCTTAAAAACAAAATTTGATAACTAAAATGTATTTAAACCCTAAGTAAACTTGTGTCAAAAATATAAACTGTTAGAATACTCCAAAAGCTATCTAACTGCTCAAAGATTCTACTACAACTAATCAGATAAATGAATACCACTAAATTAGACCAAAAAATACACAGTAAGAATACGCCAATTAGTATCTAACTGTACCAAAATTTAACAATATCCAAAGAGATAAATCAATACCACTAAAATATATATAAAAAAATAGACAGTTAGAATACGCCAATTGGTATCTAACTGCTCCAAAATTTTATAATATCAAAACAAATAAATAATATGTTACTGCTCCAAAAAAATACAACAATTCAAAGTATAAAGCATTAGCCAGAAACAACAAGTGAACACTGAAAACAAACAAACAAATAAACTGTAGCATAACAGAACAAGGTTTTTTTTTAATCCAACATGGATTTTTTTTCTCCCACAGACCCAATGATTTTAGCAACAAATACAGAAACTGAGCAAATTGCACAGTACTCTGATTTGTAATCTACTAAATATGAGGGTCCAAAAAAAAAGTATATTGATTATACAATGTAATAAGTCATTACAAAATACTAATACTAACATGCTATTTTCTTTTATCACAGAAACGAACAAGAAAAACATGGACTCCCGTTACTAGACCAAACAGTAAGTATACAATAATAAGGAAAACCATAGCAGCATTTCACATCCATAGTATCTAATACCTTTGTTCCTTATACATTTGTTTTTCACCCAAAGTTATAAGCAAATATGAATGTGATATGCTGCGGTGGTTGTTGCCAGGGCATTCAGTCTTGGGTGCATGGCCAAATGGAACAATACGGACAGCGTCCTCAGGACAACCCCTACGAACATTCCCCGGACACCGCGAGTGTTCTTAGAAGCGTCTTCAGAACACCACCATCTTGTTTATTTGGGAACATTTCAGGACACCGCGAGTGTTCTTAGAACACATTCAACTTGACAACAAACAATACGGACAGTGTCCTCAGAACACCCCCATTTCGTTAATTTGCAAACATTTCAGGACACCATGAGTGTTCTAAGAACACATTCAACTTGACAGAGAACAATACGGACAGCGTCCTCAGGTCACCCCCATTTTGTTTATTTGCGAACATTTCAGGACACTGCGAGTGTTCTTAGAACACATTCAACTTGCCAGCGAACAATACGGACTAAGCCTTCAGGACACCCTCTACGGACATTCCAGGACACCGGAAGTGTTCTTAGAAACGTCTTCAGAACACCCCCATTTTGTTTATTTGCAAACATTTCAGGACACCGCGAGTGTTCTTAGAACACATTCAACTTGACAGAGAACAATACGGACAGCGTCTTCAGGACACCCCCTACGAACATTCCCCGGACACCACGAGTGTTCTTAGAACCGTCTTCAGAACACCACCATCTTGTTTATTTGCGGACATTTCAGGACACCGCAAGTGTTCTTAGAACACATTCAACTTGACAGAGAACAATACGGACAGCGTCCTCAGGACACTCCCATTTTGTTTATTTGCGAACATTTCAGGACACCGCGAGTGTTATTAGAACACATTCAACTTGTCAGCCACAACCCCCATTCATATTTGCGAACATTTCAGGACACAGCGAGTGTTCGACAACGTCTTCCGAACACCCCCATTTTGTATATTTGCGAACAATTCAGGACACCGCGAGTGTTCTTAGAACATATTCACCTTGACAACGAACAATACGGACAGCGTCCTCAGGACACCCCCATTTTGTTTATTTGCGAACATTTCAGGACACTGCAAGTGTTCTTAGAACAGTTTCAGTTTGCTTGCGAACAAAACAGACACATATTGAGTCCTCTGAACACCCCCCATTCAGTTTATTTAGAACATTTGAGAACACCTGTGTTGTCCGCAGACAAATCGAACACAAAAAGAACGTCTAACACATAAAAAACACAACTTCAATCCTATCTCATACACTCCCACCCTCCCCAAACACTCCTACACACCAACCCACTCTACTAAATACAAATGTTGAACAAAGTTTCACCGCGCTGTCCGCGGACGACCGCAAACCCAAGATGGCGGGCGCTACCGAAAATCTGACGCGCTTCACGCTCCACGCCGTCCAATCAGCAAACACGTTGCATGTCCGCCAACATCACGCAAGCCGATTGGCCAATCAGGACACTGTCCGCGGAGCGAACAGGGAAGTGTGTCCGCGGACCGAAAACAGATATCACTAATTTTTTTAACCTACTTTTTGGTCATTTAAAAAAAAAACTATTGGACGGATTTTCACCAAATTTGCAAAAGCACGCTTTTGGGACCAAGCCGCTGCTCCTGGTCCAAATTTGGTGAAAATCCATCCAGCGGTTTGGGCTGTCACGTTTGTAACGTTTTTTTAGTGAATTTCACAGGTTTTTAGTAGCGCAACTTAACCATAACGTCCCCTTAACAAAGTTTTATTTTAGTATATATATATATATATATATATATATATACATATATATATACATATATATATATATATATATATATATATATATATATTCAGTGAAAAAACTTTGTTAAAGGGACGTTATGGTTAAGTTGCGCTACTAAAAACCTGTTAAATTCAGTGAAAAAACTTTGTCAAAGGGACGTTATGGTTCCAAGTAAAACCGAAAAACCTTTAAATTCGCCAGTTATGGTAAGCTAAGCAATGTATGTATGTACTTTTCATGAAACATGTGTACAAGGGATTCTTATTATAATGTTGAGAAACAAGTGTCAAAGATCATTGCCATAAATATCATACCCTAATTAGTGCATTGAACGATGCATTGATATAAATAGCATTCTATTATGGGGTTCTATCTGATATACTAAGCTACTCATACAGAAACATAACATTGTGTGCAGCGTACAAGATGAAGGTATAATATTCGTAATGTTAATATGTTGAATAATGAAATGATAATTGTTTTCTTAATAGATTTTTGTGTACTGTGAAATATGTAATACGTAGCTAATAAAACACATGTATTACATAATTGCATTATTATAGACGAAACACAAAAACACAAGAACACATACCAATATGGGTATATACAGGGAATGTGAAGTTAGCAAAAAAGCACAAGTAGTAGCAGAAACAATTCATAACTTAACTGATTATTTTCATGCAAATAAATGATTGTTCTGTTTCAAAGCTGCTAGTTACCCTATGTATATCTATCACTTGATGAGATTGGACCCACAGGAAAGTACAGCCATGCAAAAAAAAAACCAGAACTATCAGGAAGTGCTCATAAGTCTATTGATTATCTTTATGGACAAAAAGGATTGCTGTCTTTCAAGCTTGTGTCTTCCCGTATGTATGTTTCATATGATGTGACTGGACTCTAAGGGAATTACTGTAAGAACCTACTTGAAGGATACGTCTACAAATAAAATACCATTTTTAGTTTCTTACTGTTACTGAAGAAAACCATGTGGCCTAGGTATGTCAGCAAAAGAAAAAAGAGCGAGCCAGACATGTGATGTCATCATTGATGTCATCAATGACATTTGTGATGTCATCTTTGATGTTGTGGGTGTTATTCTTAGCAGTGCACGGTGGTGGCGCGAGTTATGGTTGCTTAGCTTACCATAACTGGCGAATTTCAAGGTTTTTCGGTTTTACTTGAACCATAACGTCCCTTTGACAAAGTTTTTTCACTGAATTTCATAGGTTTTTAGTAGCGCAACTTAACCATAACGTCCATTTAACAAAGTTTTTTCATTGAATTTAATAGGTTTTTATTAGTGCAACTTAACCATAACGTCCCTTTAACAAAGTTTTTTCATTGAATTTCATAGGTTTTTATTAGTGCAACTTAACCATAACGTCCCTTTAACAATTTTCTTTTACTGCATTTAATAGGTTTTTATTAGTGCAACGTCACCATAACATCCTTTTAAATAGATGAAGACCACTAGCATCTTAGGTCCTCAAAGTGGGAACCCCAGGTGGTAAAAAAAAAGATTTTTCAGGAAGGAAAATCTTTTACCAAGATGGCCACCATGGAAAGGGAAGGCGGGGTGTATAAAGAGAACACAACAGGGCAGGAGCGGGGGGTGGGCGGGAGGGGATAGACACACACAGGGCATGAGCAGGGATAGAGACACGCAGGGCATGAGCAGGAGGTGGGTGGGAGGGATAGAGACACACGGGGCATGAGCGGGGGGTGGGCGGGAGGGAGAGACATACACGGGGCATGAGCGGGGGGTGGGCGGGAGGGAGAGACACACACGGGGCATGAGCGGGGGGTGGGCGGGAGGGTGAGACACACACGGGGCGTGAGCAGGGGGTGGACGTATGGGGATAGACACACGGGGCATGAGCGGGGGGGTGGGCGGGAGCGATAGAGACACGCAGGGCATGAGCAGGAGGTGGGTGGGAGGGATAGAGACACACGGGGCATGAGCGGGGGGTGGGCGGGAGGGAGAGACACACACGGGGCATGAGCGGGGGGTGGGCGGGAGGGAGAGACACACGGGGCATGAGTGGGGGGTGGGCGGGAGGGAGAGACACACACGGGGCGTGAGCGGGGGTGGGGGGGGAGTGAGAGACACACACGGGGCATGAGCGGGGGTCAGGGGGAGGGAGAAAGACACACGGGGCATGAGCGGGGGGGTGGGTGGGAGGGATAGAGACACACGGGGCATGAGCGGGTAGTGGGTGGGAGGGATAGAGACACACGGGGCATGAGCGGGGGGTGGGAGGGATAGAGACACACACAGGGCATGAGTGGGGGGTGGGTGGGAGGGGAGAGACAAACGGGGCATGAGCGGGGGGTGGGTGGGAGGGCTAGGGGCATGACCAGTGGGTGGGAGGGCTAGAGACACATGGGGCATGAGTAGGGGGTGAGGGGAGAGACACACGGGGCATGAGCAGGGGGTGGGGGGGAGAGACACGGGGCATGAGCAGGGGATAGAGACACACAGGGCATGAGTGGGGGGTGGGTGGGAGGGCTAGGGGCTTGAGCGTGGGGTGGGTTATAGGGGAGAGACACACGGGGATTTCGCAGGGGGTGGAGGGGAGGGGAGAGACACACGGGGCATGAGCAGGGGTGGGTGGGAGGTCTAGAGACACACGGGGCATGAGCAGGGGGTGGGGGGAGAGACACACATGGCATGAGCAGGGGGTGGGGGGAGAGACACACAGGGCATGAGCGGGGGGTGGGCGGGAGGGATAGAGACACACGGGGCATGAGCAGGGGTCGGGGGGAGGGAGAGAGACACACGGGGCATGAGCGGGGGGTGGGTGGGAGGGGAGAGACAAACGAGGCATGAGTGGGGGGTGGGTGGGAGGTCTAGGGGCATGAGCGGGGGATGGGTGGGAGGGCTAGGAGTATGAGTGGGGGGTGGGTGGGAGGGCTAGAGACACACGGGGCATGAGCGGGGGGAGGGTGGGAGGGCTAGAGACACACAGGGCATTAGCAGGGGTGGGCGGGAGGGAGAGACACACACAGGACATGAGCGGGGGTGGGCGGGAGGGAGAGACACACACGGGGCATGAGCGGGGGGTGGGCGGGAGGGAGAGACACACACGGGGCATGAGTGGGGGGTAGCGGGAGGGAGAGACACACACAGGGCATGAGCGGGGGTGGGGGAATGGAGAGACACACACGGGGCATGAGCGGCGGTGGGGGGGAGGGAGAGACACACACGGGGCATGAGCGGGGGTCGGGGGAGGGAGAGACACACGGGGCATGAGCAGGGGGTGGGTGGGAGGGATAGAGACACACGGGGCGTGAGCGGGGGGTGGGTGGGAGGGATAGATACAGATGGGCCATGAGCGGGGGGTGGGTGGGAGGGATAGAGACACACACGGGGCATGAGTGGGGGGTGGATGGGAGGGGAGAGACAAACGGGGCATGAGCGGGGGGTGGGTGGGAGGGCTAGGGGCATGACCGGTGGGTGGGAGGGCTAGAGACACACGGGGCATGAGTAGGGGGTGAGGGGAGAGACACACGGGGCATGAGCAGGGGGTGGGGGGAGAGACACGGGGCATGAGCGGGGGGGTGGGTGGGAGGGATAGAGACACACGGGGCATGAGCGGGGGGTGGGTGGGAGGGATAGAGACACACGGGGCATGAGCGGGGGGTGGGTGGGAGGGCTAGGGGCATGAGCGGGGGTGGGTGGTAGGGCTAGAGACACAAGGGGCATGAGTAGGAGGTGAGGGGAGAGACACAGGGGGTGGGGGGAGGAAGAGACACACACGGGGAATGAGCGGAGGGTGGGTGGGAGGGATAGAGACACACGGGGCATAAGCGGGGGTGAGGGGAGAGACACACAGGGCATGAGCGGGGGGTAGGTGGGAGGGATAGAGACACACGGGGCATGAGCGGGGGGTGGGTGGGATAGAGACACACACGAGGCATGAGCAGGGGGTGGGTGGGAGGGATAGAGACACAAGGGGCATGAGCGGGGGGTTGGAGGGAGGGATAGAGACAAACGGGGCATGAGCGGGGGGTGGGTGGGAGGGCTAGGGGCATGAGCGGGGGTGGGTGGGATTGCTAGAGACACATGGGGCATGAGTAGGGGGTGAGGGGAGAGACACACGGGGCATGAGCAGGGGGTGGGGGGGAGAGACACGGGGCATGAGCGGGGGGTGGGTGGGAGGGATAGAGACACACGGGGAATGAGCGGGGGGTGGGTGGGAGGGATAGAGACACACGGGGCATGAGCGGGGAGTGGGTGGGAGGGCTAGGGGCATGAGCGGGGGTGGGTGGTAGGGCTAGAGACACAAGGGGCATGAGTAGGAGGTGAGGGGAGAGACACAGGGGGTGGGGGGAGGAAGAGACACACACAGGGAATGAGCGGAGGGTGGGCGGGAGGGATAGAGACACACGGGGCATAAGCGGGGGTGAGCGGAGAGACACACAGGGCATGAGCGGGGGGTGGGTGGGAGGGATAGAGACACACGGGGCATGAGCGGGGGGTGGGTGGGATAGAGACACACACGGGGCATGAGCAGGGGGTGGGTGGGAGGGATAGAGACACACGGGGCATGAGCGGGGGGTGGGAGGGAGGGATAGAGACAAACGGGGCATGAGCGGGGGGTGGGTGGGAGGGCTAGGGGCATGAGCGGGGGGTGGGTGGGAGGGCTAGGGGCATGAGCGGGGGTGGGTGGGATTGCTAGAGACACACGGGGCATGAGCGGGGGGTGGGTGGGAGGGATATAGACACACGGGGCATGAGCAGGGGGTGGGTGGGAGGGATAGAGACACACAGGGCATGAGTAGGGGGTGAGGGGAGAGACACACGGGGCATGAGCGGGGGTGGGTGGGAGGGATAGAGACACACGCGGCATGAGCGGGGGGTGGGTGGGAGGGATAGAGACACACGGGGCATGCGCGGGGGTGGGTGGGAGGGATAGAGACACACGCGGCATGAGCGGGGGGTGGGTGGGAGGGATAGAGAAACACGCGGCATGAGCGGGGGGTGGGTGGGAGGGATAGAGACACACGGGGCATAAGCGGGGGGTGGGGCAGACACAGGCCTGAGCGCTTTCACCGCATCCAATGAGAGAGCACGGCAGATGTCCGTGGACATCACGCAAGCTGCTGGCTCAATCACTGTCCTGTCCGCGGACCGAACACACCTACTATTTGGTCATTTTTAAAAAAACTACTCGATGGATTTTCACCAAATTTGCAAAAGCACGCTTTCAGGACCAAGCCGCTGCTCCTGGTCCAAATTTGGTGAAAATCCGTCCAGCGGTTTGGGCTGTAGACGCGAGCAAAACATTTTTCCCATTCAGTCTATGGGGAAAAAAAAAGTTTTGGGACCCCCCCCTATAACTTTGCCCCCCGTGGACGAATCCTCACCAATCTTTGCAAAACAAATTCAGAGTGACCCAAATACTTTTTTTTGCAAAGTTTGGTGAGGATTCGTCAAGGGAGAGCGAAGTTATAAGCCGCCCAAAAAGTGCTCTTCCAATGGAAACAGCAACTTAACCATAACTAAATGGCCACTGCCGTGGCCATGTAATATATATATATATATATATATATATATATATATATATATATATATATATATATACCCCCACAGGATGATAGACAGCTATAATTGAGGGAATTAACCAAACGGCCAAGCACACTAGACCAGACTTGAAGTACAAAAGTGATACCTTTAATACATACAATTTAGTGCATCACATGCAAGATAACAAATTATCATCTTCATAAAATTGCAGACCAGAAGTAGCACAAAACACACCCTACCGGGTGGATGACGCCACACGTTCCACTTGTTTAACAAGCTTCCTCGGGCTAGTTGGATAACTAATATATTTAATTCTTCTTTCCTCCCTCCCACCTTTCAACCTGATGCTAATGACACATCCACAATTGCCAAATGTATAGAAGTGTGTGTTGAGAATAAATTGTTTGCTACACTTACAATTGTGAATGTATTCGATTTGTATGTAAAAAGAAAAAAAGTTTATATCTTTGATGAGACACATCAGTATGGAATGTTTAACCTACACCGACACCTTTCAAAGTAAGATTGGTTATCTGAATACAAACTGAACAAATATGGCACACAGTTCACAACTATGTATATTATACACTAAACCCACAATTGGGTAATTGTAAAGTAAAAATATTGTGCCCTGAGAATGCCCAGGCAAGGGCGAAACAATAGCACATGCCTCCAAATAGGAGAATGTTGGCACCGTGCACAATCTGAAATCAAGATGTTAATAAAACACTAAATTAAATAAGGAACAAAGCCATTTCTTTTTCAATTCAAATAGAAGCCCAGGTGCATGACTTATACCTTGCAATCCAATTAAGAAATTCACAATCCGACTGACTAGTGAGTATCAGTCATCGCCAGGATGTCTGTCAGGCAACAACATCAAAAAAGGCAACTATGAATGAATCCAGGAAAGGTGCATTGCCGTATACTCACTACTCCTACTCATCTACCATCACCATGTGTCTGCGTACCCATGAAGCCGGACCAGCCCACCTCAGTCCAAGGAAAAAACAAATCACCCCACACAGTGCCAGACTGTCTGCCACCAACAACACCAAAACATGTGCCCCCCTTAGAGCCTTCAACTTACCTGCACAAGGTACCCACCTGTCTCGCATCCACAGCATTCCACCTAGAACAACATTCTAAGTTTGCCTTGGCATGCATTGCATTAACATAAAGAAACTGGACATCATTCACAACTCCCATATGGAAAAAGGTAACTCCCATGGACCACCCAGTGTCATGTCCGTAAGTACAAATAACAGAGTGTGAGCAACTATCAACCTTAAAACAGCAAAAGTCACCAACAGAGTAATCACTGTCACTGAAGCCAACAGATTTCAAGCACAGCACGACATGCACTCTGAAAACAGGTGTCAGTCAGCCCCAGGATGTGAGCACAAGTTGAGCCATTGATTGCAGGAAAACAAGCTCTGCACACCCACTGTCAGGTGTCACGTGTGCCTTAGGGTCACCCATAGATGCAGGGGAGGAAAAGGACACCAAGTGAGGAGGTGAAGGTCTGGGGAGTGAACGTACTAGTGTGGAAGCTGATATGAAGGATGACAGCGGGCAAGAGGGAGACAGGGCACAGAGTGATGAATGTGCAGCTGAGAAGTGGTGGGAGAGAGAGGGGTGAAAGGAACTCATGATGGCAACAGTAAAGACAGCCACAAGTGTTCACAGTTCAAGGGTGTTTATTGAACTTTATAATGGATGAGATAAACCCCTGATCTAAACCTAAATCTAAGATGGGAGCAAGCTACGACCAATAGATAATACAAAGGTAGTCCTAGTGGTGTCTTGTCAAATAGAAAAGGGCCTATACTAAAAAACCTATTCCCAATCCTTACCACTAAATAACAAAAAAGAGTGTGGAATGATGTTCACCAGAAAACAAAGAAGTGTTCACCAAATTATAGGACAGGACGGTATGGCTGGGTCTTCCTTCCCCATGTTTGAATCACGGGACAAGGCGGGACTCTTGAGCTCCAGCATGATGCCAACAGTTCAGTTCAATAACATCAAAGACTTCAGAGGTTGAAGTCTCCTTATTGCAAAATTCTCTTGCCTTAGAAGGCCTGTCGTGTTTCACAATGACAAACAAACAAAAAGTTCTCTCTATGATCTTACACCTTGGCGGGAGAGAGAGAGGTGTAAGGAACTCATGGTGGCAACAGTAAAGACAGACACAAGTGTTCACAGTTCAAAGGTGTTTATTGAACTTTATAATGGGTGAGATAAATGCCTTATATTAACCTAAATCTAAGATGGGAGCAAGCCACAACCATCAAATAATAAAAAGGTAGTCCTAGTGGTGTCTTGACAAATAGAAAAGGGCCTGTACTAAAAAACCTATTGCCAATCCTTACCACTAAATTACAAAAAAGAGTGTGGGATAATGTTCACCAGAAAAGAAAGAAGTGTTCACCAAATGATAAATCAGGATGGTATGGCTGGGTCTCCCTTCCCCATGTTTGAAGCACGGGACAAGGCGGGACTCTTGAACACATCACACTCCTTGGCCTCGCTAGCACAAGGTCAACAGTTCAGTTCAACTACATCAAAGACTTCAGAGGTTGAAGTCTCCTTATTGCAAAAGTCTCTTGCCCTAGAAAGCCTGTGGTGTTTCACAATGACAAACAAATAAAAAGTTCTCTCTGTGATCCTGCACCTTGGCGATTGCTCTTTGCCCACCGTTCCCTCCGTCGGGCTCGGATCATTCTCACAGTTTGGGCCTCCCTCTGTCGGGTTAACTACAGCCATTCTTTAACACAGTAAATGTATTTTAATACAGTTCATGCATTGCTCATTTTCATCAGAAAGCAAGATTTTCCTTCTTCGTGCTTTCTCTCGGCATCCCTCTGTCGGTTCACACTTGCCACAATTCACAGTTCACAACCTTATTGGAAAGCAGGGTTCCCTTCCCCTATTTTTCTTTGACAATGGGGCAGAGACTTTCGATTGTACAAGGGGTTTGAACTAACCCTTGTAGGACGACTCTGATGCCTCACTCCACCCTTTCCGCGGGCCTTCTAGTTCTTGTAGTTTCAAAACTCCTCCCGGTCAGAGCCTTTCGTATGAGCACCCACATGGTGCCGGACCCATCTGCACCTGGACCTCAACTGGGCTTTCATTAAAGTTCAAACATAAACACGTCTGTCTCTTGCAAATTCCTTGCTTTCAAAATGTTGCTACTTGCAACATTTGGATCAACACAGTTCGGGTTGCTATTAGGTTCCTCCTACTCACCGGCTGTGATGAACCCGATGGCTTTTCTTTGATCTCTGGACTCAAGGAGAGTACCACGGTAGCCAGCTTGCCTCTCTGCCTGAGTTATCAATGCGGGAGGTCCCTTTGAACCATTGTTGTCTGCTGCTTCGCACGCCAGCTGCAACTCCGGTCTTACGATTTCCCTTTCAGAGGCTTTGTGGGTCTGAGTTGAAAAGAGATAGGGTAACTCCCCCTTCGTCGTCCTTCCAGTTATCACTGCTTTTCTTCTCCGTTTGAACTGCCGGGTTGGTGTAGCTGTCTCCTCGTGCATTCGGCCTTGCTCAAATTGTGCTTTTGTGCTCCACCTTTTATCCCTGTGGGGAAGGTGAAGTGCTGTCAGGTGTGCACGATTATTGTCAAGTTCCTGACTCTGCCTGACCCGTTTATTGGGACATGTCAGGTAAACCGCTCTGGTGTCAGTCCGTTGTTTGTTACAGTGTAAGAAAGGGTTTGTGTGGGAACGGGGGCGGTTAGAGCTTGTAAATATCCTACAGGGTAGGATGGGGAAAAGGTGTTCCAAGGAAGCGCATAGCGCTTCTCAACCCTCGGTGTCCCACTTCCACTCCCCGAAGACCCCTCGCCCAGGTGATCCTCCCCCACTGGATCCAACAGTGATGGCTGTGTACTGGCCACCTGGATGACAGGCCTCCGGAGACCAGCGGGAACACTATAAGGTTTCCCACAGAGGGATAAGAGAATTGTGGTGCAAGGAGGAGACTGGGAGACAAAGACCGAAAGACTGGAAAGAAATCCAGTAGTAGTAGTCTGAGAGCCTGGAAGGCTCATAGATGGAAAAATAGCACATGTAGGGGGCGAGGAAGGACAATGGGAAGTGAGGGGAAAGGGCATACTGGGAAACAAAGGCCACCCGTGAAAGGGTAATTCTCAACTCCTCATCACAAAAACAACATTGCCAACCCACCACGGCATGTACACCAAAAAGATATGCATGTCAACAACATCCATGCAAATAAGCCCCTTCAACCACATCTCCAGACCCTGCACCAACCATCAGCACCCCCTGCTGGACACTGCAGTAAACGGCATCACAACAATACCAAGCTGTTGTCTCACCCTCCTACAGACCACATTCCCATTCCCTGGATGAGACAGTCCCAATAATTGTGCAATGATCATAGGGTTCACTGGCAACACCTATAGGGACAACAGACAAACATAAGCTGGGTGGAGTGGATGATGTACCAGATGCATGTGAACACAATGTACACACACAGCTTGCAGACACTCACAGTGCTGGATTTTAACAACAGGTAATAGAAAAGACAGTTATGCAATACATCCAGGTGGAGGGAACATATCAAAAACAACAATGAACAAGTGACTTGATTGGGGAACACAGGTAAAGTCTCTCAGGTGAACACATGCGGAAACCAGTACAACCCTAGATGCACCAAGTGTGCCAAACCTGTCATGTGGAGTCAATAGAGACAAATGGCCAGATCTGTGTTACCAGAGGCAAGGCCATGAAGGGGAGCAGCTGAGGTTGTGTAGACCTGACAATGGACATGTGTGTGCAAGATGTGCAATTGTAGCTGGGTAAGTCAAGTGAGCAGATAAGGGTGTGCATTGGGCTCTGGCACAGGCTGAAGAGTAGTGTGGACAGTGAGTGCACATTCAGGAACCCGTAAAACACATGGGGCATGGGGAGCAGAAGGACGGCAGTAAAAATACATCATAACGGTCAGTGAGGCAAGTGGTGAACAACCATAAAACAGAGTCCAGATGCACAGAGCATTCAGGACGTGAACGAGGATGTAGATTCAGAATGTGGCAAATACTGCCAATCGCTCAGGTTTGGTAAGTGCTGCACATTGCCATTATTTGGCTCTCAATTGTGAAAGTGCAACCTGAAAAACAATGCACAGGCAGGAATGTGCAAGGCTCCATACACCCACATTAATGTGGACAAACACACATCTACCCTGACATTCAACATGACTATATTATTACACCTGCAGAAAGTAAATGTGTGAGAATACACACAAAGATCATGGTGACCACTAATACAGATATTACATGATTGACAGTGCTCATCCTTACTTGCTGACAGAGCTGCCCTGATGTGATTACCTCATCACCTCCACCGGAAACGGTACCTCTAAATTTGTGAATGGGTGGCCAGTGCCTGGCAACGGCATGGAGACTAGGGAGGTGAAAGGGTGCAGGGTGGACCTCCAATTGAGTGCAGTCACTGGATGAATCAGGATCACTGCAACAGCATGGGACATTGTATGTCACCAGCTGTAGTAGCAAATCATGCATACCTCACATATGTTTAAAGAGGCCATCAACCCAATGTTACTTGCACATGTTATCATGTTGTAATTGAGTCAACCATGGCAGTTCACACCACTGTGCATGGCTGCATCTCCAGTACTGCACTCATAATTCCATTGAGAGGGCAACAGCACATCTCACAAGGTCTAAAAAAAAACTGTCCATCTCAGACAGGGAATAAACAATATATGCCTCCATCTTGGACAGGCCTATAAAACAATCAGAGGAATATGTCCATCCCGATGAAGGGGGCAAAAAACTAAAAATAAGTCCACACCGGTCATGTTCAAAACAAAAGAATAATATCCATTCTGGACTGGGGGAAAATAAATGTCCACCCTGAAGGGGTTAGGGGGAGGGTGTGTGTTCACAATTAAATGAGTGGACCACAAAAATCAACAACACAAAAACAAATATACCATCCATGGGTTAATGCACATCACAGAGTAGGTGGTTGAGGTGGCGTGGGTGTTCTAGGACCGCCACACTGCAGTGGATCCTCAAGTGATTGTGGTGGTGGCGTGGGTCCAGTTCACACAATTCCAAAGCCTGGTCTTCATTGGCTAGGGCCAGCCATGACACAGATGCATGCACCAGCAACCCATAGGTGGTGAGGTCATGATGCACCTCATCCTGAATGGCCACAGAGTCTGTGTGTGCACTCACTTGTGACGCCTCCAGTTGCTGGGACAGTGTCTCCCTCAAGGCATCCATCTCTTCCTGGAGGTGTGTCCTTGTGGCTGAGAGTTTATCATGCAATGAAGCCCTCAAGCTCACCATCTCACGATGATTGGATCTATGAGATGCCAACATCTTCCGCCTCAGGACCTATGTATGTGCCTTAGCATCTGCTTGCAGGGAGTCTTGCAGATACTTCAGATCAGACCGTTTGCCCTCGATGTTGGACTATACCCCCAGTCTGAGGGAGTGGCTTGAGGACCGCATGATTTGCTGCCATTGAGCATCCCGGGCTGCTGGTGTGAATATGTTCTCGGCCAGGCGATCAATGACCTCTGCAAAATGACTCAAAACATCACCATACCGGATGGTGACATGCAGCATTTGCTGTTCCTGTGCTGTCTCTCCACCATACACAGGTCCACCATGTGTGTGGGGCCCACAACGGTGTGATGCAAGGGACCATGTGCATCATCAAAGTGCAGAAAGACACAAAATGGCAGGACACCCATGTATCTGACATTGTGACTTTTCACACTCTGAGCTATAAGCCACAGATGTATGTAATTTGCTGTCACGCGGCACCCCCATGCCCGGTCCTGTCCATGCCGTTAGTGGACACATAGACGTACAAAAGTGGCATACACAATGACTGATGGCTCATGCAACAAGCATTTCATCACACAACCCAGGGACAAGTATTGCACATAGGACATTGTAAAGCTGAAGGCCAGCACATGGCATCTTTTAGCTGGCCAAATCCACTGATACTACCAAGATCAAAATCTTACAGACAAAACATGATTACACATGTGTACTTGATAACCATGTCATGTCAATTCACACATGCTCATCCATTTCTCTCCATTGCTACATATTCCGCATGCCTGAGATGCTAAACAATGATAGCCTTTCCAAAGTACTCTTGTGGATTCATTGGGACAAGGCCTACATCTATTCCCTCACCTTGGGCATCTTCACCATCCACCCAACATGCCAACCACTGCCACATTTTGCCTAAATGTGATTGCTCCCTGATCAGGGCAGCACAGTCCATTGCGTAGTCCATGTACATTCAATTACGTGATTTGTATGCAGCAATGATGGGTGCACTAGCCGATTGACAACCCTCTCCGTGATGGCCTCCATGTGCTTTGCCAAAATTTGACTGTCATCTCACACAATGCAAAGTGACACTGCACATTGTGTGTGGTTGCTATGTACTACAGTCATCTTTGCCCTGTGTGACCACACAACTTGGTAGTCCCTTGTGCCAGCTCTATGCCACTTGTACATTCAATAGTGCATTGGGAATGTGATATATGCATCTACTATGAGTGTGCCATACTGAACTCACACTCAATCAAATGGATCAATCACATAATTCTCCTCAAATTCTATACTGCACTGTTCAAAACCCCCTTGCTACACCACCAGCACATGGTAAAGACGCTAATGCCAACACTGTCAGTTGAAGCATGGCCCTGATCCTGTGTGCACGATTCACCAATGAGGCATTCCTGATGATGAGGAGGATGTGTCTGTGTGAATGTGGGCCCCATACGACTTATCATTAGCCCCCTTTGTCATTCATACTGCTAACAGTAATTTGTGTTCTGGGAGTAGTAGGTAGGTGCAACAATCATTCCCTACATTCATGCCTCCTGTACAAGTGATTTTGTTGGGGCATCAGTCCCTGTCTATGAGCATCATCCTATGATGATATGTCAGTATTCTTGACCGGGCATGTTTGCCCTAAGAACCAGCACCTAGTCATCTACAAATCCCATGACACAAGGAGCAACAAAGCCCTCATGCCACATCTCAGTGTGGCGATGTAGCTGCCATGTCATTACATTTCAAAGAGATTAATGGTGTCTGGACAAGTATGCACATCTCAAGCACACAGACAGGCCAATGTTCGTGCGAGTGTCATCCACAATGATTCATGGACGAAGTCATGTATCTGTCATGCATCGACAGATGAACACATTTAGGCCCTTCATGTCAGACTGGTGATTCTAATATGAACTGTATTTACATATTTGAAATTCGGCCATGCACATACATGATATTTAATGCAGATAGGCACACTCATTGGCATTATCCATAGCAGTAACTATTTGCATGGGCTGTCTACAGACATTTCAATTGAAGAGTACCAGACTGGCCACCTTGGCATGATGATCCAACATCACCTGTTTATCACTATGTTTCGTCTAGGGTTGCCCCATGCAATATACCAGTTAAGTTGCATCTACAGAACGCTTGCTACACAGTGCAGTGGTCTGTGGGCAATAATGCTGGGCCGGCTGGTCACACCACAGTTTGTCATGGCAGGCAGCTTGGATATGCATTCTGAAAAGGCAATATATGAGAGCAGGAGACAGTACAAAAATGCAATTCAGCAGAAAATGATGTCTGTATTTGACATATATTGAATGTACTTGATGTACACTGCAAAGAGACAGGCCACAAGAATGTGCCACAGATCGATACATGTGGATGTACAATTGTTGGACGTGACACAGAGATGTGCCTTTAAGGGGTGCATGTGCAAAATGCAAATATTCAGAAATTGAAATCCTGCATGCAAGTACAGGCACAGCTGTGAAGGCCAGCAGACAGTGATGTGTACTGTCACAATAACATGTGCCACACATGGGAACCACACAGCAACCTCCCAGAATGCAAGCCATGCGACAGAACTCTACATGGTAGCTAACCTGCATTGCCAAGGATGGCTGACAACTGCAGCCAGCTGTACTGCTACACATATTTGGTAGGTCAACCATGATTGTCCACACATACGATGCACAAAAATGCCACTCACCAGATGTGTCCTCCTAGGTCTCCGCACCGTCCACGCCTGGAGTCAGCTGCTCCTCCTCTGCTGGACCCATCGAGTGGGCAGTACAGAGGCCTGGTTGACACTGAGCTTAGACTTGGTCCTTCATGTGAGATCATTCATCTGCTTCTGGACCTGTTCAGCAGTGTGCATCTCCACACCTAAGGCGTTCATGTGTTCTGAGACATTCTACCAATGAACCATTTGGTGTGCAAGTGTATGGGTGTTTCCTGTATGCTGGTGCATCGCATGATGGTGATTGGTAATATAGTCAGTGAGGATTTGGAGCTCCTCATCAGTGAAGCGCCTCTTCCTCTGCGAACCCTTCTCCTGTGCCATGACTTGGGGTGGAGCCTCTTCCTGTCTGCAGGGCATCCCTTCTTGGACCTACAGGCCCTAAGTGTTGCTGCTTCACCTGTCTGCCTCCGGCCACATCGATGCCCAGGTGCCAGGTCACCTGTGGGCTTAGGCACACCACATCCTCCTGGGGCTGGGGCAGATGTGTCCTCACCACATCCCTGTCTTCTCCGTTTCCCTTTTGGGGCCTTTCCACTCATGGTGCAGATGTAATGGATGAATGAAATGCACACCAATATATTTTCCTGGGCGATATGAGGAAGGGAACAGTCTACGTGATGTCCTACATAGATGCCTGGTCCAGCAAGGTTCCAATGTACCCCAATAGCAAAATGATGTGGTACACAAAGGTGAGAACAGCAATACACCATACGCAGAGGCACCCCAATAACATAAATCACATACACAGTTCCCAGAAAGCTTCCAAAAGTTGAAAAAAGTGGCACAAGATAAGGAGAGGCACCCCAATAAATAATTGCATATGCAATATTCAGAAGGTGAAAACAGCAATATGAAATACGCAGAGGCAATCCTATAACACAAATTGCATATGCAATACACCATAGGCCTCAAAATGGACATAAATACATGCAGGTATTGGCAGAGGCAACCCCAAAAAGAAAAATGTGGTACGCATTACTTGAAGGAAACATCTTGTCTAGCACCCCCAAGTGCGTGCATGTGAAACCCGTCCGTCTTCATACCATCATACCCCTTAAATATTACCATCATTGCTGTCAGCTGCGTAGGCACTCTGTGTCCAGTGTGTGGCATGAACTTACACACTAAGGGCCTTTACTCTTTTTTCTGCTGCCTCGGATGGGAAATGCGCATCAGAGTTTCTCCTGCCTGCGTGCCATTGCTTTTGCCTCCTCCAGCCTTGCATTGCCTCATACAGTCCATATCTGATGCTGCCTGATTGAGTGTGAGTGCCAGCTTGCCGCGAGCATTGTCTTGGGGTGCCAGCTGTCCTCAAATTGCCTGTACTCCTGTGTTGGGCCTGTCACCACCTCATCTGTAATTTGGGACTTCCACCTCTTCCTGCCAACACCACCACAGCTCCACAGCACCTACCAAGGACCCAGTGAAGCAATACCTGCCTCTGAGGTTGACATGTCGGGACCATCAACCACTTTGGGAGAGAGCAGCACCCCCATGTCAGCGATGCAGAGGGCTGCCAACTTCACCCCCACAGAAGTTGGCATCCTAGTGGATTCGGTCCTGTGTGCCTATAATGCCCTCTTCAACCCTGCTATGAAGCTAGGTCATGACGCACGTCATCAGAACTGGGATGACATCACAGTTGCCATCAACATTGAGGGTGTGGCAGACCATCTGATGAAGACCGTAGCCATACAAAGGTGGAGGCAGCCCTTGCTGCAGAGCCCACCTTTGAGGTGTAATGTGCGGGCTGTGACCTGTTGTCACAGAACCAGCTGCGGGTCCTCGAGAGGTTTAACCCCGACCTTCACTCCCAGATCTGTGCGTGGAGAAGACGTCTGGAACCTGCTTGTGAGTACCCATGTGGAGCACTGTTCTACAGTGTATGTGTGGCATGCATGATAGCAGTTAGCCCATTTTGTATGCAGCATGTGTGTAAGTGTGAGATGCAGCAGCATGCTGCCCTATGCCAATGCTGGTGGCAGACATTGTTTTCTGGCATATGCGTGGGTATTTGCAAAATGTGTCCTCTGTGACTTGATGAACTTGGGCACATGCTGCGTGAAAGCATGGACATATTGCAGGGACAGTACAAATGTGGCCATGCTATGTTGTTGCCATGTGAGGGACATGCATGAAGGACACCTCCATGTGTAGCACATTTGCAAGTGAGTCCATGCACACACATTTGATGAGAGTGACACATGTGCATGGATGTCTGCGAATGTCAAGTTGGTGCATTGAACTCTCAGGGACAGGGATATGATGTGTCATCCCACTGCATTTGAAGCACAAGTTAACATGCGTACATGCAATATGTATGTGCTGGGCCATATAACATAAGCAAGTGATCCTCAGATATTTGTGCCGGAAAAGGTTGGTTGCTTGCAGGTCAAACTGTCACAGATGCATGTTGCTGACTGTAACCGGGTAGAGAGGTGACCTGATACAGTTTCCATGCCGCTTGCTGCATGACATACGTGTGTCAGTTTTGCATTGGTATGGTGGCATTACATGTTTTTGGTAATGTGCTTGTGGCCACATGACAATGTGCTGTGTTGACATGTGCATGTGTCATGACTGTGATTCATCATTGACACTACACTCATGTGGCAGTTGTCATAAGGATTGCATGGCCGTCTTTGTGTGTGTGAGAGTGTGCATTGTGTGTGTGTGTTCGTTTCTGGTTGACACATGCTGCATGATTGGTACTGTTAATGTTGTGTATGCCACACATACATAAACACTGATAGCTGATGTCAATGTCCTTTGTCCCATTTTCCACAGTTGCTGCAGCTAGTGAAGAGAGCGGATGCCTTGCTGTGGGGAGGAAAGGCAGAAACCAGGCCACCAGACACAGGTGCACACCCTGGCCATCCACCACAAACACCACCTCTTCTGACGGAGAGTTGGCTGGGGGAGTGCCATTAGACGGAGCAGCTAAGGGTGAGTCCCAGTATGTGGTTGTGGTGGGGGACTCCTCAGCAGCTGTGGGCCAGGGTGCGGGGACAGAGGGGAAATCGAGTGTGGAAGACTCTCTGAAGTCATCCATGGAGATGGAAGTGGTGGAGGAGGAGGAGGCAACTGAAGGCCATAACACGGGATCTGGTGGGGGAATCTAGGAGGTTGTTCAGGCCACAAACCTGGACCAGGGTCACAAGGATGTGCAGTGCACTGTGGAGGTTGCTGCTCAACCTCCTGTCCCTGGCCCACCTGCTCCAGCAGTGACCACCTTTGTGGATGCCTCCACCCAGACCAAGCCCCCCCTTGTGCCAGGGGAGACCACCCAGATTTGGTGCAGGCCCTGCTGGCTAGTCTGGCGAAGCAGACAGGCATGATTTGTGATTCTGTGTCAGCTACTCGTGATGAGCTGGCTCAGCATCACAGGTCAATGTGCCAATACCTGGGCCAGCTGGCAAGAACACTACTCTTGCGTCATCTCTGTGCCCTGGCATATTCAATTGTCCCCTCCTCCACTTCCTCCTCTTTGCCCCAGTCATCCCCACGGACCCCTGTCCACCACCCCCACCCACACTACCCAGTCTGGTGGTGAGTACATTCCTGCCTCTGGTAGAAATCCCACAGCCGACAGACGAGAAGGTCACTGTGCCTCCCTAGGCACCAGCAGAGGGACAGACAGTGGTCAGACAGCTGGCACTTCAGGACAGTGCTGGAAATGTTCCCCCGACATGTGTCATCCAAAAGGCTGGGGTACCTGTGCAGCTTGCACTCAGCCAGGCAGCAGCAGATAAGGCGTGTGTAGAGGCACTCCATGCAGGGCCAATCTACACCGAGGAAGAAATTGAGGCAGGACATGATTTGCATTTGGCAGGAGGAGAGGAAGCGGCTCCTTAATCTGGAGTACGTACTGTCAACTTACCATAGGCAGCAGATGGCAGAGAGGCAGTGGGCTAGGGAGTCAAGGATTGCAAGGGCCAGCGCAGAGGTGTCAGATAGGTGGGCATTGGTGCAGTCTGCCATCCTGAAGGCAGCTTGCAGGGATGCACTGGAGGAGGAGAGGAGGATGATGGAGGGTCTTCAAGACCTCCAGGAAAGAATGGAGGCCTGCCTCCAGGAGGAATATGCTGAATGTGACTTTGCCCTGGAGCATGCACTGAAGGACATGTAGGCCCGCTGCTAGTTTGCATAGTACTTAGCGATAGGTTTCATTTTGGATTATGTTTTCGTTTTAGCCCTGAACATTTCTCCCTTCCCCATGTTTTGTTTTTGTTGTGTGCATTTCGTAATACAGATGTTTCATGATCACACACTTGTTGCAGTCTTTTTTTGTCTATGTGCCAAATTACGTTTACCATGTTTTTGTATTGCATTTCAAGTATGCCTTTCATGTGGTTTGCAGACTCACTGTGGATGTGTGTGCTGCACTCATCACTTCTGCACTCATTTTTTGATTTTTTTGGTAGCTGTATGCATGGTCATAATATCGGCTTGCTTTTCTGTTCAACTAGTGGGTGTATATTGGCTTTTAGGTCATACTTTGATTATGCTTTATGTTCTATGTTACCTGTTGTGTGTATTATTGTGTATTATGTTAAGCACCATCATGCCTATGGGTCCATTGTGCGCCATATAAATAAAATAAAGTAAAGTAAAGTATCCCTCATAAGGCATAAACCCCCACCCGGAAACATCTGCAATCACCCACAGCCTGGTCTCACATCATGCTGCACACCAGCCACTGAAATGCAGCATTCTGTGATTCTTTATTATTTGGTCTGCCTGTGCACATTGTCCATCTTCTTGACTTGCACACTCTCATCCATCCTTTAAATCACCCAGCCATGGGTCAGATTGACTTATGTCACTTGCCGGGGATTTGCCACACCTGAATGCCTACCTCACTGACTTCCGTCATTCCTTTGTACAGGGTACTATGCTGACACACATTACATGTGACTCGGTACAATCTCTGATGTCTCAGACTTGGTGCCTCCACAGGCATTCACATACAGTACTTTGAGTCCATTTCAATGGCACATGGTCAGAATGATATGTTTGTTGCATTGCATTCCATTAGTATGTCACATGCACATGGTGTGGTCACAGTGTTGCTGTTGCAACGTTATGCTGTTCTGTTGATGTGCATCTGAGTGTGATGTACCAGGGAGTCCTCTGAAGAGCTCCAGATGTGGATTCTGTAGCAGTGCTCCTAGTTGTTGAAAGCGAGCATCCCCCATAAGGTAGTAACCTCCCCGCAATGAGAGGCAATAAAGGACACACCCCAGGAGGGAATGAGACCAGGACCAAATGTGGTTGATGTAAAAGGTTTTTTTATATAATACAATATAGGGCATGCAAAGGACTCTGCAAGCTCCGAGAGCGCTCTGTCTGACAATAGCAAAGACAGTCATATTTATTACAAAACTATGTCATACTTCCTGTAAGCTATAGGGGGCACAAAAGTCTCGGGGATTGGGTGGCATTGACTAAGCTATAGGTGGTGCATTCATGGGCTGCTCCAGGATTGGCGGACATCTGCGTGGTGCCAACGAGGGGTGGACGGGTCAGTTGGGCTCGTCGGGGTGGAGCTGCTAGGCCGGACGCGGTCTGTGTCGATGATTGGTGGCTGCACTAACACTTTGACCTTGTGGCCACACACACACAAACACTCATCACATTATATGACTCCAGTTGCCCTGCAAATCCTACAATAGGTTAATCTACGATCACATGAGAGACAGGAGAAGCAACATGCAATGTGAAACTTCACCAATACATCAGTGTACAGTTGCTTTTGACCATCGACAGTGTCATAAGTCCAGATGTCTTGTCAGAGGGCACAGGTGAACTGCCTTGTCATTTTATTCTTTTAGATGTGGTGAGAGATTACTTTATGATATGTTAGTACAGGGGTGAATAACTGTCTCTATGGCCCATTAACTTGGGGTGAACTGGAGTACTACTGGATTAGTAAGGGCACGTCTCTGGGCCCTCAAGGCGGTGGGATTTAGGACCAGGTTGTACATAATTCATTTGGCCAAACTACAGCGGCCTCTGACATGGGGGAGGTAAATACTTGAAGCGGGTCCAGCAGGAATGTGGGGAGGTGAGGCTGTGCTGTTCAAACACAAGCAAACCCTGGCGGGCCTTGACGGGAGGAGAGGGAGATGGCCTTGTAGCTCTAAGCAATTCTCTGTTCCTGGACTACACAATATACCATAAGGGGAGACAGTTAATACAGTTAGTAGCATTAGGATGATTGCATGTTTCTATCGTTTACAATTTTGTTTACTGCTTCATACGTAACAATGGGGATCGGGCAGCGGCACATGTATTACATAACGTTAGTTGAACACATATTGATAATTCATAGGACATACAAATGAATAACAACGTGAGGTAGCGTCAGGTTGGATTGTATACGCAGGATCAGAGAAGCAATACGTTTGTTTACATTCTTGTTCATAGCAAAAAACCGGCTCAATGCCCTTGGCTTCTGTTACACTTTTTAAACCGTGTTTCACCACATTACACACAAGTATTCTCTGTAACGCTTTTCACTTTATCCTTTCTACATTAGCAGCAATCATTAGATAGCATAAGGCAGAATCGATCAAGCCTTTTCATTAAACCTTCAAGGCACATGGTATTTGCAGTGGGCAGGGGTTCATGGAGGAAGGTTATTGACACTTTGGGCCTCATTACACGGTAGGCGGCAGCCATGGTGGTCTTAGCGCCATGGCTACCTCCTTACCGCATTCCGGGTCCGTGTTCCCGGAATAGGGACTTACCGGGTCATTCTGACCTTGGAGGACCCGCAAAGTCCCCATTCCGGGAACCATTCCCCATTCCCATTTGAGCCCCCATAGGGTTCAATGGGAATGCGGATGGAGCTAATAACGGGCCCGCAATTAGCGGGCCCGTTATTAACTCTGAAGTCCCTCAATGGGTCGCTTCCATAACGCCTGGTAAAACCAGGCGTTAGGGAAGGGACCCGCTAAGGGACCTCGTAGTAGGGCGGTAAGGGATTACCGGCACCGGTGCCCTTGCCGGTAATCCCTTACTGCCTACCGTGTAATGAGGCCCAATGTTTTTTACATATTTTTTTTTAAAAGGTTGGTCATATGGATATATTTTGGAATACATTTTCAATGCTGTACTATCTACACTTGGAAGGAGTGGCACAATGTGCCTCATTACGAGGCTGGTGGAATGGGTTTAACGGCGCCGGTAACGGTGCTGGTGCCATTAAACCCATTCCGCCCTATTACGAGGTTCCCTTGCCGGACCCGCTTTGGACGTTAGCGGGTCCTGCGAGGGGACCAGGGAGCTAATGACAGGCCCGTTATTTGTTAGCTCCCTCCCCATTCCCATAGAGCCCTATGGGGGCTTGAATGGGAATGGGGATGGTCCAGGTCCGGGTTCCCTGAAAGGGTCGGAATGGCCCGGTATTTCCCCATTCAGGGAACCCGGATCCGGACCCGAATTTGGAGGCAGCCATGCCCTTATTAAGGGCATGTTTGCCTCCAATCTCGTAATGAGGCCCAATAACTTGGTTCCTATGAAAAGAGATGGCAGTCAATCATTTCTCCTTGGAATGGAGGTATTTGTAAGGGTGGCACCGCCTTCTTCCGGAGGCAAACCGGAGCAAGCTGATCCGAGGCTTCAAAAGCCATCGCGAGGGCCAGAGGAGGAAAGGTAATACATGCTTTTCTCGAGAGCCAATGCTACTTTTCAGGACAGGCAAACCTTTCACCCTTCAATAAGTATTGGCAATTATTCTAGCCGCTGTATTTTGCAAGGGCTGAATTCAATGCCAAAATACTCTGATTGGCCCCAAGGAAGAGGATATTACAATATTACAATCATTTAAATTTGCACATACAGTGGCTGTAGAGGCGCAGTTGGACTCAGAAAGAAAGGTATGGATTTCAAGCACAGGCACATGGTGAAAATTAGATGAGGAGACAATACAGTAGGCCCGAAGGGACATGGATAGTGTGGAATCAAAGATTATGCATAAAGATCCCACCTTGTCCAGGGTGATTTTCATCATTTCGGAGATAGTAATGTAAGGATTTCTTTAGCTATTGGTTGGCGAGTAGATGCAATTCAGTCTCGGACTGATTCAGAAATAAGGGCATGGGCGATGAAGAGATTTTGTTTGTTAGGGCCAACTGAAAATAGTGTCTACGAATATTGTATTTAGGCAGCAGAATGCTTTAAAAAACTGTGCATAAAGAGTTCATGTTTTCTTTGCTAAAACCATCTGCCAAGCTGAATGCCTGCTTGTACTTAGCCTTGCAACCTATCCTGTTCCTTTAATCAAATAGCCTCTTGTTTTTCACCCCTTTCTGTACAGCAATATTTAACTGTGGAATCCCTGCAAACCTTTTAGCTCAAACTTCCTAAAATATTTGACAAGTCTGTTCCGGCCAAATTTACATGATTCAAGATTTGCTCAAATAAGTACACTCATGACTATCTACGGGCTGAGAATACATCAACTCCAACGTTATGTGTTCTCAGGCAACTTAAATTCCAATAACAAATACTCTTGTTTTGGGGGCTGAAGAGATTACCCCTTAGAGAAGGCCCTTCTTCACAAATATCTTTCTTGTCTGCCAACGTCAAAGGGGCACATCTCCTTTGGTTACAGGACTCCCCACTGGGCTGGTGCTGAGGATCCTCGTGGCTAGCATTAACCAGTTGCGATACAATGGTCACACTTTCCTACCATCTCAATTGGGGGGAATTCAACTTATTTTAGGGTGATAGAAATGATCAAAGCTCTAATGTATTCCTCCTTAGCTGAAGATTTCACAGGCCTTTTCCTAGACCACTTTTTACAGGCTGGATCTCATGCTGTCAACTGCTTTGTGTGAAATGTCACCTTTTAGATCTGTCCTAGGACAATATAATCCACTGATCTGTGACATTTTGATCTGCAGATGTTTGGACTTCAACACCCTTCAGTCCTAAAAAAAAGCATAGTCAACGATAAAGGGTCATGGGATGTGTAGTCCAAAACATCTGGAGAGCTGCAGGTTGCAGACTCATGATATAACCAAATTCCTCATTTTTATTCTTTGTCTATTCATGCACATGTATTACCTATAGTTGTCATTCAGCCATCTGTTGTAACATTTAGGGTGTGTGAGGAATTCGACCACCTGCATGGTGGGGGGGCGCTCGCCAGGGTTTTTTAAAAATTTTTAAATCAAATTGAATGATGGTAGATCAACCTAAGGAAAATGTGTGGGGCTATTCCGCACACTTTTTCCTATGCTCATGGCATGAAATATGCACAGCCCTGTGTACTCTGGGTGGACACTGCCTACAGGTG
Organism: Ambystoma mexicanum; assembly: GCF_040938575.1. Taxonomy (NCBI): domain Eukaryota; kingdom Metazoa; phylum Chordata; class Amphibia; order Caudata; family Ambystomatidae; genus Ambystoma; species Ambystoma mexicanum. The sequence continues at coordinate 213,858,435 of NC_090931.1, forward strand.
CAGTCCCCCTGTCATATTTAGATGGGATCAGACAGGTGGAGTACACAATGCATCTCCGGAAGGGTCAGGGCCAAACCTTCTCCCTGCCATGGCCAGCCTAATTAACTACCAAAGGCTCCATTGATTCACTCAGTCCTTTTGTCGAACCCTGTACCCGGTGGCAGCATGCACATACTAATCAGACTTTAATTTAAACAAGCCCACATGAGGTCTAGCTGCAGAGGCTAACAAAGGAGACAGGAACCCCCAACACCCTTTCATATGCACTGCCTTAACCTGATGCTAGCTCCCGCCCTCATTATCAATTGACAGTGAAATGTCATGCGTGGGACTGCGTGTTTACAGTATTCATCCTGGAGGAGGACCCCAGTCAGAAGGTACAAGTATATGGTTTGGCAGATCCAGAAAGTCTGGTCTCACTGCAGCTTCAAGGGAGACTTGCTACTTTTATCAGAAACCACAGAGAGCTCTATTAATCAAAGAGACCCTTTGATGCACAACAGACAGGACGATGGTTGGGTCTTAGTATTACATGTTTTCACCCCTTTACTTTTTCTGTTGCAAAGCACTGTGGTTATGACTTCACAAATACAGGAGATAGTTGGTAGGAACCCATGATTGCTTCATTAAGGTGGGCTAAGTCTACACCAATCCCTGTGGTCCATTTGGCTGTAAAAGAGGGCATAGCCCTTCTTTTGGCAGATCATCTGAAGGCTTCACCAGAAGCTGAAGGAATAACTCATCATTGGACCCTGGCTGAAGCTACAGTCTCCCCTACATCTTCTGCCGGTGAAGGAATGCCTGGACCTTCAAGAGGGAAGCAAGATCCCTCCCCTAAACATCTCACAGGGAACAGTGGGAGATACCAAATCTAGAGCACCCTCCAGCAGCTTGGAACCAGTATCCAGCGAGCACACAGCGTGCCCTGCTAGGCTCTGCAAGCAAGCTTCCTAGGTGGCAAGTACCAGAGAGTCTCTGAACCAAACCAAGGACAAGGCATCTGCCTGCAACACTCTTTTCAGCTTTGGGCCATCTGCCTTAAAGGACGACACGATCCCAGTGAAGAAGCTAGGAGTGTTAAACCGTATTTATATAATACCTCCTTGTTATGAATATTGGCCTAAACCCATTCACGTTGCACAGAAAACCACATCTGGAATGTTTCGATTTTTGATCAACTTCGCCGCTATTTTAAGCATCGTCTGCCATTTTGATTTCAACTCTTGTTTTGTGTTCTAAATGGTGGACTGTGTTTTCAACTTGCAGCCAAGCCGAACGACCTTTGAGTTTTGTTAATGTTTTGGCTGACCGAGAGCAGACTGTTTATTCAATGCAAAGAAACCGTGTGACTCGAATGAACTGCAATCCAAGCGTTGTCTGCGCTCACAATCCTCATCCTCATGTAAACAATGAGACAATGCAGAACAAAATCAGAGTGTGTGCTTTTGCAGAACTGCATTGTAGCAATTCTTGAAACAAGGCTTACTGTGGATCAGAGAACCAACAGCATCATTGTAACTTCATGGACATGCAAACTTTTTTAATCCGTTCTACAATTTTGTAATATTTGACATGTGATATGGGCACAAACTCTTGCATGTAACTTTATTAGTTTGGAGAGGGGCTGGACAATGTTTGTAAAACTGTATAAAAATGACTGTGTTAAGATGTCCAGCACTCTCACCTCTCACTGTGTCTGTTGGTACACACTGTGAGGTGTTGGGAGCCAGATAGATATCTGTTTGCTTTGACTCTGTACAGAAATAAAATATACTTGTATCTGTTTAACCTGTGATTGGTGTATTTCACTTTGTGGTACTAAGCCTCGATATTTCTTTGGTCTTTCAGAAGGAGTGCATTGACAAGCACCTACCAACGTCTGCCTTAAAGGAAATTTCCAGCCAATCGAGTTCCTCGAGTTGCAACCGTCTGCACTGCTGACTGTTGTTACGCTGTAGTTGCTAAAGCCATCTGAAATGCCTCGACCAGCAAATTAGAACCTCCAACCAGCACTGTTACAATGATTCCTGACCCTGAGCCTCCATGTAGGCCAGCTTGCAGTCGTCTGTCTAGCTTTGCTGGCCAAACTGCCTGATGCCTGATACCCGCAGCTGTATCCCACCTGGAACTCTGTTCAGAAGCTGCAAAGCACCCTTAAACTGACTCGACCCTATTGAGCACCAAGACCTCCTACAGCACAAGGTACATTGTGGTTCTTTCCCCCTGGACCTTCCCCGAAGGCCCCTAGTGCAATCTTTTATGACCCATTGCTCCGTTGGTGTTGAAACCAAGTATCCTTGAACTATTGTGGTTAATTACTATACCGACTACCCTGCTGTCAGTTTCCAGAGTGCATCTCTTTTCCTTCTTTGAAACTGTCTGTCCTCTGCATCCTTTACAGGGTGGGTTGTATGTTGTAGTGTGCTAGAACTGTCTGTTGTGATAATAATAAAGTAGATATTTGTATACAACTTGATTGGACAGTCCCTTTTAACATTGGGCAATAATTGTATGTTTACTGTGTTACAACTAACCGACGATCCACAACCTTTCAGGAGATAAGCCTGCCATTCCGTCCAGGGTAGCAAAATTGGACTTGGAGGTTTATAATATGCTTGTGTTTTCAATCTGTTTGGATATATTCTGGTGTACTACATGTGTGTTGCTGATTGATGGTTTAGAAACCAATATTCATCCCTGGACCGCTGATGCCCCAGAAGTTGATTCGTCACAGGGTATAGGGTGGTCCCCTAATACAAATTTACAGTAAGACATTTTTACTTCCTATTTTGAGATGTTAGCAGTGAAAGCATTTTCAAATTTGGGCTCATAGATGTACTTGTATCTGTAGTTCTGGAAACAGAGAAGTATGGATGCCTTTCGGTACACCAGGCTGCATGGACATTGCAGCAACAAATGGCTTAAGATGGCATGGGCTACTAGGACATAAACAAGCCCCAGGCAATGTTAAACAAGGGTTCAAGAAAGGCAAGAATAAAAGGGTGTAACCAGCGAGAAGTGGATTCCTTAAAAGAATGCTCATGCATCTGGCCTCATTAAATGTTTGGAGTTGAGGAAAACGTGGCAGTAAATTGGCAGTATTTTGTTATATCCAATTTACCACCATGGAAGAACATTTTTGACACTTGACCAGTGGTTTTCTTACACTTTAAGTCAAAAATACCACTTGCGGTAAACACTCCAAAGTCCCAATGGAGTTCTATGGACATCAGGAATGGGGATTAACAACAACATTCCAACGCTCTTATGGGCCTTATTATGAGTTTGGCAGTAGGTTGGTGGAAATGTCACTGCATTACCGCCAAACTCAATTACCATTACTGCCACTTGGTCCTACAGGGATAATGCGGGATTACAAGTGGTAATAACACCTCATTTTTGGAGTACATTAACCTCTGTGGGGATTTTTGGCAGGTGTACTGCTGGCAGAATTACTGCACGGTAAATCCACTGGTCGTCAAGCTAAAATGAAGTATTTACCTCCAGCAACAAGCTGGAGGTCATCCCACCACGTTTCCTCGGAAAATGAGTTACACGGTACATCCACCAAAAAATGCAGTGCAGGAAAAGTGGTGGTAATAGAATTACTGGCATTGCCAAACTTGTAAAGATTCACAGTAATTATGGGTGTTGAAACAGTAAACTAAATATAGCAGTATTTCTATAGGAAATACCGCCAGACTCACATTGAGACCGATAGGTTTTCAAAAGACTCATCGGGGCATGCTTTCACCTAGTAAAGCCACCCACCACTGCGTAGTTTCCCTCCATGCAGCCCTTTCGAAATTCAAATCGCTTCCAACACATACAACAATGTTTTTACTATTACAAAGGGATCAAATAAACTCATTAATTCGAGAAAATGCCTTATTATGGTCATAATGCCTTCATAAAGGGTCCATTATCACCAGATAATGGACCTTGTAGCAATTAGCCCTTATCCAGAACTCTCACTTTGCTCCCGATAATAACCAATTTATCAGAGGTTGTTGTTTGTCTGAATTAAATATGCCTGGCTCATTAGAGGTTGGTGTGGAACTGCTTTTTGCCTGAAAGTGTTAACTCGCGCTGCCTTCAAACATACATCTCCATGCCAATTTACCTCTTTGGTTAAGTGCTACCCTCCCTGGAAATTGCACAGTGTGTCCCCACCGTAATGAAACGGATTCCGCCCTCATGTTCTCGCAGCTGGCTGGCAGTTTGGGGTTTTGTAGTCACTGTTCTTGTTAAAAGAGTCCAAGAGGGATTCTGACATTCAAGAGGCGTGCACAGCCTCTGCAGCGAGAGAGAGAGAAAGTGAGCGAGAGAGAGAGAACCCTGTGACAGCCGTTTTTAAAACATCTTCACGTCCACCTTGTGGAAGTTTTCCTGGGGCATAGTAAGAGTGTATTTTCCAGAGCACTCTTATGTCACAACAGGTTCTTTCTCAGTTAATTCAGAGGGAAGCAGTGAAGCCCACGGCGACTGTATACATATAAAACTCCATTTTAAAAACGTGCCCACTTTTATTCGGTGGAGTGATAGGGCATAGCCTCATGTCCAATCATCTTTCAGCTCTAATGATTCAGGGTTCTCACTATCGAAAGGTCCTCCGGTGCATGCTGTGAGGGGAGAGGGGGTGAGGCGGGATAGCGACACACACGTGACCGCGAGGCTTTCCAAATGTGTTCCAGTTTTAGCCTGCCCTTAATGCTTAATGAATCAGGCATAAATTGGAAGAAGCAAATAAAACCTGCTTGCGTGCTACTTCAGATCTCTGTAATTCGGCCCACATGTGTTTTGTTCTAAAATGCATGCTGGCTGAAACTTAAAAGACATTAGGCCTCATTTCTGGGGTATTCTGGCCCCGACGGACCCGGTAATTGCCCTTTCGCGGGTGGCAGTATATACCCTTTCCCATTTGAGCCCCGTGCTCAATGGGAACGGGGATGCCTGTAGCACTGGCAACATTCATAATGATGCCGGTGCTACAGGCTTGCTGTGCTCGCGGGTGCCTATCATTCCGCCAGGTGGCATCCGCGAGCACAACTCAGAATTTGCTGGTCTGGTAACAACGGTACCGGCAAGCATAACCTCGTAATGAGGCTCATTGATTGTTTTAAATGTGCACATTTTATTTTCATTTTTATTTTTCTTGTTTATAGCACAAACCTACCTAGAGAGCAGCACAGGGCTTTACAACAGCAAGGTGCCAGCATTACCTTGGAATGTTATACAGTAGTACAGTGCAGTTGGTGGAGGGTGGGAGTAACTTTTATTCGTCTAGCAAGTCTGGCTCCCGGTTTCTGTGCGGATCAAATTCAAAACCCCTCTGCATCATCCACAAGGCTGTCTGGGGCAGGGGACCACACTATCTCCAACAGTCTCTTATAAAATGCTCGCCATCTAGACATCTACATTCCTCTGGCAACAACTCACTGTGTGTTAAGTGTTTCACTAAACAGATAGCCGGAGGCCGTTTGCTTTCTTAAGCTTCCTAAGCTGGATTCTCCTTTGCAATGCCCCCCCTACGTCTTGAGCAGGACTTTCTTAAATTCCTAAAGCACCTCAAGACTTTCCTCTTTTCCTCCTCCTTCCCTTCTTTCTTCCTCTGCAAATCTCAAAATTGATGTTATTGTTGCCTTCGACCTTTATGCATTCTCTGGGCCCCTTACCACTCACACCCAATCTTCCAAGCTTCTGTCTAACTTCGGCACGTGCCTTGGCAACCTGCCTCACTGAAGACTTTCATTTTTCCACCAAATGTGACTCCAGGCCGTATACCATTTCTCATACCATGCACTTCATCTGTGTCTCACCCACAAACACAGACACCCCAGCACAAATCCCACTGCCCTCTTCCTTTCTGCACTTGCACGTTCTGAATACTCACAAGGCATATTAAGTTTGTCCGTTCCTTCCCTCACTGTATTTATAATTTGTGTTTTTAATGTACTTCAATCGCATGCCCCCCCCCCCCCACGCCACCTCTGTTGCCCTGTGGGCGCTTTGAAACAGAATTAATTTGCTGTATAAGCGCCTAACAAGCAAACAATAAATAAATAAATACATTGCTGAAAGAGCCATGGATTTAATGGTTTTGGGTCCATGCGAGTCTCTTCTGGGATTTTGTTCCAGATGGTCAGGGCAGGAAAGGAGAAGGATTACTTACGAGTCTTCTCTTTGTGTGCTAGCTTAGACACCAACCTTGTGATAGTTTTGCTCTGTGAGGTGCGGGAGCCTCCAGAGGTGTGGCATTTAGCTGCCAAGTATGTAGGATTCTATTTGAGACTGCTTTGTAGGTTTAACTTGCTCTTTGCTTGTATGCCCCCTTGCCATGCCAAATTTGGACCATAACTTTCTTCCCCCTCTTCTATAACTTTATACATAACCAGGCCACTTTGTGGATGTTTTCTGAACTCAACTTTGTTCTAAAAAAGCATTATTTGGTTTTAAAGAAATCTTTCTCCATTCTTTTCAATTTATGGACATTAACCTTAAGGATAGTTGTTAGGCTGCGTGTTAAAAAGGTAAGCTAACCGTTAAGCCAGAATGCCTGTCCGTCTGAGGAACTAGAGGTAGTAGGACTGTGATGCTTCTTTCATCATAACACTTTGATTTTCAAAATACATTCAGCAATTTTAAGCTCCACCAAGCCAGTCTGGGGCCAATCAGATTTAATGTGGGGATCTCTCCCAGGAAAGCGCCATTGCAGCTGCAGGAACTAAATGTTCCAAGGAGATCAGAGGCCTTGCAGCATTAGAGAACCACACACAGCAGTAGAGGGCCTTCTCACTTGGGACAGAGTGGTGCCTGGGGTTGTGTCTCCTCAATAAGGGTCTGCGATCCACCCACTAGGCACACTAGGTTTTCAACTACCTCTGCCATGATTCCTCATCAGGGACTATGCTGGATAGAACTGATGTGAGTTGTAGTCCAAGACATCTGGAGATCCAAATGTTGCAGACCCGTTCACTAGACGCACATCAGCCCTTTCCTGGATTTGTGACTCCTTCATCTGGATTATCATATTTGCTGTCTGTGAAGGGATACCAGAAGCTCAAGAGTAAACAGGGACATATATTGTGCACATGGTGCTCTAACAGTCCCAGCAAAATGCACTCATTTGGGGGACAAGATTACTTTGTCCTGTTCACAAACCAGTCTCATTCTTCCCATTGGATGGTGGAAAATATCCCCTTGTTGGTACCTCACCTGCTTAGTGGTACTGGCAATTGGGTTGGGGTTTGTCAACAGATTGTTATGTGGTCCTGCAACGTTTTCCTTTATAAGACAGAGTGGGCATATCGCCAATTAGATGCCATAGTGAGCTGTGTCGACTATTTAACATTTTGATCAAAGAGTTGCTGATGTAAATCATTGAAGCAAGCATTCAAATTCTGCTCTTTGGCTACTGACCCCAAGGGATTCTCATTGGCCCTCACTGCTTCCAGTCACCCATTAATTGAAAGGTTTAGACTGGCACTAACCTAGCGTCCCTACATTGAGCACAAATTCAATCGTGAACCTCTGAAGAGTCGTAGATACTTTTCAAGACTCTTAAAAAAGTTCCTTGAATGCAATCTATTATGGTGGCATGATTTTTACTTTTCTTAAAATGTAATCTCTTTTTATTATATCACAGTAAAGTGTCCATACATAACACTCAAAGATCCATAAAGCATAACAAGTATAAAAAAATATTACATACATGGAATATGGAAAAAAAAAAACAACACCCTCATGACAAACCAGCCCAAGCCCTAACGAATTCTACCCCTATCCCATCCCCGAACATACAGTACACACATAGACAAAAAAAACACAATGTTGGCACATCAAGTAGTTTCTAAACGCTTTACAGGCAGCGTTTCAAACAAGGGTATTATCATAATTTTATCTGGTTATTTATAACTCGCTAAACCGCAGACCCAGGGATCAAACCTGTATTACTCCGCATTGTCTTGCTACCAAGGTGAGCATGTTGCCCCGGAGCTATCCTCCCGTGCTTATATATTGAGAGCAGGTTAATTCTGATATAGAATCCTGCACATCACACGTTAAAGCGTGAGAGTTGGATCCGTCATGTGTGACCTAAATGGCTTGAGACACCCATGATTCGCTCCATCCGGGGCCATGGATATAGCAAGAGTGCCACCATTTCACAGCAATGGCAACCAAAGGGACGATACAGCAATAGAATTGACAAATGTGAGTGTTGTATCATGTGACTAGACATGTGGGTTAGCTAGATCCCAAAATGTATCAGCTAGAGGGATGTGTGAGGTCTGTTTATAACAGCTATCTGCCATGGCACAGATCTTGGACAACAAGGCTGACCATAATTTTACTGTAGGGGGTGTCAACTTATGGTCTTTAAATAAGTAGCATATCGTGCAGTAGGTGGGATACAGAGTAACTCTTACACTTAATAAACCAACTCAGGAAGAAGGCAAAACGTGTTTAAATGTTTTAATATCAATGATATAAAACAGGAAGTTACAACAGATTTCAACGGACGTCAACGGACGCCACACCGCATAATCGCACTTGATCTCGTTTAAGCACTCCATAGAATTCAAAGTATTTTATAAAAAAACAACACTTTTATAGCAAAAACTTGTCATACGTGATGTCATACTATGTGGCAAGCAAGAAAAACCTACACAGGCTTGTAGTTAGCTTAAGGGGAACATCTAAGTATACTTTCTCTACGGGAACGGGTTATGATTGGGTCTCTACAGTCATGTGGACAAGCTATGCCCACCCCTAGTGAAAGTCATAGTCACAGTTTATTAGGTAAACGGTATATCATTGACATTTTAACTATAAGGCTCTTTGTTATATGGCCTTCTACAATTGGTTGGCATGGTCATTCCCTTCTGGAACATTCAACTCACAAGCAGCATGTAAGCTAGCACCCCAGGTGTCAGTGGGTGGACTTGACCTTGTCTCCCCACGCAATTAGCCCAACATCCATAATCACTCATGCCTTCAGTCATGCAGATTGTCATTGAACTTGGCCTTGCAAAGTATACTTGCTCCTGAGAATACAGGAGAGTGTGAGCATGCTCTTATCCTAAGTCTAGAGCTTCATGCCCAATTTTTATTTCCATCAATAGCCCATGTGACAGGAGATCGCTGTTCGGCTCCTTTGCACACATTTAATTGCATTAAACGAATACAACTTGGCACACATGGTGTTCGTTTTTTGCACCTTAACAGGGGACCATTCAGCTTCTCATGTTCACTGTTCTTCAAGGATAGATACATTTTGTTGAATCAATTCTCTAAAGAGTGCTTAAAAACGAATATTGCTAACTATATCCTTAAGAATCTACGCCCTTGTTGCGTAGTCCAAGAGTGTGCAGGGGACGGGAGGACTCGAACTTTGGGTCCTCTTCCCTTGCTCTTCAAGGATAGATAACCAGTTCTTGGCCACTCCAGCCTTTGACACCAGGCCAGACAGCCTTCTCGGTCTTTCCATGATTTCCAGCTGCTTTCTTGCTGCGACACACAGCTCTCGATCCTTCTTTCTCTGTGGAGTTAAACTTACTAAAGTTGTGACGCTGATGTCCAGATTCGATATAATGGTGGCATCGCCTGCAGTCTATTTACTACGTATAGGTAGCTTCTATGATTACTTAGTCTACTTGTGTTGCTTCATCTGTACAGTTATTAAACAGGCTGCATTTTCTGCAGTGCTCTTCAATCTTTCTTCTGCACATGAAAGTTTACTTGATTATTTACTTTGTCAACAGATTCTATAATGTCTATACATTCTCTTCTTCAGCCAGTCTTCTAGGTGTGTCACGCTCATCTCTTGTGTGACATCACCAACTTCCCTTTCTTTCATCTTCATATTCCTTCGGAAATCTCTTCCAAGAGACTGTCATCTCTATAGGGATACATCAGAAAAGGTTATCTCAAAGGGTACTTCTTGTCAAACAATCTCCTCGGAATAGCCACAGTCACTGGTGTCAAACATGGCACAACTTCTGGCCTCCAGCATATAGGCGCAAAGGGGGCAGGACTTCCTGCAGGAGCACTCGGCTGCTCCTATACAGGGGCATCTACCTTCCCATTGAGAACAATGATCTTACTGGCTGTGAACATCATGATGTGCATGGGTTAAGTAGAACCACATGTCATTCCTCCTCATCAGCACCAAATAACATAGTTCTAGGTGAGAGTTCTAATCCGGAACCACGTTTAAGTGATATGCGCCCCAGAATGAGACAATACATGGAATGTCCAGAGTATGGGCCTCATCACGAGTTGGGCGGTAACGCGGCGCTATTAGTGCCGGCGTTAATAGCACTACCGCCAAACCCCCCGGCGCTAATAGCGCCGGATCACGGGTTTGGCGAAATGGGTATTGCCCATTCCCCACTGAGCCCATTCGGGAATTCCCCATTGCCCATTGGGCTCAATGGGGAATTTTCGTGCTCATAACGCTGGCGGATTTGCCGCCGGTGGTAAAAGTGCGAAATTTCGGCGGATTTCCCCCGAGCTCAGAGCTGGGGGAAATTTGCCAAACACGTGATTTGGCGGACCCTTAAATGCGGCGGTAATAGCGCTACTGCCGCATTTAAGGGTTACCGCCAAACTCGTGATGAGGCCCTATGTGTCCCATAGTGCCTATACCCCCACAGTGTCTCCAACATGAAGGTGAGGGGACCAAGCCCATGCTGTGTAATCGCATAGGTGTATAATAAACACATCAAACTATCTTGTATTGAATGTGTCTATTCTTAAGATATTTCTCCCCCCAAGGACTAGAATTGTTATTTGTTTTGTTATTTATTTTCTCTTGTTATTTTTATAACTAAGCTCTAAATACCGCATGTGATACCTGATGCCACACTGGAAGCTTATGTATAAAATCAATAAAAACAAGTTAAAAAAAAAAAGATTAAATGACACAGAAGGAATTCCAGCAAAAGAATCATAAATGTCCCCACTATCAAGTGTAATACCAAGGTTGTCGGACTATGTCGCCACCAGGGCAGTGTTCCCAGCTAGGTTCTTCGGAATGCAATATTGTATATGCGGAGTCGTTGGAATAGTGAAACTTCTTGGCCGAATTCTGCCTCACATGTCGAATGTTCACTGATACGAGATTCCGTTGTATGGGTATTAATTACTGCTAGTAGTGTCATGTAGCGAGGTCAGTCACCATCTGCGAGACCCAATTTAGATTTGGCTTAACTAAAGGCTAGAAGTTTCAACTCCTCCTACAAGTCACTGGCCCTCATTACGAGTTTGGCGGTAACCATGCCGCTATTGGCGGCATGGCTGCCGCCGAAATCGCGTTGGGGTCCGGGTCCTCGGAATGAGGACTTACTGGGCCATTCTGAGGTCGGAAGGCCCGGTAATTCCTCCCTCCGAGGACCCGGACTGGTTCTTCCCCATTCCCATTCAGCCCCCATAGGGCTGAATGGGAATGGGAGAGGGAGCAAACAACGGGCCATTACGAGTTGGCCCGTTGTTTGCTCCCTCTTCCCCTCGCGGGACCCGCTCTGCATGTCTGGTGAGACCAGACGTGCAGAGCGGATCCCGCAAGGGGAACTCGGAATCGAGCGGTAGAGGGTTGACGGCAGCGGCACCTTTACCGGTGCCATTAACCCTGTACCGCCCGACTCGTAATGAGGGCCACTGACTCTTACGTGTTGCCAGTCCATTTCATGATTTTGATGAATTCTACCCTTTAACCCAATTAAGAGTATGGCTCTAATAGTGAACCATGATGAGGCAGTGTGTATGTTGGTCCCTTCTCATAATGCGCATTTTATGCCATTGAGAGAGTGAGGGGCCAGTAATGAGATGCACGTTGAAATGATTCGGAAGTTTCATGGGAAGAATGGCTAGGATTTAATGTGGTGAGTATGGATGAAATAAGAATAGCTCTATCCTCCGCCAGCTCGATGAGTCATCCTGATTCAGCTGTCTTTTGGCCCAGCAAACTTGATCCGTCATGTAATATTTTCTCCACAAGGGGAGTGCCAAGGCACGATCAGGTTTGATTGCTAGTAAAATTCTCTTAGTAAGAAGCAGTTTTTTCCTGCACCATAGAAACCTAGATATAGTTGTGCCTAGGCTATAGGGGGCATTCCTGCCACGTTCCAGTACATAGGGAAATGGCATGGATGTTTGGCCGTCTGTCATCACCGAGACTAAGATTATTGTACAACTATTTAATTAAGCATACAAAGTGGTATGTAAACCCATATCTGTCCAGCAATGCAAACAAGTAGTCCCACCGAACCTTGTTGAAAGCCTTTTCAGGGGCAAACGAAAGAATCCTATCCTCAAGTTCCGCATCTCCACCTATATTATGTAGTAGCTGTCTTAGATTGTTTGAGGAGCGTCTCTTAAGGATAAAACCGGTCTGATCCTTATGAATAAGTGACGGCAGTACCCCCTCAAGACGTCAAGTTAGGAACTTTGCTATGATTTTTCATCCAAGTTTATAAGCGAAATAGGAATTGGGATATTGGGGAATGTAGGAAGTACATTCCCCAATGTCCCAACCCTTTTTATGGAAAACCACTATATTCACAGTGAGCATAGAATCCGGAAGGTGTCCCCTCTCTAAAGCTTCAGGAAAAAGTGATTCTAGAGGCGGGGCAAGTGCATCAGGCAGCAGTTTATAAATATCTATTGGCAGGCCATCCGGTCCGGTTGCCTTTCCCGGTGCTAGGACATTTATGGCATGGGAAACCTCCTTGGCAGTGATGCGGTCTCAATGGCATCAAGTTCTGCCATCAGCATGCAAGGGAGCTGAATGTACTGCAAAAAAGTATCTACCTGTTGCGAGTTCTGGTATGGGGTAGCAGAGTACAGCTTCTTCTAATATTCTGAAAACCCGGCATCGACATCAGTATCTCCTACTAGGGGAGTGCCTGCTTGCCCTGAATTGAGTCCGTTACATGAGCCTGTTGTCGACCTTTTAGCCCCAGAGCCAACATACGAGCGGCCTGTCACCCTTGGCATACACGAGGCCAGCTCGAGAAGGATTTTCGGGCGCACAATGTCGATATATGTCTGACTTCAGAACGTAGTCTGATTAATCTGGTAACTGCTGTAGGGTCCTAAGTGCATTTGTGTGACTGTTCCACTGTGCGAATGTCCGAGGTCAGTTGCATTTCCCTCAGCGACCAAGTCTTCAATTTAAATGCCCATCTCGAAAAACACCGTCCTTGCAAAAAAGACATACATACATCCCAGCACCTGTGTTTGGTGTAGTCAGTCGACAGGTTATCTAGCCAGAAACCCTTGGTGTCCCGTGAAAGATGCTCCATGATGTTGGGATGTTTAACTGGGGCCGGTGATTTGAAATGCAATAACAATATGGGAACCAAGTTCAACTATCAAGGCAGTCACTATAGGCATGCAGATTCTGCCAGTATAGCCGCGGCAATGCTGATACGAGCAATGCTACGCTCCAGCATACAAAGAGTTATAATAGACATGTGGTTTGCCGTAATGAGAGCGACCCGCACGAAGAATAACCAGAGGCTCACTCAGAAAGGATTACCCTCGCAAAGATGCCAATGCACTAGAGAGGTCACAAATACTATAGCAAGATTATTCATGTTCTGGGCTGCACCCAGAAAACGATATACAAGTACACATATGGTACACGGGAAGAACTTCAAATTGAGTGGGTTTTCCAGATCCGGATCTTCAGTGATGTAATTCAAAGTAGGGTGGAGCCATAGAGTAACACCACATGAATATCAAAGATAGAGGCATCTCCAATAGCTACTGTCATCTTCACCCTTCAGAGAACCACTGAGAACACATAAGGAAGATCCCCTCGTTGGTCAGCGCCCCTAAGACATCACGCAATAATAGGAGGAGTCTGAATCACGCAATCTCGGAACAGACCGGAAAGACTCAAAAGAGGGGTAAGATAATATCTTTTACCAACATGGTGTTAACCAGTGTCCAATAGATTGTTTCTCCACAAAGCCCGACCCCCGAGATCTCACTTCTTCCCTGTATCTTTCATTCATAGATCTAAAGCGAAGAAAAACACCAGCAAGTTGAAGTCAGGCCTAGCTGTGAAAATAGAGAAATGTGCATGCGAGAAACACAAGCTATGCACCATTGTGTTAAAATTAATTTGCTCTAGAAATGATATAACATGATTAAGTCATTTACAAACAGGGATGTACAGACAGAACTTTTAATGTGGTTTAATTTGTTTTTATTGCAGACACCTTCAACACCGAAGTTTAGTGAGGAGGGTATGGTATTTGAATACCACTCCTTGTCCTGATGGTGGCTGGAGCAGGATTTAGCATGAAGGTATAGCGAACGAGCTCCGCTTGAAACATTTGTCAACGTTAAAACCAAAAAAAGATCCACCATTTGCTAATTATTGGGAGGATTACATTAACAATGTATTGAGTCATTTGAGTATGTTGCCTAGGTTATTGGATACATTATGGTAGTTTATGGTAGTTTACCTAGGAAACGTGAATTTGTATGAAGTTCAGATATCTGCGTGGGTTAAGTCGAATGAATTGACGTGTTATTATTTTTATGTTGAATTAAGGTGTCAGTATTTTTATGCAGTTTTGTAAAGTGCTAATTTAAAATTGAACAAAAAAGAATAAATGAATAATCAATTTAAATTGAATCACTCAGTTTCAATTCTAATTGGCCATAACACTAATTCGGAGGTGCTGTACTCTGTTGTGTACAATTGGTCTTGAGCAACATTGTGTATAAAACATTATGAGAGCCTGCAAGATCAAGACCTCACCAGGTAGCCCGGTTTATAATTTATAGATGTTTAAGTATCCACAGGTTGAGTCTCCAGGGCGGTGCCTGTATTGGCATCTTGGGAATCGTAATATGAAGGAGAACCATAGCGTGGTCCGATAGGGTCATAGGTCAAATAGTACAATTATCTGCCATGCACATTCAGTTGGAGGGAAGAAGCCAGTAATATAGTCTGTATTATTTAAGTTGTTGGTATAGTCTCTTTTCATCTCATTTTTACAGGGCCATGCATCGACTAGGTGGAGCTCGCCCATAAGGGTGGGAGCAACATGATTTCTTTAGGAGCATTAGATGAAGAGGGATCAAGTGTCATACTGAGATCCCCAGCTGGGATTGTTAAATGGCACAGAAACTGTGCAGATGCCGCTAGTGAGTGTGTAAAGAAGCCCGGTGAATCAGTGGTTTGCGCATACATACTGAGTAATGTAATTGGATTTTGGTAGAGGACCCCATGTAAAAGAACATATCGACCCTCCCTTTCCATCTTAGTAGTTTTCCCAACTATCAGGATTCGCTTTTGAATTAGTATGGAGACCCCTTGTTGTCTATGGCATGGGGAATGGGCCACCGTACCAACCCAGCCACTGCACAGTTTTGCAGATTCAACTGCATTTAAGTGTGTTTCTTGCATCCTGCATCACTTGATAGGCTGGCCAAGGCCTTGAATATTAAGCGTGATACATGTCATTGACGTCATTACTCAAGGAACCACAGGTTCACATAATCCCATGCCTCACTTACATATGTTATGAACAATATCCCTGTGTGTGCCTGCCAGAGGAGTGTATGTTTCTATGTGTGTAGGGAAAATCCCACACCCACTGTGGAACCAAGAACCAAAACATAAACAGAAACATTAGGAACGGATTACATGAGCACAATATGAAGCCATTACAACCCATGCGTCAGGAGAAGAGGATGGACCAACAGGTCCACATCCCAACCTTCTGCATAGTAGTAGTTCCGGAATACTGGGCCCAGAAAAAATAACAACAGATTTACCCATCTTAACCTACATGGGGGCAGCATGCAGACCACAAGTTACGTGCTATCAGCTATATTGTGCCACATGAGTAGCTAAGTGGTAAGCCCTGCCATGAGCATTTCACAGGTTTATGTTCGGTCATCAGCTGTACATAGGTGAGGAGCATGTGACAGCGTTGTCAGTGTAGATTTTCCACTCAGCAGATTGCGAGTTTTCCATCTCATTCTACATCAGATTCCTGAATATTCTGAGCTGACTGTCGGCTCTGGTTCCATATGCAATATTTATTCCAAAGCTGTGTTGCCTGATGGATCATCCGTACTACACGATGTCTGATATATATTCATTTAGGACGCACATCCCACACTCAATCCTGGCCTCATGGTTGTTTGCCAGCTTTCACCCATCTGCCCCTATCATTTGGGCGACGTTGATGTCGTGGAGATTGGACAGAAATCTGCAAGACCTCAGCCATCCCCAGAATTTCATTGGTGGGTGCAATGTCTTGCTGACTTGGAAAGTGGCAAGTGTCTTCGGGAGCTTCAAAAGGGTGCCACTGGTGATTGAATTGTATGCCCAAAACAGCCAGGAATCTGATATAATATCTCTAGTCAGTGCCTTTCAGTACCTCAAAGAGTGGATTAAAGCCATTTCAAAGACTAGAGACCGCCACAGAAAAAAATATTGAAGGGGCAAATTAGAAACCCATCAATTTGGACTTCACCTGCAACTCAGTGAGCTGTCAGGATCACCAACTTGCGTTGAACATCATTTAAGAGAGGCATAATGATAATACAGGGGCGTTTTCCTGCGGCTGGTTTAGGGACAGGAGCTTGATGTACTCTTTCAATAGTGTATCTCCTGGGATCTTCCATCTTTAGTTTGTTTAAGAGAAGGCCATACAGGAAACCACTGAAAGTAGTACCTTCTGAATTCTCTGGGACTCCTACCATACAGAGGTTGTTTTGTTGTAACCTATTTTCCTGATCCTCCAACTTAGCGCCCAGACGTTGCACCTCTTAATCATGCCATCCAAGTCAGCAGGGGACTATCTCATGGTTATCTTTCAATGCGCTAATATGTCGTTCATTGTCCGTAGTACATGTGGCTTGAGCATCCAGTCTGCTGTGAACGTCTTTCAGTTCCTTCATATTATCCTGGAAAATATTGCTGGTCTCTTGAGTGTGCTGGCCAATGTTCTTCATTTCTGTGAGAATGGCTTGTAGTTGTGCAGGAATATCCCATTCTGAGAGGCTCTCTGGTGGAGCGATGCAATGCTATAGTGGCCACGGTAGAGCTTACTGAAGTATGTGTCGAAGTCCGAGGGACAGTAGGACATATCCACATTTGATAAAGTGGTGGACTGTATACATGTCTCAATGAGCACATCCAATTCTCACACAGAATCTTAGCATGTGTGTCCATTATTTTTCTATGTCCATTTTGAATCAGAGGCAGGCATTCAGTAGATGCAGCACACACAATTGTTGTTCCAATGGCTCTAATGATGCATGGATGGTGGAGCCTAAAAGCAAGATGGTAGTGTGTGGTATTCGGGATTGGTGCACCATTTAATTGTGTAGTGAACTGGTCGCTCTTTGAATTCCACAGTTACCCTGCCTCTGAGGAAGGTGCAGTATGGCTTAATTGATCCTGCCCCACTGGTATGGCATGGCTATTTCACCATCCCTCAGGCTCTCTCCCAGCCTCTCCATGCTATCAATCTATGATACAGTATGTTCCCCACATGGTGTGAGAATTGTCTCTTTAAAGAAAACTAGACTTTAATGAATCACTGTCACTCTGCTTGTGGCCCACTTCCTCACCTCCTTTGTCTCTGTCTCCCTGTAGGAAAGGATGCCCTGAATCACATGCGGCAGTTGAATCCCTGTCATCGGATGAGGACAGAAAATGGCAGTGGATCAGCGTGTCTTGTGAGAAATCTGAGGGAATTCTCTCATGTAGTCCTCTGAGGACCCCCTCCCAGATAACCAAGAGAAATATGA
The DNA here is from genome assembly GCF_040938575.1 of Ambystoma mexicanum. NCBI lineage: Eukaryota > Metazoa > Chordata > Amphibia > Caudata > Ambystomatidae > Ambystoma > Ambystoma mexicanum. The sequence continues at coordinate 213,876,222 of NC_090931.1, forward strand.
GGCTGCCAGATCCAAACCCTGGGGTTAGATCTGCGAGGGAAGATCACTTGGGTTGAGGGTCCTTGAAGAGCAGGAGTGGGGTGCCCTTGGACAAGTATGGTATCCCCGTCACTAACACTGACCTACCCTGCCCTGCTTTCCCCCAGTCTTCATGGGATATTGTCAATCTTATCACATTTTTCCCTGTAGTTTCCCACCAAATACTGAGAAGAGGCAGCTAAGAGTAGTGCACACTTGCTATTGCAAACACCACTCTTGTACTGGGACGAAGAAGAGGGGCCTGGGGGTATACATTAATGAAGATCAGGCATGTCACATTAACGGGATTATATAAGGTCAGGCAATTGGGTCTAACCCATTTCATCTACAACCTGTTGATAATGGTAAAGAGTAGAAAAGGTTGGGCCCAAAATCATACATTGAACGCGAGAAGGGAGAGGAATACATCTGCTGTGTTGGGACAAGACCAGTAAGTCGAGACGGCGGTAAAAAAATCCTGGGAGACCTGCAAGAGGGACTTTGCAGGATCGGGAGATCTCATAAGCGAAGGTGGGCGGCAGGCGCTGCCGTACCGCACTGAGGTGAGAAAAGCTGTCTGAGCCAAAGCCAAGGTGCAGCTGCAGCTGCGGAAGGTGCAGGGACCAGAACGGACAAAGACAACATGTGAGCAAAGCAGAGATGCCAGTGTGCGTGTGGAGACGTACCCAGTAAACTGGCAGACTGTTTTCCCGTTCGGGGAGAAGACCAGCAGGAACAGTGGAAGCCATCGGGAGGAGCTGCGAACAACCGGGAAGTGTCAGAAGACACTGGGGAGTCCAGAGCGCTCCAAAGGGATCGCAAATAAGTAACGGTGAGCATAAGTAAATGCTACATCTTTTGAATACCGAACTGACATAAACCTGCTATTTGAGTAAGCATAAGTAGTAAATGCTACATCTATCGAATACCGAAACTGAAAGAAATGTACTACTTGAGTAAACTACGATGTGCTGAATGTTGAATGAACACTCTAAGTCAAATAGACAAATCAAACAGCACACTGTCAGTTAAACACAGTGTGAACAGAACTAAAGACATGTGAAGGATTATCACAAGTATATGACAAGCCAAGAACTGGTATAAAAGAATGTTATAAGGAATACAAGTGTGGAAAGTGAAAGCCCAAGGCAGCATAGCCTATAAGGGGCCCAACAGCTTGGGGTAGACTTATGGGTGTGTGACCTGTGATGTGTGGAATGTGCAGTCTGACACCTGCACCTAGATCAGAAAGTCTCCTACTGAGAAAGTTACAAACATCAAGAATCAAGCCAAAGAAAAGTATAGGATTACTGGTTGCGTGACCTGTGATGGGTGGACTGTGTGGTCTGAGAACTGCGCATAGACCAGGAAACTCTGAATGGTGAACAAGCTGTAAAGAACTGTGAAACAATTGGTGAAGCAAACCTGAAGCTGGGTCAAGTGTTAAAGTCTTGGTGAAGGGAACCCTGAGAGTCAATCAACCGGAGAACGCGGTCTTGGGCAAGGGAGTCTCAGCACCTCTGTTTTGTGAGAACTGTGCTACATTTAAACTTTGGAAAGGGAGTCCCAGGACCTCTGTTGTGTGTGAATTGTGCTACATTTGAACTTGGGGAAGGTCCCATGACCTCCTCTTTGTGTGATATGTGGTACATTCGAACTTGGAGAAGGTAATTTCAGAACTTGACCAAAAACTATTAAGTGACCCTCTATTTGAACTGTATTGAACTTGAGATAGGGAACCCAAGAAGAACTCAAGCTGGAAGAAGCTTAGTCTATATTTTTGAACATTTATATTTTAGCTGCGAAGATTCCCACACCATGTTTGGTTCTAGTTGCGAGGGCAAGCCTAGGTTTGACACAGACCGACTATTATTTTGGACTTGCAGACAAAGCGTTTCCTTAGTTTCGTTAGGTAGGGAAAATTCCACTATAGCATAGGGCAAGTTAGGCGTTACACCATCCTGATCACGAGTAAAGTTTTGTTTAGAACTGCACATCTGTTGTCTGTGTCATCTCTCTTAATACCATGCCGGGTTTCACAGTCTGTATACAGGAGCACAGATCTGCATCCATTGCAGCCTCATATACCTGGTCAGGATCCCTGCAGTGCTTGCTACCCTCCAGGAGAAGAAGGTTCTAGTGTGGATTGTAATACACACTGGTCCCCCACTGTCTCTGTGGCTCGCAGATATCAAACGCGGCAGCAGCCTCCTCGTGGGCGCTTGTGGTTGTAGCATCACTGGCAGCTGCAGTTTCTTTGTCCCATTCCTCCGGTCACACTGATCAAAGCACACTAATCTCGGAGTCTACTAACGGCATAAAAGCAGACAGATCGGCTCCTCTTGGATGCAGCCCCGACATCATGCGGCCATCTTGCTCGGGCTCTCGAGCATCCCCCCCCCCCCACGGTGCCCCCCACAGCATGCTTTTTACTTTTGAATGTTTCATTGGTCACAGGGCCATCCTTTCTCAAATACACTGCACACATTTAAGACTGCCGGTTGCCTTATCAAAGATGGTAAAGCTGGCTTCAGGCGCTTGAAGGTAGGTAGTGCGTTTTGTAACCAAATACTATACAAAGATCAGACCACAGTACAGGGATTGTTTATATTGCCTTAAAGCAGTATTTAACACAAAGGGAAGAACTCCTATATAAAAAAAGAAATATTGTTAGCGCCTCAAGGGGAATCGCCATCCAGATAGGAAAGATAACTGTGCTTGCCCTAAACGAAAAGGCAGCTCCGTCTAAAAGGCGGTGGAGTGCTGCCTATCTAGAAAGACCCTATAGCCGGACGTACTTACAAGCATTGCCACTCTCTCAACCCCCTCCGCTCAAATGGAGCTGTGCAATTCTTTTATTGGTTTCATTCATCAAAAATCTTTTCAGCTTTCATCAGGACCACACCGTTAGTTACCAGTGTTCATGGAAAAATAAAAAAAAATAAAAACTTTTAAACCAATATTTAAACATTCCACTTTGACGAATTTCGGAAGAGTATTATAGAGTTGCTGTGCCAGTGTTTGATACAGAATGCTAACATCTGCTATGTTTGTTTGCTATTGGGTATTTGCCTGCTTAAAGCATGGAGCCTGCATACCCTAGTTAGGAGAGGTTGGGGCACAGCGGAACTTGCATTCTAATATTTGTAGGGTGCTATGGCAAGTTCCCCATTAATCTCCAAATAGACGGCTGACTTATTGTTGAGATCCAGCAAAATTCTACTGCTCTAGAATTTGAGCACCTCTTATTGCTTGACGGGCAGGTCCTAGGTCTCAGATAGATAGAGCATCATTCACTGCAGCACGTGCACTTCTCGCTTAGCACTGAGTCCGTTTTGAGATGGGGTCTCCTCGTGAGAAACCACTGTCCCACAAGATGGAGCACATCAGGTCAACATGCCCCAGGAGGCATGCAGGCAGGTATACGGTCAGGTCTCTTGCAGCTTCTGCAAGGACACGCAGGGCAAACACCTTGCGTGTAGAGACTGGTCACAGGTCTTCCCACCTTGGAGAGAGCCAGAGACGAAGCAGAGGAGTACTTGCAGCTAACACTAAGATCAAGAGAAGAGCTTCTGCAGGCAGGGCGACCACCACGAGGCAGACATCCCTCAGGAATTCAACTTAGCAGCCAAATGCAAATCTAACGAAGCCACTGAGCACAGCCATTAATGATGGGGCTCCCCGAGGCAGGAGCCATTAATTAACATTTGACCTAACCAATCTGCTTGCACGAGCCATGTCAAGTAATGTTCAGCTGACATTTTCGATTGCTATATTTCGAATTAGAATGTTCATATTCATTATTTCTGTACTTTCATGTTACGCCCTTCCTTTGTTTTTATTTTTTTAGGGTATCCTTTTCACTTCTATACAGTTAGAAACTCTTCACTTAGCAATCCCAAAGTAAAAAAAAACAATCAAACTAGGAGGCAGGCTTTCTCAGGCTGTGCTCCAAAGATCTGGAACGCGCCCCCGCCTGAACTACATTGGGCCCCATCTCATCATTTTTCCCAAATAGCTGAAGTCTTATTTATTTTATTTTATTTTATGTTTGCATTTATATCAGCGCACAGAACCTTGAGACATCTAAGCACTAGTTACAGAAGGTGCAAAATACAGTACATGAAGTGCAGGAATACAAGATAGGTATTCATACACATTCTGGAAAAGCCTCACCTCATGGAACAGGGGCTACTACAGGAGAGTAAGCAGGCATAAGAGACAACATGCATGCACATTCTGGAAAAGCCTTCCCTCATGGTACGGAGCGCTATCTCAGGAGCATAAGCAGGCACAAGAGACAACATTGGTATGCATACACATTCTAGAAAAGCATCCCCTCAAGGTGCAGGGGGCTACTTCAGGAGTGCAAGCAGGCACAAGAGACAGCATTGGTATGCACACACACTATGAAAAAGACTCAGCTCATGGTGCGGGTAGCTACTTCAGGAGTGTAAGCAGGCATAAGCGGCAACATTGGTATGCATACACATTCTAGAAAAGCCTCCCCTCATGGTACAGGGGGGCTACTTCAGGAGTGTAAGCAGGCACATGAGACAACATTAGTATGCATACACTTTCTGGAAAAGCATCCCCTCAAGGTGCAGAGGGCTACTTCAGGAGTGCAAGCAGGCACAAGAGACAGCATTGGTATGCACACACACTATGAAAAAGACTCAGCTGATGGTACGGGTGGCTACTTCAGGAGTGTAAGCGGGCATAAGCGGCAACATTGGTATGCATGCACATTCTGGAAAAGCCTCCCCTCATCGTACCGGGGCTACTTCAGAAGTGCAAGCAGGCACAAGAGACAGCATTGGTATGCATACACATTATGGAAAATACTCAACTCATTGTACGGGTGGCTACTTCAGGAGTGTAAGCAGGCATAAACTACAACATTGGTATGCATCACCTCCTGGTGCAGGGCGCTACTTCAGGAGTGTTAGCAGGCATACGCGGCAGCGTTGGTATGCATGTACATTCTGGAAAAGCATCACCTCCTGGTGCAGGGCACTACTTCAGGAGTGTTAGCAGGCATACGCGGCAGCGTTGGTATGCATGCACATTCTACAAAAGCATCACCTCCTGGTGCAGGGCGCTACTTCAGGAGTGTTAGCAGGCATACGCGGCAGCGTTGGTATGCATGCACATTCTGGAAAAGCCTTCTCTCATGGTACGGGGCGCTATCTCAGGAGCATAAGCAGGCACAAGAGACAACGTTGGTATGCATGCACATTCTAGAAAAGCATCCATGCAACGTGCAGTGGGCTACTTCAGGAGTGCAAGCAGGCACACGAGACAACATCGGAATGCATACACATTAAGGAAAAGACTTAGCTCATGGTACGGGTAGCTACTTCAGGAGTGTAAGCAGGCATAAGCGGCAGCTTTGGGATGCATACACATTCTGGAAAAGCCTCCCATCATGGTACAGGGGGCTACTTCAGGAGTTTAAGCAGGCACATGAGACAACATTGGTATGCATACACATTCTGGAAAAGCCTCAGCTCATGATCCAGGGAGGGGGCTAGTGTAAGCAGGTATAAAATACAACATTATTTTTTGCACATTCCTATCTCTTCAAGGAACACCTCTCACAGAAATGCTGGTCCATGTGATGCCAGCTTTGAATAAAAATTGATAATGGCCAAAGATTCCTGAATTATGCCTGAAAGTAACAGGCTACCTCCCGTGATACATGTTCTATTCTCCTGTCGCCTTGTACCTTGCTCCTTAGACGCAGCAGGCACCACCTCCTTCCTCTACACTCCCATCCTCCTCATTCCCCATCAACACCCATTCTTTAGCCACACCCACTTTGTATAATTCCCCCTGCTCCTGTCCTTCTTACTACGCTGGCCACTTCTATAGCAAAGGGCTCACCTACCAGCTATGGTGATTTACCGGGGCCCGCAGTTGCTCCTGCCCCCTTCTCTTTTAGCCATGGCTATGAGAGTTGAGGGATTAAAGACTAGCTTGCACGGAATGGGCGCTTGCCTCAGCATCAATATTTTTCCAGCTGCTACTTTTGTTGGAACCCTGTATTTGTCTAAAGAGTAATTGGTTATACACTCCACCAACCTCCCCCTCTGCCCCAACTAATTTGTAAGCTACTTGCTCCAGGGTCCCACCTTCAATTCTGTCCCCAAGTGGAGTCTCAACACACTAGCATGTCCAATCTACCCCTCTACGGCCTCTAGAATGGCCTTAACCCTGAGTTAATCATCCTCACCTTTTTCCTTAGTTCCGGCACCCTCCTGCCACCCTTTCTCCCTAGACCCGACCCGCCATCTCCATATCCCTTTGCGATAAGGAGATCATCCCAGTGCCCTCATGATCCAGTTTCAGTTTTAGATAAGGCTCAGCATTATGACCTAGCTTCCCTTGTCATGGGTAGATTTCCATGCCCACCTTGCTTCTGATTAGCTGTGTTGTTGGATGTTGTTAGCATGTGCGACGCTGTTAGCTCCAATGTCTTTTCTCTACTCTGCACAGCCCTCTGAAGCCGGCCTCAGCCTGGCCCATAGCTCCTGAGCGTCTATCCGGGGCTACAACCAAAAGACCATGGGCACTAGCCCCCTCAGCCCCACTTAGCAACGCCTCTGCTGGCCCACATTACATTAAACTATGCACATGAAGAAAGAACTTGGTGCACATCATAGTGAATGTGCTTTGAGCCAGCAGTCAAGGTGGTGCAGTCCCAGCACTAACCAATTGCTCTTTGGAAGATCAGTTTGAATAGACGTGTGTTCAGGTTGTTAAAACATCATTCGAAAAGGGCTTCTGCGATGGCTGCAAGTAGTCTCCAGACATCCATCCTGCCAAACATTGTCATGTGAAGATCAATGGCTAGAGACGGGGCAGATGGCCACGAGCCCATTAATGGTCCTTGTGGATGTCCACCTAGTCTGTGCACACACATGTGCACATCCCTTGCCAAGGAACTAAGCCCAGTCAGACCCTTGATGTGCAGATGATGTATGCTTCCCCACCACCGTGGACCAGAGCAGTTACGTGACATTTAATGGGAGAGGAGGTGTACTTCAAGTAGAGATGGATTCTCTTGACAAGCTTCAATCAAGCACACTGAAGAGGCTTTTGCATGATGATGTTTTCGAGTGAAATATGAACCGACGTACAAAGGAGTTTGCCAGCAAGTCTTTCGTACATAGCTGCAGCGTGTGTGATGTTAGCCACCACCATCATCAGTGTTATAAAGTATCACACCAGTAATGTACCTATGCACTGGTATTATTGCAAATCAATATTATATTTCTCCCTGAGCACTAGCAATGCAATGCTGGCAGCCCTGTGCTGTCTATGTAACTTTCTTATCTTGTCTGCAACTTATCAATTTGACCTGGCGGCCCTTTTCTCTCTATGAAACCAGCTTGTCTGCAATTTACAGATTTGACCTGGCAGTCCCGTGCTGTCTAACCTATCTTGTCTGCAACTTACCGATTTGACCTGTTAGCCCTGTGTTGTCTATGTAACCTATGACTGGCAGCCCTGTGCCGTCTATGCAACCTTTGTTGTCTGCAACTTACCAGTTTGACCTGGGGGCCCTGGGCTGTCCATGTAACCTAGACCCTGTACACATACCTACTTTGACTCACATGCTTGTGCACACCTGAAGTAGCCCCCCGCACAATGAGGTGAGGCTTGACCAAGAGTGCTTCTACCACCCACTATTACGCTGTAACCATTACGCTTTCTTGCACTTTATGATTTTTACTATGCACTTTCTGCAACAAGCACGCTGATGCCTCAGGGTTTGGTGCGCTAAAATAAATGCAAAAACAAATAAAAATACACAGTATCTGATTTATATGGGTATGATATGATATGATAAGCATTTATAACGTCCTATACACAAGTGTTTCAAGGCGCGACGCGGCAAGGGAGGGGGAACAGGGGAAGACAGAGACAACGATCCAACTAGGCCAAGTGTCATTCAGATCGCGCAAGTGCAGGGGAAGGGGAAGAGGAAACATGGGGAGTCGGAGGGGGGTGGGGACAGTTCAGTACATGGCAAAAATAGAATAAATAAACAGTATGAGAAGTAGGGCCAGCTGGTGGAAAGTGCAAGGGTAAATGCAGACATTAGGTGTCAAATGCTGGTGGGGGACTGTAGGGATACAGAAAACAGTCCCCAAGTGCGTGGGTTGCCAGGGAGGCAGAGCAGGTGTGTAACTGGCCGGGGAGCGGACCTGGGCCCGAGATCAGAGGGTAGCCAGGTAACCAGTACAGCTCAGCCAGGAATGAAGGTTTTCAGGTGCTTCCGGATCTGGAGATGATTCTCCTCAAGTTTCAGAGAGGCAGGAAGGCTGTTCCAGAGGGAGGCCCCAGCCACGGAAAGAGATCTACCATCAACTCGTTGCTTGGAGAAGTGACTGACCCTGAGGGAGATGGAGGCGGATGAGCGAAGAGCTTGAGAAGGAAGATATTTAGGAAGAGAGAGTTGAAGGTATTGAGGCCCCAGGGCCCAGAAGGCCTCGCGGATGGTAAAGGCATTGTGCAAATAGAGCCAGCAATTGGGTTGAAGTAAAGTTGATTTCAATCACAACATCTAAGGCTTACACAGCTTCGATCCACGTTCCTGCAATATTGGCATGGGCATTTGCATTAGAAGGGAAATTCGCACCCAGTCCTGCACAGTGTGTCTGCTGGTTGCACCTCTTTTCTGCCAGGTGCCTCTGAAGATCTGGTTTGATCTCATCAATGGGCACAGGTGGATATGGCGGACATCCTGCAGGGGAGGATGGACAAGGTAAGGAGGGGGTGGTCTTACAAAAAAAGTGTGGCAAGGTCTGCTCAATACTGGCGGTTGAAGGTCTATACAATACTGGATCTAGGTAGATACACAGGACTGGCTGCTGAGGATCTGTAGTATTGGGATACATATCAGTGAACATTACTAGTGGATGGCGGTTGCACAAATGTGTGCACTTCTGAATAATTGGGGTGCTCACTTATGGCTGATGGGATATACACACTAGAAAAAGTTGGCAGCTGCACAGTGCTGCCTACAATGACATACACAATGTTGGGTGCTGAGGAAGTTTAGCGCATATTAATGAACATCACTGGCTGATGGTGGATACACAACTTTGCACACTACTGAATAATGCAGGTGGTCTCTAAAGGCTGATGGGATGCGGACACTAGAAACAGTTGGCACTTGTGCAATGCTACCTACAGGGGCATACACAATGCTGGGTGCTGGGGGTGTACAATACTGATGCATCTCAGTACACATTGCAGCCAGCGGTGGTGGTTGCACGTTGCTGAGGATTGCACAAGCGTGCTTGATAGTTGTGGCCCACTGCTGGCTGATGGGCTTGAGCAATACAGAACACTGACTGATGAGGCTTTCACCAAGTTGCACATCACTGGCTAATGTGGATGAAGAGCATAAGCAGAGTATTGGTCGATGGGGTCTGTGTCATACTGGCAAAAGAGGGTGCCTGGCATTATTGATTTGGGCCGGACCAACAATGGCGGGTGGGAGATGCACACTGTTGCCGATGAGATCCTTTTTTCTGGAGCTTCTAATAACCGGCTCAAGGAAAGGCACATTATAGACTCATGGCACAGAACAATACTGGCAGAGATTGGCTATATTATTATAATTATTATTACAATAATAATTATTATGGTATTTATTGAGTGTGGACCTAGCTCCGAGAAGTAAAAGAGTGCCTTACAGAGGTATTTACCAATACAGATACATAACTGAGCACTTTACAGCGGTAACAACAGAACAGATATACAGCGGGGGGGTAGGTGTCCTGTTCTGGTGTACCCTCCCGAGACCCCTCCTCAACTCTGTCTTCCGATGAGCTGTCCCGAGACTCCACTGACGTCTTCAGCTTGGTCTTCTTCCCCTTCTTCTTCTTTCTTTCCTTTACCTTGCTTTCCTTCTTGTCGTGCAGATAGGGTCGAGCTCCCCCAGCGGCCACCTTGACACTGACAAGAACCCATGCCAAAGGGAACTCTCTGGAGCCCACCCCAAACCAGGGAAAAATCCTTCAAGCACCAAAAACCCTGGTAGATGTGGTTGATGAGGTGTTTGGATAGATTACTGATGTAAGTCTTCCTGGATAGGAGAGATCCTCTTATATCCCAAGTGTAGACCAATGGTCCAAAATGTCTTACAGAAGAGCGGAGCAGATTCTGTAGAAAGTTTTTTGCCAAGATCTGGGGACTGTCTGAGGTATATTCCCAGGAGATAGTAGGGAAGTTTTGGGAAACCTCGTGCAGGCAGGGTCTTGAGAATCAAAGGATTGGTCAGGCTGTGGATGGATAGGAAACAGACAGTCCTATCAAACACTGTGGCAACTAGCCGCGATAATAGGAAAAGAAACCGAAGCCGGCAAGGAAAGAAAGGGAAAGCTAGGTAGCAAGTCCGTAGCAAAACGAGGTAAGCGAGTGAAAGATGAAGGTTTAGCAAAAACACGAGGGCACGGACAGAAAAGTACAATCAGAAAGGCTGTCCAAGGCATCCGACAAGCCGCAAGAGAAAAGGAAAGGAAGCGGTCCAAGACCTTGGAGTACTAGAGAGCGAACCCATGGGAGAGAGAGCAGGGGGCAAAGCTGGTGCCGAGACACCGGATGAAACATAAGTAAGAGGCGGAGCTAAGCAATAACGAGGGAAAACGAGAGCAAGAGCGAAGGCAAAAGGAACCCACGTGAGCCGGAAAGATAGCTATACAGAAGGCTAAGCAAAAGAGTAACTGTGTAAACAGCAGTGAGCTCCTGGAGAACGGACACAAGGCACAGTGCTTATGGCACGGTATGTTGATATAAGTGTGGCAGCCATATTGGGTGAGGACTGTACCGCAGCTGCTGTTCGTTGTACAGAATGCACCGTACCGCAGGAGAATCTCCACTGGTGCCAACACTTTCACGGCCGTGGCATGACAGTAGGATATAGAGGGGCATAGCTGAGGAGTACAGCTGTCGCGGGAGGCAAGGAGCAGAGGGCGGGTGATGTCTAGCGAGTCAGATGGCACGAGGGGCGACGTGATGGCCTAGGTGTTGAGGAGAAGAGAGAAGTGTACTCCTGGTTGTTAGGTGCATCACAGTTCTGGCTTATATGGGAAAACAGCATTGATTGATGTGGTATGAGAATTTTGGAAGATGTGGTTGTGCAATGCTTATTAACGAGACCAGCGCAATATTAAATGCAAGGACTGCACATTGCTGTCTTATAGGGCAAAACCGTTTTGACTGATGAGGGATTCACACTACTACAGTGCCTAATGGGGGTCTCCCCAATGCCAGGTGGTAGGAGTTGCATATTTCCAACTAGTGGTTCAGTACGCTGCTAGATTGCGGAGCGGGGGGAGGTGGGGGTGGATGGTTCACAATACTGGAAGATGTGAGTACATAGTATTGGCTGAATAGGGTGAGTGTATTAGAAACCCTTTTTGATTCATGACTCTTGTAAGGGGGAGCTAAGCATGTACAGCAAGTCCATGCTGTTATGGAGGCACCACCACGTGTCAACATTGACTGCTGGTATTAGCAAGAAATACAGATATGTGAACAATGGGCCTCATTAGGACCCTGGCGGAGAGGGTTCTACGCCAGCGTAGTGCATGGCGTACCTCTCCGCCATACTACGAGTTCCCGTAGCGCCATGGAGGTTTTCTCCGCCTGGTTTTACCAGGCGGAGAAAACCATGGCGCTACGGGACCTCGTTGTTAATTACGCCACCGTATTTTACGGTGGCGTAATTAACTCCTTCCCCACTCCCATTATACCCTATGGGGCAAGAATGGGAATGGGGAAGGGCAGAATGGGGATTGGGGATTTACCGCTCCGCCGAGGTCGGAATGGGGCGGTAAATCCGCCAACCCCCATGGCGCTATCGACGGCTTTCCGCCGTGCTTCGCGGTGCATTTAGCACCGCGAAATCCGCCTGGGTCCTAATGAGGCCAATGTCAGTATGGACTCTTTAGCCCAGGGGTCTCCAATTCCTGAACCAAATCACCTGCATGCTTTTGGGAATTCCACACACAATACATTTGAATACAGAGAATCAAAAGTGGTGTTACATACATTTGCAGCGGGTATCCCAAAAATCCTGTTGTGGCTGGGGCTCTCAAGAACTGCACTAGGTCATCCCTTACATAGAGAGAAGGCATTAAACCCATGGCCAAGCAGAAGACCCATGCATATTGGTGCCCTGATCCTGCATGTCTTGATGTTCAACCTCTTGAGCCCAATTCTGCACTTTGCACCTTTTTTCCCAGATTTCAGCATAACGTGGGCTCTAGCCCAGAATGCTTTTCTTTTTTGCCATACCGATTTCCCTCCTTTACCCCCACTCGCTCTCATTCGTTACACAGGCATATCCCCCGTTGCCCCATGTCCACTTCTCTCACGCTCCCTTCAATTGTCATCAACCTCTTTCTATTTCTGGGTGGGGCTCCACTCCCCTAGACTCTCTTCGCCAACTCACCCGACATCCTTCAAAATTCCACTCCACCGTCCCCTGTTTTGCTACCACGCCTCACATTTCAATGTCCAGCCTTGTTTCCTTGGCCATGCTCTACACACCACTAGGTCTACATTGTTCCCTCCTCACCTGCCTTGGCCTCCACACACAACTTCCGCCCATTACGCACCATTGTGAGGGAACATACTGAGGGTACGGCCTGTCGGTTCCTGCCATTCATCAGTTATCAGGAAAGCTGCAGTCGTTTGCCTTCTTATAGCAGAACTCAGGAACGTGCCTGTAATTTCCACATTCATGAAAGTGCGTTTGGGTAAAAACACAGTATCCCACGTTGTAATCATAGAAACATAAGGCATAGTTAACTCTATAAGGGCCAACGAAGCTTTGAAATAAGGGTAGAGAGTATGTGACTGTTAAATCATAGATAACACAAACTCTCTCAACGGATCTAAGTCCCTCTTGGCTGCTAGTGTTTTGCTGGGTGAAAGCCCAGAAGATGGCTTTATGATGAACAGGAATATTTTGGGTCTAGTACTGAGCCTACCTACATACTGTGTACCAGGATAAAATAGTGAGCCTCAGACTAAAAGACTCCTATGATGCCTCTGCCATTACCTATGCTGTCTAGTGCTGATGGGAGTTGTAGTACAAACCATACGTGGAGCAAAGCCCTCCATTATGAATTGGGCTGCAAAGCCCCGCCATTATGAATTGAGCTGCAAAGCCTTCCATTATGAATTGGGCTGCAAAGCCCCGCCATTATGAATTGGGCTGCAAAGCCCTCCATTATGAATTGGGCTGCAAAGCCCTCCATTATGAATTGGGCTGCAACGCCCTCCATTATGAATTGGGCTGCAAAGCCCTCCATTATGAATTGGGTTTCAGATGACTGAATAGAAGAATCATTTTTTTGCAGAGATCTGGTAAAACCAAATTCCGCCACACCAGGTCAAAGGGTGCAATGGATTCATTTCCGATGCATAGCAAGAACTGGACCTACAATGTAGGATGGTTGTGAGGATACCATAAGGTGATCCTTTGGCAGTGGTAGTAGCCTACCCCTATAATATGTCTATGTTAATGGGCACTTAGAATTGAAAGGGGGAACGATGCATACCAACTAATAACCAACCCCCACTACAGTCGTTAAATGATGTCCCTACACAAAAAAGAATCAGGAAGTAAATATTAGTTAAAGCACTAATGCAAGCCCACCCACAAGGATCATACCATTAGGCGCATGCTTTATTTACAATTCCAGGAAGTAGACGTGCAAGCTCATTTGCAAGAACAGGAATGGTGTAGGCCCATTGTCGAGGGTGTAGGGAGCTGCATGAGTGCACGGAGCATTAAAATGTCCCTGCAGAATATTGCAGAACCTGTAAACGGAGGAAAGAATGTAGAATAGTCAAAACAAAGTGAAAAACGTGATCCAAACGGAAGTGCGAGAGGCACTGAATACACCAGCATCTGAGGGCAAATTAAGCCGGCAAATGGGAGCCAAAGGATTGAAGCATCAGGGGCCTCAAGGTGACCTAACCCTGAACAAGGCAGATGTTAGCTCGTCAGAATAGATTACAGCTAAATTCGAGCCACTGGCACCGTTTGCTTTTTCTGAGTTTCTGGGTACCTTGGCACCCAGAAGTCCAAGACGAGCCCTGCCTCGGATGCAGGCTAGAGTCACACGAATCATTTCAGTTTTTCTTTCTCTTGAATGCCTGCCACGGTCTGGCCCTCACAATGTAAATCCCAGTTGTCTGGCAAACGGTAGCACTTTCTCCATAAATCAAGAAGGGGGGATAGGACTTCCCCATCTTGTTTTTTCCCTCAAACACTCCCCAGCTGCAGAGCAACTGTGTGTGGTAAACTGATGGCCTCTTGGTTAACTGGTTGGTTGGCTAGTTGTTTTGGTCTATCAGGTTTTCTCAAGAGTTTGGTGCAAAAAATACAAGCATTAAATCGCCATCATTTGACGAGTAGCAAGTGAACGGCTGCAGAGGATCAGTTACTTGGCCTTCATGGCCTATATAACTGATGTGATTGTGAGGCCAGGGACTTTCTGTGGAAGTCCCTCGCAGAAAAGTGTATGCATCTTTCCTTTCTGAACCCCATAACAGACATATACCAAGACGAGTAGGCTTCTGCAAGACTCATGGATAATGGAGCGTGCTCCCACTGCTCTTTCTTTATTCAGAAGTATGCCAGAGGAGTCTGGGTCCATTCATTTGTTCTCTACCAATTCTACGATACACATTTGAATGGTAAACTGGTAGAGGCTATGCTCTGGGCATGTGGGCGAGGGGCATGTGCCACTGCTTCTTTATCCGACTGTAATCCCCAAAATACGCAACTTTCTCCAGAAACATCTTTATCATTACACTTCGTAGATAGAGGAACACGATTCAGAGGTTACCATTACATAATGTCAAATAATACATCTTTCTGAGAAGTGGAAATCATTTTAGACCATTGCTTTCAAAGAGTATTACATCGAAAAGGGTTTCTAAATTCAATAAATTAGAGTTTAGATTTGCAGACATGGCTCACATTCTCATACTAAACAACATTTCCAACAACTAAGACAGCTTCATTTCGAAAGGATCTCAGGAGGATAGCTCAGGGGCAACGTGCTCGCCTTGGAAGCAAGAAGACACAGAGCACCACAGGTTCGATCCCCGGATCTGCGCTTAATAGCTTAAGGTTTTCCTGTCATGCTGTAGGATAAGCAATTGACTCAATAGTAAGTGTTTATTGGGCTGGCTGTCATGTTTGTCCCATGTAGGGAAACTGTCTGAGATGTGCGTATGATTGCCCTTTCAAAGAATTTAGCATACACTGTTCATCTCATCCATTTGTTTAATTTAATATCCCCAGTCTCCACTCTCTAACTCTATTGTTGTGAGTTCTATATCACTTGTACATCACATCTAAGAAACCATTGGCCCTTTGGTCTCAATTTGGATGACTCCATGTACTGCCTTTGCACAACTTGATCCAAAACTTAACTAGTAGACATGGTTGCTCTGTTTGTGTCTCAGTTAGGACCTACCTAAAAATGCCCCCCCCCATCATTGGTCTTAATGAACCTTCAGATTTTACTGATAGCTTACCAGATTCCATTAACAACAGTATCATATTGGGCCAGACCCTGGTCCTCCCTGAGGTTTACAATATGCTGAGATGCCTTAAAGAATCTGTTGGAACTCTAAGGTGCTAAATGCTGTGGATGGGCAGGCCATGTAAAGCATTTGCTAACCATGTTGAGCACTAAATCCCTTTGGGAGAACCCATTTGAGTGTGACAGATCCTCAAAAACAGATCTCAAAGTGAGGGCAAAAAGAAACTCCATGGGAACATTGGAGATTAAAAGGTCCCTTCTTAAGTATGATCCAGAATGTTTACCTTGCATTGTGATGGGAAATTGTACGAACATTTTGGATGAAATCCTCCCAACTAATGAACGCTTATGTCGGTTTAAGGTTGAGTATTTCGCATACAAAATGGTACACTCGTACTTGGTCATCCTCAAGGTCTGGTCTGTGCTCTCTTTGCAGATTAGCAAATGAAACTGTGATGCACTGTATGCTACTCTGTCCTGTCTTTTCAGATGTTAGGCGGTTATATCTAAAAGCCTTATTGATTGAATCTAGATTACGTAATACACATGAGTCCATGCAGTTCTTAATAGGCACAGTTAGCACTCTGCAAAGTATGTACATCACCTCTGGTTACTAAGAAGGAGGCTCACGAGCATTGTCCCAGTTGAATGATTTGAGTTTGAGTTGAGGCTGCAAGCTTTGCTCTCGCCAAAATGGCACGATTTTTGTCAGAAAATATGAAATATTGTGATTGCTTTCTATTTTTCGAATTCATTT
The DNA here is from genome assembly GCF_040938575.1 of Ambystoma mexicanum. Taxonomy (NCBI): domain Eukaryota; kingdom Metazoa; phylum Chordata; class Amphibia; order Caudata; family Ambystomatidae; genus Ambystoma; species Ambystoma mexicanum. The sequence continues at coordinate 213,892,584 of NC_090931.1, forward strand.
TTAGTATATTTGAATACATTTGCATACGATTTTATAGAACGAATTGTGCTCCCGGTATTAAACCTAATAACGTTTTTAAACGAAAAATAAAAGGACAAACCCACATGCTTCTTCTATGCACAGCTTGAGCCAAATCTGGAAGATTAGAGATGTTTGTTCTCTTATCACTAGGCTATCATTACAAATCAGGGCTGTCCAGACTGGGGCTGGCAACTTGGCAAAAGAAACGTGAAAATGTATATTCTGCTTTAACAATGTCATTTTATCATCTGTTTTGCATATGTGCTGTCCCCGAAAGACATGTTTTATTTATATTTGTATTGTATTTTATAAAGTGCCCTTGTCCAAAGCGCTGCACAGAGTTAAAATTAAGCAGTACAACAATAATGATCAGTTAAATTGTTCGAACATCAATTATGGTAGCTAACAATCAGGAACAATGGAAAGATGTTTTTTCAAAGAGACACGAAAGAGAGAGTAGACAGAGATAGACAGAAGAGAGATACTAGAGAGAGGAAAAGAAATGTAAGTTGAGAATGAAAAGATAGCCAGCCAAGTGAAACAAAAGATGCAGCAATAGAATTACGAGAGGGGAGAAGACCGAGTACACAAACTGAAGAATGATAGATAGATTTTAGAGGAGCAAGCCGAGAAGATGGGAGGATTAATTAGGACAAGACATAGAACTGATGGGGTCATCAAGTCAATCATTTCTGCTCCAAGAAACCATATTTAACTGAGATCAATGTTTGCATCGATGTGCAACAAAAGGCCATTGGCATTGGTAGGTTGCATCCACTGTAACTTTCTACCGATCGCTATGAATTCAGGAAGATAGGAGAGGCAAAAGAAGTTACGAATGCAACTTAGTATTTGACAATTTATCACCCAAAACTTGAATGCCTTTTGTTTTATTTTGTCTCATGTACTGTTATACCTGGGAGAAGTACGTAGGGCCCCATTACAAGTTTTGTGGTATTTCAGTGGTAAATCTGCTTTGATACTGCCAAATGGAATTACTGTTACCACCATTTGGTCCCCTGGATTTACTGCAGTATTACATGTGGTGCTAAGGGCAGTGTAAATCCCCATGTTTTTTGTCCATAAGACTCCACAGGGATTTTGGCAGAATTACAGCTGACAAAAACGTCACTGATTTTGATGATTTTTGGTGGTAAGATGGCAGATTTACCTCCAGATTTTTTAAGCGTGTTTATCCTCCACCTTACCAACAAACTCATAGTAAGGTGGTGTAGTAATGGTGCTGTTACCCAGTGGTAACAGAATTGCCACCAAGTTACCATCGATTTTTCCTGCATCGCCAAACTCATAATGAGGCCCATTGAGAACAATGGACTTCAGGCAATATACATCAGTTAGTCTATTCTTTTGATGAATGAACCACTGGTGTATGTTGCTGTCCAGTATTTCCTTATGACCTCATCAGAAATCAAATATTGTTTTAACATGTACTGTTTAATAGGAGGGTTTTAGAAATGAGTGCAGTCTTACTAAACATATACTTGTTCTTTATATGTCTCATGCCCAAAGTATTAAGGGTCTCATTACAAGTTTGATGGTAATTTGGTGGAAAATCTGTCAAATTACTGCCAAATTTGATTACCGTTACGACACTTGGTCCCGCGTATTTACCACAAAATAACAAGTGGTGGTTGGGGCAATGTTAATCCCCATTTTAGGAGTCCATATGTCTCCACCCCGGGGATGTTTGCAGAATTACTTCAGGTGGTAATTCAGCCGACTTTGCCAATTTTTGGTGGTAAAATGGAAGATTCTCCTCCAGCTTTTTACTGGAGGCGAATCCTCCCCCTTACTTCCAAACTTGTAACACGACAGTGGGGTAATGCGGCAGTAATTCAGCAGTAAATTACTGCTGCTTCACTGTCAGTATTGCCCTGACCAATGTACTTGAAATGAGGACATCATTGTCTTCTAATTGGCATTAATTACCACTTTATTGATTATTAATGATTTTTAAAATGATCATTTGTTGATTTTTTTGTGTTCAAAATTGTAAAGTTGGATACTATGAATTCAGACCCTAGATACTTTAGACCCCCTTTGGAAGCCCTGTACGCAAGGGCTGTCTGTGGCTGTGCTCCAGAACGTTTTTGCATCTGACTCCATCTGCTACAACGATACGCTTCATGAACTCAATTTACTTGGACTTGTGAATGAAGTTGAGCATTGTACTTATGTATGTCTTTCTTTCTTAGTTATCACTTTGTGAAAAATGTTCTAAGTCCCTAGACCACTCCCTCCCTACCCACAAGCCAATATCTCCATAGATGCACACGCTGTGCGCGCACTCTTTGGAAGTCCTGTTCGCAAGGGCTGTCTGTGGCTGTCTTGGGCAGGCTTGGCAGGGAGGCAGTGATAAGTGGATACAAAAATGATATTCTTAAGTTTCACCAACCCTTTTGTTATGGACTCTTTTATTGATTGCGTTATCTATACTCGTAGTGTTGTGCAATCATTTTGTCGCTCTACTGATGTGATTTGAAACCACCCGACTACCCTACAGTGACTCGTTCAACAAGTCAGAGCGTAATAGTGCAGACAAAGCGTTTTGAAGTGAAAGCGACTGTTCTGTGAGATTAAACCTCTCCCTTTCAAAGCATATTACTGCCCCTTATTTGGTCAACTGTTGCTTAAATGGAGCAGGGTGGTATATTGTGTGCTTTGATCTTGCCTATTACGAACTTCAAGGTAACGTTATCATCAGTGGGAATTGACTCCGAAAAATCTAATAGCCTTAAAAATAGCTGCAGCAGCCGCCATGTCTACACATCTGTTTACTCTAAAAACTGGTATGCCATCAGTGTGTTCTGACAATGTACTAGCTCATGCCAAAACCCAATTCAAAAAAGGGCGCATCACTCTTCACTTGACAACAGGAAAACCTCATTTAAATCACGTAAGCAATATATCATGCTTAATGGTGCCATCAAAGGGGACATCCCAGCCCAGTATAGTTTGGCATAGCAGGCCTTCGAGGACGACAATTGATTGCATTTACACGAACCTTGAATTCTTAGTTTTGGTGGATTCCCTCATTATACAACCAAACAAACATAGTGATCATGGTCAAATGTGTCTAACTTGGACATGGGAACTACTAAATAAAGTAAAAGTGAAGGATGTATATAGTGGATAAACTGTGGCTAATAATGGGAGAAAGCACTTTAGATGGTCAGAAGTAACACTGGCCAAATTTGATGATTCCTTGGTAACTATGCAAGGAAATTGTTATATAGCATCTATGCAGAAATATGTGCAGATAAGGTCTAATTTTCCACGCTGTGGTCATACAAACATCCATGTATTTGATTGTGTTTTAAAAGATGGATAATCAGCCCTGAGAAGAAGCATCCATGATTTAAAACACCTTCCCCTATTGGACACGGTGATCCAAACTAAACACCTAAAATCAAAATAAAAGAACTGCTTACATGGACGGAAAGCTCACCAGTTTCAACAAGACAGTGAGCAACTGTTAAATCGTATTAGAACCAAATCTTCAGCCGACAATTGGGTGTTGTTGAATTAAGCCACTTTCCAATCTCAACCTTCAACCCCATTCCAGAAAGAACATGGAGTGAATACTACAAGGGAATCTATCAAGTTCCCTTCCTTGTATGTAGTTGCAATATAGATAATGGAAAATGTAATCATGTAATAAACTTTAATTGAGCCGATCTACTACATTATATCTCTAAGATAAGCCTCTCACAAGCACCTGGGCCAGATGGCCTGGACAATAGCATGCTCTAGATGCATCCAGATATATGGGCGTCAATTTTAGAAAAAAATATTTACCAAAGTCTTGTATGTGGGTCAAATCCCTAAATCAAGGAACAAATCAATAATTATCCCTCTGTTGAAGAAGGGGGACAGACAAGATCCAAGCTCATATAGACCCATTGATTAACTTGACGGTGCAGGGAAAATATTTGCATGGATGGTCTTGAAAGAATTCAATCAGTGGTTAATGAAAAGAAATCTGCAAGACCCATACCAAACTGGGTTTATAGCTTGCCTAGGAACAAGCATCAATCTTCCAACTTTAAATTCCGTTATAGCTCAGAATTATTTTTTAAAAAAGCAGCCACTCTACATAGCGTTTGTAGATTATCGGACTGCTTTTGATTCCGTGCGAAGGGAACTTCTGTTTGGGAAGCTGATGGACCACAACTGTCCGTAGAACATTTTGAAATGATTGATCGAACTTCATCAGGACACACAAATTCAAATAAGGTTGAGTCAAGATGGCATACTGTCCGACCCTATTAGGACCTCAAGTGGGCCGAAGCAAGGATGCATACTTGCATAAGCCCTCTTTAATTTTTACATTTCTGACATAGGCTTGTTATTTGCTGATGTTATCATTGATGCACCTACATTGGGAGGGGTGATGGTGAAATGACTATAATATGCAGATATTCTTATCCTTATTTCAAAAACACCGAAAGGTCTATGCAATATGCTTAAAGCACCGCAAAAATATGCTTGTGACAATATGTTAGTAATAAATACCAAGAAAACACAAATAATCCAATTTGAAAATTTAAAACAATGAAATGCACCGATATGATGGCAACTAGATAAGATAGATTTACTAATTGTCTCGGCTTACGTTTACCTAGGTGTAAATGTGAACAATCATCCTAAAGATCTACCATATGAAACAAGTCTAGTAATAAAATGGAAGACAATATTGTCTGAAGAATGCATCATCAAAGCAAGATACTGGGCCTCATTACAAATCAGGCGGTCCGGAAGTAACGGCGGCAGTAAACCCGCCGCCACCGTTGTTTCCGGACCACCTGATCCCGACTCCTGCAGGCGGGAGGTGATGTTCCCGCCAGGTTTGACCTGGCGGGTTTAACACCGCCCACCTGCAGGCGGACGAGGAAACACCGGCAGCATTACGAGATGCTGCCGGTGTTTCCATGATCCCCATTCCCATTGAGTCCGCTAGGACTCAATGGGAATGGGGATTAACACCATTCCACCTCCGTGATTCCCGGAAAACCAGGGTTGTAATGCCCTGGTAATTCCGGGAATCACGGAGGCGGAATGGTAATACGAGTCCGGCGGTAACCAGGCCCACTGTCAATTTTCAGTTATTTCCATCATAATTTATTACAAACAGAAGGCAATGGCAATTCTATTGTATGGTGCGGAAACTAAACAATGGAAGTTAGATGGCTTTTGGGATAGAATGGAGGGACAATATTGGAAGAGAATGTTGAAAGTCCCTTCTTTCACACCAATTGCTATATTGAGACATGAGTTGGGTTTGATATCCCTCCACACAAACTGTAAATGGAAAATTTGCATTTTATACTGGAAATGTCTAGCAGGAAATGCAGAAAACGGACTTCTGGCTATTCTATGCAGTCATGTTAAAAATTCCAATGACTCATGTATCAATACTTGGAAATCAAATGTATAGAAATCCTTGCACAATGCAGATATAACACAGGAACTACTCCTTGATAATCCTGTAAGGGCTAAGGTTAAAATGTGGCAAAATGACTGGAACAAGACTATAGAACAGTGCCACACATACAAAGAATTTAAAAACAATCCTTCTCTACTTAAATGTTGTGGGGAAGTAGAGCTTTATTTTAAAAAATCATCCAGTCGCCTTCATTGTCATGGATTAATGTGCCTTTGACTTAATCTGTGTCACACTAGAGATGTCATGGCAAGATGGTATCCATTGAAACAAATAAGTACAATGTGCCGGTATTGCCAAAAAATAGAAGAATCGATGAAACATATAAAAGTAGAGTGTAATAGTCTAATGTGACTTAGAATTAAATACTTTAGGAAACATTTTGAAGAGTATGTTAACACTGATCAACAGATGCTATGGGAGACCATTTTTCACATTAGATCCAAATTGTTGGGCTATGCAACTGTACATTTTCTACAAGAACTAAAATTGGAAAGTGAAGAGTTAGATTAAATAAAAATGATCAAACAAAAATGCGAATAACATGAATAATTGAGCAAAAGAATGTTTGATTTGTTTTCTATATTTTACTGTTTTTTAGTGTTAAACTTTTACTTTTGAAGAAAATTCCATTATTGTAACAAACAAGTTTTACAAATTCAAGAATTGTTTTATCAAATGTTAATGTGACATTAATTTCATTTTCGCTTTTATTTGTCGGTTCTTTTCAACATTTTAATGTAAATTGTATAAATTGTGATTGATAAACTATGTTTTGAATGTTTTTGTAATAATGTTGAAAGGTTGAATGTTTCAGCCAAATCAATAAATACATTTAAAAAAAATAGGAATCATGTAATCTCTCGGAATTGTATTATTTCACAGTTTTGACTGAATGCATGCCTCCTTATGATACACAGTACACACTTTCTCATCCAGCCCCCTATCTCCCAATAACCAGAATGCTCTCTTAATCATCACCTCCCATTGCGGGTAATTGTACATTCCCAGTGCGGGCAATGCTGGATGATATAGCACTGGGCTGGTTCACCGAGCTTCCAAATGGTAGAGAACTGATAAGGCAAGTAGACAGCCTGGAGGTTTTGTTACTTGCCTTTTAACTCTGTTTTCTGTCTCTCTGCCACTCTGATAACCGCTTTATGATTGCACAGAATACTTTTTTCATTTATCTGGCACCATTGGGTTCCCGCTGGTGTTGGATAATCAACCTATTACTGTATTGTTCATTTTGATATGTATTGTGCATTTTTGGCTATCAAATGCAGACTCTAAAATATAGCGGTTTTGATAGCGCCTGGAGACCATGAAAATTACAGCGTTGCACAGTATAAATCTCAATAACATAGCATAACATGCATTGAATATACATAATCCACATGTTTTGCTAGTCATTGCAGAACACTCTGCACCTGCTCCCCCCGCTCTCCCACACACTGTAATCCAGGGCTACCAAAGGCTGTGCCCAACTGAAAGACCGGATAGCCCGATATGTTCTGAACGCGCTTCCGTTGGCTGCCTAGAGACCTCGCGAAATGCAATGACATGAAAGTTTAATAAAACAAATGCATAAATAATTCCATTTAGAAGTCCACACGGACATAGATGGAGCTTTTCAATTTGGTCCCTGCGGTGTTGCCGGGAAGAAACCCACTGTTCTGCCACAGAACCTGTGAGGAGAAGAATCCATCTGCCCTGAATTGAAATTTGTGTCCTGAAAGTAGCAGTCAGAATCTTAAAACCTTGGCCAGGCGGGAACGCTGAGCAAAGCTGATGACAAATACACCAGGCTCCGCAGAGCAAGGCACGCGCTGAGTTTAGCGCATATACTTTCCCCGGTTTGTTTTTTTGTTGGTGCTTAGAACCGTATTTGTATTTATTGAAGAACTGGGTGCCATTTGGAAGAGAAATTATTTATAAAGTTGGCAATAACTGAGAGCGGACACGGTCCTAGCGTAGGTGCCTTTACATAAGAGCACTGCTTGACTGAGTGATCTCTACCATGTGTATATAAGGGCAGAGTCAGAGCATATGCCAGAGACATGGACAGGAAGACATAACAATATGTTTTAAGATTAACAGCCCAATACAAAGCAAGAGAGGAGATTGGGTTAGTTTGGACCGAAGGGTGGAAGCATTTTGGCTCCTTCCATCAATGGCAGGTGAAGTTTGTCTGATGGGAGAGGATTCAAGTGGGGTGAGGGAAGGGGGTCAAAGAGTAACAATGAGAGGAGACGAGAAACGAAGGGCCGATAGGTTGCGAAGAGACAAAGGTCAGAGCTTGAGAGGGAGTATACAGTGAAATGCAGTGCTTTATTGAGAATGGGGGATTAAAAGAAAGAGAGTGATCATGCATGGAGAGCCATCCCGCGAGGTGACACTAGGTGGGGGCATCTGGATACTTTGAAAAGGGTGCACATCACAAAGTTGCAGACTTTGGTCTGGGTGGCATATTAGTAAAGGAGTGGACTAAGAAGCTGGCTAGGATAGTAGTGCATTTTTCTGATCAGAAGACACGGGAAAAGTGTTTTAATTGAGTGGTGCATCAGGTGTGGGTGGATATTTCTAATGTTTAGGTGATGCTGGCTATGGCGGCACAAGCCATGATGAACTGGAAGAGTTAAAGGTTGCCGTCAAAGAGAACCCTAAGATTCTGAGCCCTGAGTGTGAAGGGGAGAAAGGGTTTGTGGGTTAGCATTGGAGGCAGTAAGAAAGTTGAGTTTGTCTTTGTAGAGTTGAGTGTGAAGCATAATAAACTCATCCTGTGGCAGGTGGCAGCTAGGCAATAGGTTTCGTGGGCAGAGATTGGAGTAAAGCAGGAGGGGATATGGTGGAAGATCTGAACATTGTCAGCAATGAAAAAGGAAGTTAGTTTTTCTGAGGGAAGAGGTGTGTGGGGTGAAGACAATATGGCCTTGGGCTGATCCTTGAAGAGATGAAATGGAGGAGGTGCTGAAGTTCTATTAGATGGAGACGGAACACCCAGTGAAATAAAGGGCACCCAGTCAAGTACTGTGCCCTTAATGCCAAGCAGGGGAAGATTTTGAAGGCAGTAGGGATGAACTGCAGTGATGAATGCCAAGAAAAGCTCTAGAAGAATGAAAATGGACAGAGGTGAGAGTGGTGGGCAGTGGTCAGTGAATTGGTGGTGTGAAGGAGAGCTGTCTCAGCAGAATGAATGTACTAGAGTACAAATTGGAGGGGATCAGCAAGTGTGTGCACCTCAAGATAATTACCTCTGAACTTGAAGACAATTCTCCAGGATTTCAGAAAGGTTGGAAAGAAGAGGGATATGTCTGTAGGTCTTGGGTTTGGGGTTAGCGCTTGGTTTCTTTAGAGAGAGGTATAACTGTGGCTGTTTTGTAAAAGGCTAAGAATATACCAGTCCAGACGTAAAGTAAAAATCGTAATTTTTACCTTCGAACACCACCAGTCCTGTAAATATAACCATGGAAATATTTTATGCCAATGCCAACAGCACGCCTCCCATTCCCCAACCGCAACAAAACATCTGATCCTACCCAAGTCCAACAACACATATATCACACCACAAGCCCAACACTCCTCCCTCATCTGAACACCCCCATTGCATCATACATGCCAACTTTACTTCTCTGCCCCCCCCCCCGCAGGTGGAGATGCAGGTGGAGCCCGCAGAACCAGAGGACTTCTGACGGGGGATGGTTGTAGCTTAGTCATCCATTGTAGAGATTGATGTTTTGGATGCTGATTGTTTTGCCCAGCCTGATGTCCAAAGGGACCACTCTACCAACTCCAGGATACTAGAGAGGAGGGTAAAACAAACCATTAGTAAATGCCTCTGTGACCTCTCCAAACTGTGGGAGTCACTGCCATCACAGACCTCTGCATAATGCATTGCATTGGCACTTTCCCCCTAATAATTTTCTCCTGCCACCTAACAGACTTCAGGATGCCACAGAGTTTCTCCACAGTTAGTCAGCTACACCTGGATGTCATGACTCCGATCCACTGCCAGGACCCTCTGCAGCATTGCCTGCATTTGGTAATATGCAGAGGCTTCAGAGACTCTTGAACCAATCTCTCTGGGACCTGGTGTGGGTGGTATTTTAGAGTCATGAGGGGGAGACCTGCATCCTTATCATCATTATCTGTGGTTCGGTCAAATTCACACTTTGCGTGATGATTGGGATAACCCTGGGTGGCCTACTCCCTAGATAGTCCTGGTCACCTGTGCCTGTCGCCTCTTCCACAATGATCCCCTCTGGCCCAGCCTGCCCGAGCGACATGAGTTTGAGGAGCACATCCAACCCTGCCAGTGGGGATGATGATGCAAGTAGTGCAGTCCATTCTTTGGAGGTTGGCAGGGGACCACCATGGCAGATAGCTTCCTCAAGGGTACATGGCAGTCAATTACTCTGTGACCACCTGCCATGTCTTATATTGCAGCGATAGGGTTGGTGGCAAAAGGCAATGGCGATGGTTGCAATGACTGACGTGGTGATTTTGGAGCAGGCTGAGGTGGCGTTATAAGGTAAACTGGTGTAGGTGTGGGCTGTAGCTCTATTGGGGGCTGCTTTTGGAAGAAGCTGTGGTTCTGTTGGTCCTTATGGAGCCAGATGTGTAGTCTGTGGCCTTGCTGCTGTCCCTTCAAGCAAGTAATGGAGACATTACAGTTGCTGGATGTGGCAGCCTCTGTTATAAATACATTAGTGATTGTATCCCTGGTTTTGAGTGTGCTTGACAAGCATGGCGTTTGGAGAACCCTCAGTCTGTCATGCCTATCAGTGTCAGATCCATCATGTATGGTTTGGAGGTCCATTATCTGCCCACCATGCTGTATATTTTGGACACATGTGGTGGGACAGTATGTTGTGCTTTACATGAGAGTTCATTACTGATACTTCCTATGTTACAAGCAGTGCTATAATATACAATTGGGTTCTATGTAATTTGGCCGAAAAGATTTTATTGAAGTAAATTTCATCGAATTTGTGTTTATTTTTCTGGTAGATTTACACACTAATATATGCGAGGAAGACCCCCGCAGCCCCCCCATTTACGCCCCTACACTAATGATTCCCAAGGGCGCCCTTTAAATCAGTAATACGTCATACGTAGGATGGGATGCAGAATAAAACTCTTACACCAAATAATTAGACCGACTCAGGAAGATGGCAAAAAGTCTACTCTGCCTGTTTTATTTTCTGTGGTCTAAAACAGGGAGCTACAACAGACATCAACAGATGTCACACAGCATTATCTCAATTTATTTCATATAAAGCTGTTCTTTTATAGCAAAAACTTGTCATACATGATGTAATACTATGTGACAAACTAAGAAAGCTTACAGGGGGTTGTGATTGGCTTAAAGGGAACATCTAGGTATACTTTCTTTAAGGGATCGGGTTGTGATTGGGTCTCTACAGTCAGATGGACAACCTATGCCCACCCCTAGTGCAAGTCATCTTCATCAGTTACTAGATACACGGTATTCTCATTGTTTGTCACACTAAGCCAGGTAGCCATGTCAACAGAATGCTCACCCCATAAAGAAACACCTCTTGCTCTACTGGAACACCTCACAGATCCATTTGCCCTGTGAATGCCAATATGCATTCGCCCAGATTCATGTAATGTATTCCAGGAGGGGAACACACTATCCCTTTGTCAGTAAAGGAAATCATCATGTTGAGTTTTGTTATCAAATCTGTACCCAAAATTTTGACTGCCGTCTGTCGGAATACAACTATGGAACGGACATGTCACACTCTCCTATGGAGACTTGTAATTCATCAGTAAAAGGAACTCAACTCGTAGCTCCAGAAAACCCTTGAGCATTCTTGGCAATTCCCAACATTGGATATTTTCCCGCTCGTATACATGAACGAGTAGCCCCAGTGTCTACTAAATATGAAAAAGCTTTGCCTCTTATAGTCACATCAACCCTTGGTTCCTATTGGGGGTTTAGTGTCACTGATAGTACTGAACAGATCAAGTTGCCCTGTAAGCTGTCCTATTGTGGATAGATGCATACTGTACACATGAAAGGATTTCCTCCCACCAAAGTGACAACCCATTTCTAGATGTCAATAACTCTCCCATGTTTGCATTCTGTTGTATTTGCATAGGGACTTGCTGCAACTGCCCTGCAGTGGATCAATTTGAGCTTGATGTGGTTGCTGTGTCTGATACACTGTCTGATCTTGGGTGCACCCTTTCCTAGGTTGTGAGCTATATGCTGGAGGATAAGCTGTCCCCCCTCTTGAGAATTGATGATTCTGTACATACCCTTGGCTGCCGCATACACGCGCAATGTTCCCTGTCATCCCACAAGTTCAACATACAGGAGGAGCACTTCTAGCTAGTCTCCTTTGGTTGAACCCTCCTTGTGCATTCTGATTCTCATTCTGTGCATTTTGAAACCCACCTCAGTGGTTTTGGAATCCACCTCTTCCTCCGTATCCCATGCCTCTGCCTCGTGGTACAAACCCATTCCCTCCTTGGTCCATCGGGCGCTGATTATTCTCCTGCGATGTACCTGCTGCTTGCTGTATTCCTATTCCTTCTCAGCTTGTCAGTACCACCCTTCATATGGCATATTCTATGGGGGGTTGTGATTGGCTTAAGGGGAACATCTAAGTATACTTTCTTTAAGGGATCGGGTTGTGATTGGATCACTACAGTCAGGTGGACAACTTACGCCCACCCCTAGTGCAAGTCATCTTCATCAATTACTAGATACACAGTACATCATTGGCTATCAAACTATAAGATCCTTCGTTATATGGCCCTCTACAATTGGTCAGCACACGTTTGCCCTTCTGGAACATTCGGCTAACTAGCAGCACGTAAGCTGGTACCCTAGGTGCCACTGGGTGGATTTTGACCCTGTCTCCCCACCCAATTAGCCCAGCATCTCTCATCGCTCATGCCGTCTGCCATTCAGATTTCCTTTGAAATTGTCTTTGCAGAATATCATTGCCACTGAGAATAAAAGGGGAGTATAGGTACACTCTTATTGCAGTTCAAGTTTTTATGCCCAAATCCTATTTCCATCATTGGTTCACGTGACTGGAGACCGTATTTCAGTCTGTTTTGCCGCATTTAATTGTCTTGAATTAATAAACTTGGCACTTATGGCATTCTTTCTAGCAACTTAACAAGGGCTGATTCAGCTTCTCACATTCACTGTTCCTCAAGGATAGATAACCGCTCCATCCTTTGACACCAGGCCAGACAGCTATTTCAGGCCTTTCCTCGATCTTCAGCTGTTTTCTTACTGCAACACAGCTTTCCGATCCTTCTTTCTTCACGGGTCTAAGCTTACTAAATATGTGACACCGAAGTCCATATTCTATATAATCGTGACACTGCCTGCAGTCTATTCACTATGCATAGCCAGGCTTTATGATTACTTAGTCTACTTGCGTTGCTGCCTCTGTACAATTATAAAATGGCTTGCTTTTTCTGCAGTGCTCTTCAGACTTGCAATCTTCATTCCGAATATGAAAGTTTACTCAATTTTTTACTTCGTCGTCAGATTCTATAAGGTCTGTGCATCTTCTTCTTTGACCACTCTTCTCAGTGTGTCACGCTCATTTCTTGTGATGTCACCAGACTCCTTTTCTCTCATCTTCATATTCCTTCGCGGATCTCCTTCAAGAGATTGGGCCTCATTAGGACCCTGGCGGAGAGGGTGTTACGCCAGCGTAGTGCATGGCGTACCTCTCCGCCATACTACGAGTTCCCGTAGCGCCATGGAGGTTTTCTCCGCCTGGTTTTACCAGCCGGAGAAAACCATGGCGCTACGGGACCTCGTTGTTAATTACGCCACCGTATTTTACGGTGGCGTAATTAACTCCTTCCCCACTCCCATTATACCCTATGGGGCGAAAATGGGAATGGGGAAGGGCAGAATGGGGATTGGGGATTTACCGCTCCGCCGAGGTCGGAATGGGGCGGTAAATCCGCCAACCCCCATGGCGCTATCGGCGGCTTTCCGCCATGCTTCGCGGTGCATTTAGCACCGCGAAGTCCGCCTGGGTCGTAATGAGGCCCATTGTCATCACTACGGGGATACGTCATATAGGGCCTTCTCAATAGATACCTTTTCTCTAAAGGCTCTCCGTGGAATAGGCACAATCACTGGTGTCGTATATGTCGTGATATCCAGTTTGCAAAATATAAGAAGAATGGGGGCGTGACTTCCTGCAGAGGAATTCGGCTGCTCCTCTACACTAATTATTACCCTAAACCTACCCCCACATATATTTGGGGCAAAATCCAAAGAAAACAAAAAAAGATGAATTCTACTTAGATGGAATCTTCTGTGGCCAAAACACCTGTAACCTACAATTTAGACACAAAAATACACTAAAAGGGGGGAGGACTCAGATAAATGCATTAAGGAACTGCAGACAGTAGTGTTGATTTGGGGTAAGGGCAATGGTAGGTTAATGGATTATGCAATTCTGTATTCCTCATTTCAACTGTTTGCACTCAAAAGGTTGTTTTTTGTCAATGCATCTTACAAATTGGTTATGACTTGTTGCACTTTATAATAGACAACATTGCAATGCATTCATGCTTCAAAGCTTGTATGCATACATACATAATTTCTCCTATAATTCAGAGACAATAGGGTGCCTTTTAGTGATATTCAATGTGACTATGTGTTCTTGAATGAAAAATGGGTCAAATGTTTGACAGGGTTGTGGTGAAACAAATGCTTTCTGATTAGTGCGTGTTGGCCATGACTATTGCTCTCCAGATGGCATGTGGTTAGATGCACACTTGGGGACGATATATATGATGTGCTCAACATCTGTTTCTAGTGTTTCAACTCCAACTCCTGTCTTCAACTTTTCTTCAAGTCCAAGACGAATGCAGCCTTTGCAAGGTTGGTGCACAAGTGGTGGAACACTTCTCTGTTGGTTGCGATGGACTAGTGATGTTTGGCCTCAAGAATCCTTTTCTTTAGATCATGAAACCACTGGTTGATCTCATCAATAGTGCACAGGTGGGTGGAGATAGCTACGCACCTCTCATTCTCGGTTTCCCATAGTGGGCTCTGTTCAGGCGAGAGCATGAGGCCAAAGATGTGCAAACAGCTGGGCTGTCTCCTTGACAAACCCCTCCAAAAGGAACCCCACTCTCTTTCAGAAAACCTGACATTGCTAGGGTCATCATCCCCACTAGTGTGTCCCCCATCCTGTACAGGAGCAACTGTATATCTCTGCACGAGATCCCATCCCCCTAGCTCCCCTATATTGGAGACATGAGACAGTGCCGTGTTTTACACAAACCATTGTGCCAATACCGCAGCAAGTGTTTGGAAGAAGATACCCATTAAGGGATCCTTATTGAATGTCCTTAAAGTGACGATAACTTCCCGGAGGAGCTCCCTGAAGGAATATGAAATGAAGAAAAGAAAAAGCGCTAGTGACGTCATAAGAAAGTATGCACAACTTCTCGAGACACTGGCTGAAGGTGATGTATGGATCCTAGAAGGCTAATGGTGAAGTGAGGATCAAGTGAACTTTCAAGTTTGAAGGAAAAAGATTACATGTGCACGATGTGCTGCGGAGAAGAACCGTTCATTAAATGTACAAATGCTGAAACTCAAGGTATATTAAGTCATCATAGAAGCAAGCTATAAGTAGTGAATATAATGCAGGTTAAGCTGCCATTGGATAGAAACTGGACATTGGTATCATGAATTAGGTAAGCCAGAACTCATGAAGCGGGAATGAAAACTGTGTTGCAGCATCAATAATAGGATCATGGGGCTGCATGGTGAGGCTGCCTGGCCTAGAGTCAAGATTCAAGAGCAAGGTCAGCTATCTATTCTGAAAAAGAATGAATATGAGGATGAACCTTCTCACAATAAGGTGCAAGAAGGAGGGCAAACGATGCCAAGCTTTAATTCATTTAGAGCATTTAAAAACTGCAAAAATGGAACTTAGAGTTCCAGACACGATAGTGAGGGCCCTCACTCCTGTGCATTCTCAAGACAAAGATGCGCTGCAAGGCTAAGTACAAATACAACTTCATGGCAGAAGGCATGGGTGATGAGACATACTAAGCTATTTGGGTGGTGAGGTAGTTACATGTCCTATCTCCTTGCACCTGGGTCTGGGCTTACGTGCTGCTAACTGAACCAAATGTTCCAGTCATGGCACACGTATTCCAAACAATTATATCAGTAAATATCATGTAAAACCGGCAGGCTGCCGCGGGACTTGTGATGTTTTACTGCCGACTGACTTCCCGGAAACACTATGGCATTAGAGGCCCGTTGGTTCAGTAAATCACGCTGCAGTAATTGTTAGTCCCCATTCACATTTGAGTCTGATAGGACTCTATCTGAGTCTGGTGAGAGCCATGGAGTGTCACATGTGGTAATCCCCACGGCAATCAGGGCAGGAAATCAGCCCAAGTCATAATGAACACACCATGTGTGGACCCCTAAGAGGCACTCTCGCTCCCTTGAAGGCCAGAGCTTCCATTGAATAGATGTAGTTTGGGTTGTTTATAAAAATAATATGTCCCCATGTGACTGCTCCCGAGCACTCCCAGGAACTGTTAGTTCTCGTTTTTGAGCTGCAAGGCCAGAACTTATACAAACATGGGCACATTTCTCTTGAGCAAAAAGATTAGGATAATTTTCAATCAAGTTGATATTTCTGCTTATTTAAAGATGGGTCCTTCACCGCGCAGCCGCAGATCGGGACATTGCAGCCGCGCATGGAACTGAACAAGCACACATATTAACTTGGTATCAAATTCGTTTCTGTCAATCATATGAATCCCCTTTATTATGTATTCCACCCCCTCAGTTGTTTAAGGCTCTTCAGATGCACACCTATGATATTGCAAAGAGTTGTGTGAAACAGTATTACCAAAAGCATTTTGGAGGTGGTGAAACGACGTCCTTATTTACAGAATGCACATCACCCTGGCATTGAGTCCTGCCCTTTGCTTGCCAAGATCAAAGTTCAATAGGAACTCTGACAGGAGGCAGACAGGCCAATCAGCACATGTCTTCTCTCGAGTCACAGGCTCCTGGGTCTCGGGACTCTCTGAATGTACTGCAGGGGTTACCTGTGTCTATGGTCCTCTGCACAAGCCCAGCTATCAGCAAGAAGATACAGCACCAGGATCCCTGCCCATGCCGGGTGCCTCGGAAATGGCATTCGTCATTGGTAGCTTGTTGGCTTTTCCCACTCATGCTTTGTGTCCGTGTCTCATCCCTGCTGCCTGCCTTCAGCCAATTGAAAACACACATGGGGTGTCTCGAGGAAAGGAAACATCTATGGGTTTTAATCCACTACTTCAGGTTGGAAGCACACAACTGTCCCTAGCAGGGAATACTGTCCTTGGGCCAACAGTGGTGTGTCGCCTATCTGTTATGTTACTTGCCATTTATATAGCGCCTTATATATCATTGGTATGACCTCAAAGTGCTGGTAGGTTGAACGCCCTCGGGAGCCGTTTTTCAAGTCAGTAGAGAGAGAGAGTCGTATGGTGCATGGGTGCACCGGATATGTGTGCAGCTGGTGTAGTTGTTAAGGAAAAGGAACATAGAGAGTGCTGTCCCTCCACTGTACTGTAACTGGTGTGTCCTGTTTAAAATGGATCTTGTTACCCCACAAGTACGGACAATATGGTCAGTAATGGCATAGTCCGAACAATTCAACAGGGATTTTTTTCAGTCTTCATTAACCCACAGTGTAGTGTGATCGGAACATGTGTGGGCTGGTTGGTTATTACCTGCTATTACCAGGGCTGCTCCAGCACCTGTGGTGTCAAGTATGCCGGCAGTTGGTCACACACAGGGAAATGAAGCCAAGTTATCTGTCAAGCCAAGAAATACGGAAATCACAATCTAAAACGAACCCCCACCTCATTGACTGATCCAGCCACTGGAGCTGAAATAAGTGGGGTGTAATTCCATCCTTGCCCCCTCTAGCATGGTTCCAGGCTATGTACATTTGGAAGACTCGACAGCACAGAATGCAATAGTGGCTGATGAGGTAGCTTTCAGTTTAAATCAAGATGATTTGATGTCCAACAGAGAAGAGAAACAAACAAGAAAGACGATATCTAACTGCGTAGTACAAACATCCTTCAGTATTACGAACTTAAATAACACTCCGATTGCCGCTAATGAAGAAACAACTAAGACACACTCCCAGAATATCAAAGTTGCCTCCCAGGTCAAATCTCGCTTACCCTGCACAAGTGAGGTGCAGGGTAAGAAGAAAAGAGGCACTCTGAAAAATCAACAAAAGCTGGGTCCTGCAAATGGGGGAAACTCGAATAATAACAATGTACCTGTTTACAATCTAAAACACTTGTTCAACACACCTGAGCCACGTATAGTATCAAATGATGGCATGCATAAAGGCTCAAAAGACGGCTCCTAAGAACCTATGGTGACTTCTGCCATAACAACTGAAAGTGCTCGAGAGATTCTCTAGACCCCCGGGAAGAGAAGGCTTCGGCAACAAAGCCTCGTGGTTCTTATCAGGAGAGTATAATGAGGCTCCCACATCATTCTCAGCATGAGCACGTAGAAAAGGCATTGCTAATAAAAGGTCTCCTTCGGAAAGACCAACATGCCTATCTGAACCGGATGCAGGTCATGGGGCCATTTCAATCCATAGTACCCCTGCAAATTATTTGCCCAGATGACATCAACATACTGCATCAAAGTGAAGATGCTAAAGACATAACTGCAATGGTCCACTTTTTTTCCCTAAGGGATGGTGGACTATGCAATGGAATATTCTCAGCTTCCGTGTTGGTCATGAAGTCATCTCGCTGCGTTGCAAAAGAGCCCCAGATCTGACTGCCCACGATTGCAGAGAACTGGCATCTATGGAGGAATGCAAGTCCAATCCATCTGTCCATCAAGCTTCTATTGCTTATCGAGGAACAACGCCTACAACACAGGAACTGGGAGGTGCCCCCCAAAGCCCCTGCAATGACGAAGATCACTGGGAATGGCTAGCTGGTCAGATACAAAAACAACACCAGCAATGCCCAAAACAGTGAATTCCTTGCTCTAAGTTGGAACACCAGAGGCCAACTCATTTATGCAAACAGGACTGTCTGTTTGACCATGTAGACGTGTTCAATATAGTAATACTTCAGGAGACATGAATGGTCAACCCACTAGTCATGGACGGCTAGTCCATCATCCAAAAACTGGCCACTGAAGGTAAAAAGGGAAGACCTAAAGGTGGCATATTAATTGGTGTCAAGAAACCTCACACTCTTCAGAAATGCAGTGCCTATCACCGAACATCTTGATAGGCAAAATGACTACTGTGGACACTGTGGAGTGGAAAGAATTCATCATTATCACACTATATGATGCTCTTTGCAGTGCAACCCATGTGGCTATTCTTAAAGGAATGGAAGATTAGTTTGAAGCTGACATCAACAACATTCCCATTATTATTCCCATTCACCACTCTGTATTAAAAAAAGGGCTCACGTACTGATCCACAAAACTATCAACTTCTGGCTATGCTTGATGTTCCTTCTAACATATTCACAAAAATATTGTTGGAGTAACTAACAAACTGAGCAGACCGGTCTGACATAATTCCCTGGAACCAAACCGGGTTCCATAAGGTGTGTTCTACGTCAGTCAACACATTAGCTCTCATCACCATTATTCTGCAAGCCTGGAAGATCCAGAGAGGTCACATCTACGTGGCTTTTGTTGACTACAGTGCCACCTTTGACAATGTCGATTATGGAAGGAATGGGGGAAATTGCAGAGCTGGGGAATTCCCACGTGCCTATCGAAAATGATTAGGAAGCTGCACAAAGAGACACATGTTAAAGTGCGAGTAGAGAGTAATGGCAGCATATCTAGTTGGATCAATACAAAACGGGGCCGCAAACAGGGCTGTACACTGGCTGCATTGATTTTCAATCTCTACTTATCTGACATGGGCCCTGCCCTAACCAATACTAGATGTATACCACCACGCCTGGGCAACCATGAGGTTCAATGGTTTGGCTGTGGATTTCACACAATATGGACTACAACTAGCCCTAGAAAACCTCTTGTCCTTCTCCGTAGATAACTCCCTAAGAATAAACACCACAAAAACTAAAATCATGGTATGAATGCCACCAAACATAAAAGTGGGTTTTTCAGCATGGAATCTCAAAGGGGCTCCAATTGAAGTAGAGAACGAATACAGCTATCTGGGCATCACGATTGACTCAAAACTACTGGGTGTCTCACATCTGAGGAAGTAAAAAATGTGTAGTGCCCAAATATCAGGCACCATTTGCTCAATTGCTTACAGGGGAGGAGGCTATTCAGTGGGATCTGTTGTCAAGCTGTATTCGATGAAGATAGCACCTATTATCTGCTATGCCACCAATGCATGGGCATTTGGGTCAATGAAAGCCATCTCCAGAATAGAGCCAACGACCATATAGCGGCTACTATGTTTACCACACTACGTGTCACCAGAAATGCTATATTTGGAATTTGGCCTTAGACCCACAGGCAAATTATGCTGATGAGTCTAACCTTCTACTGGGAAGCTTGCTCATGCTGCGAGTAATACTCTAATGGGCCTTCTGAATGAAGTCTTCTCCTCAAAATCTGCCTACATGAAAGTTTTCACACTTGGTATACTCAAACATCTATCTGACCTATAGTTCGGGTTAATGAGAATGGACCCCTTGGCAATGAAACTTGGCCCATACAAACGAACCATGAAGTCACGGCTGGACACATATAGCTATGACCAGATGATAGTTGATTTAGGTGTGAAAGCGACTGCAGAGTGCTTCTTCCCATACATATTGGAAAGACAACTTATTTCAAAGTACATCCAGAACTTCATTGGCACCCATCGTGTTTGGGTCTATTTACTCATTAAGTTTAACACTGTCAAATCATTTGATACAACTGGGCTCTGGCATAGGGTGGAAAGGCACCATAGACTTTGCTGGTTCAGCAGTGACCCCGCTATTGAATCTGTGTGACACCTAATTTTCGATTGTGGTGCAATGGCAACTCTTCGACAGAAGGCCAATGTTGCTGATGACCTTCAGCCGATAGAATGTTCCAATGATCTATTATTATTATTATTTATTTTTTACATTTGTATAGCGCGCAGGCAGCCCAGGGGCATTTTGGCGCTATTACTTGCAGAAAGCTTAGTTACATTATGCATAGGTTACGTCATTTGGCATTGACATTTAGGTGTAACAGATATTATGCATGGAGGCGTACAAAGGTCAGGTATACATGTGGCGAGTGTAGGTGATAAACGGTAGGGAATCAAGCAAACAGGGTGGTTTTCAAGGTTTTGTGGAAGGTGGTCAGGGAAGGTTCAGCTCGCAGGGCAGTGGGGAGGGCATTCCAGTGTAGAGCCGCAAGGTAGGGGAAGCTAGAACCCCCTGCTCTTGATTTTTTTATCATGGGTACCGTGAGTAGGTTGGTATAGGGGGTCCTGGTTGGTCTTGCGGATATGGCCGGGTGGATCCTTTGTGTAAGGTAGGCTGGGGCTGCAGAGTGGGTACATTTGTGGGTGAGGGTCAAGGTTTTGAAGATGATCCTCTCTTTTATAGGTAGCCAGTGGGAGGCTCTTCTTGCAGTAGATATATGTTCTCTTTTGGAGATGCCTTGTGCTGCGCGTAAGGCGTTGTTATGAGTAACTTGCAGTTTCTCAAGGTTTTTTGTGGAGGTCCCTAGGAAGAGGACATTACAGTAGTCCAGCCGAGATCCAGTGATAGCCCTAGCTATGTTTGTGCAGGTGTCGCTGGAGAGGTAGGGTCTAACTGCATTGAGGAGTTTGGCCTGGTAGGCAGCTGAGGAGGCAATGGCATTCACCTGTCTAGTCATGGACAAATTGGAGTCCAGGTAGACGCCTAGGGTTTTCTCTGGGACTTATTCATCTCTGAAAACCACAAATGAAACATTATTTATTTTTCCAGGTTATGAAACGAAATCTACGATATGATTGCCATAATTGAAGCATGATCCCAAGTACAATGTGATTAGCACCTGTCAGCAAACGTCCTTTCTTATTTTATTCACCACATCTCGATATGATGATTGACGAAATGTATTTAAAAGTTATTAATTTAACTATATAATCAAACAAATAAAAATATATTTTTTTTAAAAAAAGATGTGTGCACAGTACACCACCCAATGCACACACCCAAAGGAGTAATACAGACTTTCAAACGGTATCCCACATTAATAAAAGGATATCCACACATAGAGGTCGACCGGTTTTGATGGCATCTGGGTTAGTCCATCATCTTCTTCAGAACCAGAGACTTCTTTTTAATACTTTTGTGAAGAGACCCATTGTTCCTCTTCTTGTAGGTGTACCGGCCATTCCGTTCCTTATTAAAAAAAAAGGGGGACAGAAGGACACCTGACCAGAAACCACCTTTTTAATAAGCTTTTCTCACTATTAATTCATGAACCACTCGGTAGGAGCTCCTGTTAAGGTAAGCCCAACAGGTTCCACCACTCCCATGAAAACACACCCCACATACCCTACAAACAGGCATCCACTGTATTTCTTAATTTATGGAAAGGAAGTAGGTGAGGCGAAAATATATCACCCTTCTTGTTCACTCTGCTGCATATGCGCCACTATGCTTCGGGTCGTTTTACATTGTTGTGTGGTCCAACCCTACCCCTTGGTCTGCCAGGGTCATACCTGCATAAGCCACGGTCCTCCATCTGACATTGAAAAATCAAACCCCTTACTACGGCAGGTACCGTGTTGGAATGGGGTAGTATTTTTGAAAACATGTGTCCAAGAAGTGTATGCGAAGTCACAATCATGTGATAAAGGGTGGATATAATGACATTAAATGCCCTATATACCATATTTGCATATAATAGTAAAAAAGGCCATAATATAATTGGTGATTTATAGCACCTAGGCACTTCCTATCAAAATGTAAATCCACAAAGAATATGAAACACAATAAAAACAACAAGAGCAATGACGCAAAAACAAGCAGTGTTCTCATTGTTTGAAGAGATGTCAATCTCGAGTGTGTCTCACATTTGAATGAGTATACAGTGTGAGAGGGCACCGATTGGTACTGCTCTTTTCAATCATGGTCATCGATCAATGAGGGTCAATTTGTAGGTGTGTCTGATTTGCAACTATTTGTATCTCTATTGTGCTGTCCCTCAGGATGTGTTGGAAACACTCCTTGCTGCAGGGGGGCGCTATACTTGGTAACTTGGTACTGCTAATGACAAACACAGTCATGCCACTAGGTTAGCAACCTGAAATGGCCCACGCTGTGCCAATGCATGATGTTAGTCATATTTGTCTTATGTGTATATGATAATCGGCGTGGCCAGACAACCATCACATAAATAAAGAAACAAAGTATTTACACGTATCCAATGTTGACACCGTATTCGAGGATGTATCCAAGTTGTGAACAGGTTATAAGTCTATGGGCCTCATCACGAGTTTGGCGGTAACCCTTAAATACGGCGGTAGCACTATTACTGCCACATTTAAGGTTCCGCCAAATCATGGGTTTGGCGGATTTCCCCCCAGCTCTGAGCTGAAGGGAAATCCGTGGCAAAATTGCCAATTTTCGGCGCAATTACCACTGGTGGGAAATCCGCCAGCAGTAATAGCGCACATTTTCCCCATTGGGCCAATGGGGAATGAGGAATTCCAGAATGGGCCAAATGGGGAATGGGCAATAACCCTTCCGCCAAACCCGTGATCCGGCGCTAATAGCGATGGGGGGTTTGGCGGAATGGCTATTAGCGCCGGCGCTAATAGCGCCGGCGTTACCGCCCAACTTGTGATGAGGCCCTATGAATGTTATGGTTCCATGTTGGTGTGAACCACTCAGTAGTGGGTGAGCGAATGTCTTATAATTTTTAACCTCTGTGGAGTACATATTTACATAGTGTCCAGGTCATGCCATTGGATTTCTTCATTCACACCCTTTTTAAAGTCATCTCAATTGAATATCAAATGTTGTTATTTTTTTGAGGAGCATAGCCACATTATCTCCACCCCTTCTTGGGATATGTAGTTTCTCTAGAATTGTCAATTTGAAGTCTTCTGCCCAATGTGCCATCTCTACAAAATGTGCCACCATCGGGGCAGTCAATTTGCGGGTGCGTATGCATGACTTACGTCCCATAAGTCTCTTTATGAATGCTTGTCGGAAGCGGCAGTTTTTCAGATTCCTGGTGTGGCTTGACAGGTGAATATGTGGAGGTCGTGGGGGATTGTCAGGGGTCAGAAATGCGAGACGGACAAGTAGATAGAGTTTGCTCACAAGTAGCAATTTTATTAAATAATAAGGGTCAGATAAATGCCTCACTTTCCCTACCTAACGATGATTTCCCTGCCTGTCAAACTAAGACTAAAGGAAAACACTCTAATATCAAAAGGTTTCTGCCCCTCATACGTATACATACAACAAAATCATACAGGTATCATATGGCCATATAAACTATAAAAAATAACAGTTCTATACAAACATAAACTTGTAACCAGGGTCGGATCCCCTTCCCCAGGAGTAATTCAGGATACTTCCAATCTAAGTTCAAATCAGGAAAGTTCTTTTCAATACCCAAGTTTTGCTCCAAATACAAGTTTTTTTCACTCTGTAAGCTTTTCACTTGGATTGTCTAATTGCTAAGCACGATTTATCACTTTTCAAAATACTTGTTCTTGCTTGATAAACCACAAAACTTTGGGCCTCATTACGGGTTTGGCGGTAGCCATGTCGCTATTGGCGGCATGGCTGCCTCCAAAACCAGGTCCGGGTTCCCTGAATGGGGAATTACCGGGCCATTCCGAGTTCGGAGGGCCCGGTAATTCCTCCCTCAGGGAACCCGGGCCCGACCTTCCCCATTCCCATTCAAGCCCCCATAGGGCTCAATGGGAATGGGAGAGGGAGCTAACAATGGGCCGATTACGACCGGCCTGTTGTTAGCTCCCTGGTCCCCTCGCGGGACCCGGGAAGGACGCCTGGTTTTACCAGGCGTCCTTCCCGGGTCCCGCGAGGGGACCTCGTAATCAGGTGGAATGGGAATAACGGGTCCGCACCCATTAGTGGACCCCGTTAACCCATTCCGCCTGACTTGTAATGAGGCCCTTTGTCTTCATACTTCCAGTCAGGAATATAGGTTCTCTTCTTCTAACGAATCCCACTTTCACATTTCTTCTTCATAAACAATAAAGTTTTGTCAGGATGGTTTTGCCACAGTTCATCCCAAAACATTTATGGACTTGCCACTTTCTTGCCATGACAACCTTCTACCAGTTTGCAGTACTTCAAATATCTACTTCCTGGTCCACTAATCTGCCAGGACTAAGCACTATTAGTTGCTTTCTTGGTACACTCACCTGTTAGTATAAAATTCCTACCACTACTACAAGTACTCTGTGGTGAGGCTGCTTCAAATTTTCCACCCTTCAATCTTCAACAGGGTAAATTGAGATCAACAACTCTTTAATCAATAAATCATAATACATTGACAAATGTCTCTCACTCTGATTCCTTTGCCCCAGGCAATGCAGAATATATTCCTCTCCGCCTTGATAATTATTGCAAAGAGGGCTTCCATTCTCCCATCTTTGTTTTCCCTTGATTGCCTTTATTTGGCTTTGGCAATATTGATTACAATTTTCTTGTACACGTGATCTTCATTTTAAACCTAATTCACTTTGCTTGAATATTCTTATTTTTTAAAGATTTTATTGAATTTTTCAAACAACCAAACAATACAAACCAAACAAACAGTGCATGTTCCAACAGTTTTATTACACTTTCTTAACTTCTAACCACTACTCACCCTATCCTACCCCCCTTTACGAGTCTATTGCATTAAACCTTTAGTTTCCGCATCCTGTGGTTCGGTCCCCTCCTCTACAGGCTCAGCCGGGTCAGCTAATGACCCAAACAGTTCGGCTATCAGTGATTTCAAGGCCATCAGGGACTCATTTTCCTCCTCCCCCCGTGTGCTACTCGCTTCTTGCCATGCCAAGGTTTCGGCTTCCGCCCATTTTTGCAAGTCTTTCCACCACACATCTATCTTTGGCACATGGCGTGACTTCCATCTCATGGCAATCCTCCTTTTTGCGAGCACATAAGCCAGATCCCTCAGCTTACTTACATGCCTGAGCTTCTGTGGTCTGGGGAATCCCCCCAGCAGACAGGCCCACACTGTATCCACGATTATGTGGACCCCTTTTTCTTCCAGTTTCTCTTTCACTCCCCTCCAGAATCGCTCTATGATCGGGCATGGCCAGAACATATGCACCATGCCCGCGTTCTCCTCATCACACTTGGGGTATGCTTGCCGCCCTGCATTTTCAAACCTCGATATCCTCCAAGACGTCATATAGGCCCTGTGTGTTATGTACAGCTGAATCTGTTTCAGCCTCACGTTTCTAGACACCTTCTTATGATACCCCTGCGTCTGTTCCCACATCCCGTCTCCCATTGGGACCCCGACCTCCATTTCCCAGTCGAGTCTCAACTGCGTGACCTCCTTCCCCACTTTAGACATCAACATTTCATACAGTCTGGAAATCTTGTGACCCCCTCAGCTATGTCATATATCACATCTATGGTGGCGTCTAATTCTTCCACCAACACAGTTTCAGGCCATGTTCTCTTAATCCTCTGCACAACTCTATGATACGTAATGTACTGGCCCTCGTGCAACCCAGTTTCTTCCCGCAGCCCCTCAAAAGTAATACTTCAGCCCTCCTGCCAAATATCACCCATTGTTGCCACCCCAGCCGGATCCCAGTGGTTCCTGATTATCATTCGTAGCTGAGCGTCTGCCCCCGTCAATACAACCAATGGTATCTGCGGTGAGCATTGGGACGGGTCCTCCATCCTTTGGCATGCCCTGCGCCACACCTTCCACCCCAGTAGCATCATTTTAGAGTGCCCCACCATTTCCGCCCTGGGTACCCACATCATCTCTTTCAAATAAAAAGGTGCACAATTACGCCCAAACAGCCTAAGTTCAGAGGTCTCTTCATCAGAGAGCCATTTGGAAACATACTGCAACTGGCTTGCCACATAGTATGCCTCATAGTTGGGCAGCTTTATTCCTCCTTTGTCATGGAAGTTCTGAAGCTTCCATAACGCCACTCTGTTTCACGTGCCATGCCACAAAAAGTCCCTACACATGCTATTCAATTTGGTGAAGAACTTCTTAGGAATCAGATACGATATATTCCCGAAGTAGTGTAGGAGCCTCGGCAGGACCACCATCTTTAGCATTGCTACCCGCCCCATCATCGGCAAAGGCAGCTTTGCCCAAAACTGCATGCACTTCTTGATTTTCTTGATGGCTACTTCTGTATTGCACCTATGCTCTTCTCCACGGTGTGATATATGTCTGGTTCCAGGTACCGAAATGTGCTAACCGCCCACGTTACCTGCAATACAGGTAACCGCTCCGCTGGAATCCCCATGTACCCCCCTTATGGGAACTAGCTAGACTTCTGGGGGTTCACCGCTATGCCGGACAGCACAGCGTATCTCCCAAGCACTTCCAGAATGTACTGGAGGTTTTCTTCTGGGAATCGCACATACAGCAGCATGTCATCTGAATATAGGGAGATCAAATGCCGCTCCCCTTTCACCTCGATTCCTATGGTGTTATATTTCTGCCTCAGATATACTGCTAGAGGTTCCAGGGCCAGTATGTAGAGCATAGGAGACCACGGGCATCCCTATCTAGTACCCCTGCTGAGCTGCCACCTCTCTGATATCACAGATCCTGTCTTAACTCTAGTCAGCGGTTCGCTATATATAATTTTCGCCCACCTTACATATCCAGGCCCTAACCTGTAGTGCTTCAGGGCCGCCAGCAGCCATGGACATTTAACAGAGTCAAAGGCCTTGATCGCATCCAAGGACACGATTGCCATTTCCTCATCACTTTCTCTGCCAAACTCAATGATTCTCTGGAGTCGCCTATGATTATTAGTAATGTTTCTATGGGGTCGTAGCCCGTTTGATCCGGATGTATTAATTTGCTAATAACCCTCCTCAGTCAATTTGCTAGGACAGCAGTTAATATCTTGCCGTCTTGATTCAGCATTGACAAGGGTCTTAAGGAACCACAGCTGTGCCCAGGTTTATTAGGTTTGGGGAGAGGTATTATGACAGCCTCTCTCAGTGACTCTGGTAAGCGTCCCATCTCGAATGCTTCGTTTATCATCTCTAGCAGGGGGGGAGGACCTCTTCTATGTATACTTTGGAAAATTCACTTGGGAGCCCATCTGTCCCTGGGGTTTTACTAGTAGGCAGCTGCCTCACCACCTCCCCCAATTATTCCAAGGTGATCAGGGTATCTAGTTCCTCTCTCTCCTCCTCGCTTATCTTGGGCAACCCCATATCCTCAAGCGTTTCTTCCATCATAGCGCGGCTACTTTCCCCATCATCTCCGTATGATACTTTATAATAATCCACAAACGCTTGATTTTCTCCCTCCTGGGTGTCATCTACGCTACCGTCTTCTCTCTCTATAGTTCTGATTGTGACTCTGGGGGTCTCACTCTTATATAACCATGCCAGAAGTCTCCCCGGTTTATCATCTCCTGCATGCTGTCTCTCTATGTATTTTTCATAATTAAGGTTACACAATCTCTCCCAATATTCCGCACATTTTTGCTGTAGCCTAAGTATCAATTCTAGCTTCTCCGCTGTATCGTCTCCGCCCTTTAAGGCCTCTTCTAATTTTTCTTCCATCTCCTGCAGTTCAGCCAAGACCCCAACTTGTAGGCCCTTGGATTTCGCTATGGCCACACCCCTCATGACAACTTTGAAGGCCTCCCATAGTGTTCCCGCAGAGTCCACGCTCCCAGTATTAGTTTCAAAATAATGTATGATCTCCTCCCTCAAGTCCTCTCTAAAAAAGGGGTCCCGCAATGCATCCGCTCGTAGGCACCATGTCAGGATCCTCGCTCTCAGGGGGCAGTATTGCCATGCGAGAATCAGGGGCGAGTGGTCCGAGAGGACCCTGGCCTTATACTCTATATGTACAATATCCGCTATCATTTCAGGTGATGTGAAGACATAATCCAGCCTCGTTGATAACTGCTGTGGGGCAGAGTAATGTGAATATTGCCTTTCCTGGGGGTGCCACACTCTCCATGCATCTTCCAACCCAAAGTCATCCTGCAATGTCTGTAACGCCCTAGCTGCAGGGGCCAGTCTATCCAACTTCCCATCTGATCTGTCCACCCTCGGGTTCAATACGCAGTTGAAGTTCCCTCCCCAGATCACCGTGCTTCCTACACATGCGCTCAGGTTCGCACTCAATGTCCTAATGTACGCCGCTGCGTTCTGGTTCGGGGCATACGTGTTAACAATGCTTATCTCCCTGTTCTCCACCAGTCCCCTCAGCATAACCATCCTCCCGTCTGTCTCAGCCACCACTTGCAATCGCTGAAAAGGGACATGTGGCGCCACCCATATAAGCACTCCTCTTGCATAAGCAGAGTACGATGAGCCAAACAGCACCCCTTTCCACTTCCCTGCGATCGTGTCCATCCTCTCTCGTGTAAGGTGGGTTTCCTGCAGCAATGCAATATCTATTTTCTGCCTGCGCAGGTACAACATAACTTTGTTCCTTTTTAAGTAGCTATTGAGCCCCCGGACATTCCATTTAAGTATCTTAAGGTCCCCCATGGCCTGTTACAGTTCCATTCCCTCTCCCACAGGTGCAGTTTGACTTTGGATTCCAATCCAATCTGTATAGGCTTGCATTCCATTCTAAATTCCCTTTAACCAACAACACACCAAACTTCCCGCTCCCCCTCCCTCCCGCCTCCCGTCCCTTCCCCAACATCACACCCCCCAACTGTTGCCCAGCTCCATCCCTGGATCTCAGGCTCCCCCGCATCTAGCTCTTTCTGGCTCTCACCTGTACTCGAAACTCTGCAGGGTGAGGCCGCCCTAGTGGCCAACCTACTACTACTACAACTATAATTCGGGGGATAGGGTGCTTTCGCCCTGCCGCTCCTATGGCACATCGGATTGACTACACATTGCTATACAATTTAAATATATGTACACGCCACTATATTCCAGTCCTACAAGTCCATTACAATCAGCGGTACTTTATCAAAATATCAGCCTCCTACAGCCGCGCCCATTGTTCTTAGCCTTCGTCTAGGGACCCCTGGGATGCTCACACGCCGCCTTAACAGTATGCATACCGTATCCCAGTCACTTATTGCGTCCTTCTTGGGTCTCTTCCGTGTCTTGTTCCGGGCAGCCCTGCAGATCCAGCCACGTCGTTGCTTCTTCCGGAGTGTCAAAAAATACATTTTGCTCTTGTGCACCACCTTCAATTTTGCAGGGTACAGAAGCATATATTTTATCCCAGCCGCACGCAGCCTCCTTTTGATGGTCACATAGCTGTACCGTTGCCTCTGGACCAACATAGTATAATCCAGATACTCTGTGATGGTGCTCGAGGCCCTTTCGATTGTTCCACCTTTTCGGAAGTACTCCAGTATTTTCTCACCGTCTTTGTAGTTCAATATTTTGGCGATTATCGCCCATGGAGGGGCCCCTGGTCTCGGCTTCCTCATAAGGGTTCTGTGTGCACGCTCCACTGCAAATCCCTGCAAGAGTTTGCCAGCCCCAATTCCTTGTAGGAGTAGGTTCTCGATGTAGTCTGTCGGGTCCTGGCCCTCTTCACCCTCTGGCAAGCCCACCACGCGGATATTGTTTCTCTTCGCTCTCCCTTCCGCTTCTTCTGCTCGAGACTCCAAGTTAGCCACCTGTTGTTTAAGGACATGGATCTCCTTTGCATTGTTAGTGCTGGTGTCCGTGTTAGTTTTCACTGCACCTTCCAGGCTGCTTGTTTGTTCCGCCAGCCCCCTGACATCTTGCTTCAGCAGGGAGACTTCAATGCCCACTGCTTCAATTTTAGCCTCCAGGGAAGTGCGTACGTCCAACATCGCAACCCCGCTGGAGTCTTTCAGCTCTGTGATGGCCTCTAAAATCTGATGATTATCAGCCGCTGTGGTGCCCTCCGCTGGTACCATCGGGCCTTTGGGTGTGATGGCCACAGGAGAATGTTGTGTTTTGGCAAAAATATCCATTGTGGGTTGTTTATTCTTATTCTTGCCCACGTCCCCTCGCGCCGACATTTTCCGGCCTTTGTTGGGCCTCTCTATCACGATTCAGCGTCCGCGTGCCTCCCCGACCATCTTTTCCACCCTTATCTGCTGTTGTAGTGATCTTCAAGCAGTCGCACCATCCGCCGCCTCTCGCCGCAGCTTGCTGCTCATCAATGCCGAGCGAGCGCTTCCCGTGCCTATCGTGGTGCGGCCTATCTGTTCGCACCCCCTTTGCCCCCGGGCTCCTGCCTTCTGGGTCAGCACACAAGCCATCGCGACACAAGGCTCACCGCCACAGGGGTTTCGCTCCGTCTCCACTTCACCATCCTCATTCTTTCCACGCGGCCACCGCCTCTATTCCGCCTCTTCGGGTGCTCTAGTTTCATTTCCTTTGTTGTCGGCCATCTTGTGTGACAATGGACCGAGCAGCCCCCGTTGTTCGCCGAGCAATTCCTCCAGAATCCCACTTATGATTCTCTCTGTCTTTATACAGTGAGCAGTACACATGCTCCCATACATGTGTAGTCAATCCTGGAACCAGTGGCACGTTTTTAAAGGTAGTTTTCACAGATCATATGTCGGATCCTCCGGAGCTACTCAGGAAGCATGTCCTACTCCATGGCTGCCCAAGCCACGCCCCCCTGCTTAAATATTCTTACCTTTTGACTTTGTCAATAGTGGTTACAATATTTTTTTACACTTTGGTTAAATGTTATCCCCTTTTGGCTTTGACAATGGTGTATAAAAAGTTCCGCAATTCTGTCTATCTTAATATAAGAGCTGTGCTTAATTGGCTTCCATTCAATTGTTTGGTATTCAAAAACTTTATCTGGAGTCAGTGGTCTGTTTTGGAGTGCCCTAGGTTTACCTGACAGAGACCAACTCACCAGTCTTTCCGTGCACCTCCAATGGACCTGCTGCTCTTTCTTCTTTCATTGGGGTCGCACAGGCGTCTGACAGATCTGTAATATTTCCCTTGCTCGTGCCTCCTGTAGCTTGAGCTTTCTCTACTCTGTTCGCACTCCAGTGAACACCACACACTGGAGTGGCACGCAGCAAAAGGAGAGCTCCTCTCTCCCTCGGGACAACCAGTCTTCGTACCGCTTCCCACTGCACATTCACTGCATTCACAGGGCTTCTAACCTCTGCTACTTCAACAAAACAACGGTCCCGCTTATAATACAATGGCGGCTCTGTCTCATTCCTCTTGTCTCTGCTGCTCCCACTGCTTCTTCTTAATGGCCTGCACTTCAGGGGGGTTGAAATGTTTAAACGTTCCGCTCAGATGTGGATTAGAACCACTAGACTGCACACTATAGTTCTGCACCTCTGATCCCCTCTTCCACATACCAGTACCTAGAGCATTATAGGCCTTGAAGTCCCTAAAGTTCTTCTTCCATTTAACATCAAATGCTTCAATTTTACAATAGGCTTTTAATACGGTGGTCTCCTTAGGGAAGTTGGTTAGAGGGTTCCCCCAATTCTCCGCTCCTGACCTGAGCCCACTCCCATGTGATCCTCCCACAGAACACCACCCATAGGGTCAGGATCAGGGAGTGTCTGCCTTTCCCTGGCCACATGAGAAGGGTCCCTGGGCAGGGTCCGTGGGATGATCATCTCTATTTCATCATAGCACGCTGTGAGGTCCTTTCCTCGGGTCTTGCATCACACGCCTGCAGTCGAAGTGAATAGAGACGAGGGCGGGGAGGAAGGCTGCATCAAGGTGGGCTCACTACCAGCCATAGACCAAGCAGTGCTGTGCATCGGCACCCAGGTTGGAGACCTTGGGGAGTCCGAGGTGGGTCTCCTTCCTAGAGTGGGCCCAGAGCCTGCAAGTCAGTTAACTGAAGCTGCGTGGTCGTATAACTGACTGTGGGGGTCATTACGACCCTGGCGTTAAGGGTTTAACGGCGCCGTAAAAGGTGTCGGCGCAGTTAAACCCTTAACGCCTGATTACGAGGTCCCTTTGCGGGACCCGACCTTACCGGCTGGTTTTACCAGCCGTTAAAGTAGGGTGCCGCAAAGGGACCTCGGTGCTAATTACGGTACCGCAATTTGCAGTACCGTACTTAGCGCCTTGCCCAGTCCCATTGAGCCCTATGGGGCGAAAATGGGAATGGGGAAGGGCCATGGTGAAATGGGGAAATACTGCCCCGCCAACCTTGGAATGGGGCGGTATTTCCCCATTCCACCATGGCGGACTCGTTACAACCCCGGCACCAACCATGGTGCTAATAGCGCCATGGTTTAGTGCCGGGGTTGTAATGAGGGCCTGTGTATCTGGCAGTAAGCATAGGACGATTCACTGAAAAACTAGGAGCACAACTTAGGTGTTTAATGATTTTTTTGGTTTTTAAGATAGATAGTGGGGTGCAAGGGAGATAAACCAACCCTGACACTAGGTGGTATCAACCATAAAAAAACAGCAGATGTCCACACTCTTGTGGCGCCCTCCCATCCCTCGCCCACCCAATGTGTTGATAAAACAACCAATGATTTTGTTTTATCTGAAAAAAGAATTATTATTACTCCAGTAATTTTCCTTAAAATGTAAATGTACTCTTTGTGTGCGAGGGACGGGAGGGTTCACAAGAGTGTGCAGATCTGCTGTTTTTTTATAGTAAGCACAGAGCGCTCAGTGATTGTCAGGGCCTCTTTCACTTGGACCCTTTGAGCTGAGTACCTTGTTGTCTGTTGGACACTGTATGAAAGAGTATTGTGTGGTGAGCTTTGATGATGAATTACCTTATGACACTTGTAAACTGATTATACAGCCTCGGCATGATTAAATGGTCTGCAGTACCATACTGACCTCTTCCTGCATAAGTGTGAAAAGTGAATGAAAGTTAGAGCCAGAGCTTAGAGTGTCAGATTGTAACTCTTGCCATTTTTAGATAGTGTGGCAGTGACTGTTGAGGACCACTCTTCCATCTGCCATGTGCATTGCTGAAACAAGGAAGAACTAAGGGTGTTAAGATGGTTGGCAAACACCAATTCAGGTGTATTGTTGCTCCGGATGGCACCCCCTCTTTGAGCACATAACTACACTACGTGGTGGGGACTGTTGGGCTTTCTCTCTTGGAACCGCCAAACCTCACCCTGTGAATAAGGAAACCACTTTGTATGCATTGGAAAAGAAAAAGAGGTACCATCTACGAAGTATGGAAGCCACCCCACTAGACAAAAAAGTTGAAAAGAACATATAACGGACAACAAAAGATGTTGAGCAAGGAAACATTACCTAGTTTTTCAGCAAACCAGTACCAAAACCTAAGGTCAAGTGGCACGGACTACATTAGAAGCAAGACCAGGTCCAGTTAACAAAGAAAATCTAGTACCACATTCAATACCTGACACCGAGATTTTGGAAGGAATTAGTGGCTTACGTGAAGATAATGAGGTCTTGTGTCCAGTGCTCTATCAAGTTAAAATACAAGTGTACGAACCCCTGATGGTTCAGCCTGGAAAATGAAATTCATGCACCAGAGATACCCTGTACACGTTTAAGTATCTCACCACAGATGTTTGACTCCCCAGAGCATGAGGAGGAGGAAGGAAGAGGTGTGTGATGACACATTCCATACCCATACCTCCTTGCCATTTTCTGTGGAGGGCAAATTCCATCAAGAACATTCAGAACTAGAAGGATGCTCTCAAGCCGCAGTACATATGGTCCTCCAGTTGTTTATCAGACTGTATGACACAGTAGTTCTGGACGTAAGGTCAAATACTTCAATACTAACCGAACTGAAAGAGCTGATGACCTGGTGTGATGCTGGTCATAAAAATAATAAATATGAATGATAACACAGGTCATGAGGCTATAAACAACAACATAGCAGATGGTAAGATGGCTGTGGTCTCTGAGTTACATTTTAATCTACAGAAAGGACAAAACAGCATCATAAATTATGATCACTATGTATCTCACCGTGATATACCTTGTGTAAGGAGGACAGAGTTGAAAAAGTCAGTGAAAATGAAGTGACTGACCAAAGGTACAAATAAAGGCTCTAGAAAATTCATATGGCATTTCTTGAGTGTGACTCAACAATGAGAACAACATGTGAGCAAAATCAGTAAAGGCAGTGTTCCTAATAATTGTAATTGGGAGGGGGCGTGGCTAGGCGCCGAAGGAAGATGGCTGCCTAGAGGATCGGCTCCGCCTCACATAAATATAATATAGCATTAGGGTACTTAACAAAACATTAAAACTTACCTTATTCCTCATAACGAGCATAATAAACATCCCGCTCGCACTCGGTGAAACTTCTCCACGGCTCCAGCGTCAGGAAGAGCTTCATACGCGGCAGGTTTCCATCAAGGACTTCCGCATCGGAAGAACGTCGGAACGCGCACCGCCCCTCGTGAGGAGAGGAGCGGCGTTCTGCATCAGCTGACACCGCAGGCCGGGCCTTGACTTCGGGCCTGCAGGAAGATAAAGTTAAAACGTTACAGTAAGAAACAGCCTTGAATGCGAATGCACTAACATATTATATTAAAACATACTAAAGGAAAAGGCTTAGCAGAAAGAGAGGAAAAAAAAAAAAAAAAAACTTTTTAAATTAACATGAAAGACAGAACAGTTTGTTTCATAATAGAGGCAACAAAGGTCTCCAACCTTATTAAAGAAGCCTAAAGTAATTAAAGGGGCGAACAGACTACTCTACAAAGTCACACAGAAAATCACAACACTGTGTACGGCAATCAATCTCCCTTCTACCCATTTCTCCTTTAAGCTTTATATTACTGCCGTGCCTTCTTGCTGCAAATTACCGATATTGTACTGTTGAACAGGATTATAATCACAAAGACGGAGTGTTCCTTCAACTCCACTGGTCCAAACCTCTATCTATGGACAACAGCTCTACACAATAAATCCATTGTAATCCAGTAGTATATTCCTTGTTATTCTGGGCTTTTCCACGTTTTGGTCTCTCCTGGTTAGAGGTAAGCTTTGTGAATAATATGGATGTAATAATTATATACTACTCGTCAGTATAACTATATTCTACAACGAATTACACGCCATAACTACTTGTACATGTTATCATCTGCTCAAATATGGCAACCAACAAAGCTAACCAAAAAAATGGTACCTCTACCAAAGACGCCACCGCCTCCTCAACTACTCTAAAAAGACCCAAAAGTGACTCACCACCTCCATTTGGAATCTCAGACTCCGCGATTGAAACCATTCTAGCTGAAATAAGGGCACTTAAACCCTTTATGGAAACCACTAACATAAAGTTACAACAACTAGATGAAAGGTGGATGGGTGTTATCAACAGAGTAGATGATGCAGAGAAAAGAATTGGCGCACTTGAAGATTTATCACCCACGGTTGCACAAATGGAAAAATCCATCAAAGAACTTCAAAAGCATAACGAAGATTTGGAAAATCGGAGCAGGCGTAACAACCTACGCATCTCGGGCCTGCCCGAAGGAGCTGAGGGAACAGACCCCATTGCCTTCCTACAAAAATTCCTACCGGCCATACTACATTTGCCTTTGGAAACCACTTTTAATATACAACGTGCCCATAGGATTGGCCAACCCTCAGTCTCTCCCTCAGCTCGTCAGCCACCAAGAACGCTCATTTTTTACCTGTTAGAATATTCTCAACTGCAACTTATCATCTCCACAGCTAAAGAACGTAAATCTCTAATCTGGCATGGCAGTAAGTTATTTATCTCACAGGATGTTGCTAGAAGTACAGCCCAAAGAAGAAAGGTCTTCCTGGCGTTCCGGCCTGCCCTTAAACAACTTAATGTCCGATATGGCCTGTTTCACCCTTGCTCCTTTAAAGTTACATATGAAGGACGCTCTGCAGTCTATGATGATCCCGCTGACCTAAGGCTCTTCATACAATCCATCAAAAATGAAAACATGGACACCTCTTCTCCAGCGGCGGCCTCTAATTCATCTACTACTTGAAACTGATTCTCCATCACTTGTCTTTCACACTCATAAGTATCTAATTACCTAATGCTTTGAATTTACATTGATATTAACTATGTGGGGTGGGCGCTCTTTTGGGTCCATCTTCCACAGGAAGTCGCTTTTTCCTAGTTAGCGACTCGGTAAGCGTTTCCTATCCCCCATATACATATTCCCTCTACTCCTTATCCCATGTCCTGTTTGATCCCTAAATTCATTCATTCGTCATGGTATACTACCTGTCAAGATAAGATCAAACCCCTATCTCCCCTCCCTAACCCTCAATGTTCCTTCCTGCAGCACAAATATTGGTGTAAACATTATTTCAATCTAATGACAATGGTATATGTGTATTTCTGTACTATAGCTATAAGATGTATGAATATCAAATTTCCGCAAGCTAGATGATATTTAAATGCATAACATGGAATATTAAGGGTTGCAAAAATCCAATGAAAAGATGTAAAGTACTAGCTCACTTAAATAAATTTAAACCAACAATAGCTTGTCTACAAGAGACACACTTATCCCTCAAAGAATCAATGAAACTCAAGTCTCTTTGGGTGAAGGAAGTTGTAGCTAGCCCAGCTTTATCCAAGAAAAATGGTGTCGCAATACTTATTAGCAAAAAACAACCATACAAAATCCTTGCCCAAGATGCAGATACAAATGGTAGATGGGTTTGGGTGAAACTGCAAATTGATACGACACAAATATCAATTCTCAACATTTACGGACCTACACTTCCAGATCCCTTATTTTGGAATAATGTCAAACAAATGATTTTGAAAAATGATTTCGTCAACCTGATAATGTGTGGCGATGTCAATCAGGTTCTTGACCCCTTTTTGGATCGAAAATCCAGTTGCATATTTAAACCCAACAAAACTCACAAATCCTTTATAAATTGTCTAGGAGAGACAGGACTAATTGATTCATGGAGGATATCTCATCCTTCACATTTGGATTATACCTACCATTCTCCCCCACACAATACATTGTCACGTATTGATTATATTTTTGTAACAAAAACTCTTTCGGGATCCATTATAGACTCCAAGATTGCCAATATCATTATTTCTGACCACGCTCCTGTCATCACCTCCTTCTCCCTTACAGATATGAAAAAAAGTTCTCCCAGATGGAAACTTAACAATTTCCTTTTAAATGATCCTAAATCTATTCAATCCATTAACGCTTTCATTCAACAATACTTTAACGAAAACCAAGATCAAGATACCTCCACTGTCAATAATTGGGATGCTTTCAAAGCAGCCCTTCGTGGTCACATAATGGCCCTATCTGGCAAGAATAAAAAAATTAGGAAAAAACTTCTCGATGATCTGTATTCTAGACTCACTATTGCAGAACAACATTACTATACTGACACAAACTCAGCTAATCTACGACAAGTCATTAAGATACGCTTTGAAATCAATGAAGAAATTACTAAGTTGGCTGCAGGAACCATTCTTAAGTATAAAACTAAGATCTATCAAACTTCTAATAAAGCAGGTCAAATGTTAGCCTCTTATCTAAAAACCAAAAAAGAAAAAGTTCAAGTCTCTCACATTCAAGACAAGCTGGGCAAGATGCATCATAGGCCTGATGAAATATTGGAATGCTTTAGAAGATTTTATACGGAACTATATACTCCAGAATGCACTATTCCCAGAGAAAACATTGATTCCTTTTTGAACAACATCAGTAGAACCACCTACCCTGACATTGATCTATCTCATCTAGAAAAAGACATCACTTCTATCGAGATTACCAATGCCATCCATGGCCTCGGAAAAGGAAAAGCACCAGGCCCTGATGGATTATCTACAGAATTCTACAACACATTCTCTCAATCCTTAACACCTAAGCTCAAAAACCTGTTTTCATATTTTATCTCACAAAAATGTTCCTCGGGATCATTTTCGGAAGCTTTGCTTATCATCTTTCCAAAACCAGACAAGGACCCTACTCTTCCTAGCAACTATCGACCCATCTCCCTGATCAATATCGAAAGCAAAATTTTTGCCAAAATACTTGCCAATAGAATCGAATCCTCACTCCCAAGTCTAGTTAAACCAGACCAAACAGGATATGTAAAAGGACGTAATATATCCTCTAATGCAAGACTCCTATTAAACGCCATCAACCTTGCAGCCAATGACAAAAAAGATACACAAGGCTACGCCGCCATTGCATTAGATGCGGAAAAAGCTTTCGATCGTGTCGACTGGAATTTTATGTTTCAAACTCTACGGTGGCATGGTTGTGGTGAAAAATTCATTTCACTGGTTAAACTGCTTTACTCTGCCCCCAACTCGGCCATTTACTTAAATGGTCAAACTTCCTCCTCCTTTCACTTACTAAGAGGAACGCGTCAAGGTTGCCCCTTCTCACCATTGCTATATATCCTCTCTCTTGAACCACTTCTAGAATTAATAAGATCTACCAAAAACATCCCGGGAATTCAAGTCGGTGCTTCAATAAATAAAATAGCTGCTTATGCGGATGATATTCTTATATTAATTAAAAACCCCAAACTTCACATTCCCAACCTCTTGAGTATTTTATCACAATTCGGTCAAGTATCAGGATATAAATTAAATACACAGAAATCAGAAATTATGCCCTTAAATCCATACTGCCTTAAACATGATATCGTCACTTTTGGCCTCAAATGGTGCAATAGCTCAGTTAAATACTTAGGTCTTCGTTTTGCCCCAACTATCCCAAAGACGATCAAACTCAACACTGAAACACTACTGGGCACCCTCAAGGATCTAACATCCAAATGGTCTCCACTATACCTCTCCTGGTGGGGGCGCCTAGATACTATCAAGATGATGCTTACTCCCATAATACTATACTATCTGCAACTTCTCTCCGTCCCATTATCCCTATCCTTTTTCAAATCCATTTACTCTATATTACTTAATTTTCTTTGGGGAAAAGGAAAAAGTAAGAGAATTGCCCTGACGAAACTGAAAGCCCCCTATGATATGGGGGGAGTTAGATTCCCTGACTTTAAATCATATCACCATGCATTTCTTATAAAACAAACTCGTCAATGGTTCATAGATCCTATATCCGCTGATATCCCAACCTGGTGTACATTAGAAAAACAAGTTGTTTTACCATATGAAATCACGGACTACATATACATTTTCAAACATTCAACTAAAAAGACTTCAGACCCTATTAAAGCTTCAATATCTGCTCTACAAACCTTTCTTTTTCCTCACACTATAGCTCTAAGGAAGCACCTTTCCCCACTATTATGGCATAATAAGAACATAGTAATTAACAACAAGATCCTTAATCGCAAAACATGGATTCAAAAGGGTATCAGATTCATCCAACAGATTACAAATGACACGGATGTCCTTTCCTTTCAGCAATTCTCCACCACTTTTAACATTTCTAAGAAAGATTTTCAATTTTATAACAACTTAATTAATTCCTGCCTAGATGCACTTGCTCAATTTTCCAATGAAATCCTTACTCCAGATGCCCTTAGACTAATGCACCTTACCATAGATGGTGAAGTTCGAGCCTCAAAAATCTACAATATGCTCACCTCAAATTTTAAGATTTGCCCTATACGTCTGAAATGGGAACTTGATTTGGGCTTCATGTTTGAAGATGAAATATGGCATCGTCTGTTTACTAAAATCAAACAAATATCGGTATCAGCAAATATATCACAACACTATTATTTCTTCATGCACAGAGCATTTATTACTCCTGCCAAATTGGCTAAGTCTAATCCGAGTTATAATGCTAAATGTTGGTCATGTGGCATATCTCCCGCCACGTATATGCATATGTTTTTTGAATGTTCATTTACTGTTAAATTTTGGCAGGAAATCTGGATGCTTCTTAAATATATCTTCTGTGTAAATGTGCCCTTTTCCGTTGTTAACATATTTTTAGGAAGTATAGCCATTACAACTTATTTCCCATCCGACTCTGCAAGACTGTATGACTTATTCATCTGCATAGCTTTAAAATGTATTACGGCTAACTGGAAAGACTCTAGTTTACTTTCCACCAAAATCTGGTGGAACACCATTTGTAACACTCATAAACTAGAGATGTGCATGGCCAATAATCACAACACAATTCCTAAGTATAATGCTAAGTGGTATTATTTCACCAGGTATCTTAACTGTTTTAATGCAACTGCTCATGGTACATAAATTTACACCCTTATATTAGCATCATTATTCATATTTCCATACTTATTCAGAAATACTTGAACTAGATAATTTTTGAAATGACCAGATTATTTTGATGAAATAATCCAATATACCCACTCCTCCCCCTATCCTCTTCCCTCCTTATCCTTATATGTCTCTAGTCTGTCTCCCTGTAAGTCTCCCCCCAAAATCTCTATTTTTCACTACATATAAGTCACTCGCTGCAGACCTGTGATATAATTAATTCTAAACAACATGTTATATTAATGCGGTTTATATCTATTATAGTTCATAGTACATTCGCAAGTGAATTTAACAAATGACTTAGCTTTATAGAAATACTATTACAAAGGATCAAAATCATTTACTATGTCATTTCTTTGCGGTTCTTGTTCTTATTCAAAGTTTGTAACCTGTTGATATCTGTATCAAAATCAATATTTTAACAATAAAAATCATTAAAATGAAAAAAAAAAAAAAAAAAAAAAAAATAATTGTAATTGGAGACAGCCAAAAGTGTCCTATTCAGAATGTGGTTTGAGAACCAAGGATCGCAAATGGAAATAATTGGCATTGAAGGTTCCAACGTAGAAAATGAAGAGAAACAATCGATGGCCTCTAATACTAGATGTGTGAATAACAGAGGGATAATGAAGAAGAGAATGGGGAATCACACAAAAGATATGAGGGTTATTATGTGCCCATTCAATGTAAACCGTGAAACAAAGGAGGATGGAGAGAGTGCACAAAGAACAGTCGCAAGGACCAATAGAGTTCAGATACATGGGATACAAGGAAACGAGGAGGTTGGCATGATCAACACAAAGAAGATGCTAACGCCAAGCTAATGAGGGTCACAACAAACGTACATAGAATTGACAAACTTGACCTAGTTAGAAAACAAATAGAATTGCCTTTAAGAGAGGAGAGTCAGAGACAGAACACATGGACAAGTTTGCTTTCTAACATTGACTCATGAACATTGCTGTTTGAATCTATGTTTGAGGAGAACGTGAGCTTACTCTTACTCATTCTAGGATCTAGAAGTTGCTATCACTTGACCAAAACTCTTCGCCATTTCAAGCTTGGATTTAAAGTTTGTGCATTTGTTTGACAAGACATGGCTGGGGAAATGATTTGTTCATGTTCATTCGCATCTTATCAAGAGTATAGTGCTGGCTAGACAGGAGGGCTTATGAAATGCATGCTCCTACGCCACTTTGTGCTGCAATAATGATCTCCTTGAAGAATACAGCTTTGTGTCTAAAAAGAAAGACAATATAAAATGCACAAATGAAAATGATGGTAGCAGGCAGGTTAGTTTTGATCAAGAACCAACCAGTTGGTCCTGGCTGGCCTCACAATTCAAAACATCAGTTGGGAACAGACCAATGTTTGGATAAAGAGAAAATGAGTGTGTTTAGTTGGAACTCATGGGGGGCACAATAGCTTTTTGAAAAGCGAGGTTAGAAATAAGTTGATCTGCCATGACATAGTGCTGATTCAGGAAACCTGGTTAGGGGTCGTGCCAGTCCTTGATGGATTCACACTAAAGGTAGAAATTGCAAAAAGAGATCCGAAGGGAAGACCCTTTGGTGGCCTTTTAACAGCAGTAAAGAACTGTCAAGGGAGATCTTGCTTAAAGATTAATACTGTCGCTGAGGCATTGCTGGTAACTGGTGCTTTAGTTCATCATGGTAAAATAGTACTTAAAAGACTAGTTGTAAATGTTTACTATAATCCTGTTAGAGAGCAGATTGATGATTAAATAGGCCAATTGAGGCACTAGAGCAATAATAACAGCAGGAGACTTTAATTGGATATGTCCAAGCATAGAACTATCATTTGAAGAGACGATGTGAGGAATGGAGGCTCTGAAGCTATAAATAAGAAAGTGGAAAAAATAAAAGACGGATGAATTTGTTAAGGTTTTTGTCTCAATCGGAGTTTTTACAGCTTCAAACACACTTGAAAACTCATTTGAGTCCTCAACCAACGTGGTTTGGTATGTCTGCCACTTCGACAATGTTTATGACATTTTCCTAGCAAATGTGGACAAAATCGACATATGTAACTTCCAGATTAAACACACTCAACTTAGTGATCATGCAATGTTAACAATTAAATACTATCGATTCTGTACCAAACCTTCTACTGTAAAATCTGCATGTACTAACATGTCAATAACGGTGCCGGTAATAGATTAGTTCAGTTTAATAAAAACTGTGGTAAAGTGAAAGTGAAGTGGTTAAGTGGTGGCAGAATTTAACACAGGAGCATAGGACCTTTCACTGTTCACCTATGGAGTTTTTGGAAACTCTGAAATTGTTTAGAGAAAGAGTAAAAATGGTACCTAATTGGAATCAACAAATGTTCACGGAGATTAAAGGGAAACCCTTTGATACAAAAGTGGATATAAGTAAATAAATGAGAAGGGATATTAGGAAGCTTTAAAAAGGTATTGCTATTAAGCCTGAAGTAAAAAAGGGAAGAATATGCTCCTTGAGGCGTAATCATGAAAGCTGGTTAAGGAACCATAGAGGTCAGGCATACATTAAATGACACCAGGACTTTCTGATGGATATAATAAACAAAGATGCTCGAAGTATCTGGTGAAAATTAAATAGAAAGGATCAGATATAGAGTAAATTGCAGTCTTCTTGTGTCGCAGGAAGAGATTGGGTGGAACATCTCTCAAGGGGCTTTTATAGCGAAGCAGCCAACCCTGAATCTGATGATTTACAGCACAGGTTCATTGAACATTGGAATTTAGGTTTCACGAAGAGGATATCAAGATTAGTATTGATAATCTAAAAGGCTCGCTCGCGTGGCCCTGACGGTTTACATCTGCCTGTTTAAAGTTAATATAGACTAATGGGCGGATATACTGTTCAATCTGTTTACACAAATGTTTGTATGTGTTACCATTCCAGCAACATGGAAACTGGAAATCGTTGTCCCTAGCTATAAAAAAGGGGAAAGGGAGTTGCCTTTGAGATTTTCAGCCAATTTCACTCATCAATACCTCTTCAACGATTTTAGCGAACTTTGAGCTGAACCATTTTATGAAATGGGTAGCTACTACACAAAGACTTAGCGCCTTGCAGACAGGTTACAGGAAGGGGACACAGACTGTGATTGGGGTTAGCACTCTCCTCTTGCCTAGCTCAGGCGGGTGGAGCCACTGGGAGGATGTTGTATTTAGCAAGCCTGGATCCGTCCTTGGCTTTTGATTCAGTGGATAGGTCGAGACTGTTTGGAAAGATGGTTAAGTGGGGGTTTGGTTAAGGCTTGCTGCATATGCTATAGTTACTATATACAGATAACAATGTCAGAGTGATAGTGAGCATGGATGGAGATCTCTCTGCAAGTGTTCAGGTAAACATGGGGGTCGTCATGACTGAGACATCGCTGCAACACTGTTTAATCTGTATATTGCTGATGTCTGGGAGGATGGTCCTGGGTGGGGTAGCTATCCCCCAGACTCCTCCCAGACTCAAAGGACTAAAAGTAAATTGTACACACTACGCGGACAACCTCATTTGCTTGATTTCACACCGCAAGGACTACAGGGCTCCTTTGAGGGAGCCGCCTCTTATTTGAGCAATTAATAATGAACAAACTGCTGACTCCCTGTGCTATTTAGGACTGACTTTCTCAGTGAAAAATGTCCTGATAAAACAAAAAACTAAAATGAAGGATAAGGCAAGGTCATGCATCTCTCTTATGAGATCAAGGAAGCATAGGTTGTGCACATTCTCTCTACTTCCTTTAGTTGAATTCTATCGAGGAAAAATATCAATGATGGTATTGCATGGGACTGAGTTGATTCCATTCGATAGAAGAACACACTTTGACATCATTGAAGGCCTCATATAGCGACATGGTCTTGATTTACCAAAATCTGAACGAATCAGCAGCATAAAATTCGAATTTGGGTTATAATCATGGTCACAATCTGTCAAAAATGCATCACCCTACACAGGAATGTGTTGTGTCTGGAAAGCCCTGGTCTGGGTTATATTCTGGGTGAAATGCTGAGGAAGAGTGGTAATTTATATCTGCAGAACTTTATAAAACACTGTAAAATGTTTATGTAAACAGCTTACGTAAATGAAGATGGTTCACTCTGGGTAATATAAGGAACTCATGCTGGCAACAGTAAAGAC
Organism: Ambystoma mexicanum; assembly: GCF_040938575.1. Taxonomy (NCBI): domain Eukaryota; kingdom Metazoa; phylum Chordata; class Amphibia; order Caudata; family Ambystomatidae; genus Ambystoma; species Ambystoma mexicanum. Next base: position 213,937,537 of record NC_090931.1, read on the forward strand.
AGACACGTGTGATCACAGTTCAAGGGAGTTTATTAAACTGTAAATGCAGGGTGGAAAAACACCTAACCTAAACCTAGATCTAAGATGGGAGCAAGCTTCGACCATCAAATGAAAAATAAGGCAGTCCTTGTGGCGTCTTGTCAAAGTAAAATGCCTATACTAAAAAAAAATGTTAAAAACGATTGCCAAATCCTTACAACTAATTACAGAAAGAGTGAGGGATGGTGTTTTCAATAAAGAATGAAGGGTTCACAAATAATAAGTCAGGATGTGATTGCCAGGGCTCTCAATTCCCCACGTTTTGAGCACGGGACAAAATGGATCTCCTGAGCACAGCACACACTCAAGCATTTCGAGCACAAGACAGCAGTTTTGTACTAGCTATCGGGTTCTTTGATGGTTGTCTCTTTTCAATAAAAGTTTCTTTCCTTCGACGGCCTGCTGTCTTCAAACAAAAAGTTCCTTTCCAAAATAAACATTGTGCTGATGACATTCCACCCCTGGATCTGCCTCTTTCGGGCTCGGATCCCTCTCAGACGTCAGTGTCCCTTCGTTGGAATCACTATGGCTTTTCTTGCATTCACAAATCTTAATGTTTTTTATAACCCTTCATGGTGGACATCCCTCGGTCGGGTTCACTCCTGTCAACACACTATTCATAGGGACTTCATGCTTCGCCCCTTTTTGTCAGCATCCCTCCACCAGGTTCCATCTTGCCAACTTTTGCAACACACTGTTCATTTGCTAATTTCATCAAGCAGAATTAATTTCCCTTCGCTTCACAGTCATCTGTCGGCGAAAGACTTTTGACTGTACAGTTGATTTTACAAAACCCCAGTATGACCTCTTTGACCCCCTTTTTAGCTTTCTTCCGAGGCCTTCTGGTTATGGTAGTTTCAACAATCAGATAATCTCCCAGAGTTTCCTGAGTGAGCACCCACGTGGTGCTAAACTCCTCTTCTGCTGGTTTTCCCCTTCTAGTATCAATAGCTCTGTATGCTTTCACAGTTCAATTAGCCGATTACTACTTTTCGTTCAACACACTTCACTTTCTTATCGACTATCCCCTCAACACACTGGCTATGATGAACCGATTGGCTTTCGTTCTCTTTGGTGTCAAGGTTGGTACCACGGAGACCAGTGTTCTTCCCGGCTTGGTTAACAGTGGAGGAAGGTCTTGTGTACCATTGACATCTGCTGCAACACATGCTATTGTTCGTGCTCTTACGATTCCTTCTGCAGTGGTTTCATGGGCCTTGGTCGGAAAGGGCATGGTTGCTTCTCCCCTTGCCACCCTCTCGGAATGCGCCACCTTTCTACTCCTCTTGAACTGCCGTGCTGAGTTGACTCTCATGTTGTGCCGTCTGCCTTGCTCATATTGTTTGTTTATTTGTTTGTTTATTCATTTATTTAGCGCTCCAGACCCGGAGGTAATAGAGCGCAACAATATGAAGATGCAAGGCTTACATAGTTATACAGTATACAGAGATATACAAATATAATAGGAATTACAGTAGATGCAGAGCACAGTTCAAAGTGCAACTATGGAAGCTAAATAGTTACAAAAACATATAATTTACAAATATACAAATTGCGGATAATTCACTCTGTGGAGCCCTCAGACTCACAGGTAGAATAGAAACATATACATTTCAGCAGTAAGCAATGTTCAAATATACAAATTACAGTATGTTACACTATCATGTAGCAGTTATACTTACAGGTGGAGCAAGTTCCACATGTGATTCAATGGTAGCATGCCGTTACGTAGGGATAGTTGGTGAAAGGCCTGAAGGGGTAGGAGACTATGGGTCGGTCGAGATAATGTGTTTGATAACATTTTTCCTAAAGGATGGGAAAGGTTGGTCCCTACGCAGGTCTTGAGGAATTGTGTTCCATAGTTTTGTTGCCTTTACCGGGAAGCTATTGCCACCGATAGTGGTGAGCCTATATCTAGGTATATATAGTCAGACAGTTGGTATTACCAGCTCTAGTTGGTCTAGGAGAAATTCTTCTTTGGAATGTATCTGAAAGGTAACTAGGGGCAGCATTGTTAAGGGTTTTGTGAGTCAGAGACAGCGTCTTAAGCTGGATTTTGTTACCTGTAGATAGCCATTTATGTTGGCATCTGAGAGATGAAATATGAGTTCTTTTATTAGTACCTAGGTCTGCACTTAAGGCATTGTTTTGTAATATCTGGAGCTTCCGGATGGTAGTTCTATTTACCCCACTGTATAGGGCATTACATTAGTCAATTCTGGAGAGTATTAAGGCTCTGGCCAGAATCAAACAACTGTCATCCGAGAGGAAAGGTTTGCCTGCTCTTAGCAATTTACAGGTATAAGCCGTGGATGAGTTTAGGGTTTTTATCTGTTTGTCAAGTGTAGAGTCCAAATAGAAACCAAGGGTTTTTACCTCCTTGGAGACTTTGATAGTATTCCCGTCGATATGAGGCGAACTCCTGTCCTAGTTTTTTTATGTTGGCCTGTGAACCCAAAATTAACAACTCAGTCTTATCATCGTTCAAGCATGGGAATGAGTGGTCATCCATGATTGGATGATAAGGTATACCTTGTTCACCAACTCCGTGTCTTGGTGAACAAGGTATACCTTATCATCCAAGCATGGGTGGCCTCTCTTGCTCCACCTTTTATCTCTGTGGGGAAAGGAAAGGGTTGTCAAGTGTGTGTGATTCTGATCAGTTGCCTAACTTTGCCTCGCCATTGGGTTGGGCCATGTCAGGTAAACAGTTTTTGCATTAGTACATTGTCTCATGATGTAAACAAGAGTTTGTGTCAGAAAGGAAGGGGGTTCGCGTTTGTTAGGGTTTATGAAATAGACAGGGGGAATTGTGGGAACAGTAGTGGTTTGTCAATGCAGATCGGGAGTTCGGAAAATAATAACCAGATGAATGTGTAAAAGATTGACTGGGAGTAGTATCGTGAAATGAACTGGGGGGATTGTGAGAACAATAGTGTTTTGGTAATGCCGATTGAGAGTCGGGAAAAGAATGACCAGAGGGACGTGCAGTTGAAGGATGGGGAGTATTTGGGTGGAAAACAGGAAAAGAAGGATTTTGTGCTTTTGAGTGTAACAGGGTGTGGGCTCACAGTTGGTTTACCAGAGGTGTAGGGGAGGTTGGATTTTCTAAGGGAGCTGCTTTGGATGGAAGGGAGGTAGATGTTGAATAACCAAAAAAGCATCAGGGACTTTGTCTCACTTGGGCATTCTTGCAAGCATAACCCGAGGCTCCCCTACCTTGCTCGTTCACCCCCAGGGTTGGGATCTGAGTGTGCCAGCCCTCCCCTGGCCACTTCAATAAGGGATTCACAAGGTCTAATGGAGAGAATACCCTCAGGTTTCGCACAGTAGTGAAAAAAAAGATTGGAAGTTGGGACAAAATTGTGGTCACTGAATATCTACAAAGACTGAAACTATATAGTAATAGGGCCCTTTGGAACATTACCAGGACAAACAAAACATTGTATCTAATGCAATTTCCATATAGAGCTTGGCCCATGACGTTTTAGCTAATTATTATTATTATTATTATTATTACATTCTTTTAAAACGCATCACGTCCATATGACTCAGTGTGCTAAACTTCCTTCCAACATTGGAGGTTATGGGCCCACTATGGAAACTCTTATGGGAATTAAGATTGTGTAGAGTCTGCACTGTAGGCTGCACTGAAACCCTTTTTCATTTTGTTATGGAATGTGAGGCAATTGTAGCTGCAAGAATAAAGCACTTGGGTCCATTCATAAATTCTACCTCCACATTAATTACACCCGACCTGTGGAATAGGTTACTGAATGGAATGCAAATGAGTTTAGCACTTGCACTAGTTAGATTTTTAATGGTTATTTTTACAACATTGACATTAATTGAGAATGAAGGGGAGGAAGTGTTACAACAAATATGTGGAAATGTTCAATGAGTTCCCTTCCTCTTCGTTGTAAAGACGTGATTGTAATTAGTCCCTTTATTATTGAAGAATAATTATTTTAGATTGTTTTTCTGAGTTAATGATGTGATCCCTTTTAATCATTGTGTTATGAAGATTTGTGTGTGTTTTGATTGTGTTCTCTTTTTAATTTTTTTCATGAACTTTGTTCTCGTTAATTATATTTGTAATTAGTAAATTGTTGTGTAAGGTCTGATTTGTACCATAAATACAATACAAATAAATAAATATGCAAGTCTTTTTGACTGCTCGCAGGGGCATACCCACATAGCTCAGTGAGCATTGGCAGGTGATTAAATAAATGACTGCAGAGCTTTTGCAATTAGTGAAAGTCCTCCAGCCGATGTCTATCATTGTACTCCGGCGCGTTTGTGCACACACTGAACATGAGGCATAAGGGGAGTGTCCTGTGAGTGCTTTATATGACCATATTGTCCGTTGTCCGCTGGTTTCTTCGCAAATACCTTGAGGTCTTGGTAAGGTGTGTATCTATCTGTCTCGCAAATCCTGTCTCTGTGTAATGGCAAAACACGGTCGCACAAGCTGTGTGTTTCCTGTATTCAGGGTGGGCCATAGTCTTACAATCTCCTTCTCACAAGCTGTGTGTCTCCTGTATTCAGGGTGGGCCATAGTCTCACAATCTCCTTGTCACAAGCTGTGTGTTTCCTGTATTCAGGGTGGGCCATAGTCTCACAATCTCCTTCTCACAAGCTGTGTGTTTCCTGGATTCAGGGTGAGCCATAGGCTCACAATCTCCTTCTTAAGATAATTCAGTAGTGGATAGTGTGTGAAAACTGTGGTAATGTTGCCTCTTGTGGTGATTTGGGTCTTTATTTCAGGTTTATTTCCCTAGGAATGTTCCATGCTCCTTTATATGTTTGTTTTAGAATTTTCGTATGGTACCCCCCTTGGTAACAGTTGTGTTTTTAAGGATCCCACCTGTGTTTTATAGTCACCCCTTTGAGAACATGTACGCCTGTATCTCAGGAATTGGTCAAACAGCAAATTGTCCTGCAGGGCTCTTGGGTGGTAGCTCGTGTATGCAAGCAGGGAATTGCAGTCTGTGGGTTTCTTGTAGACTTTAGATGAGATACACTTCCTGTGCCATGGTATGTAGGCACAGGAAGTGAATCTCACTTCTACTGGTTTCCAAACAGAAGTTCAGATGGGGGTTGCGTTCCTTCAGCCAGATCTTAAAATTGTCCAACTCTTGCTCTGTGCCCTCAAAAATCATAATGATATTGTCTGCGTAACGTCTCCAGTTTTTAAGATGTCTACAAAAGGGATTTGACGCAGGATATATATTTGTGTGCCTTCAGCCAACGCCACCTCATCACATTCCAGGGCCTGCTTTCCAGCCACAGTATTTCTTTGACCAGTGTGGTCATTTATCAATCCGTTCATAGATAAGGGGAAACCTTTTCTCAAGCATCACTAAATCTCTTTCATGTTGCCCATATCGCCCCTCATCAAATGCATCATCCTTACATTTCCATGCATCTATAGAGTTTCTAAGAACTACTGCCCTGGGGAACACACAATACTAATGTTCTTGAAGCCGCCTGAAACTGTGCTAATCTATTCTGTAGGTGGATCCCACTGCCCTCTGAGGATTGCACTCATGTGACCATTGCTTTGCGAATGCGCATTCCAGATCATTAGGAATACATCCGCTTAGAAGTCATTAATGCATCCAAACTACAAGGCATTCTGGGTATTGTCTAGTTGTCTTACAACTGCCAGCATCGACTGCCCCACGCAACATGTGACTTTTTCATCTCAACCATGTCAGCATGAAGTCTGCCCCAGATGCTTGTGTTCATCCACACATTTCCAGTGACAGCCATGGCTTCCCTGCTGAAGTACCCTCTCTGAGTGATATCCCAAATAAATATCAAAGCCCTGATTCACAGAACGTTTTCCAATGGGATTTTGTCATTATGAAACGTTTCTGTGAATTAGGCCCCAAGTGTTCAATTATCTATCCTCGTCAACAAAACCTGATTACTTCACCTCACCCCTACGATTGCTCCGTTGGTCTCATACATGATCAGAAGATTCTACATGTGTGCATTTACACTATCTGCAGACGTACACAATGTCCTGAAGAGTTTCTTGGACAAATCCTGTCTGACAGACTTTATCTGCTAATAGTATTAAAATAGAAACTTGGGTAAATTCGACCAGGCATCAACTATCCCGAGCTAAACTTGATCACTATTATGAATCACTATCCACTGCCACTACTTCCTGTTTGAGCAAATTTTTTATGTATTTTATTGTTTAGTGCTGACCTTGCTCGAGAGCATCCCTGCCCTATACAGGGTGTGGGTAGCCAGCGTATGGGCTTGCATTTTTTAACAGTAGTGCAGTTTGAGATATTTGGTGGCATATGAAGTTGGATTTAGGTGAAGAATACATTCTTGTAAGAATACAGGAAACAATGCTAGGGAAGACCTCCTTCAAGACTCGGGATGACAGTTTTGAGTACACTGTCTGTCTTCCCAGCCTTTGTAACACTCCTGCAGTCTTTCTATAATTATCACCAGTGTATTCCATGATTTGTGTGGGGTTTACATAGCCATGTATCTGGACTATATAGCTATGTACTCTCACAAAAGTCATCATCGTATGGAATGTGTGCAGGAGGCACCACACTGATTAAGAAAACAACGTCTAGATGATAATGGAGAGAAACTCCAGTTCCAAATGAAGGAGGTGGAGTTGCTGGGCTCTCCTGTGAACATAGCCGGGTGAAAATGAATCAGAAGAGAGGACAAGGCATTGTGGAAAACCGCACACCTACAAATCTCACACAACTATAGTAATTTCACCAACTTTGATAAATGATCTGTGTAAGTTTTTCCCAGGCTAGGGCAAGCTCAACTATCCCGAAAGTCTGTTCCGCTCATTTGGGATATGGCCACTCAAGAAGCCTTCACCAATCCCATTGAAGTCTTCTGTTCAGCAACTTGCTTGATCTACCCTGGCACTCTACAACCATTTGTGTCTCCAGCAGTGGCGTGGGAGCGATACTGTCACAGAAAGTAAAAGATCTGCAATGACATCGCACACAGGAACACTCACTTAGTTTAATTAGGGCACTTATGATTGAGAGCTGGTAGCTATCAAGGGTAGGTTCAAGCAATGGCGCCCTCTGCTGGAAGCAGGTTTGCACCCAGAGGAAGTACTATGGACCTTACAAATGGGAAATACCTCAAATAAAGCTTGATGTGTAAGCCTGTAGAGTTCTTGTTGGATCCTGTTTTTCTCTACATTAAACCACACACTGGGCCTCATAACGGGTCCGGCGGTAACTGTGCTGGTAAAACCAGTGGATTGCTGCCGGACCCAGACAGAATTACTGGCACCTAACTTCGTTAACAACGAGGCCGGGGCTCTCGTGAGAACTCTGCGAGCGGGTGCTGTCCTGCCCGGCAGGTCTGACCCTGGAGGACAGGACGGCACATGCCCATAGAAATGTAGTGGCCGGTCTGGAAACAACAGTGCCGGTAGACTTACCAGCACCATTGTGTCCGACCGGCACTATTGTAATGAGGCCCATTGTCTTATTGTTTCGGCTCAACACAATTGAAAGCTGATGTATTTTCCTACACAAATTCCAACTTCACAAACCCAGTGACCCCTCTTTACTACGAACCATTCAAGCAAACACCATAGGTGCCTTTTAAAGACTAGAGAAGCAACTCAGTGTATCACTGCAAGTCCCCAAGATTACCAATTGTGACAGAACTACAACCCACATTATATCTACAAGATAAACTATACATATTCCAAACAGAAAATCTTTCCAAACCCTTTCAGAGGTGTCATGAATCCAAGCTGTGTGGACATGCCAGACAGCAAGATGAAGGAGGTCTTTTAATGATTGGTGTCCCCACATGGCACAGGATATTGAAAGATATGTTCTGAAACGGACAATTTGTGCTCAGCAGAATGAAATCAACAATCGCCCACTGGCCTGTTACAGCCAACAGACGTACCCAATAGATCCTGTAATTTTGGGACAGTGGGCTTTATCACTCAGTTGCCTATTTCACATAACAATACTCTCATCTTGGCAGTAGTTGACTCTTATTTCAAGATGAGACATTTCATTCCACTTACATTTCTAACCTCTGCCAAAATCCTAGCCCATCTATTTCTGCAGCACCTTGTCTGCCTTCACATCTTAATTCCAGTATACACTCCAGCTAAACAACTAGTTTTCCAGGTGCACCTCTTCACTGCTTTCCACCTGCAATATGACGGAAAAAGAGAATGGGCCATTCGGGTGATAGAACAGTTTCTCTGCTAGTTTATATCCCAAGACTGGGGGACACTCCTTCCAGTAGCTGAGTTTGCCTACAACAATCATCATCACGTAGCAATTGGTGTGCCCCCTTTCTACTGCCCAAAAGCCTGCCACCCCTGCATGTTGGCTTTACTGCTGCCTACAATGAGCAGCAGAACTGCAGAACACACAACACTACAGCAGGCTGAAGACACTTGAAAGCACCTCACCGATCATAAGCGGCGAGCGGCTCCCGCCTATGACGTCGACAATAGCATTTTGGGTATCAAAATAAATCATCAGCATTCCACAATGTCACTGCAAGCTCAAAACTCACTCTGTTGCTCCATTTAGGATTTTGGAACGTGTTACCCTGTAGCTGGTTGCAAAATATTGGCTCAAACATCCCCTCTTTCAAGCAGCGGCTCTTAAGCTTGTTCACCCTGCGTGTCAGCACTCTAGCTCCTCTGATATTACAATTTCCGACTCTGCTGTGCCTGAGATTGTCTCTTCTTGAGTCCTGCATGCAATGACGCAAGTTCAACTACCAACTCAACTGTAGTGTTCTAGGCACCGAAGAATGCTCTTGAGAAATGACCCCCTGTTCTGTCATTGCAACTCTGTCAGCTTGTCCATCAGTTCCATCCCCTTCACCCTGCAAAGCCTGGTCCATTGTTAGAGTGTATTGTCAGAATCAGCGCACGTGCTCTTACAGACCACTCTGGGTGGTGTGTAGATTGCCATGAAGACTCTTTTTACAGGTGATCCATCCCATTTTGTTCACCATATGTTTAAGGATGCATGGTGCTAATCATCTTTGAGCTTTGCATTTCTTACAGTTTGGTATTAACATCATACTGTTAGGCCCTAAGAGGTGGCACAGAACCTCAGTGTTTGCATAGACACGTACTCGTAGGCTTATAAGGTAATGTTCAAAATGACATGGTCATAAACTTATAATGCTGCTCCCTATCTTCCATTTGAAATCACTGTAGAATGGTCTGTGCATAAATGTTGTAAAGGTATATTGTGACGCTACTCTCAACATGGGGAGTTCCTTCCCTCCCCAATCAAGGTATCACCCAAAAAAACTGTTTAATGTCAGTTCTTTGTTCAGCCCTATTTGGGATTAATCTCATGCTTCTTGGATCCCCCCCTCTCCCTCTGAGCAACCAATGAGCCAAGAACCAGGCCGGTGTACAGGAAATATATTTTTATTTATTTGATTGATAGATAATGAAGTTCACACTAAAACGACACACAACAACTTCTTTGTGGCTGACAATTAAACGTATTCCACATGGCTCACACAATGGATGAAAGAGGCCACACATAAAGGTGGTCACACACTGGACTAGTTGGTGTACCACCACTTATATGTGTCGTGCGTTGAGATCACGCTCTGCATGTGGTCTGATCATTTTCTGTTTCATGCCACCGCACACCTCCCTGCACCACCAGCAAAACTAAATACACTACCCAGAATCAAGAAATGTTCATGCAACCTCAAGAACGTTACCCCTGCTAAATTCAATGCCCTCTTATCGTCCAACCTTGATCCAGTTACTAACTTTGCTCAGTCCTCACAATTATTGGAATATCTCACTACATCTTTAAAGCAGGTCATCTCAGTTCTAGCTCCACTAAAAAGTAAAACAATCAAACCTGAGGCACATACAATTACGTGGTTCTCCGACGATATAATTTCGATCTGACTGGAAAGAGCCTGGTGCAAGAACCCCAGCACGGACACCCTAGCCCAGTATAAACAAGCAGTAAAGGAATTTAAGACAGCCATCATTAACTCTAAAGCTACCTACTTTAACAACAGGATTAGAAATGTACGCTCCAATACAAGCGAACATTTTAAGAATTTAGCAGACTTCCAGGAATCACCCCCCACCAATCAGGACCTAGCTAGGGATTCTGCATGGTGCCAGGAAATCCATGATGGATTCTTAGCTACAATTGTGGTCCATAGACAAACTATCAGTAACTATCAGTAACATCCAGTCATTATCACAGGGATGTAGAGAAGACTCAAAACCTTCATGTTTTCACGAAAGAAACTGTACGTTTATTTATTTCACAGAAAGTTTCCTACGTGCAGGGTGCATTGTTTAAAAAAACATAAAACACTACATAGTTTTCACAATAACAGACATCAGTCAAATTCATTCTACATGGGTTAGTATACAAAATGTGGCATCTTTATTATGCCATGGAATCATTAATTCTACAACACATTTTTTTATAGAGGTTCACGTTAGATACTGACCATCTTGTAATAAAGCGAGTTGAGAAGCTTGTAGAAAAGGGCACTTTCACAATGTAATTTCTTATTCAAAGAAGACTTTTTTACAAGGGTAGTGTGTTCATATTATTCACATGATTTTGATGCTCCTACATCAAAGACCTCGCTCTTGTTCTTTCCTGTACCCTATCTCTTAAATGCTTTTCCTGGTCTCTGTGAGGTACTGAATGTCTGTTACCTCCACAGGTATTTATTTGGGCTGGATGTTTATAAAGAAGTTATGTTGACGCAGTGCTTTTCTGCTTTTTGTTCCAAAGTAAACCCCATCCCTGGTAGGTTTCTCCGAAGGTTTAGGAAGACCTTCGACAGGACAAATGGTAGTTTCTTAAACAGATCTTTAATCTTCTAACCCCTCGTATTTTGGACAATCTGAAAAGGAACATTAAAACTAAACACGATGTTGAGTCGGTCAAACTATTTCAAATGATTGAAAGATGCCACTAGTAGCTGGTTCACCTAATCCACTGACATTATTCTGCAAACAGGAACAGGGACAGTTTCCTTATTGGTGAGCCGCTGAGTCAGGCCGATATTTCTAACTTTTGGGTCAATCGCAGACAGTACATTTAGGCATGTTGTTATCGCCCGGCACGTGCCTATATTGAACAATTCATTGTCAAATACAATCTACCAATGTGATGGTATCTAAAGGCAGGTTCACAAACCTCTAGATCTTTACGGAACATCATTCAATTATGCCGCAATCCTGATGTGAGATACCTGATGTCTCCAGACACGTCAATGTAGCCGGTCTCTCTCTTGTCCGTGCAGTCCTATGGGAAAAAGAAGAAAGACTCCCAAAAGAGTTTCTCTAGGGTCTACTTTAAATATACCCTGTGTTGATTTGTGTGTCTGTATTACTTGTATGACTTCCGCATAAATAACTGTTAACACATGGCCTTTCTCGGCAGGGTGGGTCAGGCTCGTCAATGCATTATGTTCATAATTTACTGGGGCAAACAAACGTGCTGTTGCCAAGGCTCTCTGTCTCATTCATTCACTAATGTATCAATGGCTTGATACATTTGGGTTCACTATGACAGGGTGCAGTCGCACCCATGTGCACGAGGATGTATCACAGAACCGTGGTCGAGCATCTAAGCTCGGTCTGCACGTCTCTGGTACTTCAGAACGTTTATTCTGTTCCCTCGCAACTGATGCAATATCTCAACTCAGAGGTGAAGCGGAATTCTCTTACCGTCTCTGCCTCAAGTGTATGTAGAAATCCGAAAGAATGCAAGCAAGTGCCATTCCTTGGGTGTGGATGCAGGGCGCTGAGTTCTGATACCTCGCGTCTCTGTATGTAAAGCAGTATTTAAAGAGACCGAGGAGTATCAGCTGATCATCATTACTGGAAATAGAGAGCGGACTGCTACGCTTCACTTAGCAGCTGCAAGGGATCAAAAAACTTAGCTTGTTGTGGGGAAAACAGAACAGTAATAGATAACGGTTTGCTTATTTCATTTCTTATCTTGTGTGGCGCGCAAACAACGCAGGGACGTCATTTCCCCAAAATGCCAGTGGTAGCGGAAGTGACATCACGCGACCCGTGACCCCTGATGACATCACAGGAAGTGATGTTATTTGACCCCACCCCGAAGTAATACCGCGGGAAGTCATGGAATATGCCCTTTCACCCGTTGACAAAACAGGAGGTGGCATCACATAGCATTGTACACTATGAAAAATATGGTTACGATATTACTATAATGTGATGTACATTTCATACAAGAATGGATTGGCATATGTATCGTTAAGATCATTGTGTATAGGCCCATATTACCAAATTACTGTGAATGCAAGCAGACGTCGATGACCAAATGATAATGATGTGTTATTATATAGCAATTACGCTTAAGCGCTTTATATAGAAAAAACATACACCCAATATCACCCAACCTGTGTTGGTACTCATTTATCAACCTCAGAAGGATGAAAGGCTGAGTTGAGGTGTTTAAGAACAGACTAAATCAGTGATTCACCCCCTGAAGTGTGCCTGAAATAAACCTGTAATGAGTCTAGCAATTATTGTATAGAATTCCAGAAAGACACATTATTTGGTATGCTAGACTTGTGGAACTCCTGTTCTTATTTTTTCTTATTTTTTTAAGTGGCCTGAACAAGAAAGCCAGCCACTCCAGAAGTATAGAGCCACATGGTGCTGGCCACAGCCCAGGAGCTTGCATTACAATAAAAAAAGTGTTTTTTTTTTTTTTTTAGTGGTCGCAAGGGAGACCTCAAAGGTCGCAAGGGAGACCTCTGAGGTCGCAGTCGTGACCTCTGGCGACCACTAAATGACAAATGACGTCCCTGAAACAACAGCAGCGGCTATATCTTCATACATATGAAGCATTGGTGTGACATCGTATCATGATCTTTTTGATATTCTTGCCTTCCTCTGGGTTTTCTATTGTACTTAGACCTTTGGAGTGTTGCTGTGTACTTTAGTGCAACAGGTGGTGCTTCAGGAAAGCAACAGGCTATGTTGAAAATATTTTATAAACGGTCCACCTACAGTCGGTGGTGTTGTGACATGAAAAACATTTTTGACATCAGGAAAACCATTCGCCTACGGTTTTCAGCTTAATTATGACATCATCCATATATATGTGTTTAGTGAGCATGAAGGTGCACGCATTAGCCCTCTATATAATCTGCATATTTCCATGCCCATACAGCATGTAGAATGTACCAGGCCTCAAGAAAGGGGGTGGCGGAGCCAAGCGGGTGCGCCCACCTCAGGGAGGTTTACCTTGAGGCAATTAAGTGCCAGGACACTTCTGGTCTCTGTGATAATCACATTTCTTCCTCAGTTACTTCACCAGTGGTGTGCATCTCTGTACACAGAATGTTAGACCATTGTAGAGCATACATAATATCACGTCATTTTCTTAATGCAGCTCAGGTTTTTAGAAACATATACATACACTGTTGACCATAATGCGCATAAACAATTTCACATCATTATCTTAATGCAAGTCAGGCTTTTAGCAGTGTATGCACAGCATATACATCTATCTCCTAGATTGTGGTGGCTTGATGTTTTGTATATGTTTCATGACACAATGTTGCCACAAAGCCATCTCAACTCATTGTTGTAAATGCTGCTGCTAGAGCATATTGGTTTACTGTGTTTCTAGACTTCTGTTCACTCGTTTCTGAATCATAATGCGCTTCCCCTATGGTAGTGCCTATTGTGCATCCGTACCGATCGTTTCATAGTATAAGATGTGTGATTTCTTAGATAGGTCTTAGAAGAACAGACTCCATTTTATGGACAAGTTCAATCAATGTTTTACACTATCCAATTTCTGGATCCATTTCTGTTCTAACTTTTTCAGGGCCAAGTCTCTATCGCCTCCTCGTGTCAAATACAGGAGAAGGAGGTAGTATGTGATTCCTATATACATTACGGTGCTCTCACCCTATTATATCACGGACCCCTCAACAACACATTGTTTTGGGTGTGACCTGTTGGATATCAAATTAGAATACCTACAGTTACAGAAACACATTGAAGAGCACCATATCTTAGCCTTACGCCAGTCGAGTTTTGGAGCTCAGCACAGGACGGATACAGCTATACTGGTTCTTAAATCCACCTTGGCTGGCATAGCATTTAGAGGCCATCCCACCTTACTGCTCTTGGATCTCTCTGTGGCCTTCGGTCTAGTGGACCACTCTCTACTAGTGACAAGACTCGGGAGATTGCACACTGTTCTGACCATGCATCTCAGTGGATATCCTCATTCCTTGGCCCTTGTACCGATGGGGCAGCAGTGGGTGAAGAAAGCCCCTTACCCATCCATCAAACATCTGGCATCCCTCACGGATCTTGCCTTTCTCCGACCCTGTTCAACATATGCATCAGGCACCTACACAATTTACTGGATGCCCTGGATGTACAAGTATGCCAACTATGCTGACGACACCCAGGTTGTCCTTGAGCTAAGTGGGAAATATGAATAGTATCTGGCTGCCATAAACAAAATCTATGACACAGTCCAGGCATGGTTGTCAGGTAACTCTCTTGCCCTAAACTTTAGCAACATAGAGCTTTTGATCGTGGCATCTAGATCTCGACTTAACAAATTAGACCCAGCCTATGCCAATTTTTGTTTTGCAGGCAACATCATTAAAGTCTCCAAGAAAGTCAAAACATTAGAGGTTATCCTTGATCATGAACTGACCACGAGACCTAATGTCTCATATATGTGATCCTCATGTGGTCTCTTCTCCAAGTTACTGAATTACATATGGCCATTCCTCACTGCTAAGAATTGTGTACTACTAGCCTCTGCCCTAATAAATTCCAGACTAGACTACTGCAATAGCCTCCTAGCTGGAACCACATGTGCAAACATACAAGCGCTACAGGTTGCACAGAACCATTCACTGTGGGCCTTTCATGGCATGCCTAAATGTGCCCATGTATCTGATGCTCGGAGGACATTACATTGGCTGCCAGTACAACACAGGATCACACACAAGATCTTGACACTGTCATTCAAATGCTGTACCAATGCCTGCCCAACATACCTAGAGGATCAAGTAATGACCCACACATCATGTAGACAGCTGCGCTACTCTGCCTTCCCCACCCTTGCACAGCCTGGTTACAAATTGCGTGCTTTGGGGGAAAATCAGTTGATGTCCAGGCCCCTCTACATTGGAACTCAATTCCTGGGCTTATACGCCTAACAATTTGGTACTGATTAAGAAATAAATCAAAACATACCTGTTTAATCTTGACCCTGTTTGTCCTTCATGTGCGCTCTGAGGCCCATGGGCATGTGGTTCTTTATAAATATTAGAATAAATAAATAAATTAAATTGTTACATAAATAAATCACACAAGCTAGTTGGGAAAAACACAAATCACAATACTTAACTTTCTATAGATTTCACTTGTTGAAGAAATAAACAACCCTGGTCAATGAACAAAATCAATGTACATATGCAGTGCTGTGCAGTTTCGATTTTCCTGTGTGCTTAAAGGCTAGTAGTTTGGTTTACAAATTTGTACAAATGCATATGGCAATTAGTATTTCACCCACACGTTTGCTTTAAAGTAAACGTGGTGTGATTTAGCAGTTTGTTTTTCAGACCCCGCCCCCACTTTGGTCTGTGTTGGGGAAGTCGAACAGAACAATTGGGATGATTTGGGAATTTACAATGTCAGACCCCTCTCCACTAAAAGGCCTGTGTTGAGAAGCTGGACAGAAATACAATTGGGGTGATTTAGGAATTTTGGATTTTGGACCCCCCTCCACTTAATGGCCTGTGTGGGGGAAGCTGGAAGATTGGGATGGTTTTTAGGAATTTGAGATTTCAGAACCCCTCCCCCACTTAAAGGCCTGCATTGGGGAAGTTGAAGTTTAGGGATTCTTTTTTAGTTTTTGTTTAGGGACATAGACATCCCTCTTCCTGAAAGAAGTCAGGGTTGACAGTAAACATTGGATTATCCAATTACATTCCAGTCTATAGTTTTCAGCGCACACTGGGAATAGCTTTGTTCATTTAGAATTTTATCAAAATTAACCCTATGGTGTTCCGCCAAGGGTAATGAATTAAATTATTATGTTTAGGTAAATAGGCTAAGGATCTGCACCGTTCCCCTACCCCCACCCCCCATCCTTTATAAAGGGAAAGGATTTAAGGCAAGCAGACTCCCATACCTTTTGGCTTGTATTGGCTCAATTCTCAGGAATGCCAAGTGCATTCCATTCCAGGACCCTCTTAGATGACAGGTCAGGGGTCTGGTCACACCACCCTCAAGGATGGTCCCCAGCTCTACATTATAGGACCCAGTCAGTTTTTGGGCCTCCCCAGCAATAAACTGCTCCACCCAGATGCAATCTCAGCAAATCTCCTTTGGTGTTTCCTTGCAATTGTCAGATGGTAACTTTTAGCAGCTCCCCCCTTCACTCATAGGGCATCCACTTTATATAACAGTGCTGACACCGTCAGGATTTCAATTTTGGGTGGTGCCCTACAAGAATGTTTGCAATCTGGATTAGACAGTTACCCTTTTCTCTCCCACCAAGTCCAGCCTCTCTCTACGGATTGTCTTAGAATCCTAGAGCATAAATATGGCAACTCGCATTTGAAATCCCCCTTTTTTTCATGTAAAGTTTTTGGCAAAAACTAGTTATGTGGCAGAATTCCATAATTTACTAGTAAATGCCATAATGTATATATGTTCTGCTTCACCTAATCATGGGGATTTCACTGAACTGATATCTGGGTCTGCACGCTGTTGCATGGATGAGTGACAATTTTCCAAAATGTATACAAAAAGCATAACAGTTATGAACATGCAATTTACTCTCCAATTGCATAATGTTACCCTCCACCAGTATGCCAACTCTTAAATTTGAGACATGTTTAGAACAGGAACACATTTTAGCTTGCCATTGCAATTCCCTAAGTCGCAGGTCAATTCATTTTATTTCAACAAAATCTCCTGGAATTCATCTTAAAAACGACACACAAATTAATGCAGTATGACTTGTGGTTGCTGAGAAAAATGCATATTTTATGATTGCCTTTTTAAACTATTGGGAGATCTTCGGGTTATGCCAATATGTGCTCCCCTTCCTCCAGGTATGTTGCCATTCCTGGCCAGCATGTGACCAGAGCTTCCGTGATTGTGTTTTTATTAATCTCTTTGAAGTTAGTAGCTGTGCGTCATAAACGTGGGAGGCATCAAGTGTTGTCTGAGGTAGATCACCATTTAGATCTGAACAACCTACTATTTTCTTGTATTTCTTGTAGAGTTCAGCTTCTCTTGATTGCAGCTCCTCCCACATTCCAGTCGTGCACAGGCTAGACCATTTGCCACAGAATTGATCCATCAGAGACAACCAGTCTGGGGAAAGTTTTTTTTCAACACCCTTTGCAGGCCACACTTTATTGCAGTTGTAAATAGCTGGGTGGATGTAGGAGCCTGGCTTGCAGTGGAGGAGCCCTTTGTGAAGTCTGTCTAACAACAAGCTAAAGGGTCTGCTCTGGCCTAAATGAATTATTCATGTGACCCATGGAAACAAAGTGACCTCCTTTTCTTTTGAATTGCCAGTATTTTGCATGTGAAGCATAATATATATTAAAGCTTGTCAACACACACTAGGTCTTTTCCCTGACATATTTATGTTAGCAGGGGAAAATTGTTCTCATGTCTTGCTTTCAAACTGTAAATGCCTAAACAAAGTCATTTTGGTGTGAATGTTTAAAAATCCTGATTTTTGTGTGAAAGGGGCCTTTGAATTTCTTCCACCACAGTGAATTAAAAGGCTCCTTTTAATTGTGTAATGACAGGTAGGTCTTTTCACATAGTGCTTCCTTGTGTTACTTGCAGAAACCATCACAGTTGGCCTTAATAGGACCATTTTCAGTGTGAAAGATTGTTATATGAAGGCTGGCAAATACTATTTCCAGTGGGCCCTTCACTTCTGTTGGTTTGGGGCCTTTGAATAAACCTCACAATGTAATGTAATGTAAAGTGGTCTAATAAAGTGCCTTTTTGCCAATAGTGTTGGATTAAGCATGGCTCTGTAAGAAAGGAGGGCAGGGTGTTTTAGTCGGCTCACCAGAAAACAGATGAGGAAACCTTTGGTGTTGATGGATGCAGATCGGAAGTAACCACTACATGTGTGTCGAAGTGAAAATCCCTAAGTAGTTTGTGGCTGGTACTGACCAGACAGGTTAGCCATATAGGTGCCTCCTACAGGGAGCATCAAGGAGAAATCCAGCCGGATCCAGAGGCAAACTATCTTTCGGTCTCAAAAGAACCTTTGCTCAAAAGACTGCATAATCAGCAAACCACGGCTAAAAATTGATCAGAATAACAGTTCTATCAAGAATAAGGACTTTTTTTCAGGATCAAGGCTTTCAAATGAGGGTGTTGTTAACCACTAGTCTCA
Source organism: Ambystoma mexicanum (assembly GCF_040938575.1). Lineage (NCBI taxonomy): Eukaryota > Metazoa > Chordata > Amphibia > Caudata > Ambystomatidae > Ambystoma > Ambystoma mexicanum. Next base: position 213,956,034 of record NC_090931.1, read on the forward strand.
CCAAATAATCTCTCCTGGTGAACCATTCATGAATTAATGAATGGTGAAACACGTGTTGAGACTGAGAGCTAAACATTATTTTTTTTGTTTATTTTTTGAGAGTTAAACATTTCTTTCTGAATATAAAAAAAAGAATAACCACTACTGCAAACAAATTGGAGTTGCTTCTATTACTATGCAATCAGATTCATTGCAAACAAAGGAACTAATTGGATTATAGTTGGCGCAAAGACAGGTTTATCCCAACCCATTACTTACAGGTTAGCCATATAGGCCTGCCCCAGATTGTGGAGTGCAAAAATGTACTTCATGCATGTTGATCGAAGATTGATAGGGACCAAATCTGTTAAGTTCACTAGACCTAAGAAGTCATCTGTAGGAGTGTGGTAGGATACAATATTTTAGTAGTGAGGAGTTAGTTGAGGAATGAGGGGGATGGAGAGTAAGGGTGTTGTCACTTCCTGGCTCTTGGTGGTAGGTTTCACTGAGATTAAAGATGCGGTCAAGTGCTACGCAGGAGAGGTTCCATGCATCAGATTGGCTTCCAAGAGATGGTAGGGCCAAGAACTTTGAAAAATTATTGTCGTAATTTAGCCCATGTTTCTGATGCATGCAATATTTTTCAGCACATCAGTGCTGCAGTACTCAATCATATACTGCAGTATAGTCAATATATGTACTAGCATATATATGTTAGTGTAAGCTGTAGTGTATATTTGCATAACTCTGATATAGGCCATTCTGCATCTTACTTTGTGCAAAAGAGCCAAGTACTTTAGCTAGAGCATACTTGCATTATTAATTCTGCAGTTTGCAGTACATTTTCAGTTTCTACTATTAGGTGGCACCCAAATAGGGGTTGCTTGGCTACCCCCAGAGTCTCACTGGGTACCAGGCTCGTACATGATGAGACTCCCATGCACTTAGGGGCTGTAACTGTAACCTCTACAGCTCCCTGACTCCGCTCACTGACCCAGAGCCGCACAGCCCTGGCTACACAGACTCAGAGCATTGGTGCCCTGAATGCACTACCCCTTTCCTTTCCCTGGCACTTCCTCCCTCTCCCTTACCCCTGCACTTTGCACTGTTGCACTTGCACAATCTGAATTGCCCAAGATCTAGTAAGATTATTTGTCTTGTCCTCCCTCTGTCTTCTCCACTTGTCTTGTCACACTTATAAACACTTGTGTACAGGTGCATTATAAAAGTCATATCATATCATTATTTACCACCCAATTGACTACCCATGGCCGTGCACTTCCTTATGGGCATTCCGCCCACTACCTGCTCCTCTCTGCCCAAAACAATGCCTCTGGGCATCTACCTAAGTGTGCTCTATTGAGCAGTAAAATCAAACGGTGTTATGCCAATGTTTTTTTCTAAGCAGTCTGCTGAGAGTTAACTGGTTGCAGCTGTAAATGGTTACTGGGGTAATACAAATGTATTAACCAAGTATGCCTTCAGCCACCTGATTTATATCTCTTCCATGCAACGAAGTCATGTTTAAAACAAGCACCAGCTAAGCTAACATTTTGGGCTTGAGGCATTAGGAAGGGTTTTCGCATGTTCTGACATGATATACTTTGGTAATCATTCAATTTTCCAGCTGTTGTGATCTTATGGCCAAGTTAGTACCATTTCATCGGTGCTTAGCAAATGCCCAACCCATACACAAACAAAAGTCCAAACGTTTGGCTGTGACAATGCTTGTATTATAAGGAAATATGGCCAACCACACATCAAGGTACGTGTGCGCGGCATCCTTTAGAAAGTGCAGGCCTTAGGCGGGGCTAATATGCCCGAGGAGCCTTGGCCCCTAATGTTACCAAAAACTCCTTCGCCACTATGCTGCTGCCCCATTCAGACCAGGCAATTTTCCAGCGTCAAGAGATGTCCCCAGGGAGAGGAGCTCATATTGAGCGCGCCGCCGCGATTCGTTCTCACAGGTGGTTGCAAATGGCGGTGAGCGTCTAGTCTGCATACTCTCTGCCTGATATCACAGCGCAAGTTGCTGATTTGAGCTCCCTAAATCTGTCTCAATACCGCACTCTGCATTATACATATGAAGTCCTCTCACCGGGGTTAATGCTGTGTGCATGCGCCTCGCGGGGGCCTAAATGCAGGAATAAGTCTGCGGCGTTCCTCGATTATGGTTTACAAATGTGTTATTTTTGTGTCTTTGGAAATTGCGGCCCACAGGATGCCATTTGAGAGGGGTTAACTGCAGCTGTACGACTTGATCTGTGCTTGCAGAGTGGTGCACTGCAGAGTGGGGAGGTTGCCTTGGCAACCGCACCTGTGGAACATTAACCCCTCCGCTGCCCGCCTGTTTAAAAAGAATCCAGGATGGGATGTGGGGAGGGAGGGGGGTTCTGTGTACGGCAAAGACGGGGAGACAGAGGGGTGGGGTAGCATTCTGAGGGCCCCACTGGAAAGCTTTCATCTAGAGAGTCGTATAACGAGCAAGAAAAGAGGAACTGTGGAGGTCAGAGCCACAAGGTTGGGCATTGGTGACTCAGCTGTCGTACTGTGACAAGTTCTGAATTCTGTTCTCAAGAGAACGGCAGACAAAAGGAAGCAGTGGGAGGGATTCAAAAATAATGCTGCGTGCTCTTTTAATCAATGGACAATTGAAACAGCACACGGTACACAATACACTTTTGGTATTTAACTATTAGTTGTTAATGGCCCTCAATGTATCTACCTAAAAAGGATGAAAGAATGAAGCAGCACATTAAGCACAAACTTCAGTCAGGAACATACAACCCACTGAGCTATCTCGCCTATGAAAGGTAGACAATGATCGTAAGGGCTGCTGGCCTAAACAAATATCCGCGGGGGCTGGGGGAGGTGAGTGGAGGCAGCAGAGTAATCTAGCTGTGTGCATAGACACATTGGTCAAGTGTTTTTTTAGGCGACATGACAAACGGTCAAATGCCACTGTGCGGGGCCCCCTTCTTCTTGATATTTTTTTCCACTGGAAAAGCGCGGCACCGCAAATACGAGATGAAAAAACACTCCTTTTGATGCAGTTGGAGTAGGCAAAAAAACGTGCTGGCTGTCTATTGCACGTCCTTCCAAATTGGCGACTAGATTAAAAAAAAAGGGCTACAGGCAATGGACATAGAAATAGGACTACAACAAACGCAAATAGGACTCTGATAAACTGTAGTCCTACTTTTGCTGGCCTGTTGCCGGGGTGTACTCACATGCACACTCCTCCCATTGAAGGAGAGCGTCCTGGGAGGGGAAGGGGGAGGAAATGATGGCTTGAATGTTCACCAGGCCCGATTTCGGGCAAAAAACAGGACCTTACACATCCCCGTAAATCCAATCCTGGGACGTGGTTAATTAAATTAAAAAACTCACGGCACCCTGGGACAGAGGGTGATTTCCCCAGACTGTCCCGGGAAAACCGGGTCGTCTGGTCACCCAACGTCAAAACGATTAATAGGGTAAATCTGTAGACGGAACACACTGAAAATCTTGCAAAAAATTCATAGGTTGGTGGTCGAACACATGTCATCTTTATGGTCATGAACTATGAGCCTACCTCGTACACTCCAACCCTGGTGAAATCTGAACCTTGATGCTAATGCTGCCGTATGCCATTTCCATCACAATACCGCCTTCCAAAAATGTTTTCTTTATTTCATGTGTGTTTTGACTTTCTCTAATGTGCTATCTTTACAAAGGTACAACTGGAGAGTCAAGACTAGTGTTTGTAAAGCCGGGCACAGTGGGTGCCCCGGATTCAGAACTCCTTATTTAAAGTCAACTTGATTGTTTTATTTTCTCAGGCATATGATTTTGTGGAAAAAGAATTCATGTTTTAATGCCAACGGGGCGTTGATTTTTCCATTTTCCAGGTATAATAGTTGGTATTATATCATATTTTTATGTGTAGCGCTTCGTGCCTGACTCCTCCTACTTCCAAGTACTGTGAAAATAGGTGTTTTTACTACCAAATGCAATAGCACTTAATTTATCAACCCCAGAAGTATGAAGGCATGATTCAGCCCTGCTGAAATATGAACTTGAAAAGTGCAGGCTGGCACATGTCAAAGCGCAGCTTTTAACTTGCTGAGCCATCCAATTGCGACACAGGTATGCTATTTAATGGTATTTTGTGGTTGAGGAACTTTTTGGCGATATCAGAAAATTGTACCTATGCGACCTGATTTGGTTGCCATTTGAAATCCTTAGAGTTGGGTGTTTAGCCGATTATTCTTGTTTTGTCGCATCAATGTAGGTCACTACAGAGACAATGAGTCCCTCTACTCCGTAAGTAAAGCACAAAGACATTTTGGGATGTGCCTACACCTGGTAGTTGCGCCAAGATGAGTTTGTTTCCTTGTTTAGGGTTTATCTATTACTGAAGAAAAAAAGGCTTCCGATTCTAATATATATTTTGTATTCTTTATTTATAATTTTCAGCCCTTATTGGATGCGACGTGTTTCAGCATATGGGCATTGCCTTTTTCAAATCCGGGCCTTGTTTAAACGTTGATAATCAAATCTATTCTGTTTCCTTTTTGTCACAACATGTCGATTTCCAGGGCTCAATCCCTCCTGCAAAGTCTTAGATTTGTGCTTCAAGAGTCGGATTGAATTTGTCTCACAAGAGAGACTTGAGGCGTTTTACGTTAGAAAATCAACAAGAGTGCACATCTTGCCGCCTACCATAATGTAAAAAATGTTACACTGTCAAGGAATCTGGTTATCAATTTGGGCACCTTTTACTCATGGAATGACATGAAATTGGATCATCTGCATGCCTGGCAAAAGCAAAGGGGGAACAGGGCAGCCGTGCCTCAACTTTAGGCAATGGATGCTTTTGCACAACCAACCTGCACCCCTACTGCAGGGAATCTTGTTTCATAGATTTCACAAGCCCTACGATAAGATATATTTGATAGGAGGAAACAGCAGCCCCGTCTAGTGTAAGATCACTCAATAGTTTCCTATAGCTGATGAATATTGTTGGCGATAGAGTGCCATGCTGAAAGATGGTGAGGATTTTGACTCTTAATGGTTGAGTGCATTGCAAAAGTAAATCTTGAATTTTTCCTTCATTCTGAATTTATCTCTCTACACCAACCAGGATGCACTCTCCAAGTCATTGTACCCTTCTCAAAATCGAGAGGTTCTGCCTCAAATTTTCTGGCTCTACCAACTGGAAGAGACACTCACTCAGTGTCAGAGGCATAGACATGGTAGGGGCTAAGCAGGCAAGGCCCACTCAAAATGTGTAAATGCCCACTCAACAGCTCTGTGTGGGCTTTTACAGATGTTAATGCCACTGTGGAGGGCCCAACTACATTAGCGTCAGGCCCCACGTGGCAGAAAATTCTGGTTACGCCCCTGCTTAGTACTGTGCTCACAAACTGAATAGTCTGCCTCAAGTTATTTGGCTTTTACAACATACAGAAACACTGATATTTTTTGCTGCACTTTCCCAGTTTACCATGTTCCCCCTTTTACTAACCTTTTCCCCCAGTTACCTACACATGTGTATGGTGGTGCAGGAGCATGTGCCTCTACATTGCATCCCTCAATAGCTTGTCATTCAGTACATACCGAGTGACAGCGGTCAGGCATGCATGCAGTATGTGGTTGCCTTCCTCATCGCTCTGTCTCACCTGTTCTGCCCAAAAGGCACCACAACGTTAATTCTACTACACACCAACATATGCTACGCTGCAAGAGGAGGTAAAGGGGCCCTGCTGGTCAAAGATGCTACTGGCATCTTGCACACATAATTGTGCCACAAGCTAAATAAAGTGCTTGTATATCGAGGAGGGGCCCAAGGCACCCCTACATGAGCCAGATGAACTGTCTTCTGGCAGTTGTTGCCAATTACACTGCCTGTTTCCCTCTGACAGCCACACCACACCCTCTGACAAGCTGAAGTAGTCCCACACACATGACCAGATGGGTGTGGATGTCTTCTGATCTGACATCATCCTATTAAACCTGAGCCTGCCTTGCCCCCTCTGCACAGGCAGGCAATGATGCATTGGTCCAAATCTTTTCCTCCTTTGACACATGCTGGAAGACCATCTCTGGCTCCTCTGGCTGGTGTTGCCCTGTCTCATGCAGCACCAGCACTTCTTCCTCCTGTCCCCTATGCCCCGGATTCCACTGCATCTCTGTGCCTACATCTCACTATGGCTCTTGGATTACCTCAGCCTCCACATCAACTGTAAGGGCAAGTTACTTCCCCACCATCCGAAGGTACTCCCTCTGCAGACACCTAAACCTGCTCTGAATTGGTAGCCACATCCTCATCCTCAACCTTTGTCTCTGCTTCCTCAACTACTGGCTGTCCTTCACAATCACTGTCTCCCTCTCCTCAACCACTGCCTCTTCCTCCTCAAAAACAACCACCTTCCTCAAACACAATCTTACTTCCTCTGCTACTTTTTCCATCGTTTCAACCACTGTCATCTCCTTCCAGTCCCCTGTGTTCCCCTCCAAAGGCTCCCATGACTGCTCTTCTTGGACTCCATCTCTACGTCAACGTCTGAAACGGGGTTTCACAAATAATAAGTCATGATATGATTGCCAGTGGTCTCCCTTCCCCACGGTTTGAGCACGGGACAATGTGGATCTAGTGAGCATAGCTCTTAAACTCCTCACTTGTGTCTGAAGAACTGGAGTCCTTGTGGGACGTCTTTTTCTTCTCCTGCCTTAGTTTGGTCTTGGACTTGTTTCACAGGTGATCCTTGAAGAGGAAGGGCCTATCCTCCCCAGCCGCCACAATTACCTTCTCTGATACCAATTGAGAAGGACACGGGGGCGACTAGACCGGAAGTGCCCTGCAATATTTGAGGGAAAAGCCCAAAAGGCATACAAACCCTCTGTTGATGAAGCAGAACCAGTTGTAGAAACAAGGTAAACTTCTGAGTTCAATCCTAAAAATTCTCTTCCTGGCAGGTATAGATCTTCTTAGCAGGTAAGTGTTGTGGAGAGGAAATGGTAAGCACCATTACAACAAGAAGCAGGTGCAACAGGAGGGTAGAGGAGAAAAGACTGCAGAGAGATGCAGAGAAGGCATGAGACTCAGAAGAGTATGGACCCAATGCAAGAAAAGGATCCCTCTTGTAGCGAGAACAAGAGCAGGACCTCAGGAAATCAGGGGCACTTGTCGCTGCTAAATAGTTTAGTTTAGTTCGTTTAGTTTAGTTTGTTTATTTGTATACCACAGCCGAACCCTGGGGAAACTGGGCGCTTTAACCTTAAAGAGCAACATAGGATACAGAAAGTTGCACAGACGAAAGACAGCAGAGGATGATACAGTTGAAGTAGCATGAGGGACCAGGTTACAGGATGATCTGTGATAAAAAGGGCAAGGAAAGTTATAAATGGACCAGGTTACAGGTTGGTCCGCAGCCGTAGCGGCCCGCATTTAACAAGATACAAGATTTAGCTAAGTACCATTGAAAGTCTTTTGCTGAGATATGAACAGTTCCTTCACCTTGGCTCTGAACGACCAGAATGAGGTGTCGGCTCTAATTGCCTTAGGTAGCGCGTTCCAGCATTTTGCTGCTAGCACAGGGAAACTTGCTCCCCTTGCTGTTTTCAGGTTGAACTTCGGGATGTTACGTTGGTGTAAGTATGGGGACCTAGTGGGTCTGGCAGAGTTTTATCTAGTAAATTTGTCTGATAAGTAACGTGGGGCTCTCAGATAGAGGCATTCATGTGTGATGACGAGTGCTCGTAGTTTAATTCTCTCATGGATAGGGAGCCAGTGTGACTCCTTTCTGATGGTGGAGATGTGGGCCTTGCAGAGAGATTAAGGACACATCTGAGGGTGTTGTTTTGACGTATCTGTAGTCTTTTCAGGTTGTGGTTAATGGATCCAAGGAAGAGCATGTTGCAGTAGTCCAGTTTGGACAATATCAGGGCTCTGGCCAATGTGAGTCAACTGTTGGTGGATAAGTGCGGTTTACAGGCGTTAATGAGTTTATTCGTGTAGGCCGTGGATGAGATGTTATGTTATGTTATGTTATTTTGCACTTATATAGCGCCTTATATACCATTGGTATGGTCTGAAGGCGCTGGTAGGTTGAATGCCCTTGGGAACCGGAGTTCTGGTCAGTAGAGGGATTAGCGAGAGTCCAAAGGTGCGTGTGCGCACCAGGTATGTGTGCAGCTGGTGCAGAGTTCCTGTGGCAGCTGCTTCTTAGCGGTAGGTGTGGTGGCTGAGAGATCAGGGTTATGTGTTCGATCTGGCTGGAGTTATCCAGACCGAGCGTGGCTACGTTAGGCTTGAGGAGAACGCCTGTCTGGGGGTGTGAGACCAGCAATGTTTACTTAGAGTGATGGGTAGTGAGCGGTAGATGTTGATATGAGAACAGTTATACCGAATGGTGTCATAGTATAACTGTGTTCTAGTTGAGTGGTGGTGTAAGGAGAGAGTAAGCATGGGGTGTGATATGAGGTATGCTCTTTCAAAGGTTCTATGCATTCCGAGGCATAATACGAACGTTATGCAATTCAGAGCGGTCGGGTTCGTTCTATGCATACATCTATTCCACATATTCGTCCGCACCACATACAGATCTGCTTCACCTTCTCATCTGGACCGCTCACTCGTCCGCTTCACATACTCATCTGCTTTACATATTCAGTCACATACTCAACCGCTCCTCCACATTCAGCCGCTCTCCACACTCATCCGCTCTCCACACTCATCCGCTCTCCACACTCATCCGCTCTCCACCCTCATCTATTCAACATATTCATCCGCACCGCACACACGTCTGCCTCACCTACTCATCTGCACCGCTCACTCGTCCGCTTCATATACTCATCCGCTTTACATATTCGGTCACATACTCAGCCGCTCCTGCACATTCAGCCGCTCCTCCACACTGAGTCGCTCCTCCATCATCATCCGCTCTCCACTCATCCGCTCTCCACACTCGTCCGCTCTCCACACTCGTCCGCTCTCCACACTCATCCGCTCTCCACACTCATCCGCTCTCCACACTCATCCCCTCTTCGCATCCATCCGCTCTCCATACACATTCACTTTCTATACTCATCTGTTCTCCATACTCATCAGCCTCCACACTCATCCGCTCTCCACACTCATCCGCTCTCCACCCTCATCTATTCCACATATTCGTCCGCACCGCACACAGGTCTGCCTCACCTACTCATCTGCACCGCTCACTCGTCCGCTTCATATACTCATCCGCTTTACATATTCGGTCACATACTCAGCCGCTCCTGCACATTCAGCCGCTCCTCCACACTCAGTCACTCCTCCATCATCATCCGCTCTCCACACTCGTCCGCTCTCCACACTCGTCCGCTCTCCACACTCATCCGCTCTCCACACTCATCCGCTCTCCACACTCATCCCCTCTTCGCATCCATCCGCTCTCCATAAACATTCACTTTCTATATTCATCTGTTCTCCATACTCATCAGCCTCCACACTCATCGGCCCTCCACACTCATCGGTCCTCCACACTCATCGGTCCTCCACACTCGTCCGCCAACCGCATTATTCCTCTGCACTCGACCATACTCGTCCGCTCTACACCCTCATCCGCTATACACGCTCATCTGCTCTATACACTCATCCGCTCTACATACTCATCCGTTTTTAGACTCATCCGCTCTTCGTACTCGTTTGCTTTCTACACTGGTCCGCTCTTTACACTTATTCGCTCTCCATACTCATCGGCCCTACACATTCATGGGCCCTCTACACTCAGCCGCCAACCGCATTAATCCTCTACACTCGTCCACATTCAGCCGCACTCTACACTCAGCCGCTCTCCACACTCAGCCGCTCTCCACACTCAGCCGCTCTCCACACTCAGCCGCTTTCCACACTCAGCCGCTCTCCACACTCAGCCGCTCTCCACACCCAGCCGCTCTGCACGTTCCTCCATTCTGCACTCTCCTCCGCTCTGCAGGTTCCTCCGTTCTCCCCTCTTTTTCGTTGTCATCGCTCCTCCTTTCTCCACGCCCCTCAGCTCTCCACACTCAACCGCTCTCTATACTCAACCGCCCTCACCATTCATTCGATCTCTATATTCGTTCGTTCTCCACACTCATCCGCCCTTCACACTCATCTGCCCTCGACACTCATCTACCAACCGCATTAGTCCTCTATGCTCTCCACGCCCATCCGCTTTCCACATTCATCTTTTCTCCACAATCATCCGCTCTCCACACTCATCTGTTCTCCACAGTCAACCGCCCTCACCATTCATTCGATCTCTATACTCGTTCGTTCTCCACACTCATCCGCCCTTCACACTCATCTGCCCTCGACACTCATCTACCAACCGCATTAGTCCTCTATGCTCATCCACACTCATCCGCTCTCCACACTCATCCGCTCTCCACACTCATCCGCTCTCCACACTCATCCGCTCTCTGGTGGTGTTAATATGTTTTTTGAGTGAGAGTGTGGAGTCGAGATACACACCCTACATTTTGACTTCTTTTGAGACTTTTATGATGTCACCATCAATGAAGGATTGGTATCTAGGGTCGAGTTTGCTGAGACGGGCCTGGGAGCTGACGATAAGCAGTCCCGTCTTGTCGTCGTTTAAGCAGAGGCTATAGGTGGCCATCCATGCTTGGGTTTCAAGTAGATCTCATTTAGTTTTGCATCATCGTCCTCATAGCTCCCAGTGAGCGCGATGAGGACCTGGGTGTCGTCAGCATAGTTTGTATATGTGACACCCAGGTCATCAAGGCGGCGAAGAGGAGCTTGGTGAAGATGTTGTAAAGCATTGGGGAGATTCAAGAACCTTGGGGGACTCCACATTGGATTGGGACAGGGTCTGCACTAGCGCCGCCTGATGGGGCGAAGACCCCGGTTGTTCTGTCAGAAAGGAAAGACTGAATCCAATTGGTGGCATTCTGGGAGAATGCAGCAGCTGAGGAGAGGTGTTTGGTAAGTATTTGGTGGTCAACTAGTTCGAAGTCTGCAGACAGATCCAACAAGAGGAAGATGGCCAGATTGCCCTTGTCTTTGGCTTCATCCATTTGGATTTTTAGGTCCAGGAGAACCGTTTCAGTCCCATGCCTGGGTCTAAAGCCAGACTGCCGCAGACCTAGATGGTTGTTGTCTTCCAAATGTCGTCATATTTGGAGGTACGCTACTCTATCTAGTATTTTCAGAAGAAAGGGGACAGTTGTGATGGGTCTATAGTTGGTTGGTGTATTAGGGTCTCGGTTGGGTTTTTTAAGAAGAGGTAGGACCCATGCCTGTTTGAGGTTGTTCGGGACATAGGAGTTCTTGAATGAGTAGTTGATGAAAGTGGTGATGAACGGAGCTAGGTCTTTAGCCCCATCCTTGATAACTGAGGCAGGACATAGGTCGCCTAGACAATTAGACACTTTTAGGCTAGCAATTATGTTGATTGCTTCATCCTCTGTGACTTGAGAGAAGTGGAAGAGGAGGCAGTCGGGATGGGGAGAGCTATGTATATCACTAGAGTAGTCTTTGGTTGCGAGGTTAGCTTTTTTAGATTCTATCTTGCCTTGCAAAAGAGCTATTTTATTAGAGAGAGCTTGTTGGATATTGTTGCACCAAACTTTGTTCTTGACGCAGTCATCAGTGAGGGGCACAGGTGATTCCAATTCTCTTAGGATAGAGAATAGCTCTTTCGTGCCAGATTTGGCGCTGTGTATTCCTGTATTGAAAAGTCTTTTTTTGGCATTTGTGATAACAGATTTGTAAGTGGCTGCAGCAGAGAATATTTCTTTAGTAGAGATAGAGGGGGCTTTTCTCCAGCTGGATTTAGCTGATCTTTTAAGATTGCAAAATGCTTTTAAATCTGCTGAGAACCATTTGTTCACATGGGCAGTTGGTTTGACCCTTCTTAATTTAAGTGGTGCTGTTTGGTTCAGAGCTTTTTTCCAATGTGTCGTTGTAGAGTTAAACTAGGGACATGGGATTGGAAACAGTGGTAGTGAGATCCGCAATGGTGATTAGATGTAGCAGGGGTATGAGATTCTCAATGGTAATGTTGCATTTGTTCCTGGCTAGGGTTTGCAGTGCAGCAGTAGTGGGTTCACTTTTTTGAGTAACTTTGGGTATGGTGAAGGTGATAAGATGGTGATCTGACCAGGCGCATGGTGTGATGTCATTCAAGGCGATGTCACAGTTGACGTTGGCCAGCCAATCCAGGGTTTTACCTTTGGCATGTGTGGGTTTGTTAATGTGTTGTGTCAGACCTAGTTGGGTGATAGTGTCATTAATCAGGGAAGCATTTGCATCTTTAGGGTCCCCGAAGGCCCAGGGTGAAGTCGTCCATTAGAATAATTTGGGAGCCTGGTTTTGTATTGGATGTCAGTAAATGGGAGTCAAAGGAGGTAATTACGCCTGGTGGTCTGCATATGAGGGGAACAAGAATAGTTTGGAAGTTAGATAGTGGGAGTTTAAAGGATAACAGTTCTGCGGATGATATGTCTAGATTGGTGATTTCTCTAATGTTTAGGTTGGATTTTGCAATGAAGGCTACCCCACCCCCTATCCCGGATGTTCTTTCTGCTCGGATGATAGCATAGTTCTCTGGGATGGCAATTGAGAGTGACGGCCCAGCAGCGGGATGTAACCAGGTTTCCATTACTGCGAGGAAGTCTGGGTTGTTGGATGTGATTGCGTCTGCAATATCAAGCGTATGGGCTACTAATGAACGTGCGTTGATGAGGGCGCCCTTGATTGTGGTGGAGGCAGGCACTGGGTCATCTAGTGGGGATCAGGTGATGTGGAAGGGCTGTGGTCATTGAGCTTGCCAGTATAAGACGCTGGTGGAGTGGGGGGGCAGCGATTTGATGTCTCTTGAATGTAAGGTATGAGATCTCGGAGGCGTAGTCTTAAGGCTTGTGCGGGAGCGTAGTCTTGCATTTCTCAAATACGTGGAACATGCGATATAGAGAGTGGTGACCTTGGGCGTGTTAGAGCGAGAGCCTAGTCTTGCGTTTCTCAAATGTGTGGGACTTGGGATAAGAGGTGTAGGAGGGGAGGCAAATTTGGAGATCCATTCTGATGGTGACAGAGTGGATGAAGGCTGGGTGTGGCTGCGGACGGTATAGTGGGCAGTGCTTTGTACCATGTTTTGGGTGGGAGGTTGGAGGGTGATGTGTTGTGGAATAGAGGGAGGATGGTGGACATAGTGAGAGTCACTCTTCTTAATGCGGCCATGTTAGGAGGCTAGGCAACTGAGTAGGATGTGCCAGTGTAAGGTGTGGGATAGGAGGTCAAAGGGTAGGTAGGTTAGGCTGGTTGGATATAGTGGGTAAACGCAAGTGCAAAGGCCAGGTAGGCAGCTAGTTCAGATTATGCCATCCTGCAGCAGTAGGTTATTCTGTTATAGACTGTCATTGGTGTGCAATGCAATAAGCAGCAATGGGCTAATTCAGTTTATGCACTCATATAGCTAAATCAGATTATGTACTCAAATGGCTAATTCAGATTATGCACTTACACAGAGTGTTGAGCGATAGTCCCCTGAGGCTGATAACAGTGGGATGGGTGGGGAGAGAATACAAACCTCAACTATGTGGTAGGAGGAGGTGTTATTCAAATAACAGTGTGGTCACTAGGCTAGGATGAATATGACAGCTCTGCAAGGGGCTGGCATGCCAACCAAGGTATTCATGGTAGGCAGCAAGTGCAATGAAAACAGGTGATTATGTTATCACTAGGCTAGGTGGAGCAAGGCGGTTAAGCGTGTAACCTATTGGATAAAGTGCAAGGCGTAACTGTATAGATGGCAGCAAAAGAAGGTAAGGGTCGAATGGCTTAAATATACAGGAAGCAGCAATTGGTGCTAAACGTCACATGGTACAAAAGAGCAGGCAGTGGTAGTGTGCAATAGGCTGATCTAAATAGGGGAAGCATGCATCACAGTACAAATACAAGCACAGCCAGTTTCGACACATCAATCACTGCAGCGTGTAGTACTGCGCCGGCTACAGTAGAAAAGGCCTAGCAAGGCAGGCAGCAGTAGCGGAGATACAGGTACCGGGTGTGAGGGCTAGCAAAGCCAGCGAGTCAGGTTGGCTGATATGCAAACAAGATAGTAGCAAGGCAATGACTAGCAGAGACCTATCCCTCACATTAGTGTTCCCAAACGAAGTATGGAAGCGACACGACAGTTTCACAGTGCAGGCCTAGGAAGGCATTACAAATAGACATGAGGTCAGGCTCACGTACAGAGTGCGGTCGTAAACCGAGCGTGAATAATAGCAAACAATGAGAACATGTTACAGCCACGTGCTTGTTCGTGGATGTAAGCACAATCGCGGTGGGCATGCGCACGAGTAATATCTCTCTATAAAAACAGCGTAGATGAGCATTATAGACAAAAAGTGGGTCAAGGCAACAACAATGAGGTGTTCACCATACACAAGGCAGGAGCCATAAGCACAATAAATGAATAGTATGTATCTTCACAGGAGGCGAAGACAATAAGCCGGGGGACTGATATGGTAAAGTTACATAGGGATGTAGTTCGCGTAGGCTGCTGTAGTGTTTAGTGATCATTTAATGAGTAGGATAAGCTGTGCAGAGAGATATATCAGCGGTGCAGTTTAAAGGCGAGAAAGATGGGCTCTGACTCTTACCCACGTGTTCAATTGCAGTGCATAGTGGATGAACGGTGCGATTCTGAGCCACAGATTTGGATGGTGACGAGGGTATGGGGGGGAGAGGCCGGGTCAGACTTCCAACCCTCCTGGCTCCAACAGGTTTGGACACAGGGGTTAGCCTTTGGTGTGCGGCCTTCGTTGAGAGGCCGGCTTCGCCTTCTGGCTATTTCCAATTGGCTCTTGTGGAGCTCCAAGCCAATCAGCTGTGTGGCAAGATTCTCAATGAGGCAATGAGGATTCCAATTCAGGTGGCGTCCATCTTACAATGAATGAACCCGCGTGGTTCTCATTGGCGATGTGAAGAAAATGGTGCTTCTGCGTTTTGAGATGCAGGTTAGCAAATCCAGATGAGGTTTAGTATTAAAACGAAAGATTGTGCATGCAGGCTGCACTTTATAGATAGGAAGAAAGCCAGGGAAGGGAAGAATGCGGCGAACCGCGGAACACAGGCAAGGGCATGGAGAGAGCGGCCGGGCCACAGAGAGCAAGGAAATCAGGTAACAGACGGTGTCCTAAAGAGCAACGAGAGGCAGGATACAAAACAGCAGGAAACAGCGTTTTAACTGAGGGCTAGTTAGCAGAAGGGTTGCAACGCGTCCGCAGTATGAACCGCTCCTCTTTTGAATCCAAATACCTGCAATGGCCATCTTTAGGGTAGACCAGGCCGCTGCAACCAGAACACCGCAGCACACTCGTGTGTCGGGTTCCATGCAGAATGTGGATGAATCTATTTCTCCGGCACAGGAGCTGCCACAAGGCCCACGAGTCGTGACAGTATGCACTCTCTTTATCCTGCCCGGTCCTGGTTTCGATGGGAACCGTCTGTGGAACTGACAAACGAGAATTGGAGGATACAGATGAGAAATCGGCTCCCAAGTGCGCTCTTGGACAGAGTACCCCTTCCAGTGGATAAGGTATTGAAGAGACCCTCTGTAGTATTGGGAATCACAGATGGAGGCTACTTCGTATTCCTCAGAGTCTGAAGGGGGAGTCAATTTCTTGGGTAGGATGAAGGGATGATAGCTGTCAGGTTTGTGTTCTCTGAGGAGAGAAGAATGGGATACTGGATGTATCCATTTTCATGAAGGAGGCAGTCTTAGTTTCAACACCACCGGGTTGATCTTGGCAGATATAGAAAAAGGCCCAACGTATCGAAGAGAGAATTTTCTTGGATATATTCATCGAGGGAGAAATCGGGTGGACAACCAAACCTTGTCTCCGATCTCCCATGTGGGGTAGTCTCATCTGTGTTTGTCAGCATACTTCTTGTTTCGCTCTTTGTATTTGAGGAGTTGGGTGTATGCCATCTTGTGTTTGTTTTGAATATTCCGTAGATAATCATTGAGGGCTGGAACATTAGTGAAAAAGTAGACCCTCAAGGGGAGAGTCCATGGATGAAACCCTGAGTGACAAAAAAAGGGCTCATGGACGTTACGGAATGAGTAGTGTTGTTATATGAAAACTCTGCGTTGGGAAGTAAGTCAGACCAGGTGTGTTGGGCATTGGTGGAAAAACAACTGAGATTTTGTTGTAAGGTATGATTCAGGTGTTCTGTCTGGCCAGTAGTTTGTGGATGATATCCAGAATACAGGGCCCTATCGATACTCAGAGACTCACAAACTGCCTTGCAGAATTTTGACGTGTATTGAGATCCCCGTTTCGTAGTGATAGAGACAGGTAATCCGTGAAGGAGAAATATTTCTTTGAGAAACACTGGAGCCATGTGTGGAGCCGAAGGGTGTAATGATTTCAACCCAGCACTCCAACTAAGTCAATGCCTAGCGTGTGATGCGCAGCTTGAATCCTTAATTATATATTTGTGTCTTTAAGTTCTTTTATTTCTGGATGATGTACCCCTATATCACACCCCTCTCTTTGAATCCCCCATGGTCTCACTGAATCAGGAAGCAGGCTGTTTTGCAAAGTTAAAAGATTTATTTTATGGATTTGCACAATATATATCACACTATTTAATATTTATACAATGATCACCAATGGGTGATGTCACAACAATCAACAATCTCTTTAATCAGAAGGAGTAGGGATAGGAAAAATAATGCAGCGTAGAATAATATGTTGTGTGGGTTCAGTCAAATGCAATGTTACTCTTTACCCCTGCACACTACTCAATCCCCCCAATATGCCAGATAAAGAGATGGAAGGAGAGAAAACAGGTTTCAGGAATACAGACTCAACAAATACAGTTTCTATCTCGACTTCCCCCAGCAAGCATAGACAGAAACAGGACTGATTGCAAATATGTCAAATGCTTTTGAATGTGGCTTTGAATGAATGATTAAAAACACAGAAAAATTGATTTAATTCACTAAATAGGATTCAAAACTAGTGAGAGCCGCTTTGTATAGTATCAGATAAACGCTAGCAATGATGATTGAATAACTAGCAGATTGAACACTTAATTCTTAGGTCGGATGCAAAGAATAGCTGTTTTACATGTGATGAAATTGAGCCAAATGAAAAATTTGCTGTAAAATTTCCACACGCGAGAAACGCGATTGCGGCAAAACTATAATACGGTTTTGGATTTCTTTGAAAGCTGAGGATGTTAGCTTCAATTTGGCACGTAAATTTCATTTCTAGCATGCACGCTATGGCAGTTACAGAGGTTTTAGTAGAGGTTGTTTTTTCTCAGAAAGAGTCAAGACTTTTAAAATGACAGATGCGCTTTTGAATTACACTAGGGAGTCCATAAAGCCACAAGCTACATGACAGCACAGGCACCAATCCAGCGACGTCTCCGGATGGTTTCTACCTGCCGAGACGCTTCTCTTTCTTCAGCAAATATATTACCGCAAAGATGATATTATCACTACCATTATGAAAGGATTATATGGATGAGGGAAAGATTCAGGAAAGACAAAAGAGGTTCTACAATGCAGTTCTGGATATGATAGAATGGTTTGGATAGGATTACTTATGGATAAAATCCTGGCTATGGACAATTCTATGCTATAGATATTCACAACTACTGTTTAGAATAGGCCCGTCAGGGATCTGGTCAAAAGATTTCCGGACTGGAATTCTGCTAGCCCACCGGACAGGATTCAGGGCACTCAGTTTTGCACTCAGCACGGCACTCTGGACATTGCACGGCACTCTAGACTGGATCTGACGGGTTGGTTGTGGGTTGCAGCTATCAGGTTACAGCTCTGCTCTACTGGTTTGGGTCTCTGGATTATAGCCAGAGTTCTTGGCGAGAAAGCAGAAACAGCACAGCCAGGCTGCTCTCTTTTTGTTGTGCCCCTTGGAAATCTGGGGATAAAATCAGGTTTCAAGATTTTAAAGGCCAAGCTGAGAAGGGTTCAGCTTTGGAATTGGGCCTTCTGCTTTCAGAATTCTGGAGTCTTGGATATGGGTTTCTCCTGCAAAGTGCTTCATCAGTAATCAGTTGTTGGGTGAATTTGTGTGTGTCTCTAGGTCCTAAGATGTCCCTATTTATGTATTTCCCTAAGGGGTGGATAGGCTGAATTATACTAGGCACACCCTCTAGGAATCCTATTGGTTAGGGTCTGTCCTCTCTCCTGATTTGAGAAGGAACTCTGTTGCCATGATGATGCTCTATTTTACAATCCAGGGAGTACCTCCCCTTTGTTTCTGTACAGTAAGTCTATTTTTCGCATAAACATATTTATATAACTAACTTGCTAGCAATACATATTTACATCACAGATTTAGTGGAGCAAGTATCCGTCCGAGTTCCATCTTGGTGAGAGCTTTAGTTCAGATTTGACAGTTTTTTGCGCTTTTGGTTGGGTACCCAATGTCAGATTGTTCCACATTTTTCTACATATATGCGCATGCCATCTGGGCATAATCCTGTGAAGTTTCATATTTCTAGCATCATCACAACTGCTACAAAATTACAATTTCGGTAGTCCTGTCTCTGAACATAGCAGAGTTCAGAGCAGATTTTTCATGTTAACAACCTATATTTTACAGATTTTTACAAATTTTGCACAGTTCTCTGTGAGTCTTTTTCAAAAAGATATGTTCTTGTGGGTTAAGATACACAAATCTGTCTGGTCCCGCCCCCATGGTTTTGCTGGGCCAAGAGCGATCCAGACCTCTCTTCTGGCAGTTAGTTTCTGTTGACACTTGAATTTGCATTCCCCTTTCAGTCTAGGAAGTCTATTGTCTCTCCCCAGAGAAGCAGAGCAAAATCTCCTCCGCCTTCCATTAGCATCTAACTGACAGTTCCTGGGCAGAGAGCAAAAGGAAGGCATCTTTGTTTGGGGCAAACTGTGGAATGTGCTTTGAAGTCCTCTGGCTGGTATCAGTTCACTTTAAAACACTTTGTTTAAAATTGTCTTTGCTAACATATTTTACATTTTCAACAAGTATACACACAGATCTCTAATCCTAGTCTTTTTAAAACATAGAGATTAAATAGTAGCAACCTATATTGGTTTTGATGGCAAGTCACTTCTTTTCCACAATTTGATCTTAATGTACAAGTTTTAAGCTAACAGTTTAAGTAAATGGCAACTTTGATGCAGGCAGGCGGCGGTACTGCGCCCATATTCAGACAGATTTTTCCCAAGCAAGCCCTTTTTTTAATGTGAGTATTCTTGTGATGAAATCTGCTTCTCCTGACATTGTGCTTATGGGGATTCCTTAAATAAGGTGTAGGTTAAAACCCAACAAGGATTATGGATCTTTTCTGATGTTTGGTGAACCATTATTTTGCAATTTCAACAGCCAAGGAAAAACGGATTTCAGAGCACTTCTGGGTTTTCCTGGCAATGCAGCACTGCCTTTTCAGGTAGTTCCGATTCACTCCGTGGGCAGCCCAATGACAGGTTTTGGCAGTGTGGTCTCTTGTTCTACCACTGACACAGGCAAAGTAGGTTGGCAGCCTATTTTTCCGGTTTCCCTGCGCACTTCTCAAAGATTTTTAGCGCGCATAGGTCTTATTGGCGGCCATTCTGTTGTTTCTGGTGAAAGCAGCACACAGTGAAGTCGCAGGGCAGAGCCTAGTGGGTCAATGCATCCCACAAGGGACTCCAGAAAGCGGAGGGAAATGGGCCATCATAGTAAAGGCATCCACTGTCCTCATTATGGCTGTATTCCCTCCCGATGATGGTAGGTCCACTATGAAGTCAGACAAAATGTGTGTCCAAGGACCGTTGAGAATGGGGGCTTGTTCTAAGCTGCCAATGGGTTTGGATGTAGAATACTTCTTGGCGCCACAAACAGGGCATGACTCCACATATCTCTTGATGTCCTTTTCTTCATGGACTCTCACCAGAATGTGCGTGACACTACCTCCTGAGTGGCTGAAATTCCTTTATGGCTTGCAGTTAGGCTGTCGCGACCCCACAACATGACTCTTTGCTGTAGTGAAGGTATAGGAACCACCAAACGGTCTTGAAGGAAATACAAACCATCTTTGAAGAAGATACAGAGATCGTCCTTCCAAGACTCAGGAAATGGTAAAGTAGCATTGGTTTCTCTGACCTGTTCAAGGAAAGAGGTGATGGAGAACACAAATGTCTTGTCTCATAGTACCCTTTCTGTGATCGTATCTTCTTGGAGGTCTTCTCCTTGTCTAGAAATGGCATCAGCCACTGTATTTTGTGTACCTGGAATGTAGGTTATGTGAAACCCATATTGAGAGAAAAAGTATGCCCAACGTGCTTGCCTGGAGTTTCGGCATTTCATTTGCTGGAGGACTTGTAGGTTCTTATGGTCCGTGCATACTTCAAATTCATGGCGTGATCCCAGCAATAAATGTTGCCATTCCGTGCAGGCTTCCCTGATGGCCAAAATTTCCTTCTCGATTACTGAATAATTTCTCTCACTGGGACACAAAGTGCGAGAAAAAAAACCCAAGAAAAAAAAGGCAAGGGATGTTCTAGGTTATCCTCACTGAGTTGTTTTAGGACAGCTCCCAGGGCCCCATAAGATGCATCAGTCTCTACAATGAACGGTCTTTGTTGGTTTGCTTGGCCGAGGATAGGGTCTTTGCAAAAAGCCTCTTTAAGGGCAGTGAAGGACTGATCCTCCTCCTTGTCCCAGAGAAAAAGGAAAATTCTTCTTTAGAAGACCAGTGATGGGAAGGAACATCTTGGAGAACTGAGAAATTAATCTTCGCTAAAAATGTGCTACCCCTAAAAACTGCTGTATATCCTTGACTGACGTGGGAATGGGCCATTCAAATACTGCAGAGGTCTTCCTGGGGTCCATTTGGATGCCTTGATTGGAGAGTATGAATCCTAGGTAGGGTATGGTTCTGACTTTGAACTAGCAATTTTCAGTTTTGACCATGAGGTTGCTCTTGGCCAGTCTGCGTAACACTTCTGTGAGATGAAGTCTATGGGTGGACAAGGAAGGAGAGAAAACCAGGATGTCATCTAGATATACTAGAACATAGTGGAAAAGTATGTCCGAGAACAACCTGTCCATGAATCTCTGAAAGATTGTGGGAGTATTGACCAGACTGAAAGGCAGGACCTGATGTTCATAATGACTGTATGGAGTACAGAACGCCATCTTCCATTGGTCTCCTTCCTTAATGCATAACAAATTATACGCCCCTCGCAAACGGAGTTTGGTGAAGATCTCTGCAGTTTGGACGGCCTAAAGAATGTCGTTGATGAGGGGAATGGGATAGCGGTCGTTCTCAGTAATGCGGTTAAGTCCCCTATAGTCAACGCAAGGACAGAGTTCTTTACTATCCTTCTTAGGGATGAAAAAGAGTAAGGCCCCTGCAGGGGATTCGGATTCCCGGATGAGTCCATTTGCTAGGCTTTCCTCTAGGTAATTGCGAAAAGCCTCTTTTCCAAGCATGAACAAAGAGTACATGCGGCCGAAAGGGATCACTGAGTTTGGCTTAATGTTGATAGAACGATCTTCTGAACGATGAGGAGGTAGCTGTCGAGGTATCTTGTCCTCAAAGACTTCAAGGAATTTTATGTATGCTTCCAGGATCTTGCTGATCTCATGGATGCAGGTGCTGGATTGGACTGGGTCTAATACCAAAGCAAGCTGTGACTCTGGGTTCTTTCTTGTCCTGTAACATTGGTTCTCGCAGGTGAAGGAAGTGAGAAGGTAAGTATTTCTTTCCCAATCAATCTGAGGATTGTGGTACCGCAAGCAAGGGATACCCAATATAAGTGGAAAATAGGCTGCTTTACGGACATCAAAGGTGAGGTCTGCAGTATGGTGGTTGATGGTCATGTGCAAAAGAGACATTTGTTGGGTAACCAGAACCAGAGCAAAGAGGGCATCAATCCATTCCTTCTACAGTTTGTGTTTTGGTCTTCTGTTCCAGAGGGATATGATGTTCATTGGCCCAATCATCACCTTAAGGACCATAAGTGGATCGTCCATGGGTTGAGTGGATGTTGCTAGGTGAATGTAGGGACTTACAACTACACCTCAGACTCTGGTCGCTTCTAGGGCCAAAGTCTAGAGTTTCCCTGTTTCATACGAGGAACTTCTGGACACTCCCTTAAGAGATGATGATCAGATCCACAATACATGCAAAGACCGTGATCACGTTGCTGTTGTCTCTCAGCGGGTGTTAAAGGCCCTATTGTGGTATCTACTTGCATGGGTTCATCTGCAGGAGGGACTTTCTTGGGAGGAGGAGGTAAGCCTTGTCTAGAAGTGGAAGGCGGCTCTCGGGTTCTTCTTCTTTCGCCTTTCCTTTCCTGCTGACGGTATTCAATCTGAAGAACAGCCAAGATGAGTTTGGCTAGAGAAGGTGGATGAGGGATTCGGACTAACTCATCCTTGATGTCTTTGGATAATCCATTACAAAATATTGTGTACTGTGCTGACTCAGGCCACCCTTCTTCTTGAGCCAGTTTCTTAAATTGGGTAATGTAAGCTAGGACCTCTTGAGTCCCCTGTCTGACATCCAATAAAGATTTGTAAGCATGAAAGGTCAATTCCTACCTTTCGAACATGTCTTACAATGCTTGTATGAAGGCCTGCTAGGTAGCAGTTGCAGGACTGCCAAATATGACCAGCGGAGTGGCCCATGACAAGGCGTTCACGGCCATGTTAGTGACTATGAAGCCTTTCTTGGCCTTGTCAGAAGCAAAGGTCTGATCTCGAAACAGAAAATTAACTGTGCAAGTGTCTAAGAATTCCTTTAGTCTTCCTGGAGTACCATTGAATTTTCCAGAGGTGAGGATTCCTGTTGGAGCATCAGGTTGGATAGCATCCCTTGTCGTTATCATGTGTCGGAGCGCGCCATTTTTGGCCTTCAAAGATCTTCTTGGCAGGTAAGTGTTGTGGAGAGGAAATGGTAAGCACTGTTACACCAAGAAACAGATTCAACATGAGGGTACAAGAGAAAAGACTGAAGAGAGATGCAGAGAAGGCATGAGACTCTGAAGAGTTTGGACCGAATGCAAGAAAAGGATCACCTCTATAGTGAGAACAGGAGCAGGACCTCAGAAAATCAGGGGCACTTGTCGCTGCAAAATAGAAATCAGCCAGCACTGGGAAGAACGCGGCAAGCCGTGAAGCGCCTGCAAGGGCGTGGAGAGAGCGGCTTGGCTGCAGGGAGCAGGGAAATAGAATGGGTTAGGACAGCAGGCAACAGAGGGCGTCCTAAAGAGGAATGAGAGGCAGGATGCAAAACAGCGGTGCACAGCATCTTACCCAAGGGCTAGGTAGCAGAAGTGTTGCAACGCATCCGCGCAATGAACCACTCCTCTTTTGAATCCGAATACCGGAGGCGGCCATCTGTAGATTAGACTAGACCACTGCGACCAGAAAATGGTGGCACACTTGTGCTTTGGGTTCCATGCAGAACGTGGATGAATGTATTTCCCGGCCCCAGTGCTGCCACAAGGACCAGAGAGTTGTGACAATAGCACACACTCAAACTTTCCCAGCAGGATCCGACAGTTCCAAACCAGCTATCAGGTTCTTCAATCGTTATGTCTCTTTTCAATAAAAGGTCTCTTGCCTTCGTGGTCAGATGTATCCAACAAAAAACAAACAAAGAGTTCCTTTCCAAATGGACCTGGTGATAACTTTTCATCCCTGGATCTCTCTCTGCCAGGCTCAGACCCATATGACAAGGGGGACAATGCACTTCCCCTGGTCTGAATACTTCTTACATTTATGAATCTTAATGTCTTTCTAAACAGTTCTTCAGGCTTAGCTGTTTTTTTTCAGCTTCACTCTGCCGGATTCACTCTTGCCAACTTTTACAACACACTGTTCATGCACTCATTTCACCAAGGGGGATTTATTTCCCTTAGCTTTGCAAACATCTGGCAAAGACGTTTGATGATACAGAGGATTTTACAAGACCTCTGTATGACCACTTTGACCTCTTTTCGCCTCTTCCCTAGGGCTTCTGGTTACGGTAGTATATACCATCGGGTAATCGCCCAGAGTGTCCTACGTGAGCACCCACGTTGGTGCCAGACTCCTCTGTTGCTGGTTTCCCCCTTCTTTCATCAATAGTTTCTTCAAAGTTCAAATTAGCCGTTAGCTACTTTTCGCACAACACACTTGGTTTTCTTATAAACTCTCCCCTCAACTTACCGGCTGTGATGAACCGCTTGGCTTCCCTTCTCTTTGGAGTCAAGGTTGGTACTAAAGAGACAAGCATCTCTCCCCGGCTTGGTAATCAGCGGAGGGGTCCTATGATTCCTTCTGTGGAGGATTCACAGGCCTTGGTAGGAAAAGGCCAGGTCGCTTCTCTCCTTGTCACCCTCTCGGTATGCACCATTTTTATCCTCCTATTGAACTGCTTTGCTGAGTTAACTCTTACATTGTGCAGCCTGCATTGCTCATCGTGTGCTCTTGTGCTCCTCCTTTTATCCCTGTGGGGAAAGGCAAGGGCTGTCATTGTGTGTAATTCTGGTCAATTGCCTGACCCTTGTTTTTGGACATGTCAGGTAAACGGCTCTGGAGTTAGTCTTTTGTCTTTCATGTTGTGCGAAAGTATTCATTCTGGAAAAGGGGGGCAGTATTTTGGGATATCCTACGTGTTAGGATGGGGAAAAGGTGTTGAAAGAAGGGTGATACCGTGTCTCACCCATCAGTGTCCCGCTCCCACTTCCTAAGGACCCCCCATCCAGGTGATCCTCCCTCACTGGTCCACCCCCAGGAACTGGATCCAATAGCGATGGCCATGTCCTGGCTACCTGGATGACAGATCCCCAGGGACTAGTTAGGGAGACACCTTCAGGTTTCTCACATATGCTATCGCTGATGCTTCTTTTTCTACACTTAAAACTGCATTTATGGAAGCCTCTGTGTTACACCACCTGGATTCTATCAGACCATTTGTTGTTGAGGCAGATGCCTCAGATAACGCTGTTGGGGCAGTCCTTCTGCAAGGTAACCTGATAAGCCGCATGGCACATCTGATTGCCTACAACACTAGAAAGTTGTCACCATGTGAACAGAACTATTTAGTGATAGGAAAAGAGATCTTGGCTATTAAGGATGCGTTCCAGGAATGGAGGCACCACCTCCTAGGAGGTCTTCGTACTTTAGAAGTCCGGACTGACCAACGCAATTTACAGTACTTGCAGTCCCTTCAGTGCACCAACAGTCGTCAGTCCCACTGGGCCTTCTTCTTTTCCCAGTTCGTCTTCATCATTACCTATATCCCAGGACCTCAGAACCTGAAGGCTGATGCCCTTTCCTGTCTTTATGACCACGTCTCTGCCTGTCCAACTGAAATTGAGCCTATATTGCTGCACAAACATTTCTTGTGTATTATACTTCCTTTTCTTCAACAAGTCAAAGAAGTCACAGTTGATTCACCAGAAGTTGCTGGACTTTGACAGGACTCTTTGGTGAGGATGAGGGATGGTCTTTGTTTTTGGGAAGGTTGCCTGTACATCCCTACCACGGGTCAATGCAACAGTCTGTTGTCTAGTCTACATAATTCCAGGGTCGCTGGCCATAGGGGTGTCAAGGCTAAGGTTTAACGGCTTTCACGTCAGTTTTGGTGGTCTGCTCTGCGTCAGCATGCACAATAATCAGACCTTCCAGGATTTTGCAGCATGAAATGGCAAATTTTGCGGCATGAAATGGCAAATTTTGCGGCACAAACCTTTATTTATTGCGGCATTTTTGCGGGACATTTTGTATTAACTGGAGGGTGTAAGATTGCCACATTGCAGGAAATAGGCAGAGTGCAAGGCTACAAGAGAGCCAGGGTATCATTATTATGTATCTTTTGTATTAATTTAATAGAAAGAGTCCCAGATGTCTCTGGCATGGCAGAACAGTGTTTGTTTTGGCTACATTTCTGGTTTCATGTTCATGTCTATTTAATGGTATTAACTAAATTGATCATTATCAATTGTAATGCTGAAAATATTCCCCTTCTATGTGCTCCAATCCCCCAAACACCCACACACCTCTCTCACCAACACACATCTCAACAGCTCTCTATTACAACTTACAATACTTAACCTCTCACTCTGTCATACAAATACTCACGTGCTAGGTCACACTGTCAAGTCACAATTTGCACTACCCAGCCCCTGCCACACTCCAAATCATACTCCCAACTCACACCTTACACTCTACAATTCCTCCCGCAATATACAGTCCTTCATTCTTTTGTGCTGCTTCTGCATCTTGCATCCTTTCTCCCATGCTATCGCACTCTTCCCTCATCCTAACCGCTTCCTCTCTGCTTTCTGGCTCACTGACCACACGCTCCCTCTACTTTCTGTACCTTTGCACACACTCAGATTTCTTGCCCACCGCATCACTGCTTCCTCTGTTCTCTTGTGCAGCGCTTCCTCCTCTGACCCACTGCTCTCCCTCTGCTTTCTTGCCCATCAATTCACATCTCACCCATCACTCTCCCTCTCTCTCATAGTGTAACCATTTTTTTATTTTCTTTAAATGTAGATTTTGACCGAGTTCCTCAAATAATAGGGCATTTAAAAAAAGAACGGAGGATATGCTATTTTTAGACAACCCATTTTTGGAAATGATCAGGTCACCTTATTCTCAAAGGTGACCGGCGCATTTCCACAGGCTTGAGCTGGTGCGCAAATTGTGCGCTGGCCAGCTGCCTTGAATGGTGTTCTGGGTTGTTTGACCGAAGTGTAATTATTTGCGGCGGAATTGACCGTAGTCAATTTCGCTGCTAATTGATTTGCACTTCAGCCAAACAACCCAAAATGTACCTTTCACCACCACCCCACTAACTCCCCTACTTAACTGCTTGGTCGCTGCCGCTTCCCCTGCAGCCCTGCGGTGCCAGATCCGTCCCTCGAACGCAGGTCGCATCCGACTCTGCAGGGTCCTTTTTTCGTTATTTTCTTTTTTTTCTGTCCCCACCTCCAATTTTGAGGAAAAAGGGGAAAACACTTCTGCAACCACCCTAGACCAAAAATACTGAACATGGGGAGCAGGTGACACCCCCGCAACACATGTTCAGTATTTATCAAAATCGATTGAATAGTACTGGACGAAATAGGTCAAATTGTAACATTCGACAGATTTTTGTCATCAAAATGGCCAGTACTTTGAATAGAATCGCTCTCCCGACAGTGTTCTGCAAGCTCCCAGCGCCTTTCACAGGGGAAGGCCCTCCAGGTGCCTGCCGCTGTAAAATGCGACCCAAAAAATGCATTTTTATCCTGTTTGAGGAACAGAAATGCAAGCGACAGCAGCAGTTCATACCTTAAAAGAAATGCATGACAGGGTCAGGAAAGACCCTGGGCCTCATTATGACCCTGGCGCTAAGGGATTACTGGTACTGGTAAGGGTACCGGTAATCCCTTAGTGCCTGATTACGAGGTCCCTTTGCGGGTTCCCACCTTAACAGCTGGTTTTACCAGCCGTTAAGGAATGGCACCGCAAAGGGACCTTGGTGTTAATTACGGTAACGCAATTTGCGGTACCGTAATTACCGCCTTCCCCATTCCCATTATGCCCCATGGGGCAAAAATGGGAATGGGGAAGGGCCATGGTGAAATGGGGAAGTACCGCCCCCCAACCATGGCGGACTCGTTACAATACCGGCAGCAACCATGGTGCTAATAGCGCCATGGTTTAGCGCCGGTGTTGTAATGAGGGCCACTGTCATGCAGTGACAGCCCCACATACCGTGCGCGTAGGGTTGCCTACAATTTCTGCACATTTAAAAGTGCATCTTGCTTGGAAATGAGGGATGCACTTTTAAATTGACAGAAACAACACTTTATTTGATCAAGGAGGTGAAAAAGGCCATCTGATTGGGCGCGCATATAAAATGTGCCCATTCATGTGTCCCTTGTGGATTGGGCTGCACTTTTTTGGGGCGCAAGTGATGAGATGTGTTAGCGCATTTCATTTCTTGTATAACTTGTGTAAAAAAAAAAGTTGAGAACCTGGCACCCTGAGTATTATTTTTTTTAAAACAATAATTTTTGCAGATTACTTTAAAAAAAAAATGTAAAAATGTTTTTTTTTAAAGATGCTGTTTTTGCACAAAACGGCCGTTTTTGCGGCATTTTGCGCAAAACGGCCGTTTTCGCAGCATTTTGCGGGATCGCAAAATCGCTATAGGCTGGAGGGTCTGAATAATATGTCTGCCAATGTCCAGTGTGTGCCCAAATTAAGATGAGTAGGCATCATCCAGTGGTACTCCTACAGCCTACAGAAAATCCACCATATCCTTGGCACACCATAGCCATGTATTTCATTGTGGACCTCCCAGTATCTTCAGGTCATACCTGCATCATGGTGGTTGTGGACTGCTTCACCAAGCTGGCTCATTTTATCCTACTGCATTCTGTCCCTACAGCGACACACATGGTGCACGTTTTTCTGCATGATCTATTCAGACTACATGGTCTACCAGAAAACATTCTTTCGGACTAGGGTTCTCAGTTCCTTTCACGCTTTTGGTAAGCAATGTGTTGTCTGTTAGAATGTTAGTGCACCCTAAGCTATGTATACCACCCACAGAGTAATGGCCAAACTGAATGCACCAACCAGACCCTGGAGCAGTACCTTTCCTGTTATGCCAATGTATTGCAATCTAATTGAGCAGAGTGCTTGTATATCGCTTAGGTGGCCTACAATAATGCTGTGCAGTCTACCAGTAAGGTCAGCCCGTTCTTTTGAACTTATGGTCACCATTCAAAAGTCATGCCCATGGCCATGCCTACAGAGTCTACAGTTCCTTCTGAAGATGCTTTGGTGCAACATTTGGTTCAGGTGCAAAGGGATGTCTCTGATACTCTGCGGGACGCTGATGCCTCTCAGATGGCCATGGCTGACCGCAAGCAGTTGATTGCTTTGGACTACCAGATTGGTGACTGGGGGTTGTTCTACAGCAAATACATGCAGGTTTATAACTTACCTGTCAAACTGGCTCCACGTTTCTTGGGTCCTTTTCGGATTTCAGCCCAGATATCCTTGGTTGCCTTCTGGTTGCAGTTGCCTGATTCTTGGCATGTTCATCCAGTGTTCCACGTAGCCCACATGAAACCTTATGTTGTGGACACTTTTGGGCACCCCCGACCCCTTGTCTTCCTCCTATTGACGTGGATGGCTTGCCAGAATGTGAAGTACAGGATATTTGTGACTCCACCGTCCGTTGTGGGTGCTTGTTCTTTCTTGTTGACTGGAAGGGGTATGCTGCTTGTGATCGGCCTTGGGAACCTGCTTCTAATGTGCATGCGCCCAGATTGGTTTGACTTTTTTTCCTAATTTGCTTTGGAAAACTGGTGCCCTGGGAGGGGGACGCAGTGTTAAGCCCAAGGCTCTTCAACACTGCGGCACAGGGCTACTCACCTGGCAGCTATATCCCACTGCAGGATGCATTCGGGTATCGCTGCTTGGGCTGCCGGCAGGTTGACAAGACAACGTTCCCACTGGCAGGCAAAGGGGTTAGGGTGGAACGCTGTACATGGGTGCCACCATGTTTCTTCCTGCCCTGCATGCGCATAGGCCTGAACACTGCCTCTGAGCACTCATGCATTGCATAGAGTGTTCCATATTGCAATGCAATGACGCCCGCTGCGATGATTATGTCACAAGAGCTGCAGCTATTTAAACTTGGCTTGCCACAATACGGGTGCATCTCAATCTGCCCTGTATGTTCCATTGTCCTGAGAAAGGACTGCTTTTCCTGCCTTACCTACTACTGCCTTTCTTGCTTACAATATTTTCCTGCTTGCATTCCGTCCCTTGTGCCTCCTGCCCTGAGCTCCTATTTTCTAGCTGCTTACCTTAGTACTTTACTACTGGCTGCCTTCCACTGTCCTTCTCCTCTGCTGCATTCCTGTGCCTCCAGCTGCTGGACGCTTGCCTGTGCCTTCCTTGTACCATTACCTAGTGTCCTAGGCCATTGAAAACTTACCATCTACATCCATTCTTGAGGGAGTTGGTCCTTTGCTGTGAATACCTGTTGGTGGTTGCCTTCTGCAGTTACATCGTTGCACCCAGCTGTCCCGGTCAGCTCCTTGTGATGTGCTTATGCCATGTTAATCTTGGAACAGCTGCCTCGTGGCATGGAGAGTTTGCCCCGGGTGCCTGTTCTGTTTCTATAATCCAGGGAATGGGGCTCGGGATCAGACCCTATGCCGTAATAGCACCAGTACAAAACTCTGGAGGACAGAAACTGTTCCTGAAGTGATGCATCCCAACCTCGAACTCGGATCCATTGTGACCAGGTACTTGACACTCATAAAGGCTTGTACAGGCATAAATGTCTGAGCTTTGGGATTTCTTCCACTGCAGTGGAGTTTCAAAATGGTGTGAGAGGGGTGCTGGCTGGTATCTGCGATGCCCTTAACATCAGCAATGATATTCTGGTGTTTGCCAGGTTCTGAATGTGAACATCTAGACTCTAGAGAGACTAGAGATGGTCCTCGAGAGGATTTTTTCACTGGGACTGACCCTGTATAATGAGAAATTTGCCTATCTGAAGAAGACATTTTGAGCTTCATATTCCAAGAAGGCGGCATCTCGGCTGACCCAGCCAAAGTCAAGGACATACAGAATGTCTGGCCCCATGACAACGTGTCTCAGTTAAGAGACTACCTTGGGATGGTTACATACTGTGGGCGCTTAATTAAGAACTTCGCCACCGTTGTGGAGCCCCTTTGGAATCTCACAAAAAAAGGATAGTACATGGTAGTGGAAGCTGCTGGAGCAGACGGTTTTCGAGGACATCAAGAGTGCTTGCGCATCCACAGCACAATGTCGTTCTTCAAACCCACGGATGAAGGCAAAGATTGTTGTGAATGTTTGGACTGGGGGCAGTCCTGATGCAAACCGATGCCAAGAATGTGATGAGGCCAGTGGCCTACGCAAGTAGAGTTTTGTCAGCCACTGAACAGAGGTATTCCCAAAATGAGTGTGAGGCTTTGGTGGTGTTATGGCGCTGTGAACATTTTAACCTATATATCTACAGGAAACCTGTGACAGTGATCACTGATCACAAGACTCTACTCCCCATCCTGGCAGGTTCCTCATCCAAACCACTTGCTTGAATTGAAACATGGATGCTCGACCTCCAGGAATACATGTTAGATCTACCAACCCAGAAATAACAACGCTGCAGATTACCTGTCTAGGCATCCGGTCCCGGCGCAGATGTGACCAACCAGGCGGAACATGAAACAGAGGAATGTATCCGTATGATCGCAGAATCTGCCACTCCCATCTCGGTGTCACGTTATGAAATAAAGGCAGCTTCAGGGGAAGCTAACTGCTTGCAGAGAATACAAGAGGCATTCACAAGAGGGGACTGGAAAGGGGTGCTCCCAAAACTGGACAAGAAAACATGCAAGGCACGTCTAATGCTGCAACAGTTGCAGAAAGTAAGAAATGAGTTGACATTCATCTTGGATGGGCTGGTGTTGCAAGCTTCCCAGATGGTGATCACTGCTAAACGTGTACCAAAAGTGATAGAACTGGCGCACCATGGATACATAGGAGCAGCAAAATCAAAAACATGGCTCTGGGTAAAAGTGTGGTTCCCTGGCCTCAAGGACAAGGTGGATGGATTTGTCAAGGGATGTGTTTGGTGTCAAGCAGCAGCTCCCGCTCAAAAGGAGCCATGCATTGAGTTTATGGACAGGAGCTGGTAGCCATGGGACATTGTGCATGTAGACATTGGGTCCACGAGCCGAGACACGCATTTTCTGGTAATGGTGGACCAGTGGTCGAGATATCCTGAGGTGGAGTTCATATCATCTACATCCCTCTCAAATCTCATCCCGGTGATTGAGAAGATATTTGCAACACATGGTTTGCCTCCAGAAATATGCTCCGATAACGGTCCCCCACTTCAGAGCAATGGATTTTCAGATTTCCTACGGACCTGAGGCATTCAACATCGTAAAGTGACTCCTATGTGGCCACGGGCCAATGGAGAGGCAGAAAGGCTGATGTGGAACCTGAAAAAAGTATTTCGAATTGCCCATGGCCAAGGGGTGTGTGAAAAAAGTGTACCAGTTCCTGCTGGACTATTGTACCACCCCCCCACTGCTCGAAAAGGATGTCCCCAGTGGAAGCACTGTTCCAAAGATGCCCCAGGGGATTGATCTCAAAGGTCTCTGAAATAGGGGATGAAGTATTAATATATCCACAAGATTAATTGACCTTCCCACACTAGCCTCATCCATTCCAAGTAGTGGATGGGAAGGAATCAATGGTAACTGTGTCGTATGGACAGAACACTATCACAAGTAACTCTAGTTTCATCAGAAAACGGGTGGGCTCCTCAGAAGAGAAGAGTGAGACACCAGTGAGTGAGACACCAGAAAGAAGAGGCAAGACTTCTGTCCCAAGGATGTAGGAGTTACAGAAACACATGGACTGTGCTGTCCCTCAAGCAGAGGAGGACAAACATGGCCCTGGTCCCCAAGGTGGAGGCAGGAACATGAGTAAAAGTAGTCTGGAGCTGGAGAGGGGAAGAAGATACCCTCTGCGAGAACCCAGATGTCGTCCTGCCTACCTCCCAAGAATAGTAGGTTGACGTTTCATAGCGAAAGCAGCAATTGTATTTGGACAGTTGTTTGAAAACCTGTTATATCAGTCTCTGTGTTGATGTTGTGTTCAAACCGTTATGAAAAAGGAGGAGTGTGGTGTGTTCCCTTTGAGGTGCCGGGGATGGCACATGTTGCAGCACTGTGCGAATAAAGGAGGCGTCATGCCAGCACGCAAGCACTGCGCGAGCGGACCCTCTAAAGGTGACAACGGTGTCCGTCACGTTCTTGCGATACATTTAGCTAGTAATACATTTTGCACATGGAGTTACACATCTCTGAGCAATTGCAGATTTGTGAACTTCACATACACACGCACGCAAACGTTGGTGTACAATGATTTTTAGGTGCCCTGATAATTGGTAGGAAACATTTGAAACGATAAATGAATGGTGGGACAAACATGGGATCCTTCACAATTCACGTAGTTTTGAAGTTGTACACCCCCCTGGATTGAGCGTGCCACGTCCTACACAAATACAACTGAGTGTTTTAGTATCTTGAGCCAGACATTCGATAGCATTCTTAACCTCTCAAAGTTACACCACTGGTGTGTTCTCTTCGGATGGTCTATTGCTCCAGTTGTATTTGAAGAAAAGATTCCCGAGTTCCAGCTCGTCTTTGACACAGTGTGTGATATTGATCATGCACCTTTAGCTCTTTCTGAGGAGTTCTACCCTCTGGACACTGAAATTACTCGAGTACTGTATTCTATGGCAAGACTGCGCTGATAAACTGCTCTCAATGTAGTATAGCTGGAAGGCTGTGCTGTAATCTACATGCAGGATAAGTACGGCAGCCATTTCGGTAATCTCTTGTGTCTACGAGCATTCATCAGGCGATGGGAGCCAAGTGCACCCCTTGCTCCCCACGATGAAATAACTAAAAACAAGTGTTTAACGTTAATGAGAAGTGGCATATGGTGCGGTTTTCTTTTCAAATCCTCCCAGACACAAAAAATCACATTTCTGCAGACAGGTTGGACGTGAATAGCAATAGTTACCTGCATGATTCTGCAGTTAATAGACGGTGCAATTAGAGACAATTACTGATGGCAGAAATGATGGTGTTTGAAGGTCTTGTTATAGTGGAGGTAATGATGAAAACATATGGAGGTCATTCTGAAAGTTGTGGCTCCTGTGCAGCCTGCAAATTCCGAATCACCCCTTCCAGATTCCCTTCTCGTTCGACTTTTCGTGCTCTCAGCCTTGGTAAAGATGTGCACTGAAGATCGACTTTCAACCTGCAACTCTCAAGATTTAACACTATGGCTGTAATAAAATGCTATCTAGTGAGGCAGAGTTACCTGAGCTTTTTTATTTTTAAAACTAAAAAGAGGCAGGCAATTCTGTTTCTGAAAGGGAGATCTGCTAATTAATTGTAATTGTTTATCTATAACGCACAGAGTACTGACAGGGTTTCTAAGCGCGCACCGGGGATTTGATTCTGTGTTGCTCTACGTTGTCTTGCTTTCGAGACGAGCACCTTGCCTCTGAGCTATACTACCTGTGCAATTAAGCAATAACACTGGCCGGTAAAAGCCTGGGACCCAAGTAAACGCTGGGCCCCGATGCTGTAACTGGGCCAGTGAAGCCGCAGAATGTGATATTATTGCTCTTAGCAGCCCGAGGTAAACCCTTGTGATCCTAATAGCAACTGAAAAAAAGAAAAACAGCAGCGGCTGCTTCGTTCACAGCAGTGGACGGGAAGAGTCAAGATTGCCTTGGAAATGAAAGGCGGAGCTCGATTTCCATGGCTTATCAAGAAGCCAAGATAACGGAGTGGAGCAGTCTGAGGAACCCAGGCAAAATAACCCATTTAAGGTAAGTCCGATGGGTTGGTGGGGGGGTGTTAATGGGCTGGATTTGGAGATGAGAGGCAGGGGTGGAGGGAAAACAGTAGCGCCGGTGGAGGGCGGGTGCACAGAGCACTCAGGTTGCTCCGAACCCAGGCGTGCATCAGTGGAGTCAACCTGGTTTGGAGCAACCTGATTGGCTCCCACACTGACCGACCGGGCTAATCCTTCACAAATGATCCATGCCAAAATTATAGCGCACACATGTTCCTCTGCTGTAACTGATCTCCTCACATCTACATCACCAGATCTGCAGTGGCATAGATCAGGTTGAAAGGTCACAAGTGCATTTCTGACTGCTGCTGGCACATCAAGCTCCTGCAGACAAAGGTGGCTTTTTAATCTTCTGCTCTTCTGATCTAAAGTATGATAGTAGTATGACTTAGTCAGTCTGTTGGCATACACAGCTTTTAATATATGCCACACCTGGTTGCGGCATGGTGATTGCTAAGAGCACACAATTATACAGCCACAACAATTTCTTGGCACTAGTGTCTGTGCAGGTCCTGATGTATATTCATGCTGGCCTTACTGCCTCTACAGTTGCTGTGTGGACCACCAGCCAGATTCTGCCTCTTTGATTCTCCTGCAGGATGGATCACACCTGCCCCAGGGTACAGTGACATGCCCCAGAAGGTCTATTGGGAACCTGTGCTTCATAGGCATTATTGCCATAACAAAGCCACTCTCACTCTATGGTGCTGACTGCTGGAGTTCTTTCAGTCAGAAGTCAGCACGCATGGGTAGGAGGTAGAGTAAAAGTAGCCAGAGTGGAAAGGTGGGCTGAGAGAAGCTTACCACCATCTTGGTTTCTGTTAGGGCGCTGTTCCTTTTGCTGTCCCTCCATTTCCTTAATGCAAGGTTCTCTTAGTGTGATGTCACAAGCCCAGGGGCACTTCTTGCTGCAGCCTGGATTGTACCCATTACACGATGATTGCTTTTATCCAATCCCTGCAAGATCTTGCCTTTAAAAGGAGACGTGCACCCTTCATTGTTTGATTTATCTTTAACTAAGACAAAAATAAGATTTCCTCTTGAATTCTGTTCAGTATATAGTCTATTCTAAAGTGTTCTGCCAGAGAGGTGAGGATAGAAAGGAGCAGTGGGGGTAACACTGCTGTTGGGTCTAAGCCTATCTACTGGCTTTGCAATGGACGATAGCCTCGCTCCTAGCTGTGCACTGGAACAAGGATCCTGCTCACTGAAGGTGAGGGACCCCTGCAGGCACCAGCCAACTTACTGGCATAGAAGTGTAGAACTAAGGACTCACTACGACTCTGGAGACACAGGATTGGGCCTCCCAGCAACACAAAAGTCAAGAAATAGCTCTGGGCCCTGATTCCCAAATTGAACAGCTTGTCGGCTACATCAAACCATATTTATCGCCTGCCGGACGAAAGCTACTCCATGCCCCAAATTCTAATGCTGCTTGGATCACTGCATGTGGTGGTCTCAGTTGACCAGCTCACCAACACAATGCAGAATCATCCCCTCAGAAAGCTCCTAGAAGCCTGGTTCAACAATTCTGAGACACCAAATACAAGAAACAAAAGATACTGGGAAGAAGCTCTGACCTCGCAGTCTACATTTTGCAACCACAGTGACTTTTTGTTTTAGCCCCATTCTTTAACTTTTTTACAAGTACATATCCTTGAACTACTGACAATGTTGCCAAATGTCTTTCCTGAACAACCCTGCTTATCAGCTCAGACTTCCCTAACAAACAAACATCTGCATTCTCTGTGCTTCTTTTGCAGGGGTTCGTTTTTAGCATTTTTAGTTTGATTGTTGTATTGATTGTTTTTCTTAAAGTTTTGATATTTTCATAGAGCTTTGATTGGACATCCTTTTATTTTGGAATCATTGTATCATAGCTGTTTGGGTTGCTGCTGTTATCAGCTCACACCCCCCTCCTGGAGATATAGGATTCTCTTGGTCTACCAAAAGGGGTGAAGGAGGTATACCTTTTGGCCTGTTTCACCTTTATGATTGGGATCAATGATGGTTTAGTGGTATTGGGCCTCATTACAGTTAACCTGGTGCAGTAAAAGTGCTGGTAATTCCAGC
Source organism: Ambystoma mexicanum (assembly GCF_040938575.1). Classification (NCBI taxonomy): domain Eukaryota; kingdom Metazoa; phylum Chordata; class Amphibia; order Caudata; family Ambystomatidae; genus Ambystoma; species Ambystoma mexicanum. The sequence continues at coordinate 213,992,544 of NC_090931.1, forward strand.
ACTGGAACTTTTACCTCACCGGGGAAACACAAGTTTGCCGGTGGGGGCACTAATTTCCCTTCCGCCCTGAGGTCCCGGTAAATCAGGCCCCCACCGGCAAAATAATATTGCAATTACCTCCATGGCGTCCTATGGAATGGGGATTTACAGCTGTTTCTGGTAACTGGAATATTCCGGTAATACCAGGCTATCAGGTGCATTAACGGTAGAGTCAGTTTGCTTGTATCCCGCCTGAATTACCATTGGCATACCGGCAAACTCATAATGACCCCAATTTTTGAGCTGTTCAGGTGGTGTAGTTACTACTCATCTCTGCACTCCTGCTGAACAGGAGTCATTTCATCACAGTGACAGAAGCTGTTCTCTCACCTCAGCTCTCTCAGGGCAGATCATGACCTATCCTTGATTGCACCACTCCTTATCCCATCGTACATACTACCCTGAATATCATCGGTGTCATGGATCACTGTCTGTTATTTGTTTGTCTTGTCTCCGGTTGCTGTATTATGCATTCTCCATCACCCACCTATGAGTTGCCCACTAACACATCCTTTAATGTATGGAACCTGTTTCAAGACTGCCCTGCATGCCATTGATTTCCTTCTTGCAAGTTTTGCTGGTCGAAGCACCTTGTTTCCTGTAACTCTTTAAGTACAAAATATTTCATTCAGTAGTTGAATTTTCTATGACACAGCTGCACTTTTCCATCCCTGCTACTGGAAGACACAATATGCCACACCAGCATTTTCACTGTCAGGCATCCAGAGCGCATGAATCTTCTGGCTTTACTCTTCCTGGTCATTGGAAGGCAGCAGTCTCTATGACCGATATTCAGCGTACACTGCACACAGGCATGGCAGCGTTTTCTACATATCTTAGTACTACAGCTCCCTTCAGTCCTAGCCAGCTGAGCCATTGGTGAGGGTCAGGTGACTTGTAGACCACAACATCTGTAGAGCAGCAGGTCGCAGACCCCTGTCCCTGGGAGTATAATACACAATGGCACATCACCATTTACATTCATGACCACAAAAAGGCGGTACGCAATATTAGAGATGTTCATTTTTCTCAGCTGGATACAAGAGGACAGAATGCTTAATTTTCTTCATGTTATATATTATTGATTGTTATGCCGCCCCTCATTGGCATTTGCATGGGCTACAGATGCTCTGAAGGAGAGGAAATTGACGATAGCTGTGTTGTTTTGTGGGCGCCTGCTGACCAGATGTACACTGCGTTCTGTATGCAGGTCAGTTTCTAGGCTTCTGTGTCAAGAGCACTGAGGCATTTGGGTCTGAAAGGGTGCCTCATGGGCCCATGTGTCTGGATACAATGGCCCTGGATATGTGGCGTACGTTGATTGTGGAGGTGCAGTATTCTGATGTTTGTTGTCTGCTGATAGGTGGGTTATATTGCCCTGTGAGGGTGGCTTAGTTGGTATGTGTATTGTGTGTTGCAACATAGCATTTGTGCGGAGTTGTGCCGGGAGCAGTGAGAGCATCGGTGGGCAGTTTGCTGAGGGGTGCAGAAAGACCTGAAACTATGTATAGCAGCTCATAACATAGCATAACAAGGCATGAGAATCATTAAAAAAACATTGTGACACAACCACGGTTTTCCTTCTTGGTCAGTGGCCACCAAAGAGTGGTGTGCACAAAGGCAAAACTGCAGTTTTTACCCTGGTCCACTGGAGGCTCGACTTCATCATGCTCATCTACAGTTATCCATGCTAGCCAATGGGGGCAGAATGTGCTATGGTATACCAGGCGCTACCTCACCCAGACGCTAGGGATTGGAAGATTACAAACTCCCCAGCAAATATTTTGGGATTTAGGAAGCAACCTGACAATGGAGTTAAGAAAACAGAATCTCCTTCATTTATGGTGATCAGAAGGAGCCTGAATTCATCACCACTGTGAAGTGGCTCTCTTCTGCCTCTCAGTGTAAGGAACATGTTGGCCCATCAATTTCCACTCCACTCTCCTGGTTAGAACCTCTAGGTTTGAGGGACAATGTGCTGCACCAGAGTAGGAGTGAATAATACCACAATCAATCTGCCCAATATCGACACGCATGTATCACTCAACTGGCAATGACAGGTCTGTACTTCCAACTCGACCTCAGTATGTGTATTAAATTTAGTGCAATTGGCAAGGTGTCTCTCCACTCTGCATGAAAGAGTACAAGCGCAGTGAGTCTCCATGGTAATGGTGTATGTTTGTGCCCAGGAAAGTGGCAGATTGAGGGTCTCGGAGGCTAAGAGCCACCATCGGAGGACAGGATGTCTTAGATTTATTGTTTTCCAAGTGTCTGGTGTCTTGTGTGAGATGGGCGACAGGCTGCTCTGATTGAAAACAGAAGGGAGATGTTATATAAACCACTTCCCATCAGACAGAACTGGAAGCCACTCTGCTTTTCTCCACCCAGGAGAAAAAGATGGGACCCTCCCTACTTTCAGCTGCCAAGAAAAGAGGAGTGGAAAGCCCAGCAGAGGAGAGTGGAGGCCACTCCACTTTACTCTCACCAGCAGAGAAGAGTGGAATTCTCTCCACTTTAATCTGGGCATGAGCCAGGAGTGGAACCCATCCTATCTGTCTCTGACCAAGACAGAGTGGTGGAGGCTACCCTACCTAACTTTATCCAGTAGGGAGGAAAGGAAGCAACTCCTTGGAAGGAGTAGAAGGCACCCTACTTTACTCAGCCGAGCTGAGAGTAAGGTAAGCCACACCATGTTACTATGACAAGGAAGGATACGCCATCCTTTGGCCAGGTGAGAATGAGGTAAGCCCACCTGCTCTCAAATATTCAAGTGAGAGAGGTGTAAGCCATCTGTACTCGCATGCCCAAGTGAAAGTGGTGGAAGCCCACCTGCACTCTCATTCCAAAGTGATAATGGTAGAAGCCCTGCTGTACTCATAACCCCAAGTGAGAGTGGTGACAGCCCATCTGCACTCACATGCCTAAGAAAGAGTGGTGGAAGCCCATCTGTAGTCACATGCTCAAGTGAGAATAGTGGAAGCCTATCTGTACTCGCATGCCCAAGTGAGAGTGGTGGACACACATCTGTAAACACATGCCTAAGTGGTGGAAGCCTGTGTCAATTCACATGCCCAAGAAATAAAAGCCTTTCTGTACTGACATGCCCAAGTGAGAATGGTGGAAGCCCAGGTGTACTCACATGCATGAGCAAGAATGGTGGAAGGCTAACGGTAATCACATGCGCAAGTAAGAGTCGTGGAAGCCCATATGTATCCCATGCAGAAGCAATTGTGGTAAACACACATCTGTGATCACATTCCTATGTGAGAGTGTAGAAGCCCAACTGCACTCTCATTCCGAAGTGATCATGTTAGAAGCCCCTCTGTACTCACAACCCCAAGTGAGAGTGGTGGCACTCCATTTGCACTCACATGTATGTGAGAGTTATGGAAGCCCATCTATACTCACATGACCAAGTGGGAGTGGTGGACACCCATAAGTTCTCAGATCCCCTAGCTATTGTGGTGGAAGCCCATCTGTAATTGCATGCCCAAGAGAGAGTGGTGTAATCCCATCTAAAGTCACGTGCCCAACCAACAGTGGTAAAAGCCTATATGTACTGACATGCCCAATTGAGAGTGGAGGAAGCCCACCTGTTCTCACATTCTCTGGCGAGAGAGGTGGACGCACATCTGTACTCACATGATCAAGTGAGTACTGGTGGAAGCCTATTTGTATTCACATGCCCAAGCAATAATGAAAAAAAGCCCATAAGTACTGACATGCCCACGTGAGAGTGGTGGAAACCCATCTGCACCCGTTTGCCCAAGTGATAGTGGTGGAAGCCCATCTGTACTCACTTGCTCAAGTGAGAGTGGTGACAGCCGATCATTCTCACATTTCCTAGTGATAATTAGAGAAGCCTATCTGTACTCACATGCCCAAGTGAGAGTGGTGTAAGCCATCTCTACTCAGATACCCAAGTGAAAGTGGTGGAAGCCCACCTGCACTCTCATTCCAAAGAGATAATGGTAGAAGCCGTGCTGTACTCATAACCCCAAGTGAGCATGATGGAAGCCCATCTGCACTCACATGCCTAAGCAAGAGTGGTGGACGCCCATCTGTATTCCGATGTCCGATCAGTAGTGGAAAACACCCATATGTACTCACATGCCCAAATGAGAGTAGTGGAAGCCAATCTGTGCTTGCATTCCCAAGTGAGAATGGTGGACACTCATCTGTAATCACATGCCTAAGCGGGAATAGTGGGAGCCCATCTGTTCTCACATTCCCTAGCGGTGGCTGTAGAAGCCCATCTGTACACACATGCCCAAGCAAGAGTGGTGGAAACCCATCTGTAGTCACATGCTCAAGTGAGAGTGGTAGAAGCCTGTGTCAATTCACATGCCCAAGTAATACTGATAAAAGCATATCTGTAATGACATGCACAAGTCAGAATGGTGGAAGCCCATTTGTACTCACATGCATGAGCGAGAATGGTGGATGGCTAACGGTAATCGCATGTGCAAATGAGAGTGGTGGAAGCCCATCTGTATTCCCATTCAGAAGCAATAGTGGTAAACACACATCTGTGATCACATTCCTAAGTGTGAGTGGTAAAAGCTCAACTGCACTCACATGCTCAAGTGAGAGTGGTGGCAGCCCATCTTTTCTCACGTTTTCTAGTGATAGTGATAGAAGCCTATCTGTACTCACATGCCTAAGCAAGAGTGGTGGAAACCCATCTGTAGTCACATGCTCAAGTGAGAGTGGTAGAAGCCCATCTGTACCGACTTAAACAAGTGAGCGTGGTGGAAGCCCATCTCTACTAACATGCTCAAGTGAGCGTGGTGGAAGCCCATCTCTACTAACATGCTCAAGTGAGAGTGGTGGAAGCCCATCTGTGCTCGAATGCCCCAGTAAAAGTGGTGGAATCCTATCTGTACTCACATCCCAGGCGAAAATGGTAAAAGCAGCTCTATACTCACAGTCCCAAGTGAGAGTGGTGAATTCCATTCGCACTCACATGTAGGCAAGAGTGGTGGAATCCCATTTGTTCTCACATTGTGTAGCAATAGTGGTAAAAGCACATATGTACTCACATGCTCAAGTGAGAGTGGTGGAAGCCCATCTGTATTCACATGTGTAATAATAGTGGTAAAAACACATCGGCAGTGCCACCCCAAGTGAGAATGATGGAAGCCCATCTGTACGGAAATGTTCAAGTGAGAGTGGTGTAAGACATCTGCACTCACATGCCCAAGTGAAAGAGGTGGAAGCCCACCTGCACTCTCATTCCAAAGCGATAATGGTAGAAGCCCTGCTGTACTGACAACCTCAAGTCAGAGGGGTGGAAGCCCATCTGCACTGACATGCCTAAGCAAGAGTGGTGGAAGCCCATCTGTAGTCACATGCTCACGTGAGTGTGATGCAATGCCATCCATACTCACCTGCCCAAATGAAAGTGGTGGAAACCCACCTACACTCAGATTCCAAAGTGATAATGGTAAAAGCCCCTTTTAACTCACAACCTCAAGTGAGAATGGTGGAAGTCCATTTGCACTCACATGTAGGCGAGAGTTGTGGAAGTCCATCGGTACTCACATGCCCAAGTGAGTGTGGTGGATGCCCATATGTACTCACATGCCTAAGTGAAAGTATTGGACACCCTTCTGTACTTTAATTCCTAAGCGAGAGTGGTGGAATCCCACCTAAAGTCTCATGCCCAACCAACAGTGGTGAAATCCTATATGTACTGATATGCCCAAGTGAGAGTGGAGGAAGCTTACCTGTTCTCACATTCTTTAGCGAGAGAGGTGGATGCACATCTGTACTCACATGATCAAGTGAGAGTGGTGGAAGCCCAACTGTATTCACATGCCCAAGCAATAATGAAAAAAGCCCATCTGTACTCACATGCTCAAGTGAGAGTGGTGGAAGGACATGCTCATGTGAAATTGGTGGAAACCCATTTGTACTCGTTTGCCCAAGTTGAAAGACCAAAGAAATATCGAGGCTTAGTACCACCAAAGATGAAATAAGCCAGTCACGAGGTCAGAGGTACATGTACAATTTTAATAGGCAGATAGTTATCTGGCTCGCAGCGCCTCGCAGTGTGCCATCAGACACTGTGATGGGGGAGAGTGCTGGACATTACAAAGTCATGGGTTTATATACACTTGGCCACAATCCCGGTTACATCATCCAGCCCATCTTCAAGTTAAAAATTCACCAAGGTTCATACCCAGTTAACATTGCTAATACAGAATCAATGTTTTCCTCAAACATTAGACATGTTTTTCTGCACTCATAGCACAATGGTAACATTTGTTTTCAAGCTTAAAATAAGTCTAGTTTCAAGGAAGAATTACCAAGATTTCTGCAAAGGTACACAGTTTCTGCTATTCACCATTCTGTTCACTGTTTGCACAAGGATGATGCTATTGGTACAGACAACATCTAAATTACTGTTCAGTTCAACTCTAGTTTAGCTCCAAGGTTTCTTAGTTCAGGATAAACAATCCACTCTCAGCAGCCAAAACAAGTTTATCTGCGTTGACACAGTGCAAAGTTCATTTTTCCCTGCTGCAGTTGAAAACACAAAGTTTAACATGTGGCAAAAATAGGAGTTAAACAAAATGGCGGATGATCCTAAAATGGCGGCAAAGTCAGTTTTTATTCAGGTTCATTCGGATACGGTTTTCAGTGCAATGCGAATGTGCTTATGCCAATGTTTGTTATCAAACTGTGTTATGCGAAATATGGTTTTATAAACCATCCTTTTGGCCTAAACCAAGCGCATGCCTCAAACATTTGTACTATTCAAAGACCACCTATCATCATCAGAGCAACCTGAATCACTGTTTACGAAGACATTAATCGCCATTAACTCCTTGATGGTAATATCCTGCATTACTAAGGCATTAGTAGCTTTTTCAGGAACATGCATCTTAGGTCCTAGTGTACCTATTGCCTGTGCACAACTCCCTCCTATCATATAACAAATGACAGGCAGACATTGTATGCAACAACAGCAGAACAGAAACATGCCAAGGTTTACCATTAAGACTGCAAAGATGTTTCAACCCCAGGGTAGCAACAAGTCCCAAAACCATGTGCTACTATTCCAATTTCCCTCTGGGACATGTACTTCAGTACTTAAGACACTTAAATTCTGAATTGTCTTAAATATGGTGGGGGAGGAATCAGGTGCAAAAATGCAACATGCAGATCCCACCATTTTGCATACCCCACCACGCTCAGCTAGAATGAAGTCTAACACCATCCTATTTTGGAGAGCCACTAACCTAATTGCCTGCTGTTCTAAAGTCATGTTATACAAAATATCACTAGTCCTATTGAAGGTTTTCTCCAATACCCTTGCCAATCTCCCAATATCCTCAGAATTCATTATCTGTCCCCAGAATGGCACGAGGGATTTGGCAACATCACCCAAGACTTGTTAAAGAGTATCACCGTCCATATCCCACGTGGGACAAGTTTTAGAGATTTCAGCGGTGGTGGCAAAATATACTCCCAGTAACAATATACCTAAATAACAAGTACCTTCCCAGTCTCTCGGTTACCACGGATATGCTCCATTGCCGCAAACAAAGTAAACAGGATCTCCTACATACAAAGGTCTATCCTCACTGGTTGGAACTGCAATATTTGTACATCCCTCAAATGTACCCATTGGTTGATAACCTTCCCTTTGTATGCAGAATGGAACAGAGTTTGGACTATGATTGATGGTATAGGAAGGAGGCATAACATCCCTATTGCCTACGGGAGCCATCTTAAAGGAAATCAATGATTGAAAAGGTCTAGATAGTCTGTCAAAAGGCCTAATAGAAGCAACATTTAGCTTGCTCCAATTTGCAACCAGAGAACATCCTAAAGGTGTTAAGACTCGTTTCTCAAATTCATTAAGATTAGTCCCATCAAAATTCCCAGTTACACTATCATTCCAACGGCCAAACAATAATGCCCTGAGTGAGGCATAACAGGCAGTAGTTAAAGGAAGAGGATGTATATACCACCACATTCCCTTTTCCCCATGTTGCAGCAAATGTGAACAGATGCAGCGGTTAGTCTTATTTAGAATGGCATGGGTTGCATTCATAATTATCAAAAGAGTATTATTATGATAACCTTCACTATGTTGGAGGTCTTGAGGAGGAAGAGTGTGCAAATGTACGTAAGGCGGAGACACAGTGGAGATACTTGCAGTTGGTAACAAGACATCAAGCGGATGTGCATTTTCTAGATACCAAAACCCAATTGTCAATACAATTATACTAAATACTGCTATTGTAACCTGTAACCATTTGGTCTTCGGGGACCATGACCCTGGATGGGCAGATTCATCATCAAACAAGTGACCAGCATTCTTTTTTGTAATATTGGCCTGTAAAATAGGCATAGTTTCTCGGCGTCTGTTAAGAAGCCTCACTGTTAGGCTTTTTAAGTTCATCTGTGGGTGGCACCTGCCCACGTGGCCTATGTTGATTGAAGGTAACTTTGCCGGTCCCTGCCTCTAATTTGATGCAGCAGAGAAATGACGTGGGACTGGCTCAACAGTGGTTTCTTGTGGGGTTTCCTGTGGGCACAGCCTAGGCTGCACTTTCCTAACCTATTTACATTAACGTAAATGTCAACAACTCTAAATCTAACTCCGATTCCGTGGTCGCAGATCATACCTTGATACTCCAGGTACGTTGTGATCGGTAGACAAAATGTTTTCGTTTCCTGAAGACAATGAAGAAAAAGAAGCAGGATCAAGCAACAGTGAAGAAGAATTTCAGGAAGTAGCAACAATCTCCCCAGGCCCCACAGACTCAGGAAGGACTTTCGAAGAAGAAACAGCAGTCTCCCCAGGCCCCACAGGCTCAGGAAGAATTTCCGTGATGAGAGCAGGCTTGGTGTGAGCGTCAAGATCAGGCCATTTCAAATTACTATGTGCACACACTTTTGCTATTTTGTTCTTTAAGATTCCATTATGGCGTTCCACAAGGCCGGCACTCGGAGCGTGCCTTGCAGAATGGAACCATTTGTCGATCTGTAATCCCGCGCATACTTGCAGGATGACAGCAGCGATAAAATGTGGACCATTATCCGAACAAATGACTCTCGGCAAACCAAAACTAGGAATATATTCCTTCAGCTTGGTTTTCGCCGTTGACATTGTTGTAGCATCTTTTAAAGGAAAAGCCTCAACCCATTTACTAAAGGCACAGATGACAACTAAAACATATTTATATTTCTGACAATGCTCCATCTCAATAAAATCAAAATGTATAACCTCAAAAGGCATGGAGGGTGGACCAAAGCTACCCTTTTGTGTCGGGGTTCCTTTCCCAATATTATGCTGCAAGCATATCATGCAACTTCGGACAAATCGATCAGCAGTTTTCTGAATATTAATATTGTACCGGACAGGATCTAATAGTTTGCAAATCTTTTTGGAACATATGTGTGTTGGACCATGAGCCATTGTCACCATAGCAGTAACATAGGCATCGGGTAGCATATATCTTTGTTTTTCATTATCCACCCAACAACCCTCATCATCCAAACCGGCTGAACCCTCAGGGCACTGTTTAATTTCATCTGGAGTAGCGTCAGCCTGAATTTCTTTTATACAACCAATTCCTTCATCTACCATACAAATATCAGTCACCCCTTTTGTTGGATCTAACACGTCCATTTTTGAGTGTAAATCAGTGACAGTCTGTTTGGCTATTCTGTCAGCAAAAGCATTTCCTTTTCCTACGTCGTCCGTCACTTTCTGGTGAGCGGCACACTTCATTATTGCTAACTGTGTAGGAAGCGCAAGTGCTGAAAGTAACCCAATTATTAAGGTGCAATGCTGAATATTTGTTCCATGCGAGGTCAAGAAACCTCTCTCAGCCCATAGTCAACCAAAGTTGTGAACTACCCCGAAGGCATATTGGCTGTCTGGGTATATATTCACAATAAGCCCTTCTGAAAGTTCACAAGCTCTGGTTAATGCAATAATCTCTGCGGCCTGCACATAATTATGCAAATTAGTTTGGTTTCCACAATAGTGCTAAATGTGATGATTGCGTTAACAGCAGTGGATGTACCATCCGGGAGTTTAAAGCAGGAGCCATCGCAAAACAGCTCCCCTTGTGGATTCTTTAAGGGTGTATCACTTAAATTGATTGTGCCCTTAGTTTCTTGTTCTGTAATATAGAGGCAATCATGTGACATCTTGTCACTACAGTCTGTTTCCTGCCGAAGAGGAAATAGTTCAGCCGGATTTAATGAGCAACATCTCTTAATTTGGATATGCGGAGCAAATAGAATCAGCTCGTACCTTGTTAGCTGAGCCGATGTGAGATGTTGCATCTGCGTTCTGTTTAATAGAACGTCTATGCACTGGGGTACCATCACGGTTAAAGAATGACCTAAAACCATACCCTCACTTTGTTTTACGGAGGCAGCAGCAGCAGCTACAGCTCTCAAACATCGCTGCAAAGCGCATGCAACAGGGTCTAAAGTGGAGGAAAAATAACCACATAGTCTATTTTTGCCCCCATGTTTCTGTGTTGAAACAGCCAAAGCACATCCTTCACATTCATGCACATATAATACAAAGATATTTTTGTAGTTTGGTGTGCCCAAAACTGGTGCTGAACACAATGCAGCCTTGAGCAAATCAAAAGCATTCTGGCAATCCATGTTCCACGGTAAAGGCAAAGAAATGCCCTTCTTTGTCAGTGCCAACGTAGGTTTTTTCATTAATGAAAACTTCGGGATCCACTGTCTACAGTATGAAGCCATGCCTATTAAAGCTATGACCTCTTTCTTTATTTTTGGGACAGGCATACTAGAGATGCTTTGTATCCATTCAGGTGTCAGTCTTCTTCCCTCCTTCGACAGGAGATGACAATATTGAAACTTCTTCAATGAAGCCTTATGCCCATGTTCCGCTAAATGAATAAGCAGCAACACAGTGCCCTGCTTGCAAGCAACTTCAGAATCAGCAGCTAAATGTAAATCATCGACATATTGAAACAACGTACAAGTAGAAGGTAACTCAAGTGTATCAAGCTGTTCTTTCAAGGCTCTACTATAAATGCTTGGACTCTCAGTGTACCCTTGTGGCACACGAGTTAATGTAAACGAGCGTCCCCCTAGGGTGAACACAAACAAATATCTACTTTCAACATGCACAGAAATACTGAAAAAAAAACTTTTTTCAAATCCACAACATTAAAATGTGTAGATGAGGCTGGAATCATTGTCAATATTGTAGTAATATCAGGTACAATCGGAAACTGTGGAGCAACAACCTTATTAACCACTTAACTGCCATGGGTTTTCCCCGCCAGTGCAAAAGTCTTTTTTGCTGATTTTGGTATATCACCATAAAATGCCTTCTAAAATGCTCTCTTTCATTAACCCCTTGAGTGCCAAGGACGAGGTATATCATCCTTGGCTACATGGAGGTAATCCCAAAGACGAGATACCTAGTCCTTGGCATTTACGGGGTTAATGGTTTGTAAATCAATAATGAACCGAAAAGGAATCACATTATCCCCTTTCTTATAAACTGGTAGGATCAGACTATTACACATGGTCTCCGCAATTTCCTCAATCACACCTATGTGTACAAAATCAGAAATAATACTCTTCAAAGCCTGCTCACCTTCAACCGAAATCTTATATTGCGGAATATGCGGCAATTTAACTCCCGGTTTCAACATAATTTTAAGTGGTTCAATTTGTAAAATGCCAACATCATTATCATTAACTGCCCACAAACACGTTGGAACCTTATCCAATTCAGTCGGTAAAGGCTGAGACAAAAATTGTGGAACGGAAGTTTGTTGAGGTGAAATCATTAAGTACACTCCATCCGGAGAACAGTAAATCACAGCATTCAATTTCTATAGTAAATTCAATCCCAACAATTTTCGCCACAATTTGTCTTCAGAAGTAATGGACATGAATCAGTAAATGGTCCTAGTGAAATCGATACCGGCTGAGAGACCGGACTAACCACTGGTGTACCAGAGAACCCTACAGAAATGTTGTTCTGCCCTGACAGTGGAATATCTGGAACCCGTGAGTGTTCAGAAGAACACTTCTGTGCTCCTGTATCTATCAAGAATAGATGCTCCCTATTCCCCACCTTAATTTCAACGTAGGGCCCTTTCTGATCGATGGGAATAAGTACTGGTTCAAACTCTGCTTTGGGCTGTCCTAACGGAACAGTATATCGTCAAATGCAAGATCCTCAGAAACATAGACAGTCGACGGATTATCAACATTTTTCCGACTATTAACACTTTGTTGCTGAATATGTTGTGAAGGTGTCTGTTGATTCTACGAGGACCCCCTATCATAGGGCGGCCTCTGGATCGTCTACCCATGGTACCACATATGCTATTCAATCTCTGCTGAAGGATTAGGCATTGTGCTCGCCAGTGGCATTCCTGTCTACAATATGCACACTGGTTCATGTGTACAGGACCCTTTTGCGCATTGCCCTGTGGTGTAAATTGGCCTCTAAACTGTGTATTCCCACCTCTGGCTCCTCTAGGTATCTGCTGTAATAATACTCTAGTTATCAAGTGCCCCTTCTTCGTTTCTGCCTTCTCCTTCTCTGTATTGACTCTATTTTGATAGTACTGAACCATATGTAATACTTCGGATTGTGATTTTGCTTGCCACAAGCTTTCAGAAGTCATAATCTGTAATTGGATTTCAGGCAACAATCCGCGCACAAACTTGTCTACAAACAGCCTTTTTCCTGACTCTGTACTCAAATCTTGACCACTAAAATCTGAAAATACTTGCTCAAACCTGAGCTTTCAATTTAGTCACTATTCTGTCTGGCAACATCACTATCACTTGTGGTGGTTTTTCACCAGCATTCCTTTCCCCATCTATTCACGCTAAATTATCCCATGTATCACCCATCCCTGCCTGATCATCTACAGTTCTAATCTGCTTCCATAAATCAGTAGGAAGGATCACAGGAAACAACAAATCCATGTCACCAGTGTAAAAACGGACGAATGCAAGACAGATTCAATTTGTTTATAAAAATCCTTTTGGATTCTTCCTAATATCTGCAATTGTTTGTCCAATGGTATTCACTTCCTGTCTAGAAAATGTGACATGAACAAACTGTGAGACTTAATGTGCTTCAATATTAGTGGCAGGCGTTCCTGCTGCGGCATCAACTGGAATTTCTACTTTCGGAACAATTGTCCGGGGGACCTCCCTCATCGGCAATTGTAAAGTATGCAAATCTGAACGCTTATTACGCAACAAAGCTAAGACAAGTAACAAAGTAGTTAAAGCAGTATCGGGCGAAAATGCTCTCTTATAAATGACAATGGCCCTCATTACGACCCTGGCGGAAAGCGACTGACCGGAGCGCCACAGCGTAAATAGCGTTTCCGCCATTGCACGAAGGAGCAAAGTGCGGCCCATTCCGACCCATCGGGCACGAGCACCACGCCACGGCGGAAGTGCAAAGTACGCGATGGCGGAAATGACCCCAAAACGGCCCACACCGCCGCCGTACGGCGCCCTAGGTGCAATACCGCCACCCCTCTTAGCGGTCACCGCAGTGTGCGCCTACCGGAAAGTACGGTGACCGGAAATATACGGAAACGGAAGTTAAAACATGGGCCCGGAACGGGAAACATCCCGGCGTACACCTATAAAAACACTAAAACCACACAACCACTAAAATCACTACCCTGAAACACACCCCAACCCGTCAACCACCCTAGCGAAACCAAGACAAATGGGAAAAGTAGCGAAGAAAGCGTGCGACCGCAAGCGGCAGGTCCACTTCTCCCGTGAGGAACTCACCGTGCTAACAGAGACCCTCCAGGAGAATGCTGCCGTCGTCTTCTGCACGCAAATGACCAGGACGGCACTTGCAAACAAGAAGGCCATATGGGCTCTGGTGGCACAGCGGGTAAGTGCGGTGGGGACCGCACCCCGCACCCCACAGCAATGCCGCAAGCGATGGGACGACCTGCGGATACGCGTCCGCAGCATACTCTCTGCCAACCGCAACATTGCCACAGCCACCGGGGGAGGTCCTGAATCACCCATCAAGTTGACCCCCTGGGAAGAAATCTGTGCCTCCACCATCGGAATGGAGAGCATAGAGGGAGTCGGAGGGATGGAGAAAGGAGTGCAGACATCCGAAGATTCAGGTAGGTGGGCCAGATAAAACAATGCCAAATCCACACAGTCCATCCATGTGAAGTACCATGCGTCCACATAGTGCAACAGAAACACATGTCCAGGAGAACGTCCACACACATCGGCCTGATAGCGCACGTTAAAACCCACAATAAATACATAAATAATTAAAAACCCCTAATACACGCACTACACGTGCAGCAGGCACACCCTAACTGCAGGCTGCCAAACAACTGCACCCTCACTCCACACACAAATCAAAGCACCTCCAAGGCCCCGACCCAAATCACCCTCAGGTACCACCCCAAAGCATGTGATACAATGCCATTCCAATTCCCACAGACCCATCAATAACCCTCGCCCTCCTTTACTCCACCACAGGGTCCGATCCAAACGACGAGCTACAGGACACCCCTACCAGCACACCTGCAAAGAGGGCCAAGACCAACGGCCAGAGACCCTCCACCTCAGCTGCACGCATCAAGACACGGCAGCAGCACAAATCAGGTGGCAGCACAGAGGAGGGAACATCAACAGGCACCCCAGCAGCCAGCATGCCCACAACACCACCACCACAGGTCCCCCCAATGGATGCCACAGAAGGCACTGCCTCTGGTGGCAGCAGCACCATAGGTGACACCCCATTGATGGCAGCATGCTCGGACACAGAAAACGGGGATGCCGAAGTCAAATCCATCCATGACCTGTCCCAATCCCCCTGTCTGTCCCCTCCCGTACAACATGAGGATACCACGCAGGGGCACCCACAAGACGACGACTGGCCATCCCCCACAAGCCCTGTGGCAAGGCAACATGAGGACAACAGCCCCTCTGTGACACCCCCGCAAATGGCCATGGCCCAGCAGAGGCAACAGTCCCTCGACCAGTTGATCGAACAACAGCAGCAACTGGCCACACTCCTCAAGGACCATGCCGATGAATGTGGGGGCACTAAGGCAGACATAGAAACATCAACTGAGACACTCAGGGCAGAAATGGAGAGAGGTACAGAGACGCTAAGGGCACAAATTGAGAGAAGCACCGAGAGCCTGAGGGGGGAACTGCATGCGACGTCCAAAGACGTATGTGCCGAACTTGCCGCAGTGCGCCGTGTGCTCACTGAGCTCTCGCAAACCCTTAGGGACATGCATGGACGTGAGCAGGCAGACACATCATCCGTTGCAAGTTCCGTCCAGGGCAGCCCCCAACGTAGATCTGGAAGGAACCTGCGCTCCACAGGCAGGGGTGCCCCTGATACCCGCAGAGGGGGCATGCAATAGCGACAGCCCACTGACAATGAGCATCTTTGGACACTGGTGTTCGGGGGGGATGTAGGAGGGTGGAGGGGGTGTGTTGGGCTCACTTGGGTGGCGGGTCGATAGGGTGTTCAACATGATATCACATATGCCATAAAAAGTGCACGATCAACCAATGAGAAGTGTGGACATTGATCTTTGTGTACTAGGCCATCATAGGCGTACAGTCCATATTGTGCATGTCCCAGACACACGCAGTGCCACGAGTCCCGTGTCCATGTATCAGCCATCAGGCGTGAGTGCTAGAAGCATACATCAATGAGATGCTGACGAATGTCACGGGCCTCCGGTGCCTCGCAGACTCCATGAGGTGCTGCCACATCCCCACCCGCATCATGACCATCATCAGGTGCTTGCAGTTCTGCGTCAGGGGGCATGGGCACATTTCTACGTACGCACATGTTGTGGAGCATGACACATGCCATCACCATCTTTGCAACCTTCTCATGGCGGTACAGGAGTGCCCCGCCAGACCTGCTGAGGCAGCGGAAACGAGTCTTCAGTAGGCCGAATGCCTGTTCAATGACTACACGGGTACGTGAGTGGGCATGGTTGTAGTCCTCCTCATGCTGGTCCCGTGGGTTCCGGACTGGTGTGAGGAGCCATCTCTTCAGTGGATATCCAGCATCACCTGTATGTGGACGAGAAACGTATGATGTGGAATGCCATTGATACGTACGCACACCCCCCCCCCCTTCCTGGCAGGTCATTGCCAATTCACATACCCCACATCATCATGCATGTAATGAGACTCACCGAGTAGCCAGGATCTGTTCCCTGCGTGTCGCTCCATGTAGCGTGGTATTGTAGAGTTCCTCAAGACCATAGAATCATGGGTTGATCCAGGGAATCGGGCACAACAATGTGTAATGATCCTGTTGGAGTCACACACCATCTGTACATTCAGGGAATGAAATTGTTTTCGGTTGCGGTACTGGGCCTCCATGGCATGTGGGACGACCAATTCAACATGGGTGCAGTCGATGGCACCAATGCAACCCGGTATGCCGGCAAGTGCATGGAATCCCACTTTTGTGTTGGTTATTTCCTGCTCCGAGCGTGGTAGAGAGATGTAGTCGTCTGCGTGCTGCAGGAGGGCATCGAGCACTTGCAATAGTGTCCGTGAGAACAGTGGCTGAGAAATGCCATGCAACTGTCCGACTGTGTGCTGGTAGGTGCCTGTGGCCAGGAAGTGTAGTACAGACACCACCTTCAGTAGGGGTGGGATGGCGGTTGGGCTATCTATCATGCTGACAAGGTCAGCCTGTGTCATGTCCACAATGGCGGCTATGGTGTCCCGGTCCAGACGGTAGAGGGTGTGGATCTGCTCATCAGTGAGGTTGAACGGATGTGCTCGGAGGCGTGGTATTGCGGGCTGCCTGCGTGGTGGTAGTGGCTGTGCTGGTGGGCCTTGCTGGCCCTGCCTTGGCCTCCTCCTCCTCCTGCGTCTCCTCCGTGCGGCTGGTTGTAGTTGGTGTTCGTCTTCTTCTTGGAGTCGGAGCACTTGCAGTGCTATCAGGTCCCCCAGGGCCAACATCGCGAGTCCTGCCGGTAGCATTTCGGTGTGGTTGTGGGAGGAGACTGGCTGTGCAATTTATGTGTTTTCAGGCTGTATGGCCTCCACCTGTGGTGATTGATTCCACCTGTGCAAACTGCTCTCCCCTTTGGCCGAGCACGTCCCGCGCACAACGCTGCAATTCGGGGAATTGTATCTTGCTATTGCAATCATGTATTTGTACCCGATGGCCGTGTAAGATTGGTTGATATGTTCATTCTGCTGTGGTCCCATTGTTTCACATACTATCTGTGCAGTCGCGAACAGACTTGTGAGAGGTCAGTGGAACGTAGTACTCGAGTAACGGTGGGCCCTCATGCATCACTGTACCGAGTTGCAACGACGGGCGGGGCGTCCCATTCGTGGGTGAAGGCAGTTGCCATTTTCACACACAGCCGCACTCGATGGAATAATTAGTGATTTCAAACGGCCACAGATGCCTTTTCGACGTGATGTTGCAAATGAGGAATTCGAAGGGCGGCGCTTTCGGTTTCCAGCTAGCGGCGAGGAGATGCCCACAGGTCTGACTGCAAATATAACGTTCTATTGTTCTATGTCCTTGAGACAGGGCCCATGGCGAGGGAGCAATGATTGATATGAATAGTTTGGGATGCGCAATAGCTACGTGGGCGATGAGGCCGTCCGTTCCCAAATACATGTTACTTCACAACACTGGAATTACGGGCTGGGGCACTGTGGATTTAGCAGGCTGCATAACGCACAGACTCAATGGATGTTTCTAATGTTATGTGAGTAATTATTCAGGCATTTTGGTCCCGGGATGAGGGAATGATGGATGGATGCATGGGCAGGTGATTTGATACAGAGTTTGCCATGTACAGGGCTTCTTGGGATCTATCCGCCTCCCCTACGCTATGTGATGCAGGGCTGCCATAGTGGGACCATCGTCCATCTGGCCTTGTTGAGCCCTCCCTGTCTCGAGGCGCCCTCAGACACTTGTGTCCATGCACGTTAACATTCCCATCTGATGGAATCTGTTTTGACAGACGCATGCACAAGTACACTCGTTTGTGATGGTGTTTGCACCTCGATATAGATGGTTATGAGTCGCAAGTGGTTTTGGGGTGGTGATGATCCTTTTGAGTGGGCTAGCATGCATATGGCTGTGGATTTCGTGTGATCATTGAAGTGAGTTGTTGGAATGTAGTTCTGATGGCCATTCTGTTCTTTTTCTTTTCTTTTGGTTGACAGGTATCTCCTCCCCTTTTGCCACTGCCATCTGTATGCCACTCCTGCAGATGGATTTTACTCCCGAAACCTGCTGCTTCGTGTTAATCAGTGGAGCAGCATTACGATCTTATGGGACGATCGCCAATGGCCCACATGCCCTTACGCAGTACTGGTGGCTCGGAGCAACATTTCGGCCTTTCAGCTGGACTAGTGCCTCCCCATTGGGACGGCCCTGCGGTTCTGTGCGCTTCCATGTTGCCTTTTCGTACGTGAATGTGGCTCTGTGTACCATGGGGGAACAGGGCGACACACAGGTAGTGGCTGGTCATTTCTTGCGGAAGCAGCCCACAATGGTGATTAGTGTTTTGGAGTTCATGGCCTGATGGCTGTATGGGCTTGGTGATTTTGATGTGCATTAAATTTCTATTCTGATTTGGCCCGTGTAGCGTTTTTCTTTGCAAGTGATGTGGCATATGCCTATTTGGGGGGCGATGTATTGTGAGGAGATCTGCATTGGGTTCCAGCTTCGGGGTTTAGTTGCGTGGTACTGTGCTGGGCGCGTTTGCCTACGAAGCCCAGTGAGGTCAGGGATGGGGGCTGCCAATATGACAGTTTGAATGTTGTCATGCTCAGGGGCGGGGGATTGGGTTTTGTGTAACAGATGCCGGTCAGCCAGGTGGACTGGTGGAATGATGTGATTTTCGGAATATTGCTGGTCACAGGTGCCTGTGTTTGCGTGCGTTTCTTGGTGGGGGACTGTGGTCATGTCCATTGGGATGGCTTCTGTATTCGTGCCATCTGTGCCCTGCAGCTCCCATTGGCCCCTCTTGTGTTTCTTTTGTTCGTTGCCATGCATGGGTGACTTGTACATTTCAATGGTTGCATTGTGGCTTCATTGCACCTACGGGGAGTTGTACTTTGTGGGCAGGGAGCGGTGTACAGGCACTCAGTGGGGCCGTTTATGGTTGATTCGCGATGCCGTACTTCTCGCCATGGCGGAATGGTACATTACGCCATGCCTGATGGCGTTAGGTACATGTCCGCTAGGGTCGGAATTGGCGTACCGTTGCGCCATGGTGGTGTTTGCGGTTTGGCATGGCGCGCGCGCGCGTGCTTGGTGCAGTTAGCGTTGGCGTTCACTACGGTGTCGCTAATGGCTTCGTACTTTGCGGTGACGGGTCATAGTCGCACCGAGCGCTATTCGATGGCGGTATTGCATTTCCGCCATCGTTTTTCGATTTCCGCCAGGGTCGTAATGAGGGCCAATGAAATCTGCGGGACAACAAACATTTCTCTTCATAAACTTATTTTGTAGATACTCTACCATCACCTGTAAAACTTTCCTTTGCATTACCGGAGCATATTGACTAAATGTGGCATGCACTTCAATGGAGGAAATTGAAACATCTGAAATCCATCTAAGAGCATCTCATGTGCAAATGAGCATTTCTTCACTCATTGGTTTCAATGGAGGAAGAAATCGCTTCTGCACTTATGAGGCTTCCTGTCCATTACCATCCATTTCATCTTTCTGTGACCGATCTATCTCCCTTTTAAACTCAAATACCTTCTCCAAATGCTCATGTACTTTCTCCGCAGTGTCCCTTGAGCGGGCAAGGACATGCAAATCCCTCAACCCCTGTGGGTCATTCATGTCTGTCAAATCACTTCATATATCAGCTAAATGTGTACCCATCCGTTCTATCAAAATAGTCTGTTCAGGAATATTTTCTTGGACAGAAATTGCAACTAAAACAGCCGATTCATTGCCCTCTTCTACTTACTTTTTAGCCCACGTATGAAATTCTCTTTTCCTAGCTTTAGATACTGTACCAAGAGTCAGTACTCTTGAATCTGCTCCTGCCCCTTCAACTACTACAGGTGGAACAGAACCACTTGGTAAGGAGTCAATAGGTAACAAAGGCAATAACGCTGGAGGTGCAGACAGAATTATGGGGACGGCAACTGTCGATAAGAGTGGAGGTGCAGGAGGAGGAACAACAACAGGAAGAGGAACAACAATAGGAAGAAGAGGAACTACAACGTGAGAAGGCACAACAACGGGAGGAGGCACATAAGGAGGTGCAATGGAAACATTTCTACATTAATTTAACAATTTATTAATCAACTCATCGGAGGTATGAAAATCCTGAGACGGATATATTTTTTGCACATCAAGTGAAAAAGCCCCATCCGTACTTCTAATAGATTTTGACTGTTTCTACTGATCATGCAATAGTGCTTTTTCAGCATTTGTCATGTATCTATGTGCATGTTTTTCTTTACTTTTAAGTTACTGCATAGCTTCCTTTCTCCAATTTTTAATTGCATCAAATGCTGCAGGCCTAATCTTTCTCTTCAACAATATAGATTCTAAATACTCCAGGCGGGCAATTTCGAAACTGCCATAGACTGGCCACTGAAGATCGGAAACATGTCTAGTCTCTCTTTGCCAAATTTCATTAAATACAATAACTCCTAGGCCGTACTTACAGTGCATTAAACAAGCCGGCGACCCAACGGGTGGCGCCAGTTGGCCTCGTCCCAAAGATTATCTATCTCTGTGGAATAATACCCTGAAACAGGATGACAATTTCCCAGGCATGTCAGATTACTGGTGTTACCTGGCGTCGTTTGTACTTGCAAGTGCAAAACTGCAGCCAATATCAGGAGTCTTAGGAATTGGGGCACAACTCACCTGATTTCAAAAGCAAAAGGGTCCGATCGGATTCCAAAGGATCGTCGTGGCTGGCGATTTCGGAGAAAAATGGCCTCAATATGAGTATCCTCGTCAAGATGTCTTCCTGAACCGCTTGCTCACCGTCCAGGGATTGGATCATGCAGTACTGCTGAGGAGTCAAGTCTTGCTTTGCAGCGGCCCCTTCACTCTCCGATCCCAGTCTGGTAGTCGCCTCTCCTGTTCAGTGATGTGACATCAATCTTGAGGGTCCCTATTCGGGTGCCACTGAAAGACCAAAGAAATATCGATGCTCAGTACCACCAAAGATTAAATACGCCAGTCACGAGTTCAAAGGTACATGTACATTTTTAATAGGCAGATAGCTATCTGGCTCTCAGTGCCTCCCAGTGTGTACCAGCAGACACCGTGAGGGGGGAGAGTGCTGAACATTATAAAGTCATGGGTTTATATACACTTGGCCACAATCCCGGTTACATCGTCCAGCCCATCTTCAAGTTAACAATTCACCAGGGTTCATACACAGTTCACATTGCTAATACAGAATCAATGTTTTCCTCAAACATTAGACATGTTTTTCTGCACACATAGCAAAATGGTAACATTTGTTTTCAAGCTTAAAATAAGTCCAGTTTCAAGGAAGAATCACAAAGATTTCTGCAAAGATACACAGTTTTAGCTAATCACAATTCTGTTTGCTGTTTGCACAAGAATGATGCTATTTGTACAGACAACATCTAAATTACTGTTCAGTTCAACTTTAGTTTAGCTCCAAGGTTTCTTAGTCCAGGATAAACAATCCACTCTCAGCAGCCACAACAAGTTTATCTGGGTTGACACAGTGTACAGTTCATTTTTCCCTGCTGCAGCTGAAAACACAAAGTTTAACATGAGGCAAAAACAGGAGTTAAACAATATGGCGGATGATCCTAAAATGGCGGCGTAGTCAGCTTTTATTCAGGTTCATTCAGATGCGGTTTTCAGTGAAATGTGAATGTGCTTAAGCCAATGTTGATTATCAAGCAGTGTTATGTGAAATATGGTTTTACAAAGTGAGATTGGTGGCAGCCTATCTGTTCTCACGTTTCCGAGTGATAGTGATAGAAGCCAATCTGTACTGACATGCCCAAGTGAGAGTGGTGTAAGCCATCTGTACTCACATGCCCAAGTGAAAGTGGTGGAAGCCCACCTGCACTTTCATTCCAAAGTGATAATGGTAGAAGCCCTGCTGTACTCATAATCCCAAGTGAGAGTGGTGGAACCCCATCTGCACTCACATGCCTAAGCAAGGGTGGTGGAAGCCCATCTGTATTCTCTTGCCGGATCAATAGTGGAAAACACTCATATGTACTCACATGCCCAAGTGAGAGTGGTGGAAGCCAATCTGTACTCGCAAGCCCAAGTGAGAATGGTGGACACTCATCTGTACTCACATGCTTAAGCGTGAATGGTGGGAGCCCATCTGTTCTCACATTCCCTACTGAAAGTTGTAGAAGCCCATCTGTACTCACATGCCCAAGTGAGAGTGGTGGACACCCATCTGTACACACATGCCTAAGCGAGAGTGGTGGAAGCCTCTGTCAATTCACATGCCCAAGTAATACTGATAGAAGCATATCTGTACTGACATGCCCAAGTGAGAATGATGGAAGCCCATGTGTACCACATGCATGAGCGAGAATGGTGGAAGGCTAACAGTAATCACATGCTCAAGTGAAAGTGGTGGAAGCCCATCTGTATTCCCATGCAGAAGCAATAGTGGTAAACACACACCTGTGCTCACATTCCTAAGTGTGAGTGGTAGAAACCCAACTGCACTCACATGTTCAAGTGAGAGTGGCGGCAGCCCATCTTTTCTCACGTTTCCTAGTGATGGTGATAGAAGCCTATCTGTACTCACATGCCTAAGCAAGAGTGGTAGAAGCCCATCTGTAGTCACATGCCTAAGCAAGAGTGGTGGAAGCCCATCTGTAGTCACATGCCTAAGCAAGAGTGGTGGAAGCCCATCTGTAGTCAAATGCTCAAGTGAGAGTGGTGGAAGCCCATCTGTACTGACATGACCAAGTGAGAGTGGTGGAATCCCATTTCTACTTGCATCCCAAGCGAAATAGGTAGAAGCAGCTCTATACTCACAACCACACGTGAGAGTGAAGTCCATTTGCACTCACATGAAGGCGAGAGTTGTGGAAGCGCATCTGTTCTCACATGCCCAAGTGAGAGTGGTGGATGCCCATCTGTACTCACATGCCTAAGTGAAAGTGGTGGACACCCATCTGTACTCTCATGCCTAAGCGAGTGTAGTGGAATCCCATCTAAAGTCACATGCTCAACCAACAGTGGTAAACGCCTATATGTACTGACATGCCCACCTGAGAGTGGTGGAAGCCCATCTGTACTCACATGCCTAAGAAAGAGTGGTGGAAGGACATGCTCATGTGAGAGTGGTGGAAACCCTTCGGTACTCATTTGCTCAAGTGATAGTGGTGGAAGCCAATCTGTACTTGTATGCCCAAGTGAGAATGGTGGACACTCATCTGTACTCACATGCCTAAGGGGGAATGGTGGGAGCCCATCTGTTCTCACATTCCCTAGTGATAGTTGTAGAAGCCCTTCTGTAATCACATGCCCAAGTGAGAGTGGTGGACACCCATCTGTACTCACATGCCCAAGCGGGAGTGGCACTAGGCCATCTGTACTCACATGGCTAAGTGAGACTGCTTGAATCCCTTGTCAATTCACATGCCCAAGTAATACTGATAAAAACCTATATGTACTGACATGTTCAAGTGAGAATGGTGGAAGTCCATGTGCACTCACATGCATCAGCGAGAATGGTGGAAGGCTAACGATAATGGCATACTCGAGTGAGAGTTGTGGAAGCCCATCTGTATTTCAATGCAGAAGCAATAGTGGTAAACACATATCTATGCTCACGTTCCTAAGTGAGAGTGGTAGAAGCCCAACTGCACTCTCATTCCGAAGCGATAATGTTAGAATTCCCTCTGTACTCAAAACCCCAAGTGAGATTGGTGAAAGTCCATTTGCACTCACAAGTAGGTGAGAAGCCCATCTGTAATCACATGACCAAGTTGGAGTGGTGGACACCCATCAGATCTCACATTCCCTAGCTATTGTGGAGGAAGCCCATCTGTACTTGCATGCCCAAGAGAGAGTGGTGGAAGCCCATCTGTTCTCGAATGCTGAAGAGGAAATGGTGGAAAGCCATCTATACTCACATCACCTAGAGAAAGTGGGGGAAGCCCACCTTTGCTCGTATGCCCAGGTGATAATGGAGGAACCCCATCTGTACTCACATCCTCAAGTGAGAGTGGTGGGAGCCTTCCTGCATTCACATGCCCAGTCAATAGTGTAAAAGCCCTTCTGTAGTCAAATGCCCAGGTGAGAGTTGTGGACACCGAGCTGTACTCACATGCCCAAGTGTGATTGGTGGACGCCCATAGGTACTCACATGCCTATGGGAAAGTGTTGGAATCCCATTTGTATTCAAATGCCAAAGAATCAGTGGTAAATGCCCATCTGTACTCACATGCCCAAGTGAGAGATGTGGACACTGATCTGTACTCACAGTCGTAAGCAAGAGTGGTAGAAGCCCATCTGTATTCATATGCCTAAGCAATAGTGATACAAGCCCATCTGTACTGGCATGCCCTAGTGAGAATGCGGAAATCCCATCTGTACTAACATGCCTAAGAGAGAGCGGTGAAAGGGCAACTGTACTCGCATGCTCATGTGATTTTGGAAGCCCATCTGATCTCACATTCCCTAGTGTTTTGGAAGCCCATCGGCATTCCTGCGCCAAAACAATAGTTGTAATAGCCCATCTGTACTCACATGCGTAAGTGAGAGTGGTAGAAGCCCATCTGTACTCACACGTCTGTGTGAGAGTAGTGGACGCCCATCTGTTCTCATTAAGCCTAGGCGAGAGTGGTGAAAGCCATCTGTAATGACATACCCAAGTGAGTATTGTGGAAGCCCATCTATACTCAAATGTTCAATTGAGAGTGGTGGAAGGCCATCTGTACTCACATTCCCCATTGATAATGGAGGAAACCCATCTGTACTCACATGCTCAAGTGAGAGTGGTGGAAGCCCTTCTGCATCCAGATGCCCAGTCAATAGTGTAAAATATCTTCGGTAGCCACATGCCCAAGTGAGAGTTGAGGACACCCAGCTGTACTCGCATGCCCAAGTGTTATTGGTGGACGCCCATAGGTACTCACATGCCTAAGGGAGAGTGTCGGAAGCCCATCTGTTCTCACAGTCCCTAACGAGAGTGGAGGAAGCCCATCTGTATTCACATTCCCAATAATAGTGGTAAAAGCCCATCTGTATTTACATACCCAAGTGAGTTTAGTGGAAACCCTTCTATACTCAAATGTTCAATTGAGAGTGGTGAAGCCATCTGTACGCATTCACATTCCCAAGCGATAATGGCAGAAGCCCCTCTGTACTCACATACTGAAACGAGAATGGCGGACACCCAGTGGTTCTCACATTCACTAGCAATAGTGGTAGATGGCATCTATACTCACATGCCTAAACGAAAGTGGTGGAAGCCTCTCTGTATTTACATACCCAAGCAACAGTGGAAAATGCCCATATGTACTGATATGCCCAAGTGAGAGTGGTGAGAGCCCATCTGTACTCCCATGCCTTAGCAACAGTGGTGGTAGCCCATCTGTACTCAAATGCTCAACTGAGAGTGGTGGATACCCACCTAAATTCACGTGCCCAATCAATACTGGTAAAAGCCCATATGTACTCAGATGCCCAAGTGAGATCTGTGAACACTCAGCTGAACTCACATGCCCACATTAGATTGGTGGATGCCCATCTGTTCGCGAGCTCCCTAGCAAAAGTGGTAGAAGACCACCTGTACTCACATGCCCAAGTGAGAGTGGAGAGTGCCCATCTGTGATAACATGCCTTAGTGAGAGTGTTAGAAGCACATCAGTATTCACATGCCAAGGCAATAGTGCTAAGTGCCCATCCATACTGACATGCCTAAGAGTGAGTGGTGGAAGCCCATCTGTACTAGCATGCCCAAGTGAGAGTGGAGAATGCCCATCTGTTCTCACATGCCCAAGTGACAGTAGTGGATGCCTATCTGTACTAGCATGCCCAAGTGACAGTAGTGGATGCCTATCTGTGCTCACATGCCTAAGCAAAAGTGGTGGAAGCCGATCTGTATTCACATGCTCAAGCAATAGTATTAAACGCCCATCTGTACTGATATGCCCAAGTGAGAATGGTGAAAGCCCATTTTTTTCTCACATCCCCTTGCTATAGTGATGGAAGCCCATATGTACGCACATGCCCAAGTGAGAGTGGTGGAATCCCATCTGTTCTCATAGTTCCTAGTTAGATTGGTGGAAGCTCATCTGTACTCACATGCTCAAGTGAAAATGGTAGGAGCCCATATGTAGTCACTTGCCTAAGTGAGAGAGGTTGAAGCCATCTGTATTCACATGCACTAGCAACAGTGATAAAGGCCCATGTGTACTGACATGCCCAATTGAGAATGATGCAAACCTACCTGTACTCAAATGTTCAAGTGAGATTGGTGGAAGCCCCGATGTACTCACATTCCCAAGCGATAATGGTAGAATCACCCTGTACTCACAAACCCAAGTGAGAGCGGTGGACGTCCATTTGCACTCACATGTAGGTGAGAGTGGTGGAAGTCCACCTGTACTCCCATGCCCAAGTGAGAGTGGCAGACGCCCATCTGTTCTCACATGCCCAGGTGAAAGGGGTGGAAGCCCCTCTATATTCACATACCCAAGCAATAGTGTAAATGCCCATCTGTACTGGCATTCCCAAGTGAGAGTGTTGGAAGCACATCTTTTCTCACGTTCCCTTGTGATATTGGTGGAAGCCCATCTCTACTCGCATGCCCAAGTGAGAATGGTGGAAGCCCATCTGATCTCAAATTTCCTGTTGACAGTGTTGGAAGCCCAACTGTACTCTTGTACTCAATTCAGAGTGGTGGAAGCCCATCTGTATTCCCATACCAAAGTAATAGCGGTGGACAACCATCGG
Source organism: Ambystoma mexicanum (assembly GCF_040938575.1). Lineage (NCBI taxonomy): Eukaryota > Metazoa > Chordata > Amphibia > Caudata > Ambystomatidae > Ambystoma > Ambystoma mexicanum. The sequence goes on from NC_090931.1 coordinate 214,019,548, forward strand.
TACTCACATGCCTAAGCGAGAGTGGTAAATGCCCATCTGGTCTCACATTCCCTTGCTATTGTGGTAGAATTCCATTTATACTTGGATGCCCAAGTGAGAGTGGTGGATGCCCATCTGTATTCACATGCCCAATAATAGTGGTAAAAGCCCATCTTTATTGACCTCCCTAAGCGAGAATAGTGGAAGCCTTCTGTACTCACATGTCCACGTAAGAGTGGTGGACTGCCATCTATACTCACATGTCCAAGTTAAAGTGCTGGACGCTCACCTGCACTCACATTTCCATGTGATAATGGTAGAAGTCCCTCTGTACTCTCAACCCCAAGTGAGTGTGATGAAAGTCAATTTGCACTCACATGTAGGCGAGAGTTGTGCAAGCCCATCTGTACTCACATGCCTAAATGAGAGTGGTGGACACCCATCTGTGCTCACATGCCTAATTGATAGTGGTGGATGCTCATTGGTTCTCACATTCCCTAGCAATAGTGATAGAAGCCCATCTGTACTCACATGCCTAAGAAGAGTGGTGGACACCCACCTGTTCTTACATTCCCTAGCAATAGTGATAGAAGCCCATTTATACTCGCATGCCCAAGTGATAGTGGTGGAAACCCATCTGTACTCACATGCCCAAGTGAGAGTGGTGGAAGCCCTTCTGTTCTAACATTCTCTAGCAATAGTGATAGAAGCCCGTTTATACTCACATGCCCAAGTGATAGTGGTGGAAACCTATCTGTACTCACATGCCCAACTGAGAGTGGTGCAAGCCCTTCTGTTTTCGCATTCCCTAATGCTAGTGGTAGAAGCCCATCTGTACTCATATGCCCACTTGAGAGATGTGGACACTCATCTGTACTCTTTCGTAAGCAAGAGTAGTAGAAGCCCGTTTGTACTCACATGCCTAAGCTGGATAGGTGGAAGGACGACTGTACTCACATGTTCAAGTGAGAGTGGTGGAAGCAAATCTATACTCAAATGTACAAGTGAGAGTGGTGGAAGCCCATCTATACGCACATGTTGAAGCACAAATGGTGGAAGTCTCCCTCTCTTGTAGTCTTTTCTTAAACACCTCATCTCAGCCTTTCATCCTTCTGAAATGATACATGAGTACCAACACAGATATTGTATGTATATATTTTCTATACAAATCTCTTAAGTGTAAGTGCTTTATAATAACACATCATTATCGTTTGGCCTTGGACGTCTACTTGCATTCAAAGTAATTTGGTAGTATGGGCCTATTCACCCTGATATTAACGGTACATATGGTGACCTATTATTGTATGAAATGTATATCACATTATCGTGATATCATAACAATATGTTTGATACTGTACTTGCTATGTGATGCCACTTCCTGTTTTATCAAGGGGTGAAAGGTCGCATTCCATCGCTTCCTGTCATGTCACTTCCCAGTGGGGGTCAAATGACATCACTTCCTGTTATGTCATCAGAGGTCAACTGTCGTGTGATGTCCCTTCTGCTGCCCCTGGCATTTTGGTGGAATGATGTCCCTAATGCACCCGTAGCCCTGCTGGTTTTGCCCTGGCCTGGTAGGCTGCACAAACTCCTATCCCCAGACTAGGAAGGGATTACTTGGTTGGCTACGAGGTGAGACAAATGCTCCCAAAGCTGCTCTATCTGGTCCTGGACCAGCCCACTCATGGTGTTCAGGCTGGGCAGCCCTGATTTCACCTGGGCTAACATCCCTATGTGACCCCGAACTTTGTTATCTTCCGGCCAGCCCTGATAGGCCCTTGAGCACGCCATGATGTACTGCAGGCTGCTTCGATGCTCCTGCACCACAACGCACACGTGTTACACGCGTCACACGCTAGGATCTTCTGGCCTCTCTTGCCTAGCCCTTGGGTGGACCATTATTGTCCCACACCCTCTGGGTGCGGGACTGCACCGGCCATGTAGGCCTGGTCTCATGGTTTAAGTTGTGTCACAACTTCTATATGCATTCAGCTATTAAAGTGCTGGAGTGGGCGCTTGAGGCAACTGCCCCAAGATAGCTTCTTCCTCTGGCTCTGGTTCTCTCTTGGTTGCCTCTTCCTCCTCTCCCCAGGCCTTTATTTGCAATGGTTACATTACTCCCAAATGTCTCCCCTTCCCAGTCCATTCCTTGGGCATTGAAATCCTGCCCCACTGTTCCTCTGCCCTACAATTCCATATGACCTCATAGGAGAGGCTTGATGGAGCAATGCACACCAGTCTATACACAAACACATTTACACGGACGCACTTTTTTTAAAGTATCTTTCTACACCATTGGCTCAGAGGGCCTGATCCATGGAATTGTTTGCACGGTTCAAAGTCATTTTTGCAGCACAAAATGAACTTTGCACTGTACAAATACACTTTGCACAGTTCCATGAATCAGGGTTTGTGTTGGCAGTGCAAAGTCAATTTGAACCGTGCAAAAAATTCCATGAATCGGGCCCAGTGTCTTTATTTTTCCCAGCATTCCCTCAGAGGATGATAAATGCAACCCAACTCGCCGGGCCCCCATTGGACCAGAGGCTACACACTCACGAGCATCACCGCAGATGCTGGCAGACACTTAGCTGATATGCAGTCTGCACTCTGGTCCCACATCACTGCCTTCTCTTTGGATGCAAACAGTGTGGCAGAGAGCGGTGCGCAGATGCAGAGAAACAATTCCGAAATTACCTCGTTGAGCTCCAACGTGCCAATTTCCGAAAATCTAAAGCCATTTCTCAGGATTACAGTCTGCGCCACGTAAAACCGAGTGAATGTTCTTCGGGGAGCGAAAATTGATTCCGAGGCTACCATTTAACCCACATTAGCACAGCGGGCCCCTCCATTACAGCGCTGTTCCCCTGGAAGCACGCGGCACTCCTGCTGCACAAAGGGTGGGGTAAGAGAGCATGGCGGGGTGTGAGCAGGCTCAGTGAAAAAGAGATGGTTCATTTTGGAGAAAAGCGGAAGCAAAGGTGGGCTGGCCAATCAGTATAGCAGAGAAGTCCTCCCACTCGGAGCAAGTAAATGACCCTACATTTCCACCCCGGTTGGTCATATAAAACTCTCACGCACATGATCGCTTCATAATGGCACACAGATCTTCAGTGACACCAGCCAAAATGGCGCTGAGTGTCTTATTTGATCATTGCATTTCTGCAGCGCCTGCTGCCATAGTTTGTGGCGTCTAAGTTCTTTTGCTTGTTAGAGAGGAAACGGAGGAAAATTAAAGAACATTCAGTAGTGGTTTGAAGGAGCAAAGTCGGGTAGATAGTTGGGATGGTGACGAGGGATGAGGGATATAGATAAAGTGCTAGGGAAAGCACGAGAAGGAAAAAGCGGCAGAGCTATGTGTACATCGTGGGACCCAAATGTATTCTATGGGGCGCGGCGCCAAAAGGATAGCAGGAGAAGAGGTGTTTGCTGCACCTGGGGATATGTCTGGAATGTTCTCACTGCATTGTGAGCTGGGGCATGTTGAAGCCACGCCCAAGAAAACACACGCATCAAAACCCTTCTACTTATTTCCCTAGGCACGCAACAACATTTGGCAGGGGTTGTATGACAGAAATCTGAATTTGTCCATTTTGTAACAGCTCCCTGTAAAGTGAGCAAACATGTCTCACTTTTTTGATTTCCTCACTCATTAATGTCATGGTTACCAAAAACCTAGGCACGTGCGCAAAGTGCTTAAGAACAGAAAGCCTGTAAGCATGTCCAAGAAAACAGTGTGCAAAGCCACTCTCTTCACTCCCCTGAGACATGAATGACCAGGTTCTATAGATGGGAAAGCTGGAAGGAAATATGGGCACATTTAACTGAAGGTGGGATTTTAACCACGGCTTCCTTGGAGCAGAAGCCCAAATTCGGCCTTCCTGAAGGTTCCTGAGTCCTGCTAGGGCCTTTAAGGTAATGGTTATATTGGTGTGTGAGGCAGGAATCCTCTTAGTCTGGGACTGGGTGCTTATGGGAGTTTATTTACATAATCCCACCTTTGACTAGCCTGCTTACCCTGCAGGTAGTGAGTGATGTTAATAGAGGCCATTTTATGAAAGGTAGGTCAAAACAGGGGTGTATGATCTCGTTAACAGATTAGATTTCCTAATCTACCCTTCTGGGTTTTTTTGTGTGTGCGTGTTTAGGAGTTTAGGGGGTTTCTACCTGCTTTATTCTTTATTGCAGCTTCAAAGGCGCTAGGAAATTAGACATATAAAGCAAAACATTATACTGAAACCTCAACATAATGTAACATGACATATCCAGCTAGTATAAACCAACAGGATATTCTCCTCCCCACCGAAGGAATGAATGAGTACAAACCAAACAGTAGGAGTCAGGTACATTCTAGTTAGCATGCATTTAACTTTGGGAACAGAACCCATCCCTCGATCCCAACAGAACAAGACAGCACACAACATGTTTCTAAGCTTAAAACATGACATGGCATAAAATAACCCAATGTATCATAGCAAATCTAACTCAGTATAGCACTTCACTTCAAATCTGAGTATGGCAAAGATAATTTAGCTCTGTTGCAGACATATAGCAAAATATGCCGCCCCCACCCCCGCCCAGCCACAATGTTTCTGCTGCTCTTGGGGATTAACTTGGAGGTTTAAGTATGTTAAATCCTAGTATGCTGGATATACTCATAAAAAAGTGAAATACTTCACCTCAAGCTAGGACTTCTATGATATGATGAGCACAGCCTCATGTACACTTACAGTGTCAGTGTGTACCAGGTTACTCCTCATAAGCCAATTATAGTTTTTCATAAGCATGCTACCTCCTTAAAAGCCCAAATCCTGTGATAACTGGCAAGTGCAGCTTCTATCATCGAAGTACTGTCATATTATGGCAGGTAAAGCATGCAAATGAATCACTTTTGGTGTTCTAATTTTTAAAAGTTAAGTGAGTCTTACAGGGACGTAGACCCTGTGAGGTAATGTGATTTCCCCAGGATAACACGTTTGTCAATTGGAGAAGCCAGGATTTGTTCATGTTTCACTGTCTCCAATTTACCCAGTAGACCACGTCTCCTACCATTCCATCTTTAACCTTATATCAACATACTAAGATGTCTGCATTGTCTTGTTTTTGCTGAGCTGGAGCAATTGTTTGCGCTTAATAAAGTGGATTGTTTAAAACCCAGATGACATTCTAACTCAATCTGAAAATATGAAAGTCTTTACTAATTGGATGAAACAATAATTATTTATTGTGATGGGATGAAGGAGGAATACAGCTATCTAGGAGTAAGCTGTTCAATCACTAAGCTATCCTCAGCCCTTTCATTACAATGCTCAAATAAATGTTATTCCATAAATGTACAAAAGTACAAAGGCATGTGTTTTGCACAAGCTACAAAGAAGTGTCACACGTACGAGATACGCAATCACACTTAATCAAACTGTGAACACAGAGATGCCACGCACACCCACAGAAAATGTATGCAGACAAATGCAGTTCCCTCAACAATACTTTCTTTTGAAGATGCCATTGCAAGTAATATTGCAGAAAATGTTTTGTTTCCTTAAGATGGAAAAAGTATACACTTCTTCAGGAATTAGCTGCTGTGGTGGCTCCCACTGTACCAGCAGTCATAGGAGCTCGTTTTCAATTAAGATGTAATGCGATTGGAAGGTTTTAAAGCCTTGATTAAGGATTTAGCACCTTCCATTCACGCCACAGCTCATTTTCAAGATTCTGTACGGCTGAGAGGATATGCAGAACACAATTTGCATTTCTGCCAACTTTTTCCTCTCCGTCATACAAATGCTCCAGCTCCTGCATTTGCACCGGCATTCATTTTCATTCTTGTGCAAATGCTGAAGATCCCTTTGGGGGCATCCTGCTTTATGCACCAGCATAAAACAGCCAGACCCCATAGGGATCCATTGTATAAGCAGGAGCATGTTAGGGAGGGTTTCATCGCAATTTTTAGTGTTGCTTGCCATGCAAGCTTGTCAAGCGGCACTCACAAATAAAAGTAAATGCTGCCTTGCATGCCTACAAATCCCTCTTTCTAGTACCAGCCCTTCCTCAAGAAGTGCCCTCCCTTCTCCAAACAGCTCCACCTATTTATTTTGAGCCCCACCCTTTCTTCCCCTGTATAAATGCAGGCATTTACCCAGAAACCTCTGCTGTGTTATTTTGTTCTCCGATCAGCGTTATCTTGAGATAACTGCTGGTCTTGTCCCCTTGCTGCCCAGGTCAAGGTGACCCCTCTACTGTGCTGTAAGGTTCAATATGTCCTGATCTCCCACTGCCCCTACAAAGCCCCTAAACACCTTATCAACACCGTCACAAAGAAATCCTCCACCAGATCCCTTAGATCTAGCAACCATTCACTCCTTGAAATCCCACAATACTAAAGAGAGAGAGCGGGGGGTGAGGGCGGGCAGCAGCTTCAAAGTCCAAGCCCCCAGACACTGAAATGGCCTCCCTAAAAACATTTAGAATGAAGAATCCTGTCAGCAATTCAAAAAATCACTGAAAACCTGGCTATTCAACCAATTCTAACAGAGCGTAAATTTCCAAACCCGGCTCAACCAGGTCTTGTCAGATGCCCTGCCTCTGGATATGTGTATACACAGTATGTATTGTGCTAATACCTTTCATTATAAATGTAAACATTATATTTACCCAATTGTCTGTAACTGCTCTGTGATACCTGGATGTCTGGTTGTTAAATAAATGTAATAAATAAATGAATGAATGAATGAATGAATGAATGAATGAATGAATGAATGAATGAATAAATAAATGCATTAATAAATAAAGAAGCATCAGTGGTGGTTAAGGTCGGTGGCAACTCTAGGTAATTTGGCCTCCTTGATGACTTGTGCTTGGCCAGAAGCCTTGGGAAAGTGGGTTGGATACTGGCTGCTGGGTATCTGTGTGCTTCATAAACCCTCATACTGGTGAACAACACTGTGGGTACTGCACTTTGAAGGCACGCCGCAGACCACAGCAGTAGATAAGTGAGCGAGCGCCTGTCACAGATGTGTTCGTTCAGCGTGTGCTCTGATGTGGGAACAGCGCACAGGATGGTGCTGTGGGTAGTGTGGCTCCACTAAGGGCATCCATTCTAAGATAGAGGTCTAAACCGGAAAAGGCCAGTCGTTCACAATATAAGGCGAATGCCAGCGGGGGAGCCTGGACTTCAAGGGTGTGCATAGGCAAACAAATCTTTCAAGAAAGCTGCCATGCTGGAGGAGATTCGGATCCTGCAGCTGAAGAGACCCGTTATGAGGTTACCTGAAGTTTTCATCCACCCACAACCATCAAAAGTCTACCCTACAGTCAACTATTAAGAGTTAAAAGAATTGTAAATTCTGATACAAATTGGAAATGTGAATCAGCAAATATGCTTAATAAGTTCAGATCAAGAGGACATAGAGAATCAGAATTACAAGAAGCAAAACAGAAAGTGGACCAAAAAGACAGAGTACAGTGGCTAACAACAAAAGCTCATGTCAGCAAAACTGACCCTCAACTTGTTTTTGTAAGCAAATACAGTATTCAATCTAACAGGATCAAAAAAACAATATTAAAGCATTGGCCAATACTTGAATGTGATACGAAATTACAAGGTAACTTCAGCAATCAACCAATTTTTTCATTCCAAAGGAGTCACAACTTAAAAGACCTTTTAGTTGACACCAATCCCAACCGAATTAAGAAGCAGTGCAGCAAACATCCAGGAACGTACCCATGCCTGTCTTGTAACAACTGCAACAATGTGACTAAAGGTAACATCATTACCCATTCAAGCACCGGAGAACATGTTTTCTTAAAAGACTATGCTACCTGTGAAACATCAAATGTGATATATGCAATCAAATGCCCATGTGATCTCAAATACGTTGGACAAACCAGCCGTAAAGTGCGTATACGCTGGAATGAACATAATTCCAACATAAGAACAAATAATCGTCACTCTCCTTTGGCAAGGCATTTCCAAGCGCATCAACATCAGCTAACACAGATGAGATTTCAAATTTTGGAGGTTATCAGGACGAAAGACCTCCGTATGAACATTAACAAGAGACTCGAACAACGGGAAGCATTTTGGATCGACAGGCCTGGGACTGTTGCTCCCACAGGTTTGAATGAAGAACTAGACTTATTCTGTTTTTTGTGATCTTGGTACAATTGTACATATGCCATATTAACAGGGAGGAACGCAAAGCATGTTATCTTTGGATAAAAGACTGGAAATGCTGACAAAAAGCTGTATGATTTTCTCTGCAAGTAGTTCCTAAGTTGTATGGGTAAAAAAAGTTTGAGCGATCATGTGATATAAGCTACAACAGATGCAATGAATAACCATACCGTGCCATAACATTTGCATGCTTAGAAATGTACAAAGTGAATTAAATGTATGATACACGGTAATATGAGCCAAACAGCAACTAAGTCAGGACGGTTTAACTATGCGTACAAGTCACAAGGAGTATTTGGGGTAGAAGCATAGGGACCGAGATGAGTCCTTTTAAATCACAACTACTGTTAATACATAATTATACCATTCTGCCGTTTTAGGCAAGTACAATACGTACAGAGGCAATCTGGCAAATTAGTGAATGAAATAGATAAGTAATGTTGATGCATCTCATTTTCGGAAATAAGCATTGAAGTAATCCAACCCTTTTATCTCCAACAATTATCAGTATTCAGGTAGAGAGTGCAAAATATGTATACATATATGTATGGGTCATGCTTAGACAGTCCAATAGACCATGCGATTTGAATTTACTCTCTTGCACTAAATATAATACGCTTTGACTTATCGCCACACTGTTAACAATTTTTTCAGTGTATTAGGTTATAGATTCCTGTATATACATTACATTACCACTATGAACCAAATGGCTTAATTTAGCCATCCGGACTGTGGACACGACTTCACGAGTCCACGAACACTGTTCAGAAAGAACGACATTTCCCAATGTCGTTTGAACCACAATTCAGCGTCATCACGTATCCTACGTGATGACGCAGTACTCTTAAACAAGCATTATGACGCGCAGCATTTTGTTGCCAGGGGAAACACCCGTTGCCCCAGACACCACAACGCTGCGCGCGACCGCGCAAAGAAGAAGAAACAGGTAAACTTGTGAATCATGCCCGTATAGACATACATGGTCTCAGTGGAAACAAACGCATTACTAACTAAATCGCGTGTCGTTCATCTAGATAGAACAAGTCGGATGGAATATACAGCCCTGAGACTTGTTCGAGGGATCAAATAAACGGTATACCTCACCGGCAGCCGGAGGAGGTAAGAACACTAGTGCATCCTCAGATCTTTTCACACATGTTAGTGTGTAAATGCATTTATGTTTTCATGCCAATAAGAGTAGTGTAAGGATATTTGGCGTGTTACAGCACAGAGTACAGCACTACTGCACAGGTAGCAAACAGCACAGAGTACAGCACTACTGCACAGGTAGCAATTTTTTTGAAGCACCACCACAAGGGTGCGGTGCATTGCTATATGTGTTACCAGATTAATAAGGAAAGACAGGCTATTCAGTCAAAAACGATTTTAACATATAAGATGCAAATCTATTTTTACAGTTAAAAGCACACGTGCACATTAAAAAATGCACACTATTTTTCACCTGAAATGCCTATGGTGCGAGAGACACATTTGAAAATAATAACTAACATTACTTATAACTAACCTGACTAATGAAACTGAGGTTAACATAATCCACTAATAAAAATGTGTCTCCACTGCAGAATTAGGCCTATTCTGAAAGTGAACTTTTAAACGCACATCCATTTTTTTTTCTTTTCTCTGCTGCCTGTCCACATAAATTCAGGAAGCAAAAGGGCTCCAAAGAACAGGAAATCAGTTGGTTACAAAGTATTACTATAAAAATGAGCCATTGTGTAGAGAAGGAGGAGATGGCATGATTGATTCTGATTGGAGCAGCGTCATAGCAAGTATCATGCTAGAGGGAGTGATCAGAGTTTTGCTGGGGGGAGTTTGAGGAGAGAGAAAGTCAGTCAAGATTTGGCAGAGCTGGGAGAAGGACCTTTTTCCTGGTTGGAGCATTCCTATCTGCAAAAGCTGAGAATTCCAGGCAATGACCCCGGTTTGAGAAGGAAAGGCGCTCCTTTTCACTGGGGTTAATCTTCAAGGGAGCCACATTCAGAAAGAGAACAGCTAAAGAAAACTTGACTGAACAGATAAGGTAATTACATAAGTGTGCGAGCTGAGTGTGTACGAGAATGTTCAGTCAGAGTAGGAAAGGAGATTCCGGTGCCTTAATCACACGTTAATGTTGCAAATTGTGTTCTGTTCTCCGCCATTTTTTTTCAGTGTATCACAGACAATGCTGTTACTGTGCTATTTTATTTATTTCTGTAAAGAGTGAGATCGTGTTTAAATGCAACTTTTATAATACAGAAAAATATTTGAAAGCAGACGGGTGGTGTATTTTATATTTACCAATACAGTGCTGAGGATGAGGGGAGATTTTTAAACAATGCAATTGTCATTTTAAGACAGATGTGTGCATGATCATATTCAGTATGGACAGTTGAGAGTGATTGTTTGTAGCATAGCTCGTTGGAGGTACATGAGCCAACGGGAAGAGGGACTCTCTGAACATAGTTCCCTACCGTATATAAGGTAGTGGAAATTACCACAAAATTACCACATATAGCTCTCTGTCGTAAATAAGTCAGTGAGATCGCCCATGGTGGCACACTAACACTAACACTGAAAATGTGGTATTCCTAAAATGTAGGTCTGAGGTCTCTCTAGTGATTACATGAAAAATCTAAGCAAAGATAAGGGATTCTGGACATTGGGGCCACAAATAAAACAAGGGAATTATGCTCACCAAAATACCACCAACCACGCATACCAACCACGCATACCAAATATGCATGTCTGGGTGCTGAAATAATGCATGTCCACTGTATTATTGTTGCACATGGCCAAATCTGAATACAAGGAGTGATTATTGCTAAGTTATTTTTCGGCGGTAATAAAATACTGTCAGGCCCCAAATCTCCACAAAATACCCTTCATATTTATGGTGCGTTGCAGGCCGGGAAAGTGATCATAGAGTACCTACTGGGCGTGGCAAGCGTGTCTCACACTGCCATTTGCACATTAAAGGGAACCCATTTTATAATAACAGTGTGCCACTAAAAACGAATTTCAGAATGTCACAAAGGGAAACCACATTCTCAGATCTAGTGCAATATTTAGAGGCAAAGTTGTTTGCACATGGGAATTGGTCGTCAAATAGCACGTTAGAATGGAGTAACCGCATTCAGGGTGAGGTGCAGAAAGAAAAACTAGACAATATTTTTGCAGAAGGCAGCATAATTCAGGTCTGCCTTACAAGATTATTGAATGCAGCCGATAAAAGTGCAGAGAAAGACTGTTTAATACGGCTATGCGGCAAAATATGGTTTATTTTAAACAAGTCCCTGCGAATGCAAGAGAATGATACTCAGCTTATTAACAGGTTAAAGACTGAATTAGATGGGGCAAGTAAAAATCAGGAAATGTTAAGAGCAGAATTGGATGTATGCCAAAAAGACATGCAATTAAAATGCAGAGACTTTGATACTCAGTTATCCAAAAGCAAGAAACAATTTGAAGATAGTGAGCAAGAATTGGCACACTTAAAAGCCTTAGTGGATCACATTAGGCAGGATAAAGATGAGGTTGTTTCAGAAATGCAGATTTTACAAAAAGAACATTGTGAAAAAGAAGGAGATCTCCAGAGTGCAGAACAAGAAATGATTAAAATGATTCAAGAAAGAGACAAGAGAAATAAAGAGTTCAATGAATGCCAAATGCAAATGTGCGACATGCAGGAGGTGATTAATAAAATGAATGGTGAAAACAACTATTTGCAAGATGAAGCCAACAGACTCCTTAAAAAGTGTAAGGACTTAGAACAGCAAATGTGCAGTCCCAGGTCCCAGGAGAGGCGGCAGGGTACCACATTCAATGGAGTGGAGGTGAATTCTAGCTCTGCCCAAAGAGCTAGTGCTCCAGTGACTGGGCCGGTGACTGAACTTGGTTGCAGCGCCCTTGGGGGATTTGATACTCCCATTGGGGGCAGCCACCAATCTCATACACCTGAAAACAGGATTGAATCACAAAATAATGCAATTCCATGCATTGCAACAAGTAGCCCCATAAAAATAATGAAATCCATTAAAGCCCTGATCAAACCATTTAAAAAGGGAGGTGAATGCTGCATTGAGGATCACTTAGAAGCGGTGCATGACATTTTTAAAGCACTCCAGATACCTAAGGAACAGTACAGACAATATTTTCATTTAACTTTAGATGCCCCGACGGCCAGCATCATAAGGGGATTAAATGAACAGCAGAATATGACATGGCTGGAGTTTGAAAAAGAAATTAGGCGTCATTTTTCTCCTTTTCAGTCATTGCAGGAGGCAAAGAAAGTCACGTACACAATTACTGCTGGACCTAATATATCCCCTCGCCAATTTTTACAAGACTTAAAAAGAGCATTTTCTCGCTTTGATGTATCTTTTGACTCAAATTCCAATGAGTTTAAAACTGCATACTTCTATGGGCTACAGAAAGACATCATATCCCAATTGGTCCGTGAATTTGACCGTGACAAGTCCCTTGAATGGATTGTACATCAAAGCACAAAACTATATGAGGTACTCTATTGTCAGGGTAGAGAAAGTGATAAAATGAAAGATACTAGACCTAAATCTAAAGAACCCTCAGCCACAGTAATGGAAATCAGGTCAGCCAAAATGTCCCTTGAGTCTGCTCAAAGCCAAGGTAAAAATAATGTGACACCTGAACAAAGGGGTAATCAACAAAGATCGCCATTTCCTGTACCAATGTTCCAATCACATGATCCTAGTAATAGAGAGAGCTACATCAGCCCTAGGTATTTAGGGGACAGACCCCGGGTAGGATACCGGCCTGATATGGCAGGTATGAACAATAACCAGAGACAAAATCAAGATCAAAGAAATGATGGTCCCTACCAGTCATTGGGGACACAGAGCAGATTTGATCCCAGGACCATGATATATGGTAATCAGGATAGGCCCCGATATGTGGATCGATATACTGATAATGGAAATCAACATAGGGGCCAGTACCCACAATCTGAGAGACAGGACATGAGGCAAAACGTGAACTACAGTCCACGCCAGTACAATGATTCCCCACCAGGGGATTATAATCAAAGGATGGGTGCAACCCGCTCCCCTCCACAAATGAATCAAGAGTTCATAAACCATCCCAACCGACATCAATCACCTGAGAGGTATCAGAATAGATCCAATCAGGGGGAAAACAACCAATATCGACCTAGGCCACAGAAAGAGGATCCTAGAGAGATGGAAAGGTTCCAGTGCCTTGAGGCCCAAGTGAAAATGTTAGCTGAGCAAATAGGAAAGCTCTATACAGCGCAAAAACAACCTTCCAAAGAGGGGGCTGATGGCCATAGCAATGACCGGGGGGCTTCCGAAAAGTGACTAAGTACTCATGATAACTGCAGTGCCAAAATGACAGATTGCTCTGATATAATTTTGCATAACGACTCTGAGATGCCTAATGGATTAAAAATGAAAGTACCAGTAAATGAAATTGTGACAGAAAGTGCAAATACTTCTAAAAAAGAGGTACGGTTTAACTTAGAGCTAAATAAAACAGTAAAGATTTGCACAAATGAAAAAGAAACATTAGGAATTCCAAAAGAACAAAGGAACAGATTTAAGAAAAATGACTCATGCATGGGGAATACCAGTGAACAGGGAGTAAGTGGGGATGCTATAGCTCCTTCCCTGGGCAAGCAAAACAATGACCAAACACAGACAGAAAAAGGAAATACTCACAAGGAGGGTACAAGTCAATCACCTGAAGAATTCTTTGAGCCACATATTTTTGAAGAGGCTGAAAGGGCTGGTATCACACTAAATGATCACAAATACACAGAATTAAAAAATGACAAATTGCTGAATGATGTTGTTACACATGTTCAGTTGGAGGATTGTAATGTGGTCTCTGATGTTACCCAGATGGATGGGCGAACAGTGGCCACACTCCAAAAAACCTCTGATCATGGAGAAATGAATAAAAAATCTCGCGCAGAAATGGGTAAAAAGGAGGGAAAAATGTCTTTCCATTTACCAATGTGCTTAGCCAAAAGTGAAAAAGACCAGAGAAAGGTGAGCCCTGAAATCAGTAAGAATTCACATTTCTTATGTGTACTAGAGGAAGTTGAGGACAGATATTATGCACCCATCACTGTAGAAGAAAAATGCCACACCTTTGCTATGATTGACACTGGCGCACAGGCCACAATTATGTCCAAGGAGCTGGTAAAGAGTATCAATGAAGGGAGACCTCCACAGAGTCAGATCACAGTGAAGGAAAATCAAGGCCCAGTGCATAACTTTAATGGGGAGGAGGTGCCCAACATAGGTGTAACTGAGGTTGACATAAAAATAGGAAAGCACAGAATGAAACAAGAGGTATTGATCACATCTATTTGTGAAATTCCATTTCTGATGGGGACAGATTGCCTGAAAAGATTGTCTCCTCTCATAGATGGGGTGAATGGAGTGCTGTGGTCCTTAACCAAAAAACCATTGAGGTCTAAGAAACTAAAATCACAAAAAAGCAATATAAATGAATGTCACACCGTTGCCAAAACAAATGATGCTGTGGAGGTATATCTCCAGAATAGCTGCATACCTAGTGTCACTGTCATATTAATGTGTCAAGATGAAATGCAGAGCGACAATGAAAAACTACCTGTACAAATCTACTTGGACCCAAGGAAAAATTGGCAGACTGCCATAGATGAGCACACATTACGTTTTTATCTAAAAGAGAAAACGTGCAAACAGAATATTGCTCCTAAAACAGATTCAGAAAAACACATTACCACTCTGGCAGAAATACACATGGAAGATGAGCAACCATGGGTTCATGTTGGTATAAATGACTATTTTAAAACAATAAAAGCCACTTTAGCGCTTGAACATGAAAGGAGTTTCATTAATGAGAAATGGTTGCAAAAAATAATGGAGAGGGAAGAAATCCCGAAATTTAGGATTAAAAACCAATATGTTTCTGGGTTGGACAGTCCAGACTTTGAAAACCGAATTGCAGGCAGATGCATGCTTAAAATTAGCATTGGGCAGAAAACAATTTACCATAATGTATGGATATTGAGTGGAGCACAAAATGAATTTTACATGGGAAATGACATCATGCACAGAATGTGTATGGTGTTAGATTTCCTTAATCAAAAAATATGGTCACGCCTAGGTGGTCCGGCACCTGAATTTGAAGACAAAAGAAGGGCTTATCATTGTGCACAACTGGTTCCTTATGCAATCGAATTACAAATGAGGAAAAATACTATTATTCCTGCATTTACAAAACAGTTTGCAATAACACTGAAATGCAAAAATGGACAGCAGATGAAAGGCTCTGATGCATTTGTATGCCTGAATGAATCCATAAAACAGCAAGGCCTGGATTATGAATACATTCCATTGGTAGACATTGGTGAGGGATCTGTAAAAATCATGGTAAATAATAAAGGTTGTCAGGATATTCATTTAAAGGAAAACTCCCCATTAGGAATGGCCATACAAAAATCGCATTATACGGCAGATTTAAATAACATGGTGATTGGGAATATTCCTGAAAAATATGTAGATGCCAAGGGCGAGTTGCCAGAACACCTGGACTCTCAGCCCAAAGGAATATTTAAAATTCATTCTGTGTATCCTTATGATTCAAATGAGACAGTGTGCTGCCATCAAGAGGATTGCATAATATTTAATTTAAATGAAAATGAAACAGAAAATCAGCCCATTGAAGTGGAAGCTGATATGCCAAATATTTAAAAGTGGCAGCTTTACAAAAAGACACAGCCACACAGTTAGAAGAAAGCGCCGAGATTCCCTTACCAGAAGATTTTCCAGAATTTTCCAAAATGGTAGAAGAGCAGATCTCCTTAGCGGATGCATGTGAAAGCAATGAAGAGAGGGACAATCTGAGGGAGATATTTATGGAGTTTAAGGATGTATTTGCAAAAGATGCTTATGATTGTGGTTTAACTGATTTACATGTGGCCACACTACCAGAAGGGTGTAGCAGAAACCCAGTGTTTGTACGCCAGTATAGACTACCGCTGGCATGTTTAGAATCATTGGCAGTGATTATTAAAAATTTGGAATCACGGGGAATCATCAGGCCCATTCATAGCACATCCAATACACCTATTTTAGGTGTATTGAAGCCAAATGGTCAATGGCGGCTGTGTGCAGACTTGAGAGAGTTAAATAAAAGAGTACCAATATCTAGATGGCCACTGCCATTCATTGATCAGGGCCTAGCTCAGGTACATGGTTCAAATGTATTTACCACATTAGATCTCACCTCTGGATATTGGTGCGTGCCATTGGCAGAGGAGATACAAGATTTATTTTCCTTTACATTTGACAGGACTCAATATGCCTGGCTTAGAGCTCCATTCGGGTACATCAATAGTGGGAGTGAATTTGGCATATTTTTGAGAAAGGCCATGCCGGATGCAGCGGAAAGAGGAACAATAGTTTATGTGGACGATGTCCTGATAAAAAATGAAAGCCTGAAAAGCCATTTTGATGAAATAAGACATGTACTTGGCCAATTGCAGAAAGCAGGCGCCAAAGTATCTTTGCAAAAAGCACAATGGTGCAAGAAAAAAGTGAACTTTCTAGGGCATGAAGTGACTGAACATGGGCTAAATCCACAAAAGAAGAAAATAGAGGCCATACAAAGATTAAAAGATCCTAAAAATGTGAAAGGAGTAAAAAGTTTATTAGGGATGACAGGCTATAACAGAAAGTTCATTGAAAATTATGCAGAAATCACTCAACCATTGTCTAAACTGCTTAAACTGAATACTCCCTGGAAATGGGAAAAAGGGCAGTCTGATGCAGTGGCTAAATTAAAGGAATGTCTTGTAAAGGCACCATGTTTAGCATATCCCATAAAGGACAGGGATTTCTTTATAGAAATAGGTTTTTCTGAACATTGTATGTCAGCAGTGTTATCACAAAAACACGATTTGAATCACAAAACCATTGCATATGCAAGTAAGGCATTTTCCCAAGTTGAAATGAAATTTAATGAATGTGAAAAGGCCCTATTAACCACTGTGTGGGCGCTACAACATTTCCGCCCCATTGTTCAGGGAGAAAAGGTAATTATTGAGACAAATCATCAACCTTTGCAATTTTTAGAGAGTAAAAGAATTAGATCAGGTAATCTAGCGCAATCCAGAATCACTTCATGGACGCTAGCATTACAAGGTTTTCCCGTAGAAGTGAGATATGGACAAAATAAAAAGAACCCAATTGCTCAAGGGTTAGCTGACTTACATGACTGTGCAGCTGAACAAATACCAAATGAAATGGAAGTAGAAACTAGTTTGCAGGAATTTGAACAATCACCACACAAAGCTTTTGATGAAAAAACATGCAAGGATTTGCCAACTGTATATGTGGATGGTTGTGCTTTTCACATTGAAAATGACAGTAATAAACAGTTAGTGGCAGGAATAGGAAATGTCTGGTTGAAATGTGAAGGTGTCCCCAGTATAGGGATGAGGATTGGAGATAGGAGCAGTCAGGTGGCGGAATTGGCAGCCATTTATAAAGCAATTGCTACTGCAGTTGATAAAAAATTCAGTGAAATTGTCCTGGTGACTGATTCTGACTATGCACGGAATAGCTTTGTGGAGTATTTGCCTGGTTGGAAAGCAAGAGGCATGGTTACATATAACAAAAAGCCACTTAAGCATGGAAAAATGATACAAGCCATAGACAAATTGGTGTCAGAGAATAAGTTAACAATATACTGGAGAAAGATTCGTGGGCATTTAAAAACACCAGGAGAGGATAAGGAGGGAAATGATAAGGCAGACCACCTGGCTAAGATTGGGGCTGTGATGGGAGAATTGCTACCTATTGATTATTTAATGGGTGAAATACAAATTGATGCAGTCACACGTTCTAAAGCACCAAAGGAGGTAGATCAACCGGTGGTGCAGTGGAGTCATGACACCCCAGACCAAGATTTGATTGTGGCACAAAAGAATGATCAAATTTTGGGAATCTATTATAATCATTTGATAGACCCCGAACAAAATCCTTTAACAGAAAATGATTGTATGGGAAAAGAAGAGTTGAGGGTGTTATTAAAGAACAAAACACGAATTAGATTACAGGATGGACTCATGATAAGAGAGTCCATAAAAGGACAAATACAGTGGGTAGTACCCCTTTCATTCAGAGGACTAATGCTACACCATGCACATGATGCCATAACCGCAGGCCATAGAGGTTCACAAAAAACATTAGAAATACTAAAGATTATGCTTACTGGCCACATATGTCCCAAGATGTGGAATTATATACTAGAAGATGTCTAGTATGCGCCCAATTTAAACCTGCTTCACCAATGCATAGAGCACCATTGATGAAAAGAGGCCTAACTCTCCCATGGTCAGATTTGCAAATAGACTATGTAGGTCCTTTAAAAAGGTCGAGCAGGGGACACCATTATATTTTGAGTGTGGTATGTTTGATGTCGAAGTGGATTGAATGCATTCCTGCACCAGATTGTAGTGCGCAAACGGCAGCCACATTGCTGGTGAACCATGTGTTCTCAAGGTTTGGGTTGCCACAAAGAATTGAGTCAGACAAGGGAAGTCATTTCACAAGTACTCTAATGAGTAAGGTATGGCAAATACTAGGTGTGAAAAGGAAACTACATATCGCATATCGGGCGGCGTCTTCAGGTACAGTTGAAAGAAGCAATAGGTCTGTTGTGGATATTTTAAAGAAATTTGTGGCAGAAGCAGGTTCCAGCTGGGATTTACGTTTACCATTGGTTTTGATGGCAATCAGGTCGACTCCTGCCAAAGCAACAGGTGCTAGCCCCCATGAGGTCTTGACAGGTAGGAAAATGGTGTTACCACAACACCTACTATACAGAACACATGAGCAAACCCTTGTGAGTGCATCCACAGTTCATGAATATATTGATGAACTGAGGAGGCATTTGCAACATGCATTTGCTTTTGTGCAGAGAAATCTGGAAAGAGCTGCTGACAGTGCAAAATCGTATTATGATAAAAAGACATCAGTAAAGGAATACAGTGTAGGGGATCAGGTGTACAAGTTTCATTTTGGAAAAAGTAAACAGAAAAATTCTAAATTTCTAGCAGCCTGGCAGGGGCCATTTCGAATTATAGATAAGGTCTCTCCTGTGGTTTATAAAATTTTGAAAAATGGAGGTGAGACGGCGATAGAGCAGTTTGTCCATGTAAATCAAATCAAACCATGCCATCCCAGACATGAGATCAGGCAGCTTGAGCATGTAGAAACAGATAAAGTCTCTTGAACACAAAAAGAGAAAATAAATGGGTACAATCAGGAGGCAGTGACAAAGGAGTTAAATAGTTGATTGTTATGATGGCACATAAACACTGTAGTATATGTAAAAATATATAATATAAAATAAATAAATAAATAAATAAATAAATAAATAAATAAATAAATAAATAAATAAATAAATAAATAAATAAATACACATATAACGGAAGCTCATGGTTGGTGTGCAGAGAGAAAATGTATTAAATATTGAATGCTGTTTATGTGTGCTTGTTTTCTTTTAACTTGTGTTTAATTTCAGAAAAAAAAAACGAAATATTTTTACCAAGCATGTTTTATTTTTGGCAAAAGGGTGAAGTTAGTATTGTGCTATGTACTTAATTTGTTTATTTTCTATTTGATTTAGAAAATTAACATTATTTGGTCGGAGGTTCCGGGATCAGAGGCCACGGGAGACGATGGAGTCCTGGAGTCCCCTGGATGAAGACCAAAAGATGCCTGCCTCCAGGTGGAGGTGAAGACAAGATAACCAGAATGCTAAAAAAGATGACTCCTATGGATCTAAGATTGCCAAGATGAAAGTGTACTCGAATGAACCAAATAACATCGCTGGTCGGGACATATCAGAGGCAGACAAGAGTGCTGACATATGGAGTTCCACATATTTATTATTTTAATTATTTATTTTAATTTGTTATATTAATTATTTGTTTTGGTTAGTTGTTTTATTTCATTGTTTTAATTGACTTGAAAAATCTAAACTCAGAGTAATGCCACTTCCACTGAAAAGGCAAATGTAGAACATTTTGTAAACTAATGAACTCAGATGAATACTGTATTGATTGCAACTTTTTCATTGATGCACATGAATATTCATTTTATTGGATTGATATATTGTGAAAAGAAGAAAAAGAACAAATTGTTTTTAGGAATTGGCTTGGATCGTAGCCAGATTCTAAAAACAAAAGGAGGGTATGTAAGGATATTTGGCGTGTTACAGCACAGAGTACAGCACTACTGCACAGGTAGCAAACAGCACAGAGTACAGCACTACTGCACAGGTAGCAATTTTTTTTGCAGCACCACCACAAGGGTGCGGTGCATTGCTATATGTGTTACCAGATTAATAAGGAAAGACAGGCTATTCA
Source organism: Ambystoma mexicanum (assembly GCF_040938575.1). NCBI lineage: Eukaryota > Metazoa > Chordata > Amphibia > Caudata > Ambystomatidae > Ambystoma > Ambystoma mexicanum. Next base: position 214,040,124 of record NC_090931.1, read on the forward strand.
GTCGAAAACGATTTTAACATATAAGATGCAAATCTATTTTTACAGTTAAAAGCACACGTGCACATTAAAAAATGCACACTATTTTTCACCTGAAATGCCTATGGTGCGAGAGACACATTTGAAAATAATAACTAACATTACTTATAACTAACCTGACTAATGAAACTGAGGTTAACATAATCCACTAATAAAAATGTGTCTCCACTGCAGAATTAGGCCTATTCTGAAAGTGAACTTTTAAACGAACATCCATTTTTTTTTCTTTTCTCTGCTGCCCTGTCCACATAAATTCAGGAAGCAAAAGGGCTCGAAAGAACAGGAAATCAGTTGGTTACAAAGTATTACTATAAAAATGAGCCATTGTGTAGAGAAGGAGGAGATGGCATGATTGATTCTGATTGGAGCAGCGTCATAGCAAGTATCATGCTAGAGGGAGTGATCAGAGTTTTGCTGGGGGGAGTTTGAGGAGAGAGAAAGTCAGTCAAGATTTGGCAGAGCTGGGAGAAGGACCTTTTTCCTGGTTGGAGCATTCCTATCTGCAAAAGCTGAGAATTCCAGGCAGTGACCCCGGTTTGAGAAGGAAAGGCGCTCCTTTTCACTGGGGTTAATCTTCAAGGGAGCCACATTCAGAAAGAGAACAGCTAAAGAAAACTTGACTGAACAGATAAGGTAATTACATAAGTGTGCGAGCTGAGTGTGTACGAGAATGTTCAGTCAGAGTAGGAAAGGAGATTCCGGTGCCTTAATCACACGTTAATGTTGCAAATTGTGTTCTGTTCTCCGCCATTTTTTTTCAGTGTATCACAGACAATGCTGTTACTGTGCTATTTTATTTATTTCTGTAAAGAGTGAGATCGTGTTTAAATGCAACTTTTATAATACAGAAAAATATTTGAAAGCAGACGGGTGGTGTATTTTATATTTACCAATACAGTGCTGAGGATGAGGGGAGATTTTTAAACAATGCAATTGTCATTTTAAGACAGATGTGTGCATGATCATATTCAGTATGGACAGTTGAGAGTGATTGTTTGTAGCATAGCTCGTTGGAGGTACATGAGCCAACGGGAAGAGGGACTCTCTGAACATAGTTCCCTACCGTATATAAGGTAGTAGAAATTACCACAAAATTACCACATATAGCTCTCTGTCGTAAATAAGTCAGTGAGATCGCCCATGGTGGCACACTAACACGAACACTGAAAATGTGGTATTCCTAAAATGTAGGTCTGAGGTCTCTCTAGTGATTATACAAAAAATCTAAGCAAAGATAAGGGATTCTGGACATTGGGGCCACAAATAAAACAAGGGAATTATGCTCACCAAAATACCACCAACCACGCATACCAACCACGCATACCAAATATGCATGTCTGGGTGCTGAAATAATGCATGTCCACTGTATTATTGTTGCACATGGCCAAATCTGAATACAAGGAGTGATTATTGCTAAGTTATTTTTTGGCGGTAATAAAATACCATCAGGCACCAAATCTCCACAAAATACCCTACAGTAGCCTTTTTAGGCATTAGTCAAGCACATCATTGCTTATTTAATTCCAGAATCTCTAAGAATGTTTCCACAACAATGAGCAACCATTCAAACTGCTCCACAGTTTAACATACTTTGGCTGATATATACGTGACACGACACAGAAGCTCTCTTTAAGAATAGCTCACGGCTACCGCAGCGTGTGAATTTATGATAGAGACTACAGAGAAAAATACCTAGCAATTGGGCAGGTATGTGTTGTTTTGTTGGCATGTCATTTCGCATTACTATCATGAACGTTGATATTATATAGATTTGATTGTTTTGTTTAAATTGACTGTATCTGGGGTGAGGTTAACCCCGGATTGTTAATGTCTCTTTTTTTAGAAATTCGCCCTGAGGAAGGACTTTGTCCGAAATGCATCGGCCAGGGCTTCTGCCACAATAAATACAATAAAGAAAAATTGCATAACAACAATGCATAAGTGATTTAATAACAAGCATACAACGGGGGTCCTCACATGGATGATTGTCCACCAAAGAAGTATTATACACCTAAAATCAAATCTAAAACTATAATACAAGTGAAGTTGTGTTTACTACATAAACAGGCGTCTCCAAAGCTCAGTGGAAGTGCCACTGAGCTGTTTTCTCTTGGTACCTCTGAACTTCCCATTGCTGATCAGCTTCAATGGGAGTCAATCTCTTTGTCAAATAAAAGATCATGTTCAAAAAATTCAGATGCTCCACAGGGTAACTCCTGGATATGAGGCAGGTCTTTCTTGTGCACTTTGAGAAGACGTCAGATTTGAGGGCTCGTGAGGGCTGTTGGAGACCTTTGCGACCTCTGGCCAGGGTGGGAAGGCCTTGGCATTGACCATCAGTTGTTGACTATAGGACTATATTACTTTAGCATATTCCTTGGAGAGTTGCTATTTCCCCCTGTTGCATCCAAGGTTACTCTACAAGGGTCAGAGCTGCTTCCTAGGCTGACGCCAGGGGCACCTCTTTTCAGGAGGTCTGTCAGACCATGTGTGCATCTCCCATGACGTTTGTTCGTTACCGTTGCCTCTATGTGGGCAAGAGGAGCAGCTCTGGGAGCGCGACGTTCTGCGGGCAGTTTTTTGCTAACTCGCATCCATTGATTAATGGGCCACAGACGTGCAAAACGCCCATGTCTGATTGTTATTTGAGCAAACCAACTTAGATTTTGGCTATATTTCATGAATAAGGTCAGGCCCTTATGTGCACACTCCCACCTTATAACTTGGTCACTTAGACATCTTATGTAGTAACCAGAAGGTGTTTAGGTAAGTGCCTCTCTTTAATGGAGTGGGGATTTTTTTTTTTTCAAAATGGATGGAGCTAGTTTGGCACTCGCTATTGGCAAGGCAGAGTTTCTTCATGAGAAAGGACTGGGACGAGGAACTGTAGGACAAGGAGTAATGAAGATTACTGGTAATGGGTGCATTCCCCAACCTTAATTCAAAGGAAATTGGGTATATTCAGGAGTTTGTTAAAAGGTTGTTTTGGGCAAGAGTGAATATTTATGTTATATGTTATTGTGCTTTAAATAGTGCATTGCAGCTATTGTCACATTGGGCCTCATTACGAGTCAGCCGGTCTGGAAATAACGGTGGCGGAAAACCCGCCGCCACCGTTGTTTCCGGACCGGCTGATCTCGAGTTCTGCAGGCGGGAGGTGTCACTCCAGCCAGGTCTGACCTGGCGGGTTTAACACCACCCGCCTGCAGACGGACGTGGAAACACCGGCACCATTACAGTATGGTGCCGGTATTTCCACTTCCCCATTCCCACATGGAGTCCTACAGGACTCCATGGGAATGGGGATTTACCGAATTCCGCCTCTAGAATTACCGGGTCACCGGGGTTGTAATGCCCCGGTGATTCCGGGAATCATAGAGGCGGAATGGTAATACGAGTTCGGCAGTAACCTGCCAGTTTTTCCGGCTCGATTACCGCCGGACTCGTAATGAGGCCCAAGTGTTATCAATCGTTGGGGTGTACTCTCCTGTGTGAGTCTGAGGTGATTTATCAGAGGAAAGTTCTGGCACTTACTGCACAGATTTTGCGTTGTCCCACCACCCTTGCGTTTTTCGCAGATAAGGACTTTAAGATGCAGCGTTTCGTGCAGTGGTGCCGCCTATCTCTTTCTGGACTGAGGCATGTCCCACCCAGGCACAAAAGAAGATGTTTTGTGTGATCATAAAGAGCCGCCCCCCCCCCACGCCTAGCCCCTCTAACAGATCAAGGTAGAAAACCGTGACGCTTTCAAGTCGTCAGCCTCCAGTCTTTCCGAGTCCAACTTACGAAGGGTTTATAATTAAAAGGATCGTAAGTCGAGGTATTGCTCCATTACCTCTTCTTCTATTAATCTCTGATTTTTAATACTTGAAGCTATGTTCTGCCATTAAAGTGCAACTGGGGACAACATGGAAAATGGCACAAAAGAGGTTGTGAGGGGATGTAATAAACTGTTTAAATTCAAGCCCCAAAGTAGGACCTAGTTAATTATCTGTGTTTACGCCTTTGGGCAAGGGCTCTAACTAAAGATGACATCCTCTGTAGATTTCAAGAACATGCAGATAAAGAAAGAGATTACAAATGTATTTATTTATTTGTTTATTTATTTGAATTTGTACAGGGCACAACGCCCCGGGGGCATCATGACGCTGTTAAAGTATGCTCACTTGGTACAGGAATACATTACAACATGCAAGTAAGTACATTGAGTTACATACAGTCAACATATATAAGAACATTTGAATGTCATGTTAGTTGAAGAGAGTGGTTTTCAGCAGTTTGCGAAACGCAGTGTAGGGTTTTTCTTGTGTTAATGCAGTGGGTAAATGGAGACAGGACCAATTATAGGGGAGAAAAGAGCACACACATAAATGATGCAACTGAGGCCGTGGCATCCATTTCGACATCAGCATAAATGGGATTAATGCTCATGAATATGGTGGGGTGGTGCTATGGTGCTATAAATGAATTGCAGATATATTCTGGAGTGGAGGCCCCATAGTGGTTCATGATCAATGGGAGAGCATCCTGGCAGCTGTGCGCTGATGATGAGAGGCAACTATTTTAGAAGTGCACAGCTGCCGACTGAAATCTGTCACCGAGGCCTACTATTTCTGGGGGCCAATTTCTTTCCAGGTCTGACTGAATGAATAATTGAATGATTTGTCATTTGTTCCACCCAGATAGATCCAGAAGCATGCAGCAACATGTTACATCGGTTCTATGTGAAAATGGCCCCTCGGAAAAAGTCGCCAAGAAGGCTATTTTTTCCCATGCACTCCTAAAAGTCTTCCCACACACATATTCTAGGACATGTATGAATTACTATTCTAACGCGCATCTTAGAATAGTTGGGTACAATGCTTGATTTTCATGGGAGTGCATATTTGGGGAAACTTTGCCCCCTTCTGACCTTTTCCCAGGCGACTTTATCACTGGATACCACCATATCTTGTTATTGGGTTTTATATAGCACACTGCCTCCACTACCACAGACTCTTAGCACTTTGGGGCCTGCAGGGAAAATGGTTTATTTGGGTTAGTAGAAGCATAAGAAACAGTTAAATGTTAATGTTAAATGTTAAAGGTGTTTGTACCGCGCACCTTCTTCAATGGAGTTGGTCCCCAGGCGCTCTGGCGGATCTGCAAACGAGAAGGTGTGATGGGTAAGTAGGGTGAAGAGGGAGTAGGATAGTGAGAAGAGTGGGGTTCTGTTGGCAGCTTAAACTCAGTATACGCCACGTGCTGAGCTTTTGGTGCGAGTATCGGATTGATGTCAGTCCTCATGTGCTGTTGGTGCGGTTTATGTGTTGTAGCGGTGTGGTGAAGTGCATGCGGCTTATGACGCGAGAGGTGGTTTTGTTCGTTTTTTAAGTGAGTTAAGTATGTAAAAAAGTTTGATCTTTTTTTTGGTTAGTGGGTTATATATTTTGCAGCTAATCAACGTATGGCTGAATGCCTAGATCTCAGGAATCCTGCCTGGTGTGAAAACAGCTGGACTTGAGAGTCCTGTATAATGGGGGAGAGGCCCACGCCCAGCAGAGCAATTGAGTAAATTACCTTACTTCATTGGATTTGAGAAACAATTGAATAATTCAGTACAGTCCTAAAACACAGCTAGAGTCGAGAGTCCTGCAAAGGGAGAGAGAGGCCCATGCCTGACAGAAATGTCGGTTTTGGTGTGACACATTCCCTGTTGTATTCTAATGAACTATGTCTAGTGTTGTATTCTAATGAACTATGTATAGTGAGGTTGGAGTGTCTATTCTCCTCCTTGGGTGTCGGAGCAGGAGTAGTGGTCTCCTCTTACCCTACCATCTATGTGAATATGTCTGCTTGAACTTTGGGTGTGGTACAGGCCGGGATGCTGTGGATGACTTGTCTAAGTTATTTGTCTTGGTCTATGTCTTCAGTCTATAGTGTCCTCCTCTTGTGACTATCTCTCAAGATGTCTTATGGTATGTTGTGGGGTGCGTTCCTTGGATTCTGTTCATGTTCGGTTGTTTGTTGGGGACTGAGGTCGGTCTCTTTATTCATCGTTGTTTAGCAGTGTGGGCGTTCTTGTGGGTGGTATTCTAATTACGCAGTGAAGAGCCAGGATTTGAGCAGTTTCCTGAATACTAGGTGGTTTCTTGTGTTCTATATATTCTTTGGTAGCTCATTCCACGTTTTCGGTGCCTGATGAGAGAACGAGGATCCTCCAAGTTTTCTTTTGCTATAGGGTTTCGGTTCTAGGTGGATGTCATTGCTTGATCTGAGCGTTCTTGTCGGCTGGTGTAGGCGTAATTTATCTCTCAAGAATTCTGCACCTTGGTTGTGTATAGCTCTGTGCGTGATGCACATGGATTTACATTTTATTCGCTGTTTTATTGGTAACCAATGTAGTATTTTTAGCACAGGTGTGATGTGTTCTCTTAGGGGTAGTTTGAGAAGGAACCTGGCTGCTGCATTTTGTATGTGTTGTAGTTTGTTTAGAAGTCATTCAGGCATGCACAGGTATAGGCTGTTGTCATAATCTACTCTGGACATGACCAGAGCGATGATGGTAAGAGTTGTGTTGGCGAATGACAGGAACGGTAGTATTATTTTTGCTGCTCGCAGGAGAAAGAAGCATTTCTTGAGTAGAGTGTTTACTTGTGGCTCTAGGGAGTGAGGTTGTTGTCCATCAGGACCCTTAGGTTTTTTACAAATGACAATGGCGTTGGGGTTGTGCCGAGTTCTCTTGGCCAGGGGATGTAGTTGATGTCTCCTCTGCTTTTTTGTGACGATCATTATCTCTGTTTTACCTGGGTTAATTTTGAGGTGGTTCAAGTTCATCCAATTGAATATATCACAAAGGCAACTCTCTAGTGTTGTGTTTTCTTCTCGGATGTCCTGTATTTTGAACATTATTTGTGTGTCGTTGGCATGGTTGTACCGTTGAAGCCATGTCTTTTGATGATTTTGATCAATAGATATAGGTCGATGTTGAATAAGAGCTGGGAGAAAGATGATCCTTGTGTTACTCCGCGTGTGGAGTTTCTTGGGTTGGATTTAAAAGGTTTCATCCATAAGATTTACGTTCTGTTTGATGGATTGTTGTCGAATTGATGCATGCAGATCAAAAGTAACAGGCTTTGTGCGGGGTGCACTGCTAGGAGTTGTGTGCATGTAGTTTGTCGGGACTTGGCAAGGGCATTACTTGAGTTGGTTACAAAAATAGTGTGCCTCTTGCCAATTACTTTTATAGGTCATTTGATGGGTATGATTTTGTAGGATTGTCTTTTAATCAAGTGTGGCTTTTTTTGTAAAACACAGAAATACGTTCTTTCACATAGACAGGACTCCTCTGCAATAATGACATCTTTTAGGGCCTAGACCCAGCCACACAGTTAACTGTAATGCTCTGAAGTCAAATGGAGGTTCCTTACAAAGTCAATGGCTACCCTGATAACCTGGTCTGGTTGCAGCTCTTAAGGACCAGACTTGGTAACCATTGGGCGAATGGAAGTTTAGGGAGTTTGAAAGTCACCTGGTGATCAGAAGGTTTCTGAGATAATCATTGCAGGAGTATGGGGTGTTTTTTTGTACCCCTGCTAATAGAGATCAGATGAACTCTTAGGCCCGTTTCTATGACCAGCATCAAACAAAGAACTGGACTGATTCCCTGCTGCAGGAACGTGTGCGACAGCACTGTTAAGTAGCTCAGTCTCGGGAGGATAGCTCAGGGGCAACGTGCTCGCCTTGTAAACAAAACGACACAGAACACCACAGGTTCGATCCCCGGGTCCGCGCTTAGAAACCTCTGGGTATTAAGCGCGTTATCATATCAGTAAGTCTCATCTCTGGTCTATTATTTTAGCCTGTAGTCACAAGTTAGAATCCTTTCAGGGTCCAATCACCCCTGGATCCTTCTGAGGTCAGTGATTTCGGTAATATCGAGTTGAGCAATAGTAGAACCTTTTATCAGTGTCAACATAACATTTCTTTGTGGTGTGTGCTATATGAATGATTAATATTATTATTAGGAATAGTGGCAGTAATGATCTGAATGTAAGGCAGGTGATACAGTGTTTGTACTCGTAGTCCCTTAATAGTGAATTGTTTGGGCAAAGCGGTTCCATTGAACCTGATTGCAGAATCATCAATATAATCTCTCCTGTTTGTGTGGCCCTCAATAAATTGACATTTCTGGTCCATATACACACAAGTGGACACTTATTGATGAATGAGGGGATAATTCATAAAATTTAGCGCAGAAACAGCGCACGCGGGCAGCGCAGAGAAGGAGCGTGCGCCAGCGTGCGCCAGCTGCGTGTGCCAAAACCCATTTTCACGCACAGCGTATTCATGGATACTTATATCCATAACCAGCCATGGTGCAGAGTGGTGCAGCGACCCTGCAGCTGTGCCAGTTACGCCCCCAACACTGCCCCGTGTGCCAAAAACATCGCACAAATCGCCTACATGCCACAAAGGCCAGTGGACCAGCATACAGCCCCCCAATGACGAAAATGTCCTAAAAACGCCACTCAGCCCTACCGCCCCAGCGAAAATTGCATGCAAAACTCCCCAGGCACACCTCAGAATGCGCGTACCCCGCTCGTGCCAGCGAAATCGAATGTAAAACTCCCCGCACACCCCTGGAATACACGTACCCCGCTCGCGCCAGTGAAATCACATGTAAAACTCCCTGCACACGCCTGGAATACGCGTACCCTCTTGCGCCAGCGAAATCACGTGTAAAACTCCCTGCGCACCCCTGGAATATGCGTACCCCACTAGCGCCAGCGAAATCGCATATAAAACTCCCCGCACACTCCTGGAATATGCGTATCCAGCTTGCGCCAGTGAAATTGTGTGTATATCTCCCTGTGCACCCCTCGTATTATGCGTACCCCGCTTGCGCCAGCGAAATCACGTGTAAAACTCCCTGCGCACCCCTCGGATTAAGCGTACCCCGCTCGTGCCAACCCAATCACGTGTAATTCTCACTCCCGTACCTCCAGATTCACGTAGCAGTGTGGTGAAAAGCCACATGTACCCCCTGCAGCCAGACGACGCCACAGGGGTCCACCCTACACCCCTCCCCATGCCCCGCAGGCAGCCCATCCACCCTGACCATGCCCGCAGGCATCCCATCCCCCCTCCCCATGCCCCGCAGGCAGCCCATCCACCCTGACCATGCCCCACAGGTAGCCCATCCACTCTGGCTATGCCCCGCAGGCATCCCATCCACCCGGACCATGCCCCGCAGGCGGCACATCCACCCTGACCATGCCCCGCAGGCAGCCCATCCACCCTCCCCATGATCCACAGGCACCCCATCCACCCTGAACATGCCCCACAGGCAGCCCATCCTCCCTCCTAATGCCCCACAGGCAGCCCATCAACTCTGACCATGCCCCGCAGGCAGCCCATCCACCCTCCCCATGCCCCGCAGGCAGCCCATCCACCCTGACCACGCCCTGGAGGCAGCCCATCCACCCTCCCCATGCCCCGCAGGCATCCCATCCACCCTGACCATGCCCCGCAGGCAGCCCATCCACTCTGACCATGCCCTGCAGGCAGCCCATCCACCCTGACCATGCCCCGCAGGCCGCCCATCCACCCTCCCCATGACCCGCAGGAAGTCCATCCACCCTCCCCATGTCCCGCAGGCAGCCCATCCACCCAGACCATGCCCTGCAGGCTGCCCATCCACCCTCCCCATGCCCCGCAGGCAGCCCATCCACCCTCCCCATGACCCACAGGCAGCCCATCCACCCTCCCCATGCCCCGCAGGCAGCCCATCCACCCTGACCATGCCCCGCAGGAAGCCCATCCAACCTCCCCATGCTCCGTAGGCAGCCCATCCACTCTGACCATGCCCTGCATGCAGCCCATCCACTCTCCCCATGCCCGGCAGGCAGCCCATCCATCCTGACCATGCCCTGCAGGCAGCCCATCCACCCTGACCATGCGCCGCAGGCTGCCCATCCACCCTCCCCATGCCCCGCAGGCAGCCCATCCACCCTGACCATGCCCTGCAGGCAGCCCATCCACCCTCCCCATTCCCCGCAGGCACCCATCCACCCTGACCATGCCCCGCAGGCAGCCCATCCACACTCCCCATGCCCTGCAGGCAGGCCACATGGCACCATGCACTTGGGAGCCCTGACTCATGCCTCCCCACCTTCCCCCCATTGACAGGCACCTGCCGGCAGTCCCCGACTCATGTCCCCCCCACCTACCCCCTATTGACGGGCACCTGCCAGCAGGCCCCGACTCATGTCACCCCAACCCACCCCCAATTAACGGGCACCTGCCAGCAGGCCCCCACTCATGTCCCCCCAGCCACCTCCCATTGACGGGCACCTGCCAGCAGGCCCCGACTCATGTCCCCCCCACCCACCCCCATTGACATGCACCTGCCAGCAGGCCCCGACTCATGTCCCCCCTAACCACCCCAATTGACGGGCACCTGCCAGCAGGCCCTGACTCATGTCCCCCCCACACACCCCCATTGATGGGTACCTGCCAGCAGGCCCCGACTCATGTCCCCCCACCGACCCCCTATTGACGGGCACCTGCCAGCAGGCCCCGACTCATGTTACCCCCACCCACCCCCAATTGACGGGCACCTGCCAGCTGGCCCCGACTCATGTCCTCCCCACCCACCCCCATTGACGGGCACCTGCCAGCAGGCCCCGGCTCATGTCCCCCCCACCAACCCCCCATTGACGGGCACCTGCCAGCAGGACTGACTCATGTTCCCCCCACCCACCCCCTATTGAGACAGGCACCTGCCAGCAGGCCCTGACTCATTTCCCCCCAAACACCACATCATAACTATACAGACCCATGGCCCTAATGCCAACCCAAATACCACACACCCACCCCCCAGTACAAACACCCAACGATCCACTGCTCCCACTTCCTAGTAAATTACCCATTCCATGATAGTCTGAAAAGAACCAGCATGCCCATCAACAAATGTCCCACAGAGCCACACAGTGGCAACACATGACAGAGACAATGCTCATGGAGACATGCACAAAATAAATAATAGTAGACCACACCAATAATGAAGATCAATGAAATGTATTAAAAAGAAAACCAAATGACAAAATGAAAACCACACATGCAAATGAAGAAATAATGGTTGCAATATGAAAAATAAAGTAAAATCCAAGGAAAAATAAAAATCCAAAACATGAAAAAAGAAAAGTGGTCCATTCCCAAAGTCCATAGAAAGAAATCTTAAGTTGAAAAGCATAAAAAACATTACTCCATGTGAACAAATAAAAAATAAATTATTTAAATATCCGCAAAAATAAATAGTAAATGAAAGTCTGAAAGTTTCATTATCCCAAAACAAAAGGAAACCTACAAAAAACCCTATCAAAAATACAACTATATAAACACAGGTTCTCCGCCCTGACCATTGTGAGCCGTGCCCTCTCCGCCTGCCGCCGCTCCGCACCTATTCGCTGGCCCAACCACTGCCACATGGAAGACACTCCCAATCCTGGGTCCTCCTGCCTGCCGGCCGATGCCTGACCCAATGATGTAAAGGGCCCCGAGGCCACTTGCCTCCTACGCCGAGCCTGCCGCCTCCTTTCTGTTGCCTGCCGCAGCCACCATGACTGCCTCCGGGTAGATGGCAACACCTGGGGCTGTCGTGCAGGTGCCCTGCTTGTATGTGCCTGCACATTGTCCGTTGCCAAGGGTCCAGTTGCTGGGGTGACCACCTGTGCTGGAGCTCCGACTCCCGACTGTGGCGGGGATGGGATCTCCACCAGCCTGGCTGCGTTTTTTGGGGCGGTCCACAGGGGGCCCTGGTGGCATCTGCACCAGGAGACGGCACAGAGAACGACTGGCGTAAAGCGTGCACAGAGCAGGAGAGGGCCGCAAGACAGAGCGACACATGGAGGAAACCCCCGACCATGAGCCCTCCCAACTGGGCCACGTTGGCACACATCTCTTCGTGATGACGTGCGTGGTCCCCCCAGGAAGCACGCACGTCATCACGAATGACACGTGTGCGCAACGCGACACCAATCAGAACAGACTCAATCCTGTCACGGGTCCCCACCTCCGCAGGTAGAGGAGTGCCAGATGATGTGGACCTCCCCGCTACCTGCAGATAGGCCTGGGATGGGGCAACCTGCTGGTGCTTGGTGATGCAGTCACTGTGTCAGGGACAGTGACATGCACAGGCCCCTCCACGGCAAACTGTGCTTCCTCCTGCCTCTGCCACTGGACTGCACCACTTGCACCAGTGGTACCACCCCCACCAGGCCCCATGTGCGGCTCTGAATTGGCCTCCTCCTCATCCGTACACACCACCAACCTGGATGGCTCTGCACCATTTTCCGCCGTCGCCAGCCCCTGTGGTGCCTCACCCGCCACTTCCGCTGCAGCTGTAGTGGCGGACGCGGCACCAGTCCCCTTGCTCCCAGATGATGGAATTTCCTGGGAGGGTGACTGGGCCTTGCATCAACGGCCGGTGGAGGCATCCCTGCCGCTTTCCCCCACAGTGCCGTCTCCGCCCACTTCTGTGTAAAGGGAGACATTGAACACAAGCATAAGGGTACTGTACAATAGTCCCCTAGACACAAAGCAATAGCACATGAGTGGCACTGTCAAACGTCACTTCCATCATGTCCCTCCACTACACATGGGTCAGTGCAGGCAACACACATGCAGGAACAGGCATTGCACATGCAACAAACATTTTCATCCATGTCCAAGGCACCATAGAAACATCCAATGGTGGGCTGAAACTCACATGCATCATGGGACATGCTGATCACATGCACACACATCACCGGAGGGTCATGCATCTGGCCCCATATACCCCCAGACACAGTGGATACAAGGATGACTAGGCAGTATCAGTGAATCGACACATTGTCACGGACATGTGTCATGCATCCATGGAGTTTACCAGTCAGCCACACACTACTCAGACACACGGACATGTACACCATGCATGTCCATGACAGCAGCACCCATCTCTCACACCCCAAACATGCCCAAGTAAAGACGCAGGCATGCATACATATGTGCATTCCGCATGCTGCTCCACATGATGCATTGTAACACATACACCATCCATGTGGGTCATGCCTGACTGGACTCACATGCCGCACCATCATGTCCCTGCACATATACATCCATACATGACCCATGTCACACATACAGCCAAGTAGCTAGCTACCACCACACTGCAACATGCACTGTTTTAAACAGGAATGCATGGGCACTTACCGCTCAACTCCAGAAGGGCCTGCATCCTGAGGATCTGGTGGTGAACCGCTGGGCGAATGCACTCCAGGACCCTCATCTGCTGGGTAGTGAGGTGGCCCCGGCGCCCAATACATCCGCTGCGTTCAAGAGGCGCGGGGCCTTCTTGAGGGTCCTGGACTTGTAGTCCTCCCAGCGCTTCTGGATGTGTTTGATGTTGTGGGGTGCCACCCCATCTGCGTAGATGGCACCCACTATGTCCATCCAGATCCTCTTCCGTCCTTCCTTGTCGGCACGCAATGGTGTGAATAGGGCATCATAATGCCCCAGGACTTGCTCCACCAGGATGCCAACTTCATTTGCACTGAAGCTGGCAGCCCTCTGCATCTCTGCTGGGGGCTTGCCACTGGTGCCGGATGGTGTTGCGTCGGACATGGCAACCCCCGAGGCAGGTGTGGGTGGGCAACTGGGTCCTGGGGCTGGGCTGTGGAGCGATGGAAAACCAGTCGGGAGTCTTCTGTTCCAGCAGGGGTGGTCACAGCAGCTGGACCCCTGCTTATGGCTGATGTGCAGGCACCAAATGGCAGGGCACTGTTGGCAGTAGGCAGGCAGGCCAGCAGGCAGCAGCAGATGGCTTGTAGGATGCTCCCCAGGGCTCTGGGGGGCAGGAAAATGGCCTTCTGGGCAGGAGCGTGGTCTTCTGTGTGTTGTTGCGTGGCCAGCTTGATGCTTGAGTGAATTGGCATGTGAAAAAACTGCACGTCAGCGTGTAATTCGAGGAAAGGGCCTTAGCGCATAAACGGTAAGTGACATGATGCGCGCAGGCGTTTACCTTGTACGGGTGCATAGTGAATCCGCACGTGTAAAAACAGCACGTCTGCGTGTGAATGCGTGTAATTCGAGGAAATGGCCTTAGCGCATAGGCGCACCAGTGACGTTATGAGCGTGGGCGTTGCCTTCAGCACAGGAGAAAGGTGAGCGCGGGCCAGCAGCCCACTCTACGTGCTGTTCGTAGAGACCGACGCGTGTGTTTACTCTTCTGTATTCACATGCAATTACTTCACAGCATTTGAAGTTCGTACCTCTTCTTTTGGCGGGGTGTTGCCTACGCGCACAAGCACGTGTGTTTTTCTTTTTCTTTTCCACGCAAGGCAGACGGTGAGTCGCGCATGCTATTTTTCCCACTGTGGTTCCCCCGTGCATCGCATACCGTTTTTAAGGTCATTGTAGCCCACGTGTTCCACGCGTACATGTTGGGTGCCACACCGTACTGCTGGTGGTAAAATCCACACACGTGGGCTACCGGGGTCACGGGCACGTTTTTCTTTTGAAATTGTATTACTTTTGAAATTGTATTTTTTTTCAATTTTTTCTTTATTTAATTTTTTGAAAACTTTTTTTTGGGAGGGGCCTGAGCGTTTCATGACCTGTCATTTCTCCCCAGGTGTCACAGACAGCCTGAGCACAGGGGTACCCACTCAATCCAGTACCCTGCCCCCTTCAACCTAATTGCCCAGGACAATTGTTGAGTGCACCTCCCATCGGCTATTTACCATCTGTGACATGGTTGGGAGGCCACCAAAGGCTAAGGACGGCAAAGTTGGGTGTCCTCCCAGGGCTGGGCATGGTCAGGCAAGTGGGCACAGAGACCAGGGGGGACAGGGAGTCCACGGTGGCCAGGGTGGCTACAGAAAGGGAAGAGGCAGGGGTGCCCCACTGGGGCAGGATGCCCAGCCATGTGCTTGTGCAGACATGCCAGGTCACGTGTGTCCAGTGTAGCAGTGTAGTGTGGGGCACATGTATCTGGGGCAGTTATGACATCTGGTGCCCAAAGCAACCGGGTGGTGGTAACTGCATGGGCAGATGCAGCCAACACCACCCCGGCAGTGAGTCAGACCCAAGCCAGACCTTCCGTCCTCATTCCAGCACCCATTCCCTTGGTCCAGTCCACCAGCGCCACTGCCCCCACTGATCAGGGCCTCATTGGCCACTCAAGGGTAGTACCACCGCCCAAAAGGAGGAAGCATGCTCCTGCTCAAGAGGCTGAGCCCCCAGACATGGCACCGGCCTCTGGCACGTCGAGGAAGAAGCCTTTCGGTAAGCAGGAACTGGACTTCCTTGTGGACTATGTGCCGGCACACCAACGCAATATGCTTGTGGTCTCACAGTACCATACAAAGCATCACCAGCATTGGGTCCACTGGCAGCATGTTGCAGATGGTGTGACATCCATGGGATTACAGGTGCACATGGCTCAGGACTGCTACAAGCGTTGGAATGACTTCCGACGCAGTGCAAAACAAAAGCGTGCCTCCAATTATTCCATGTCTCTGGTGACTGGTGGTGGGCCTGCACCAGAAGAGGATGCATTCATTCAGCAGGAGTAGATTGCTGCAGAGTTCATCCTGGAAGAACACATCTGTGGAGTGGGAGAGAGGATGGATTATGATGCATTGTCCGTTGAGTGTTGATGAGTGTTACTCGATGACATGTGTGTTTGCCGTGTGTGACCCTCCGAGATACAACTTGGCTCCTTCCTATCATCAATCTCCCTCTCTACCTTTGGTGTTCACCAGGAGTCTGACCTCTTCACCTGGCTTTCCAAACAGCACCTGGCAACTCTCGCCTGCTGCATTTTCATTTTCTGCTACAACTTCCAGTGCTATGCTGATGACACTCAACTCATTTCCAGGCTGCCCTTGTCCACCTCTTCTCCCTCCCTCATTTCTGATTGCCTCATTGAAATTTGAAATTGGTGTACTGCCAATGATCTCTGTCTAAATGCCCGCAAGACTGACATCCTCCTCATCGGTACACCTTCACCATCCCTTTCCCTCACTCTCTGGCTGGCCTCCCCTTGGCACTCCTCCTACCCCCACCTGCAATGCCAACAACCTTGGGGTCACCTTTGACTCCACACATTCCTTTTTCGCACACATTACTGAGGTTTCTTGAGATATATTAACTTCTTGCTTAACCTCCTCCTACAAGCTCACAGTCTCTCAAGCTCTGGTTGTCTCAAGGTTGGACTACTGTGACAGGCTCTTTCAAAATTCTACCTGCCTCCACACTCTGCCCTCTACCACTAATCCAGTACAGGACTGCAAGACTTGTCCTTAGCCTCACGCCCTGGGATCCTATCTGTCCAGCTATGAAATCCCTTCATTGTCTACCAGTGGATGCAAGAACAAAACTTTGGACCCTCTGCATTGTGCACAAGGATTTGTGGGGTCTGGGTCGAAAATACCTTCAACTATCCCTCAGCCAATACCTCCCCTCTCGAGTCCTTTGCTCCTCTACCTCACACTCCCTCTGGGTCAGTAGTTTATCGAAGCAAGAAGCTGGGGGCAGATCTGTGTCTACGGCTCAGACCTCCTTTGGAACAGCCTACCTGCCACGTTGAAATTTGAGGAGAAACATCTCTGCTTCTAGAAGCACCTGAAGACCTTCTTATTTGCACCTGCATTAGCCACTCTTCTCACCAGCTGAACAGTTTTCTCTCTTGGCACTGTGCACCTGGACACCCTCTGTCCTTCGGGCCCAGGTACCTGCTCACCCTGCCTCCCTCCTGCACTGCCTCCATGCCTCCCATTGCAACGGGTCATGTACGTGTACCCATACAGTCCCCCACTATTCTTCTGCACTCATCAGATTTTCCCTATCCAAATGATCTTGCACTTGCCACTTGCTGGCTGCACTACCACCTTTTGAATGCCTATTCTATCATTGGACTTCATTTTCATTCTTTGGTCTCCTCTGTTTGGCATGTTCCACTTCTCCCCCTTCCAGGGTCTTCAGCCCTTTATCCCTTCTCCATGTGCCCAGTATGATCATTGTTTTAATTTCCTTTTCTCCCTTGTTCCCCTCCCTTTGCTTGGTTGCTCTCTGAGCCACTTATGTACGAGTGCAATCTTGATGAGATGTCATATCATGTCATATACATCCTTTATCCTTGGTGCAGTGTGTCTCACTCTGACTGAGCTGATGTCAGTGGCTCCCCGTGCACATGTGTACACATTCATGTTCCATGTGCATTCCATGTATGCCCCTAGGTGTCCTTGACCGCCTACTCATTGTAGTATGTCTCCAGGATGATCCAAGTCTTATGTAATTTGGACAGCAATTTCATGCTCACTGTCGGTCTGTGTGTCATCATCACGCACGACTTTAGGGTGTCCACATCTGTGTCGTACACATGGCTCCCCCTGTTACAGGCCCACTGGCTTTTTTCAACTGGTGTTGTGTCTTCTGCATACATGGGTGTACTACTGATGGTTCCTCATCTGTCCTGCATCATGTCCACTTCTCATCGGCTGTAGTGACATTTGACTGATGACATGCAGTAGACACATGCCAACACTGTCTGCCAATGCACAGTTCTGTGGTGAACCTTTCATTGCCATGCAGTGCCTCCCTGCTATTGCCCAGAGGGTGAGTGTTTCAGGGTATCCATGCTACATGGTGCATGCCATTTACACATGATGGCTACACTTGCCCTTACACTGCTGTCACATTTGGAGATTGACATTACTACATACGTGTTGATGTGGGAAGTTGAGGGGGTACACATGCACTGCACCGCACACACCCACTTCTGTGCCAAGTTCAGCCCTTCAACATGCCAACACAATGCTGCTGTGTGATAGTGACCTGCCATGTATGTACCCATGTCCCTCCTTTCACTGCATCAAAACGCAGTAGCGTAGGTGCCTTCTGTGATGCGTGCACTCTGCATAGTCAATGGTTGTTGAGTACTGCACGTGAACATGCATGTTCCATGTGTCATGGTGTGTTTGTTGCGATTGCCAGCTGTGGCTATTTGTGTGTTTGCACATGCTTATGCTACGTGCCATCTCTTTGTTGCCATCTTTCATTTCTGCCTTGGATATGTGCCTGCTAGAGGTTGTGTGTGATGCAGGTGATGGGCAACATGCAAAATATGTGTTAGCTTCACATTTTGCACACATCCTTTTCTGCTTTCGGGATACCCTTGCATTGCAATGCCACTGGATGCATGTTGGGCTTTGAGTTGCGTGTGACATGTCTACTTCATGTGTTGGCTGTCAATGTTGTGATCTGTATGTGTGTGGTATGTGCTACTGACATGCGTGTTCTTGTTTCTTTTGTTTATGTTGCAGGTGATGAAGCACTGGAGGCAGAGGATGAAGATGTTATCCCAGAAACGGTGGTCAGTTCACATGACCAACCAGGCACCAATGGTGGTCATGGGGTGGCAGCCCGCGAGAACCCACTGGTGCTCCAGGTCCTCGTGTCCAGAACAGACTCTGAGTCAAGCTCTGATGTATCCTCTGACCACTATGTTGAGCCGGATCTGCATCATGACATGTCGTCGCCGGTAAGTGATCCTTTGTTGGATGATCTTCTGTCCGCACACCTGCAGTAAGGGGCCAGGCGGCTAGGAATGTCCACCTGTGGTGGTTACAGGTGCATGGTCACACTCAACACCAGTTGACCATGTTCCTGGGGCATCAGTTCGACAGAGGGATGCAGTCCTGCAGCCGTGGGCGGCACCAACCCAGCAAGGACCACGGCTCCTGGGCCCGGCAAGTGTCGTGTCCCGCAACGCGGTGGCCGTGCGCTACAGGCGTCAACTGAGTGGGAGCATGCCATTATTTCCATAGCACAGCAACAGGGGGGAGCATTTGAGATGATGGCTCAAGGTATGGAAAGTGTGGCCAGTTCCATCCTCCCCTCTGAAAGGCAAATGCAGCTCCAGCAGCAGGCTATGCGGTCCATGTGCCGCTCACTCAGGCTGGGCATGGCAGCCTCTGACAGGGCACGCCGGGCTGAAATGGTGGCTCTGCTTCAAGCTATTTCTGCTCAGGCAGAGGCACACTGTGAGGCCCTAAGGGTCGAACACCAAACCCTCCAATCTACTCTGGGTGCTTTCATGATGGACGACAGTAGGCGGGCAGAAGACAGGATGGATCAGCTTGAAAGAACCATCTCAGCTGAACTCCATGCAAGCTGGGAGGTACTCCATATGTCATGTGAGGTGATGCAGGCTGAACTCCATCTTACACGTGAGTCCTTGCCGGAGGAAGCATGTGTGACACACGAGGTAATGCATGCAGACCTATGTGTAATTGCCATGCAGGACCTGGTTTACCAGACCCGCATGCTTGCTGCCACTGAGAGGCAAGGCATGGATAGGCGTGGTGAAGCAACTGTGCCGTGCCCACCTTCTGATTTCAATCCAGAGGGTGACGACGACAACCTATCTCCCACATTGGTCGAGCCGTGCAGGCGCTGAGCCCAGTGAGTTTTTTTTTATCTCAACATCTACACATGTGGATGTTGAGGTGCACCCTGTACCTCCCCCCTCCTGGGTGCCCCCCACCCCGCGGTTTCATATGTGGCCATTTTTGATTTTTTTCTCCTTTTTTTCTTGCAAGTATTTGTTTTTCTCTATTGTACATTCAGGTGACAGTGTGGTGCTTTGTGGCATTTGGAGGCATCCATTGTGTGTTCAAGCAGAGCACATTCAGGCTTGTCTCGTGTATGTGGTTTGCTGGTGGTCCTGACACATATGCTACTCCTGCTTCCTCTTTCCATGTGCTCGCAAGGATGGCTCGGTGTGACAGCACCTCACAAGGGGCATTGGGCTTCCGTCATATCTGTGGCCAGCCTGCAGTCCTACTTGTGTGTACATCCCTAGTGGGTATTCCGGATGGCTTATCCAATGCATGTCTGCACTTCATTTTGGTGAGTATTCTGTTGATTGTGCATTTCATCATGTTGCTTATGATTTTTTTATGAATTGACTGTTCATGCACTTCCTGATGTAGATGGTACCATGCACCCTTTGGCTGTGTAACACACACTGATGGTGGGAGGGGTCCGTGTGCTGACAATGTTGCATTGGGACACTTGGCCTACAATGATTTTGATATGCCACATGAACGCTGCATGCAGAGTTATCCTTGTCACCACGCGTTTCAACTACCCCCATTTCCTTGATTCCCCTGCTTTGGCCATCTTGCAGCCCTGCCTGGTGTGTTGTTGTACCATTGGAAAGATGGCTGCATTGCTTTTGACTTGACTGTCATGTTTGTGGCCCGGACCTGCTCCTCCCCTCCCATTGGTTGCACTTGGCCCTTGTGACAATCCAGCCAACCAGGAGGATGGAGTCTGCCACCACTACCAAAGGCCCACAATGGAGGCCCTGTCTACTCCTGTCCGCCCCTGTCCGCCACCCAACTGGGTCCCTTGATTGTCCCCTGTCTCCCCTGCCCCCCACCTGTCTCCACCTGCCCCCTGCCAGTCTCCCCCTGTCTCCCCTGCCCCCGCCTGTCTCCACCTGCCCCCTGCCCGTCTCCTCCTGTCTCCCCTGCCCCCTGACTGTCTCCATCAGGTCCCTGCCAGTCTCCCCCTGTCTCCCTTGCCCCCCGCCAGTCTCCACGTGCCCCTGCCAGTCTCCCTCTCTCTCCCCTCTTCACCGTCACACCACTCCCCTTCTGCACCATCTTCTTTCCCTCTGCCCCTGTGTGCGCTTTCTTTCCCCCTCTCCCTGTTCCTGCCTTTACACCTTGGCCCCCTCCTTCCTTCTGTCCTTCCTCTCCACCACCCTTTCCCCTCCTCCTTATCCTCTGTCTGTCTTTTTCCAGCACTACCCCAATCGCTGTTAGGCATGGTGATACGTAGCCGCTTGTTCATTGCAGGCACTTACCCCTCTGCCTCCGTCCACCCACCTCCCACCTTCACCTTTTTGAGTTTTATTTTGGCACTTAGTTTTATCATCAGTCCCTCCACCACTGATTACAGGTCGTCTGTTCCCCCTTTCCCTTCTGTGTTTCTTCTCCCCCTCCCCAGCACTATCTTGATTCTTCATCGACCTTCCATAGTTTGTCACTTGTTTTGTTACTCTCCTCACCTCTTCCCTCACTCCCCTTCCCCCTTTATGTGACTCCTGCACTGCAACTATTGCCGTCAGGTATAGCAATGATGATGCTAGTTTTGTTTTCCCACATTCCCTCACTATACTCTCCCTTATTGTTACAAGCACTTGTACTATGTACTTTGATTTGACAGTCATTTTCACTTTCTGGACTGTTTGAAGGACTTATAGGAATGTACTGTTTTTCTCCCTTGTTCTTTCCTTCCTTGAGGCGCTTTGATGCACTTTGTGTGTAGGCCCTATAAGGATTTTCAATGAATCAGTGATTGCTCACTGTCTGCCATTGTCGACGTGGGGTACTATGTACATGATATGTTCTGCTGGTCAATGGCTGATCCTATGTTGGGTTTGATTTTGAGGTGTCAGGGGATTGGTGTGGTTTAACACACAGGGGGTCCTTTAGTGCAATGTTCACATGTGCTGTGTACAGGACACTGGGGCTCACTTCATTTCACATGCATGTATTCGATGCATGTCCCTACTGACACAAACACTTAGGCAACACCCCCCCCACACCAACTATGGCGACACCATGCACACACGCGCACCCAGATTGCCTTTTCAGGCATGCTGTGTCCCGACAATCCATGTTCACTTCCAATTCTTTGATCGTGTATATGCATGACAGGGTACTATTTGGTTGATTGTACTTATTTTTCATGATGCTCAAGGGTTTTCCCCAATGCAATGCACACTCACTGTGCTGTCTGGTGAGCGGTGTTTTGCAGGGGACACACACACAGCACACAGTGTTTGTAATGCCAAGTTGCTATCGTCCAATGTGCATGTCAACAGGTATTCTGACTTTTGTTCCTTGCACCATGGGTAGCATGCATTTGTGCCACCATTTTCAGGGTGTGAGGTTGTGGTCAGTCATTTTTCAGATTCCATGTCAGGTGTAATTGTCTGGTGCCTATTTACATTTCTCACGTGGCACTTCAAGACTATTGTGTCATGTGTTGTGCATATGGTTTGATGTTTTGCCGTTGCATACCATGGTATGGTGTGGTAGACAGGGGTCATGGGGGTTGGGGGGGTTTGGGTGGCATACCAGTACTTTCATGACCTGTTTTTCAGGGGGGATATGCACCTTGCATGTGTTCCTTTTGGTCACATGGTATTGGTTGTGTTGAAGTAGCTAGGGATACACACAATGTGGCACTTTCGTGGGCACAGTCTCAGGGTGGTAAGGTTGTGACGATTAACTGTCCATTTCTCATCATCGATTGTTGCCTGGTATGTGCCAGGCCTGTGTGCACTCCGCAGGGGTTGGAGTTTAGGTGAAAAATGTGGCCACAAGCTGGGTACGGGCTGCCTCGCCACATGTCCTTTCCCCTCCCATGTGCATCAGGCGTGCGTGTGGTTGGGGATGTGGGGGCACCACCCCACCATGTTGCAATGTTGTGCAGGACACATGCTGCCACAATGATCCTGCACACTACTGGGGGTGCATATTGTAGCTGTCCGGCAGAGCGGTCAAGGGAACGGAAGCATGACTTGAGCACTCCGAAAGTGGGCTCCCCTATGGCTCTGGTTGCAATATGGGCTGCGTTGTATGTTACCTGGGGTGGTGTGGTGGGGTTCCGTATTGGCGTCATCATGTAGTTGCTTAGAGGGTAGGCACTGTCCCCTGGTAAGGTGATAATGGTTTTCATTAGTTGCCTTGTGTATTTGTCTGTGTGTGGCATGCATGTGCACAGGCATTTGTACTCATTTCGGAGCCATGTGTCGCCATGCTTCCCAGCTTCCAGGGCCCGGCTCGGGCGGATATTCTGATTATGAAACTGTCATGGGTGGACCCTGGATAGTTTGCATAGACAGAGGTGATGATTCCCTTGGCATCGCATACAACCTGCACGTTGATGGAATGCCAGTGCTTGCGGTTGCGGTAGATGTTTTCAGTGGCCCTAAGTGGACGTAGGGCCACATGGGTGCAGTCTATGGCACCGGGCACTTTGGGGAAGTGTGCTACCCTGTAGAAGTCCAGGACCATGGCCTGCCTTTCTGCGGGTGTTCTGGGCATGTATATGTGCCTGCGGACTGAAGGGCGCGCAGTGATGATTGACAATACCTGGTGTCAGCAGTGTGACTGCGTGGGCTGTGAGACGCCCCCCACTATGGCAGTTTTCCGCTGAAATGTCCCAGTGGCCAAAAAATGCAGTACATTGAGCACCTTCTCCAAGGGGCTCAATGCTTGGGAGCACAGGGTGGGTGATGTGAGTTCATCCTCCCACTCAGTGACCAGCTCTAGGATGATATGAGGTGGAAACCTATACCTGCCATAGACCTGGTCATCAGGCATCCCAAAAAGGCTGGTCCTGGGCAAATAAATTTGGGGCCTGGCTATTCTCCTCCTCCTGCGGTGTCCCACGATCACTGCTGCAAGGAATGGGACATTCACCATAGCAGTATATGCTTGTTTTTTGTTTGTGTGCACTTTTGTGCTGCGCGGGGGCGCTTCTGCCTGCTTTCGTGTGGCGGATGTATTTGTGCATGTGCATGTGTTTTGATGTGCGCTGGTTTTCCCTATTCAATTCCATGAATATGTATTGTTCACTAGCGTGTGGGCGTTGCGTGTGTTTCCCAGCGGTACTTTCCACGTTACGCCTACATTTTCATGCATTGTTCCCCATTCCCCGTGTTCCGCCCCCTTTTTAGATGTGTGCACGATAAGTTGTGCACTTTCCCCGTCCCAGTCGCGCATGCGTTTTGAAAGTTGTAGTGACGTGTAAGGTAAGCGTGGATTTGGCACACATCCCCGGAAAAAGACGCGCAGGGCCTTCCATGAATCGCACGTGTGCGATTCGCACGCGTGCACTAGCTTTTTCACGCTTGCGTTAGCTTGCGCCACAAATTTTGGCGCACATTTATTCCATGAATTACCTCCTAAATTATAGATGATCATCCAGAGTAGGCTTTCTTGGCATCCCTTAAAAATCCAAATGAAGGCAAATTGTGATTGATTTAAGGAAACTATTATTGTTTCAAGTAGACCATAGAAAGTAGGCAGGCCTGCACTTTTGTTGTTGCATAAGCAATCTCAGGATGTCTGCACCAATAGGAATGACTCTGCCCTAACAGCAAAAATCCATACATCCTCCACCCCCTAGGACTGAATGAACAGCTGATGATTGGGTGAAAGGTGAATAGAAAATGGTCCGGGAGCATACTTCTATGAATATGTATCAATTGTATAACTTGCATTTTATCATTTGTTTGTTCTGACTTTTAAACTGAATATTTTGTTTGACCAATTTAATTGTACTGCATTCTCTTTTAGGGATATGGGTTCAGTGCAAAATAAAATGTGCAACAACAACACCTCCTCATGTATACTAAATGCCAGCTAATGTACAAGGTATGGTTAATAATCAAATGTACTGGAGTAGGTAAAAGACTTACAAGTGGGGGGGAGGTGCTTTAACTATATTAGAATCTGGAGTAACGGGGGCATAGCTTGGCGCCGACAGAGATGGCCACCTAGCTCCGGCGCTCCACTCCGGTGGACAAACATTACTTTTATTCCCCTTTCTCACTGTGTATTGTTAGTTTGGCTGACTTCTGCTGCTGAATGTCCTAGGGGCTCGTGGTTCCTTATTGCAGCATTGTTTCTGCCGCATTTCCTTGTTTACAGACATTGGTGGGCCGGGACTGCAGCCGGCCTCATCCGGTGAGGAGTGCTGCCAGCGTTTTCTGTCAGCTGCCCGGCCTCCGTCATGAGGGAGACTCGCCTCATGCGGGAGACAGGTTTGCGTCATAACACAACTCTCTTCAAGAAAATGACTGTTAACATCGTTTTTGCCCTAACTTTAACCACATATTAAGGTTTTGCTGGAACTTTCTTGTCTAAATCTTCCCCTTTGGAATGGTTGGCCTGCTTTATGACTGTTTTTTAAAGGAATACCACTGTTTTTCTCTCGTGTTACCTCATAAAGCTCTTTTTTCTACCTACCCCTTTGTGATTTTCTTCCAAATAACTCTCCCAAGCAAATTCATAAATTAACTTGGCTCAAGAATTATTTTACCAGTTTACCATTTAATGCTCAACCCTCCAAGGATTTTTGAAGCAGCAAAGTTTTACAAAGTTTTACATTTGCATCCATATATACATTGAAGTACAATGACGTCTGAAAAGGGACATACGAAAGAGACATCCCTGTCGTCACCTACCACCCTTAAGAGACAGAAAAGTGAGTCTCTTACACCTAAAGAAGACACGTCAGATCCCCTCATGCAAACCATTGTATTGGAAATAATGGCTCTCAAGGCTTTTTTGGAGGATACCAATGCTAAACTGCAGCAGCTGGACAATAAATGGTCTATTTTTGAAACCCGGATGAATGAGGTGGAAAGGAGAATTAGTGATGCAGAAGACGTCACTAATAGGGTTATTAACTGGAAACTACAATTAATTCTCTACAACAGCAGGCTGAGAATCTTGAAAATAGATATAGGAGGAAGAATCTATGTATTGTTGTCCTTCCAGAAGGAATAGAAATGGATAACCCTTCTGCTTTCTTGTATGCGTTTCTACCTTAAATTCTTGACTTGCTGGCATCTGTGCAGCTTAATATTCAAAGAGCACATTGAGTGGGTCCCATTAATCTGGCTTGAAGTTCTACCGGTCGAACCAGAACTCTCATACTAGCCCTCCTGGATTATACCCACATCATGCTCATTATGGAGAAAGTCAAACAAATCTAACAACTGGCATGGGAAGGAAAGAAAATATTGATTTAGCAAGATGTCTCCAAAGCAACTGTGGCAAGAAAAAAATAACTCCTTGCCTTTAGACTAGCCCTCAGGCAGTTAAACGCTAGATATGGGATTATCCCTCCAGCCATTCTTAAAGTCACACTCAATGGGCATACCTTCCAAAACCCAGTGGATTTAAGACATTGAGCCTCCTTAGATGGTTGCCGGTCCGGTAAAATCAATACCGGTATTACCGTACCAGCATTGTTTATTGGACTGGAGTATTACGAGCCGCGATGCCGGTGTCACCAGCATCAGCAGGGACCCGCTGTGGCTGGCCTCACCCATGCCGGTATCAGCGTTGACACTCAGCAGCCGTGCCAGTGACACCAGCAAGCTGCAGTTAAGTGCACATTAAGAGGTGCACAGACATGCAAATACCGGCATAATAATGGACACAATGATGCTGTCAACACTGGAATCGCGGTGCAGGCGTTAATAGGAATCTGGTGTGCAGAAACCTGCCACAGGTGCCCACAATCAGCACAGGTGGAGGCAATGGAGTCTGGCACAGCACAAAAGGAGCACTCCCACACACCACACCCCTCCCAAATCCACAATGCTACCATTAGCACTAGCAGTACTGGAGCTGGAGGAAATGCCTGCACAGCTACTCCTGGAGGAGGCAGTGAGCCAGAGCATGCAGCGGATGCACATGAGGAAAAGGAGGGCAAGAATGGGCTAGCACATACCCAATATGCAGGCAGTTGTACCCCGCAGGCAACCACCAATCCCTTGCCTAAGGGCCAGCCCATTCAATGTAACCCCTGCTGAGATTCACAACCTGTACCGGCTGGACAGGGACACCATCACCACAGTAGTGGACCTCATAGATGATGACCTGGTGAGCCTAATCAACATCCGGACAGCCATTCCCCCCTTGCTGAAGGTAGTGTGTGTGCTACACTTCATTTCCACAGGCACCTATCAGCAAACATGGGGCAGTTACATGAAATTTCCCAACCCTTTTTGCGCACCCAGGTGCTAGATGCACTCCTGTCGCATGTACACGACCACATAAGCCTGCCACGGACTGCAGAGGAGGTGAATGCCACCAAAGTAGCATTCCATGCACTTGCAGGCATGCCCAACGTCATTGGTGCGTTTGACTGTACACCTGTTGAGTTGGATGTCCGACATGTTGTGGAGGTGGTGTACCGCAACAGGAAGCTGTACCATTCCCTGAATGTACAGATGGTGTGCGATGCATGCAAAATAATAACCCATTACTGTGCAAGATTCCCTGGCTCCACACATGAATCCATGGTACTGCAGAACTCCATACAGACCCGCTACATTGCATGACATGCTGGACCTCGTACCTGGCTGTTGGTTGAGTCTAACCACAGAGGCTTGAGGGGTGTTGTTTGGGGGGATGTTAACAGCATAGCCAACCTGTCTGCTGGGTGGGTCATGAGGGTGTTGATTAGTGGGGCTGTTAACAGCATAGGCAACCTGTCTGCTGGGTGGACCATGAGGAGTGTTGATTGAGGGGGAGTTGTTAACAGCATAGGCAACCTGTCTGCTGGGTGGGTCTGAACACAAGGCCATGAAGGTTTACGAACATAGCATAGGATTGCATTAATGATTAGCACAGGTGCACACTACATGCATACATACATCACAACTCCTGGAATAACCCGGAAACATTACCAGGTATGCATTGAATTGCAGAAGACTAGGTAGGGCAATAGAAGATTAAGCCAGATGAGGAATTCGACCTAGCAACCACATCATTCACAAACAGCACAACATGAAACCACACAAATGCAATGGAACTATACCATACACAACGTACTCAGTGCCTTCGACTGTGACCATTGTAAATGATACCGAATGTACAACGCAACTGATGCATGCAGATGTGTAAGGCCTTCACAGCCATGTCTACGTGCAATCAACAGACACAGTGCACACACCAGCACATGTATCAGGGACATCACAAAACATGAACCACATGTACCACAATGCACCACGCTGTAGTGAGAATCCATGAAATACATGATCTCTGCAAAGATATTCATGAGTCATGCTGCCCTGCCAGAGAGAATACCATCTGCCACACAGACAAAATCAGTCACTGCACTCAATACACAGGTACACCGCAGATCAGTTTGCCTGTCATGTCACCTTAAGGGACACCTCCAAGTACAATGGGTGAAGTATGAACATTGAAATATCTAACATGATTGACTACCATCAAGATATGATTTAGTGGTGCAGGACTCATCCAATGTAGCCCCATTCCACAATGCTGACACCCGCCCAGCCGTATTACAGTTATGCAACCCTTCTCTCGTGATGCATACCACCAACGGATATCTGACCGAGTCAAATGAAGGTGTCGATGGATGTGTACTTGGAGACCTGTATATGTAGCATGCATATCGGGGATACCAATGTATTACATGAATAAAATTAGGCAAATGTGTGAGTTCCCACTGTATATGCACTGTCCATTAGATAGCTACACATCAATTAAATCTGACAGCATTGTGGTCTGTTGTACTTGAATTGTGGTTGTGAAGGTACACATTCAATGGGGCATGTGAGAGCAAGTACACCCACCCCCTCTGCCCCCACCCTTGGATGAGCCCTAAATTCACTTACCGGGACCATGCAGGATGACACATGCCATGTACAGTTATCATTCCCTGTGCTCAGTTGCATTTTCATATGTACAATGTACAGCCAGTGCCAACATGGAATGACCAAATAATTAACAAGTACCCTTTCTCTTGCTCCCATGCAGGTTATGCCGCGTATCCCCTGATGGATTGGCTCATGACCCCCATATCAGGCAACCAT
Organism: Ambystoma mexicanum; assembly: GCF_040938575.1. Classification (NCBI taxonomy): domain Eukaryota; kingdom Metazoa; phylum Chordata; class Amphibia; order Caudata; family Ambystomatidae; genus Ambystoma; species Ambystoma mexicanum. The sequence continues at coordinate 214,068,850 of NC_090931.1, forward strand.
AAAACAGGCATGAAGAGGCATACAACCGTGCACATGCACGCACTCGTGTCACCATCGAACAGACAGTTGGCCTGTTGAAGGCCCGGTTCCGCGGCCTCAGCAGGGCAGGGGGTGCCCTGATTTACAGACCTGAGAAGGTGGGCAAAATTGTGCTAGTATGTGCCATGCTGCACAACATGTGTATCCGGCACAACGTCCCCCTGGCCCCTGACATGGACATGATGCCACCTGAGGACGAGGATGTGGGTGAGGAAGATGATGTAATTCCTCAGTGCCACAATGTCAATGATGGACGTGCAACACAGGAAGATTTAATTGACCACTACCTTTAATGGACTGTAACATACACGGAATTGGGCATGGGTCACACTGGACAATGAACACTGTAAATGATTAAAGGGACACACACTCAAGAAGCAATGTCCAGTCATTTTTGTTGTGTCTCACCAAGTGTATTTAAAAAGGAGAAACAATGTACAGATTTGCATATTTCACCTAACACTACTATCCTCTTGATTTGAGCCAACACACCCATCCCCACTACTCCCACACCTAATACCCATACACCCACACCCCCATTACCCCCACACCCAATACCCAACACCCACTCCCCCACTACACCCACACTCAACACCCCAACACCCACTCCCCAACTACACTACACCCAATACCCCAAAACCCACTCCCACAGGACCCACCACACCCAATACCCCAACACCACCTCCGCCACTACCTTCACTACCCTTTCCTAACTACTCCCTCCACACAGGCAGTAGTCACTGGGCCTATTTTTGCCCCCTTTTTGGAGGATGGGGGTGAGGATCTTGTGGGCAATTTAGTCGCTGCGAGCAACGCACAGGGCTGCTCAGAATGGAGCTGCTTGGTGTAGTGCTGGAGGATGGTCCAAGCGTGGTGGTGATGTTCTGTTGTGCGGCAATGGCGGTCACCAACCTGTCAATGGACTCGACCATATTAGACATTACCCCATTGCCATCTCGCACACGCCTCGCCTGGTGGTAGATATCCTGCGTCGCCCTGCCAAGCATCCTTTGCATGTTGCGCATGGCATCCTGCATACTGCATTGTGTTCCGGGTCAGTTGTGCCTCAATTATGTACTGGCTGACCAGGTCGTGCATTGCCTGCTGCCTCCCTTCCATGCGAGTGAGTCGTCCCTCGATGCCTCTGATGTGGTGGATTCCTGGTAGTGGCAAGGGAGGTGGGCTCAGAGGGCTTGGGGGACTGAACACAGCATTGTCGTCATCATGTGCACCGTCTGCACATCTGCACCGTCGCTATGGGTGTCAGACCCACTGGGTTCTACTGCGCTTTGTGCTCCCAATGTTGTGCACAGTGTCTGTTGGCTGGGGTACTGGTATCTAGTGGTTTCGGTGTTGTGGCCATGCCACAGGGGCTGTGTGCCACGTGGTGTTTCACTGTGAAACGGATGTGTTCCCATTCTGTATGTTGATGCATTGATGTTTACTCTGCGTGTATGGACATGGTGGGTGTGACAGGTGTGCAACTAGTGCTGGTGATGTGCGCATCTTGCCATGAGGTGGCACGGTGGTGACTGCAGCATTTGGACAGTAATGTGTGTGTGTGGTTGTGTGTGTGTGTGTACACATGCAGATGGTACTTGTGTCAGCAATACAGGGGACAAGTGGGGTGTGTCTGTGGAATTTGTTGATAGTGTTTGTGGCAGGTACATTGAACTTGCGTGGGCGGTGGCTTTCGGTGGGTGCAAATGCAGCAGCTATCTGGTGCCACCTACTTGACATGTGGACTTCATCATTGGTATTGGGGATGAAGGTGTGTGGTGTGACTTTGGGATTATGGTAAGGGATTCTCACTGTCATCATCTGAGGTTGCTGCTCCCATCTCCGTATCTCCTACTCCCTCAATACTCTCCATTTGGAGTACAGTGCTGCAGGTCTCCTCCCATGCCGTGAGTTTGATGGGGGATGGTAGTCCACCTCCTGTGTCCAGCCCCTGGCTGTGCTCTACAGCAAGGAGGTTGCGGACACAGAGACGTAGATCATCGCATCTCATACGGATATCTCGGACGGTCCGGGGTGTTGTCCCCACTGCCGATACATTGTGCGCCACTTCCTCCCATATTGCCTTCTGCCTCAGTTGTGCTGCCTGCCTCAGGTCAGCACAAAACACAATGTCTGCATCCTCCACGAGTGTGTCAGCTAACTTGTTCCGCTCCTGCTCCCTGAAACGTGTTTTTCTGCAACGGACGGCGCCTTGCCTGACTGACATGATGTGTACTTTGTCGGTGTCTACTCAGTTTTCCAGTAGGAGTCCTGTGAACTGAGGATTGCAATGGATTGCATTTTAAAGATGACAGTCGGTGCATTTCCCATTCTGGCGCAATGACGTTGCTTCCGGTGCCGGTATTACCAGTACCGGTAATAATGGCATCCTCGGTGCCTGCGGCATCGAGGACAACAGTATCGAGGGTTTAGGGACCATTACTGGCATGCCAGTGCTACCGTTTCCGGCATGCCGGAATGTACATGCATGCTGACTCGGAAACTACTGTAGATTCCGGCAGCAGTGCTACACGGAAACAGTAGCACCGACATGCCGGTAATTTCCTTTTTTTACCTGCAACCTTGTAATGAAGCCCATTATATCCAGTCTCATAAAAGGAATTATATGGACACATCAAATCCCCCCACTTGAATGTTTTGTAACTTCGCTTGGACTACATTTTGAATTCTGTCTTACCTCCATCGGAGCAGGGATTTTTAATGAGCCTCTCCTCTCCTCGCGCTCTGAAACACTTGTGTACAAGCGCAATAGAAATAAAATATCAATATCAATATCTCCTGGCTCTCCTCCCCCCAATGCATCATATCTTTAACAAAGATTGGTATGGCTGGTTCCTGTTATCCACTGTTCTGCCTAAAGTTTTTGTTATGTTTTATTATGACCAACTTCCATGTTCTCAGTGTTCCTCCCACCCTCTCCCTTATGTTCCGCTCCTTTCATGTCTCCATCCGTTAAGCACGTTATATTTAATTATTTTACATTGACATGATCCATTGATCCATCTAATTTGTGTTATATGATTTGCTACATTTGTAAGTACTTCTTTTTTCTTATGCTTTCTATAGTATATGTTCACATCATATGCACTTTTGCCACTTAAGATAATCTCTTGGAATGTTAAAGGATTACACAATCATATCAAGAGACAAAAAGTGTCATCTTAATAGAATGAACCTCTCAATTGCCTGCATTCAGGAGTCACATCTCTCAAATGAAGAACCAACCAAATGTAAGCGTCACTGGGTGGGTCAGGTCTTCTCAAGTGCTGAAAATGGCAATGATAATGGTGTCATTACACTTATTAATAATGCCTTCAAATACAAAGTGTTATTCAACGAGTCTGATGATTTAGGCAGATGGGTACTTCTCAATTATATAAGTGGAATCTAAAGAATATACTATCCTTAATATTTGTGACCCAACTTCTGCCAACCCTTCCTTTTGACAGCAACTTAGGAATTGCATGCTTCAATGCAATCCCTGCAATCTGATTGCCTGCGGAGAATGTAACCAGGTTATGGACCCCTTCCTTGATAGGAAATCTAGAGTGCGGTACATTAAGCCCACCTCTCACACACAATTTACCAATTTTGTCTCAGAATTAGGCCTTAGTGGCGCATGGCGTATTACTCACCCTACTGACTCCTAATTCACCTTCTACTACACATCCCATAATTCCTTCTCCTGACTTGATTATATTTTCATCCTCAATTCCATGGTTAATCTCTTCCTTTCTGCCCAGATAGAATCCTTAACAATCTCAGATCAAGCCCCAGTTTACATCTAATGTGCATCCCCACTGAATTCTCGTAATTTGAACAGATGGAGATTCAATACTAATCTGTTGAGCGATTAATCTTTTGTACCTTTTATTGCACATAAACATAACAACTTTTTCACTGAGAACAAAAATCAGGATATATCCCATACTAATAATTGGGACTGCTATAAAGCAGTTCTCAGAGGTCATATCATATCCTTTGTTGCTAACAAAAAGAACAAAATAAAACAAGAATCAGATTGCATAATCAGACAGCTTAAACCCCTGGAAACCCAATTTGCCCGTACTAACTCTACCTCTACTCTTAAAGACATTCTGAAGCTAAGATTCCAATATAATAAAATAATTACACAATGTTTGTGTGCCAACCTGCTAAAATATAAGGCTAAGATCTTTCAATTCTCAAATAAATCTAGTAAATCTTTGGCATCATACTTTAGAATGAAGAAAGAAAAAACTGAGATTGTATTTATTAAATATCATTTAGGGAACAGGACATTCTCAGATAAGGAGAGCATCCAAGCTTTCTCAAAATGTTACTCTAATCTGTATACCTCTGAGGCCCCCCAAATAATATACTGGTTAATAATTTTCTACATAATATCCCCCACGATCCTTACCCCCAAGCAAACCTTTAATCGCTTAATGTTCGAATAGCACCCTCCGAAATACATCTAGCTATTAAGAATCTTAAAAAAAGTTAAAGCCCCGGGCTGGATGGCTTAGGGATCTTTTCTAGAGGACATGCTCATCATATTCCCTAAAGGCAATAAAGATCCTGAACTTCCCCAAAACTATCATCCTGTTTCTCTTATTAATACTGGTTGTAAGATCTTCGCCAATATCAAAGCCAACACACTTGTCCCCTTCTTTCCCAATCTATTGAAGCAAGACCAGGCTGGATATGTGAAAGGCAGAGTGTCTTCCTCCAACATTAGACTTTTCCTAGATATCATAGATTTAATACATAATTTACATGATCCCCACACTGCAGTTGCTCTTGATGCAGAAAAAGCATATGACAGAGTTGAACGGGATTATATGTTTGAAGCTCTTAAGTGGCATGTTTTTGGCACCGCTTTTCTTTCAATGATTAAGTACATTATTCTAAACCTAAAACTGCAATCTTTCTGAATGGGCAAATGTCTTCTTTCTTCCCCTTATCTAGGGACCTGTCAGGGATGCCCTCTCTCTCCGATTCTTTTTATCTTAGCGCTAGAACCCTTTTTAGAAGCAATAAGACAAAATGATAACATTCTAGGAAGTCAATGTGGACCACGAAATATTAAAACTGCAGCATATGCTATGACATACTTTTATTTTTTTTAAACCCAGAAAAAAGTGACCCAGATCCACTAGATATTATTTCAAGTCTGAGGTTTTCCCGTTGCACATCACATCACACCCTTACCTTAGGTATGAAATGGTGTCCCAAAGGGTTCAAATAGTTAGGTATTCAGGTTTCAACATCCAGTAATAATATTTGCAAACAAAACTCGGAAATCCTGTTAGCTAGAGTAAAGGAACTAGTATCCTCATGGTCTCCCCTCTTCATTTCCTGGTGCAGCCGTCTGAATCTATTGAAATTATGATTTCCCCCATTATTCTATATCGTCTTTACATGTTACCAATCCCCCTTTCTTCTTCCTTTTTTAAATCCATTAATACCTGCCTTACCAAATTCCTAGGGGGGAAAAAGAAACACCGATTTTCGCTCAGTAAACTAAAAGAATCCTGTATTCAAGGTGGTGTTGGCTTCCCTGACTTAAAAGACTGTCACATGGCTTTTGTTATCATGCAGATGCAACTCTGGTTTGCTCATGAAGTGTCAACTTTTGCACCTAATTGGGTACTTTTGGGAAGAGCTATTGTTTCCCCAATTTCCCATGCAGATCTTTACCATATTAAAGTTAGAAACACATTTACTAAATACTCCTGTACCTGTAAATCTGCACATTCTCTCAGATTATATATGTTCCCATCTACAGTTAAACACCCCTTGTTCACATATCCTTTCATTTGGCTCAATATACTGATTAAAATTAAAGGTAAATCTATCTGTTGGAAACCATGGCTCTGCAGAGGGATGGTTTCCAACAGATAGATTTACCTTTAATTCTAATCTGTGGATGTTACAAATAGAATTCCACCATAAATTATGATTAATATTCTAATTACCTTTAATGAATTTGCTACCAGGTTCTGCATGCCTATCTCTTCCCTGAAACAGTATATTGATATTATTGCTGCAATTGTGGAAAACTATGAGGCTTTAATGTATAACTCCAGCATCCCAAACGCACAGAGACTATTACATATGCTTAACTTTGATATTACTGCTTCTATGCCTTAAATTTGGATATGCTTCTGCATATACTCACTCATGAAAATTAATTCACACCCAATCTTCTGCATAATGCATTCAACTTCAGCCTCATCAAAGTGATGGTCAATGAAAGGGCATCTTGGTACATGACGCGTGATTTATTGACATGATTACTTCAACAGCATATTCTATGAACAGCTCAAATGAAAATGTTGTCATTTATGTTTCGGATTCATTGGCTTCCCTCGTATGATACCATGTTTTCGTCAGGCGTGGATGATTTTATGGAGCTAACATGTTGCACACCTTTAAAAAATAATAACTCAAAGACTTTTAATGATGCATACACATATTCTCATTGAACACTTTGACTCTAAATTAAAACATATAAAAAATGTACATGTTAATATAAATGTATTAATTTAAACATAATTATTTTGTAAGCAAATACATTATTAAAATAACACTTATTGTAAATATTTTGGGAAATAATTATTTATTTTCTGAAACAGCATGACTATGTGTGCTGTGCCTGCTGGTATAACCAGTACCTTGGTGAACCTTTCCATTTGTAAAGACCCTCCACTCCTAGAACAAGCAAAAGTCATGAAGTCAGCCAAACAATATCAGTAATCTAAAGGAATTGAAAGTAAAAATACTAAGTGGCTAACACCATATATGCTGCATCTGTAGTGAATTATGTAGGCCGTTATGCAACTAATGGGATCACTCTATTCCTATCAAAGGTCTTGGGGGAGTGACATACTGAAACTCAACAGTTTTAGGTTAAAGTTTCAATCAAGGTTTTGAGTGACAACATTCTTTTACAAAACAGGCTTTTTGGTTGGCTTAAGGCTTCAAAAGTGTAGCTGTAAGGGAGGCGTAACTAAAGGTGGGCTCAGAAAGACCCAATTAAACCACATAGCATACATGGGAAAAAGGAGTCAGGCCTGTATAGACAGTAGCACTTAATCTACTTTTAAGTAAAAAAATAAAATAAAAATAAAACAATGGTTCATGCTAAGCAAAGCATGAATGCTGGAAGAACTATCTTTGCTAACAATTAAATGGTGCAAGGTACAGATTGCACAGGATGGTAGAACATCCCTACAAATTAAATGGCACCCCTAACTGTTAAAAGCCCTTGACACTTAGGGAACCTTAAAAAGTATTTTAGACCCCTGAAGAATGTCTTGGCATTAACAGTGAGTCAAATACAGAAACATGTATAGTAGAATAAAAGATTGCAGACTAGAATAAGGTTTAGTTAGAATACTAGTGGATTCTGACTCAGATTTGGAGAGGATAATATTGCATATGTGTCACTTTGAGAAGTCTACGTAAAAGATTCTGTGATTATTTATTAATATATTTTTGGAAGTCTAGGAGATACACATTATGGTAATATATTTTAATTCAATGTTTGTCTAAAATTGCCTGTGGGTTTATGGTAATGGAAGAGCACAGATTGGTATATAATCATGCTTGTCAAGAACGTTTAAAAGTACAATAATAAAAAAAGGTTGTGAACAATATGAAATTAAAGTGAAATTTAGCAATAATATGTGTTTCTCCTCTGATATACTATTGAATTAGGCAATACATGCTGCTTTGAGATTATAACACAAAGTGCCAAAACATGTCTTTGTTTGAGCATTACGTTTAATAGTCAGTACATGCTGAAGACTTTAAATTGGCAACCTTCAAAAAGTAGACTGGTGTACAAATTGCACATATAACAAAGATTGCGCAGCATCATTTTAAAGTAAAGAAAAAAGTCTAAAAGTCATAGTTGAAAGTAAATAGTAAAGCAAAGTGTTCAACACATGTTAACATCTCAAGGCAGAACACTGACACCTGTTCAAAAAAAGAAAATTGCTTTAAAATCATACCAAAAGAAAGAAGAAGGACAAGAGCATAACATCTATATAAAATGTATGTGGCAGTCATCTTAAAATCAAACAGATGTTATATATAAATTGAGCATTCTGTTCAAACATGCAAAGCAGAGGGCTTCTTCTGAAATATAGTATGAAGACAAAAGGATATTAGAATAATCAACTTAGTAAACTGGAACGTGAAACAATTAGTATGCAACATAATTCATTGTTAAGCACCCCAAGAACACCACAAATTAATGGCACATTGTTATTCTCGGTTATTAAATGTTCAGAAAAGAAAGAAAGTCCATTCTAATATTTCATTAAGTCCCTGTTCATGTGAATGCAAATGACAGATCCATGTCTGTTTACATCATGTAATGGTAAGCTCAGTGCCATTGTTCCATTGTTACTTCCAAACAGTTTTCAGAACACATTATTCAAGGTCTGTGACCAAATTATTTAATACAACAAAGTGTGACTCTAAGGGTGCTTTCTGTGTTTTGCATCTAATCATTGATGTGTGCTTGTTATTATAGTTGGCACAACAAAGGTAATAATTTGCTGTATGTGAATATCGGCTACTAATACATACATGGATCATTTGGTTTTTCAGGCCATGTGTTTCTGAAGGAGTCATTCCTTATGTCCATGATTGAATATCCTTGGGCCTCATTACGACCCTGGCGGTACGGAGTGAACAGCGCCGTAAAAGGTGCCGGCGCTGTTCACCCCATACCGCCGCATTACGAGTTCCCCTCCCGGGACACGGTAAGAACGTCTGGGAAAACCAGGCGTGCTTACCGGGTCCCGCGAGGGGAAGAGGTAGCAAACAACGGGCCATCTCGTAATGGCCCGTTGTTTGCTCCCTCTCCCATTCCCATTCAGCCCTATGGGGGCTGAAATGGGAATGGGGAAGGACCGTGTCCGGGTCCTTGGAGGGAGGAATTACCGGTCCTTCCGAACTCGGAATGGCCCGGTAAATCCTCATTCCGAGGACCCGGACCCGACGCGATTTCGGCAGCAGCCATGCCGCCAATAGCGGCATGGTTACCGCCGAACTCGTAATGAGGGCCCATCTCTTTTAAGTGCACAGGTATGAACTACATCTGACACAATGGTAGTGTCCTGTAATAGGCGGCAACCACTGCTGTGTTCTCACTGCAGTAATGTACTATATATATTTCTGCTGGGAATGGAGAACATGGTCTTTCAGGTTCCAGAGTCTCTTGAACACAAACGGTTTAGGTGATAAGGTTTCAATGATTGTGGATATTTTTGTCAATGGACTGATCTCTATTATTAGAAGCAACTTATATATTGTTCATTCATAGGTTTAAAATTGCTTAAGGTCATTACTGGAGTGTATAGTGCGCATTGTGCTCCTCTTTTTAAACGTCTAGTAGGATATCCTAAGTCCTCGTGTCTATTTGCCAAAGCCTGAGCAAGAATACTGAAATCTGCTTTACTGCAGCAGTTAGGTCTTATTGTCAAGAACCCCAGAGCATTATATTGCAGTATGTTTTCTGCATCTCCTAGGCTAGTGTTCCACCCTCTGCTTTACGGCTGCTCTATGGCTTGATTTAGCTCGTGGAAACACAGCATCTGGGCTTCAGTGCCATGCTAGATCTCATTCTGCACTGGCACTGTAACATTGGCAAAGAAGGCTATTAAGCATCAGCAAGCCCTGCAGTTCTATCATGGATAAGCTCAGCAGCTTGTGCCAGTTCCTGCGTGCTCCATATCAAACTAATCCTGCTACTCCTCGATATGCACTTGGTACTGTGTTATTCAATGGAAAACAGTGGTCATTGTCAAGATTCGTCGGAGGTGACAGACCAAGCAAATTCTAAACTTCTAAAAATTATAGAAAACATATTTTTTACATGCTTTATTGGTGTTCCACTGGCTGCTAATAGATATCAAGCAAGCCAACACTGCACATTACTCCAAACCATTCCAGAATAAACTAACAGGAGTCATGCCTTTTTTTGTGCCAGTTAAACACTGCTCCAATCTGGAACATAAACCAGTAATCCAATGGTCCGCTGAAAAATGTAAGATAATTTATTAATTCTTCATTGCTAAAATAGAAAAAGTCAGAAACTTCCATGCTTCTAGAAGTGCAGCCATCAGACACACAATCCTACCTGGTGACGCACAACCATTGTTTGCCTTCAGACCCCTTAATCCTAACGGCCATGTTGACATTCTAGAATTCTAACAACATTAAACGGGTAGTTCAGTCAGAAATGTTATTGGCCCAATCGATCGGGCATGTACTGCCAAGCATACACCAACAGTTCTTAAAATTGCAATTTACCTGAGTTTTTCTCACTTTAACGCATGTGCAAACGACTCATCAGGTATCACCATCTTGTGCTAATCTTATACGTTGATCCATCACCCTAAGTTCAAGTTCCCTTGCGGCACTAATTCAGATCACCCGCCCCTAATGCTGACATCACTAGATGCTCACGCCACTTGTTTCTGCTCTGTTCAGTTATCTGCCAAGCACGATACAATGAGAACCGGTACTTATACTGCATAAACTGAACTAACTCAGTAGTCGTTTTTCATTTCTTATACTATGCACAAATGTCTTTACCAAACCATATTTAAACATGTGTGCTTACAAACTTGAAAAGGTTGAGCCTATTGATCTTGCCTTTCTACTATGTGTTTTTGTAACATGGCTATTTCTTTGCGTGTCTTTCTTTAACATTAAATGTTAATAGGAAACCTCTTTTCATTACTTTATACAAAAAAAAGTTTGTATTTACCTCACTTGTGATTCTTTGCTTTTTCCCTAGTTAGGACATATGGCAACAATTCAGCCCTACCTGTAGGAGCCCGAATATTCAGAAGAGGAAATCCTTGAAAGAGAAAAATTCAGGACGATGTGGAATCAGATGAAAGTCACGAGGATCAATCCCAGGAGCGTGAACCCAGTTGCATGGAACACGTTTCCACTTGGTGTACCTGCCATCCTTGGGAGTTTATGCCTACTCTGGGGGAGAACTGCTGTTGCAGAGAAAACTCTGGCTCGGTGGCCTACATTGCCGAAGAAGACACATCACTGCTGTGCGTTACCTAGCTGCATGACTTCAGGGCCCCCTGCCTTGAAAGATCTGTGTTGCAAATGATGATGGTCCTGATGCATGAACTTCAATTTACAGTTCGCCCTCAAAATCCAAGTAATGAGAAAGTTCATTCTATGTATGTTGTGTGTTTGACAACTGAGACAGTTATCATGATATGTTGTTCACTACAACAATATAACTGGATCACTGAAAAAATGATTTTCTGTAAATTGAATAAATTACTCATTCTAATCTGAAACCAAAGTGTTCATCTTTAGATTTATCGTCCGAAGAATTACATTTCTTTCACTTGGAAGTTTCTCCAAAATGTTTTTGCTGGAATGTGCGTTCACATTTCTAATTGATTCTACTTGAAATCACAAATCCTGTCCGAGGTTGGAGGTAAAGGTAAAACGATGCTGGTAAAGGATTACCGGCATCGCTTACCACTCCGGGCTATTCTGACCTGCCAACCCGCTATTAGCGGCACCGTAAATAACGGTGCCTCTAATAGTGGCAAGGGCGTAGGCACGCGACCCTTCATGTCGGCAGTGCTGGCATGCCGTAAACTGGAGGACATCACAAGTCAGGCAGACATGCACATACCGGCATCATGAAGGCGCTGAAAGTGGATACTGGCATGCCGTAAATACCGGTATCGCGGACCAACCGTAAAATGCTATGTGCAGTGTTCCCAACTGCCACAGGTGCACACCATCAGCACAGGTGGAGGCAATGGAGTCTGGGCCTGTACAAAAGGAGCACACCAATACACCACACCCCTTTCCACACCAAGATTAATACAATAGTAGCATCAATACCTGAGCTGGAGGACATGCTTACATTGCAACACCAGCAACAATACCAACAGCAACAGCAGGCACCACAGAGGAGACGCAGCAGGAGAACGGGGGTGAGACAGGCCCAGCATGCTCCACCAGTGCAGCCAGCGTAACCATGCAGGCAGCCCCCAATCCCAAACATCAGAGCCAGTCCTTTAAAACCAACCCCGGAGCAGAACCACACCATGTACCGTCTGGACCAGGACACCATCAAAACCATTGTGGACATGATACACAATGACATTGTGAGCCTCATTGAAATAGGCACCGCCATCCCCCTCTACTGAAGGTAGTGTTGGTGCTCCACTTCCTTTCCGCAGGCACCAACCAGCACACAGTGGGGCACATGCATGGCATATCACCACCCTTATTTACTTGCATCCTGAAGCAAGTGTTGGATGCCCTCCTCAAGCACACAACGGAATACATATCCCTACCACGGACTCCCCAGGAGATCCTTGAAACAAAAAGTGGCCTCCATGAACTGGCAGGCATGCCAAATTGTATAGGTGCCCTTGACTGCACCCACATGGAGTTGGTAGCCCGCATGCCATGGAGGTGGTGTACCGCAATCGCAAGCAATACCACTCCAACAAGGTGCAGATGGTATGCGACGCCAGCAAGATCATCACACATTGCTGTGCCCGATATTCCGGATCAACCACAGGAATGCTGCATGTCACCATGGGAAAAATCAGCGCTGAATGCCTAACATTGCAGAGCCTACTGCCAACCTTCCCCATCAGAAAATCCTACAGAATGCTACACATCACTAAATGGACCCGGACAAAGCTGTATGCGTACACAATGCATGAGAAACAAGACGGCAGAGCACACCGTGTATCATCTTGAAGATGCAACCCACACAATTATTCCATGGCACAGGACACATTGAGGGCATAAAAATGGTGTGCATACAACCAGGGACATGTAAATGTGGCCAACGACAATCTGCCGGCATGTGTGACTAGTACAGCTGTCCATCTTGAATCAACTGACCACCTTTTTATCTGCCTCCCATGCAGGTGACAGTGGCTATCCCTTGATGACGTGGCTCCTCACCCCTGCCCGAAAACCCACATAACAGGCACGAGGAGGACTACTATCGATCCCACGCCCGTACCCGTGTGGTCATTGAGCAAATCTCCGGCCTGTTGAGTGCATGGTTTCGCTGCCTTAGCCCCTCGGGTGGGGCACTCCTCTAGAGGCATGAGAAGGTGGCCAAAATGATCATGGCATGTGTCATGCTGCACGACATGTGTATCCAAGGCAACGTGCCCCTGCCCTCTGACATTGGACTGCAACCACCTGGTGATGATGAAGAAGAAGTGGCAGCACATCATTGCAGTGCCGATGCACAGGAGGGATGTGCAGTGGGTCAGTCAGTGATTGCACATTATTACTGACACACATGGCTGCAGAGGGTGACATGATAGTTTGACAGAGGGCACTGGGTGTGGGGGTACATGCACACTATGCAGTGTATGTGAATAAATGACACATGCACAATGAGGAATGTGCACTCAGGCCTTGCTTTTGACACAACGGGTGTATTGAAATTAACCATGAAAAAGATAACCTGCACCACCCTCACCCCCTCTCCCTCCCTCCACAACTCCCCCACACACCCTCACACCTCTCCCCCTCCCCCACAACTCCCCCACACATGTCCCAACAAGTCTCTAATGCCTTCATCAGGCTGGCCAGACTATTTTTTTACACTCCCTGGTCCTGGTGGTGGCAGGTCCGGCCAGCGCAGAGTGCGCAACGACCAACGGAGTGGGCTGGTCTGGGTAGAGCTTGATGAGGATGGTGTGGCCTCCTCCTCAAACTGGGTTGCCGGACGTACTGACTCCATGCCATCGGCGATGCGGCTGAGTACCTGCCGCAGGGCGGATACCTCCTCCCACAGGCGGCTAGTATTCTCCGCAAATATCTTGCCCATGGAGGTGGTGTTATCACTGATTGCCTTGCCTAGAGAGGTGATGTTCTCCCACCACTCCTGCCTTGCCTGGGCGTTGTCCTCCACGAACTGCTGCACAAGGGCAGTCAGCGGCTCATATCGCTGCAGCCCTGCGGGTGCACCTGTGGAGGTGGACGTGCCTGGGGCTCATGTTCGGCATCATTGCTCTCCACTATGGGACTACTGGCCCCTTGAATTAACTACCGCCCAGAGTGCTACGGGGTGGTGGCATGGTCTGAACCAAGAGATGTGATTTGGGGGATGGCAGTGGACTGGGCGTGCGGGGCAGTTCGGAGGAATCGTCCTCCATGGGCACCCATACGTCTTTCTGTGCCTCCTCCTCAGCCTGGGGTGCTGTTGCTGCCACCTCCCCAGCCAAACTGGACTCTGCCGAGTGTGGAGCCTCAGCTGTTTCCTATGACTGTGCGACAGGTGTTGGCACTTCAGCCTCAACGGCCCTTGGCAGCACCAGTGCCCTGGCAACTTCAGGTGTTTTCAGTGTTGGTGCGCGGCGGGCCTTGGGTTGGCCCTTCGAGGTGGAAGGCTGGTTGGCCTCATCCCGGGCCCTCTTCCGGGGTGTGGCTTGCTGTGGGGGTGAGTCCTGGGCATTGCTGTCATGGTCTGAGACTGTGGGGGTCGAAGAGAGGGACAGCATGAGTGATGGTTTGATAGGCATCATACATGCATTTGTACAATTGATCATCCACACAATCGAGAGTAAAAGGCATTTGAGTTTGGATGATCACGTTGTTTCATACATGGGTGGGTGATGCAGGCATACGTCGGGGTCACTCATGTTGGGGATGACGTATGGTATGGGACATGCATATTTGTTTGGGCCTGCATGCAGTGTGACTTATGCCATTTACATTTTGTGTGGTATGTGTCAGGTACAGCATTGCCTTGCTGCAGGAAACTGCATGTGTCTGTGATGCGTCCAATAACTTTGTTGGGAGTGTGTGTGTGTTGGCCCATGGCTTGCCTCTTTGGCCAGACATATTGGTTGACTTTCATCAGACTCTGCATTACAGTGTTTTCTTAGGACTCTCAACTCCATCCGCCGATGTTGTGGCGCCACACTCCATGTCTCCGACACCTTCTATGCTCTCAATGCCAATCAGGCTGGCACAGATGTCCTCCCATTGGGACAGCTTGATGGGGGAGCTGGCTCCTCCACCTGTTGCCGTTACCTGGATCCTGTTGGCAGAGAGTATGTTCCATGGTGTGTGGGGTGTTCCCGACTGCACTCACTTTCTGCGCCACAAGTGCCCAGATCTCTTTTTTGCGAATGATGGCCTCCCTCTTCATGCTCTGGGCGAACACGATGACAGCATGTTCCTGCAGGGTCTCAGCTAGCATGGGCAGCTCATCTTCATTGAAGCGCTCCTTGCGCTGGCGGGAGGCGCCCTTCTTAACAGCCTTTGGCATTGTGGTGTGTTGTGGTGTGTTAGAGGATGAGTTTCCACAAACAGCAATGTCCCACATGTCCTGTGCGCTGAGGTTGGCAATGGATTGTGTTTTTAAAGATGGCCGCCGTGCTCCTTCCTGTTCCTGTGCGATGACGCTACTTCCGGTTCCGCTTATTTACGGTCACTGTTATTAGCGGTGACCGCTTATAGCGGTGACTGCTGTTAGAGGTGACCGCTAATGCCGCATTGGTTCATGCTGGTAGTGCAATATGTGCTATGCATGATGCCGCTACGGCCCCTTTTTGGGTCTTTTACGGCATGGCGGTAATGCCCTTACCGGCATGGCGCAAAGCTCATGCCAGCGAAGTCGTAATAGCCCTCTATTGACTATACGGACGCTATTTGCGCCATGCCGGTAAGGACTGTTACCTACCTCCAACCTCAGAATGACCCCCATTGTCTTACATTTTACTAGGTAGTGCAAACAAAAAAAAACTAAATTATTCTTTTCATTCCAGTAAACTTTTTTTGTATATCTTCAAAGGTGGTACATGCGTGTGGCATATCATATGTTTTCATGGTGGATTCATGGAAGACTGGGATTTCGCATTCAACAAGTAATACCTGTCTGTGTGGTTCGAGCCATTTGTGATAAATTCCCCAGTGACACGGACAGTACTGTGGATTTAAACAGACAGTACATTGACCACAGCAGTATCATTTGTAGTTTCATTGCCCCCACTTAACCAAACTAAATAAAACATAAAACAATTAGTTAATCTGAACAGCTGTTAGAAATTTTTTGAAAGTCCACAACGCGTCCAAACATCTAAGAGTATCGTAAAAGATTAGTGTGCTTTAACAAGTTTAGTGGCCTATCATGCTCCCCTCTCCGCATCCATCCACCCTCTGCTAACAATGGCTGATCGCACCTGTGGATGGGCACTCGCAACGCAGCTGGGAGGATGAGAACGCTAAAGGTGCTGAATACCATGTACACCTCAAAGGGTTCTTATGTATGGGGACCCTTATCCACATGGCCACCCCAGACCTGGTGTCTTCAGACTCCCCCTTGAGGACCCCATCCCTGCAATTAACCTGTTTGTCTCATTTGACTATGTTCTGGGCCTATTGTGCTCGCCTCATCCACATCCATCCCCCTCCACTATCAATGAAAGTTAACCTGTGGGCATCCGTTCGCAAGGGGTTGGCTGGGTGGGAATGAACAAGGTGCCAAATACTACGTACACCGCAAAGGGTTCTTTTGCATGGGAACCCTTATCCTATCGCCACCTCAGACCTCGTGTCTCCAGACTCCTGTTTAAAGACCCCATCACTGCAATCAACAATTATGTGTCTTTTGGCTATGTTCCGGGCCTATTGCGCTTGCCTCATGCACATCCATCCCTCTGCTATCATGTACACCACAAAGGCTTCTTTTGCACAAGATTCATTGGCCGCAAGGCCAACCCACACCCGGTATCTCCAGACTTCCCTTTGGAAGCCCTGTCTCTGCAATCAACATGTATGAGTCCTTTGACTAGGTTCCAGGCCTATTGTGCTCGCCTCATCCACATCCATTCCCTCCGATATCAATGACAGTTTTCACCTGTGGGCGTGTGCTCACAACCGGCCTGGGAGATGGGAATGCTCAAGGTGCTGAATACTATGTACACCACAAAGGCTTCTTTTGCATGGGGACCCTTATCAACATGGCTAACCCAGGCCTGGTGTCTCCAGACTCCCCCTTGAGGACCCCATACCTGCAATCAACATGTTTGTGTCATTTGACTATGTTCCGGGCTTATTGTGCTCGCCTCATCCACATCCATCCCCCTCCACTTTCAATGAAAGTTAACCTGTGGGCATGCGCTCGCAAGGGGGATGGCTGGGTGGGAATGAACAAGGTGCCAAATACTACATACACTTCTAAGGGTTCTTTTGAATGGAAATCCTTATCCACATGCCCACCCCAGACACAGTGTTTCCAGTCTCCTGTTTGAAGAAGTATGTGTTTTTTGATTATGTTCCTGGTCTTTTTGACTATGTTCTGGGCCTATTGTGCTCGCCTTATGCACATCCATCCCCCTCCGCTATCAATGACAGTTCGCACCTGTGGGGATGCGTTCACCAGGGTACTGGTTGGGTGGGAAAAAACAAGGTCTGAATACCATGTACACCATAAAGGCTTCTTTGCACAGGAACCATTGGCCACATGGCTATCCCAGACCCAGTGTCTCCAGACAGTTCTATATCATATCATCGCCAACTGTTTTTTTGACATGTGTTTTTCCGGAACATTTTTGCCCCAAAAAATTTTTTGAAAAAAATTGTATTTTATTTTTGGGGGTTCACCCCCAAATCCCCTCCTCCACCTATTTTTTTTTTAGTGTACCTAATCCCCAAACACCTTATATCCCTCCCAAAAAAAAAAAATGTATGTGTATTTTCGGCAATCATATTTCGGCAAAACACCTCTCAAAAATATGACTGTTGATGATACATCGTACCCTCCATACTCCGCATTGAAGACCCCGTCCTTGCAATCAACATATTTCTGTGTCCAATTACTGTGTTCCGGCCCTATTGCGCTCCCCTCATTCACTTCCATCCCCCTTGACTATCAATGACAGTTCGCACCTGTGGGTGTGCGCTCGCAAAATGTGGCTGGGATGATGGTCAAGGTGCTGAATACCATGTGCACCACAAAGGCTCCTTTTGCACAGGATTCATTGGCAGCCTGGCATCCCCATGCCCGGTATCTCCAGACTCCCCTTTGAAAGCCCTGTCTCTGCAATCAACATGTATGTGTCCTTTGACTAGGTTCCAGGCCTATTGTGCTCACATCATTCACATCCATCCCCTCTGATATCAATGACAGTTCGCACCTGTGGGCGTATGATCGCAACGGGGCTGGGAGAATGGGAATGCTCAGGGTGCTGAATACCATGTACACGACAAAGGCTTCTTTTGCACAGGAACCATTGGCCACATGGCCACCTCAGACCCAGTATGTCCAGACTCCCCTTTGAAGACCCCATCCCTGCAAAGAGCATATGTCTGTGTCCATTGTCTATGTTCCAGGCCTATTATGCTTGCCTCATCCACATCCATATCATCAGCTATCAATAAGAATTCGCACCTGTGGGCCTACGCTCACAAGAGGGCTGCACTGGCAGGATTGAGGAGGTCAAACATTGTCAGAGAGGCCTGATGGGTGTGAACGAACACGTCAGACATTCACATACAAACCCACTTCTGTAATCCTTTATAAACACTGTGAGAGTTAACAAGAAAACATCTGTGAAATCAACAACGGATATCGCCATCTCTCAACTTTTTACCTTGCTTGCTGAATCAGCTCATCTGTTCTTCTAACAAATGGTTAGTCAACTTTTAGTATTGTTTTCTGTAGTCTCACCGTTCTCTGCTAGGCCACTTTCTATTGCTTTATACTCAATGTACACCCTATTATCATTTAATTTTATTCAAAAAGTCTACACCATTATCAACCGCCCTATGCATTTCTATCTCTGTAATTAGCACATAATATTACAGAGTATTGTTTCTAAATGTAATCTTTCATGGTGCATGTTTTCTTTAGGTGTCATTTTTTATATAGTCCATATTTTTTTATCAAAGGAATGTGATGTTTCATTTACTCACTGTAATACTTTTTTTAATTAATAGTAATATTTTCTTTTATTTTTTTAACAGATCATAAGGACAATCGAACAATGCCTTCTTGTATCGTTTTGGGCTGCACTAATAACAGCCATGGTGAAGGTCAGAGTACAGTCCTGCATGTATTTACAAGGATTTAAATTTAATAAGAAAATGGCTTTTGAGCTGCAGATTTACGGTGTCCGAACTTGAAAGCAGAGCCAAGGACGTCTTGGATGATGTGAGAGCAATCGATTCCGCGTCAGTAGCATGCACTCCTCAGAAGATATGTAAAAACAATCACAGTACACTGAAAAGTGTTGCCCCAGACTCCTTTGCCAATAATTCTTAATGCAGTTCCAACTTAATTTCATCACACAATGACCGAGGTGACTAGTGGATGCTGAATTTTTAAATGTATTTGACAATTTTTTAAATGTGCCTGTATGATATGTCTTATAAATGACTGCAGAGGAGCAGCTGCATGCCTCTGTAGGAAATCCCACCCCCTTACCTCCTGTATGTTGGAAACCTGAGATTGTTCCATGCTTGACACCAGCAGTTGTGACCATTCCACAGCGATTATTCAAAAGAATATACTCACTGAGAAACCCCTGTCTAATATATCCCCGAAGCGATGATAATCTGAGGGAGGAACTCCCTGAAGGAATGTGAGAATGAGTTAAAGAGTAGCCGGTGGCGAAAGACGAACGTGATGTATTGAGGATACTGGCTGAAGAGAATGCATGGACCTTCCAGTCGAGGAAACTTTAATTTGCGAGAAGAAGATTGCAGGTTGTGACGCACTGCAGAAAATGCAAGCCGTTCAATAGCTGTACAGATGCAGCAACGGAAGTAGATTAAGTAATCTTAGAAGCTGGCTATACGTAATGAATAGACTGCAGGCAAAACCACCATTTTATAGAGGCTGGACATCAGTCTCATCAATTTAGCAAACTCAGACACATGGAGAGGAAAGGCAGAGAACTGTGTCATAGCAAGTATTAGCTGAGATTGTGAATACGAGTGGGAAGGCTGTTTGGCCTGGTGTCAAAGTGAAAGTAGTCAAGGTCGGGTATCTATTCTCAAAGGCAGTGAATGTGAGAAGTTGAATCATCCACCGTTAAGGTGCAAAGAAAGAACACCATGCATGCCAAGTTTTATTCATTCAAGACATTTAAATGCTGCAAATTGGGCCAAATCGTGGTCTCCTATCACGTGAGCCAAGGATGGAATCAAAGTTGAGCGTGGACTTCTAGAACAGCGATAGTGCGTGCTTGCACTCCCTTATATTCCCAGAGACAGTTGTACACCTGACAGTAGATATCCAATCACAATCCCACCCCTATAAAAAGTATACTTAGATGTTCCCCTTGAGCCTATCACAAACCTTTGCAGGTTTTTCTTATTTGCCATGTAGTATGACTTCACCTATTTTGAATGTTTAACATTTTTATGTGAAATGTACCGAGAACTCGAGCAAATGTTCCTTGATGTCCGTTGTAACTCCCTGTTTTAGACAATTGATAATAAAATAGAAAACGTTGCCATCTTCCTGAGTTGGTTTGATTATTTGGTGTCAGAGTTATTCTGCGTCCCATCCATTGCATGCACAATACCAAAAGGGCTCTATGTGGTAACGGTGCAGATGGTTAAAAGATCCAAACTAGTTTGCCCCCAGTCTATCAGACGATCGAGTATCCTCTGCCATTAGCCAGAAGGTTGCAGGGTTAACAGTGGAGAAGGGCGAATAGAAATCAATTTTCAAGAACAACTGAAATGGTGGGCAGGTCCCCCTTTGACGAAATCCCTACCTGGTTTCCACAGGCACTCTGAGGACGGAAGGCAAAGTGGCCGATTGGAGGAGGAGTTGATACCGAAGGCCCTGAGCCATTAAACGAACAAATGGTGAGTACACTAAGGGGAATGGCAAATGAAGGGGATGGGGTTATGATCATTTTTAAGTAACCGGAAATGTTGCGTGAAGAAAATATAGCACCTAGAGTCCTAGCTCAAGGAATTCAGAAGGAGATGTCTCAAACTCCAATGGGAGCAGAGTGAAATATATAATGCGTGAACAGGTTCACATAAGGTGACATCTCAAACCCTGTATAAGGTATAAGTAAAGGCAAGAGAGAAAAAGGTTATCACAGTGTTTATTAATGTATAAAGTCAACTAGTCTGAATGATTGTTGAGTAAAAATATCGAAGAGCGGTAGAAATTGTGAAGTCATTGAGAAAGGTTGAGGAGCTATAGTGACTACCCTAGTGAAGTGGTTGGTACCAATCCAAAGGTGGAGATAGCTCATTGAGAAATTAGAGGCTTGAGCAGCTGTCGATGGTGTGCACTCATATTTGTTGTTTTGAAATGCATTGCAAATGTGGTGATTTACGCAAAAGCTTACAGGTTATTTTATAAGTCTGGTAAGTATTCACAGTCAATTGAGACATGTCATCATGGGAGATACTCCTTTGATGCACTTATGCAAGACACTGCCAAAGCACATGCTAAGCTCAAACAGTATAGTGCAGAATGGGTGAAAGGCACGGCAGATAAGATGTTCATGCCGTGGCAACAAGGGTGATCGCTGTCAAAAGCGGTATTGCAACACATGACGACATACTTGCATGCTGCGTACATGGGGAAGAAATTAGAGAAAAGAATAGCGAACATAGAGCTCTGGAAAATGTATCAAGAAGAGAGGGAAGTTTAACCACCTGAGGAGTGGATGCTTAGTCTGAGAAAGGAGGAAGGTGTTGAATCCTCAACTCCCCTTACCTCACCTGTAGAAAAAGGCCCTAGTATGGAAGAAATAGAGTTGTACCCTTTGAAGGAGTTGAAAGCGGCAACGGGGTATAGTAATCCGATGTATGAACCCCAGCCTATAATAGCGATGGTAGTCCAGAGGAGAGTAAGAGAAAAGGGGAGATCCATAAGATCTTACAAGACAAAGAAGAAAAGAGTGAGCAGTCATATTTGTCAACAGAAATAGACAGGGAGATTACGAGATGTAAAGGAGAGAAGGATAAAGCTGACGAGGTACTGCTTGTGCAGAACAAATGGATGGGAGGCCGGATATTACTCAAGTTAGATGGGAAAAGCATTGAGTAAGTTAGGCAAAGAGAAGATAAGGATGAGCAAGAAAGAAAGGATAAAGAATGAGCAAAGAGATTAAAAGAAGATGAGCAGAAAAGGAAGAGCAGGGAGCAACGAGAGCAGCTGTATCAAGAGGAGCAAGAGAAAAAAGAAGAGCAGGCAGAAGAACAAAGAAAGTATGACAATATGCAGAGAGCCACAGAAGATAGGGATAGAAGAGAAAGGAAGAGAGAAGAGGAGGAAGCGCCAAGACTAAGGGACAAAATAATACAGAGATGAATGGAAGAAGAGTAAAGATGGGAAGGAGTAAGGAGAGAAGAATGAAGGCAAGAGGAAGAAAGATTTAGAAGGGAGACGAGAAAGCAAAGAAAATTAGATGAAGAAATAGAACAAAGGAGGAGACTGCAGGGTCTTGATACCAGTGTCGTTCGTAAGGAACGAGTAGGGTCAAGCCCAGCAATATGATAGGATAGAACAGAAGAATTTCTTCTGATAAATGAAGCAATGTTAGGGGAATTTAGAGTAGTATTGGAGGAAGAAAACTTTGATACGGGAAGCATCAGAGAAAGGATCCGTAAGGTCTAGGAAGTATTGAAGTTGAGGAAAGGGGGATCAATCCCTACCATTTCAATCATGACATCAAGAAGAAAATCTGTGCAGTCACGGACACAGAACATTGTGCTTAAGCAGACTGAACCTAGACAAAGGGGAAGGAGATGATAGTCACACTAGTTGGGCACAAGACATATCAGACGAGGAAAGAGAATCCATCTTGAAATAGGAAGAGGGAGCACGTGCCCCCCTGAGGGAAGCCTGCAAATGGATAAAGAAGTAAGATGGTCCGATCTGGAACAACTAAGGATAGGACAGCAGATCTCATACCATATCTAGAGCGTCCCCGAGCCGTGGGAAAAAAGGTGGCATTACTTTGCCACATTTTATGTCAGAGGTTTCTTGAGCCAGTACAGAGGCAGATGAAGAAACAAGTGGGAATGGAAGTGAAGCCATGGGCTGAGATACAGTTGAAGATACAAGAGAAAAGAGAAAAATAGGAAGAAAGATGAGACTAGGAAAATTGAGGAAGCCAAGTTAGTTCAGAACTAATTGTCAAAATGTGCCAAAGAAGGGGCGGTATTGACAAGCAGAGAAATATGGGGAATGCAGGAAGTAATGGGTACATCCAAGGTGAGGAATCAGCGCCCGAAAGAAAAAGGTGGATATGGGTTCGAGCTGTGAGGGAGAGGCATGGGCAATAGAGGGAGAGGAGCAGGATTCCAAAATAATCAAGGTGGGTTTCAGAATACACAGAATGAGAATCAGAGCACTCAGGGAGTATTTAACCAAGCGGGACTTGTCAGACGAGCACCCCCAGTATGTTGAACTTGTGGGATGACAGGGCACATTGGACGCGTATGTGGGAGCCAAAGGAATATACAAAATGGCCAATTTTCAAGAGGGGGGACAGCTTATACTCCACCATACAGCACACTAACTAGAAAGGGTTTGCCCAAGATCACACAGTGTATCAGACACAAGCATTGCGAGTGCAGCAGGTACAGCAGCAAGAGAATGCAAATTAATCCATCAGAAGAGCAGTCGATACAGGCCCCCATGCAGACACAGCAGTATGCAAACACAGGAAAAGTGCTGACCCCCAGAATAGGAGGTTTCACTGTGGTAGGAGGAAATCCTTTCACAGGGACGGGGATGAGCCTGTACACACAATAGGACAGCTCACAGGGTGACTTGATGTGTTCAGTGCTATCTGTGACACCAGACCCCCAAGAAGAACCAAGGGTCGATGTGACAATAGGAGGCAAATCTTTTTCTTTTCTAGTAGACACTGGAGCTACTCATTCATGTATACAAGATGGAAAATATCCAATGTCGGGGATTGCCAGGAATGTTCAAGGGTTCTCTGGAGCTACGAGGCGAGCTCCTTTTACTGAGGAATTACCAGTCTCCATAGGAGAATATGACATGTCTGTTCTTTTGTTATATTCATGACAGAGAACATTTTGGGCAGAGATTTATTGACAAAACTTAGCATGACAATTTCATTCACTGATCAAGGCATAATGTGCTGCATTCCAGAAATGTGGGTGAATTTATATTGGCGTTCACAGGGCAAGTAGCTCTGCAAGGCGTTCAAGGAGATCCAGAGATTTTTCTATATGGAGGGAGCATTTTACTGACATGGCTACCTGGCTTAGCAGGAAAAATTGTGAGGATACCTATGAGTTCTTGTTTAGACTGTGAATACCTATGGACGAAGAGGGGGGCAGCCTATTCCTGTAAAATTAGAAGTAGCTATAGTATGAAGGGAAATCACAATGCTGGAAGGTGTAGACGATGACTATGGACCATGGAGAACAGTAATAACTCTCGAGGAAGGGTACAGATTGACTGACATCACTGATGACGACATGTTTAGGGATGACCAAAAAGATGATGAATTGGTGTTCTTTATGAGCATCACATACTGGATAAGGATAGAAAAGAGGGAAGTCCCAAAGCAAATGGTGATAATGTGGCAGCATCCAGCATTTTTTCTGGAAGATTTGGAGAAGGTGCCAAACGTCCTTTGGACCACAGGCCCTTATGATGTAGGTTTGTTCTGGAGGAGAGGAATTTGCTGACGGGCCCATTGGTCAGCACTCTCCCTCTAGAACTTGTAAAACAAGATAGCTGCACCATGTGAGGATAGGGGGTGCAGGATTCACTTACTCCGACACGACTCAATAACGAGGACTCAGTAGTTTGGCAAAGGGAAGTCTGTTTAATGATACATACATCAAACAGCGAAACAAATGGGAATCAGCTGTAGTGCGATCACCTGTCTCGCTCCGACTTCCTCGAACCTCAGTTGAACAACAATTCTTATAGGCAATACTTGTCATCATTGACGTCTAACTCTACAAAACTTGCCATGCAATCTAATTGGTTAAGAAAGGTAACTTAAGTATAGGTGCTATATCTGTATAGGATAATAGGACATTTGGATTGGATAACTCTTATCGGGTGGGCGTCTACGCCCATCCCACTACATCACACGTAATTGACGTCACTATAAGTACGACGTCTCATTGGCTCTACTACCTATAGGACTCCAGATAACTTGGTCCATTGTGATTGGGCAGGTTACACCCCTAGACATAAATCCCCATTTTAATTAGCAGCATGCAGAATGGACACCCAAGGGCCTGGTGTACCAAGTTTCACCCTGCCTCCCTTCCATCAATCAGTATTTTAGGGCTATGTGTCAATTAGTTGGCTGGGTTTGGCCTCGGAACTGTAGCCTCTTATCGGGAAAAGTTATGGCATCCTGGGTTCTGGATGACATCACGCGATGGTACCTCTCCGCGCCTGGTTGGTCACGTGTCTGTTCACCATGAATTTACTTCAGCTTCCTGCTTTTATTGTATTTAATTCTGCTTCAGCCCTGCCACTTGCCTGGGCCTCTCTTATCTTGACCTTCACGGGCGAGTTGGTATGCTCCGAAGTTTGGTTCTTGCGAGCCGACGCTCTCCTCCCCTTCTCTGGGTGACCTCGATTTCCCAGGCATGAGCCGTTCTCTGTTGAGTTTCGTTTCCGCTCTTCCTCTCTGTTCAGGTTGATTTGCGAAATTTGGCCTGTCAGGCCTCCGGCAGCCTAGGCCCATTTCTGCTTTACAAAATGGAGTCGTACTTGTATCATGTGCCTTATTGAGGTAGATATATGGTTGGCGCTTGCCGCTCTATTTTCTACTAAGCATTTGCAAGCAGTATCGGTTTCTTAGCATCTTGCGTTCCAAGCCTATTTACACACGTTTGATAGGACAGTCATTCTCATCATGTCTAGTAACACGTTTGCTTGTTGTCAGTATCGTCTCCTTCCTGTGCTCATTATATCGAGTTGTATAACAGCTTGTTCTGACGTCTCATTTTCAATAGTTGACTCTGCTTACTCACGGGCTGGGTCGGGCCATGGTAATTTCCATTGGCCCTCCATTAAGGCTATTGGGGTTTCTTCGTGGACTGTATGTAGGTTCTCCTCATTTCGTATCATGGGCTGAAATGGCTGTCTGATAGGGTACTGTGCTGCCCAGGGTTGTCGTGTTATTGGTGCTTCGACAGGTACGGATCTTCTAACGTACACTGGGCAGAGTCCCAGTGCAACTCTCTGTTGGTTCATTTGCTCTTCATACGTCACGTACCTTGGCGAGTACCTTCCTGGTAGCTCGAAATGAGGGGCAGGAGTGCAGGTCATGTCTGGAACCTCCTTTACACTCCCCCCTCTGGTCGGTTCATCGACCACTTCTGCTTCATTTTTCATCTCTATTTTCTTTGATTCTTCAGTGTTTTGTTCCTCGTCTTCCGGGTTGGTACATGACAGCGTATACATGTGTGTCTTTGGAGTCCATATTTTTATCACGCCTTTCAAACTTCCTGCTGTTTTGACATATTCACCTTTGTTCCAGGTCATTAGCTGGCATTGTCCGTTTGGACTGCAATAGATCCATTTTCCTTCATACCTTCTTCGTTTCTTCAGGTACGTGAACGTTGCTCCATCAGGCGCAAATTTGCTGGCCTTCACAAAGTCTCTTATTTCTTCATCAGTCAAGTTTCTAGGCTTCCATCCTGGTTCAACATCGACCATTATTTTCATCTCTATGGCTTTCTTCGCAGTTTTCAGGCACTGTGTAATGGTTATCTTGATAATGCAGAATCCTAGCACTACCATTGCTAGGAGAGCTCCCAGAACCTTGAATATATCTGCCTTCCAATGTGGGACCCATGAGAATTTGTATTTTATTTGTATTTTATTTATTTATAAAGCGCAGCCAGGCCCGGGGGCATAGGGGCGCGTAAGTTAGATCTGGTTACAATTACAATTAGGTGCAGTAAACGAGGGTTACGTTACAGTTACAGATAGGTACATACTTAGTGTTGCAAATACATACATACATAGTCAGAGATAAATACATTAATCACAAGAGTGTGCCGTCAGCAGTCAATCGTGCTAGGATCAAGAGGTTAGGCTGTCATGGAGTCCGTGTTGTGAAGCCAACGCTTCGTGTTGTGTTTGAAAAGGTGAAATGAAGGTTCTGCCCTTAAAAGCGCGGGGAGTGTGTTCCATAGTTTAGAAGCTTGTACAGGGAAGCTAGCTCCACCCGAGTTATGGAGTTTGAATCTCGGTATGGACATAGTGTTAGCTTGTGCTGCTCTAAGTGGTCTTGATGATGTGTGAAGTGTAAGTTGGTTGGTGAGGTAGGCTGGTGCAAGGTTGGCCCTGGCTTTGTGTGTGAGGGCCAAAGTTTTGAGGGATATTCTGTGCTCTACTGGGAGCCAATGTAACTTGCGTCTAGTCTCAGAGATATGCGCCTTTTTAGGGATGTTGAGGGCAGCCCTGATGGCATTATTTTGAATTACTTGTAGTTTGTTGATATTTTTGTGGCTAGTGCCTAGGTAAAGGGCATTGCAGTAGTCTATTTTGGATAGGACTAATGCTCTAGCAAGAGTAATGCAATTGGGTGAAGAGATGAACGGCCTACATGCAGTGATCAGCTTGCAGGTGTAAGCGGCTGATGATGCTACTGCATTAGTTTGTTTGGAAAAGGATAAGGTGGCATCAATGTAGATGCCAAGGGTTTTAGTATTATTTGAAACGGGGATGAGATTACCATCTATAGTGAAAGATCTGAATGTGGAATTGAGATTTTTAAGTTTGGCGTGAGTGCCAAGGATGATCAGCTCAGTTTTTTCGTCATTGAGACAAAGTCCATGATGTGCCATCCATGCTTGTATTACTGAGTATATTTCATTAAGGGTTTTGCTGTCTGCTTCATAGTTACCCGAGATAGGAATGAGTATCTGGGTGTCGTCCGCGTAATTAGTATACGTGACACCCAGATAGTCAAGGATATCAAAGAGGGGCTTTGTGAATACATTATAAAGTGTCGGGGACACACACAAGCCTTGCGGGACTCCACAAGGTACTGGTGAGGGTTCAGCAGAATCAGTGGGAGAGAAGACCCTCATGATTCTGTTCACCAAGAAGGAACTGATCCAAGCCGAGGCTGCATCTGAAAAGTGTGCAGCAGTTTTCAAGTGGTGACAAAGTGTTTGATGGTTGACCAAATCAAAGGCTGCTGACAGGTCAAGCAGTAAGAGGAGTGCAAGTTTGCCATTGTCTTTCAGGATTTGGATCTGGGTAGTGAGGTCTATTAATGCAGTTTCCGTGCCGTGTCTCGGTCGGAAGCTGGATTGCCTAAGTCCCAGGAGATTGTTAGATTCTAGGTAGGCCTGTATTTGTAAATAGGCTGCTCTGTCCAGTATTTTTAATAAGAAAGGTACAGTCGTTATCGGCCTATAGTTAGACGGGTTGGCAGGGTCAAGGGTGGGTTTTTTGAGAAGTGGAATGACCCACGCGTCTTTTAGGTTGTCAGGTACTGCTCCGGATTTGAAGGAGGCATTGATGAGGTTGGTAATGAATGGTGCCAGATCGTGCGCGGCTGCTTTGATGATCGGGGCAGGGCAGGCATCACCTTGGCAATTTGATGGTTTAAGTTTCCTGATAATGTTTTCTACTTCCCAGATTGAGAGGGGTGAGAAGCTGAAAGGTTTACAGGTTGACTTAAAGGTAGGTGATTTGTTCGGTAATTGTTTGTAGTCAGGGTCAGCTAGTAGCAGGGATTTTTTTGCATTGATTTTAGATTGTAGGCGAGCTATTTTATCTAATAAGGCCTTCTGAATATTACTACACCATAGTGCGTCAGTAACACATTTGTCAATAGGGGCAATAGGGGACTCTAATTCTTTCAGAATCTTAAAAAGTTCTTTTGTGTTGGATTCTGCTTGTGTAATCCTTTTATTATAGGTGTCTTTTTTAGCAAGAGGGATGGCTTCTTTGTAGCTAGTGGAAGCTAGGGTAAGCTCAGACTTATTGGATGCTGTGGGGTACTGTCTCCAGTGTGCCTCAGCGGTTCTCTTAGTTTTGCGTAATTCTCTTAACTGCGGTGTGAACCAAGTGTTAAGGTGACGCTGTGGTTTAGGTTTCCGCAATTTTAGGGGGGCGATGGTGTTGAGTGCTTTGAGAATAGCCTGGTTGTATATATCCACTAAAACTGTAGGGTCAGCATCTGAGTCAATATTGTTCAGGATGGGGAGTAATATGGGTAGGAGTTTGTCAGGTGTAATGTCTTTCTTATTTCTCGTGCTGGTGGCTGGGGCGATGATAGGAGCCGGGCGGGGTGTGTTGGCTTTGATAGAAAAGGTTATTTTATGATGAT
This sequence comes from Ambystoma mexicanum, assembly GCF_040938575.1. Lineage (NCBI taxonomy): Eukaryota > Metazoa > Chordata > Amphibia > Caudata > Ambystomatidae > Ambystoma > Ambystoma mexicanum. The sequence continues at coordinate 214,098,225 of NC_090931.1, forward strand.
CCGACCAAATGCATGGGTCATTGGATAGGAGATCAATAGAGCAATTGAGGTGAGTGAGCCAGTCCAGTGTTCTGCCCTTGATATGCGTAGGCTCATGAATAATGTAGGTGTGACCCAAATCAGATAAGGTGTTGGCTAGGTCATGGGCATTAGTGTTCTTAGGGTCGTTAAAACCGAGATTAAAATCCCCAAGTAGGATGGTTTGTGAATTGGGTTTGGTGTCTGTGGTTATGAGTGATGCAATGTCCTCTATAAAAGAAGAAATGGGACCTGGTGGTCGGTAAATAAGGTGCATTGTTGCCGTGTGGTTAGGTGATAGAGGAAGTTTAATGGACAGGCATTCAGCAGAAGGGATTTGAGCATCCTGGATGACTTTAATGTCAAAGGTATTTCTGAATATGAGGGCGAGTCCACCACCCTTTGTCTGAGTGGTGTATCTGTTGCATCTAATAATGGCATAATCATTAGGTATAGCAAGGGCCAGCGATGGACCGGAGGCAGCATTAAGCCAGGTTTCAGTGACTGCAAGGACATCGAGCTTTTCGTGAGTTATAAAGTCAGCGATGTCGAGGGCACGGGCAGGGAGAGACCTAGCATTCACCAAGGCTGCTTTAATAAGTTTGTCTTTTTGGTGATTTTTTTCTGGTGGTATGGGTTGGTCATGCAAAAGGATCTGGTCTGGCTTGTCTGAATCAGTGGCCGAATTGGCAAGGTTCTGGTCAGTGTGCAAGTGTTTAATACTACTGTAGGTGTACAGTTGGGGTTTTTTGGCCCACAGTCGGACTCTTAATCTAGAATTTCTGATTAAGATGCTAGGGTGGTGAGAGCATGGAGAGGTAGGTGGGCTGGTTCTAGAGTTCAATCTAATGTTTCTATTAGCAGTAGTACAAGGTTGGTTAGGTGTTGGTCTGGTGGCAAAGTGGCGTATCCAAAGTGCTGGATCATCCAAGTACGGGTTAGGAGGTGTCATGGTGCTAGGCCACGAAGAGCGGGTAGTGGTTAGCATGCGTGTGCAGGTGTATGTGTCTTGATTGGAATGTGGGTCAGGTTGACTAGTCCAGCGTCTAGTGTAAATGTACAGTAGGTGGATGAGAGTAGTTAGGCACCAATACATGATGTGGGTAGCGTTGCTAGTAGGCAGGGGTTGCAAAGTGGTCTATTAGCGACCATAAGGCACGACACAATCGAGTGTAGTCTGTAGGCGACCATAAAGGAACAATACAGTCAAATGTGGTCTGTAGGCGACCAGAGGCACAAAGGCACAACACAAATCAATCAAGTGTGGTCCATATGCGACCATAAAAACACAGTACAATCAAGTGTGGTCAGTAGGCGACCAGAGGCAATAGGTAACACCTAAGTCCAAGCTAAAATGCAGTAGGGTAGCACGTCCAAGCAAAAATGCAGTAGGGTAACACCTAAATTCAAAATGACACAGTTTGGCAAAAATGCAGTAGGGTACAACCTAAGCTCAGAATATCACAATTAGGCTAAGATATAAGGGCGCCGCGCCGAAGATTGCTAAACATAAAGTAGCGCTAATTCAGATCATGCACAAGCTAACCAGAGCACATTCAGATGGCACTAATTCAAGTCTTACACAGAGCAGGCCAGAACATGTCTAAATGCAAATCTGCATTTTGATAAACGATTGCTTGCACTTGGGGATTCGAGCGTATAGGGGCTGGTGGGCAGCAGGTAATATGCCTCCAGCTTACCTGGCTGCAGGTGTGGATGCTGCTCCTGCAGCAGTTCTTGGCGATGCTAGGGTGCTCCTGCTCATCCAAATGGGTCAGCTCTAGGCCGCACCTTCCATGCGCCAACAGGCGCTAACAGGGCCTTTGTATGGCCTTAGTAGATGGCCGCCGGCGAATCCGCCTCCCGGCGGATGGTTTCAAATTTGTAGTAGCGAGGACACGAGCCTCGTTTTCATGCCGCGATGCGCCCGGCATGTGGAAGTCAGGCAGAGTAAGCGGACACGGTCATGCAGGCCATGCTGGCTGGATGCAGACTATTGTGCAGCTGCTATCATCTGTAGCCCAAAGTGGGGGCTGTGGGGGAAATCCGCACAAATGGATTTCTCTCCAATAATCCTTACTGTGCTGCCGGATGAACACTCATAGCTGGTGAGACTCTGATGAGCTTCTCAGAGCGCACCACGTGCTTGGTGCTCCTTCGGGAGAGGAAGGAAGGGCTCCTGCCCTCTTCCCTCGGTGGTGCAGATGGTGGTCACAGGTGCTAACAGGGCCTTTGTATGGCCTTAGTAGATGGCCGCCGGCGAATCTGCCTCCCGGCGGATGGTTTCAAATTTGTAGTAGCGAGGACACGAGCCTCGTTTTCATGCCGCGATGCGCCCGGCATGTGGAAGTCAGGCAGAGTAAGCGGACACGGTCAGGCAGGCCGTGCTGGCTGGATGCAGACTATTGTGCAGCTGCTATCATCTGTAGCCCAAAGTGGGGGCTGTGGGGGAAATCCGCACAAATGGATTTCTCTCCAATAATCCTTACTGTGCTGCCAGATGAACACTCGTAGCTGGTGAGACTCTGATGAGCTTCTCAGAGCGCACACGTGCTTAGTGCTCCTTCGGGAGAGGAAGGAAGGGCTCCTGCCCTCTTCCCTCGGTGGTGCAGATGGTGGTCACAGGCGCTAACAGGGCCTTTGTATGGTCTCCAAACCAGCTGTAATCGTCCACTTCATCACTTTCATCGATCATCTGTTTTTTAAGGCTTGTCAACATGCTTATGGCCTCTGTTAGGGTTCTGTTTTCTTCATCGTGAGTTGGTACAAATGTGCAACATGATGCTCTGATTTTTGCGCAAACACCTCCATCCATCGCTGTGATCATGTCAAGCACATTTCTGTTTTGGAGGGTCATCAGTCTTATTGCTCTCAGCTCTTCTTTAATCGTGTTGAATCCTTTTATAGTGGTACTGATGGTCTGTAATAACTCCCATCTGGTTATCTGCAGCCATTTAGTATTCACTCCGATTTGGATGTTGGACAGGAGTAATGTTGTGAATACTGTTGAGGTAAGGCTGAATAGCTTGTGCTCGTACGGATTGCATGGAGTGCCTCTTCTGATTTGGGAGAAAAGTAGTTTTACCTCCTTATCCTGGATACCAGTTCTACAGATCTCCTTCTTCTTAGATGAGCATCTGCTTTCGGGAAACTGTCCAAATTCAGGTCATTCTTGGGGATCACTAGTGCAGGAACATGGACATTCACTATTGTGCATATGCCTCCCCAGTTTCTCGGTACTCTTATGTATGCCTTGGATCCACACGCCCAGTAGTGGTCCATAATCACTGTGGTTCCATGTACTATTCCTGGGGCGTCGAAGACTAGTCCACAGTTCTGATTCTCTCCCATCTTCCTCGCACCATTGTTTCTGAAGCATAGTTTTGGGTTCTCGAGTGGTACTATCTGCAGGGGTCCCCCTCTATCTTCAACCCATGTTAGAAACTTTACTAGCTTTGGCCACAGAGGTTTGAAGAACCTCTGTAAATTCTCTATTGCTTCCTTGTAGGCTCCAAGGACTATCCATGCTCGGCAGATTACTACTCCGTCCTCCCATCCATCTGGGGAGACCACTGACCCCCAAATCTGCATTTGGCCTCTGTTCTTCCAGATTTGAGCCTCTTCTGAAGTCTTCCCTCGAACGTTCAGTCCCGGGGTAACTTCTCATTTTATCCCTGATCCTTTGGTGCCAGGGTTCTCCTACCTGATCACATGATTTCTGGTGAGCATTCGGTTTCTTGTTTTAATGTCCTGGACGTAGCCACCTTCATCTGGGTAATTCTTTTCGTTGGCCCATATCAACGAGGCGTCTCTTCCCATAAATTGTCCTCTGGTGTTACACATTGCTACATGTGACATACAGTGGGCTGTAGGAACATCAATTTCTACAGCCAAGAAGATCTTGGATTTTCCCATGCTGTATGGTAGGAGAACACAGATGAAGCATTCTCCTTCCGACTACCTTCGTCCTACTTCTTTCATGTGCTGGTACCATATGTTGTTTCTGAGATGGGCTGTGCTGTCCAGGTAATCGTTAAGTTCATTGTTATCTTCGTGCGGGCTTCTCTTGATTCTTAGCGTTCTTCTGTAGTTTGCTATGACTAGATCTCTAAATGCGTCTGTGCTGCTCTTCCTCTCTGGGTATCTCGGTGGAGCTGACTCCCTCGACATCATTGCTGTGGTAGGAGAAGGGTTTGTTTTTTCTTTCCTTCCTCCTTGTATGTTGTCATATACTTCCCCTAGCCGCCATTGGCTCCCCAGTTCTTCAATGTGTGGCTGTGTCGCAGGTCTGATGCTTGTTCCCTGCTTTCGGGCTGGTGTGCTTGTTGCTATAGTCTCTATAGTTCTGCCTTTCAGTTCCTTGTGCAGTTTCTTTGCTCTGGCTATGAATGGGAACAAGTAGTCTATTAGCATTTGTGTCTTCTCTGTGAATTCTTCTGTGGCCACTTCTGTTCTTTTGAGGGATCTTGCTATTCCTTCCTTCTTTTGTATTTCAATTGGCATTTCTTGGTCACTTCCACTATTCTCTGGACTTGGATGTTCGGTAGGCAGTTTCTCCTTCTCTGCTGCCTTCGTTGGAGGCCTTGTAGCCATTGACACTTGCCCTTGTTTATGTGCATTCTGTGTGTGGGTGTGTGCCGTGGTCAATGCTACATTATCATTCATTCCGTGCTGACCCTCTCTCCAGCTTTTTCTCTCATTCATCACCTCATGTATATATGTATCACTGCTAATTACATTCAACTTTAAATCATTTGCTTCATCATTAGATTTTCTTGGAACTGGAATCACTATATAGGGTCTGGGTGCTTTCGTAGGCCCCTGACGTTCGTTATCCAGTGGGTGTACTGATAGGGGAACACTTCGTGCACCAATAAAGAAAGCAGTTCTGATTGTTAATAATAGAAAAACAATAATGATCACTATACATATGCACATAATAGTTCTGAGTGAAAGTTTGCAGCATTTTCTTCCAGGAAAGCGGGGGCGCCCTTCTGCTGGGGGTAATACTATGTTACTGCTCTGGGCCCCCATGTTGATCGAGTCCATAGTCAATTATTTATTCTTTTCTTGCTCCGATCTCACAGTTCAAAAGTTTGTTACTACTAAAGTGTCGAGTGCTTTTCAAGTGTCCCCCCTCTTGTGGATGATGACGATAGTCTCTGGGTATGCAGCGCGGTTTTGTTTGCTAGGCTATGGGAAAAAGGGTTAGGCTAGCAACTTTGGTACATCACATTCATTTAAACATATCGATAATAGGTGAGGTCCCCCTGGTCGCCTCGAATTTGCTTCAGTCCTGAGGACATGCTGGAACCTGTTCACTGTGAAAGAATGAAAAAGATGAAACTACTAAAATCACACAAATAGGATGTTGTAAAAACAAAACAAAATAATAACAAAAATAAAAGTGAGCATATGAAAAAATAGGAAAAAATTAGAAAAATGAAGAAAAAGCAATATAGGATGGTGAAGTTCTTGTGTCCACTCCTTTTGCTCAGTCTCTCGGCGGCAAGTTGAAGAACAGTGTCTTTCTCCTTGATCTGCTCCACGGCAGATAGAGAAAAAGGATAATAAAATAGAAGAAAAAATAGAAAAACTTAGGGATAAGATGTCATAATCCTTGTTTTCTGTTCTTTTGCGATCAGTCCTCGGCGGACAGTCCTATTGTGGATTTCCTCTTTCCAAGGCTCTCCTCAGCAGTTGATGACCATAATTACTTCTCAGTTGCGCTATGATGGCTCTCAGGAGCCGGTCTAGTTGCGCGTTCTTTGCTGAGTCTCTGAGGAATGCAGGTATGTCAACATTGTTTGGTCTGCCCATTAATTCTGGAAAGTTCTCAATGAGGTGGAAGAAGACTCGGTATGCGTATCTTCTGTCTTCTGGTGTCAACGACATTCGCTCTGATCTTCTGGTCTCTAGATCACAGGCCTTTCCTGTGACGTGAACAGTTTTTACACTTTCCTACTGCGTGGATCGCAACCACGCAGTTTAATTTGTACCAAACTTGGTTTAGGAATTTGTTGTTTCTTGGATCTCTGATAAAGGTTAGTGTATCTGTGGTTCTCCCGACAAGTCTGAGGTACTCCTCTATGATGTGGAAAAATATGGTGTATGTCTATTCATCGATGATCACTTGAGGTGGGAGCATTTGTCCTCATTCCCAGTACTCTGGCACTTCGGCAAAAGCTTCTGCGAGGACAGTCAGTAGTCGTTGTATTATCTTCCTGTTAGCTGGATTTTGAATGAAATCTGGGATGCTGGTTTCTCTGCCTACAAGTGATGGATATGTCTCTAATAATAGCCAGAAACAGGAAAGCACATCTTTTGTAATATTTCTACTGGGGGATATCATAAGTTCTGTGAACAGAGTCTTTATATTGGATGCTTCAGGATATCGTTTGGTTCTCAGAAATGTCTTATTTGTAGTCTATCAGAGTCATGATTCTCAGTACTACTTGGGTATGTCGTGCTTTCAAAAGTTCATTTTATCAATGTTGTTGTGGCTTTGGATGTGCTTCTCTTTACCCTGCAACTGGGATGTACAGAGTGTTCGTTATGTCCTTATCCTTTTAGTGCTTAAAGGAAATGTTCAGTGTAAGGCCAAGATTTTCACCAAGAGCTCTCGTCTTTTCTTTTCTGCTCTTGTCTGCACGTGCTGAGGTTCTTCCCCGTTGTCTGTAGATTCTTCGCAGTTAGATGTAGCTGGAGGGCTTTCTCCTATGTAGGGTTTAATGTCATTTAGGAAGATCCATGCCCTTCTGCCCTGGAGCTTGACGGCGGATGGGGTGCAGTCTTCTATGATGAACGGGCCATTAAATCTTGGCTCTTCCCACCTTTTCCTGGTAAAGTCCTTCATCAACACGCTGTCAGCAGGGAAGATGAGGGGTGCATGGACACTTTGCTTGGTGTCTGCTTCAGCAATTCCTGTTCTGTTTCGTGCTGCACCGTCCCCCTTTTGCCGTCGCTGCAACTGGCCTGTAATGACAGAGGCACTGGATGTCATACGGTCAATGTACTTTTGCATCTCTGTTCCCAGAACTTCTCTAGTCGGCTGGGCATCACAACTAGCTCTATCTCGGGGGGTAAGAGGGGTCCTCATCCTTCTGCCTGTAACTATCTCGTGTGGCGTGAGATGATGGTCAGAGCCTGGTTGTATCCGAAGTACATACAGTGCCAATGGTAGACAGTGCAGCCATCTCTTCTTTTATGTGAGCTTCAACTTGGCTATCCTTTCCTTAAGCAAGCCGTTGATCCGTTCACATATCCCATTCCCCTCAGGATGATACACTGATGAGAACTTGTGCTTTATACCAAGCAATGAACTAATCTGTTCGAACACTGAATTTACAAAGTGGGCCCCATTATCCGATCTCATTACCTCGCACACCCCCCATCTAGGGAACACTTCCCTCACCAGGAACTTAGCAGCACAGGCAGTGTCGGGGTGTGTACAGGGACCTGATTCTATCCATCTATAGAAGGGACACACCACCACAATTAAATACCTGTACCCATTGCACACTTGAATCATGTCGACATAGTCGATATATAAGTGCTGGAATGGTCCATTTGGTCTGGGAATGATTCCTCTCACTACTTTTAATGTGTGCCCAGCGGTGAATTGCTGGCAGATAATGCAGTTCAAAATTAAAAATGCAACATGATCTGCTAAATTCAGCGTGAACCAGTCTTCTGGGAGCGTTGCAGCAATATTTTCCTTTGTCATGTGGATGGGGTAGTGCAGTTGTTCTAATGCTACCTTTAGGAGGGCGACAGGCATTACTGCTTTACCAGTGCTGTCTTGCCTCCACAGCCCGTCAGAGGGGTTTAAAGAACACCCTCGACACTTCTATAAATTCTTCTCCTCCTGTGGTGCCTCCCCCTGGAGCTCCATTAGCTGAGTCTGCTCCATATTGCTATAGGCCTCCGGTGTGGCTTGCGCTACCATCATTCGCTCATGGGTACGTGCCACCTCCACGTCCATGATTGTTTCAGTTTTCGATGCCATGCGCTTGGCTTCTGTGTCTGCTTCATGATTTCCGCATGACACGAAATCCATCTCCTTGGTATGAGCAGCGCATTTCACGACTGCTATGCCCACTGGGAGCTGAAGTGCTTTCATTAGCCTGTCCAATAAGGCTGCATGTTGCACTTGTGTGCCGTCTGCTCGGAGGTAGCCCCTCCTTTTCCAGCATGCTAAGCCTGCGTACACTGTGGACGTCACATAGGCGGAGTCACTGTACACCGTTACTTCCTGGTCTGCATGATTCTCAATGGCGAGTATCAGTGCCAATAGTTCTGCACCGTGTGCCGAATAATGAGATGGTATTCGTGCTCTAACGAGTACTTTAAACTCTCCATTCGCTAGGTGTTTTACCACTGCAACGCCTGTACACCTTTGTCCATCTTCCTGGTTAATTCTCAAAGACCCGTCAATAAAGACGATCTCTCCACCAGCCAGGGCATTTTCTTTTACCCTGGGGATTTCATCATAGAATTCCTCATAGTTCGCACAGTCGTGTACAGGTTCTCCCTCTGCGACTGGCTCTGCTATGAACGTAGCTGGATTCACAGTTTTACATTGCACTATTTTGATCGATGGGTTGGAGATAATCACCTCATAGGTGGATGCTCTTTGAGATGTCAGTGTGCTCTTGGTTTTTCTAGTATGGCAAACAGTGAGTGCTCAACATACAATGTCATGGAGCATCCCATCACAATGGATGATGCCTTTTCGATAGCGAATGCGGCAGCAGCTAGGTTTTGTTCGCCTGGGAAGTGGCCCTTCATGACTGGGTCCAGATTCCCGCTGTTATATGCTAGGGGCTTGTACCCCAGTGAAGTTCGCTGTGTGAGCACTGCCGTCATAAAATTACCATCCGAATGTGAGAACAGGTAGAATTCCTGTGCATAATTAGGTATCCCAAGGACTGGGGCCTTACAAATTGCCCCCTTGAGCTCTGTGAACCCCTTTTCCATTGCCTCAGTCCATTCGATATCTTCCATTGTCGCCTGGGCCTTTTTTAGGGCCTGAAGCAAGGGCTTGGTGTATGAGCTGTAGTCAAAGACTCATGCTCTGACGTAATTGCACAGGCCTAAAAAGCTTTGCATCTGTTTTATTGTGCGCGGCTTGGCCGTGTTTATGATGGCTTCAGCCCTTTCTGGGGTTACCTTTTTCCCTTCATGGGAGATCAGTTGGCCTATGTATAACACTTCTGGCTGACAGTACTGCAACTTCTCCTTATCAACCTTGTATCCCTTCTCAGCCAGTATAGACAATAGCTGCACAGAGTCGTGCCTGCATTGCTCTTCAGTGGTGCTTCAGATCAGAATGTCATCTACATACTCAAGACAACACTGTCCACCGCAATGTTGCTTAGGTCCATTTGCAGGACTCTGTTAAAGATTGCTGGGGACTCGCAGTACGCCTGTGGCAACCTTGTGCTTTTCAGATGCATTTGTCTGAAAGTAAAGGATGTCAGATCTTGAGAGTCACCGTGCAATGGAATCGAGAAAAACGCATTTTTCAAATTGATCACCGCAAAATATTTTGCTTCAGTTGCTATATTGCATAGTTTCGTTTAGTTTAGTTTAGTTTATTATTTGTAATGAGCTCCTGACCCGAGGGTATTCAGGCGCAAGGCACAAGGATATTCAAAGCTTGGTTACAGCATGTAAAATAGATTTGTGTGCAGGTGCCGATTAGTTACATGTGGGCACAATAGGTTACGATTAATACAGGCAGGTACATTGAGACATGCATAGTTTTACAAAGTGGTTGATGTGGTTGGTGTGTGCAGTGTAGAGGGAGGTGCCAGGCAAAGTCAGCAAAGTATATGCCTAGATATCAGCATCTTTGAGCCATCTAGTGATGCTCTGACGGAACTTGTGATAGGTTTGATCGATTCTTAGAGGGGATGGTAGCGAGTTCCATAGGAGTGCTGCCTTGACCTGGAAGCTGCTGCCTCCGATTTTGGCACGTTTGTATCTGGGGACCCAGAGGTAGTTGGTATAGGCTAGTCTGGTGATTCTTGTAGTAGGCTTCAAGATGAATCTGTCGGATAGGTAATGGGGTGCTGCATTGTTCAAGCATTTGTGGGTGAGGGAGGCAGTTTTTAGTTGTATTTTATCATGAGTGGAGAGCCAATTGTTGGCTCTTCTGGTATTGGAAATATGTTCTCTCTTGGGGATTCCTAGAGCTGCTCTCAGCGCATTATTTTGTAGGAGTTGTATTTTTTTGATGGTTTGTTTATTGGCTCCTATGTATAGAGAGTTGCAGTAGTCCAGCCTGGATAAGATGAGGGCTCTGGCTAGGGTGATGCAACTGTCCTGTGACAGGAAGGCTTGGCCCGCTCTAATCAACTTGCATGTATAATGTATATGCCGTGGCCGAGGCCAGGGCATTGACCTGCTTGTTGAAGGAGAGAGTGGAGTCCAGGTAGAAGCCCAGAGTTTTAACCTCCTTGGTGACAGTAATGATAGTATTGTCTATGTTGAATGCTGAGTATTCGGGGCTGAGTTTTTTGAGGGTCGAGGGAGTGCCTAGGATGATGATCTCTGTTTTGTCATCATTCAGGCATAGACCGTGGGTTGCCATCCATGCCTGGATGATGAGATATATCCTGTTCACCAAGGCCAAATCCTTGTCGTAATCACATGCAAGCGGTAGGAGAATCTGTGTGTCATCTGCATAGTTAGTGTAGGTGACACCCAGAAGGTCCAGATTATCAAAAAGGGGCTTGGTAAAGATAGTGTAGAGGGTGGGTGAGATGCAAGATCCCTGGGGCACTCCACACGTTGTGGGGATGGGGTTGGCTGCTGCCATAGGAGAGAAGACTCTCATAGTCCTGTTGGTTAGGAATGATTGTACCCATGCTATGGCTTCTTTGGAGAAGTGCGCTGCCGAGTCCAGGTGGCTGCATAGGACCCTGTGGTTGACCAGGTCGAAGGCAGCTGATAAATCCAGGAGTAGAAGGAGGGCTGATTTCCCTTCATCCCGGAGTTCATCCATCTTTGACTTGAGGTCTCCGAGGGCTGTTTCTGTCCCATGTTGGGGTCAGAAGCCTGATTGCCTAGTTCCTAGTAGAGAGTTGGTTTCAAAGTATTTTTGTATCTGGGAGTATGCCATTGTATCTAAGATCTTTAAGATAAAAGGCACTGTAGTGATCGGGCGGTAATTGGTGGGTATTAGTGGGTCCAGGGACTGCTTTTTCAGTAGAGGAAGCACCCATGATTCTTTGAGGTTGGTTGGGATGGTATTGGTGGAGAAGAATGAGTTGATAAGTTTCGTGATACAAGGGGCCAGATCTCTGGCTGCATCCTTTAGAAGTTGAGTGGTGCATAGGTCATCTTGACAGTTGGTGGGTTTGAGAGATAGTATGGTATTTTCTGTTTCTTTTATGGTGACTTTGGAAAACTTAAATCTGGGGTGATTGGTAGAGTTACTTGGTTGCCCTAGGTTGACGCTAATGGGTTTGTTGTCGGCGAATGTGGCTTTTTTCTTGGCAATTTTTGTTTGGAGGGTAGTGACTTTGTGGCTAGAGCTTTCTGTATGTTTGAGCACCAGAGTTGGTCTTTGATGCAGTTGTCTGGCACAGGGATGGGTGCTTCTAGCTCTTTGAGGATGACAAAGAGTTCTTTCGTGCTAGAGTTGGTTTGGGCAATTCTAGCGTTGTAAGTTTTGCATTTAGCTAGGATGATTTTATTTTGTATAGGGCTGTGATGGAGCTGAGGTTGGCTCTGTTTTTGTCAGAAGGTTGTGCTCGCCAGGATGTCTCACAATGCCTTTTTTGTTTGCGCAATGATTTTAGGTAAGGGGTGTACCATGAATTGAGATGGGCTTTGGGTTGTCTTTGTCTAAGATTGAGTGGTGCAATGGAGTCTAGAGATGTGGTCATGATGTGGTTAAATTCCTTAACCGTGGTTTCGGGGTCCAGGTTTTCCGGGATATCGTTGAGTGTACGGAGGATGAGGGGTAGCAATTTGTCGCACGTGATGTTTTTTTTGTTCCGGGTAGGAATGGACGAAGCTAGAGGTGTGGGTGCCAATGTGGGTTTGGCGGTAGTTAGGGTAAAGGTTATGAGGTGGTGATCTGTCCAAATCTGGGGGGATATGGAGGTTATCGTGGCGTTGCAGTTGTAGTCTGCTACCCAGTCAAGGGTTCTGCCTTTGTTGTGTGAGGGGGTGAGCACTCTTTGGGTAAATCCTTGCTCCGCTAGTATACTAGCCACATTGGATACATGTGTGTCTTGGGGGTCGTTGTAACCTAGGTTCAAGTCTCCTAGTAGTAGGACTTGAGTGGAATTTTTTAGATTATTCGAGATGATATTTGATATGTCATCTTCAAAGGCCCCAATGAGGCCTGGAGGTCTATAGACCAAATATATTGTGAGAGTCTGGGTGTTATTTATGTTTAGTTTGGCTGTCATGAGCTCGCATGAGTTGATGACTGGGGATGGCACCAGTCTGCAGGGTAGATTGTTTCTCGTTATGAGTGCAATGCCTCCACCCCGAGTATCGGTTCTGTCTGATTGCAATATGGTATATCCGTTTGGTATGGCCAGTGAGAGTGCGGGTCCTGCTGCAGCGTGTAGCCAAGATTCAGTGACTGCTAGGATGTCTAGCTGCATGACCTGTCATTTATCCCCAGGGCCCACAGGCAGTCTTGCACGGGCACATGGGTGCATCTACCATCACGTACCCGGCCCCCTTCAACCTAATTGCCCAGGACAATTGTTCAGTGCACTTCCCATTGGCATTTGTACATCTGTGCCATGGTTGGGAGGCCACCAAAGGTTAAGGGGGGGCTCAGCTGGGCATCGTGCCAGTGTTGGGAGTGGTAGGGCAGGTGGCTGGGGTGACCAGGGAGTACGTAGAGTCCAGGATGACCCCCTGCAGCTGCTGTTGCATCCGACCCTGGCGCCCGTGCGAACTGACAGTCAGTAACATGTGCTAAAAAAAAAGGCCCACTGGTAGTGGTAGCTGCAGGTGCAGCAGTGGCGACCACCACACAGCCCGCAAGGTCTGCCCTGATGGGGCATCAGGCACCCGCCAGGGTTACTCATAATATGGTGGTGCCATATAGACGGTGACAGTGACGTACCAGCACCGTCCATGGCGTACCTCCACTCATGATGACCCCCTTATAAGTGTGAGAGATTTTTGGCAAGTGAGTTCATCAGGTTCCATGTCAGGTGTGTACATCTCGTGCCTGTTTACATTTCTCACGTTGCACTTAATGACAATAGTGTTGTGTGTTGTGCATTTGGTTGGATGTTTAGCTGTTGCATGCCATGGCATGGCATGGAGGACAGGGGTCATGGAGGGTTTGGGTGACACGCAGTGATTTTCATGGCCTGTTTTTCAGGGGGGTGATGGGATATACCCTTTGCATGTGTTCCTTTTGGTCACATATGAATGGTTATGTTTGAGTTGCTAGGGATGCACACAAAGTTGCACTTCCGTGAAAACATTCTCAGGGTGGTAAGTTTGTGACAGTTGACTGTTCCTTTGTCATCATCAATTGTCACCTGGTATGTGCCAGGCCTGTGTGCACTCCGCAGGGGTGGGAGTTTAGGTGAAAAATGTGGCCACAAGCTGGGTGCGGGCTGCCTCGCTATGTGCCCTTTCCCCTCCTATGCGGAGCGCCTGTGTGTGTGGTTGGGGATGCGGGGGCACCATCATGTCCACCGGTACACCCCGCTGTGTTGCTACATTGTGCAGGACACATGCTGCCACAATGATCCTGCACACTACTGGGAGTGCATATAGTAGCTACCTGCCAGAGTAGTCAAGGGAGCGGAAGCATGACTTGAGCACTCCGAATGTGTGCACCACTATGGCCCTGGTTGCAATATGGTCTGCGTTGTATCTTACTTGTGTTTGTGTGGTGGGGTTCCGTATTGGTGTCATCATTTGGGTGCTCAGAGGGTAGGCATTTTCCCCTGGGAAGGTGATGATGGTTGTCATAGTTGGGTTTGTGTATTTATCTGTGTGTGACATGCATGCATGTGCACAGACATTTCTACTCACTGATGAGCCATGTGTTGCCATGCTTCCCAGCTTCCAGGACCCGGCTCAGGGCGGACATTCTGTATATGAAACTGTCATGGGTAGTCCCAAGATAGTTTGCATAGACGGAGGTGATGTTTCTCTGGGCATTGCATGCAACCTGTACGTTGATGGAATGCCAGTGCTTCCGGTTACGGAAGATGCTCTCAGTGGCCCTAGGTGGACGTAGGGCCACATGTGTGCAATCTATGGCACCGAGCACTTTGGGGAAGTGTGCCACCCTGTAAAGGTCCTGGACCACAGCCTGCCTTTCTGCGGGTATTCTGGGCTTCTATATGTGTCTGTGGACTGAGGGGCACGCAGTGATGATTGCCAACACCTCGTGTAGGCAGCATGACTGCGTGGCCTGAGAGACGCCCCCAACTATGGCAGTTGTCCGCTGAAATGAACCAGTGGCCAAAACATGCAGCACATTGAGCACCTTTTCCAAGGGGCTCAGTGCTTGGGAGCACAAGGTGGGTGATGTGAGGTCATCCTCCCACTCAGTGACCAGGTCTAGGATGATATGAGGTGGAAACCTATACCTGCCATTGACCTGGTCATCGGGCATCCCAAAAAGGCTGGTCCTGGGCAAAAAAATGTGGGGCCTGGCTATTCTCCTCCTCCTGCGGTATCCCTCATTCACTGCTGCGAGAAATGGGACATTCATCGTAGCTGTGTATGCGTGTTTGTTGTACACAGTGTTCAACTTCATGTTAATACCTATTTAAACTTGTAATCAGACGATTAACCGTACCATTTTACATAGTGTAAGGGAGGCATGGTATCACAAGTAGACACTGACACAAGAGTTTCAAGTTTCAAAACCTGTATTGTTAAATTTAAGGGGTTTGGTAAAACTCCTGGCTGGCCCTATAACTAAGATGGGAGTAATCTCGACCATCAAATAATATAGAAATAGTCCTAGTATGCCTTAGTTAAACAATATAGGCCTACACTAACACACACCTAATGCCTGCCCTCACTCTAATACACTCTAATGTGATATAGGGATATGTATCTACAAAAGGAAAAATCAGTGGTGAAACAAAATTTCAGGATGGCAATATAAATCAGTATTAATTCTTTTTTCCACGTTGCACTGCACGGGTTATGTGGAACACTTGATGGTTGAATACACTTTGGCTTGAGAAACAGTTAGGAAGCTGGCTCTGCCCTGCAGAGTCTTCTTGGCCACTCAAGTCTGAGTCACAAGTTCACAGGTTTAAACTCTTGTGTTCCTCTCACCCAAGTCCAGGTCATCCTTCAAGTCTCTACACAGTTTCAGCAACACCGTTTCTAAGTATAATATTTAATCAGAGTTCACTACAAATTTCCCTCAATCAGGCTACAACCTTTTCTCCTTGGTGGGGTTCCCTTCTCCAAGCGTTATTCACATTCCACACTATAGGTTCCCTTCAGTTGGACTCAAACCTCCTTTCACATTTCGATTTCACTGTCAAAGACTTTTGAAACATCGAGGATTTTTGCTCTCACCTTCACATGACCACTTCGACTCTCCTTACTTCCTTTACTTTCACTTTACATATTTTCCTTCAGTTCCAATGCCTTTTGGAAAATATACTTGTTACATATGACTTGCTTTTAAAACTGGTCTCCCTCATTCGGGCTCAGACCCTCCTTTTGTTGTCTTCCCAGATTCAATAAAACAAAGTTCAACAATTTGTAAGCTTTTCACTTAACACTCATCATCTCTCGCTTCCCGCTGCCTATAAAGCATGAAAATATTTCACAGAGACTTTTGATTGGGCAATCTCACATCACGGGACCTACTTTGTATTTTATATTCACAGTTCTTAACAATGGATTCACTTTCTCTCGTAGCTTAGCTCTGCTTGTGTTACCTTCATCCCTCGGATACTGTTGCAAGTATTTTAATTAAACATAGACAGGGTTTTCTCTGCTTCCCTCAACTCACCGGTCATGTTAAGATGCTTTTCATCTTCGCACCTTTGATGTAGGATTTATGGCTGTTACCACTGCTGCTTCTGCGCCTCGCCAACCCTGCCGTTCACCCAGAGGGTGGATGGTAATCTTGTAGAACTCGGAAGGCTCTGTATCCCTTACAGCTGGGATGTCATGTGCAATCCTCATGGCCTTTTCGGAAATAACGATCTCTCACTGGAAAGGGGGTGGGGGGTTTCTGTCTTTCTGCCCCTTTGGATTCACCCCTTGGTTTGCCTCTCTCCTTCGCCTAGATCACCACAGCCCTGGAGGGACTGCTCCTTCTCGTGCACCGCCTTGCTCAAAATGTGTCTCAGTGTTCCACCTTTTAATCACGTGGGAAGAGTTAATAGGTATTAGGTGTGTGTAATTAAAGTCAAGTGCCTGACCCTGCCTGATCTTGTTAGAGGGACATGTGCAATGTATTGCATGGGTGGTAATCCTTTCAGCCTTAGACCCCCACTTCCTCGGCTCAGTGTTTTTGTAGAAAAGGGGGGGTATGGGAAGTTGGAATATCCCATAAAATAGGATTGGAAATGGGAATACCGCATCCCTCCATCTGGTGTCTGCCCCCACTTACTGAGGACCCCTCACCCAGGTGATCCTCTCACACTAGCCCACTCCGAGGGTCTGGATACAAAAGGGATGGCCATGCCCTGGCCACCTGAGCAAGGGATCCCCGGGGTCTGGGCAGTGAAACACCCTCTGGTTTTTCACAGTAGTTTAACTGATATTGTAAGTTTGATAATCATTAAATCAACTTTCTCAAGATATACTTTGTGAAATCAAAGATTTTAACAATGTAATCAATATTTTTTGAATTTGTTATCTACAAGGAATGTACTACTGAAGCTGTCAAAATTGAAGAGACCCATGGACAAGAGGCATACAAAAGATATTTAATTGTTTCCATCATGACATTTTGCTATATTTGTATATATGTATATATGATTCTTTAAGTGGAAGAGCAAATGTCAAGGTTTTTACAATTCCAAAATGGTGTTTTTCAGCTTGGTCTGGTGGTCGTCAAATCCAATTTGACTGTTTCAAAGAAAATTAATAAAACAAGGGAAATTAACAGAAAGGTTTTTAAAAATAACAAAGATTTTTGGGAGTTGTTTCATTGATATTACCTTTTCATGTTGTAATTCATATAATCTGTATATGTGCTATATATTAAGCATTTCTTTTCTCTTTGATTAAATACCTACGAAGAAAAGGAGCATAAAGACTCAGACAACTACACAAACTAATGCTGTCGGTCGGCAAACCATTGTCACTTGGAATCAGTTACATTTTGAGGAACAGCATGGTCCTTGCAAGATTCAGTGTCGAGAAGCAGATGTCCTATGGCCGGAATTTGAATTTAATGTCAGCAGTGACTCATGAAAAGTAACCCTGGGTAACTGTTACAGCACACAATGGCACCCAGAAGAAACAGAAAAGGAAGATGTTTCAGAATTGCTTGCAGAAACGCTCACACAATCCACAACCTCTAAAATGTTCCACCTAATAAACAGACAATGTTCCCTGTTTCCCCAATACATGTGGATAATTTGGAAATATCAAAAACAGAAATAACTGCAGCATCTGTGCAACTGATTGACGATTGTGCTTGTGATGTGGACTCACTCTTCCTAGTGTTGAGGAATTATCCACCACCATGGAATCGCAAACCACTAAACAGCTGGAGGATTGGTTATTACAGGAACCAAAATACATTATATGAAACTGCTGCCTGATTGAGATTATGAAAATGATTAAATGTCATCATAAATTGTGTAGGAGGATTTGTGAGGATCCATTGGTGAAGTTTATTTGTGAAGTCATAGGCACCAACCCGAATATCAAGGGCAGCTGTGTACACCACCACAAGTCATTTTCATGGTCTGCTGAACCTGTACTTGAAAAAGTGCCTATTGGCAATGTACTTTGTTAATCTGCTTTGTTGTTTAGCAGATCAACGTTCAGTACAATTTCAAGTTTTTCTATCTGTGTGGGACTTGCGTTCCTTTCAAAAACCCAATACTACAAATTTCAGAAGCATTTCTTGTCCCCCACTATTAGCCAGGCATGGAAACTCAAACAGATGTCGATGGACAATGCTCTCGCTGGCAATATGCTCTGGCTTGCTGGTGATGGACAGTGTGACAGTCCAGGTGTTTCTGCTAAATACTGCACTTGCCACTTTCAAGACATGGAAACCAGAAAAAATAATGAGTTCAGTCGTTGTGCAAGTATCTGAATGTACATCTTCTGTTGCCATGGAAATCCATTCAACGTCTGCAATACAGAGGAATGCAAATAGACCTGAGAGCTACTGACATGCATGTTGCAATAGCCCAGGCCATGTGAAAGCATTTTCCAGACATAAAGCATCAATATAATGTATTGCATGTCGCAAAATCAATTTTGAAAACAATTACAGCTGCTGGAAAAAAAGGCCAAAGAAAACATTTTATCTATCAGCAACCATCTTTGGTGGAGCTCAAAAACATGTGATGGATCTTGAGCTATTGTGCTTGAAAAATACATTCATGGATGCAATATTGTTTTACATATGCTCTTTGGAAGAAAACTAAAATGTACACAAATGTGCACATGGACCATTGAGCTAGGAGCAGAAGCATAAGAAAAGGTGGTTGTTCCAGGCTCCCCTCATCACACAGAAGATTGTGTACAACACAACGCTTTCAAGAGATATGAGGGCACTCTCCGAGTTCTGCCACACTGGAGATTTGGAGGTGTTCCAGATTATGCGCCTATAGTACAGCCCTAAATGGCTGCATTTTGGCATAGACGGTACGTAGGCCAGAACAATACTGGCTGTACTTGCACACATCGAGAACATTGGTAGGAATAAGAAAAAAACTGCAGGAATTTTCAAGATGCCTCATTAGAACAAGGAATTTACCAAAAGAAGCAAACAGTGAGTGGCAAAGCCAATCTTCCAACAGATGGATTTTGAATTTGTGAAAAATCTGATATTGAATGTGCTGGCCATGTAAATGCATGGAATTGATCCAGATTCTGTTTCTTGGGATCAGTCTATGCCACAGAACATTGAAAAAGAGGTTTGCCCTCTCAAACCTGAACATGTGGAAAGGTTGACTCCAAGATTCAAATGATGTGTGGCTCTCTCCGCAATGTTTAACAAAGCCAATTTCAATCTGTTACACAGTGTTTGGAAGCTGTTTTAATTGTACAAACATGTGACTAGTATGTGACTTGAGATGTAATGTTAAATAATGTATTTTTAATTAATTACTATTTGTGAAGTAATGTCACTAGACAATTGACATTTCGGTTTTTCTTTGCTTTTTGTATTTATTACCATCATTATAATTGATTTATATTACAACACTAAATGTCAGTCTGAGTATTTCCAGAATGTGTCATGGCCACTGGGCAAGGGCCCATGTCTTTTTTAACCTACAGGGTCCAAGTGGACCTAGTCCTGGCACCTCTGGCACCAGGATCATAAAAAAGGGTGCTTTGCACACTTTGTGCGTAAGGCACGTGCAGCAGGGCCGGGTGTGGCCATAGAAAAGCATTGGGGAGCACGTGCAAGAACCTCTGGGAGTGGCAAAGTGGAGCCACAAGGTGGGTCCAAAGGGAGGGGCCGGGGCCAGCCTATTTAAGGCAAACCTGCCCACATACTGGTGCTTTGCGTTAGTCTGCCTTCTGCAGCATAACGCTTACCACCGTCCTTACCTTGATTTCCTGCTCATCATCTCATCGCGCATTTTCCAGACGCCAGCTACTCCATCGCTGAATGCGCATCTTACCTGACTCCAGCTACACCATCTCTGAACATGCACCTTACCAGACTCCAGCTACACCATCTCTGAAAGTGCACCTTAGCTGACTACAGCTATACCACTGCTGTATGCGCACCTTACCTGTCTCCTGCACTCCATAGTCTGCAGCGCATCGCATCTTACCTGATTCCCATGGTCATCGGAGTTGGAGCACTTTCTCACCTGCTCCGGACCTCCAGGTACGCGGCAGCTTATCTTCCATTCTTCATCTTTGTGGAACCTCCATCCTACAGCCACGGACTAGCCTCCGAACAGTCATCCTCCGCTCGATGTCGCCAGACTTCACCTGCCAGAGAAAAGAACATAACAGGTTAGAAGTCGCATACATAACTAACGCTCGGCCGCGCCATACCAGAGCCTAGCGTTCTACCCTGACAGCTAATTTACCATCTAATTCTAAGGCTTCATCATCCTCTGGGGAATCACTGGACTCACTCTAATCACCACGACTCTGGGCATCCATCTTCAAACCTATATTGGAGAGAAGAGATATTGCAAGAATTACAAACTATAATCACGGCAAAATACATTATAATAAGAATATGAACAATAATCATTGCCAAGAACACTCACCTTCTAAGTGGTTGGTCACAGCCGGTCTGGGTCGCCACTTCTATGGGCGAGTGAAGCAACTAGGTCCATCCAAAGCACCCCTACTACCAGAAGCAGGATGGAGAGCCCATCATTACGAAAAAACAGGTGAGCTTGCATGGGCAAATACTTGCTCACTTCATTCTGGCATGAAAGGTTCGAGGGGAATCACAACACCACCACACCATTCTCATTGCCTCTCATCTTCTCTCAGGGGCAGTACCAGTATCCAGAGCAGTTGACGTTGCAGCAGCTGGGGGAGAAAGCCAATCCAAGGGAGCCAAGTCCAGGAAGGGCTCAAACCGCACCCCAACTTCCCTGCAGAGACCAGGTGAGTGTAATAGAACGCAAAGCCTCTCTGAATCTATGCCTGGGCATTATGGGCACCTCTGAAACTGACCAGTTGGCCCAATTACTGGGTGAGCTGCGGGCTGAAGTGCATGCCTCGAGGTAAGAGACCAATGCCTTAAGGAGTGACGTCATTGACCTCGTCCCAGGAGCACAAATCCCTTGCAGTTGAAATTACGCTCTAAATGAGCAAGAGAATCAGCATCTGAGAACATACCTAGATCAGTACCTAGCCAACAGGTTCATCCGCCCATCCAAGTCTCCAGCCTCCTCAGCTCTCTTCTTTGTGCCAAAGAAGGAAGGGGACCTCAGAACTTGTATAGATTATATGGCACTGAACCAGATTACCATAAAGAATAGATCCCCTCTGCCACTCATTCCCGAGTTACTTGATCAGGTGAAGAATGCTCAAATCTATACAAAATTGGACCTATGAGGAGCTTACCATTTGGTAAGAGTGAAAAAGGGTGATGAATGGAAGACAGCATTCTGAACCAAATACAGACTCTTCGAGTATCAGGTTATGCCCTATGGTTTATGCAACGCACCAGCAGCATTCCAGTTCTTCATGAACAATTTACTTCACAAACTGTTGGACGTCTGTGTCCTTGTTTACATTGACAACATTCTCATCTACTCAGCATCCAAGGAAGATCATGTGGGGTAAGGGCCATTCTGGAAAAGCTTCTTAAGCATCGGCTGTGCGCCAAATTGGAAAAATGTTTTTTCCATGTCACGGAAGTCAAATTCTTGGGCTTCATGCTTATCCCACGAGGGGCTCACATGGACACTCACAAAGTGGAAGCTATGCTTCAATGGCTACCCCCAACATCGACCAAGGGAGTGCAGAGTGTACTCAGATTTGCCAATTTTTACAGGCGATTTATCCGGGGATTTTCTCAGATCGTTCATCCTATCACTTCTTTACTAAGAAAGAATAAAAAGATTTCCTGGTCTCCTGAAGACAAAAAAGCCTTCCAGGAATTAAAATTGGCCTTCACATCAGCACCCGTTCTTTGGCATCCCCGACCTGACCTGGCCTATGTAGTTGGAACAAATGCCCCCAGCATGGCCATGGGGGCAGTTCTATCACAAAAGGACATGGACACAGGGCAATTACACCACATAGCTTTTTGGTCTCTTAAGTTTACTGCACCAGAGATGAACTATGCCATAACTGACAAAGAGTTACTAGCAATTAAAGGAGCTCTTAAAACCTGGAGACACTACCTTCTAGGAGCTAGGTATACCGACACAGCTATTACAGACCACTGTAATCTGCAATACATAAAAACTGCCAAGGCCCAATCTTCACGTCAGCTTCGTTGGGCTCTTTTCTTCTCAGAGTACCATTTTATTATTACATACAGACCAGGAGTGCATAATGGAAAAGCAGACACTCTGTCACGAATGGGAGAGGACAAGGACGCATTTATACCATCAGAACCAGTACCCATCATTCCTGAAGGGCGAATTCAAAACCAGATTGCAGTAACCGCCTGCTGGGAAGACTTGAAGGTCGACCTCCAGTCTCAAATGGACCAAACATCCCAACAAGAATGGTTGAACAAAGGGGACCAGTACTCCATCAGGGATAATTTACCCTATTTTCAGGGAAGACTATACATTAAAGACAAAGAAATACAAAACAAAATTATAGCAAACTACCATGAGTAATTAGTGGAGGGACATCCCGGAATTACTAAAACACGGGCCAAAATCCAGAAGAACTATTGGTGGCCAACCTGGAGAAAGGACGTGGTCCATATTATTGCAACCTGTGGTGTTTGCATGCAACAAAAATCTCAAAAGTCAAGTCCTGCAGGATGATTGCGTCCATTGGCTATACCACCAGCACCATGGCATATGCTATCTATGGACTTCATACAGATTTGCCACCCTGTGATGGCTTCAACACAATTCTAGTCATGGTAGATTTTTTCTCCAAAATGACACATTTTATTCCACTAAAGGGGCTTCCTACTGCTGGAACTCTGGCTATTGTATTCTTAGAACAAGTAATCAAACTACATGGCTTCCCCTCGGTACTGATTTTAGATCGGGGAACTCAATTTGTCTCAGCCATCTGGAGGAGTTGTTTTAAGATAGCGCAAATGATTCTTCGCCTATCCACAAGTGACCATCCCCAAACCGATGGTCAAACGGAAAGGACAAATCAGACGCTTGAGCAGGAACTGAGATGCATGTTGCAGCAGATGGAAGGATCTTGGAAAAACATTCTCTGGTTGACTGAATTTGCCTACAATAACTTCATCCACACCTGTACTGGACAAACCCCATTCTATACCATGAATGGTCGACATCTCGACGGCCTCCTTTGATCCGCTTGATGAACTAGAAATGCAGGCGATCACTTCTCTACATAAGACCATTACTCAAACTCTTGAGGAAGCAACCAAGAAACTAATCAAAGTCAAGGAACAACAGAAAAAGTTTGCTGACAGGCACAGAAGGGAAGCTCTGCATTACCAAATTGGCGATAAAGTATGGTTGGCATCCAGGAATATACTATTAAAAGGACCTCGGGTCTTCCGTCCAAGATATCTCAAACCTTACCCCATGAAGGCCATCATCAATACTGCCGCTATAAAATTAGATCTACTCACCAATATGCGGATCCACCCAGTATTCCACGTTTCCCTCCTAAAATCTGTGAAGGCGGAGACTAGGATTAAAAAAACACCTGAGCCTGAAATCATCAGGGGAGAACCTGAGTACGAGGTTAAAGACATTCTGGACTCTAAGATTGTACTATCAAAACTGTACTGCTTAATTAACTGGGAGGGTTACAGACCTCAAGATCGCATATGGGAACCTGTTGAATTTGAACAGACAAAATTAACAGGGTCGCTCCACACCAGAGTGACCTTGTCTCCGTGCACACTCTTGTGCATATAGCTATGCAAATTAAATCTTACTTTTCAATTATGATATACTCATAAATGGTTAGGTTACTTTTTTAATATTTCAAAATAAAGTAAATTCCCAAAACTGAATTTCTATGTTTCTCGCAATTAATTAAACATTGCAGATTACTGTGTACCTAACTTAATTGGTTAAATAAACAAACATTGCTTTCATGGTTCTAAGGTTCCCAGTGTGATTCATTACAACATGCATACCCAATGTGATGATAGAATTAGTCACTCAAATTTACATTATTAGTCCACAATTTCCTATTCCCTGTCTTTTTCAGATAGGAGTAGTCCAAATGTATAACTTCCTTTCTTACAATTTGATTGCCTTTGTGTTGATTTTTAATGCACAATGCGTTTCGGGCTATTCTAGCCCTTCATCAGGTGCGAGCAATTCACAAGTTCCAATAAATCAATTTCTGTAATTTAAGTAGAGAAGAATTCTAGTCAGTATCATTGTTCACTCAGTGTTTCAGAATACTTGATGCGTGCTTCTCAAAATGTTAATTCAATATACCTCTGACCTTCAGTTTCACTGATACAAAAAATCCAGTGTTCTTCCAAACTCCTTCCACACTTGGCCGGTAGATTCTTAATGATTTGTTTTTCTTTAGCGTGCAACGAACTATTAAATAGGAGTGCTCCTCGACACCTATATTACCAACCTGTTGAATTTGTCCATGCATCTCAACAAATCAGATGGTTCCACCACAATAACCCTGCCAAACCAGGACCAGAGGGAAGAACACCCGCGAGAGGGGCCTTGAAGGGGAGTGCTGTCATGGCCACTGGGCAAGGGCCCATGTCTTTATCACCTACAGGGTCCAAATTGACCCAGTCCTGGCGCCTCTGGCACCAGGCTAATAAAAAAGTGTTTTTTGTACACTTTTTGCCTAAGGCACGTGCAGCAGGGCCGGGCATGGCCATAGAAAAGCATTGGGGAGCACGTGCAAGAACCTCTGGGAGTGGCAAGGTGGAGCCACAAGGTGGGTCCAAAGGGAGGGGCCGAAGCCAGCCTATCTCCTGCACTCCATAGTCTGCAGCACATCGCATCTTACCTGATTCCCATGGTTATCTGAGTTGGAGCGCTTTCTCACCTGCTCCAGACGTCCAGCTACGTGGGAGCTTATCTTCCATTCTTCATCTTCGTGGAACCTCTATCCTGCAGCCGCAGACTAGCCTCCGAACAGTCGTCCTCCACTCGACGTCGCCACACTTCGCCTGCCAGAGCAAAGAACACAACAAGTTAGAAGTCGCATAAATATCTAACGCTCGGCCGCGTCATACCAGAGCCTAGCGTTCTACCCTGACAGCCAACTTACCATCTAATTCTAAGGCTTCATCATCCTCTAGGGAATCACTGGACTCGCTCCAAACTCCACAACTCCGGGCAGCCATCTTTACACCTACAGAGGAGAGAAGAAACATTGTAAGAATTACGAACTATAATCACGGCAAAAGACATTATAATAAGAATACGAACAATAATCATTGCCAAGAACACTCACCTTCTAAGTGGTTGATCACAGCCGGTCTGGGTCGCCACTTCTACGTGCCAGTGAAGCAACTAGGTCCATCCAAAGCGCCCCTGCTACCAGAAGCAGGACGGAGAGCCCATCATTACAAAAGAACAGGTGAGCTTGCATAGGCAAAAACTTGCTCACTTCATTCAGGGGAATCATGACACAACCACGCCATTCTCATTGCCTCTCATCTTCTCTCACAGGCAGTACCAGTATCCAGAGCAGTTGACTTCGCAGCAGCTGGGGGAGAGAGACGATCCAAAGGAGCCAAGTCCAGGGAGGGGTCCAACCGTGCCCCAACGTCCCCGCAGAGACCAGGTGAGCGTAACAGTATGTGACTCAAATCAAATCAAATGTATAAGAGCCTGGTGAGCTTAAAACCATTAGTTACCAGGAGATACTTTTGGCTCCTCAGGCCAACTAATGTAATGCTATAAACTTTATACAAGCTCTATGAACATGCTAGAACTTTTGATAATACATGCGAAAAGAGAGCATACCAGGGTAACTCAACAGATTGAACAAGTCAAAGATGAAATTACCAAAACGAGTAACCCAGAGGCTACTAAAAAGAAAAACTATGAAAAAATGAATGAAATACTTACTGAATATCAGGACGAAATTAAGATAAGAAAATTTAGAAAATATTTCAGAGATGACAAGGATTATAGACTTAATAGGGTCTATACATTCCAACCTAAATATGATGATGTCCCATCTAAATCACGGGTTAATTCACCCATTTCAACCCCTGGGAGCTCAGATCCAGATTCTGATGAAGATGCTAACAGAACTTGTGAGGACCCCACAAGTTCTAACACAGGTTTTTTAGACCAAATAAGAAGGTACAAGAAAGGCACCCAAAGGAGCATCAAACAAGTACGTTTTCGAACTCCATTAGACACAAATATTTCAACAGTCAACGTCACATCAGAAGCAAGAGGGGGGCGGACACATAGAAAACGACACAGGTCCTCAAGGAATATTAACACGAGCAAGTGTGAGGAAACTACAGGGCAGGTGAACCCACCCAATGTAGTTGTAAATTTATCAGAAATAATTCTTACGCAGTCGGAAATGTCAGTACTTAACAAAGGATTATCCTTTGCACCAACTGCTTCTACCAATTTTATAGATTTCCAGATAGATTTATTTAAATGTATCCGTAAACTCAAACTTAAAAAATATTTTGCTACACAGGTTGAGATTTACAGAACTAAACCACTTCAAAACCCTTTGAGCGCTCATACTATGAAGGATATCGAAGACATATGTACACTAATGTCTCTAGTCTCTATCCAATGACACTCCTTCAGATTTTCAGACATTAAGTGAAGATCTAGGTGTATGCAATAGTCAATGACAATGCATTTGGAATTTTTTTCACAGGACATTGTAAGCCAGATACAATTGATTTTTTGGACTTAAATATTTTCATTTTGGATGGTAAAATCAATACTAGAACATATTGCAAACCTACAGAAGCTAACTCAATTCTCTTCTTCACCAGCTGCCATCACAGCTCAACTGTACAAAATATACCAGGTGGGGAATTCTATAGAGCTAGATGGAATTGCAGCAGGGATGAAGATTTTGTAGCAGAATGTAAGCTTATATCTGAAAGATTTCTTCAAAGGGGATATACTAACAAAAACATTACAAAGTCTCTTAGAAAATATCAGTCATTGGATAGAAGGTTCACTTTAACATCACCCAACAAGGGTCCCAGATCGAATCAGACTGTAGATATAATCAATAAATACTCAAGGGACTAACATACTTTATTTAAACTCCTACTGAAACATTGGAATATTTTACTATTGGACAATGACATCAATCCTTATATAGCAGCCAAACCAAAATTCATCTTTACAAGGGAGCCAACATCAAAAGATATGATCAGCCCTTCATTCTATGATTCACAACTAGACTTTCAAGTGAAAGAATCAACTTGGCTGCCTCCACCCATAGGATTTTACAAGTGTGGCCATTGCACATTATGTTGGTTCGCCATGACTGGTACAAAGCAATTTACATATTCTTTGGGACGTGTAATTAACATAAGAGACTTTATTAATTGTCGCACCATGAATGTAGTATATGCACTTAGATGTGTTTGTGGCAAGATATATGTGGGCTCTACTATCAGACAGCTCCGCTTTAGGATCCGAGAACACTTGACTAGTTTGAACAGCCAAGATCCAAAATTGCCCTTAGCCATTCATTGGCAGACTACTCATCAAACCGATAATAAAGAAGATTTGCATTTTATAGGTTTAATGAAAGTCAAGAAGGGCAAACGAGGTGGCAACACTACTCTCAAATTACGTCAATTAGAGGCAAAATGTATTTGCCAATTACGCTGCACCAGAGATGGCCTTAACACAGACCAAGAAATGCATGTGTTTTTGTGATAATTAGTTTCTGTAATCGGTTTGGAGATGTTTCTCTTGTCATTGAATTGAACACTTATGTTTGCAATATTTAATAATTTCATATATTCCAAATTTTATGATAACGTATGCAAAAGCTTTGGTGTGCAATGGGAACAATATTTGATATCTTTAGATTCTCATGGACTATCATTTACAGTCAATTCGATTGTACAATATCAATTTACATTGTTGACAACATTATTATTTTTTTTTAAATAATGTGCTTTGAGCCTTTGATAATCAAAAAATCAATCATCATACCAATAGTTTTTCCTTAATCGCTTTAAACTGCATTGAACATGATCCATACACATAACGCGCAGGCGCGAGCGATCAGTGATTGTCACAACGATGTACACCATACTTTGAGTTCTAAACTGGTCATTTACATAACCCTCATGCGTGAGTGATGAGTGGCTGCTACGTTGACATGCACAGCTCACGGTCTGTTCTTGACTACCTAACGTATATTAAGGAGTTAGAAATGCACGCGCTTATGATCTGGAACGAAGCGCAGGGATCTGGTCCGAGACATATTGTAAGTTTATTTTCAATTCGGTTTATACTAAAGGGTGATTTGTGATTCTATCAGGTTTATCAGACTGGGTGGGTAAGATTTCCAATACCTCGGTTATGTCTTCCTCTTCACTCAAACACAGAGCGTCTCCAAATTCCCCCTCCTCCTCACCTGATGTAGAAGAGTAGTCCAGCCTCGTCCGACGAGTGCGATGTCCGTGAGTCTTGCTCTTCTTAAGTAGGTAAGGCCGGCCTCGGAAGGAAGCCACTGTGACCTCGGAAACAGGTCAACAGAGAATCTCCTCCGCGACAGACAAGACGGAGTAGGGGAAAAGCCAGCGGCACAAAAACCCCTGTGGATGATGATCCCAACGATCTGGAAGCCGAGAAGGGAAGCAAGCGTCCAAAGGAGCAGTCCGAATCAGACGCAGTCAGAGCTGGGAGATGCAGATGAGAGCAGAGGGAACCGGGAGGAAGAGAATGCTCAGCTGGAACTGGAGGAAATGGCAAGGGGAGAAGGAGAGTCCGGAGGGAGGCAAAGAGAGAGAAAAAGGAGGAAGCCAAGAGAACTAGGCAAGGAAAAGGGTGGAACACCGCCAAGGGAAATAACAAGGAGCGTGACAACGAAGGGTAGCAAGAAAGTTGCAACGCGCCGAGCCGCCAAAAGTGGAAAGAATAAATACACTAGGGGGCGGCCATATTGGAAAGAACTAGACCGTCTATAGACAATTGGGGAGGAGACGTGACGGCACAACACGTTGGCGGCCATGTTTCCACCTGTTCCACAACCGCCAGGAACCCGCGGTTGTGACAGTATGCCCCCTTCCAAGGTGGCTCCCTCCCGGCTTGCTGGGATGGAGCCTATGAAACTGTTGCAACAAACGAGGAGCATGTACATGAGGCCGGGGTTCCCAGGTATCTTCAGATGAAGGATATCCTTTCCAATGGATTAGGTATTCAAGGCGTCCTCTGTGGTACCGGGAGTCTCGGATGCGGGAGACTTCATACTCATGCGAGATGGGATCCGGTAGGATGTGTAGTTTGGGAGTTTTCTGCTTCCGATCGTCCGACACAAAAGGGCGCAATTGGGAGGCATGAAATGTCAGATGAATCCGACTAAGGGTTCCTGGTAATTTAAGACGATAGGCCACTGGGTTGATCTTATGCAGTATCTCAAACGGTCCGATGTATCGAGGAGACAACTTAGAAGGACAGACCCAACGAGGCAGGAACTTTGTTGACAACATAACTTTGGACCCCTGCTCCCATGCCGGTACTTGGTTTCGGTGTCTGTCAGCCTGTTGTTTGTTCCGGATGTTGGCCTTTAGGAGGCTTTGTTTGGCTGTGTTATGAGCTTCCTTTATTTCGGCCAGGGAGGTTTCAATGGAGGGTATAGGAGTCTCAGGCCAAAAGACAGGTACTATAGATTGAGGGTTGAAACCGTAAGTACAATAGAAAGGGCTAAACCCGAGGGCATCATGAACTGAGTTATTGTAAGTAAACTCTGCGGTGGGGAGTAGGGATACCCAGTTGTCTTGAAGCTGGTTGACAAAACATCTTAGATATTGTTCCAGGGTACCATTTAGCCTTTCCGTCTGTCCGTTTGTTTGTGGGTGGAAACCTGAAGACAGAGCCCTCTCGATGCCTAGCAGTTGACATAATGCAGTCCAGAACTTAGAGGTGTATTGGCTACCACGGTCGGACACGATCTTTTTGGGAAGCCTGTGTAGCCTGAATATATCCTTGAGAAAGACCTCTGCCATGACTGAAGCCGAAGGTATTTTAGACAGGGGTGAGAAATGAGCTAACTTGGAGAAAGAGTCCACTGTCACCATGATACACGTACACCTTTGAGAACTGTGTAGGTCCACGATGAAATCGGTCGAGATGTGCTTCCAAGGACCCGAAGGGATCTGGTCCTGTTGAAGCAAACCGATGGGTCTTTGTGTGGAGTGTTTGTTTTGCATGCAGATCAAGCAGGTCCGGAGGTAAGTTTGAGTGTCAGCTCTCATGTTGGGCCAATAGAATGATCTTCTGAGAAGATCCAGGGTGCCCCGCAGGCCTCGATGACCTGCTACCTTAGAGTCGTGGCACCACCGAAGAGCTTGCCGATGGAGGGCTTTGAGAGAAGGATTAGTTTACCCTGCGTGAAGTATAGACCGTCCCTCTCGTCAACCGCCAGCTTGCCCATGGACAAGGTCGATCCTTCCGGAGAAAGCGATGCTTCTCTGACCTCTTCCAGGAATGAGGATACCGTGGAGATGATCTTGGTATGAGG
This sequence comes from Ambystoma mexicanum, assembly GCF_040938575.1. Lineage (NCBI taxonomy): Eukaryota > Metazoa > Chordata > Amphibia > Caudata > Ambystomatidae > Ambystoma > Ambystoma mexicanum. The sequence continues at coordinate 214,128,705 of NC_090931.1, forward strand.
AAACATTAATTCCTTTCGGTAAATTGGAGATATCTCCTCTCTACGAGACAGAGCATCAGCAATCTGATTTTGAGAGCCGGGAATATAGGTGATGGAAAAGTGAAACTGAGCAAAGAAATGTGCCCATCTAGCTTGACGAGTGTTATAGCATTCTTGTTGTCGCAGTATTTGAAGATTCTTATGATCGGTGCGAATCAAAAAAGGATGTAAACTTCCCTGGAGCAGATGTCTCCATTCCAAACAAGCCAATTTCATGGCCAGCAGTTCCTTCTCGATAACGGAATAGTTCTGTTGGCTAGGACTCAGTGTCTTAGAATAGTATGCTATGGGATGTTCCAGGCCCTGGTTGGTTTGGAGGAGAACAGCTCCCACAGCTGCAGCCGAGGCGTCAGTTTCCAAAACAAAGGGTAAACGTTGGTCGGGCTGTCTTAGAATGGGTGCGGTACAGAACTTGTTCTTTAAACGGGTGAAACTGTCTTCGGCTTCGGTAGACCACTGGAAAGGCGTGGAGGACTTCTTTAACAATGCGGTGATTGGGAGAGTGAGTCTAGAAAACTCAGGGATGAACTTCCGATAGAAATTTGCCAGACCTAAGAACCTCTGAATATCCTTGACCGAAGAAGGAGAGGGCCAGTCGAGTATGGCTTCAACCTTCCTGGGGTCCATGGTGATCCCTTCTTTAGACAGGATAAAACCCAGATAGGATACGGAGGATTGGGCGAAAGAGCATTTCTCCGGTTTGACCAAAAGGTGGTGTTGCTGCAGCCTGCGTAGTACTTCCCTTACCTGGAGGGTATGCTCTTCAGTCTGGCGGGAGAAAACCAGGATGTCATCAAGATAGACCACAGTGTTCAGACCCAACAGATCCGAGAATATGCAGTCCATAAACCTCTGGAAAATAGAGGGAGCATTCACTAATCCAAAAGGCATGACCTGTTATTCAAACAAGCCAAAGGGAGTGTGAAAGGCCGTCTTCCATTCATCTCCGGTCCTGATTCTGAGCAGATGGTAGGCATTACGTAAATCAAGTTTAGTGAATATCACTGAACCCTGGATCGTCTCCAAGATCTCTGAGATTATGGGCATGGGATATCTGTCCTTGATGGTCAACTGGTTTAGGCCTCGGTAGTCGATGCATGGCCTTAGTTCTTTGGAACCTCTCTTAGGTATAAAAAACAAAGAGGGCCCTGCAGGTGATCGGGATGGTCGGACAAGACCATTGGCTAGATTTTCATCCAGATAACGACAAAGGACTTCTTTTTCAGAAATAGAGAGGGGATACATCCTGCCAAAGGGAACCAAGGCCTGAGGGACGAGATCAATTCTACAGTCCTCCGGACGGTGGGGCGGTAGCTCTTTGGTTGCTGTTTTTCAAAGACCGAAACAAATTCCTTAAGACAGCCCGGAATACAATGGATGGAGCTCCTTTCTGTGGTACATACAGTCTTGACACTCTCAAACAAGGTCCCGGTAGACACTTCTCTTGACAGTAGGTGGAATGGAAGCTCAAGAGGTTCCTCGTCCAGTCAATGGTGGGATTATGCCTTCGGAGCCAGCCAATTCCCAATATAATCGGAAAATGGGCAGCGCAGATGATATCGAACTTCAATGTTTCCGAATGTTGCTGGATAGAAACAAGCACGTCCTCCGTGGTGTGAGTGATAAGACCGGAGCACAGAGGAGTACCATCTACTCCCTCTACCTTCTGGTCTTCTTCTTTGGTGATTCTATGTAGGTCCACCTTATCGGCCCATAGGTTGTCCAAGAAATTCCCCGCAGCACCACAATCTAGCAGAGCCTGGGTCTTGATCTCCTTTCCTCGGAACTGGAGCAGAACCGATCTCACCATTAGGCTGTGATATTCAGTGGACTTGGCGGTGGTTACAGAAAGTGTAGCGTAGGAACTGGAAAAAGCCCCTCGGTAGTCTGTCCTGTCGGCTACCGAGGGTGTTCGTTTCCCGACCGTCTGGGGGGTATGTCGGGACAGTCCCTCAGGAGGTGAGTGGCCGAGCCACAATACAAACAGAGGTTACCCTCCCTTCTCCTCTTCTTTTCTTCAGCAGTTAGGGGTGCTCTGGTAGTTCCGATTTGCATAGGTTCTTCTTTGGTGAGAGGACGGGTAGCAGGTGAGGAGGTAGAAGGATATGTCTCCAGGGAAGGACCGAGATTGCGGGTCTTCCTTCTTTCATTCTTCCGTTCAGTCAAACGGAAATCAATTCGCACCACAGCCTTTAGGAGGGCAGAGAACGAGTCAGGGCGAGGCATCCGGGCTAGTTCATCCTTTAGCTCCTCTCTCAGACCCCTTCGAAATATGGTGTACTGTGCCTCCTCTTGCCAGCCGGCCTCAGCCGCTAACCTCTTGAAAGAGGAGATATAGGAGAGCAGGTCTGAACTTCCTTGACGCACATCCAGAAGGTCTTCACTCGCTATGTGAGCGCTTTCGGTGCGGAGGAAGGTCTGCTTTAATAGATCCTTGAATGCCGCATAGTTCTGAAGAACTGGTTCAGATTGAGAGACCAAAGGAGTGGCCCATGCCAAAGCATTCCCTGTCATGTGAGTAATCATGAATCCCACTTTAGTATGGTCTGTGGCAAAGGCGTGCTGTCTGAAGGCGAAATTAATGTTGCAGGCTTCCAAAAATTCTTTAACCTTCCTTTCAGAACCGTCAAATTTGCCTGACACCAAGGGCAGAGGGGGAAGATCTGTGGCTTGCTGTTCTCGAGCGTCTACCCTTTGCTTAAGAGCGGCATTGTCCGCCTTAAGGGTTAGCATTTCTTGGTTAAGGGTCTGTACCACTGCTACGAGTTCCTGTAGCTGTTGGGGAGTTGCCATGTCGGGTTTTGGGCGTTGCAAGCTATCAGGTTTATCAGACTGGGTGGGTAAGATTTCCAATACCTCGGTTATGTCCTTCTCTTCACTCAAACACAGAGCGTCTCCAAATTCCCCCTCCTCCTCACCTGATGTAGAAGAGTAGTCCAGCCTCGTCCGACGAGTGCGATGTCCGTGAGTCTTGCTCTTCTTAAGTAGGTAAGGCCGGCCTCGGAAGGAAGCCACTGTGACCTCGGAAACGCGTCAACAGAGACTCCCCTCCGCGACAGACAAGACAGAGTAGGGGAAAAGCCAGCGGCAGAAAAACCCCTGTGGATGATGATCCCAGCGATCTGGAAGCCGAGAAGGGAAGCAAGCGTCCAAAGGAAGCAGTCCGAATCAGACGCAGACAGAGCTGGGGGATGCAGGTGAGAGCGGAGGGAACCGGGAGGAAGAGAATGCTCAGCTGGAAATGGCAAGGGGAGAAGGAGAGTCCGGAGGGAGGCAAAGAGAGAGAAAAAGGAGGAAGCCAAGAGAACTAGGCAAGGAAAAGGGCGGAACACCGCCAAGGGAAATAACAAGGAGCGTGACAACGAAGGGTAGCAAGAAAGTTGCAATGCGCCGAGCCGCCAAAAGTGGAAAGAATAAATACACTAGGGGGTGGCCATATTGGAAAGAACTAGACCGTCAATAGACAATTGGGGAGGAGACGTGACGGCACAACATGTTGGCGGCCATGTTTCCACCTGTTCCACAACGCCAGGAACCCGCGGTTGTGACAGATTCAGCTAGAGAGCGTTCTACTATACAAGACTCATTTTTGTCTTTAGGATACATCAAATTTAAATGGCAATTGCCGGATATATATTTATCGTGGAACACATAATTTCAACACATACTTACAGGGTAATTCATAGAATTTCGCAGAAAAGTGTCGCAAGCGGCTGGCGCAGAGTGTCCGCGTGCGATTGTCTGCGCCAGCCGCGTGCGCTAAAATCGATTTCCGCGCACAGCGCATTCATGGATTTTGCATCCAAAACCAGCCGTGGCGCAGCGTGGCGCAGCGACCCTGCAGCAGCGCCAGTTACGCCCCCAAGAACGCCCTCGCGCAAGGAAAAGCCATCAAAATCCCCAAATAATCGCAAAGGGCTGCGCTAACCCTGGACCAGTTCACCGGGCTGGCAAACAGCAAACGCCAAGCGGGGAACGTGTATTTCAGTGGTTCCCGGGAAGTTCCACACGCGATTGTCCTGTGTACGTGTGCATCAGGGTTGCGCGGGAAGTTCCACACGCGATTGGCCCCGTGCGAGCAGGGTATGTGTATTCCAGGGGTGCGCGGGAAGTTCCACACGCGATTTCAGCAGGGTACGTGTATTTCAGGGATGCGCGGGAAGTTCCACACGCGATTGGCCCAGTGCGAGCAGGGTACGTGTATTCCATGGGTGCGCGGGAAGTCCCACACGCGATTTCAGCAGGGTACGTGTATTTCAGGGGTGCGCGGGAAGTTCCACAGGCGATTGGCCCAGTGTGAGCAGGATACGTGTATTCCATGGGTGCGCGGGAAGTTCCACACGCGATTTCAGCAGGGTACGTGTATTTCAGGGGTGCGCGGGAAGTCCCACACGCGATTGGCCCCGTGCGAGCAGGCTACGTGTATTACAGGGGTGCGCGGAAGTTCCACACGCGATTTCAACAGGGTACGTGTATTTCAGGGGTGCGCGGGAAGTTCCACACGCGATTTCAGCAGGGTATGTGAATTTCAGGGGTTCTGGGGAGTACTACACGTGAATTGGCCGTGTGGGTCCTCGAAGGGGTACGCTCGACAAACTCCACGGCCCCTGCAGGCAGCCCACACCACGGGGGACTACCCTGCACCCCTGCTCATGTCCCGCAGGCAGCACATCCACCATGGGCATGCCCCCCAGCCAACCCACATGTCACCTTGCACTACTGATCAACAATGCATGTCTGCCACCACCCCCACCCCCCAGCAGTGCAGGGGCAGCCTCCACCAGGCCCCCACCCATGTCTACCACCACCCCCACCCCCCAGCCACCATGGGCATCCCCCACCAGGCCCCCACTCATGTCTCCCACCCACCCCCACCCCCCAGCCACCATGGGCACCCTCCACAAGGCCTCCACTCATGTCTCCCACCCACCCCCACCCCCCAGCCACCATGGGCACCCTCCACCAGGCCTCCACTCATGTCTCCCACCACCCCCACCCCCCAGCAGTGTGGGGCACCCTCCACCAGGCCCCCACTCATGTCTCCCACCCACCCCCACCCCCCAGCCACCATGGGCACCCTCCACCAGGCCTCCACTCATGTCTCCCACCCACCCCCACCCCCCAGCCACCATGGGCACCCTCCACCAGGCCTCCACTCATGTCTCCCACCACCCCCACCCCCCAGCAGTGTGGGGCACCCACCACCAGGCCCCCACTCATGTCCAACTCATGTCTCCCACCCCCCCACCCCCCAGCAGTGCAGGGGCAGCACCACCAGGCCCCCACTCATGTCTCCCACCACCCCCACCCCCCAGCCACCATGGGCACCCTCCACCAGGCCTCCACTCATGTCTCCCACCCACCCCCACCCCCCAGCCACCATGGGCACCCTCCACCAGGCCTCCACTCATGTCTCCCACCCACCCCCACCTCCCAGCCACCATGGGCACCCTCCACCAGGCCTCCACTCATGTCTCCCACCACCCCCACCCCCCAGCAGTGTGGGGCACCCTCCACCAGGCCCCCACTCATGTCTCCCACCACCCCCACCCCCCAGCAGTGCAGGGGCAGAACCACCAGGCCCCCACTCATGTCCCCCTGCACTCCCACCCCCCAGCAGTGTGGGGCACCCTCCACCAGGCCCCCACTCATGTCTCCCACCACCCCCACCCCCCAGCAGTGCAGGGGCAGCACCACCAGGCCCCCACTCATGTCCCCCTGCACCCCCACCCCCCAGCAGTGTGGGGTACCCTCCACCAGGCCCCTACTCATGTCTCCCACCACCCCCACCCCCCAGCAGTGCAGGGGCACCCTCCACCAGGCCCCCACCCATGTCTCCCACCACCCCCACCCCCCAGCAGTGTGGGGCACCCTCCACCAGGCCCCCACTCATGTCTCCCACCACCCCCACCCCCCAGCAGTGCAGGGGCAGCACCACCAGGCTCCCACTCATGTCCCCCTGCACCCCCACCCCCAGCAGTGTGGGGCACCCTCCACCAGGCCCCCACTCATGTCTCCCACCACCCCCACACCCCAGCAGTGCAGGGGCACCCTCCACCAGGCCCCCACTCATGTCCCCCTGCACCCCCACCCCCCAGCATCCAGGGGCACCCTCCACCAGGCCCCCACTCATGTCTCCCACCACCCCCACCCCCCAGCATCCAGGGGCACCCTCCACCAGGCCCCCACTCATGTCTCCCACCACCCCCACCCCCCAGCAGTGCAGGGGCACCCTCCACCAGGCCCCCACTCATGTCCCCCTGCACCCCCACCCCCCAGCAGTGTGGGGCACCCTCCACCAGGCCCCCACTCATGTCCCCCTGCACCCCCACCCCCCAGCATCCAGGGGCACCCTCCACCAGGCCCCCACTCATGTCTCCCACCACCCCCACCCCCCAGCAGTGCAGGGGCACCCTCCACCAGGCCCCCACTCATGTCCCCCTGCACCCCCACCCCCCAGCAGTGTGGGGCACCCTCCACCAGGCCCCCACTCATGTCCCCCTGCACCCCCACCCCCCAGCATCCAGGGGCACCCTCCACCAGGCCCCCACTCATGTCTCCCACCACCCCCACCCCCCAGCCACCATGGGCATCCCCCACCAGGCCCCCACTCATGTCTCCCACCACCCCCACCCCCCCAGCAGTGTGGGGCACCCTCCACCAGGCCCCCACTCATGTCCAACTCATGTCTCCCACCCCCCCCACCCCCCAGCAGTGCAGGGGCAGCACCACCAGGCCCCCACTCATGTCTCCCACCACCCCCACCCCCCAGCCACCATGGGCACCCTCCACCAGGCCTCCACTCATGCCTCCCACCCACCCCCACCCCCCAGCCACCATGGGCACCCTCCACCAGGCCCCCACTCATGTCTCCCAGCACCCCCACCCCCCAGCAGTGCAGGGGCAGCAGCACCACCAGGCCCCCACTCATGTCCACTTCATGTCTCCCACCACCCCCACCCCCCAGCAGTGTGGGGCACCCTCCACCAGGCCCCCACCCATGTCTCCCACCACCCCCACCCCCCAGCAGTGCAGGGGCACCCTCCACCAGGCCCCCACCCATGTCTCCCACCACCCCCACCCCCCAGCAGTGCAGGGGCACCCTCCACCAGGCCCCCACTCATGTCTCCCACCACCCCCACCCCCCAGCAGTGCAGGGGCACCCTCCACCAGGCCCCCACTCATGTCCCCCTGCACCCCCACCCCCCAGCAGTGTGGGGCACCCTCCACCAGGCCCCCACTCATGTCTCCCACCACCCCCACCCCCCAGCAGTGCAGGGGCACCCTCCACCAGGCCCCCACCCATGTCTCCCAGCACCCCCACCCCCCAGCATCCAGGGGCACCCTCCACCAGGCCCCCACTCATGTCTCCCAGCACCCCCACCCCCCAGCAGTGCAGGGGCAGCACCACCAGGCCCCCACTCATGTCCCCCTGCACCCCCATCCCCCAGCATCCAGGGGCACCCTCCACCAGGCCCCCACTAATAATAATAATAATAATAATTAGGCTTTTATATAGCGCTACAAACCCTCAGGTATCTGAGCGCTGCTTATTATTACCCACGGTGTGTGGTGCTCATTTATCGACCTCGGAAGGATGAAAGGCTGAGTTTGGCCCCGCCGGGATTCGAACCTGCGTTAACAGGCTCTGCACGGGTGTCAAAGCGGGCGCTCTACTCGCTGTGCCACTTGACCGGCTTGTCTCCCACCCACCCACACCCCCCAGCCACCATGGGCAGCCCCCACCAGGCCCCCACTCATGTCTCCCACCCACCCACACCCCCCAGCCACCATGGGCACCCTCCACCAGGCCCCCACTCATGGCCCCTATCACCCCCACCCCCCAGCATCCAGAAGCACCCTCCACCAATCCCCCACTCATGTCTCCCACCACCCCACCCCCCAGCAGTGCAGGGGCACCCTCCACCAGGCCCCCACTCATGTCCCCCTGCACCCCCACCCCCCAGCATCCAGGGGCACCCTCCACCAGGCCCCCACTCATGTCTCCCACCACCCCCACCCCCCAGCAGTGCAGGGGCACCCTCTACCAGGCCCCCACTCATGTCTCCCACCACCCCCACCCCCCAGCAGTGCAGGGGCACCCTCCACCAGGCCACCACCCATGTCTCCCACCGACCCCACCCCCCAGCAGTGTGGGGCACCCTCCACCAGGCCCCCACTCATGGCCCCTATCACCCAAACCCCCCAGCAGTGCAGGGACAGCACCACCAGGCCCCCACTCATGTCCCCCTGCACCCCCACCCCCCAGCAGTGTGGGGCACCCTCCACCAGGCCCCCACTCATGTCCCCCTGCACCCCCACCCCCCAGCATCCAGGGGCACCCTCCACCAGGCCCCCACTCATGTCCCCCTGCACCCCCACCCCCCAGCATCCAGGGGCACCCTCCACCAGGCCCCCACTCATGTCTCCCACCACCCCCACCCCCCAGCAGTGCAGGGGCACCCTCCACCAGGCCCCCACTCATGTCTCCCACCACCCCCACCCCCCAGCAGTGCAGGGGCAGCACCACCAGGCCCCCACTCATGTCTCCCACCACCCCCACCCCCCAGCAGTGCAGGGGCACCCTCCACCAGGCCCCACCCATGTCTCCCACCACCCCCACCCCCCAGCAGTGTGGGGCACCCTCCACCAGGCCCCCACCCATGTCTCCCACCACCCCCACCCCCCAGCAGTGCAGGGGCACCCTCCACCAGGCCCCCACTCATGTCTCCCACCACCCCCACCCCCCAGCAGTGCAGGGGCACCCTCCACCAGGCCCCCACTCATGTCCCCCTGCACCCCCACCCCCCAGCATCCAGGGGCACCCTCCACCAGGCCCCCACTCATGACTTCCACCCACCTCCACCCCCCAGCAGTGTGGGGCACCCTCCACCAGGCCCCCACCCATGTCTCCCAAAACCCCCACCCCCCAGCAGTGCAGGGGCAACCTCCACCAGGCCCCCACTCATGTCTCTCACCACCCCCACCCCCCAGCAGTGCAGGGGCACCCTCCACCAGGCCCCCACTCATGTCTCCCACCCACCCACACCCCCCAGCCACCATGGGCAGCCCCCACCAGGCCCCCACTCATGTCTCCCCCCCACCCACACCCCCCAGCCACCATGGGCAGCCTCCACCAGGTCCTCACAATCCCCAATCATGTGCGTTATGGTCAGCCTCCACAGCCAAAAAGCCCTACCAAGTAACCCATTCACCCACATGGAAATGGAAATTACATGTTACACCCCCAATGTTCATAAAGCTAATGAACCCATGTCCGTCACACACAATGGTTGCAATTGAATGGGAAAACACCCAACATGACATGCATGAAACCAATGAGATGATACCACACAGTGAAGTATGAAAACAAAATTGTATTAAAAAAAAAAAGAATGCAAAAGAAATGAAACAAACTACAATGGGAATGAAAAAAAGATAAACTGCATGTCCGTTTAAAAAAATAAAAACACCAAATCCTAATCCAAAAAAATGTTGTCCAAAGTCAAATGAAAAAAATAATAAATCCAATGAAGAACTATGTACAAAACATCCAAGGGTCCATGAGCCCAACTGAACAAAGGAAACCTACAAAAAACCCTAACTAAAATGCAACTATATACAAAAAGTGGAGCAGTGTCCGTCGACTCCAAATCATAAGAACAAACAAAGGAAACCTAAAACTAAAGAACTATATACAAAGGCGGCGGGCAAGTCCAGCGGCTCACTCCGTGGTGTTCCGGGCCAGTGCATCATCGAACTCCTGTTCGATGTCCCGGAGGCGGTCCTGTTCTACGGCCCGAGGGTCCGCAGGGACGATGCTGTGTCCTCCTCCAACTCCCTGCGGATTGCCTAGAAGCACTCGGCCCGCCTCAGGGCCCTCTGCATGGAGTTCTCCGCCCTGACCATTGTGAGCCGCGCCTCTTCCGCCCGCCGCCGCTCCGCACCTATGGCGTGGCCCAACCGCTGCCACACGGAAGACACTCTCTGTCCTGGGTCCTCCTGCCCTCCGGCCGATGCCTGCCCCTCCGATGTCGAAGGCCCCGAGCCTTCATGGCTCCCACCATGTTGCTGCTGCTGCTCTGCCTCTGCCTGTGCACTGCCTCCTGCTGCCTGCACATCCTCCGCCGGCTGGGGTGCAGTCGTAGATGTGGCCACCCCTGCTGGACGTCCGACTCCCGACTGTGGCAGGGATGCCTCCTCCACCAGCCTGGCCGCAAAGTCAGAGGCAGCACCACAGGGCACCCAGCTGACTGATGGGTGGGAAGATGGCACAGAGGACGACTGGCGCGTAGGGGGTCTAGTTGAGGAGGGGGTCGGAGCAAGCCCCCTCAGACGGAGGAATCCGGCCTGGGTGACCTTACCCAGCAGGCTGACGTGGTCAACGAGCCATTCGAGATGACGTGCAGTCTCTCCATGAAAAGACTGCAGGTCACCTCGCATGGCCCGTTGACGCAATGCCACACCAGCCAGGACAGGCTCAACCCGGACCTGGATAGCCACGTCCGCAGGCAGAGGAAGGCCAGTTGACGTCAGCTCATCCCCTGCCTGAAAACGGGTCTGGACGTAGGCATCCCTGCTGGTGCAAGATGATGCAGGGACAGGATCGGGGACAGGATTGCACACAGGCACCTCCGCGGCGGCCTGTGCTGCCTCCTGTCCCTGGTCCTGCACTGCACCACTAGCACCAGTGGGATCCCCACCTCCAGAACCCGTCTCTGGTGCTTGCACGGCCTCCTCCTCCACCAAACCCCCCACCAACCTGGATGACTCCGTGCCATCTTCCCCTGTTGGGCCCTGTGGGGTCCCAGCTGCCCCTTCTGCTGCCGAGGAGTCCAACTCCAACCTCCGCCTCTTGGACCTCCCCCCGGCAGCTGCGGCCTGGGACGCGGCACCGGACTCCTCACTCCCCGACGAGATGACAACACGGGAGGGGAGCCGGGCCTTGCGTCTCCAGCTGGCGGTGGGATCCCCGCCGCTGTGCTCCACAGCACCTTCTCCGCCCTCTTCATCAGTTGACGCTGCAGACAGGGAGAAACAAAACACAGGCATCAGGGCACTGTACAATGGACACATACACACATGACAGTTGCACATGAGTGGCATTGGCAAACCTCAGACATGTCATCACAATCCCCAACACACATGTCATTACAACTTGCACACATGAGCCATACCACAGCCATATCGCAACTGCCACCACCATCCCTACACATACAACAGCATGAGCAGCCAAAGGTGAGCCAGACATCACATGCAACACAGGAAGTGCACCACACATGTTCACACACCACCACACTTGCATGCATGTGTACACCTCTGCCAAGTGTCGCACTGTTCAGACGGGCATCCATGTCACATCTGCCAATCAGGCTTCCACATACCGCTGTCACATGCATCCATGTTGCATCACTGTTGCACCATTGTCAAATACACACACATGCACATGTACACAGTGCTGATGCATGCAGCCGAAAACAACATACATGCGTGACATCACGGACATGTCTACTTACATACACATTCATCCAAACATGTGTGCCCACACAACTGCATTTGCATGCAAGCCTACACACACAAGCACCATCCATGTCTCACACATTACAGCCCTCGCATGTGTCAGCCCCACGGCCCTGTACACCCCCACCCATACTCGACCCCATACAAACAGATGTGCAACCTGCACACTACCAAATAATCACCACACGCACTGCTCACAATCAGGATGCATGTACACTCACCGCTCGACTCCAGACGGGTCTGCTTCTCTAGGACCTGGACGTGGAGCGCTGGGGATATGCGTTCCAGGACCCTCATCTGTTCTTCCGACAAGTGGCCCCGGCGCCCCTTGGCATCCGCTGCCTTCAAGAGGCGCCGGGCCTTGTTCAGGGTCCTGGACCTGAAGCCCTCCCAGCGCTTCCTGACATGTTGTAAATCGCGGACTGCCACCCCCTCCGCGTTGATGGCAGTCACGATGTCAGTCCAGATCCGAGTCCGTCCTTCCTTGTCGGCGCGTGAACTTCCGAAGAGGGCATCATACTGCCCCAGGACTTGCTCCACCAGGACACCAACTTCGGTGGCACTGAAGCTGATGCCCCTCTGCCTCTCTGGCCGGGGGTTGTCAGTGGTCACAGATGGTGTTTGCCCCGACATGACAACCCCAGAGGCAGGAGTGGGTGGGCAACTGGGTCCTGGGGCTGGGCTGTGGAGCGATGGAATCCCAGTCGGGAGTCTTCGGTTCCAGCAGGGGTGGTCACAGCAACAGCACCCCTGGCTGATGTGCAGGCAGCAAATGGCAGTGCACGTGGGCAGCAGGCAGTCAGGCAGCAGCAGATGGCAGGTGGGAGCGTGCTCGGGGCTCTGGGGGGCAGTAGTTCGGCCTTCTGGGCAGGAGCGTGGTCTTCCGTGTGCATACGCGTGGCCAGCTTGATACGGAGTGATTTGGCACGTGAAAAGTCTGCACGTCAGCGTGAAATTCGAGGAAAGGCCCTTAGCGCGTATGCGCGTCTGCACGCATACGCATTTTCATTGGACAGAAGGCCCCTCAAGCGCAAGCGCAGCTGTGACGTGACACGTACAGACGCGCATGGGCCCTTTCCACGTATTACACGCGGACGTGCAGTTTCTACACGCGCTTACGCGCATGGGCCCTTTCCACGTATTACACGCGGACGTGCAGTTTCCACACGCGCTTACGCGCATGGGCCCTTTCCACGTATTACACGCGGACGTGCAGTTTTTCACGCGCGCTGAAATGCGCATGCGCGTCTGTACGCGTCACGTCACAGGGGCACTTGCGCTTGAGGGGCCTTCTGTCCAATGAAAATGCGTATGCGTGCAGACGCACATACGCGCTAAGGGCCTTTCCTCGAATTACACGCTGACGTGCAGACTTTTCACGTGCCAAATCACTCCGTATCAAGCTGGCCACGCGTATGCACACGGAAGACCACGCTCCTGCCCAGAAGGCCGAACTACTGCCCCCCAGAGCCCCGAGCACGCTCCCACCTGCCATCTGCTGCTGCCTGACTGCCTGCTGCCCACGTGCACTGCCATTTGCTGCCTGCACATCAGCCAGGGGTGCTGTTGCTGTGACCACCCCTGCTGGAACCGAAGACTCCTGACTGGGATTCCATCGCTCCACAGCCCAGCCCCAGGACCCAGTTGCCCACCCACTCCTGCCTCTGGGGTTGTCATGTCAGGGCAAACACCATCTGTGACCACTGACAACCCCCGGCCAGAGAGGCAGAGGGGCACCAGCTTCAGTGCCACCGAAGTTGGTGTCCTGGTGGAGCAAGTCCTGGGGCAGTATGATGCCCTCTTTGGAAGTTCACGCGCCGACAAGGAAGGACGGACTCGGATCTGGACTGACATCGTGACTGCCATCAACGCGGAGGGGGTGGCAGTCCGCGACTTACAACATGTCAGGAAGCGCTGGGAGGACTTCAGGTCCAGGACCCTGAACAAGGCCCGGCGCCTCTTGAAGGCAGCGGATGCCAAGGGGCGCCGGGGCCACTTGTCGGAAGAACAGATGAGGGTCCTGGAACACATATCCCCAGCGCTCCACGTCCAGGTCCTAGAGAAGCAGACCCGTCTGGAGTCGAGCGGTGAGTGTACATGCATCCTGATTGTGAGCAGTGCGTGTGGTGATTATTCGGTAGTGTGCAGGTTGCACATCTGTTTGTATGGGGTCGAGTATGGGTGGGGGTGTACAGGGCCGTGGGGCTGACACATGCGAGGGCTGTAATGTGTGAGACATGGATGGTGCTTGTGTATGTAGGCTTGCATGCCAAATGCAGTTGTGTGGGCACACATGTTTGGATGAATGTGTATGTAAGTAGACATGTCCGTGATGTCACGCATGTATGTTGTTTTCGGCTGCATGCATCAGCACTGTGTACATGTGCATGTGTGTGTATTTGACAAGGGTGCAACAGTGATGCAACATGGATGCATGTGACAGCGGTATGTGGAAGCCTGATTGGCAGATGTGACATGGATGCCCGTCTGAACAGTGCGACACTTGGCAGAGGTGTACACATGCATGCACGTGTGGTGGTGTGTGTACATGTGTGGTGCACTTCCTGTGTTGCATGTGATGTCTGGCTCACCTTTGGCTGCTCATGCTGTTGTATGTGTAGGGATGGTGGTGGCAGTTGCGATATGGCTGTGGTATGGCTCATGTGTGCGAGTTGTAATGACATGTGTGTTGGGGATTGTGATGACATGTCTGAGGTTTGCCAATGCCACTCATGTGCAACTGTCATGTGTGTATGTGTCCATTGTACAGTGCCCTGATGCCTGTGTTTTGTTTCTCCCTGTCTGCAGCGTCAACTGATGAAGAGGGCGGAGAAGGTGCTGTGGAGCACAGCGGCGGGGATCCCACCGCCAGCCGGAGACGCAAGGCCCGGCTCCCCTCCCGTGTTGTCATCTCGTCGGGGAGTGAGGAGTCCGGTGCCGCGTCCCAGGCCGCAGCTGCCGGGGGGAGGTCCAAGAGGCGGAGGTTGGAGTTGGACTCCTCGGCAGCAGAAGGGGCAGCTGGGACCCCACAGGGCCCAACAGGGGAAGATGGCACAGAGTCATCCAGGTTGGTGGGGGGTTTGGTGGAGGAGGAGGCCGTGCAAGCACCAGAGACGGGGTCTGGAGGTGGGGATCCCACTGGTGCTAGTGGTGCAGTGCAGGACCAGGGACAGGAGGCAGCACAGGCCGCCGCGGAGGTACCTGTGTGCAATCCTGTCCCCGATCCTGTCCCTGCATCATCTTGCACCAGCAGGGATGCCTACGTCCAGACCCGTTTTCAGGCAGGGGATGAGCTGACGTCAACTGGCCTTCCTCTGCCTGCGGACGTGGCTATCCAGGTCCAGGTTGAGCCTGTCCTGGCTGGTGTGGCGTTGCGTCAACGGGCCATGCGAGGTGACCTGCAGTCTTTTCATGGAGAGACTGCACGTCATCTCGAATGGCTCGTTGACCACGTCAGCCTGCTGGGACAGGTCACCCAGGCCGGATTCCTCCGTCTGATGGGGCTTGCTCCGACCCCCTCCTCAACTGGACCCCCTACGTGCCAGTCGTCCTCTGTGCCATCTTCCCACCCATCAGTCACCTGGGTGCCCTGTGGTGCTGCCTCTGACGGTGCGGCCAGGCTGGTGGAGGAGGCATCCCTGCACACAGTCGGGAGTCAGACGTCCAGCAGGGGTGGCCACATCTACGACTGCACCCCAGCCGGCGGAGGATGTGCAGGCAGCAGGAGGCAGTGCACGGGCAGAGGCAGAGCAGCAGCAGCAACATGGTGGGAGCCATGAAGGCTCGGGGCCTTCGACATCGGAGGGGCAGGCATCGGCCGGAGGGCAGGAGGACCCAGGACAGAGAGTGTCTTCCGTGTGGCAGCGGTTGGGCCACGCCATAGGTGCGGAGCGGCGGCGGGCAGAAGAGGCGCGGCTCACAATGGTCAGGGCGGAGAACTCCATGCGGAGGGCCCTGAGGCGGGCCGAGTGCCTCGAGGCAATCCGCAGGGGGTTGGAGGAGGACACGGCGTCGTCCCTGCAGACCCTCGGGGCCATGGAACAGGACCGCCTCCGGGACATCGAACAGGAGTTCGATGATGCCCTGGCCCGGAACACCACGGAGTGAGCCGCTGGACTTGCCCGCCGCCTTTGTGTATAGTTCTTTAGTTTTAGGTTTCCTTTGTTTGTTCTTATGATTTGGAGTCGACGGACACTGCTCCACTTTTTGTATATAGTTGCATTTTAGTTAGGGTTTTTTGTAGGTTTCCTTTGTTCAGTTGGGCTCATGGACCCTTGGATGTTTTGTACATAGTTCTTCATTGGATTTTTTTTTTTTTTCATTTGACTTTGGACAACATTTTTTTGGATTAGGATTTGGTGTTTTTATTTATTAAACGGACATGCAGCTTATATTTTTTTCATTCCCATTGTAGTTTGTTTCATTTCTTTTGCATTCTTTTTTTTTTAATACAATTTTGTTTTCATACTTCACTGTGTGGTATCATCTCATTGGTTTCATGCATGTCATGTTGGGTGTTTTCCCATTCAATTGCAACCATTGTGTGTGACGGACATGGGTTCATTAGCTTTATGAACATTGGGGGTGTAACATGTAATTTCCATTTCCATGTGGGTGAATGGGTTACTTGGTAGGGCTGTTTGGCTGTGGAGGCTGACCATAACGCACATGATTGGGGATTGTGAGGACCTGGTGGAGGCTGCCCATGGTGGCTGGGGGGTGTGGGTGGGTGGGAGACATGAGTGGGGGCCTGGTGGGGGCTGCCCATGGTGGCTGGGGGGTGTGGGTGGTGGGAGACATGAGTGGGGGCCTGGTGGAGGGTGCCCCTGAATGCTGGGGGGTGGGGGTGGTGGGAGACATGAGTGGGGGCCTGGTGGAGAGTGCCCCTGGATGCTGGGGGGTGGGGGTGGTGGGAGACATGAGTGGGGGCCTGGTGGAGGGTGCCCCTGCACTGCTGGGGGGTGGGGGTGGTGGGAGACATGAGTGGGGGCCTGGTGGAGGGTGCCCCACACTGCTGGGGGGTGGGGGTGCAGGGGGACATGAGTGGGGGCCTGGTGGAGGGTGCCCCACACTGCTGGGGGGTGGGGGTGGGGGTGGTGGGAGACATGGGTGGGGGCCTGGTGGAGGGTGCCCCTGCACTGCTGGGGGGTGGGGGTGGTGGGAGACATGAGTGGGGGCCTGGTGGAGGGTGCCCCTGCACTGCTGGGGGGTGGGGGTGCAGGGGGACATGAGTGGGGGCCTGGTGGTGCTGCCCCTGCACTGCTGGGGGGTGGGGGTGGTGGAAGACATGAGTGGGGGCCTGGTGGTGCTGCCCCTGCACTACTGGGGGGTGGGGGTGGTGGGAGACATGAGTGGGGGCCTGGTGGAGGGTGCTCCACACTGCTGGTGGGTGGGGGTGGTGGGAGACATGAGTGGGGGCCTGGTGGAGGGTGCCCCTGGACGCTGGGGGTGGGGGTGCAGGGGGACATGAGTGGGGGCCTGGTTGAGGGTGCCCCTGCACTGCTGGGGGGTGGGGGTGGTGGGAGACATGGGTGGGGGCCTGGTGGAGGGTGCCCCACACTGCTGGGGGGTGGGGGTGGTGGGAGACATGGGTGGGGGCCTGGTGGAGGGTGCCCCACACTGCTGGGGGGTGGGGGTGGTGGGAGACATGGGTGGGGGCCTGGTGGAGGGTGCCCCTGCACTGCTGGGGGGTGGGGGTGGTGGGAGACATGAGTGGGGGCCTGGTGGAGGGTGCCCCTGCACTGCTGGGGGGTGGGGGTGGTGGGAGACATGAGTGGGGGCCTGGTGGAGGGTGCCCCTGCACTGCTGGGGGTGGGGGTGGTGGGAGACATGAGTGGGGACCTGGTGGAGGGTGCCCCACACTACTGGGGGGTGGGGGTGGTGGGAGACATGGGTGGGGGCCTGGTGGAGGGTGCCCCACACTGCTGGGGGGTGGGGGTGGTGGGAGACATGGGTGGGGGCCTGGTGGAGGGTGCCCCTGCACTGCTGGGGGGTGGGGGTGCAGGGGGACATGAGTGGGGGCCTGGTGGTGCTGCCCCTGCACTGCTGGGGGGTGGGGGTGCTGGGACACATGAGTGGGGGCCTGGTGGTGCTGCCCCTGCACTGCTGTGGGGTGGGGGTGCTGGGAGACATGAGTGGGGGCCTGGTGGGGGCTGCCCATGGTGGCTGGGGGGTGTGGGTGGGTGGGAGACATGAGTGGGGGCCTGGTGGAGGGTGCCCCTGGATGCTGGGGGGTGAGGGTGATAGGGGCCATGAGTGGGGGCCTGGTGGAGGGTGCCCATGGTGGCTGGGGGGTGTGGGTGGGTGTTAGACATGAGTTGGGGCCTGGTGGGGGCTGCCCGTGGTGGCTGGGGGTGTGGGTGGGTGGGAGACATGAGTGGGGGCCTGGTGGTGCTGCCCCTGCACTGCTGGGGGGTGGGAGTGCTGGGAGACATGAGTGGGGGCCTGGTGGAGGGTGCCCCACACTGCTGGGGGGTGGGGGTGGTGGGAGACTTGAGTGGGGGCCTGGTGGAGGGTGCCCCACACTGCTGGGGGGTCGGGGTGCAGGGGGACATGAGTGGGGGCCTGGTGGTGCTGCCCCTGCACTGCTGGGGGGTAGGGGTGGTGGGAGACATGAGTGGGGGCCTGGTGGAGGGGGCCTCACACTGCTGGGGGGTGGGGGTGGTGGGAGACATGAGTGGGGGCCTGGTGGAGGGTGCCCCTGCACTGCTGGGGGGTGGGGGTGGTGGGAGACATGAGTGGGGGCCTGGTGGCGGGTGCCCCACACTGCTGGGGGGTGGGGGTAGAGGGGGACATGAGTGGGGGCCTGGTGGTGCTGCCCCTGCACTGCTGGGGGGTTCGGGTGATAGGGGCCATGAGTGGGGGCCTGGTGGAGGGTGCCCCACACTGCTGGGGGGTGGGGGTGGTGGGAGACATGAGTGGGGGCCTGGTGGAGGGTGCCCCACACTGCTGGGGGGTGGGGGTGGTGGGAGACATGAGTGGGGGCCTGGTGGAGGGTGCCCCTGCACTGCTGGGCGGTGGGGGTGGTGGGAGACATGAGTGGGGGCCTGGTGGAGGGTGCCCCACACTGCTGGGGGGTGGGGGTGGTGGGAGACATGGGTGGGGGCCTGGTGGAGGGTGCCCCACACTGCTGGGGGGTGGGGGTGGTGGGAGACATGGGTGGGGGCCTGGTGGAGGGTGCCCCTGCACTGCTGGGGGGTGGGGGTGCAGGGGGACATGAGTGGGGGCCTGGTGGTGCTGCCCCTGCACTGCTGGGGGGTGGGGGTGCTGGGAGACATGAGTGGGGGCCTGGTGGTGCTGCCTCTGCACTGCTGGGGGGTGGGAGTGCTGGGAGACATGAGTGGGGGCCTGGTGGGGGCTGCCCATGGTGGCTGGGGGGTGTGGGTGGGTGGGAGACATGAGTGGGGGCCTGGTGGAGGGTGCCCCTGGATGCTGGGGAATGGGGGTGATAGGGGCCATGAGTGGGGGCCTGGTGGAGGGTTCCCATGGTGGCTGGGGGGTGTGGGTGGGTGGGAGACATGAGTGGGGGCCTGGTGGGGGCTGCCCATGGTGGCTGGGGGGTGTGGGTGGGTGGGAGACATGAGTGGGGGCCTGGTGGAGGGTGCCCCTGGATGCTGGGGGGTGGGGGTGCAGGGGGACATGAGTGGGGGCCTGGTGGTGCTGCCCCTGCACTGCTGGGGGGTGGGGGTGCTGGGAGACATGAATGGGGGCCTGGTGGAGGGTGCCCCACACTGCTGGGGGGTGGGGGTGGTGGGAGACATGAGTGGGGGCCTGGTGGAGGGTGCCCCACACTGCTGGGGGGTGGGGGTGCAGGGGGACATGAGTGGGGGCCTGGTGGTGCTGCCCCTGCACTGCTGGGGGGTGGGGGTGGCGGGAGACATGAGTGGGGGCCTGGTGGAGGGTGCCCCACACTGCTGGGGGGTGGGGGTGGTGGGAGACATGGGTGGGGGCTTGGTGGAGGGTGCCCCTGCACTGCTGGGGGTGGGGGTGGTGGGAGACATGAGTGGGGGCCTGGTGGAGGGTGCCCCACACTGCTGGGGGGTGGGGGTGCAGGGGGACATGAGTGGGGGCCTGGTGGTGCTGCCCCTGCACTGCTGGGGGGTAGGGGTGGTGGGAGACATGAGTGGGGGCCTGGTGGAGGGTGTCCCACACTGCTGGGGGGTGGGGGTGGTGGGAGACATGAGTGGGGGCCTGGTGGAGGGTGCCCCTGCACTGCTGGGGGGTAGGGGTGGTGGGAGACATGAGTGGGGGCCTGGTGGAGGGTGCCCCACACTGCTGGGGGGTGGGGGTGGTGGGAGACATGAGTGGGGGCCTGGTGGTGCTGCCCCTGCACTGCTGGGGGGTTCGGGTGATAGGGGCCATGAGTGGGGGCCTGGTGGAGGGTGCCCCACACTGCTGGGGGGTGGGGGTGGTGGGAGACATGAGTGGGGGCCTGGTGGAGGGAGCCCCACACTGCTGGGGGGTGGGGGTGGTGGGAGACATGGGTGGGGGCCTGGTGGAGGGTGCCCCTGCACTGCTGGGGGGTGGGGGTGGTGGGAGACATGAGTGGGGGCCTGGTGGAGGGTGCCCCACACTGCTGGGGGTGGGGGTGCAGGGGGACATGAGTGGGGGCCTGGTGGTGCTGCCCCTGCACTGCTGGGGGGTGGGGGTGGTGGGAGACATGAGTGGGGGCCTGGTGGAGGGTGCCCCACACTGCTGGGGGGTGGGGGTGGTGGGAGACATGAGTGGGGGCCTGGTGGAGGGTGCCCCTGCACTGCTGGGGGGTGGGGGTGGTGGGAGACATTAGTGGGGGCCTGGTGGAGGGTGCCCCACACTGCTGGGGGGTGGGGGTGCAGGGGGACATGAGTGGGGGCCTGGTGGTGCTGCCCCTGCACTGCTGGTGGGGTTCGGGTGATAGGGGCCATGAGTGGGGGCCTGGTGGAGGGTGCCCCACACTGCTGGGGGGTGGGGGTGGTGGGAGACATGAGTGGGGGCCTGGTGGAGGGTGCCCCACACTGCTGGGGGGTGGGGGTGGTGGGAGACATGGGTGGGGGCCTGGTGGAGGGTGCCCCTGCACTGCTGGGGGGTGGGGGTGGTGGGAGACATGAGTGGGGGCCTGGGGTGCTGCCCCTGCACTGCTGGGGGGTGGGGGTGGTGGGAGGCATGAGTGGGGGCCTGGTGGAGGGTGCCTCTGCACTGCCGGGGGGTGGGGGTGGTGGGAGACATGAGTGGGGGCCTGGTGGTGCTGCCCCTGCACTGCTGGGGGGTGGGGGTGGTGGGAGACATGAGTGGGGCCTGGTGGAGGGTGCCCCTGCACTGCTGGGGGGTGGGGGTGGTGGGAGACATGAGTGGGGGTCTGGTGGAGGGTGCCCCTGGATGCTGGGGGGTGGTGGTGCAGGGGGACATGAGTGGGGGCCTGGTGGAGGGTGCCCCTGCACTGCTGGTGGGTGGGGGTGGTGGGAGACATGAGTGGGGGCCTGGTGGAGGGTGCCCCTGGATGCTGGGGGGTGGGGGTGATAGGGGCCATGAGTGGGGGCCTGGTGGAGGGTGCCCATGGTGGCTGGGGGGTGTGGGTGGGTGGGAGACATGAGTGGGGGCCTGGTGGGGGCTGCCCATGGTGGCTGGGGGGTGTGGGTGGGTGGGAGACATGAGTGGGGGCTTGGTGGAGGGTGCCCCTGGATGCTGGGGGGTGGGGGTGCAGGGGGACATGAGTGGGGGCCTGGTGGTGCTGCCCCTGCACTGCTGGGGGGTGGGGGTGCTGGGAGACATGAGTGGGGGCCTGGTGGAGGGTGCCCCTGCACTGCTGGGGGGTGGGGGTGGTGGGAGACATGAGTGGGGGCCTGGTGGAGGGTGCCCCTGGATGCTGGGGGGTGGGGGTGCAGGGGGACATGAGTGGGGGCCTGGTGGAGGGTGCCCCTGCACTGCTGGGGGGTGGGGGTGGTGGGAGACATGAGTGGGGGCCTGGTGGAGGGTGCCCCTGCACTGCTGGGGGGTGGGGGTGCTGGGAGACATGGGTGGGGGCCTGGTGGAGGGTGCCCCTGCACTGCTGGGGGGTGGGGGTGGTGGGAGACATGAGTGGGGGCCTGGTGGAGGGTGCCCCTGCACTGCTGGTGGGTGGGGGTGGTGGGAGACATGAGTGGGGGCCTGGTGGAGGGTGCCCCTGCACTGCTGGGGGGTGGGGGTGCTGGGAGACATGGGTGGGGGACTGGTGGAGGGTGCCCCTGCACTGCTGGGGGGTGGGGGTGGTGGGAGACATGAGTGGGGGCCTGGTGGAGGGTGCCCCTGCACTGCTGGTGGGTGGGGGTGGTGGGAGACATGGGTGGGGGCCTGGTGGAGGGTGCCCCACACTGCTGGGGGGTGGGGGTGGTGGGAGACATGGGTGGGGGCCTGGTGGAGGGTGCCCCTGCACTGCTGGGGGGTGGGGGTGGTGGGAGACATGAGTGGGGGCCTGGTGGAGGGTGCCCCACACTGCTGGGGGGTGGGGGTGCAGGTGGACATGAGTGGGGGCCTGGTGGTGCTGCCCCTGCACTGCTGGGTGGTGGGGGTGGTGGGAGACATGAGTGGGGGCCTGATGGAGGGTGCCCCACACTACTGGGGGGTGGGGGTGGTGGGAGACATGAGTGGGGGCCTGGTGGAGGGTGCCCCTGGATGCTGGGGGGTGGGGGTGCAGGGGGACATGAGTGGGGGCCTGGTGGAGGGTGCCCCTGCACTGCTGGGGGGTGGGGGTGGTGGGAGACATGGGTGGGGGTCTGGTGGAGGGTGCCCCACACTGCTGGGGGGTGGGGGTGGTGGGAGACATGGGTGGGGGCCTGGTGGAGGGTGCCCCACACTGCTGGGGGTTGGGGGTGGTGGGAGACATGGGTAGGGGCCTGGTGGAGAGTGCCCCTGCACTGCTGGGGGGTGGGGGTGGTGGGAGACATGAGTGGGGGCCTGGTGGAGGGTGCCCCACACTGCTGGGGGGTGGGGGTGGTGGGAGACATGAGTGGGGGCCTGGTGGAGGGTGCCCCACACTGCTGGGGGGTGGGGGGAGACATGGGTGGGGGCCTGGTGGAGGGTGCCCCACACTGCTGGGGGGTGGGGGTGGTGGGAGACATGGGTGGGGGCCTGGTGGAGGGTGCCCCTGCACTGCTGGGGGGTGGGGGTGCAGGGGGACATGAGTGGGGGCCTGGTGGTGCTGCCCCTGCACTGCTGGGGGGTGGGGGTGCTGGGAGACATGAGTGGGGGCCTGGTGGTGCTGCCCCTGCACTGCTGGGGGGTGGGGGTGCTGGGAGACATGAGTGGGGGCCTGGTGGGGGCTGCCCATGGTGGCTGGGGGGTGTGGGTGGGTGGGAGACATGAGTGGGGGCCTGGTGGAGGGTGCCCCTGGATGCTGGGGGGTGGGGGTGATAGGGGCCATGAGTGGGGGCCTGGTGGAGGGTGCCCATGGTGGCTGGGGGGTGTGGGTGGGTGGGAGACATGAGTGGGGGCCTGGTGGGGGCTGCCCATGGTGGCTGGGGGGTGTGGGTGGGTGGGAGACATGAGTGGGGGCCTGGTGGAAGGTGCCCCTGGATGCTGGGGGGTGGGGGTGATAGGGGCCATGAGTGGGGGCCTGGTGGAGGGTGCCCATGGTGGCTGGGGGGTGTGGGTGGGTGGGAGACATGAGTGGGTGCCTGGTGGGGGCTGCCCATGGTGGCTGGGGGTTGTGGGTGGGTGGGAGACATGAGTGGGGGCCTGGTGGAGGGTGCCCCTGGATGCTGGGGGGTGGGGGTGCAGGGGGACATGAGTGGGGGCCTGGTGGTGCTGCCCCTGCACTGCTGGGGGGTGGGGGTGCTGGGAGACATGAGTGGGGGCCTGGTGGAGGGTGCCCCTGCATTGCTGGGGGGTGGGGGTGGTGGGAGACATGAGTGGGGGCCTGGTGGAAGGTGCCCCTGGATGCTGGGGGTGGGGGTGCAGGGGGACATGAGTGGGGGCCTGGTGGAGGGTGCCCCTGCACTGCTGGGGGGTGGGGGTGGTGGGAGACATGAGTGGGGGCCTGGTGGAGGGTGCCCCTGGATGCTGGGGGGTGGGGGTGCAGGGGGACATGAGTGGGGGCCTGGTGGAGGGTGCCCCTGCACTGCTGGGGGGTGGGGGTGGTGGGAGACATGAGTGGGGGCCTGGTGGAGGGTGCCCCTGGGTGCTGGGGGGTGGGGGTGCAGGGGGACATGAGTGGGGGCCTGGTGGAGGGTGCCCCTGGATGCTGGGGGTGGGGGTGCAGGGGGACATGAGTGGGGGCCTGGTGGTGCTGCCCCTGCACTGCTGGGGGGTGGGGGTGGTGGGAGACATGGGTGGGGGCCTGGTGGAGGGTGCCCCACACTGCTGGGGGGTGGGGGTGGTGGGAGACATGGGTGGGGGCCTGGTGGAGGGTGCCCCTGCACTGCTGGGGGGTGGGGGTGGTGGGAGACATGAGTGGGGGCCTGGTGGAGGGTGCCCCTGGATGCTGGGGGGTGGGGGTGCAGGGGGACATGAGTGGGGGCCTGGTGGTGCTGCCCCTGCACTGCTGGGGGGTGGGGGTGGTGGGAGACATGAGTGGGGGCCTGGTGGAGGCTGCCCCACACTGCTGGGGGGTGGGGGTGGTGGGAGACATGAGTGGGGGCCTGGTGGAGGGTGCCCCACACTGCTGGGGGGTGGGTGTGCTGGGAGACATGGGTGGGGGCCTGGTGGAGGGTGCCCCTGCACTGCTGGGGGGTGGGGGTGGTGGGAGACATGAGTGGGGGCCTGGTGGAGGGTGCCCCACACTGCTGGGGGGTGGGGGTGCAGGGGGACATGAGTGGGGGCCTGGTGGTGCTGCCCCTGCACTGCTGGGGGGTTCGGGTGATAGGGGCCATGAGTGGGGGCCTGGTGGAGGGTGCCCCACAGTGCTGGGGGGTGGGGGTGCTGCGTGACATGAGCAGGTGTGCAGGGTAGTCCCCTTTGGTGTCGGCTGCCTGCAGGGGCCGTGGAGGGTGTACAGGGAATACCTGGGAGCACACAGCCAAATCGCGTGTAGAATTTCCCGCGTACCCCTGAAATACACGTACCCAGCCAAATCGCGTGTGGAAATTCACGCGCACGTACCCGGCCAAATCGCGTGTGAGACTTCCCGCGCACCCCTGAGATCCACGTACCCAGCCAAGTCGCGTGTGCAAATTCCCGCGCACGTACCCGGCCAAATCGCGTGTGGAACTTCCCGCGCACCCCTGAAATCCACGTACCCTTCCAAATCGCGTGTGAGACTTCCCGCGCACCCCTGAGATCCACGTACCCAGCCAAATCGCGTGTGGAAATTCCCACGCACGTACCCGGCCAAATCGTGTGGGCAACTTCCTGCGCACCCCTGAAATCCACGTACCCTGCCAAATCGCGTGTGGGACTTCCCGCGCACCCCTGAGATCCACATACCCAGCCAAATCGCGTGTGGAAATTCGCGCGCACGTACCCTGCCAAATCGCGTGTGCAACTTCCCGCGCACCCCTGAAATCCACGTACCCTGCCAAATCGCGTGTGGGACTTCCCGCACACCCCTGAGATCCACGTACCCAGCCAAATCGCGTGTGGAAATTCCCGTGCACGTACCCGGCCAAATCGCGTGTGGAACTTCCCGCGCACCCTTGAAATCCACGTACCCTGCCAAATCGCGTGTGAGACTTCCCGCGCACCCCGGTATACACGCACACGTATTTTTTGTCAGCGGGTGTCCGTGTTTGTGGGTACCCCTTTGCACGTGATTTGTCCTGGAGGGCCACAGTATAGGACATTCATCATGGCTGTATATAGGTGCTATTTGTTGGCGCACCTTTTGGCGCACATTTCTTCCAGGCGCAGAGACGCTACCGCCTGCTTTCTTGTGGCGGTCGTGTTTGTGCCTGTGCGCTGGTTTGAGCGTGCGCTTTTTTGCCCTATTCTATTCCATGAATACGTGTTGTAGGCGAGCGTGTGGGCGTTCCGCGCACTTGTACCCTGTACTTCCCCCGTGACGCCCACATTTTGGCAAGTTGTTCCCCATTCCGAATGTTACGCCCCGTGTTCCGCCTACTTTTGTTGAGTGCGCCGTGCTATGTGCGATTTTCGCTGTGGCCTGTGCGATTTTCGCTGTGACCTGGCGCACGCAGTTAGATGGCCTGTGCGCCAACGTGCGCCGCGCACTTTTTTATTGCACATCCGATGGTTTTCTCGCGCACGGCCTTCCATGAATCGATGTGCGCTGCTTTTCGTGCCATTTTCGCACTTGCACTGCGATTTTCGCTATTCCACTGCGATTCGCACGTTTTTGCCCACTTGCGCCGCGCTAATTATTCCATGAATCGGCCTCTTAATATTGACGGAAACGCAGATGGAGTTTAGCACTGTAGGTCAGCATCCAGCGAGACAGATGTAATGCCATTTAATTTATAAGTAATTCACTGGCAATGCAATAGAGAAGGCATTTTGGAGAATTAGTTAATGTCTGTCCTTTTATTTGTAGGACAGGACTTGCAATACAATCAGTCTATTTAGTCAACTTGGTTCGTGTATTTAGCACGTGATTTTTGGATTCAATCGAAATCAGCAGCAACACTATATACTCAATATACATCTGATTATTGAGTAAGCAGATACCAGTTGGGCTATTTAGTACCCCATATTATAGATTACTTTAATATTTTCACCAATTTGCTTTTAGATATAATGTTTGAGCATATGTGAATGCATATTATAATGAATCAGACTTATAAACGTGCACCAGTAACAATGTTTATTGCAATACGAGACAAATCACTTTTTCAGGCCAATACTCACAAAATATAGACATGCAATTCACCAACTGTTTCCCATTTCGCACCATTGCATATTAGCGAAAATGGCTTTTCAAATTCTCCATTCTGATTTTCGAATAGAGAACTGAGTGTTTTCTTTTTCTATTTTTGTTAGTTCTTCCGTTTATGCCTTTCGTTCCCCCAACGTGTTGAACTTCTTTTGGATGCCCAACAATGGGGTATTTCGATTTATCATTTTATTCATATCTGTTTGTTGAATATTATAATTTGATGATTTGATTGTGGTTTTTACACCATGGATATTGTGTTCATTTCTGTTGTTGTGACCAGCCTTGAGAAAGACTATTTGTCAAAACACGTGTCGGCTGGTTTGAAGAATGGAAAAGTAACTTACTTTCTGATATTGAAAATTGATTAAATATTTGGACATCTATTTTCCATCATGGACTGATCGCTTTCTATTGTCATAATTGGATTGGCATATGCGCACCATAATTGCTACAAATTCTTGTTGAACACTAAATGCTATGAACTAGCTCCTTGTTTCCTAGTGGTAGCTCCTGGTAAACGGTTACTGCTGGATACCCAGGCGCTGCTTGTAACTCCTGCTTATCCAAACCTAATTTTGAGCTCTGTTTCTAATGAACTAAAAATAGTTGAAGAATCGAAGCAGAAAATTGGAGCAGCAGACATACAGAAACGGAATGTCTCCAGAGTGCTGGTCCTATTCCAGGCTGAACTACCGCAACAGCCTCTTCCTCAATCTGCCTTTATCCTCATTTCGTCCCCTTCAAATAATCCAGAACAGGGTTGCAAGACTTATCCTTGGCCTCAAGACTAGGGGCTGCACCTCTACAGCCCAAACATTTCTCCACTGGCTCCCGGTGGCTGTGAGGATCAAGTTCAAGACCCTCTGCATCATCCACAAGGTATTTTGGGGCCTGGGACATCAATACATACGACTCTTTCCCTAAATACCTCCCTCGTCATGACCTTCAGTCATCTAGCTGCAATTCTCTGCAGATCAGATGCTATTTCAAGCAGAGACTGTTGGGTCGATCTCTTTCCTCAGCAGGAGCCTCCCTCTGTAATGGCTTCCCTGCACATCTCAGGCTTCTGCCGGATTTCCTTAAGTTCTGGAAGCTTCGCAAGACCCACCTTTTCTCTTCTTCATCCCCCCCTTGCTAAAGCCCCCCTCTGTTGCATTGACTGACTGCCTGGTCTCTTCTGAGTTCTACAGGGCACCTGGTCCTCCTTGCCCAGCATACCCCAGCACCCTGTCTTCCTGCACACCCCCTCAACCTGCACTTGCCCTTCTGGGCCTCTTTCCCCTGTCAAGTCTTGTGGGGTGTGCATCCCTACCGGGCCTGGTCCACCCCTGTCATCGTGCTTATCATGTGGTCCTCACTCCCTGCTTTCCCTGGCACTGCCCCACCTGGTCTCCCCTTAGCACTAGCCTAGCCCCTTTGGTCCTCTTTTTCCTCTCCTCCTCCAACTCCCCCCTCCTCCTCCGCATCCCCAAATTATGGACCTGGACCCCCCTCCCACCCTAGCATGTTCCCTTCTGCCCTGCCCTACGCCTACCTCCGCACTCCCTCCACACTGCACTTCTTGTTACTGCACTTGCATGATCCGAATGACACAAGGCCTAGTAGGACCGTTATTGTTGTTCTCTTCCCTGCCCCCCCCCCCTTTTGTCTTTTGGCTTCTTGAAACAATATTTGTTGTATAAGTCTTTTACAAATAACCAATAAATGAAAAATAAAGTCTAAACTCGCTGGAAAGTAGGAATCATGATAAGTGACTGCAAATTGCAATAGTCCAAAGGCTTATGTGACACAGTATTTACCAACATTGAAATAATAAGCAAAGGAATATGCACTATGAACATGTGCCTGTGGACTTTGCACATTTACATCCTACTGTGGAGGCCCACACGTGGATGACAACCAGGCATGCCTGCATCAATGCAGAAATCAATATGATTGATGGAATAGATATAAACAGAAGCCAGTAAGCATTTCAGAACTGCACTCATTTGGGGCATGCTGGAATTTTAGTGATGGAATCTTTTTTATTGTTCATCATTGCTCATGTTGCCCTGGTTGTAGCAGTCCACCCAGCCTGGTGCGAAATCACCTCCCCTCCGATCCTGGTCCAGCTCTATATATTAGCCCAATGCTTTCTATTCATCTATATCCATCAATCTGGATTTCATGCTGTTACCATCTCTATATGTGAAGTACTATTACTGAAATGTGTTTGTGTATTTTTAATCCGCACTGATGGTGGGTAGTGAATATCTACTTAGCTAACAGCAATACATACTTATCACGTGTTGGGTACTAGGTGCATAGAGTACTGTGGAATAGATTGCATAGTCCCAACAGTGACATTATTTAACCAATTGACAGAATTGCCAAGTGGTCATATTTGTCTCAGGATGCAAAATCCTGTTTTCCTGATGTGAATTCAAATTCTGTTTATTTCAGAAAAGAAGTGGCCCACTTTGGCCCAAAATTCTGCCCCACACTATTCATTTGGCATTTTTTTCACACATTGCCCTGTTGAAGTATAGGGGAATCAGAGCCTCTCTGCACCTTGCCTAGGGTCATCTTTGAAAGAATACCTAAATGTTGTGGGACCAGGTATGTTGATCCCGTTAAAATGGAAGCAAATATTTTCATATGTGGGATACTTGAAATATTTTGTTGTTTTTCACTGCACAGCTTGCCATTACTATTGCTGATTTTTGTTGCATGTGTTCCCAAAAACGAAATTCACTCTGACACACTGTGAGCGCTGGATGAAGGGTCTTATTGTTTTTGTCCTTGAATCCACTGGAGTAACAATTTGAAGGACAAATTGTGTTGAATAGCCACAAAGAATTGATAAGATTCACTTTATTTAAAGCTTACGTTTTACATTGGAAAGTTACGTTTCTATTACTGAGGTCTGATTTCCGAGGCAGAAGGTCATCCGTCACATTGGGAGAATGAAACTCAGTTGACAATGTAAGCAAACCTTAAAATAACATTTTTGCATTTGAGGATGGCAAGTGTGCTGTATGCTACATGATTAACGTTGTGATGGATGAATGTTCAATTTGACTCAAAGAATAGGCATTTTACGTGTTCTTTGTAACTTAAATTGCTAGCTAACATAAATATGTTCTGTGTATTTTAAATTATAAAGTGGGTACTGAAATATATGTTTGTATTCTCAATTTTACATAGTTATATTATACTGATTTGCACCTGTCATCGGTACAGTCTACCGGTCGACGGCTTCTTCAACCCTAATTGGACAATAATCATCCACAAAGCATCTGTGATAACCATTATCTGGGATGATCGCCAGACACAAATCTATCCTTTTGTGGTTGCAGTAATAAGGAGCAACATAATAGCCTATAGGTTCTGAAATCATGCAGATGTGAAGGTGTTGCATTTGACATTTAAACCACCAATTTGTACTGTGTAATGGAACACCATGTGCGTCGATCAAAAATTGGTGATGGAATATAATAACTTTCTGTGAAGAATGCAAAGAGTGGGATTAATTCATTGAGGAAGCGAATCAGCATTATAAGATCACAGTTCACAGGTAAGCAAAAAATGAGAACCATGCAATGTCCTCTAGCTATAACCTTGATTGGAAAAAGTGACCCATGTTTTTGTGGACTTAATTACCTCTTTTCAGTGTTATGTGAAAATTAAAAGTACTTGTTATGCTCCCGACTATTGCTGTTTTCTCTAAAAATAAACAGTTTTTTATCATTTTTGTGAAAAGAAACAAAAGTTTTGCATTTATTGTGGATGTGTGTGTTTATGTTCCTGGTTCTGTGTTACATAACGTTATGACTTTGGTGATGATAGGGTATGTCTGGCTACGCTGTCCACTAACGTCACTAAACTAGGTGGAGCTCATTGTGAGTATCTAGTGATGTCAGCGTTAGGGGTGGTTGACCTGAATTAGTGCCTTGAGCACCACTTGAACTTAGGGCGATAGATCAACCGATAAGATTAGCACAAGATGGTGGTACCCGGCACATCGTTTTCGCATGTTTTAAAGTGAGAAAAACCTGGGTAAGTTGCATGGGATTTCTTTTTAAGAACAACAGACGCATGCTTGGAAATATATGCCCGATCGATTGGGCCAATACAATTTCTGACCAAAATACCCCTCTAAAACATACATGATACAAGGACAATCCTCTACCTGCTGACATCACAAAGCAGATCAGCAGCACTACCCTTGCCCCCTCATCAAAATAGGGAATGCCTTACTCAATCAAGGCATCCTTTCAAGCAACCTAAAAACAGGACAAATCCTCAAAACTCCACATTGTACCTGTATGTACCTGATCATGAGCCTTCCATTCATTGGCAACATCTTTCAGAAACCAGTGGCTAGCAAACTCCATGATCAGCTCTACCAACAAGATCTACGATGTGGCTACCATTTAGGAGTCAATCCATATATGGCACAGAGTACACTTTCATCCAGGTCCTAGATGATGCTCCCCAAATTATGGACAAATGAGATGCCTGTATCCTGGACCTCCTCAAATACTCTGTCAATTGTGACATAATTTTTAAATTTTTGAGTGTGTTTTGAATCCCAACTTTTTTACATATATATTTAAAGCTGGAGAGATTCTTTCACAAGTATTCAAATAAACATAGCATGTTAAAAGTATAAATAATTAAGAAAGTTATAACTGTTTTCAAACATTTCTTATACAGGAAAAGAATACAAAAGCAGAACAAGTACACTAAAAATGAAAACTAAGGAGAGAGCATGCAGCTCACATTGCACCATTACAGGCTAAACCAATTTGCGGATTTTCTTCTTCCACTGTTGCCTTTCCTAACTTCTCCAAGAGTGTATACAGGAAATCGCACAGTGCTAGCATGAGACTATGTGCTCGTCCAGCCATCAATCTAACCCAAAGGACCTCAGACCCGTGCATATAACTAGGTATCTCAACCTTTCTTCCCTTAAGGCATCACAACCCATAACCAAATGTTTTGTGGTTTCTTTGAGCTCAACGGTGCCACATAGCCTACAGCTTCTATTTTCTGTATCCACTTTCCAATTTCCCACTCTCTCAAGGGTGGGCATTTGATTTAATCAAAACAGAGGTATAGTAGTCTCCTTCTAGGGCATGGGCAAATGAGCAGATATTTCGAGATCTGTTCCCTTTTGTTCAACAATTTAGAGTATTCCCTGTACGAGCTGTACTTTGCTATTTTTTCTGATGTCTTCCACCATTCATTTTGAAACAGCTTTTTCTTTACTTTGACTTGATTGATTATCAACTCCTCTTTTGATGAGCGTGTGGCTACACGGTTGGGGGGCAACGACAGACCTGGGGCAGACACATGTGGGACTAAGACAGGGATGTGTTGTGGCCCCCACCTTATATAATTTCATAATGGTAGATGTAGAAAAAAATCTGGGAGGGGGGCGGCATGAATCCCGTCAGATTGGGAGTGGTAACCCTTAACTGGATAGCTTTTGCCGACGATGTGGTGCTGTTTTATCTCACCCCCCTGGGACTACAATGGAAACTGTCACTGTTTCACGTATATGCAGTTGAGAACAACCTTAAGGGAATTGGATCAAAATCAAGAGTGTGCATATTTTCAATGAGGATAAATACAAAAATAATAAAATGGCAAGTGGGAGAAGAGCCACTGGAGCGAGTATCTGCCCTGACCTATCTGGGATACGAAGTTGTAAACTCTGTATCCCGAGAGGGAGGGATAAAATACCAAGTCCTTGTAACCCCTGAATTGTGTCCCTTGATCATTACCAATTCTGTGTTGGTTGAATGGGATTTAGGAAAGCGTCCACCTGCTCCTGCGTCAGCTTCTCGATTGCTCCAAATCAGCTGTGCAATAAGGTTTGAAGCACAGATGCAATAGATCTTTCCGCCCCTTTTTTTGGAAAAGCCACTCTCAGAATGTCCTCGGAGCGCAGTACCCTTAGTTGTGGAACAGTCTGGAAGCCTTTTATGATGTTCCCCCTGTTTATGTTTTAATTTCTGTCTGCTCTCCATCCCATATCTGTGCCTTGGAATATTTATGTTGTCACTTTGTCCCTCTGCAGGGCTAACTTTCCGCTATTTTTAGTAGGTTTCTCTCTTTCCCCCTCCTGTTGCAATCCATTTTCCTGCTGAAGCTCTGGCATTGGAATGTGCACCCTCTATGCTGATTCTATAGGTATTGATGTCTCCTGTGGAGTTTGTTCCCCACTGGTACATTCCGGGCCATTTTATGTTCATGATAGACTGGGTTAGATAGGTGACTTTTATCCTTCTCTTGTGAATCCAGGTAAGTGGTAATTTTAGCCTGTTTTTTTTCTTTCTTCCCAGTCCTTTTTACCTTTCCTTAGTCCTCTTCTTCATTTTTTTGGCACTTTGGTTTCATGAATGATGTTGCCTGTGCCATTTTCCGGCCAATGAGAGAGCACTCACAAATTGTTTTGATTTGTTTTTTAATGTTGGTGTTAGGTGCCAGCAGAATTTTCGATTTCTGTTACCCCTTTGCTTTATTGATTCACTGTCTTTGGTTCATCCCTTCCTTGTGATTGCGTTTCTTGTGTTGACCTCTCCTGTTCATCCCCTTCTTTGCAGTTTGCATTTATTAGCTCATATAATGGCTAAGGCGAGTCCTGAGGGCCCTCTTCATTTGATTGTTCCCGTCCCCGTTGTCCAGTCTCTCGCCAACCAGTACTCGTCTCTTTCCACAACGTGGGCTCCACGTGTGGTCCTTGTGCTTCTTGGATAGAATGGACTGTCTCCTCCCATCCTTTGACCAAGGGGGCCACTGTATGTAATGCCTGCTTTCCATCTGACAGCAGTGTTTTCATTCTTTGCTCCAGTAGATATAATTTCCCTGAGTTTCCTTGAACAGTTTCTTTGATGTTGTCATACAGGCGCAAAAGTGACTCTAGCACTAAATGCAGAGCAGATATGGATGCTGGTCCCAGCATGTCCATCTGTTGCATTATGTGGAGTCTCTTCTCATTGTGATGTTTTTAGGTGTGAAACAGCTTTCACTGATTGCTTGCCTCTGGCCATTTGTTGCCCTTGGATAGTCTCTACCGGTGGTTGGAATGTACTGTTCAAAGGGCCCGTTAACCACTCCCAGACCCCTGGGCTAGCTGCCTAGGAAGGTTACCTGCTTTGGGCATCACTCGATGTGTACGTTCCATGATTCTTTCCATGTCACTACACACAATTGCTCAAAAGAGTGGTCCAGTATCATTGTGTCATTGGTGTTTATTTCTTGAGGTTGCCTTACATCATTTCTTTTAGTTAGGGCAGAGGTTGTGTCATTCTGTCCATCCCCTCTTGATAGTTGACCTCCGCTGCCACTTCCTTCTACCCACAGTGTTGCTGTTAAATTATGGAAGGTAATGTGGCATTTGTTATTCGAATTATGCAATCATTACGGGGATATTATTGCAGTTGTAGTTATTCTTCCCACTATTTCTGAATATAGTGGGATACTCAACTCTTGTGAGACCAGGTACTCCCTTTGCATACTATTGTCAAACTGTATTCGCATAATATCGTCTGATTGTGAACATTGGCCTAAGTGTATTCGCATTTGTACTGAAAACTGCGTTTAAACAGACCTGAATAGAGTTTACTTTACTGCTATCTTAGAACCATCCGCCATTTTGATTCTAACTCCTACTTTCTGTCCTGTACATTTTAGTGTTGTGGATTTAAAGAATTCCTTTTTCAGTATTCCTGTACATGTTGACAGTAGATATTTGTTCGCGTTCACCCTAGGAAGACGCTTGTTTACATTTACTTGTGTGCCGCAAGGGTACACTGAGAGTCCAAGCATTTAGAGTAGAGCATTGAAGGAACAGCTTGTTACACTTGAGTTACCTTCTACTTGCATGTTGTTACAGTATGTAGACAATTTGCTTCTAGCTGCAGATTCTGAAGTTGCTTGCAAGGAGAGCACCGTGTTGCTACTTATTCATTTAGCAGAACATGGGCATAAGGCTTCATTAAAAAGGTTTCAGTATTGTCAATAGGCGGTCGCCTATATAGGCTACCTCCTGTCGAAGGAGGGAAGAAGACTGACACTTGAATGGATACAAAGTATCTCTAGCATGTCTGTCCCAAATACACAGAACGAGGTCGGAGCCTTAATAGGTATGGCTTCATACTGTAGACAGTGGAACCCAAATATTTCATTAATGATAAAACCTATGATGGCATTGACAAAGAAGGGCATTTCTTTACCTTTTCTGTGGAACATCGATTGCCAGAAAGCTTTTGATCTGCTCAAGGCTGTGTTGTGTTCAGCGTCAGTGTTGGGCACACCAAATTATGAAAACATCTTTGTATTATATGTAAATGAATGTTAAGGATGTGCTTTGGTTGTTCTAACGCAGGAACATGGGCGTAAAAATCAACCATGTGGTTATTTTTCCTCCACGTTAGACCCTGTTGCATGCGCTTTGCCGAGATGTTTGAGAGCTGTTGCTGCTGCCGCTGCATCTGTAAAACAAAGTGAAGGTATGGTTCTGGGTCAATCATTAACCGTGATTGTACCTCACTCTGTAGACGTTCTATTAAACAGAATGCAGATGCAACATCTCACATCAGCACGACTAACTAGGTACGAGCTGATTCTTTTTACACCGCATATCCAAATTAAGAGCTGTTGCTCATTAAATCGGGCTGAACTATTGCCTCTCCCACAAGTAAATGATTGCTGTGACAAAATGTCACATGACTGCCTCGATAACACAGAACAAGAGACTAACGGCAGAATTGACCTAAGCGATACACCTTTAAAAAATCCACAAGGGGAGCTGTCTTGCGATGGCTCCTGCTTCAAACTTCCGGATGGTAAATCCACTGCTGCTTACGCAATCACTACATTAAGCACTATAGTGGAGACCAAACAGATTCCACATAATTCTGCGCAGGCCGCAGTGATTATTGCGTTGATTAGAGCTTGTGAACTTTCTGAAGGGCTTAGTGTGAATATATTCACAGACAGCCAATATGCCTTTGGAGTGGTGCACAACTTTGGTCTACTATGGGCTGAGAGGGGTTTCTTGACCTCACATGGTACAAAGATACAGCATGGCACCTTCATAGTTCGGCTACTTTCAGCACTTGCACTTCCTATGCAGTTAGCAATAATAAAGTGCACAGCACACCAGAAAGTAACACATGTTGTGCAAACAGGAAACGCTTTTACTGACAGAATAGCCAAACAGACTGCCTCCAATTTGCATTCCAATATGTATGTGTTGGATGCAACAAAAGGAGTCACTAACACTTGTGTGATAGATGAAGGAATTGGTTACATAAAAGAAATTCAGGCTGACACCACTCCAGATGAAATTAAACAGTGGGCTAAGAGTCCAGCAAGTTTAGATGATGAGGGTTGTTGGGTAGATAATGAAAAACAAAAATGGATGCTACCCAATGCCTATGTCACCGCTACAGTGAAAATGGCTCATGGTCCAACACACATATGTGCCAAAAAGATTTGCAAATTGTTAGATCCTGTATGGTATAATACCAATGCGGATGACTGCACAATTAAAGACAGGGCTCTCGTCTTATGAAATTTTCATGGGGACACCAGCCAACATATGGAAGATGCCAAAACCCAAGTTATTGAAGGATGTTGAGCATGTACTTCTTCTAAATATCGTGACCAGTTAAATTAAAACTTGTATTTGATTCATCAACAGGTGTGAGAAGCCCTCACAGTAAAATATGAGGGTCCAGATCATCGACTCCGACCTGGTGATTGGGTGTTACTTAAAGCCTTTGAAAGAGCCTCCTGTCTCGCACCTGGCTGGAGAGGACCACACCAAGTCCTCCTGGCCACACAGACTGCTGTTCGAGTCACCGACAAGAAGAACTGTATCCATGCGACGCACTTGAAGAGGATTCCTTTTCCTCTGGCCTATGACAAATGCAAGGAGAAGGGAATTGGTGATCTTGATGCTCACAACGAGCCTGCTGTAATTGACACCAAGGGTGTCCTGGAAAACATTTGTGAGCCTGTGGGGCCAGGGGAGACTGCTGCTTTGTCTATGAAAGACCTTCCTAAGCCTGTGGGGCCTGGGGAGATTTTCTTCTTCAAATTCTTCTTCACCATCAAGCAATCTTGCTTCTCCTTCGTCATTGTATTCATTGCCTTCAGGAAACAACAACACTCTGTTTGCAGATCACACCGTACCTGGAGTCTTAAGGTACGATCTGCAACCATGAAACCGAACTTAAGGTACAGCATCGGCTGTGCCTGCAAAAAACCATTGTTGAGTCAGTCCCTCATCACTCTTCTGCTGAAAATAAATAAGAGGCAGGCACCAGCAAAGTTACCTTCAATCAACATAGGCCAGGTGGTCGGGAGCCGCCAACGGATGAACTAAAAAAGTGTAACAGAGAGGTTTCTTAACGGACTCTGAGAAACAATGCCCAACTTTAAAGCCACTCCTACAAAAATGAATATTGTAGACTTCTCTGATGATGAATCTGCCCATCAAGCATCATGGTCCCCGGGGACCAAATGTTTACTGGTCACAATAGCAGTTTGTTTAGTCATCATATTTTCATTTGGGTTTTGGTATCTCGAAAGTGTGGCTCTGCTTGATAATTTATTACCGACTGCAAGTATCCCTACTGTGCCTTCGCCTTATGCGCTCTGCACACTCTTCCTCTGCAAGATCTCCAACAAAGATGAGGTTATCATAATAACACTCTTTTAATGATTATAAATGCTACCCATGCAATTCTAAACAAAACAAATTGCTGGGTGTGTTCGCATTTGCCACAACTTGGGGAAAAGGGAGTAGGCTGGTATTTTCATCCCCTCCCTTTAACTACTGCTTGCTATGCCTCGCTCATGGCACTGATCTTTGGCCGTTGGAACTATAGTATAATGGGGAACTTTGATGGGACTAACCTTAAGGAATTTGAGAAAAGAGTCTTAACACCTTTGGGATGTTCTATTTTTGCAAATAGGAACAAGCTCAATGTTGCTTCTATTAGGCCTTCTAACAAACTCTCCAGACCTTTCCAATCATTAATTACCTTCAAGATGGCTCCCGTAGCTAACAAGGATGCCATGCCTCCTTCCTATACTATCAACCATAGTCCAGAAATTGTTCCATTCTGCATACAGAGAGACGGTTCCCAACCAATGGGTACATTTGTGGGATGCACAAATATTGCAGTACAAACTAGTGAGAATAGACCTTTGTATGTAGGACATCCTGTTTACTTTGTTTGCGGCAATGAGGCCTATCCATGGTTACCCAGAGATTGGCAGGGTACTTGTTACTTGGGGATATTGTACCAGGAGTATATATTGCCACCACCACCGAAGTTTCTAGAGCTTGTCCAAGGCGGGATGCGAATGGTGATACTCCTTCACAAGTCTTGGGTGATGTTGCAAAATCCTTGGTGCCATTCTGGGGACAGATAATGAATTCTGAGGATATCAGAGATTAGAAAGGGTATTAGAGAAAACCATCACTAGGACCACTGATATTTTGTACAACATGACGCTAGAGCAAAAGGCATTTAGATTAGTAGCCCTCCAAAATAGAATGGTGTTCGACATCATTGTATCTGAGCGTGGTGGAGTATGCAAAATTGTGGGATCTGCAGGTTGTGTTTTTGTACCCGACTCCTCCCCCACCATTTTTAAGGCAGTTCAGAATTTACTTATTCTAAGCACTGAAATACATGTCCCAGAGGGAAATTGGAATCCAAGTACATGGCTCTGGGATTTGCTGCAATCCTGGGGTTGGAAAATGTTCATAGTCTTAATGGTGATCCTTGGTATTTTTCTGTTCTGCTGTTGTTGTATACAATGTCTGCCTGTCATATGTTCCATGATAGGAGGATGTTGTGCATGTGTAATAGGTACACTAGGACCTAAGATACAAATGCCGGAAAAAGCACCCAATGCCTTATTAATGCAGGAAATTGCTATCAAAAAGTTAATGGCAAGTGATGTCTTAGAAACCAGAGACTCAGGGTGCTCTAATAGTGATACCTGGTCTATGTACAGTCAACATGTTTGAGTAATGCTCTTGGCTTAGGGCAAAAGGAGGGTTTGTCAAACTATATTCGCATAATATCATATGATTATGAACATTGGCCTAAGCGCATTCGCAATTGTACTGAAAATTGTGTTTAAACAGACCTGAATAGAGTTGAATTCGCTGCCATCTTAGAACCATCCGCCATTTCGATTCTAACTCCTGCTTTCTGTCCTAAAATGTTAAACTGTGTTTTTGGCTGCAGCAGAGCAAAACAAACATTGAACTATGGCAACATTGAGGCTGCTGAGAGCAGAATGTTTATCTTGTTCTAAGAAATCTTGGAGCCAAATTGAACCTCAGTTCAAGTGTTGTCTGCAACAATAGGTTCATCCTTATACAAACACTGGAACTGACTATAAAACTATGTGCCTTTGCAGAAATCCATTGAATTTGTTTCTTAAAACTGGACTTACTTTAAGCTGAAGAACAAGGAAAGATCTACACGGCCGAACAGAACAAACCTTGCCACCATTGTACTCTATGTAGAGAATGTCTTAAACCTAAAAATAATATTGTCATATTTGTCATGTGGCATGAACCCTTTTCGTAACTTAGTTAGTTTGGAGAAGGGCTGGACAATGACCAGGACTGTGTATAAATAATGCATGCTTCGTGATGTCCAGCACTCTCTCCCCTCACAATGTCTGCTGGTACACACTGCGAGGCACCTGAGTGCGATATAGCTATCTGTACTTTGATTAAAAAGTATACTTATAACTCGTGATTGGCGTATTTAATTTTAGTGGTACTAAGCCTCGATATTTCCTTTGGTCTTTCACCATGATACCTCTCCTCCAGTTGCATCATCTCTCCTACTTGCATATTCTTCCTCGTGTGG
Source organism: Ambystoma mexicanum (assembly GCF_040938575.1). NCBI lineage: Eukaryota > Metazoa > Chordata > Amphibia > Caudata > Ambystomatidae > Ambystoma > Ambystoma mexicanum. Next base: position 214,167,945 of record NC_090931.1, read on the forward strand.
TTTGAGGTTCCTTTCTCCACATGGGTATTGGGTAAAGTTGGTCTGGTCCCAGCATCATTGCTGGTAAAACTCAGACCCACTGTCTCCTCATATGCTTTCAGAGCCGTTTTCACTTTTTCTGTTATTGCGACCCTACCACTTCGCAAGGTGTGCATCATTAATTTGCTATAGTACTTGCAAATGTTACGCTGGTCCCAACAGACGGAAAGTGAGGGCTCCCTCTATGGTCCAATGGCAGCTGCAGACACTGCTGATCCTGCTAACACCTCTGTTCAAGGTATTGTTTACTTGGATTCACTTTGGGGGTGTGAGCTACCGGCTCAAAGGCTTCCAGGAGCCCACAGTCACCGCCTGTGACATAGTCAACTACACCACATTAATTGGTTCTATGTGATTTGGTAGAGATTATTTTGTCGAATTTTAATTTGTCTAATTTCTTTTTCTTCTTTTTTTATATTTGCAGCACATATACATGGGGGAAACACCCCACAGCTCCCTTCCGACTTGCCCTATCTTAATTATCACAATTGCCCACCCCCACATACATTTCTGCCCAATTTCAAGTAAAAAAATGAGACAAATTCGAATTTGATTAAATCTCCTGTGCTGTAATCTTCCTATCCCCATTAATTAGCCTTCAAACTAACAGAATGGGGTTCACAGTCCTCAACCGGTTCCCCTCCTCTCTCTCAGATTAAAACTAAACAGTCCACATGGGCAAATTCAGATAAAAGCATTGTCCATTCCCCTACAGAGTTGCACAAGACTCAATCCTCTTCCCAGTGATGTGCAATCTCCATATGGCGTCACTGTTGTCACTTCTCACCGACCTGAATGTCTAGCTTCACCAGTGTGTGGATGATACACAGCTATACCTCAAAGTAGGCTGTGCTCAAGATATCACGCACCTGAGAGAGTGCCTTTCTTTCAACCAAGCATGGATAACAAGCATCTACCTAAAGCTCAATCCTACAAAAACAGAAAGTGTCCTTTTTGGCCATCCAGCTAAACAGGAGACCCATATGAGTGGCTAAATGACAAACACCTGGATGGCTTCCTACCTCAGCTCCACCCAACGGTTACTTCTTTTGGTTTCCAGCATCATGTTACCAAAAAAAACAGACCACCTGGTTTCAATGTGTACTTCTCCTGAAGTTAAATGCCTCCCTCTCTCTAGAGGAATTCAGAGCCATTGTCCAAGTCAAAGTATTCTCACACCTCAGCATCTCAACCACATATCTAGACCCTCAAACGGCCACAGAACATGCCACTGCATGCCTGATAACAGGATCATAGACATTAACCCATCTCCCCATCATAAATGAACTTTAGTGGTTACCTATCCTAAACAAGGAATTCTATAGGATGGTAACGACCGAAAATAACGTAAATAAAAAACCGAATGGTTGAAATGTTCGGATTTCGGCAGTACCAAAATTACATTCAGCCGAAAATGCTGAACATTTCAACCATTCGGTTTCATTATAGCGAACAAGGGAAGTGGGGCTGCGCGGTTGTCCACTGCACCCTTGTTCGCTATAATGGAATCAGGGATTTCCCCCGCATCTAAAACAACAAAGTTTTGGGAAAAAAAAGAAAAAAAAGAAAAAGAAAAGAACCCTGCATTGCCGGTTCCAATCCACGGAAGTGAAGCGAACTGGCGCTGCAAGGGTTCTGCGGAGTACAGCGATGTGTGCTGCCAGAAGGTAAGTAAAGGCGTGAGGGAGCGTGGTGTGGGAAGGCCATTTAGAAGTGGGGTGTTTGTTTCGAATACGACCATTTAGAATGCAAGATTTTCGTCTTTGAAATGTTCGTATTCGAAATGATCAAGTACATCCCTGTAGGATAACCTTTATTACACAAAGGCAACTACTGCTAGGACGCCCACCTAGCTCACCACAAATCAAACCAGCGCAGGTGGCAGGCGCACCTCCAGGGGTCAGGCCGCCACATGCTTAGAAACAAAACTGGCAGACAAAGAGAAGAAAACAGGAAACAAGCTTTTCTTGCAACATGCCAGCCTACTGGAACACTATCCCGGTCTCAATGAAACTCAAGACCCTGCTTTTCAGGGAGTACCTCGGGAAGACCTATAACCCTCAACTGCTCCTCAGAGGAGAAAAGCACCACTGTACTCCAGGACCTCCCATATCCAAAGTCGAACTTTTCTCCTCTGGGGCCGGCTTACATGCTTATAATACTCAGCCAACATTGCACAGCCTCGGTTGCTAGCAAGGTTTGGACTATATAGGTCATAATAGAAATACAAAAACATCCATACAGGTTATGAATGGAGCAAGGATATTTTCACAACCAACATAATAGACACGTTCAGAATCCAACAACGTATGTCCAATCTAGAAAAATACATTGGCAGAGTCATCAACATTAATCTTTCTTCTTCCTGATGTATCTGTCCTGTCCCCTCATGCTGTCTTACTCCCCCCACGCACGACCTGGTTACGAGCAAGTGGCCCACATTGATTGAGGAACCGGAAGGTGTATTTAAGATCCAACTCTTGCTGCCTCAGCCGTCAACCTCTCTGTCCCCAAAACCTCAACGGCCCCCATCACTCGTGGATTCCTCTCTCCTGCCCCCCACACATTCTAGGCTCTGATTTCACAATCAAATCGTAACAATGAATATTGGAATAGCAACTAACATGTATACTCTTGAATCTGTAACTTTGACTAATTCTAAATGTAAGAGTTAGCGCAGGCACTCATACCCAGACAAGCTTTGGTACTGTGAGTTCACCACAGTGGTGACAGGTGGAGGGCAAACGCTGATTTAACTGAAATAACATAACGCTGTCTGTGCTCCGGATTCTGATGGTGGAATTGCTTGGATGGAATCAATTCCCAAGGAGCAGAGTCAATGCAGGAAGGATGGGTGTCAGACACGCCATAGCGGATAACGGAAAAGGGAATGTTGATGGAAACATCAAAAACATAATTGCAATAAAAAAAAGACCGCCAAACTCCAGAAGCAAACAATTTGATCTGAAAGAAGATAAGGTGGGGGCTAGAAAACTATTTCATCTGGATGACAAACAGGCCTCTTCAGTTTTTTCGTAATGCATATGCCTTGTAACCAAATTTGACTGTACACTTATATTTTTGCTCAACTGTACAACTGATACCTATAAATAAATAAATAAATAAATAAATAAATAAATACATAGTGATTGGCAAGAGTTAGAAACCCCAATTAACTGTATTCCCTTCTGCTCACGTTATAATAACACACAGCATCAATGTTTCGTGCAGAATGTATGTCTGCAGGCCTGCTATTGTCGTTAATGACAGGCCCACTCATTGCATTTGCTCTCGAGCATGACCTGACCCTGGCCTTGAACATACGCTCGTCTAATGCAGCCAAACTTTGCACTTAGCGACCGGGGCACTTTCCTCTGCTGCTGTTCTAATGGCCACCATAAAGGATGATAATTGACTATTAAAAGTGCTTGCTGCTATGGCTCGATAACATTTCTATTAACATGTATTTACTGCGGCCTCTTGAAAAATAAACGTACTCTAACACAGAATAACAAATAATGTAGGGCGGCCATGAGCACTTACAGCTTGGAGCACTATTGGGGAAAGGCCAAACCAAGGGATTTCTATGTACTTTTGTTTGTCTTCAGAGTGAGTGACCTTATTCGCTAGCTTGCTGTATAAGAAATGTTATGCATAATTTCAACCCGTACATCTAAAAGAATATCCTATTGTGCATAGCACATCTATGTCCCAGTTTTCAATGGAAATCATTATTTTCTCAGCAGGATGGGCTCCTGGGAGGGCTTGAGCTTAATGGCTTGGTTAAAATATGATGTAATTTTTTGTGTCAATTTTGAACGATGCTTGGTTGGGAATTAAATATTTGATGATTGAGTTTTGAGAAGATTTTAAAATGACAGATGACTAGGATGTTTAGCGGTACAGTGAATTAACATAAACATGTCTGGAGTTCAGGTCAAGTAAATTGTCTCCACAGATGTTTTCTTGAAGTGCCACCAAACCCTTTTCTCTGCTCCATAGGCTCTGGGTCCACCTTGCAGCAGATGATTGTTGACCCTCTGTCACTTTTGAAGCAAAAGTTGAGTCTGTTCAACAATGTTGCCAGCCAGGGCTTTAAGTGGGCCGGGGCTAGCCAGGGCTCTACCCAAGCAGTGGCTCTGTCAAGGCTCACCTAACTGACTTCCCTGACCTGTTTTTCGAGGGCCATAAAGTAAACAAAAAGAGGAGTGACAATACTACTCTTTCGCAATTTCAAATCCCACGAAAAACACTATTTTCAGATCTTGTTTTACCACTCTATGCAGATAGCTCCAACCCGAAACCTTCAGCAAACACTTCTCTATAATGCAACCACTGGGGCCGGTGCAAGGAACTTTGCCGCTGTAGGTAAAAGGTAATTTTGCTGCCCCTAACACCCCAACAGCTGCATGCCATACCACTTCAGATAGATGCAGTGCCCATATATAGTGTGAACGACCTACAACATTCCCTTTACTCTTACTGTTTAAAACTTTCTTTTGACCCAGTGTATGGTATAACGTGAAGCTCGTTCCTTTTTGCCACACAGAAGAAACAACAGAGGATCTTGTAATGATAGATGCCTTTATTAGGCTTACTCATATGTTTGTAAGCTATCAGACAAGAATATGACTAATCCTATTAAAGGTACCATCTCTGCAAGATCCTGTGTTTTTTGTGCTTTTTAAAAACAACACAGAAATGTACTTTTTATAATCGTTAAAAAAAGTAAATCCTAAATACCATCTCTCACATTTCGACAGAAACAGAATTTGCCATAACACATAAAATGGAAACAAAGAACACCAGTCAAGCATGAACATACCCACCCCACATGCCCAGACAGTACAGCATGGGTAGGAACACTGCCAGCTGCCTCCTCACGAAAAGGTAGAGAATGGGTCAAGGTGTTACGCTTCCCTTAGGAATCGATGTGTACAACACCAGAGTGGCATTACATGTGGGCTTGAGAAACACAAACAACAAGGGACACTTAAGTGCACGTTTTCTACCCATATAGATGGTGCAGAATGTGCTGCAACTTTGCAAGCCTCCCCGACTGAGAAAAGCGGCAGCACTATAACTTCCTTCATTTCGTACACTCAGAACAGAAAACAGCATGAGCATACCTGGAATAAGCCCCCCGCAAATAGAACAGACACGGGCCGTGCAACCACTATGCAACTTTCCTGCGCAACCATTATGGAACTTACCCTCAGTTAGGTACGTACAGTGGTGGCTAGTGGACTTTTAAAGTGGACATACTTGTTTTTCCTGACCAGAACAAACACAGATGTTTTGGGGTTCACCACCAAGAAATTTAATTAAATGATGTATTAAAATGGCACATTGTATGAATCTGGTTACAGTTGAAGTCTGTGAAAAGCCATAGAATATACCATAATTTATTTGTGTGGTCACATGAAATATTTCAATAAAATCCAGGAGCTATTTGCACTGGCAACATATAACACGTTTCCATACATTTTGTCACAAGCAAATATTAACAGAACTGTCTCAATAATATTTGCCATCCTGGTAGTGCCCAAACATTAGTAAGAGGCCCATCACAACTATATATGCCTATGTACTCTCCTCCATCATGCTGCTTTTTCCCAAAGCATATCACAGTCACAACAATATAGGCCAGTTTTTCCCCCTTATGTTGCTTGTGCCCAAAGAATATCAATAGGCCAGTCAGAACAATACATGCAAGTGCTCGTCACTTATCTTACTGTGTGTGCACCCAAAGAATACCATGCAGCCATGCACTTTACCATATGTCATCACGGCCTAAATCACTAATGCTACTTGTGCCCAAAGAATATTATGAGTACAGTCGCAAAAACGTATGCCAGGGTTGACCCCCTTTATCATTCTGCGTGTGCCAAAGAATATCAGGCAGTAGTCACAACAATAATATATTTCCATGCTGACCTCCTTGGCTGTCCTGCTTATTTTGCCCCACAGAAAACCATGATCCTTAAATAAATGTATGCCAGCATTTGTATAGCAAATCACATGTTCAAGCTGTTTTTGCCCATTCTCTGACACATTTGATTTTCTCTGCCCAAGTTCTAATACTGCAGCAGTTCCAGGATTTTAGGAAACACTGGATCAAGGATGTACTGGCAATCAAAAGTGGCTGTGGACATGTTTTTCATAGGGTTCCCATATTACACCGTACAAACATGCTTAAGTCCTCTAAATACGGCTTGGGGGTCCTCATACAATAACATTTAGACACACAGGTCTAAATAGTGAATCTTAAAGCACTTTTGTCCTATTAAGGATTACAAAATAGAAAATGATAGCATAAAACTTTAATATAACATTTGTTAAGAGTGAGGAGCTACATACTGGACGCTTTATCACCCAGTCTTCACAAAAGGGGCCCATGGTGCAGAGGCCCACCTGGCAATCTCCAGAGTTCCCTTTAGGTCAGTCCAGCACTGCACTGGCTGCTTTCATTAAACATTTGTCAGAGAAAATCCTCTCCAAAGATTAATTCAAGGGAAACTTCAGTATTCTCAGCTAAGCAGGTGCACTTCTCATTTAAGCATTGTCAAAGCCAACAGTTTTGGATTATGTGCAGGCGGAAGATTGGCATTTGCCAGGCACTGCCATAATGCTACCACTTGGCAATAAAACAGCTGGCAAGTGGTGTGAGTACCTTGGAAAATAATGACAGTTCCTGGCAAATGCTACGTTGTGTCTATGAAATAGTCATGCTGTTGGCTTTGCTAAAGCTCGTTTTAAGAGGAATTGAATGCAAGCAACCAAATTGGTTGATATCAAGTGCCAGAATGCACACTTGTTCATGACATGTTTGTTATATTAGGATCTGATTTACAACTGCTATCAAGTCATTACTTTTCAGAAGATGGCTTGCAGATACGGGTAGCACTCTGCAAGTCTGAAAGGGCGAATGATGATGTAGAGGACTAAATAAAATGCCAACATAGTTACCAACACCATCAACAGGAATTTCGGATTAGTGAGTGACTGGACAGTTGTCTTTAAAAAGCACAATGAACACAATCTGATCAGAGAGGTCCAGATGCAGCCAAAGAAAACATGTGGCAGTGGGGCAGCTCCTGGAAAGAGGTGCAGTGTAGAGGATTAAGCATATTGGTTGGTTTGCACCACAAACCTTAGCATTGGCTTGTTGCACATTTTGTCAAATGTCTACGGCCCAATAGAACTGTTTCTCACTTTGTATTGAAGCTCATCAGGAATTTTCATGTCACACTTTATTAAGTGTGGTCTAAGCCAGCTCATTCATGCTTACTCTCGAGGCTATATTAGTTAAGTTAAAATTGTATCAACCTTGCCCCTTCATTTCGCCATCTGATACACTCTGAGATATTAAGATAAAAGGCCACCAGCGCCTCGGCAGTCAATTCCCAAGTGAATGAATACAGAATTAATTGGACTTAATGCCCCCAGGGAAGCTGCACTAACCATCAGCCAAAGTGTAAACTAGCTGAGTGACAGTTCCAAGCCCAGCTTCCAGTGCAAGTTACACAATACACCTGTACACGTTGGCAGCCTTGCTTGGGTCTGTTGTGTGGAAGTTGAGCCCTGACAGCGAAAAGACTCATTTACAGCAGGCCAAAAGCAGAGGAAAGATTTGCTCAGTCATTGAAGGCACGTGGGAGACAGAGTGAAGGGAGATTGAATGCACAAGGGTCAACATCTCCCTAATACTAACTCACCCGCTTATGGGAGGCCAAAGTAAGTAACTCCATGGCGTTGTGCTGTTTTCCTAGTCCTGCACGCTGCACCCTCATTCAATGAAACTAAAATGCATTCTGTGGTTTTGGACTTGGCACCGAATAGGCTGAAAATGAGCATGGTCAGCCTGAAATCTGCAAACTTCCACTGGCCTCAATTTGCTTTTTCTCTAATATATCTGAGTTCGGCTATTGCGGCCCCCAAGACCGAAAGGTAGAACAACAATTACAAAACAATAGGGTGCCTGCCTTTGCGTGAGTTGGAGTCTCTCTCAAGCAGGCCTTCCACCCATAGTCCACCAAGGCAGGATTCAGGGGCAGGGCAGGCCATGGATGGTCCAGAAGAAAAAGAACATTTGCCTCACGAAGGCATGTGCGATGCTAATGCGCAGGTGCAGCTTGAGGCCCTGCGCACGGCATTGTGCCACGCCCACACAGACCTGAACCTCACAGTGCCCGCTGCATTGTCTGCTGCTGGAGACAGTGCTGAGAGTCCTGCCTTGAAGTAGTCGAGATGACTTGAGAGACAGAGAATAATAAATATATGTATACAAAAAATGTGTAAGTGGTTATTGCATTCAGTGGCATTTTTACATTATAGGCAAGCGCCTAACCTTGCCTATTGGTAGCAACGGCACTGAGAACCACTAACACATTTTGAAAACCCTCATATCCCAAGACTTCGCTGGAATGTCTGGGAAAGTCTCAACTCATGGCTGAAGCATTTTGACCATGTTGTTGTTTTATCACTTATAATAGACTTTAAACCTGTTCCTAAACAGGAACATTTACTCAGTCACCTCTGACCTCGAACTTCAGCATCCTCCCTCTAGTATGCATCTATTTTTAGCTTAAGGCTAAAAGAGAGCAATACGCAAAAGTCCTCTTTAGTCAGCAAACATATTCCCTATCCATTCCAGAGGGATTTTTAAAATGACTGACTGGTTTCTAGGGCAATAACAGATGACTAATCACCATTACATTTCTGTTACTTATAATGGTTCATTGGATTGCTCACATCTACTCTCACATCCACTCTCTCATAACTGTCAAAGCATTGATGCACATTGTCAAGCAATCATAACAAACATTGGCAAAGCCAATGGTTTTGGTGTTTGTGTAGGCAGGGGATCCACATTTTTTAGGTGCTGCAATAATGGCACTGCCTGGCCATAAAATGGCAACAGCTGGCAAATGGTATTACCTTGAAAGTGCTACTTCTGTCAAAGCTTGTTTTTCAACAGGAATTCAGTGTGAGGAATACATGTTTGGACAACTAATTCCAGGACCTTGCAAAGTGCTTATACAAAAGACAACACTATTTGCCTTACCAATGCTGTTTGAACAGGAATTGTGTGCGCAGAACAGATGCAAGGAGTCACACACTGCTTATAAATCAAGTAGCTGACGGCACACTTGGTTAAGGCAGTTGTATTGCACCCAGAGACATATTTGCAGGTTTATAGATGTAATTCGGGCATTCGTTTTCAGAAGGCTGCTCAGAAAGAACATAGCTCGACTTCTAGGGACTAGCATTGTAATGGGCATTCAATGGGCGGGTTAATACCCTAACATTAACCACAGGCTGTGTGTCCCTGGCCTCCACACACCTCATGTCTCACCTACCCGCGCTTCCCATGGCAATAGTTAGCTTAAAAGCAGTGCTTTCGGCACCACGTAATTGGCAAAACTGAAAATAGATGCACTGCTTCTGTGTTTTGCAAGTAGAAATGTAATGTGGAGTAGGCGTCCATTAAAGCTTGGAAGTATTGATAAATGCAACAACAGGGACATTTGGAATCAATTGGCTACATTCTTTTCTAACAAAACACGGGCCTATGCCTTATTAGTACCAAGCGAGAGTCAACCGGAATGTAAGAAACATTCTGATTGGCTCTCGCCAGGGCATTAACCGGTCAGGAATCCCTCGGCCGGGATTTCACACCATTATTCCTGGCGGAGGGCGTGGCAGCCCCTCAGCTAATGAGGAGGCTCGAAGCGGGGCTATCCCCACTCCGAGCCTCCACAAGGCTGAGAGACTGCCATCGTCCCCTGCCGGGGATTCAGGTATGTGTTGTTTTTTTTTCCCCTCATCTCCCAACCCCACTTACCATCTTATTTCTCTTTTTTCGGGAGCAAACGCGCGGGAACACTTTTGTTCCCAGGGCATCTGCTCTCAAAGGCCACCATGGAAAGGGAAAATGGACTCCGTCCGTTTTCCCTTTCCCGGCGGCAATTTCCTAGGACATTTTTTTTTTCTTTTCTGTTCTGAAACACTGCAGCATTTCGGAACAGAAAAGAATGCTATTAGTACCCCGGACCGGGATACTAATAGTGATATGCCCCTCGCTGCAGGGGCATTACCGAGGCAGGTAATACCCCAGGGACTTCGTTATAACTATGAGCCCCGGGGCATTACCTGACTCGGTAATGCACCTGTGGCTTGGGGCATATTGCATAAATAATTATTTATTTGTAATTTGCTGTTTGTTATTTGCTAAAAAAAGGTTTGGATACTTGGCTGGATTTTTGTTACCCTGTCTTAAGAAGATGTTTCTATTGAATGCAAAGTTAAACAAGCATTAGCAAATCCAATAGATGTATTTCTTCAAATTGGTTCTTCATTGACGCTTTCAAGGAGCATTACAAAGGGCATCAAGACAGTGTTCCCATTTGACGTACCAACAATGCCCCATAAACATCCTGATTCCCACCCAACATCTTTGGCTTTTGTGTAGGCATGGGATTGGTATTTCCCAGCTCTGCTGAAATGGTACTACCTAGACATAAGATAGCAACACCTGACAAAAGATGTTAGTACGTTTCATATTATGGTATTACCTGGAAAGTGCTGCTTCTGTCAAAGCTTGTTTTTCAACAGGAATTCAGTGTGAGGAATACATGTTTGGACACATAAAGCTTACAATGCTTATGAATCAAGAGACTAAATGTACTCTTGATTAACACATTGTATTAAAATAGGGGCTGGTTCTGAGCTATAAATTAAGCCATAACCATTCAGTTATCACCTTAAAGCACAGGGGTAGCTCAGAGGAATGTGGAAGTTGGCATTTTATGAGTGGGATGAGGAAGATGTTTAAAGTTTGCTGTCTCTGTTTAAATCCTATTAGTGGAACAAGATGGGAAGTGCTCTTGGCACACATGCCATCATCCAGGTGCATCACCCATGTCTATTTAAATAGCTCTATCATGGGCCAGGGCTCTCATCCCAACCACCTCCTTCTTGACAGGCACCTTCTGTCTCTCATTAAAGTTCTTCTTCCTCCTGCCACTTCTACATCTTCCACCCCCCACTCCTCCCCTGGTGGCGGTACCTCATCCCTTTACCCCTCCCTGGAAAATCTTTACACCGGGCAAGCAGCTTCAATTAGCTACCCTCAATTCTCGCCCTGCTGTCAAACACTCCTCTGACACATGTCACCTCCTTGAAGAATGTGACCATGACTTTCTCGCACACACTGAGACATGCAGCAATGCCAGCTCTGTCACTGCTTCTGATGCTCTTGTTCCTGTGAGCTACGAGATGCTCTCCAAGCCAAGGCCTAATTGCCCTGGAGGCACAGTTGCCCTTATCTTCGCTGAATGGATCCCGACTTCTATCATAGTAATTCATTCCTACTCCTCCTTTGAATGTCTTGTCTGCAAGCTTTGCATCTCTCCTAATCTGTCGATCACTCTCGCTACCATCTACCATCTATCGGAGTGGGCCGACCTCACCTCTATTCTCCTGACCTCTACCTATAAGCTTCTCCACTTCAGAGACTTTAACATTCATTTTGACTCCCCTGAGGCAGCCCGTCCCCTGCGCAACACCTGTGACTCTTTCTCCCTAACCATTCTTCCCTCTGGTCCAACTCACACAGCCGTTCAGACTCTGGATACACGCATCTCAGCTGACTTCTCCCTTTACCACCCTCTCAGTACACCTCTCTCTTGGTCTGATTATTTTCTCCTCTCCTCTTACCTGGAGCTCCTGGGATCCCTGTGTAAGCCTCTGTTTCTACTGCCATCCTCCATCTCCTCCATCCAACCTAAGAAGCAAGTGTCTGTAGCTGCCTTCACTGCCTCTTTTATCCCTCTCCCACCCCTGCTCTCGACTCTCATTCTTACTCTGCCCTTGCTGACCTTCACCTCTCCATTTACAACACCCTTGACATCCTTGCCCCTGCCATGAGGATCTGCATGAAGCCTGCCTCCAAGTTCAACAGTTGCTATGATTCCCACCTACCTTCACTGAAAAGCAAGTTTAGATTTGCAGAAGGGAAGTGGCTGGCTTTTCGCACATTCTCTGACAAACTGGTCTGTCGCCTGTTCCAAGGGCATTACAATTTGTCCATTCGGTCTAAGAAGCAGGCCCATATTCAAGACTGCATCTCTGGGGCCACAAATAACACAGCTGAACGTTTCAAAATCTGCTAGGAACTTGCCAATCCTTATGCAGTCTCTACTTCTCATCTCCCTTCCCAGGCCATCTGCATGACATTTGTCTCCCACTTCACAACTAAAACACAGGAAATCCTGTCCTCACTTTCCTCTACTCCCGTCCCTCCACCACCTTCACCTAGACCTCCTTTTGCCCCTCTGTCTCCATCTCTCCTACTCTCCTCCTTCTCACCCATAGTACCTGACCAGGTCACCAAGACTGTTATGTCTATGAAAATCTCTTCTAAACAGGAGCTCCCCTGTTCTTGAAGAACTTTTAAGCACAATATTGCTGCCCTCACTCCATTTTTAGCTGAGTTCTGCAATCACTCTTTCACCACTGTTTCCTTCCCATTATCTCTCAAGCACTCCCTTGTGCACCCCCTTCTACAAAGCCATCTGTTGACACTTCCTGCCCGGCCAAATACTGCCCTATGTCCACTACTCCCTTCCTGGGCAAACCTTTGGAGAAGTTGGTCATCCCCCAACTAATTCACCACACTGAATCTGTTGGTCCCCCCCCCCACAACCACCAGTCTGGCATCAGAGCAGCCAGAGGCATGGAGACTGCTCTCCTGAATACCTGTGAAGACCTGCTCTCCGTCTGTTCTCAATCTTCTTGATTTGTCCTCTGCCACACACTTAAATCGGCTCTGCAAGACTCTGGGTATCACGGGCCAGGCACTGGCTTGACTGACCTCTTCCCTGTTGAATCAGCCCTCCCAGGATCAACTAGGCCCTTTCCTCTGTTCTACCTCAATCTCTACCTGCAGCATTCCCTCAGTGTTCTATCCTCTCACTGTGGCTCTTCAATAGCTACCTTGCCCCTCTTGATTACCTGATCTCTACCTTGTCTCCTCATTTCCAGAGTTTTGCAGATGACAATCAGCTCTCTTTTAACTTCCCTCTATATCCTCTTTTATTACTGATTGCCTGACTGTTATTCAGGCATGATGTGCTGCTAATGACCTCTGTCTTAATGCCAGAAAGTCTGAGATACTTATCATTGGCACTCCCCCTACTTTCTTCCACCCTACTCTCTGGCTGTCCTCCTTGGGCCCCCACCCCTCACCATATTGTGAGGCAAAAAACTTGGGTGTCATCTTCGACTCCTCTCTCTCATTCTCTCCTCATATGGCCTACCTTACCAAGAAGGCTCACTTTCAGCTTGCCCTGTTCAGAGGCATTCTCTATCTCTCTCCTCACCTTCTCCTAGAAACTCAATGTCTCTAGAGCTCTGGTTCTCTCTAGGCTGGCCTACTGCAACATCCTCTTACTCAATCTGCCTCTTTCCTCCCTCCATGCTTTCCAACTAATCAAGAATAGGACTGAGAGACGTATCCTGGGCCTCAAGGCCTGGGGCTGCATCTCTCCAGCCTAAATATCTCTCCACTGGAATCTCTCCACTGGCTCCCGGTGGCTGCAAGGATCACATTCAAGGCCCTCTGCATCATCCATAAGGCTTTCTGGGGCCTGGGACCGCGCTACATCTGAACAATCCCTCCCTAAATACCCTCCTGATAGAGTCCTTAGATCCTCTAGCTCCAACTCTCTGCAGGTTTGACATTTCTCTGAGCAGGGAGTGGGGGACAGATCTCTTTTTTCATTGTATGCCCCCCTCTGGAATTATCTCCTTGCCCGTGTCAGGCTTGAGCCAGATCTCCTTAAGTTCTGGAAGCTTCTCAAGACCTTCCTTTTCTCTTCCTTCTTCCCTCTTCCCCTTCCTTGCTAATGCACCCACACTGCTGCGACTGGCCTCCTGGTCCCTTCTGAGTCATGCAGGAGCTAGGTCCTCCCTCGACCAGTCTGTCTCAGCACCCCCTTTGAGCACTTCCCCTCGGGCACCCTTCCCTGACTAGACTTCTGAGTCCGGTCTACCCTCCTAGCCGCACTATCTTACCCTTTTCACGTCTCCCTGCACATTGCTAGAGTACTGAGCCTGGCCCATCCACCTCACTGTACTTGACCCTTAGCTTGTCCCCCAGCACACTTGCCCTCGTGGCTTCCCCTAGCACTCACCCAGTCCCGACTCCCCTCCCTCCTACACTCCCTCCACTTGCTGTCTCCTTCCCCCTGGCCTGTTCCCCCTCCCCCTACACATCCTGCTTGCTGCACTTTCATGATCCAATTGTCACAAGACCTAGTAGGACCCGTTCTTGTTGTTGTTGTCCCATGTTCCCCTTCCCTCCTTGTGTTGTGGTGCCTGGAAACACTTTCTGCTGTATAGGTGCCTCAAAAGTGCTCAGTAAATAAATAAAATAAGCTAGTGGGCAGGTATTACCATAGTGGCTATCATGGACATATATGGTCAATGGATGGGCAAAAAGTCAAATAGCACTCACACATTGTGTATCCTTCCTCACATCCCATCTCTCTGCTATCATCACTTCCCATGGCAGAGGTTTTGGCTTCTATGCAGCTCATACAGTGCCATCTAAAAGCCAATTGTAAAAATAAACAGCAAGTGAGTTCACATATAAAATGTTCTAGAAATGAGGAGGGTCTAGCCTGAATATTTATTAAGACGATCATAACGTGTCTCTATTTGCTGTTGGTACTCCTGTGCACACCCCTTGATTACATGCATTGCTGTCTTTGAAGAATATGACTTTGCTTTCAGACTAGGTGCCATACGGCTGTAGTTATATTGAGTATATGTCATTGTTTTCAAGATGTTTTTTTTCCATTCTTTCCAATTATTTTGACGGCTACTGTTATATTTCCCAGAATCCCTTGCCAGTGGCAATCTCTCCATAGTTTTTTGGGAAGGGATCGGCAGCTTTAACACGAATAGACTGCAAGTCATTATTAGGAGGCAAAATAAAAGCCTCAGTGTTGTCCTAGCTTGGCTGGTGAGGTATAGTCCATTTTGTGATTGACTGTCCAATGCCTAGTTCCTCTGACTTTTACAAGAGTGTGGGAGCCCCTCTTCCTAGAACGAACATGGCTCAAATAACTTGTTTTATGGGCTACATCCCACCCAGGAGGGCCCTCGGCCAGCCCCCTTTCGGCTCATGGTAACCTTTACAGAGTTGAAGATTCGATGTGGATATCAGTCCCACCCACAAGGTTAGTTCAGCAACGCAATTCAAGGCAATTCGCCTCTGAACAAGAGTGCCATCAGCAGCCTCAGACACGCGTATCAGCTTGTTGGGCCTTACTGGTGAGGGGAAGTTGCGCCTGCCCAGAGCACTGCAAGCAAGGTGTCCACATCTGGATTACCCTTAGTAATTTAGGGTAAAACCCCATGTTTTACAAAATGTACAAAAGTGGTGGAGCTCCTCTACTGAGTTCCTAATACTGTCGGAATTCTGGATTTTAAAGTTGGCTATGTTATTCAGTGATGTCTTGCTTTTTGGGCTGTCAGCATTTAGCACCCCCTTGCACCCCGAGCCAGCACCATATAGAGCAGGGGCGTTGCTAGGGGGGGGCTAAAGGGGCTATAGCCCCTGATCTTTTGGTTGTAGCCCCGGATAGAATCTCTGGAGCTACAGCCAAAAGACTAGCTAGCCCCCAGCCCCAACAGTTCCGACATCAGCGTAGCCCCGGGTCTTTTCCAGACCTAGCAACTCCCCTGATATAGAGTATACTCATTGGTCCAAAACAGCACTGTTTTCTGTGCACTCTAGTTCTTTACCTTATGACCCATAACCCCCTTTGTCTTAAGCTAAATTTGCTTGGAGAGTTTCTGATTCTAGTTGCAATTCACCTGTTTCTTTTCTTTCAAAGGGAGTCAGTATTAGGGCACATTTTGTTTTTGCTGGTTTCCATTGTTCCCTGTGTATTGCTTGTATGAATCACACTGTTTTGCTTGTTTAATTGATGCTACTTTATTATTGGGTGGTTCTATTCTTCCCTCCATGACACACTATGCCAACTTTTCTCTTTGTCTAGAGGTGCCATGCATTAAGTTGACGACAACCTGTTGCTACAACCGTCTAAGTTCTGTGTAATGGCCAGGGTCAGTGAACGCAACTGCTTTCCCATACATATTTCATAGGAACATACCTTCTATAATGCCACCAAAGGTGACAGCTTCACAGACCCTGTCATTGATTTTCCTGTAGACAGACTAAACACTTGCATTACCTGTTAAAGCAATTGTGATCAGGAAGTTGCTGGTCTTCAGTGTAAACATAAAGACCTGTGTGCTCAGCCAGAATCCGTTTCAGTATAATTCAATTTAATTGTACTTTTATAACGCCCTTAATACCACAGATTGGTTTCTAAGATCGGGATTCAAACCTGTGTTGCACTGCGTTGTCTTGCTTCCAAGACAAACATGTTGCCCCTGAGCTATCTTATCAGGAACAACGTGGATCTGTGTCTGTATGGATTTCTGAGTGCATGCTTTTGATAAGTGGTGATAGTTTTGTGGCTCTCAAGCTCTAAAGCATACCCTTCATCCCCTCTGATGACGCTATACAGTGCACTAATGTTGAGGGAAAGGAAGAGTTCCTGCAGGCACTCCATCCAGGCCCTTGAGATCTGGAATACCATGATACATGGGGTCTGCATGACCTAAACAGCAAACATTTTCCGGATTATATTATGGGATTATACCTCTAAATACCCTTGTGGATCCTTATGCAAACTCTGCAGCAGGCTGGGTAGCTCAGGCATGCAGTGTGGGCAACAGGCAGGCAGCTGTGGTACTTGGTGCAGCTCTCTAGTTCAGCAGGTGGATGGGTACGCACATGTATATGTTGCAGTGTAGGTATGACTCTGGATTTTTTGCACCTCTTCTGGCAGGGAAAGTCAGGGCGCACATGCAGGGCATTGTTAAACTGGGCCCTTCTCCTTTTTCCTTTTTCCTGGTATGCAGCCAGAATGGGGTGTGCCAATCAGCAGGTGCACGCCAGGCCAACAATTCACCTTGGGGCTCATAAAAAGGACGATAGTGCCCTAAAAAACTGTGGAAACAGAGCAGTAATTCCTTTACCCATGCATTACTGCACTGCTGTGCTACAAGTTCAGCAGTGAAGTGGAAAATTCACCTCCTGCAAAAAACTTGGCGTAAATCTGCCTCTTTACTGCTGAAAATTAGCAAAATTGGCAGAATTACCACTGGCGGAATGTCCACTGATATCTCCATGGAGTCCTATGGACTCTGATAAATGGGGACTAACACCCCCTACCACCACTTGCAATCGGTGGTAAATTTGTCAGACCAAGTGGCAGTAAAGATAATTCCGTTTGGCAGTATTCCTCCAGATTTGCTGCTCAAATACAGCCAAACTCGTAGCAGTGGCATTAGTGGGACAGAGAAATCCGGCACAGAGAGGAAAACAGCCGCACAGTCACCAGCCAATAGCACCACCAGAGGAGCATGGTCATGGAAAAGGCTGCTCCAAAGGAGGCATGCCTGTTCTTAGTGCTGACGTATAGGAGAAGATCTACCTGAAGTGTTGGACAAATGAATCTGTTTAGGGATTATTGTGTCTGCATTGGTCTAGCACTTTACTATAGGAAGAACGCGTTGTTGCTCAATTTTCTGTGGATAGCCAGGCTTAACATTACACTTGCCACCTAAAGAATCAGAAGACATTTATAGCAAGGACGATGTGTTTAAAGATGTAATTAAACGACTGAAGTCTCATTTCAAGAAACGATCACTAAATTAAGTTGATGAGTATTTGTAAATTGCACATCTACCATAGGCGATGCACACATCACCTCCCATGAGCCAGGGAACGTTCCAGCTGCAATGTTGAGAGCGTGGAGCGCAGCAGTAGACTGGGTCAGCAGTGGGCGGCGAGCTGCCGCCCTCACAAGGGACAGGCGTGCAGCTCAGGGGAGTTGCTAGGTCTGGAATAGGCCCGGGGCTACGCTGATGTTGGAACTGTTGGGACTGGGGGCTAGCTAGTCTTTTGGCTGTAGCTCCTGAGATTCTATCCGGGGCTACAACCAAAAGATCAGGGGCTATAGCCCCCTTAGCCCCCCCCCTAGCAACGCCCCTGGGCGTGCTCGAAAATAATTTTGGCCCTGGCACTTTTTCAAAAAATCAGGCATTGCAGGAGGGGATAAGGTTGGGTTTGAGGCCATGCACAAGAGGGAAGTGGGTGTGGGGCGATGTATGCTCTGAGGAGGGGGGGTGGGTCAGTGTGACAAAATGACTTCTGCTCTGAAAGGGAGGGGAGTGAGTGAAACTCCTACTCACACCCACACCTCAATGTGATCTCAATCCTAAAGGTGAAATGGGCACAGAATGAATGGAATACCTCCTACTACAAATGCGCTCCTAACAACGATCATACACTGGTACTTAATTAAAAGGAACGTCTATTAAAGTTCTATAAATGTAGGAGTCATTCAACTAAAAATATAGACACTAATAAAACACTAATAACCCTGTAAGAGAAGACAAATAATATGCAGACTTTGTGATGGAAGGGGGCACTCTGGGTCTGAGGACAGGGATGCACAGGAAATATGTTTCATGGAAGAATATATTTGAAAAGGCAAGGAGTGGGGTCTTAAATGTCACTAGTGCTCTGTAAGCTTGGCCAGGGGGCAATGCCACTTCAAAAAACTTTTAAGCTTGTTCTTGGTTTTCATCAGTGTTGAAATGGACTTCAAATGCTTTTTTAATCGGTCGAGTCAGCTACACGATGTTAGAATCGGTTGTTCCCAATGGATCATGTGCAGTAATAGACACATATGGGGTGAAGACCAGGCAGGCATTGGTCGATTGAATGGCTCAAATCGATCCAGTTGACTCGACAAGGTCCAACAATGCACTGCATGTCTTCAGTGATGATTGTCTCAAAAACAGCTGTAATGCAGGCGGGCAATGGTGGAGTCAGTGACTTGATAGCTCGAACTCTGTTCAAAAAGCAGTGTCATAGGCCACTCCAGTTGCTTGTAGTGACTCAAGAAATGACTCACAATCAGTCGATTCAGCTCGAAAGCATATAAAAGCTGGGAAACTGTGCCCAGTGCTGTTTCTTGACTTCTGGTTGCTAGCGGACCCTGTCCAGGGTTTCCAGGGTCAGGGTGAGTCCTTGTTTTGCACTTCCCAGCCAGGAAGGCTGATAGCAAGCACTTGCGGGGGACGACACCACCAGTGAGCAGGTTCCTGGTCAAAGTTTTAAAGCAGAAGGTACAACTTGTCCACAGAGCAAGTCACCCAACATGTTCCTCTGCGATGGGTGCTGGGGATGGCTTGCTCCTTTCTTTGAAGCCTTTATGTTCACCTCTGTGGAAGAGGACTTTGGGGAAGCTTATACCCCCAATAATGTTTGTGATGAAATCTTTCTTATTCTATAGTCAAAAGATAATTCAGCTAAAGGGTGGGCACAACCCCCTAAATAGGCAATCTGCTACACGGGATTAGTCCCCTTCTAGTCTTCTGCCAGGGCGGCTGTGTGCTGAAATCTTTGCCTGGTATATCATAATCAAAGTGCTTTGTCTGCAGAAAGTGTGAAGGGAAAAGAGGAAATGTGAGAGTCTTAAGAAAAATTCAATGTTAGGGAGAATTCTCAGAAATGTTCTAATTCCCTCTACCTGAGAGACTCCCAGCAACTTTGCTGGATTTTGAGGACTTGACTTTTTTTTTTTAACCTGCAGAGAGTGAGACCCTATTTCCACTCTCTCATGTATTTTAAATTGATGTTGTACACTGTGTTTCTTTTGGTTGTGGAGTCTGACAAACTCCATAGGCATCATTGTTTACATTGTGTCACACACCACCTTGAGTGCAGTGACACAGGGAAGTCTTCCAGATTTCCCCAAGGTTTAAATACCTTCTCTGGGATAAACTACTGTTTCCCAGAGTAGAAAAGTGAAATTGACTTCACTTACATTTGTAACTTTCTAGATGCAGCACACACTATCTTGCAGTAGTGTGCTGGAGGGTTTACTTAGAATCCCCTTTGTCTAGCTTCTCCTGTAACATTTTTATGTTACCTTTTCCTCGCTGAATGGCTGGGGGCAGTGGTTTACTTTTTAACTACCTTGGTGTGCATTTACCTCAAGCTATGTTCGCAGCTGCAGTAAAGCACCCAAGGGTGCCACTTTTGTCAAATTGGCCCATTCTTCTTTTTTTGCCATTTCTTTGTGGAACGGTCTTTCTTGAGATTTACTCTGTGCACCAAACCAGGTTTGGTCCCTTTGTGCATTTTGCCTTTGGCGGGATTCACGAGTGAAGCCCGCCTCTGGCTCCACGGTGTCTGGCGGGGACAGGAAGCAAGAGAGGTGCCCAAAACTACCTGTGATTAGTCTCCTAAGAAATAGGAATGCACTCTTTGGTGATTGGCCAGCTGGCGGCCCGGCAAGGACAGCCACCCTGCTGGATGACTGATAGCTCGGCTGGAATGAATGGGAACAAGCTGCATAAAAGGCAAGGCTTTTTGGCTTGGAAGGCAGAGTCGACCACTGGATGAAGGAATCCAAAGAAGAACTTGGTTTGCCCGGTGAAGCCCTGCTGTTGTGCTGAAACTCCAAATTTGTATCAACAGAGAAGCCCCTGCAAGAAGACTTCTCCCTTTGAGTTGGTCAGACCAATCAACTCCAAAATAAGCCACCGGGACATTCTCTCAAAGCTGGTTGTTACCACTGCAGTCGCTGCTGGAACCAGATAGCCAGGGAGAGGAACATCAGTTTGTGTGCATTGCTTTTTTATTTTTTTATTTTTTTTGGTGTGAGCACCTTAACAAAGTTACGATAAACCATACAATCTTGCAATTACAATACACATATTTACATAAGAAGTTTAAAACATTGCCAAGACTAACAATTCATAGCAATACAATTTGACAATTGTGTTAAAAAAGAAAAGAATAAGAACAATTGTCAATTATTGTATACATTTGTTTCTCAGCACCCTCCAGGTACCATATCGGAAATTGGATTTAGTTCTCAATCTAAGTACACTGATCTTGTGCTCTCTAAATATTTCACCTTGGCCAAACAAAGATGTCAATGACATAGTTTGAGAGGAACAAGTACACTGATCTTATGCTCTCTAAGTATCTCTCCTTTGGCCAAACAATGATGTCAATGACGTCATTTGAGAGGTACAAGCAATTTAAAAAACAATTCATCATTTGTTCAATCATTTCTGTAAAGTAAAGAGAACAACATCATAGTTAACAAAAAATAAGATCACAAGATTGGAGACTAAAAATGATGTGCTCCTTCATTCCTGGACAACTTTGGGTTGTGTATGATCTGCCCATGTGTTGAGGTTTGTTTCTAAGATCTTTAAGAAGCGTACTAGTGCTAAAATTAATGAAGTACTTTTGCCTCACATACAGGTTATCCAAAATAGTTCAAGAGCATGCAATGAGTTACCATTTACATATTGTCCTAAAATCAACTGTCTGTCACTATCAAAAACTCCACAATACAAAACTAAGTGCTTCAAGGTTTCTTGACCAATTCCCAAAAATCTACACTGACCATCATTGCTTATGTCAGTGCTCTTTTTCCAATGTTTTATACATTCATTAGTGAGGAATAGATTAAGTCTAAATCTCATATATGTTCTCCTCGCTTGGTTACATGGAAACAACCTACGGTATGTTAGGCATGCTTCTGTGCATGCCTAAATTTGTCATATTCCACAAAAGATTTATAACATCCAATCCGATCTGAGGTATTAACCCAATCGGATTGGAAAAATCTTTTCTTGACTGCGACAGGACGTATTCTAAGATCTTCCAAAGTCATGGCAATCTTGTCGAGTAATGCCCATTATATAATGCTAATGAGCCAGGTGTCTTGTTCACTAGCATCCCTGCCAAGTCCTCAGATAGAGAATTTGGGGAGGGTCAAGCATTTTTGTGAAATTGGTAATCCTTCTCCATTGTAACTTAGAGGCCAAGCAAAGCAAGCCAAGTTCATGAATAATTACAACATTGGGGATGCTTTGAGGTAGACCCAGCACATTTTTCCAGATGATACCTTGAATTTTATTAATATCGTCACCAATGGGCAGCATACAAAGATCAAGCCCATACAGAATTATAGCCTCTACTTTGAGAAGATAGAAGTCAATTAGTGGCAAAATTGAAAATGTGCAAATCTTGTGCAGGATGATCGACGTCTGCGCAATTAACAGTATAGTTTTGATAGTGATGGAGTTACACCACTTCGTGATCTAATTAGTGTTGGGTAAATTGTACCCCAAGTAAGTCGTTCCCAATGTGTGATGAATTGGTTTGCCTTCGAGTGGCCATTGGAATCTTGTCACCTTTATTTATTAGAAAATACCAATATATTCGATTTAGAAGAGTTCATAACCAAGTTGTGTTGAAAACAAAATGAAGAAAAATAGTGAAGTTTTTTTTGTAAGCCAAACGGTGTGCAGTCAAATAAAATAACGTCATCAGCAAATGCAAGCCAGTTGATTCTGAGGGTGCCTAGCTTTACTGCAAAGATGTCAGAGTTGGTCCACAGAGCATCTATGTCAGCAAGATAAAGATTAAACAGCATGGCTGCAAGATTGCATACTTGCTTTACGCCAATCTCTGTGGAATGCAATCCGTGAGTCGCCCCGTCTTGTCAATCCTAACTCTATAGTTAGTTTGATTATGGAGAAAGGCAATCATTGCAATAATATGAGATGGAATGTGGAACCCTTGCATTTTTTCCTACAGAATGTCTCTGATTACACTATCAAACGTGGATTATGGATTTAATAAAGCCATCAATATAGGACCATTTTTTGACTGATGTGAGGATGCCAAAATGTGTGCTAGAATGGTTCCATTAAGCTGAGTCCCCATAGATTTCCTAAAAACAGTTTGAAAACGTAATCATGTATGATGACTGGAGGTAAATGAGATTAAATCTTTTAGCACTAAGGAGGCAAAAACCTTCGCTGCAATATTAATCAGTGCATTAGGTCGGAAGTTACTGGGGTTTCCTGTCAAGCCTTTTTTATGTATGGAAATAATTATGGAAGTCAACCATGATTCTGGAATCACCCTTTGTTATGATGTTATCTATGTCACACAGCTCCATTTAGAATGGAGAACGTTCCCCCACCACGATCCACTAAGGAACGTGGTGAGCCATTCCCCAAACGACGACCCTCTCCTCCGGGGGCCGTAAATAAAGGCTTGTTTGGAAACTTACCTCCGCCTCAGCAATTCATTTCATTTGGCGACGAGGCGTCCCACAGTGCGACCAGGCCCCCGGAGCTCTTCTGACCGCGTCCCTGCTGGCCACCAGCAGCAGCAGCGGCCCCGGCAGCCTTTCCCACCGCCGCCCAGCCCAGCAGTTCGCTGCCATAAGGGAGAAGAGGCCGCCCGGCAGTACAGATCTCCGAACACACGGCAATAAGAGGTACTGATTTCCTTTTATTTTGGGCCAATACTGGTGCAGCGCACGTAGCGCATCATACGAATGGCCAGCCAACGGCGATTAGAGGAAAGGACCTCCCTACATCCCATGAGTGCGGGCATTTTGTGAGGCCCAGCCCTCGTTTCCAGGGCGACGGAGCCACTGAGCCCTGTCAACTGTGCGGACTCCACACAGCCTCAACAATAAAAAATAAAAAAAGAAAATACATATTACAACGCCGCACCACTTCCAAAGAGCCACTCATCCTATATGGGGGAGAAACATTGCAGTGACTCCGCACCCACTGAAGAGTGCTGTGTACTGTGTACTGTGATACACTGTGAATGTGAATACACCAGACAACAGTGTATGTAGCATTTTAGACTGTCAAGAGGTCCAGACTACCAAATCACACTGTGACTGCGAACCCTGGTGAAGGAAAGGAAACTGCCAAGTTGTGCACTCAGTATTACAGACTGCATTATTGTCCCGGGAAAATACCATTTCATTGGCAGCACAACACGACCCTCGGTGCCCTACACCACCCCACCCATTTCTCCGCTCTGCTCACACACGCCGGCCAACCATGCAGAATGTGCCGCACCCTGCCAAGTTTCTTCCTTGCCCTAGAACCCCGACGTGCCCTTGGGAGCAATGGCTAGACGGCTTCCAGATCTACCTCAGGGCCATTGGAGGAAACAAGTTCAACGACGATCTTAGGGAGGCGACCCTCCTGAAATGCATAGGGACAGAGGGCCTAAGGTTATTCAGGGCACTCCCAGAGCCGGATAATGGGGGGTTGACGGCAACTGAAAGTTTGACACTGCCTTGGCCAAGCTCACCAAACACTTCGGTAGTAAGACAAACGTGGTGCTGGAGAGGTACAAGTTCTTTTCTAGAAAACAAACAAAGGGTGAATCAGTCGATGCTTATCTAGCTTCCCTCAGGGTGCTCATGTCCACATGTGAATTCACCGGTGTTGGGGATGAATATTTGAGAGACCATCTTGTGCTCAATGTGGCTGATCCCCGCATACAACAAAAACTATGGCAGACAAAAAATCCCTCGCTGGACCAAGCCACTGAAATAGTGAGGAGTATGAAGTTTGGGGACCGCTGCATGAAGGAAAGACTGGTCCTAAAAGAGGGCGCTGAGGTGAAGTCCATAGAAAGAAACTCTGAATTGGACCTTGGCGGTGACTTGGTGGCAACTGTGAGGAGTGTACCTCAAAACTCAAGATTAAACTCCAGAAGAGGGAGAGTCTCAGTGTATGACAATCAAAACCCCACACGCTGTCAATAATGCGGGTGGTATAAACACCATGACGCTGGGAAGGTGTGTCCTGCAACTAATGTTGAGTGCTACAAATGTGGCCTGCTGGGTCATTTTGCCAAGGTCTGCAGAAACATCCGAGGGAGGTCAGGAAATCTGGCAACACCACCAGACGACCCTTCACCAGATATGGATCTGTGAAGACAGTAGACTACGATCAGATGTCAGACAGCATGTTGTCCGTCAATCAAACATGCCCACAAGTTCAAATCCTCACTGTCACCTCTTTGCAGGAGTCCAAAGGTCCCTGGGTCAACATGTATGTCAATGACATACCCCTGAAGGTGGTGGTGGATACAGGGTCCCCTTATACCATGGTGGTCATTGAAACATTCATAAAGGTGCTGTCTGATAAAGTCCATGATCTGCAGAACTCTTTGGTGAAAGCCACAGGCTATGGAAAGACCCCCATTGACATCATTGGATACACTTGGATTAAGCTCAGGTTTTATGACAGGCAAACATACTGCAAATTGTTCGTAGCCAAGAATGAATCCTCGGTGGTAGGCTGGGAGGAACAAGCAGCTCTACAGGTGAAAATCCACCCTGGGGAGAAAATCCCTGTGCTAAGTGTGTTCAAAAGTAGTACCGACATTAAATCGACTTTGGCCGAACAATTCCCCAAAGTGTTCTGCAGCAAAATTGGACTCCTCAAGGGTTTCAAGCACAAGATTGTATTAAAGAAAGGTGCCATTCCCGTGGCCGATCGAGTGCGTGGAGTCCCCTTCGGGATTAAGGTGGCATTGAAAAACGAGCTCACACGCCTATGCGACGAAAACATCATCCAACCCATAGAGAGTTCTGAGTGGCTTGCCCCGATCATCTTGGTAAGAAAGCCCGACAACTCCATAAGAATGTGTGTTGACTTGAGGGACCTGAACAAAAACATATGGGTCGACAGGCACCCACTTCCTAACATATCTGAACTTCTGTCAACCATGGAGCCAGCAAGTTTTTTCAGCACCTTAGACCTCTCCTCGGCATACCACCAAATTGCCTTGGACGACAGCTCAAAAGCTCTCACATCCTTTGTCACGCCATTGGGAGCGTACATGTTCAACAGAATGCCCTTCGGGCTCGCATCAACGGCAGCAGTGTTCCAGAGACTTATGTCACACCTTTTCGGAGGCCTTGATGGAGTACATCGCTTCCAAGACGACATCCGCATATCAGCCAAAACTGAGGAAGAGCACAATGCCAAACTCATGGGTGTCCTACAGGTGATCCAAAAGAGCGGGCTCACTCTTAAGTTCGAGAAATGTAATATAAAGTGTAGCCAAGTCTCCTATCTCGGCCACTCCATTGACGCCAATGGCATCCGTCCCAAGAAAAAACTCATGGACACCATATTGGGTTTGGCTGAACCTACCAATAAAGACCAACTGAGAAGTTTTCTAGGAATGACGGAGTATTACTCCAAATTTGTGAGCAATTATGCCAACAAGACAAAAAATATGAGGAACCTCATGAAGAAATCAAACAAATTTGAATGGTCCACAGAATGTAAAAACGAATTTGAAAACCTCAAATCTGCTATCAATCGGGCTTCAGCTTTATGCATGTTTGACTATAAGGCTAAGACAATAGTATCTGTGGATGCTAGTAAGATCGGCCTTGGCGGAGTCTTGGAACAACAACAGAACGGAAGCACTGTAACCATCGCATTTGCATCAAGAGTACTAAGAGGTGCCGAACTGAACTACTCCACCATCGAGAGAGAGGCCTTGGCTGTCAAATGGACTCTACAACACTTCAGGAACCTAATTTGGGGCCTGCCCATCCTCCTCAAAACCGATCACAAACCCTTGGTAAACATTCTGCAATCCAAAACGCACACTTTATATCACCAAGAATTAGACGTTGGTTCCTTGACATCATGCAATACAATATCCAGGTTTGCCACACTCCCGGTGCACAAAAAAAAAAAAAAGCTGATTGCCTTTCCAGACTACCTACCAAACAAGATAGACAGGACATTGAAACTGAAAACCCTAACGAAGACATCATAGCCACCGTAAATCCCGCCATTCCCCCTGACGAATGGATGAACATTACCAACAATGACACAGAACAACAGGAAATCAGGAGAGCTGTGGCGAATGACTGGGTAGGCTTTGGGCAAAGGTTAAAGAACTTCACACCTTTTAAAGACGAGATATCCATGGATGGAAGGCATATCTATTGAGGCGACAGAGTAATCCCAGCCGTAGCACTCAGGAAGAGACTACTCGACCTAGCTCACAAAGGACATCTGGGGAGAAGTTTGACAAAAAACAGAATCAGGAACAACTACTGGTGGCCCAACATGTGGAGAGGAGCGGAAGAAGTAGTCAAAACTGCTGTGCATGTGCCTCCAGTGACAAATTGAAAACCTTAAGGAAAACCCCACTCCAACCCGTAGAACCTTCTAACAAAGTGTGATCAAAATTGGCAATAGACATCATGGGCCCCTTTGAAAACCAGGAGGCAGTGAAAATATTCATCATCGTGATCGTGGATTACACCTCCAAATGGACCGAATGGGAAGTGATGGAATCAAACATAACCACAAGAAAGGTCACAGACTTCTTAACTGAAATATTTAACAGAGAAGGTGACCCCAAGGACATAGTCTCAGACAACGGATCCCAGTTTACATCGTCGGAATTTCAAGAGTTCCTCAGAAACAAGTCCATCAACCACATCACCACGTCACTATACCATCCAATGTCCAACGGACTACTGGAAAGAATGAATAGATTGGTAAAAAGCGTAATCCAACTAGCCACAGCCAATGCCCTACCATGGAGGGAAACCCTCAAGGAAGCTTTATACACATACAGAACAACACCACACTCCACCACCAACTTAGAGCCCTTCACCATGATGCGGGGCAGAACCGCAACCAACCAACTGAGACCGACATGGATCTTCATGAACACCGGTGAGGCAAGAATGAATATGGAACAAATCCAAGAAACTGTGAAGGAGAAACAAAAGAAATTCAAAACATATTACGATTCAAGGAACGAAGTAAAACAGATGCTACTTCAGAAAGGAGACTGGGTCTGTGTCAAAGAACCAAAGAAAACACTCAAGGGCGAATCCAAATTCAAGTCTCCAAAAAGAGTCGCACATTGCCATGGAAAATCTGTCACATTGGATGATGGAAAGAGATGGTCCCAAGATGATCTAGTGAAAATAACCAACGACACCTGCAGACCAAGGACTTCCAAAGACAGCTACAATGATACATGGTCAAGAAAAGATTTGTCAGGAACAACCAATGACACATGCAGAACCAGCACATCTAAAGACTTAGATGAAGGCGTATGCTCAAGAATTGAGCACAATCCTGAGGAGACATCATATCGCAAGCACGCAAGAAACAATGAGCCCCGTTCCGACGATGAGGAAACATCTGCCAGGAAATTGTCGAAAAGAAATCGGAGGATCATCCGAAACTTCAGCAGCGATTACATCTACTATTGACCAGCAACTGCCAACTCTTGTTGCATTTACCCTTAGCCAGCCTTTCCACCCCCATCCTTCCCTTGTTTTTCTTTCCCACCCTTCCGCCTCTCTCTTTTCCTTAGGTAAGGAGATGTTATGATGTTATCTATGTCACACAGCTCCATTTAGAATGGAGAACGTTCCCCCACCACGATCCACTAAGGAACGTGGTGAGCCATTCCCCAACCGACGACCCTCGCCTCCAGGGGCCGTAAATAAAGGTTCGTTTGGAAATGTACCACCGCCTCAGCAATTCATTTCACCCTTGTGAGAAAGATAGAGTCAAAACGACGCTTCAAAACACTAGCCCAGAAATGAGCATCATCTTTCAAAACACATGGCGGCAGGCCATCCGGTCCAGCCGCCTTTGAATATTAAAGTTTCTTAATAGCCTAAATCCCGTCATCTACTTCCCACATACACTTTGGGAGCATAGATGTCGCTGATGCATGAAGGTTAGAACTTTGAAATATACGTGGAAGATGATATTTGCTTTGATAATATTCCATCCAGGTGTTACCAGATATGGAAGTCTGAAGCTCGGTACATTGCTTGCCCATGGGATTCCTTAGAACGGCCCAAATTTCTCCCATTTTTTTTACATTGTAAATTAATCATATTTTGGTTGTTTTCCAAATGCTGTTTACTTTTAATTGCTTTCACCTCAGATTTATATTTCGAGATAACTGCCTTCTTTGAGCCTATATATTCTAGTTAGGTCCCATTAATTCTTCGTAAGCATCTGAGAGCCACATTTTTGGAACGCTTCAAGATGTTAATTGAAGTGCTAAATGTATTTAGATGTTGAGAAGGATTCCCAGTGTTCTCAAGTAGAGCTAGGGAGCTAAGATGTTTCTGAATCATCTGTGCATTGGCAGACACATACTCCCCACTAAATCATCTTGATTCATCAACTATCCTAACATCTCTGATGACCAGATACGACATTTGTCTGCACAAGGAAGGCTTCCATCTTACAGACAAAAGATGTCTATCAATCTCTGGTCAGCCCAAAGATGGAGTCACAGAGTAGGATGGAACTGAAATTTCAATAGTACATTTTAAAATGTGGTGGTCGCTTGTATTGGAATTGTATAATATACAATGTGTAGAATTCCTGACTAGATTATGGGAGAGGGCAATGTAGTCTATGCATGAACTAGCGTTACCACAATGCCAGATTGTATAAGGCCTATCCTGGTTCGGGGACATCAGGTAAATATCCCACTCTGCAAAAAAACAATTTGCCATAGCATCCCTCTTTCATGAGAGATGTTAGCATAATGGTTGTGAGAACTGTCTAGGGTTATGTTGAAAGATGACGATATTGTTGAGTTACAATCCCCTCCAATTATAAGTTCATATCTAGGGTTCCTAATGAAAGCGTCTGTCAATACCACATTTAAATTAGAAATCGTCACATCAAGTGGATTTGTGTTAGTGTTCCAATATAAAGATATGGCCAAAATAGTGCAAGTGTATTTAGCTACAATTGTGAATTCAATAGCCAATAACTCTGGTGAAGCATGAATTTGTTGTGACGTAATTTTGAGATTGTTTTTTATCAAAATTGCCAGGCCGCCAAATGGTCGCCCAACATTTCCTCTTCTAGCTTGCATTGAAAATAAGGCATAACCATCTATGTAAATGTCGTCTAGCGACATTGTTTCTTGTAAGAGCATAATAGATGGTTTTTCCACTTCTACTAGAGAATTGTGCCATGCAAAGAGGTTTTTAAAACAACAATTCCATGAATATATTGATAATATGTGGGAATATGAACTGACCACCTGAGCATTGGACTTGGCTAGAAATTTAATAAACGGTTCTAGCCAAGCTAAACCATTTATTATTTGTGAGAATGAGTCAAGTTGTTCCTTCATTTTATTATTCATAGCATCTATTTATTATCCAGATTGTGTAATTTCAGTTGTCACAGGCCGTTGAAATTTGATGAAACTGGTGGCGTCATCCATGGACCGAAAGGCAAAAAGATGGAACCTTAGAAAGGTCAAGTCTGATTGATGGTCCCAAAGCAGCTTTGCTATGATGTATGAGTGCAGTTTGGTTTTATCCATTCAACGTCATCCGAATTTAGGTTGCGTAACGCTGGAATTTCATGGAACATTTTCGGCGCCGAGCGATTTAGACTTGCTTTACCCTCTCTGGATGGACTTCCTCCCCACCCCATAATCAGTTGCATGTCAGCCGGTACCTCCTCAAAAGCAATTGGAGTGGTGCCTAAATCATTGGGTGCATTGATTGAGCTGTCAACACACCTACTTTCCTGTTCTAGCGTTTCCTCACTAGGGGAAAGGGATGGGTGATCCTGTCCAGAGGACTGGCCTACCTCTGGTTCTAGTTTTGTGCTAGAGCCGTGCGGATGTCCACTTGGGGTGCCTCCTGTCATAGTGGCAATGCATGGTTCATCTTTATTATTTAGGGAGGAGTTCAAGGGCAACAAAGCACTGTTGTCATTAGGGATTTTTTTGATTGGGATAGCACCAAGGACTTTTTGTTTACAGTTGGGCTGTAAAAATGAGACATATGTGTTTGGGTCAGAGAGGCAGTGGCTTCTACACTTTGTTGTATCAAGGCCACAACAACTTTTGTTTTTAAATGTACGCCTTTAGCTTGCTTTTGTGGGTGATCTGTACAGACAATCATAGATGCTACACCTCCACTCCTGAGGTTTTTATTTCTTTTTTCTTTAGGTCCAAATGCAATCTACTTTTGACATTAAGTTGGTTCAAGTAAATGATAGTGTCATCTTGTGACAATTGGCCAATTGTTTTAATGGCTGAGTTGTGTCCCTTGATTTTGGTAGGTGCCATATTTTTTTGATTTAGGAGGATTAGCTGTTAAACATGTCAAGTTGGGTTTAGCCGATTTAGCCAAGAGTCAACTTTTTTGTGCTTTTAATGTAAGTTTGTTTTGCTTTTCTAGACATAAATTCAGTATGTGGTTGGTCTTCATTTTGGGATAGATCCTCCTCGAGAGTCTGTCTAGCCTCATCTACTACCCCAGCGTCGGCATCTAAGATGTCTGTTACAGCTGAGGGGCTGTCAGGAGTGTCTGATACCCTTTCGCCAGACATATTTTTACGTTTGCCT
Source organism: Ambystoma mexicanum (assembly GCF_040938575.1). Classification (NCBI taxonomy): domain Eukaryota; kingdom Metazoa; phylum Chordata; class Amphibia; order Caudata; family Ambystomatidae; genus Ambystoma; species Ambystoma mexicanum. The sequence continues at coordinate 214,199,389 of NC_090931.1, forward strand.
CACAATCCTCATTAAGCAGGTCCAGAGGTACCATATTTGCTTTGAGGAGTATATTCTCGATAACCAGAATTCTATCATGTTGGAGTTTAGCTACAGCACTGTTATCAGGTTGCAAGGCAGCACCAGCGCTAGAATAAACCGGCTTTTGTTGTGTACTATATGAGCAAAAGATTTCATAGGCACCTCCATGGGTTCCATGCATCCATTAGTTTGTGTATGCTGGGAGTAAAATATGTTGGACCTAGATGTAGATTAATTTTGGGTAAACTCCATTCCCTTGAGGAATTGCCTAGCCCAGAGAGAGTTGCAATTTTATTGGGTTAACATAAAACCGTCTCTTTTACTTAGTTTAGCAAGAATGTCAGATGTAGACATTTTAAGGGCACTAATACCCGTGTGAGTATGTTCGTGGCCTCTGTCCAGGAGGTTGAGAATCTGTGTAAGCACCGGAAAGTTTTGTAATTCCTGCTCATTTAAATGACTGACGGATTCCTCAAGAGGGAATCATGGAAGAGATGAGTTGGGTTGCCGTATGCCTTCTATCAAAATGTTTGGATGTTTCAAGCAATGCGATAAAACCAGAGAGTGGAGATATGCTGGTTCTGTGATATTAGGCACGGCATCAAAGGTGGGTGAGCTGGCATTTGCTTGTAAGTGATCTATGTTAAGAGCCAAACCTTCATCGCTCTTGAGAGTGGGTACAATGTGATGTACAGGTGGTGTCATGTGAAAGTGCACCTGTTCGTGAAATGTACGTGAACCCCCACCTGGGGTAGATGGGCCATTAGATAAACACACCCGATTGTGCAACTCAGCCATAACAGCGGGTGCAACTAAACAGGGGTGTTGCTAGGCCTGGAAAAGATCAGGGGCTAAGGTAATGTCGGGAATGGTGGGATTCGGGGCTAGCTATAGCCTTTTGGTTGTAGTCCCTGAGCTTCTATCCGGGGCTACAACCAAAACACCCGGGGCTATAGTCCCCTCAGCCCCCCCCCCCTAGCAATGCCTCTGCAACTAAAGATGTATCCATTGCTGGGATATTATACTCCTCACTAGATTCTCCAAGCAAGGAGTAATCATTTATCAGAATATTCGAGAGCGTTTTCGTAAGCGGCATATTTGCCTCGGAATTCACCAAGACAGTTCGAATGTTTCTTTCCACTAGGGGTAAGTCTTTTGGTGGGTGCAAAGTTGATAAACGATGGGCAGCATCGCCCGCAACCTCTGTGAGTAATGAGAGGTTGCTTGCGGTGTCGCCCCTTCGTGATCTATGCCAACGTACTTGTCATTCACTTCTAGTATAGACTTTTTGTTGTCTTTTGAGGATATGGAGGTGTGAATACTAGACACTGGGAATGATTTAAGCACCACATCTTGAGTGCATTTCCTGCTCCGTAAGCTCCTGTCCATTATGCGAGAAAAGCGTGCCACATGACCTTCTGAACTATGTGTGAGCGAATAAGTACAAGTCACAATCGCTATATCTCACACTTTGTATAATAATCTAATAGACACTTGTGCTATGATACAACAAAAGTCGGTTCTAAATTCAATTAAGTGATGCAAAGTTTTTCTCTTAGGACAAGCTACCACAAAGAGTATTGACATAAACATGTTAAGCAGCTAGTCTCACGTGCCTCACGCAGCCCATCCGAACAGCCAAACAGCCACTTGGGGTCCACTTGGGGGTGCACATGCGGGTGCGCGAAGATACAAGCTGATATGGGCTTGCTGGATAGGGCGAGCGGGGCCAGCAGTGCGGCAGAGACGCTGCACAACCATGAATATAAAGAAAGAGTAAGCCGCAAAGTCCAAAATCAAAGTCTGCTTGTCTCTGGATGAGCAAAAAGAAGATATATTTACTTTCACAACTAAGCGGTGCTCTCCAGGGAGGAACACCGCATTTCCATGTATCGCGGGCTTCCTCTTTCAGACGGTGTTCTCTCACAGCACGACGCAGCCAAGCAGACACTTGGCATCCACTTGGGCGTGCGCGCGCGGGTGCGCGACGGTAAAGGCTGATATGGGCTTGCTGGGTGGGGGGACAGGGCCAGCAGTGCAGCAGAGACATTTCACGATTGATCATTGCTCTCAAGGGAGGAGCACTGCGTTTCCACGTATCGCGGGCTTCCTCTTGCAGACAGTTTACTCGCACAGCACGATGCAGCCAAACAGCCACTTGGGGTCCACTTGGGGGTGCGTTGCTTTTAAGCTGGCCATGAGCTCCAGGAAGATCCTCAGGACTCCCAGGAAGCAGGACTGACCAAGCCTGAACCCCCTCAACAGAGTGCAGGTCCCCAGATGCAGGTCCCCAGATGCGAGGAAAGCCCATCTCAACAGCCGGGAACCGCAGTGTTGCTATTTGCGGTAGACGCGAGGAGCTGAAGCACCGAAGTGCCACTTGTTTGAAGATTGCCAGTTGCAAGCAGTGACCGTCCCATTGCAGTGCAGGAGTCCCCAGAAGTCCTCTCTCCTGTCCCCATGACTGAGGCCCAGGAACAGCGAGATCTGCAGAGCTGCACAGGAACAGAAGTCATCTGCTGCAGTTTTTTTCAACTTAAAGGTACTTTAAAGTCTAAGAGAACATACCTCTTGTTGTGTAGCCACTTGTCCTCGTTGAAACCTTGCATGGTTGCATCTGTAAAGTTGCTATCAGCTTCTTTACTTCACAAGCTTAATCAGCTTGTGGCCCTACTATGATTTCTTCTATTCTACCAAGAATTTTAAAACATTGTGAAAGACGCTCTACTTACCTGCAAGAAGTGTTTCAGTTCACCTTGACTTTTGCTAACTTAAACATTGGCTGGCCTGGCTCCCTGAATGATCCTTGTGTGAATACTCATTTTTTTCTGATTCCTCTTTTTCTTTAACACTCTCTTAAGAAACTCTGAATGCAAACAGTGATATTTTAATGTCCACAGCACCCTAGCAATTGATGTCACCTGAGGCTGTAGGTAGTGTCTGTGAGCCATCCCAAATGGATATCTGCTGATTCAGAACATTGAGAGTGTGTATTATTTTTGGAAGTTAATGTGTGTGTTGCTTAACATTGCTCCCTTCTGAAGAAGGCTTACTATAACTGACTGGTAAATAAATGAATAATTGTTTACTCAAGAAACCTTGTGTGTGAGAGTTTATTTGAATACTTGTCACTGTGAATCTCTGTGCAACTCCCCTACAGCTCACATGGACCCCTCTTGAGATAAGCCTGGCTTCTCAACCACACGACCAACCTGTGTAGTACAGACCTATACCAAAGGTTGGATTCCTATTGCCAGGATGTTAAGGTTATTGTAGCACACCCAATGGATACTGCATACAATCTTGCCTAACATCCAAATAGTGTAACCCTGCTCTTGCTGGTAACTTCCTTGCTAGCCACTCTTGGCCCACCGCCTCCTTGTCTGCCCTGCATCAAAGGGTCTCCATTCGTTACAATCAAGGTGGGAGCTCTCCATTGTCCTAGTTAGGCCCACATTTGAAGTATCCTGCTTAGATTTCCTGACCTCTGGGGAATGTGACAGCCCTTCCCAGAGAGATCAAAAATGGGGTCTCGTGGGCCGAGCTCAAATGGTTGGCTTTGGGCTATACCCAGTGTCCAAGACCAGGTGTTTAGCGCCATGATGCCGTGGGTGAACGTGCATTTTATAAATATCTATAAAATAACATAACAAACATAACAAGAGCTCAAATGATTGGCTTTGGGCTATACCCAGTGTCCAAGACCAGGTGTTTAGCGCCATGATGCCGTGGGTGAACGTGCATTTTATAAATATCTATAAAATAACATAACAAGACGGCTCATACTGATGAGGCCCACCAGTGAAAGGAGTCACTAGCAAACACCAAATGCAAATGACACCAAAAGGTTTTTGCAGGAATAATTGAAGAGACCACCACACCAAATCTAAACCTGGCTAATATTTAGATTAGAATCTGTCATAAGACCCTTGGAGCACACAATGCTATAGTTTGATCAGCACTGCCTTCTGTTAAAGGCAGTCCCTGGCTATTGGAATTTTGGGTTCCATCAGGCTGTTGCAGCAATGCACGTGCCACTCTGAAAATGAAATGTTGCCAAACTACAATGCAGCTGCTGAGGGGTGTCATTAGAGAGGCTTAGCCGAGTTACATATTTGCATTATATGTTTCAGAATGGAGAATTATGAAAGTGGAATCTGATTAGCAGGTCTCACATTCAGAGAGAGAATAACCAGTACCCTTTTATTTAAAATAAAAAAAATAAAAAACGCAGACTAGTCCACCCTCACAGATGGCATTATGTCACAGTCAGCTGCAAAGAGGAGCTTTGCTTGGAAGCAAAAGCACCATTTGTCACTTGCTAGTTTGTTCAAAGGTCCCTTCTCACTACACTCTCCTGTTTCCAAGCCTCTGGCCTACCACCTTCCACTCATATGTAACTAACACACATGCTCCTTTGTGAATTGTATTAGCCAAAACACGAAGCCACTAAAAATGAATAATTGCCGCTAAGTGCTCTGCAGTGGTCAAAATGTGACACATCAGCGCTGTGCAAAACACCATAAATAAATACATTAACAATTCCTCGCTCAGCAATAAGGTTTAACTCATCACACTAAGGGCCTAATTCACAGAGCGTTTTCCAATGGTGTTTTTTCCATTATAAAACACTTCTGTGAATTAGGCCCTAAGTGTGGAAAAAAGTAATAGGTTGCATATAATAACCCCAAGGGAAAATCGTATGCATACGCTTATAGATGTCCAACTGTGCATGTTCAGTTCAAACCAATGCAGGACTGCTGTTAGGCGAAGGCTGCTTCCCATTTATCAATGACACAGTGAAACAAATGACCAAATGGAATGGCGGTGGCAGTTCTAGTAAAGGCATAGCATGCTGTGCTGGAAAGGTCTGCAACTCTTCTTCAGTTTTAGCTATAAGTTGCTACTGTAAGCAATGCATAGAAGCTGAAAGGATTGGCATGACAAGTGAAGAGCGGAGAGATGGGATGTGAGTAGAGACACACAGCCCACGGGTGTTGTTTGGGTTTTTGTAATCACACATTGTTCGTCCATGGCTATGCCAGTCCCTGTGGCCATCCCCACCCATTATCTGATTCTCCTTGCCTAAAACACATGCCCGCGGGTCCTCTTCGAGATAGCTATTTGCATTCAAAGGGATGCAGCTGTCATGTCTAAGCAGTCTCTTGAAATTAAATAACTTAAGTGTTGCTGTAAATCATCCCCCAGTGTAATAACAATATTACAACCTATTATGGTCAGCCACTTGATTTATAAGCAACATGTGTGTCCTTGCATCTGTTCTTTGCTCTGATTTCCTGTTAAAACCGAGCATTGGAAAAACCAACAGTTCTGGCTCTTACATAGGCAGTAAATAGTTAATTCTAACGCCATTTGCCAGATTTTCCCAGCATATGAATAATTAGTACCAGTGGGTGTTCCACTTGCTGTTTGCTCAGAGCAAGAGGTGATGACACGCAAGGCATTTTGGATGCCAAGGGGGGCTTTTGTATTTTGTTTGAAAGTGTGATGCCTCTCAATGGACCACTAAGCTCGTAGTAAAAGGCAGCATGAAGATGCAAATTCACTTTAGACCTGGATTACACAATCCAGGAGTGCAGGTTGGCTTGCATGTAGAGGAATACCCGGCTTCACAGACTTCTCATATGGACAGGCCCAGCCAATGCATACATCCAAATAGAACTGCACCTCACTCACAGAGCTCTGCTGCTTGTCCGACGGTCTTGTTTAAGATTGACACCACATTTCACAATAATTGGAACTAGTGGAGAGTTCATGTTCTCCCTTTTCCCAGTGTGTCCTGATAAACTTTTTTTTTTTTTTTATCCTGGGAGCGTGCATTCATATTGCACTGAGGAAGAGCATGAAAGTGCATAGCCTTGATCGAATCGGTCTTACTGGAATGTACCGGAGGACTGAGGACACGGTCTGAATTTCAGAGGTGTGCAGACTGCATATGGAAAGCTTTCCATGACACTGGATTGCAATGAAGTCCTATTAAAAGCACTGCACAACCTCTGTGCGCTGCAAGTACTCAGGTTTTGGGCTGCCTGCAAGGTGCCGTGAGGTGCTTCTGGAGATGTTTTGACCCCAGACACAAACTCATGCAGGGAGTTCACTCACAGGTATCAGTTGAATTGTAGCGTACGACACTGTATTTGGCTCACGAGGGGAACATTTCTTGCACTGGGAGCAGTGCTGTGAGTGGGATGCTACATCCAGGGGGGCTCTCGTTAGGGGCGTGGCCTAAATACGCCACGCCCCTAACGAGAGCCTCCCTCTACTAAGGGGGTGGGGGCTGGTGAAAGCAGGGGAGCTGGGGCGCACTGGCATTATTACCTTTGGTGCTCCCAGCCCCTCCTTTTAAAGAAAAGGAGGGGCTGGGAGCACCAAAGGTGTTACACCAGTGCGCCCCAGCTCTCAGACGCAGCAGGCAGCCCTTTCATTCAAGGAGCCGCATTGATAAAAATCACAGGCTCCTTGAGTGAAAGGTTTGTCTGCTGCGTATTGACTCGGTACTCATAAACAGGAGGCGGGCTGGGGGCTCGTCTCTCCTATTGTTTCTGAGCTTTCATGCTGAGTGATGACTCTTTACTCAGAAACAATAGCAGAGCCGGACTCTCTAGCCCGCCTCCTGTTTGTTAGTATGGAAGCATCAGGCAGCCCGTGTAGCTGAAGCCATGTTTTAATGGGCTGTCTGCAGATGTCAGTACTTCAGTTTCGAAAAAAAGAAAAGGCATGGCAATTTATCACAATTTTTAATTCAAAGAGTAAAGATCATGTATCAGACCAACAATCCAATTTTTAAGTCGAAGAAGGAAAAAACACAGAAAAAAAATAAGATTCATTTATCATTATTAGACATTTAAAAATTGTCATTGAACACCACACACTTTTTTAAATCTAATTAGATAACAATTATGGACTTATATAAGAGCATTAAAACATCAATAACGGTAATATGTCATTGAGAAGCTCCTCTATAAGCTATGCACTACGTGTCTTCCAGATCTGGAGTTGACAGTAATTGATGGAGGCGGGAAGACCGTGTCAACTATTGAAAATGGGCAGAACTGCTTGAACAAAAGAAAAATATCTGTTGAATGTTTAGGTCACACAACTGGTGGTTTACAGTTGTATAGCTGGCTTTGCTGTATTAGCGTCATTTTAAGGGGATAGACGGTGATTATATAAGGGACCAAGTTAGGATGATAATATCAAACAAATTGATACAAGAACACTTGTGGGTGGCTGCGGACCCTATGCTCTAAGACACTTTAGAACATTGCCAAGAGTTTAAAGTGGATCACAAAGTGTGCAACATATGTGAACAATGACATGTGGCGAACCTGTATTTGGAGGTCCCTATGCGTGAAGAGAAAGATATTACTCAAGTGACTCTGCAAACAATAGTATTGTCACATGTTTCAGATGGTGACTAAGAGTGTGCAGGGCTAGTGGAAAGGGTGAGCGTGATTGATCCTGGAGGAATGCTTGTACAGCTAGTGGATGTAGTGAACAGGATGGACACGCGACAGGTGGAGGGGCAGTGGTACAGAGCACCATAGCCGAGGTGTGTATTGCAGGTGTCAAGAGTCAACGCTTAGCGGATTCAGTTTCCCTTACAGGATACTCTAGATGTTTGCGCTGTGTTTTTGTGCCACCAAGTCCGGCAGATTTAAGCCAATGGGTAGACACTTTGGGAAGTTGGGCCAAAAGCACAGCATGTTAATTGTGCTTAACGTATCCACGCCTGTGCTAACCAGAACATAGCGTTACTGGAAATAGCGTTTATTTCGTGTATTTTTGTGTAAATGTGCACACTGTACGTAACTTGATGTATAGGTTTTATGTTATGTTAAATGTTAAATGTTAAAGGTATTTGTACCGCACACCGTCACCAACAGAGTTGGTCCCCAGATGCTCTGGCGGTTCTGCAAACTAGAATAGAGGATGGGTTAGTAAGGTGAAGAGGGAGTAGGACAGTGAGAGGGTGGTGTTCTGTTGGCAGCTTCAGATCGGTATACACCGTGTGGTGAGATTTGGTGCTAGTATCAGATCAGTGTCAGTCCTCATGTGCTGTTGGAGCGGCTTATGTGTTGTTGCAGTGTGGTGAAGTGTCACGCTCACCTGGTCTCCACGGGGGCGTAGCACGTGGCCGCATGAATGATGTCTGCACTGGCGTGGAACTGCGCAGATGATAATGCTTGCTGCTACTTCTCCCTTGTTATCACCCCCACGAGGCGTTTGTCTGCAAGATCGGAATAAGATATTAGCTACTGAGTGGGGCTGGATTGGACCCACCTCCTCAACCACCTGATGCCCTACTCCTCTTTGATCTCACCTTAGAGTTTTGTAAGGTAGGCTCTCCGTCCTGCAATCTCTAGCAGGGGTGCAAATAACACAGTCTTTCCCTCGATCTAGTTACTTCACTGATCAGGTGAGCGGTTGCCAAGTCTCGGAGAGCTGGGTCAAACAGGTAAGTCTCTATGCCAATGGTTGCTTGGTATAGGTGCTTGAAGTCTTTATTCACCAAGTCCTTTTTTGATCTGTGTTTTGTCTTTTCTTTCAGTCGCGGTCTTGAGCGGATTTTTGAATGGAGGATTGACTCTTCCTAAGATGCTGAGCAGATTTCCTTCAGGCGAGTAGTAGCGCACGAATGTGGCTCTGAATGTCTGAATTACTGTTTTCCCTTCCGTGCGCGACTAACCTGCTGTTTCTTTGCCTTCTTTGCAGAAGCGGCGCGGCTCCGGAATGAAGAATGGAAGAATCACTCCGAGGTGTTCCAGAAGAATGCTGACCACGGGTGAGTATTAGATGCCTGAGCAGATACCTTCCCTTCAGCAGGAACGGAGGTCCGGGGAACGGCTGAAGGAGCAACCGATGGATGGAATGCTGTAGGTAAGGCCTTTGCTGCTGTACTGACTTTGGTTCTCTTGTCTTTCTTCTTCCAGGTACCGATGGATAGATTTCTGGACAGGCGTGGCTGTAGCAGTTCGAGGACAGGACAGACACAGAGAGCGTTACGCTGCAGGAGTGCAGAATAATGCGAAGCGTGTTCTGCCTGCAGTGTGTGGCTTAAATAGCCTTGCAAGTAGTTCCAGGTAAAGTAGTCCCTTTACCACACCCTGCCTTTCAGGTAAAGTAGTCCCTCAGCCACACCCTGGGTAAGCAGAAAGGCTCAGCCTCACTAGACTGCATAAGTAGTCCCATGCAGTTTAACCCATTTTATGAGCCTGGTGCCAACAGCGCCAGGACTGAGTCCAGGAGGTTCTGGGACACTCCTTTGAGGCTTGATAAGCCCTTATGGGAGTCAGTGACTGGGGTGGGCCCATCAGATCCAGGGGTTTTTGAGCACGAACCATGACAGCACTCCCTCCCAAGGCCCCCCTAATGGTGGGTTCAGCCATTGGTCCCGGTTTGTTCGGGTGATTATGATGAAACCTCTTCAACAACCGTGGGGCATGAATGTGTTCGCTAGGTTCCCACGATCATTCATGTGGTCCATATCCTTTCCAGTCTATTAGATAGCATAGTTTTGATTTGATGATTTTTGAGTCCAGGATATCCTTCACTTCAAATTCAGGTTACCCGTCGACCATGATCGGTTTTGGTGGTTTCAGTACTCGGGTTCCCGGTTGCACTGGTTTCAAAAGTGAGACATGAAACACGGGATGAATCCTCATGTGTGAAGGTAAATCCAGTTTCACAACTACCAGATTGATCATGGCTTTAATGGTGTATGGACCTACATATCTGGGAGTGAAGGTGCGGGTTCCTTTCATTGGTATGTGCTTCGACGTCAGCCAGATTCATCTCCAACTTGATATTTTGGAGCTTCACTTCTATGCATTTCTGCCGATTTCTTGTATCTTATTTTAGCTTGTCTCAGATGGTCAATTGATTGTTTGAAGGTTTGAGTAATAGTCGTGTGCAAACCTCTTACTGCTGGCATTTCCAGAAGTTGAGGAGGGTCAAGATTAGAGGTTCGTGGATGCAACCGGTAAATGGTATAGAAAGTACTCTGTCCAATGCTGGAGTGCAGGGAGTTGTTGTAGGCGTATTCGGTTATCCATAAAATGTCCTTCCAACTTTTTTCCGCTTGGTGTAACATACATCTGAGGTATTGTTCTAAAGTCTGGTTGGTCCTCTCAGTCTGACCATCAGTCTGGGGATGGTGACTGGTGGAAAGTCTTACATCGATTTGAGCTAACTCGCAGCACTTTTTCCAGAAACGTGATACAAACTGACTGCCACGGTCTGAAATCAGGATGGAAGGGAATCCATGTAGTCGGACTATTTGTTCTAAGAATTCTTTTGCCAAGATCGAAGCTGAGGGTAACCCCTTCAGCGAGATGAAATGGGCCATCTTGGAAAACAAGTCCACCACCACCAAAATTGTGTTGAACCCATTACAAGGAAGAAGTTCAGTTATAAAATCGAGTGACAATGTATGCCAAGGTGTAGGCGGAAAATCCAGTGGTTGCAGTTGGCCTGGTGATTTCTTCTTTAGAGCCTTGTTTTGTGCGCAGACTCCACAGGATAGCACAAACTGTTTGATGTTTTTACACCATGTTGGCCACCAAAAGTGTCGCTTTATCTTGGCTTCGGTTTTAGCGATCCCAGGGTGACCTTCTACCAGTGATATGTGGTAGTTTGAGATTACCTTTTCTTGAAGTTCCTTGCTGGGCAGATAAAGATGTCCCTGAAAGTATGGTAATTGGTTTGAGACTGAGTGGTGAGCACTTTTGTTAGGCCAATCCTTCAGAGAGTTGGTATCCATGAGATGAGTGATTTCCTCGTAGATGTCATCTAAGGTTAGAGATGTTCTAATGCCTAAGATTATTTCTCCAGGAATGATTGGCACCGGGTCAGGATTGATGGACTCCTCGTCTACCCCTATACGAGATAAAGCATCCGCCTTACCATTTCGACAACCAGGGCGATAAGTGATTAAAAAGTCGAATTCAGCAAAAAATAATGCCCATCAGAGTTGGCGAGATGATTGCGCCTTTGCCTACTTTAGGTATTGTAGATTGCGGTGATCAGTGATTACCGTGATCGTATGCCTTGCTCCCAAGAGATAATGCTGCCAAGTCTTGAAGGCTACCTTGATGGCCAAGAGTTCTTTATCCGTAATGGCATAATTCAGTTCCTGGGGCTGTGAATTTCCGTGACCAAAAGGCCACAGGGTGAAACTGACCGGATTCAGGATCCTTTTGCGAGAGGACCGCTCCCATTGCCAAGCTGGAAGCATCGGTATCAACCACGTATGGTAGATCTGGACGAGGATGTTTCAGGATTGGAGCTGAGATGAATTTCTTTTTTAAGTCATGGAAGGCTTTCTCTTCTTCCTCTGACTATTGAAAATGTTTATTCTTTCGCAGTAAAGAGGTAATAGGATGCACTAGCTGCGAAAAGCCTGCAATGAAATGATGATAGAAGTGCGCAAATCCGAGTATACTCTGAACTCCTTTAATTGTGGTTGGAGAGGGCCAATTGAGGATGGCATCCACTTTCTGCGAATCCATGCGTGCACCTTGAGGGGTTAGGACAAATCCAAGGAACTCGACCTCCATAACATGGAAGAAGCATTTTTCCAGTTTTGCAAATAGTCTGTGTTGTCGAAGTTTGTCCAGAACAGCACGGACGTGTTTCACATGTTCTTGTTCAGACGGGGAGTATACCAAAATGTCATCAATGTATACTATGACACACACATCAATCAATTCTCGCAGGATGTCATTCATGAAATACTGGAACGCTGCTGGGGCATTACAAAGGCCAAAGGGCATCACCTGGTATTTCAAATAGCCCGTATTTGGTGCGGAATGCGGTCTTCCATTCGTCCCCTTTCTTAATTCATACCAGGTGGTATGCCCCACGGAGAACTAACTTGGTATAAATTCGGGCGTCTTTAACTTGATCCAAAAGTTCAGGAATTAGGGGCAAGGGGTAACAGTTTTTAACAGTGACCTGGTTCAATGCACGGTAATCGATGCAAGTCCTAAGGTCTCCTTCCTTCTTAGGCATGAAGAATAAGGGTGAAGCTGCTCGGGACTTGGACGGGCAGATAAAACTGTTAGCCAGGTACTGGTCTAGATATTTCTTTAAATGCAGATTTTCAGGTTCAGTGAGTGTATAGATTCGGCCGCATGGAATCTGTGTGCCAGGTATGAGATCGATTTGACAGTCGTACGATCTATGGGGAGGGAGAGTGTTGGCTTGATCCTTCTGGAAAACATCTTGATAATCTTGATATACCGGAGGCAGCGGGTTAGTCAGACTCATGATCGTTGTCACTTCCTTGACCAAGGGTTCTTTTACTTGATAACAGGTACAAGCACATCCGCCTGAGAAGGTCAGCCTCTTAGTACGCCAGTCGATGCAAGGATTGTGTGATTCTAGCCATGGCATTCCCAGAATGATTTGGAATTGTGGAGCTTTGATTATATCGAACACAATGGCTTCCCGATGTCCGTCTTGGCACAGAAGTGTCATTTCTATCATTGAGTGTGTTACAGGGCCCGAAGTGATTTCAGTCCCGTCGACAGTGGTGACTAAATCTGTTGTTGCCTCTTCACAGAGGGGAAGATTCATCCTTGTAGCCAATTCTTGATCCATATAATTTCCAATGGCTCCGCAGTCGATATATGCTTTGACTGCATGCATTCGAGACGTCTGTTGGTGACTTATGAAGATCATTGACAAGGCTCGGTGCGAGGTCTGGAAGTCCTTCTTTTTGCTCGACAAGCGGACCTCTACGCTTGTCGGGCGGGGTAGTTTTCCGACTCTGGTTCTGCTTCAACTTTGCCGGCAACCCCAACTGATTTCTTGGGTGGTTTTATGGGGCACTCTCAGAGGAAATGGCCGGCTGACCCACAATACAAACACAATTGTTGTATTTTCCAATCTCTTTCAGCCTTGGACAATGGCCCACGCACCCCTCCAATCTGCATGGGTTCGGCCAAGTCGGAGGTCTTAGCTGCATTTTCCTTTGGGCGCACAAATACTCGAGTGTCCATTCTAGCTCGGTCTGCCTTACGGTTCTGTAGTCTATGATCAAGCTGAACCACCAAGTCTATATATTCAGCACAGTCTCTGGGAGGGTTGACCACTTGAGCCGAAACATCCTTTAACTCCCTCTCAAACCTCGGTAAAACAGCGTTGTTCTTTTGTCATCTAGCCAGTCGGTTTCCTCTACCAGCCTATTAAAGGTTGTGATGTAAGTTAACAGATCTTGATTGCCTTGACGCAAAGACAAGAGCTCATTATCCAATGCCTGGCCCTGAGAGTGGCGGGAAAAAAGCTTCTCCATGAACCTCTGGAAGTCCCGCAATATAGGATTGTCCCGATCGACTAGTGGTACTGACCAGTCCGCCGCACTGCCACTGAGGTATGAAATCACAAAGGCCACCTTAGATTGGTCGTTTGGAAAGACTCCTGGTCTACATAGGAAATGTAGTCGGCACTGATTTATAAAGACCGCATACCTTTTTGTGTCTCCTGCAAAGCGTTCTGGAGGTGCCAAAGGTACGGCCTCTGGAAGGACCACTTGAACTGGATTGCTTGGCGTTGTTGGAACCGTTGACCCCAATCCTGGTGATGGTGTTTGCCCAGCCTGTGACTGAAGCAGTTGTCTAGCGAGGTCATCAGTACAATCCTTGGCCATGATCAGTTCTCTCCTCAAGGCATTGGATTCCTGCCAAGCTAAATGTACCTCTGCCCTGAGTTCCCCCAAAAGCTGGGCTAGCTGATCTGTCTCAAAGGTTTCCATGACGCCCAGGTAGAGAATTTTGTATAAGGCTTCGCGTTCTGTCACACTCACCTGGTCTTCACGGGGGCATAGCACATGGCTGCACGAATGATGTCTGCACTGGCGTGGCACTGCGCAGATGATGATGCTTGCTGTGACTTCTCCCTTGTTATCACCCCCACGAGGCGTTTGTCTGCAAGATCGGAATAAGATATTAGCTGCTGAGTGGGGCTGGATTGGACCCACCTCCTCAACCACCTGATGCCCTAGTCCTCTTTGATCTCACCTTAGAGTTTTGTAAGGTAGGCTCTCCGTCCTGCAATCTCTAGCAGGGGCGCAAATAACACAGTCTTTCCCTGGATCTAGTTACTTCTCTGATCCGGTGAACGGTTGCCGAGTCTTGGAGAGCTGGGTCAAACAAGTAAGTCTCTATGCCAATGGTTGCTTGGTATAGGTGCTTGAAGTCTTTATTCCCCAAGTCCTTTTTTGATCTGTGTTTTGTCTTTTCTTTCAGTCGCGGTCTCGAGCTGATTTTTGAAAGGAGGATTGACTCTTCCTAAGATGCTGGGCAGATTTCCTTCAGGCGAGTAGTAGCTCAAGAATGTGGCACTGAATGTCTGAATAACTGTTTTCCCTTCCATGCTCGACTAACCTGCTGTTTCTTTGCCTTCTTTGCAGAAGCGACGCGTCTCTGGAATGAAGAATGGAAGAACCGCTCTGAGGTGTTCCGGAAGAATGCTGTGAGTATTAGATGCCTGAACGGATACCTTCCCTTCAGCAGGAGCGGAGGTCCGGGGAACGGCTGAAGGAGCAAACAATGGATGGGATGCTGCAGGTAAGGCCTTTGCTGCTGTACTGACTTCGGTTCTCTTGTCTTTCTTCTTCCAGGTACCGATGGATGGATTTCTGGACGGGCGTGGTTATAGCAGTTCGGGGACAGGAAAGACACGGTGAGCGTTACGCTGCAGGAGTGCAGAATAACGCGAAGCGTGTTCTGCCTGCAGGGTGTGGCTAAATAGCCTTGCAAGTAGTTCCAGGTAAAGTAGTCCCTTTACCACACCCTGCCTTTCAGGTAAAGTAGTCCCTCAGCCACACCCTTGGTAAGCAGAAAGGCTCAGCCTCACTAGACTGCATAAGTAGTCCCATGCAGTTTAACCCATCTATTGCGCCTTGCACCAATTGTGCCAGGACTGAGTCCAGGAGGTTCTGGGACACTCCTTTTGGGCTTGATAAGCCCTTATAGGAGTCAGTGACTGGGGTGGGCCCATCAGATCCAGGGGTTTTTGAGCACGAACCATGACATGAAGTGCATGCGGTTTGCGGTGCGAGTTATGTATGAATTGTATGTATGCATTTTAGTATTGGTATGCTATTAGTATTGTGTGTAGGTCATAGGATCTAATGTAACAAACTTGGAAAATATTTTTGGAATCCTGGGTGGTAAGTTGGAGGTTTGTTATTTGTTTAAAACCTCCCCTGGCTACAGATGAGGGCACACCATTGACATCTAGTAATAGACCCTCCTTTTGATTGTCTAGTATATAGTTTTCCTACTAAGTAGGAAGGTTGTCAACCCCTGTGTGTGGGTCCAGCCCTTGTGAGATTGAAGGCCATCTTGGTTTGCAATTTCTTTCAAGCTTATAAAAGGCAAACATGCCATTTCTCAACTTTAAAACGACTATTAGTATTCCGTAAAAAAATAATTCTGTGACGCTTGTAGCAATAAACCCCTGTGAGCAGGGGGCATTATTGGGTCTAGTAATGCCCCAAGCCTAACATTAAACAATGGACATAGACGGTGAATCGATGGCCATACATTATGAAGCATGTGGTGGAAGTGATAAAGGGATGAGGACGCATGACCCTGAATTGAAACCGAAGTACTTGGTTACGTGTTGAGAAACGTTGTGCTTAATATCATTGGGCCATTGGATGGGAGATGGAGATGAAAGTTTTGCCATTGCATTATTGGTGACATTTTTATTTGGTCCGAAATGGAATCCGTGAAAGGAATAATCAACTCTAGGGCCAGAGCCTTTGCTAGGGGGCGGGGGCTGAGGGGGCTATAGCCCTGGGTGTTTTGGTTGTAGCACCGGATAGAAGCTCAGGGGCTACAACCAAAAGGCTAGCTAGCCTTGAGTCCCAACAGTCCCAACATTAGCCTAGCCCCGGATCTTTTCCAGACCTAGCAACACTGCCGTCTAGGGCCATGGCATTTTTCACAGGAAGTATTGTAAAGGAGGGTTTCCCTGAAGAGCTACTATTTGAACAGTGTTCTTAAATGGTTTGAAATGAAATTAAGGAGTAGTTGAAGAGTTGAGGAATGCATTTGATCGAGAGGATCCATTTTACAATGAATGAAAAAGTTAAATTGTCTTTGGCAAATAAGTTGGTACGAAATTTGCAATTTGCAGTATGATTATGATGTTTAGCACTAGACTGCATTGAGCACAGTATATCCATCTTTTTAAATGATGAGGGGCAGGTGCTGTAACTCAAAATTGTTCCCACTGGATGGAAATTCAGAAAGGCAAGGATATAAAATTGGGTAAAGTGATTAAGAGAGCGGAAGGGCATAAGAAGAGACGTAAGGCCTATTAGCACATTTAAATCATTATTGACCTCCTCTCATCCAATCTGAATGTTCAGAGCGCAGTCATTAACTACTGGCATTGGCTGCAATCTGAACATTCGGACTTCAAAAGCAGACATGGAAACTGTAAGGCAATTTCCTGGCAAGATGTCTTTCAACAGGGCACTTCCTCTCTAAGAAATTGTTTTCACTACAACTTCCTAAAACATGGTAAAATGCTTTCCCTTTCTTATATAGAAACTGGTTGCTTCTCCACTACTCCTAATGCATGCTCCTGTTAAACCCTCTCCAGTTTAATCAAGTTTGCAATTGAAATGCCTAACGTATGAAGACAGGCATGGTATTTAAAGACTACAAAAACAAAAACACATTTAATTGACTAACTTCGTCGATTTACTTACTCATTATTAAATGCATTGTTTTACTTCCGCACCAAAGCTTCAAAACATTTATAGCTACTACCATTAAGTGCTAACAGCCTTATAGGCCGCAGGAGGGGTCATTATCAGTTGGGATAATGAACGTTCCCCATTTTATGGCCGAGGCCTTATCCCGTGATCCCGTCCTCGGTCTGTAAAGCTATATAATTCACAGAGCGTTATCCAATGGGGTTTTGCCATTATAAAACGCTTCCGTGAATTAGGCCCTAAGAATCTGCCCTGAGTGTGAAGTGGTTATAGGTGAGTTTGCGATAGTTAGATCCCCTGCCCTAGGCAGACGATGTGTGGGTGTTAATCTCTACCTCTGCCTCTCTCTCTATCTCTGTCCCTCCTTCTGTGGTTCAACTTCTATGGGCCTCATTACAACCTAGGCGGCCATGGAATGAACGGTGCCGGTAAGGGACCGGCACAGTTCATTCCGGGCCGCCATATTACGAGGTCTGCAGCGGGTCCCGCTCTGAAACGCCTGGTCAGACCAGTCGTCCTAAGCAGGACCCGCTAGCAGACCAGGATGCTAACAACGGGCCCGTCATTAACAGGCCCGTTGTTAGCATCCTCCCCATTCCCATTGAGCCCTATGAGGGCTCAAATGGGAATGGGGATGTACTGGGTCCGGGTCCCGCGAAAGGGATTTACCGGGCCCTGCAAAGTCGGAATGGCCAGGTAAGTCCCCTGTTGCGGGACCCGTACCCGGTACCCGGGTAGCCATGCCACTGGGAGCGGCATGGCTACCTCCATACTCGTAATGAGGCCCAATGTCTTTCCTCCCCGTCTCCCTCTTTCTTCCTCTTTCTCCCTCTCTCCTCCTCTCCCTCTTTTCTCCTCCCCCATCCCCTACCCCACACATTGCCTCTCTTATTCTCTCCTTGCCTCTCTCCACCCGACTGCTTTGCCTCTCCTCCCACTGCAAAGCCTGGCCTTGCCTTATTTAAGGGCCCAGTGAACTGCGTGAACAGGGACGGCTTGTACGGCTAAGTGCTGACAGGACGGCCCTGTCAACAAGGCGTTCCGGCTCACTGGCTTTCCCCGCATAACAATATTTAATGAATTACTTAATTAACGAGTGGGTTTGATTGATAGATCGTGCCTAGCTTCTCAGCTGGGCCCAGCTGACCCTCGTATATTACCGGCTGCCTCGTAGGCTCCCCTGGCCCCCCATGTTTGGCGGCAGGCCTTCTCTTTCACAGTGATTTGCATGCATTTAATGTAGCTTATCCTAATAGCCGGTGATGATACTGGAAGCCCAGGCGCAGCTGTAACTTACAAGACAGCACTAATATGGCCTGCCTTATAATTAGCGGGCAGAGACGGCGCAATATGCCATATGCTAAACTCTTTAGAGGTTAATAACTCCGTAAGATTTTGCAATTTAAAAAAAAAAAAATTATAATCAGGGAAAGGAGTCGGGCTCATCAAGGAACCATTTCACAGCTGCGTTTTTTCTTCCTTACATTTGCAAACTTCAGAACACTTCAAAGAGAAACGTGCAGATCTAATGAACATGCGAAAGACACATGCCCCCAGAAGGAGACCCCGGGCCTGTATTACCGGCGCAACGTCCCCAAGGAGCGCGCACTCGGTCCGCGGTGCGCAGTGAAATGCTCTGCGTGGGATTTTGCGCAGAATGGGAAAGATGTCCATGTAATGGAACATCATCTCTGGGGAGGCAGATTGATTGATTGAGTTGTTAAGAATTTTTTTCATATTTTTGTCCACAGTCCTTACCTTTTTTGTGACATACCCGACTGTGGACTCCAGCATTTAAGTGAGTAGTCATTTTTATAGTGCAGGCTACCACTGGTGTGGAGTTCTGAAGCTTGCCCGGAGAGGGTATTTGGCCAATGGCTGCGGTAACAAGGCATGGTTGTCTGTGGTGGTGAAATGGAAAATGCGGAAGGGTGCTATGAAGGAGGGCCAGAAATGTCAAGTAGCAACATGGGTTAGAGCACTTCTAAAACAAGCATTGGCAAAGCCAATAGTTTTGGATTTTGCAGTTGTTCATTGGATTTTACATGTATAGGCATGCATTTGTGTAGGTCCCCATAATGAATGGCAGCAGTTCAAATAAATTGCAAGCTGAAGTGCTGGTTATCACGTGACTATTACTTATGCCCATTTCTGGCTGAGAGACATTTCAGCAGCATTCATGCCTTAGCATTTACCTTGGGAAATACGGAAGCAGCTGCTGTGCTCAGCCCTTGCCTGCATGGTTCACACTTAAAACAGAGCTTAACTTCCATGCAATCCTCAAACCCACCATCCAAGAAAGGCCCAAAGTTGCAAAATGTGGGAATAGCAGACAGAGCCCCATATGCAGGCTTGGGGAGAGTTGGGTCAGTATAACATAGCGAAATTCTCATATAATGTATCATGCTATGCTTTCAGCAGCCGGCCACCTTCTAAACTATCCAGACATCTTCCAATTCTTTTCCTGCACTATTTCCATCCCAACAGACACCCCAGTGAGTTGAAGACAAGAGAAAGAAAGAGGTGCAGATCTGAAAGCAGCTTTTGACTCCATGAATAGGGCGTTGTTGTGGGAGTCAACGAGGAGAGAACACCAAAAGGAGGGATAAATGGAAATACCCGAAAAAAACGAATTAAAAAGCACAAATGGCATATTTAACCGAATTTAGGCTGTATGCCTTTCAAATCCATTACAGCAAACAAGGGGGAACGCGTGTTGAGGGGGTTTCGCCGACTCCCCATGCTCGCTATAATGGTAACAGGGGTTGTGGGGCTAATAAAGTTTTTTTAAAAAAAAAAAAGACCCTGCGGTGCCACTTCCAAAGCACGTAAGTGAAGGAAATCAGTGTTGCACGTAAGTGAAGGAAATCAGTGTTGCAGGAAGTCAGCTGAGTCGGCAGCACACAGCGAGGTGTGCTGTCAAAAGGTAAGTAAGGGGCGAGAGGGAGTGTCTATGACTGTATGGGCTGTTTGAAAGTAACGGACAAGTTAGCTACGGTCATTCTGACCGCGAGCATTCCACTTACGGTCAAACAATCCAAATTCAGGATACATACAGGTACTATAGGCACTTCATCATGCTAACATGGCATGGGTCAGGTATACACCCTGAAGAGAGAACTGACTGGGCCATTTCCTGTTGGGGGTGGGTGTGAGAAAGGCATGTGTCCTGGCAACCATCCTATAAGCTTTCGCCAGAATGATATTTATAAGAGTTTCTGGATGCCCAGTAACTGGATGTGGCTTGGGTTGGATGCCAGGACGTTGTGCACTTTCTGCACTTAACGCTGTTCTAGTTTCTCATATGGAAATAAAAATGCATACATCACTGGCAACTTTTTAAATTCCTTTTTTCAAGGGAAGCTGGTCATTAATAAGAGCAAAAGAACAGCAATGGTGATAGGTCCAACGAATGGCCTAATTCGCAGAGCGTTTTCCAATGGGGTTTTGCCATTATAAAACACTTCTGTGAATGAAGCCCTGAATGTCCCAGGAGGAGTTTTTGTGTATGCAGTACATGTTTAGAGGCAGAATCTTGCTTTGATCACCATGGCATCTGCTATGAAACGAAAACATGTAGAAACAACAGGTTAAAACCGAGTGTTGGTAGGTCAATTTGTTTGGTGGGTTCTAAGGTTCAGTAGTACATCTGGGTTCCATTCCCCTCCAGAGGCGCTTGATGTCTTTCAACGGAACTATGACCCTGCGGCTAAATATGGTGCTGAAAACCTTAGTATGCACCACGTGCCATGGTGTGCACATATGGGTGAACAACATACTAGATGAGTCTAGAGGGTTGCCCTGAGGCCACAGAACACCAAGCTACATGTAAAGATATTTGAAGCTTGAACGCTTGTGTGAAGATCCTGTGGCTGGTCTGGGTGAAGAAAACTGTCTATGGTATGTGTTCGGGCCTCTGCAGGCGTCTCCAGCACTGATTACTAAGGATTCCTTAAAGAAGTGAGGAGTGAGGGAGAGAGTTGTTTATGGTTTAGGTAATGTTGGGTAACTTACACAAATGCCCCATGCTTTCCTGTTATCTGAAGCAAAAGTATATATATCTCATGTACTGATGGTGAACAAACCGGTTCAATGCGCTTGTCACACGCCTCCTACTCCTCACCTGTAGTCACGTCGTCGGATGATCCTTCGGTAGAAATTTATCTCCTCTCTCTCCAAGCACTGTCTGGCTTTTTGTTGTGGATCTTAGGACGAGCTCCTCTGGAGGCCACCTTGCCTCCTAGCTATTTGCCCGGCAGTGGGACCTCCAGGGAGCCCACCCCACAATCAGGGAAAAGCCTTGCTGAAAAACCCTGAATAAGAAGGAATGTCCGGAGGATGTTGAAGTCCTGGGCTCCAGAGAAGAATGATGGTTAAACAATGGTGATTCCGTAATCTTCGTGAAGGTACGTAAGGAAACTACAACTCCCAACATGCACTGGGAACATTGGAGATCAGGTACAGAAGCTCTCGTAGACCGAGATCTACAAATAGTGTCCAGCTGGGAAGATCCACAAGGAAAGCTGATGTTTACAAGCTCTGAGTGTTAAGCGCACTGCCAGGAATGCAGGAACAGGCACGGTAAACTGAGCCAATAATTTACCAAAGCGCTCCTGGAGGAACGCGACCTCCGGGCAGCTCGGTGTGCCGGGAGCAAGGGGTACCGCAAGGAACACGGTACTGACTCGGCTTCCCGAACCAAGACCAAACTGAAAGCGCTCCAGGTGGAACGCAGATTAGGGAGAGCTTGGCGCGTAGCGGAGAGAACAGAAAGAAAAGAGGAACGGGAGGGAAAACAAAGGAGAAAGGGATGTGGATACTGCAGAGTGAAAAGGCGAGTAGAACTCTCACAGCGTGTAAACCCATAGAAACGCAGGGTTGCAACACATTGAGGAAACCTGATGCGTACTTATACACGTCATGAAACAAAGTTGAAAACACTAGAATGCTGAACACGCTTTCACCTGGGAGTGAAACGGCTCAGCTGTTCCTCCATTGATTCCATAACTTCCAAGGATGGTGAATCATGACAGTATGACCCCTCTTTAAAGGCACTCCTCTCGGTTTCCCAGGATGAAGCCTATGGAATTGGCGCAGGAGTATAGGTGCTTTAATGTTCCTTACTGGTTCCCATGTTCTCTCTGTCCAAGGATACCCTTTCCAGAGTATAAGATAGTGTACTGCTCCATGTCTCTATCTTGAATCGAGTATGCAGGATACCTCATATTCCTGCGTGTGATTTGGGCTTGATTTATTCTTCTTAATCCCTCTGTTGTGTGGATCTGGTTTGTGTTCCTTAAGTAGGGAGGAGTGGAACAGTGGATGTATTCTGCGTAAGGAATGTGGTAAAGAAAGCCTGAATGCCACTGGATTAACTTGTTGTTCAATGGAAAAAGGATCAATGTATCGTGGAGCAAACCTCCCAGGATGGACCCACCTGGGTAGATATTTAGTCGATAGCCAAACCTTTACACCAGCTTACAATCCTAGATTCTGCCTTCTTCCCATGTCTGCCCACCTCTTGTAATTATGACGACTGGATAAAAGGGTCTCCTGTGCCTTTTTGTGGGTGTCCTTTAGAGTGTTCGATGGTAGGTAGCTTGGTGGGTTGTATAAACGAAAAGGGCAGGTGCCTGGGATCATAACCATGGGTACACCTGAAGAGACTCATTCCAATCGCTGAGTGAGTGGTGTTGTTGTAAGAAAACTCATCTACCGGTGAGAGATGGTACCAATTGTCTTGTGCCTGATTGCAGAAGCAACTTAGATACTGTTCTAGGGTAGCATTAAGGCGTTCTGTCTGTCCGTTGCTCTCTGGGTGAAAACCGGATGACATAGCTCTTTGGATCTGTAACTGTTTACAGAGAGAGGCCCAGAATTTAGAGGTGAATTGTGTTCCTCTGTCTGATACAATAGTGAGAGGTAAACCATGAAGACGCACCACATCCTTGAGAAATACCACTGCTGTGACAGAAGCTGAAGGAGTACCCCTCAAAGAAGAGAAATGGGCCAACATGCTGAACGAGTAAACCACCACCATAATAGCTGTGCAGCCGTTGGATTCATGAAGCTCAACTATAAAATCCATTGATATATGCTGCCAAGGACCTGCAGGAGGTTCTTCTTGCTGGAGCAGTCCCAGAGGTTTGGCTGTGCTGTACTTCATCTGGGCACATGTAGGACATGAGGAAACATATTGTGGGATGATTCAACCCACTTTTGCTCTGCCATGCGGCATCACTGTGTTCTGATGGTGCCAGAAACATCAAAATGGCTGCAAAATCCTTGTACGTGCCAAAACATCTGAAAATCGCGCTATGCAAAGCACAAAAAGATGGCTGCCAAATCTACCACGCATGTTATCAGTGGTGTAACAGAGATCTCACTCCTGAAATATGTCACTGGGGTCCACAACATGTGAAGATGGAGTACAGAAGTCAAATCAGTGCTTGGCTAAAAGAAACCCCAAAATCTTGCTTTATATCCTTTGCCTTTGTTGCTGAAATGGCAGGATGCCGGCACAAAACACCCTTAAACATCCAAAATTCTTACTGGGTGCTACAATTCACTTAGTTCAAGAAATCATTGTGAACTTACAATATCCTGAAAGGCTGAAAGTATCAAAGAAACATCCACAGCAAAAGTTGCCTGCCTGTGAAATCTGTCAAAATCTGGGCACAGTACCCTCAGCCGCCTGAATGACAGCTGTCAGAAGCCTGCATGATAAACTTTAAAACATACATAAACTGAAATCCCATTTAATGTTTGCAATCTAAGTGGCCTGTTGTTGAGAGTAACCTATGTCGTAACAGTTTTTATCCCATGGTTTAAAATCTTGAATAAGTATTCTAGCTGATATTTTGAAATCACAAGTTTATTTTAAACTCAGGAAAGATGTAACAGAAATAGCATTTAAATTTAAGCCTGGCTAAAACCACCCAAACTGGAATAACAGCTTTGCTCACCAAAGGAGGACACTTCCCCCCAGCTGAAACTCGCGGGGAGGTGCAAATTGCTGGTGAGCCCAGGACTACACAATGGACATCCTCCAACCAAAGGAAATGCGAGGTGTGAAGGGTTGTAAATGGCCTCTGCTCAGGAGAAACAGGGAGGAGATGCTCCTGGGTCCCAGGCAGAGACCAAAGGGGTGGAGCTAAACAACCATTTGTTGCTTAACAAGGACAAAAGACACATTTTAGAAAGACTGATAACTTACTATGTACAATTGTGCAAAATATAGAAATAACAGCATTGTTAATGTAATTTCTGGAAGTACGGGTGAAAAGGCGCCAGAACTATGTGACATGTTCTGGGAAGAAACGGCGGAAAATGTGATATTACACAAAATGTATTTCTGATAGATGTATGAAACCCTATACACGTATGCCCATGTTCAACGCGCACAGTTGTGGAAATTCTCTCCTAAATTGGACATTGTGTTCCTGTTGAAAAGGGCGAAATTCTGGGGAAAGCAGACACAAGATCTTACAGCTATGGGGTTTGGAGGAGTAGCTGCTGTACAAAATATGTAATCTGTATATGTGGTTGTTATAGAGGTCGCACATGTGGAAATATGTATTGTGGCAAAAGTAGATTTTGTGTTCAAGAGGCCAGGGGTGGACTCTAAGTCTCATAAACCCACACCATAAAGATGACACACCGGTTTTCTCCTCCTATCAAGGCTGAGAGGAGATCCTGACCAATCCCTGTCAAAGGGGCGAGCTTAGGCTAAGCCAGCACACACACACCCTTTATCATAAGCATAAATAGAGACAGCAGAAGGAAGATAAAGAGACAGATTCACCCACCATCCTGATTCTGGCTTAGCACCGTGCTGCAGAACTATCCATCTTACTTGATCCAGACTCCAGAAACTCGGCAAAGCAGAATAGTCCATTGCATAGCTGAACCATTTTCAGCTGAGCCTTACATTTCCAGAACCATAACCAACCCCACCAACTTAAGGGGAACTAAACTACAGCCAGGCTCTGCTGTACTGCTTGCCTGCTGAAATACTTATCAT
The DNA here is from genome assembly GCF_040938575.1 of Ambystoma mexicanum. NCBI lineage: Eukaryota > Metazoa > Chordata > Amphibia > Caudata > Ambystomatidae > Ambystoma > Ambystoma mexicanum. The sequence continues at coordinate 214,224,189 of NC_090931.1, forward strand.
CAGATCCAGTCCTGTTCCGTGCGGTGTCCAGAGTGCCTTGACGCTGCCAAAATCTGATGTGCCCAGCAGTTTGTCCTGACCAGAATCCTTGACCAGAATCCCTGACCAGAATCCCTGCCCAGAATCCCTGACCAGAATCCTGACGGTTCCATATGAAACAGATCTAGTGAGTATCTTTAGATAGTACTGTGTCACTAGCATATGTACCTGTCTTAGTTAATCCCAATCTTAAATCCATCTTGTATTCAGAACCTGCATTGTTAGGAGTACTTTTGAATATCCTGAACTCTCTATCCTATCCCTCCTATCTTCCTGCTGTGCTAGTATTGTTAAAACTATCTTTGCACTGATATTTTTCATCTGAAGAAGGCGGGACCTCTGCAGGCAGTCTCCCCGATCAAGTGGCTGTGTTCTTGTGTGGTATCCGTTTATTCATAGTCATCCTCTAGTGTAAGAAATCCTTTTTGTCATTTTAAAAGTGCTTCCCGTTTCCCATTCTTGCGCCTATCTGAAAAAAACGACCTCCACTAAAACGTCCATAACTTCCTCAATTTTTGTGCTAGAAACAACATTCTAATGTCTGCTTGCAGCTAACTTCCACAGCTTTAAATCACATCTAAAACCCCAGTGACAAATTTGTCACGAATTTCGTTTTAGGGAAATTCTGACACGTGTAAAACAGCTTTTGATTGTTTCCGACCTTAATTTTAAGATGTCACATTGTTTCTTAGTATCAAATCATTGCTAGTGTTTGTGTGCAACTATCCAACGTGGCTCTCATAATAATTTAAACAATTTCAGCAATTTATACCATATTTAGTTTTTTTACCCAATCCATCCTCAAGATAACTTTAAAACCATTCTGACCGCTTGCCAATCATTTCTGTTTTTTTCTTGTGTTGCTGGGGGAAATTGGGATTGATATTTTGTTTGAATTCTGCCATTCCTTAATACCTGCTCTCTCCTCCTATCTCTTTACATTGCCTATTGGGGGGTTGAGGGGTGTGCAGGGGGAACTAGTAACCACACTGCTATCTAATCTGAACACCCACACAAAAGTATCATTTCTTTGTTGAATTGTTTTGCTCAATATTACTCCTTGTGTATTAAAGAGATTATTCTGTGTTGCATCACCCCATTGGTGATCATTGTGTTCCCATTAAAACACAGTATGATTAAATTGTGAATAAATAAATAAATATTTTAACTTTGCAAACCAGCCTGATTCCTGGGTCAGTGTGAATGGGGGGTTCCAAGAGAGGGGCGTGATATGAGTGGTACATCGTTCAGAATAAAAGAACTTTTAGACACAAATAAATAGGGATTTCAGTTGTGCATTACACACTAGGCGTTGACTTAGGTGTGCCGGACTGAAATCACTTACAGTATTCCCTGCAATCCTAGGCCAAATGTGGCGTCTTGTCAATTCCAGTGTGGCTGCCTAGCCTTTGTGTCCGGCTGTGGGTATGTCATGGCACCAAGATAGAGCCTTTGTTCGACGTGCCTGAGTCGGTAAGAATAACTGGTCTTCCTTGAAGTAATATCTCCCTCTTTTGGTTATTGATGGATCTTGTGGAATAGATGCTGTTCTCGGGGCCTCTAATACTTGTAGAAAAACGTTAACCGCACCGATTAATCTCTTTCCGGTCAACAAGAGCTTGTGTCCAGAATATCTTCCTGACTCTTCTCCACAGCTCTGATAGAGAGCGTCCGCCAGTTGATTGTCTTTTCCAAGCAAATAAGTGAGCTCGAAGTCAAGTTGAGAGAAGAAATATGGCCACCTAGCGTGACGAGAATTTCTGCATTACATCTGCTGTAGGATACTGAGGTTTCTATGATCGGTGTAAACTCGAAAGGGATGCATGACTCCCTGTAGCAGATGTCTTCTTTCCTCACAGGCTTGTCTGATGGCTAGGAGCTCCGTTTCTAATACTGAGTAGTTTCTTTCACCGGTAAGAGTCCTTGAGTAATAAGCAATCAAATGTTCTAGCTGATCTTTCTACTGGAAAAGTGCTTTGCTCCAATTGCCCCATAAGAGGCATCTGTTTCCACAATAAAGGGTAATGTTTTATCTGGTTGTCTGAGGATAGGAGCTGTTACAAATGCTTCCTTGAGTTGTTTGAAAGCTTTGCCGGCCTCTTGGTTCCAGTCAAATTTTATTCCTTTCTTCAGCAAGGCAGTAATGGGTAAGACTGTGTCCGAAATAATCTGGTGATGAATTTTCGGTACAAATTCGCTAGACCTAGAAATCTCTGTATATCTTTAACAGAGGCAGGAGTGGGCAAATTGGTGATCGCTTCTGTTTTGTGTGGATCCATCTCCAGTTGATTCTCAGACAGTATGAAGCCCAAATAGGGAACAGTAGAGACCTCAATTAAGCATTTTTCGGGTTTAGCCAAAAGGTGATGTTGGCAGAGTCTCTGAAGCACTTCCTTTACATGCTGACGACGTGCTTCAAGTGTGCCTGAATAAATCAAGATATTCTCCAAATATACAATCACTGAAGAAAAAAGTAGATCAGCAAACACCTTTTCCATAAACCTCTGAAACTGGGCTGGGGCATTGACCAAACCGAATGGCATCTCTCGATACTCATAATAACCTAAGGGCGTTTGGAAACGCAGGGTTGCAACGTATCGAGGAATCCTTCCGACGCATACTCATACACGTCATGAAACAAAGTTGAAAACACTAGAATGCTGCACACGCTTTCACCTGGGATTGAAATGGCTCAGCTGTTCCTCCATTGATTCCATAACGTCCAATGATGGTGAATCATGACAATATAGAGGAAGGAGCTTATGAGGACTCAAATATACGAAAGGCGAACAAGTAGATATTTATGCTATTTAGATAAGGATGCCTCCCTCTGGACTATCTAACTGCTAAGTGGGTCAACACACCTATGGGGGCACTATAAATGTGATATTACAAACTTTGAGACAGTCACACACTTATTCTGAGGCCCTCACTATTACAGATAAAGATTGAAGGTGCTCCCTTCCCTCTTAATTTCAAACAATAATAAAACATGCTTGGAGCCGCAGAATACTGTGCATCAACTCAAGATGAGGTGACAGAAATAGTGGCCAGGTCCCTCAATACGGCCTGGCATGACAGAAGTACCTGTCTTCCCTACAATAGCGGATCTTGCTAAGACAGAGATAGGGGAACCTGTGAGAAAAGGAAAACAGGATTGTGTTATGGAATACTTTTCACTTGATTGGGTCTTAATATGATTATATCTTATTTTATCTAGCATGGTCTACCCATTATGTTTGTCTGTACATTTCTACGATTATATTGAATTGTTGTGTTAGATTTCAATAGATTTTTGTCCTTGATGAAGGAGAAGGACTGTGAAAAAGGAGAAGGACTGTGACAAAGGGAAACAACTGTGATTAAGCAATGATGGAGGAGAACAAATGTGATGAAGGACTATGATGAGGATGAATTTTATGAAAGAGAAGGAAAGTCGAAGGACAAGGACTCTGGTAAAATGGAAGGGCTGTGATAAAAAATGGACTAAAATGAATAACTGTTATTAAGGAGAAGGACTTTGACGAAGGAGGTAGACTGTGACTTGGGAGAAGGATTTGGATTAAGGAGAAGGATGAAAGAGGACTGTGATGAAGTAGAACTGTGATAAAAACCCAGAACTGAGATGAAATAAAAGGATTGTGAAACAAAAGGACTGCAAAGGAGAAGGATTGAGGCAAAGGAGAAATTTGATGAAAGAGAAAAACTGATAAAGGACAAGGACTGTTACTAAGGTGAAGGACTGTGATGAAGCACCATAATGAAAGAGAAAGACAATGACAAAGGACTGTTATGAAAGAGAACTACTCTGATGAAGGAGAAGGATTGTGACATAGGAGAAGGACTTTGGCAAATGACAGATGAAAGGTAGGACTGTGATGAATGAGAATAACTCTGACAAAGGATAAGGACTATGATGAAAAACTGATGAAGGAACAGCAACGCTTTGATGAATGTGATGCACTGTGAAGAACAAGTACTGTGACAGAGTGTAATGACAGACAGAGAACAAGGACTTCGACAAAGGAGAAGAACTGTGATTAAGGGCTGTGGTCAACGAGAAGGACTCGGATGAAGGACTTTGATGAAAGATAACTGTAATTAATGACTATGACAAAGAAGAAAGGCTAGGATGAAGGAGTGCGACTAAGAATTACTGCAAAAGAAGAAGGCCTGACAATGAAAAAGGACTGTGAAGAAAGAAAAGGAATGTGAAAAAGGAGGAGGGTTGTGATGAAGGAGAAAACCTGACAAATGACAAAAACTGACAGTGAAGAAGGACCATGGCAAAGGAGAAAAACACTAAACAATTGGAAGGACTATGATTAAGGAAAAAAAAACCTGCAAAGAAGGAGGACTGTGATGAACGTCATAGATTACCTCAATAACAAACCTATTATTGAAGCTAGTTTAAGGGTATTTATATAAACAAATGAAAATGGGCTTGGAAGAGAGATTTAAAAATGAGAAGGACCAGGATGAAGAAGGATGAAAAAGGAATGAAATGGAGAAGAACTATGATGTGGGAAAAGGACTGTGAAAAAAGAGAAGGAACGTGGCAAAGGAGGAGGTCTGTATCAGAAATGTGATCAAAGAGAATGATTTAATGAAGGTGAAGGACTGTGATGAAGTAAAAGTTATGTTGAGGAAGTGCTGTGTTCAGGGAGAGGGACTGTAGCAAAAGAAAACCATTGTTACAATTTGGATGGAATACAATAAATGAGAAGTACTGAGATGAAGCAGAACGATTGTGATGAAGGGCAGTGATCATGGAACAGGACTGTGAATAAGAGAGGCTGTGATAAATGACTGTGATGAAGTATAAGGACTGCAATGAAAAGAAGCACTGTATTGTAGAAGGAGTATGATGGAGAAGGTCTGTGATGAAGTATTGTGACAAAAGAAAATGACTGTTAAGAGGATTGTGATGTGATGAAGAAGGATTGAGACAAACGAGAAGTGCTGTGGTGAACGAGAAGAACTGCGATGAAGGTATGCTGAAAGAGACTGTTTTGAAGGAGGACTGACACTTTGATGAAGGCAGCCCTTATCAATGCACGATCTATCCCTGCCCACGCATTGGATAGACCTTGACCTCCTCGCTATTACAGAAACTTGGTTACACGCTGCCTCAGGCCCCTTGCTGTCTCTATCCGTCCCAGCTAACTACTCTATTATCAGATGTGACAGAAACACGGGTCAAGCTAAATGGGGAGGAATTGCCATTATCTTCAAGAACTCACTTGACATCAGAGCGATTCCTATTCTCCAGATTCCTTCCGCTGAATCACTATCCGTCAAACTGCCTCTATCCTCCAACCAGACAGTCATACTATACCTCATCTACCAACCACCTGGTCCTACCTCTACCTTTTCTGAGGACATCCTGTCACTCCTTACCAACAATGCTAAACCCAACTCGCAATGTATAATACTTGGAGACTTCAACCTTGGCTTTAACGGCTTAACAGACACTAACGCCATTGATTTAGCAAGTACGCATTCAGATCTAGGTTATTCCCACCGCATTCACGAACCAACTCATATCAAAGGCAGAACCTTAGATTGGCCTGCTGACCTTAACTGCAGTATTAATCTGTCTAGCGTTACACCATGTATCTGGTCGGACCATCATAAAATAACATTCACTATTAGCGTCACTCCATACTGTCCTACTCTTAACTCTGCACCAGCGACCCTCACTCGCAACAAAAAAAACATCACCACAGATACACTGCTCCCTCTCATTCTTCCTATTCTCAATAATGCACTTCATTCTGCGGGCCCTACAGTCTTAGTTGATACCTATAGCCAAGCTATCCTGCAAGCATTAAATACCATTGCCCCTTTAAAATTGCATAAAGCCAAACCACGTTCCCACCTCAACTCTTGGTACACACCACAGCTGAGAGAACTACGTAAAATTAAAAGAAATGCAGAAATACATTGGAAACACTGCCAAACATCCAGCAACAAAACCACCCTGACCATAGCTTCTTTGGACTAAACGAAGCCATCATTCAAGCAAAAAAAAATAACTACAACGAATGTATCGTTCTCGCTGAATCAAATACAAAAGAGCTGTTCAAGATACTTAAAGAACTTGAATCTCCCATTGCCCCCATTGATAATTGTATCACTGATGCCACGTGGTGCACGAACATTCAGAAGGCTCTATTAGATAAAATATCGATGCTCCAAACTAAAATAAACCAAAAAAAACTTCTTTTGCCAACTAACCTTGATCACAAGACACCCAACACCAATAAGACTAGCCCTGAACCATCTATCAAACCATTCTGTTTCTCCCCTTAGACACTTGGGAAGTGGTAAACATCATCAGGAAACTAAAACCATCCAACTGCCAAGGTGACACTTGCCTCGCTCCAATTATTAAAGCGGCAGCGCATGACCTCGCCCCCTTCATCACCAGCCTTATCAATGCCTCCTTCAAATCAGGCACGATACCTGACAATCTAAAAGATGCTTGGGTCATCCCACTCCTCAAAAAGCCTTCACTTGACCCTAGTAACCCCTCTAATTACAGACCAATCACGACAGTGCCTTTTCTATTAAAAATTCTGGACCGAGCCGCCTATCTACAAATTCAAGCTTATCTTGAAACTAACAACCTCTTGGGCCTTAGTCAATCTGGCTTCCGCCCTAGACATGGTACAGAAACAGCATTGATCGACCTTGTAACACAAATGCATGATATAAAAGACAAGGTCAATTTAGCACTCCTATTACTACTAGACATATCAGCGGCTTTCGACCTTGTCAATCACCAAATACTATGTCAACATCTAAAATCAGCTGCACACTTCTCAGACTCTGCTACCTCATGGATCAAGTCTTTCCTTGCCAACAGAACCGTGAGGGTTTTCTCATCCTCAGCCTCAGCTGAACCATCTCCTGTATCCTGTGGGGTCCCTCAAGGATCTTGCGTATCCCTGACACTCTACAATGTCTTTACGAAGCCATTATTTGATATTCTGGACTACATGGGTGTCTTGTATACAAACTATGCCGACGACACCCAGATATTAATCCCAATCTCAGGTAATCACTTCAAAGACTCCAAAGTCCTTAACGGAATATACTCAGTAATCCAAGCCTGGATGGCACACCATGGGCTATGTTTAAACAATGAGAAAACTGAGGTACTAATACTTGCCTCCCACACTAGACTGAACAAACTAGACCCCTCATTTAATGGCAAAACACCATCACAGCTTCTAACAATACTAAAACTCTGGGCATTTACCTTGATGACACCCTATCCTTCAACAGACAAACTAACACTGTGGTTCAGCATCCACTTACACCTGCAAGCTTATCACTGCTTGTAGGTCTTTCCTGACACCACCAAATTGCATTACCCTCGCCAGAATTACCCTCGCGAGAATATTAGTCATGTCCAAAATTGACTACTGTAATTCACTTTTCTTAGGGACCAGTTTGAAAAACTTGAATAAATTACAAGTAACGCAGAATAACACTATTAGGGCCGCACTTAACATCCCGAGGAAGTCACACATTTCCGATACAAGACGTAACCTTAACTGGCTTTCTGTCAAACACAGAATCGCCCTTAAAATGCTAGCCTTAACACATAAAGCTAGAGCCCACCTTGCACCAGCTTACCTTTCCAACAGACTCCTGCCACATACCTCCTCGAGGCCACTAAGATTGGCCCAAGCCAACACTATGTCCACTCCTAGATTCAGGCTTCAGAACTCAGGGAGCTCCAGCTTTCCTGTCCACGCGGCAAAGCTCTGAAACACACTCCCGACCTCCATTAGACCTGAACCTTCCTTCCACCTCTTCAAAAGAAAAGCTAAACTTTGGTTGCACAACCTTGACCGCTAGTCGCCCCATTACATCCCATTAGTATGACCGTGGCCGCTGTTATACCTTCTGTATTCGACTACAGTCATTATTGTGTCCTGCATACTTTGTTGTAACTGTATTAATGTGTAACTGTACTTTGTCTGTAACTGATTGTTTAAGAGCTTTATTGCTGTAAGTTATGCGCACAGTTGCCCCTCGGCTGGGAGCGCTTTATAAATAAACAAAATACAAAATACAAATGAACAAGGACTTTGTTGAATAGAAGGACTGACAATAGACAAATACTCTGACAAGGATATGTTCTGTGCCAAAGGACTTACAGATTAGAAGGACTATGATGGAGAATAAACCATTATTGAAAAGAACTATGACGAAGTATTTGATGAAGGAGGACTGTGCCAAAGAAGAAGGACCACGAGGAAGGAGGACTTTGATGTAGGGAAGGAAGGACTGAACAATGGAAAAAGACTATGATGAAAGAGATGCTCTTTGATGAAGGAGGACTGTGACAAAGGGCTATCAGAAAGGACTGTGAAGAAGGATTACAACAAAAGATAAGGACTTTAATGCAGAAGAGAGTTGGAGAAGTAGGACTGTGATAAGAACAGGGATGAAGGCGAAGGCAGGGTGGTGATGAGAGAGTGTGGCGAAGAAGAAGGACTGTGATTAAGGACTCACGAAGGAGAATCTTGGTGAATGACTGTGATAACAGAGGTCTCCTTCTTACTGCTCTTTCTCTTCTCTTTCTTCTCTGTAGAATTGTGTTGACTTGTAGGAGGTGTGTATATGTGCCAAAATCAAAAACAGCGAGATAGGATGCGTACAGGAAGCTTGGATGAATACTCACCAAAAAGGATAAGGATTGCCAAGTCACAAGACATCCTTATACAAATACAAAAGCGCCCATACTCAAAAATACATTGGTAAATTTGGCTTCACCAACTTTCAGCCAAAACAAAACAGAGGTAGCAACGTGTTTAGGGGTTTGTATAGACAGATGTGACAGGGCCTGTTTTCAGGGGAGTGAGCGGCCCAACTCCCTTTCCCCCTGTGCAGTGCCTGAAGGAGGGCTGGCCCCCTCTCAACGCCTTCTTACCTGTTGGAGTAGATGCCACAGGGCCACCAACAGCCAGAGCCGGGAAGAACAAGGCAGTGCCGCGGGAAGCAGCAAACGTGGCAGCTGGTTGTGCCACTCCACGGAATGCTGTGAGCATGGTACAGTCACTGGAGAAAAGGCCCAACAGACCATCAACCAGGGATGCAGCGACCGGAACACCACTGGTCGCTGCAGAAAGAAGACCATGCAGCTCTAGCTGGCAGCATCAGATGGAGCCTGCACAACACAGAAACCCACTAATCCAACAGGGATTTAAAATATTAAATAGAGGCATTCCCCGTTGCCACTAAACCACCTGAGAGGTTTATATTTAAAGGCCTTATAAACTCAATTTGCCCCCAAGGAATATTTTCAAAAAGGCCTACAGAAAGGCCTCACATAAAAAATCTGCCCGGGGATCCAGCACACGGTCCATATCGAAAGGGGGAACGGCGTACACACCATTTTGAAGCCTCTGAAGCCTTCCCCTGTACTACCCCCTTATGTTAGGTAAGTGATTCAATAAGGTAAGTGGCCAATCCTGAGAGGGGGTTGGGTATCTAAGTATGAGTGGTTGAGATTAGGTTAGTTGAGTGAGGACAGGAGGTAGAGGAGGACATCTGAGTGACCAGAGGAGGCGATAGCAATTTTGAGTGCATAGGCTATTGTTAAGAGACAGTCTGTAGAGTATTTGTGTGCGAGAGGGGAGAGTGTGAGAAATAGAGATGGAGTAGGAGTAGTGTAATTGTAGAAATAGTTGCAGACATAGTAGTAGTAGTTGGAAGTGGAGATAGTGGGAGCAGAGGAGTAGCGAGTGAGAGAATGGTAGCAAGTAATAGTGGTGGGCATGAAGGATACGATTAGAGGGGAAATAGGCAGTAGAGCGGTAGTTGGTAGTAGAGGGCAGAAGAGAAGTAGGAGTGACAAGGAGTGGGAGAATAGGAGTCATGGTAGGAGCAGAGAGAGAGAGATTATAACAGAAGAACAGCAATAGGCAAGGAAGTAGATTGGGAGAAAGGAGTAGAGGACCCATGGAGGTAAAAGGAAGTCCCGACAATAAGAAGTGAAGGAGTTGAGAGGTAAAATGAGAAGTCAAATCAAAGAGTTGAGGTGGAAAGTCAAAGTGAGAGATCAGATGGACAGAAGTATGGTGGAAGGAGAGTATCTTGGTACAAAGTGCAGGGAAGAGTCTGCAAGACGAGCATGTGGACCTTGGTGGAAGGAGACATCATCCCATAACACCCCTAAAACACTAAGCAGACTAGGAGAGGGAGAGTTAGATGACCCATAGGACCTCATTTAGCCAACGCCTTATGGAAGCCACACTTAGTCTTGAATGGAAGAAGAGACCGAAGGGGGACCCTGGCACCTGCTACTAACCCTCCATTCCGGATTCCTGGTTTAGGGAACAGTGGAAGGCTGGGGAAATTGAGGGATGCCCTAGCTACAAATTCCCCAAGAACTCCTTAGCCTTGAGACCTACATATGAATCCCTTAGAACAACCACTTTTAATTTTAAATAAACACCCTTGGTAGCTCTTCCAGTCTCAAGTGTGGTTATTTGTGGCAGGCCACCCCACCACACAGGACTTATTCTCCAGCCGAGCAATACTAGGTAATCACCTGGGGCAGGTGTTAGAAACTTTTGACTCCCCAGATGCTATGGACTATAAATCCCAACATCCCCAACAGCATTGTCAATAAGGAGAGAACACAAGAGTCATATTACAAATCATCTGGTGAGCTGAATGCAGGTTTAGGAACCCTGACCTGGATAACCACCAGAGATGCTAGATTATCTCTAGGAGCCAATTGCAATTCTGCTAAAACAGTAAAATCTTAGATTGTTCAATAAAGCTATCTTTGTTATTCACAGGTAATCTTTTTAAATGTTATTTTTTTAAAGGTAATCCTCATCACCCTTAGTCATATTCTTCCTCATTGCAATGCTTGCTATTATGAAGCCATCTCCTCCTCCTATTAGCATCTCTTAACCTCTTGTTTACTTTCTTTGTTTAAATGTTCACTTTATCATCCTTTAATTCCCTGCCCACATCATGGTATAAAGCAGTCATCATGCACCTACTAGTCCTGTGCCATAGACAATGATGAGGATCACCCCACCCCCCAAGAGTGAGGGATGAGGGCATAAATACTGGGGGGAAAAAGAGTAAGATTTGGGTTAAAGAAGATTACCAGTAACTAATTAGGACATTACCTCAAAATCCATCTTTCTTTTTCCTGTTCTTACCATTATCTGACCATGGCAATGTTAATCTCCATGCACAAATTAAATTTACACCAGTATGCTGCACAACCATGAAAAACATTTATTAAGGCTTTGCAAAAAGAAACCAGTCTGATTGGCTGCCCGGAGAATGGCATGTGCAATCTCCTGACCTGCCTGTCCAGGAAGGAACATATAGTTGGAATAGATACCCAGGTAGCCACACAAAAGATGTCCTGTAGCTTCTCCGCCCCAAAGCATAGGTCCATGAGGTGGCTAGGCCCCATGTCGATCAATACTGTAAAGCACCCAGTACAGAAATGATGGACGAGGAATATGCCTAGGAGATTGCTTCCCCCAACCACCTGCTGATAGACAAATTGATGCATTTCCCCTTTGCCGACTGTGGAGAATCTGACGGGTTTCACCACAAGAACCTGGTCTGGGACCCTTGTCATGTGGCCAGGGGAAGGCAGGCACTCTCTGATCCTGATCCTGGGGTGTTGTACTGTGGGAGGGTCACATGGGGGGAATCAGACCAGGAAGCAGGGAGGAGCCCCTTTTTGTCACCTGGAACCCTACCCCTTTGATGGCCTCATGCCATGTTAAAGTAGTGGAGGAATTGAATTTTCCCAACATAACTGCAAGTCCCAGAATCCCTCAGGGAGTGTGAAGAAGAAGAAGAAGAGGGCTGAAGAGGCACACTGTAGCCAAGGCCAGTCAGGCAAGACAAATAGTTTTGACAAGGTCAGGCAGTTAGTCATAAGGGCCTGTACCTGAAACCAATAAACCCATCTGAGGGGCATAAAAAGCTGCAGCAGGGAGTGGCAGTTGAAAGAAGCTGGACTAGAAGATGGAACATCGGCAGTTGCAAAACCAGAAGTAGAGCACAATGCTGGCAGTTAACAAGGAAGCGTGACCACAGAGGGGATGCCGAAAAAGAGGAAGGGCAGATTTCACCAGCAGGCTCTGAGTTGGTCCTGTGCTCACAAACCCTGTTTGGCTGTGGCATCATCGGACGAGACTGGGAGTAACAGATGTGCCTATTTGCTGTGAATGCAGAGCTGAAATTGTGCATTCTCCCAAGGTCCGGGTGCAGAAGTAAGCCGAGGGAAGCTAGGGAGTGGAAGACTCTCCCTTAATTAGGCTGGATCAGAGACACCCATGCAGCAGAGGGGTGTGGGTCCCAAGAGTGCCTTTAGCAGTTGCAGGAGAAGAAACCAAGATGGGAAGCAGAAACAGCCCACCATTGTTGTAATTGTGGAGTCAGAAAAGGGAAGCTCCATACTCCAAATCAACAGAAATACCTTGCTGGTAACTGTATCCAGCTTTATCAGTACTTGCATATACATCCAAGTGAGTAGAAGTTGTTCGCAGAAGTGGGAAGTTTTTCTGATAAGAGAAATGTAACATGCGCTTATGTTAACACGTTGAAGTACCTGCGTGTAGAGAAAGCATCTCTTTTCCCCATTGTTAGAAATAACGTGTTGCCGAGCGGTCGCATGGCTCCCATTAACGAGGAGAATGTTACCAGTAAACTTATTGAAGCAGAACTGTCTTTCCCAAAATGTTACAAACACAGATTAAAGAGGCCACACATGACACACACTGTTTCCCATTACCTTGTGACACACACTGTTTCCCATTTCCTTGAAAGCTGAAAGCTGACTGAAAGGGTTACCAGTCATTTGGTCGAAAACCAAATGATCGAATGCCATTTGGTCGAATGCCCAAATGGTCGAAAAAATTGTCGATTTTTTTTTCTTTTTTTTTTTTTTTAATGGTGGGGTTCCCCCCCAACCCCGCTTTTTCTTTATATTTTTTTTTACCAACCGAAACGAAAAAAAAAATATATAAATAAATAAATAAATAAATAAATAAATAAATAAATAAATAAATCGACCTTTTTTTTCGACCAATTGGTATTCGACCAAACAGTCATTCGATCTTTTATTTTTGACGAAATGACTGGACACCGACTGAAAGGTGGGGACCTGCATATCTTTGAAGTGGCAGTTTAGGATTAAAACTAAATCCCATGTGCCTAATTTAGTTTCTATCAAGAAACCCACATCTTGTAAGATATTTAACACTGAAGTAGATGTCATAGAGGTGGCTGAAACTGAACAAAGAACAAGCATTACCCAAACCCATAGAGTAAACCCTGTGAAAGCAAATTCTTCTCATTTAAGAAATATATGCACCATTATTAAGGAGACACTATAGTTGTTGTTACCTAAGAATCCTCTAAAATCAAGGTGACAAGCTTATCCAAAGCTGAATTGGAGTATCTACAGGTGGGAAAGGTGTATATGAAGCTGGGGAACAGAGCTGGGTTCTTGTTAGAAGAAGCTGATTTACAATTTTCATGGCTGAGACTGTTCGAGTGGAGAAGAAATAGTCTGAAAGTTAGAGGCATATTTTTTGGTAGCTGCAAGACAGAAGGAAAGGCAAAGAGGTGGCCCTTTCTTGCCATACAATAGAGAAGAGTGCATTGACAACATGAAGAGGTCGAAGAAGTCGTGTTGAAGTTGCCTAAGTGGAATTTGCAGTAGCAGTAGCAGTAGAAAAGTGGTTGTCAACATTCTTGTCAGAACTGTAGCAATTGAAAGAAGTAGAAGCAGAAGTCAGCTGTGGGGCAAGGGAGCCTGCTCACACAGTTTCCATAGTAGAAGGGAGAGCAAACCTTAATCAGAAGCATCCTGACAAACTGTCTATAAAAGATCCCAAAGAAGTTGAAAGCAGAGGAGGTGATGTAAACAGAAGTGGTACTTTTGTCTTCAACTTTATTCATTCTTTCCTGGAAGGAGGTCATCCAGGAATCTCCATTGGCACTGCTATTTTCTTTGTTGTGAATAAATACTTTCATCAATTAAAGAATGAACTTTTGCCAGTGGTTTTTCCATTTGTGTGAACCTTTGTTTCTTTGGAACGTTTCAAGACTTTGTTTAAGACTTCCCTTTCCTTGGAAGAAATATACTTTGGGACATTACTGAGGAAGCAATATCTGCCCAGGACCAGTAGAAGTCATCCAAGGCACTGGTTATTTGGTAACATTGTACTTATGTTGCTTTGAATGCTTATGTTGATTAGTGTGAGGGTTAGTTTTGTGAATGCTAGGAGGTTTCTCTTACATTCTAGACTAGGTAGGGAATTCACTGGTAGAGTAGGTTTAGTTAGGGTTTATTTTATAATTTTGTGTAAAAGAATAGTTGAATCTGAGAAAAGTGAACACAGTCATGAGTCTCACATTACTGACCCCTCACACAACTGAAACATAGGATACAAATAGGCTGTCTGAGGATTAAAATATAGCCAACCTCTCCACATACACTAAAAGGATCTCTTACAATCCAAGCCCTTTAATGCTTCTGAATCCACAGGAGTGGTTGGAGGAATGACCAAGCATGGCCATGTCCTGAGGGAGGTGGAAAGTGGAAGAATCCAGACCTTACTCCTAGGTTAGGGGTCACTCCACAAGACCAGAGAAGTAGGAGAAACTTGAAATAAGGCGGAGGATGCACGAGAGCCCCAATATCCCCAATCCTTCTGGCAGAAGTGAGGGCCAGCATGAAACCCATTTTATGGGTGAAGAACATCTGCTTGTCACTGTCTAAGGGTTTGAAGGACACCCCAGCAGTGATTTAAGCAACTTGGGTATGTCCCAGGGAGGACTGAGTGACCTAATCCGAGGCCTAACAACTGAGAACCCTTTTAGCAACATGGCCATCAAGAACATATCCTGCTCCTGACTAACCCATAGATTCCCTACTGCCCTAATTGCCACCCACTGAGCATGGAGCGGTGGGACGGAAAGACCCAAATCAAATCCATCACAATGGAATTGAATGATAACTGCTACTTTGCATTCTAAGGAAAGGACCCCAATGGACCTGCAGCAGGTGAGACATTCCCACATAGTCTGTCATTAGAGTGTCAATTGAACTATGTCAGGACCCTGGTAAGGATGAAAAGCCCCCCCCCTTGTAAAACATTGCTGGATGAGCACCTTCTTCCAAAGGGCTACACCACCCAGTTCCATTTGTTAGTCTCAAGAGGCGGCAGTCACTATGAACGAGTTAACCCTTGGAAGGAGAACAGGAGGATGCACTACCAAACTGAGGATGATGTGGAGCCAGATGCGCCTGGGCTAAACATGTGTTGACAAAAGAAACCTGCAAATAGAATCCCTGATTTTGAGCTGGTCCCTCAAGACAACAGCAATGGGAGAGAAGGTGTATAGGAATTCGTTAGGCCAAGGATCGTTTAGGGCATACATTCACCAAGCCTTTGGATCTAGGGATCTCATCATGAAGGAGGACAAAAGAGGTATTGCTTCTGGATGCAAAGAGATCTAGTGTTGATTGCCCTAGCATAAGAGTCATCTGAGAGAACACCTCTGGGTGCAGATGGAGATAATGGGACAAACGCAATTTGAGACGCAATGCATCGCCACTCCGATAGTCTCCAACCTTCAGATGTGAGATGCTGAAAGAGTGAGCATATTGCAGATTCCTCTATGTGTGAGTCTCCCTGTCCAGGGAGTCAGACTGAGTCCCACCCTGCCCCTTGATGCACACTACCATGGTGTGGTGTCTAATGAAACAGAAATGGATGTCCTCTGACCTGGGCAGTGGAAAACCACAAAGCTTCTGGGATGTTTGAGATTACCCCTCTGCCACTTGACTGGCATATCCCCAAGAAGAGCTCCACACCTCAGGATGCTGTCCTCTGTGGTGAGAATCACAGGGGAAGGAGGACCTAATGGGACCTCCAACAATACTCTGAAATTGCAACCACCATAGAAGGTATTGGTCTAGGGCAGAAGTCATAGAGTTGGGCATAGAAATCCAGGCATGATGATATCATATGATATGATAGTTTATTTATATAGCACCTATACACAATGTGTTTCAAAGCGCTTCAGGGTAAGGGAGGGAACAAGGGAACATACAATGACATTCTTACAGGCCATGAACAGTAAGGATGTGAAATTAACTATCGTACTTGGCCTGGTGACATTTCAGATAGTGCAAGAGCTAAGACATAGATAAGGAAGGGAGGGGGAGAGTGTGAAGTAAATGGAAACAGACATGCGACTACCGTCATGCCCTGATGATATTTCTGGTAGAGCTGGAGAAAAACAAGAGGTGAGGGAGAGGGGTGCAGAAAGTTAGGGGAGGAACAAAAGAAGCGACTATCATACTAGGCCTGACTATGGCCATCAGTGGCGCTGCAGATGGGACAGCAGGGTTTGTAGTTGAAGAAGATCCAAACATGCTACAAGGATACAGACTGCCATCGATCCCTGGATTGGCTACTATCTTGCTTGGTCACAGCAAGACTGAAGAGCTTCTCTAGGTTCTTGATGATAGTCTGGGCATGAAAAAGTATGCCTATGAATTATAATTCCTGGGCTGGCTGGATATAAGAATTGTCTCTATTAAAGACAAACCCATGCTCGGTTAATAAACTGATGATTTTTGATAGTCCAAGCCCTATGTACTCCCTCACTGCTGCCAGGAAAAGACAGTCATCGAGAGAAAGATAAATCACCACTCCCTCCCTGTATATAGGACCCACCAGGGGAGTGATGACCTTTGTAAAAACCATTGGGGAGGAAAAGAAGCTGAACAGGAGGGCGGTATACTGGAAATGTTGGCCCTGGATTGAAAACCGAAGAAAAACATTGATCCTCCAGACAAATCGTGAAATGGGGATAAGCATATCTTATGACTAGGGAAACTAACCAATAACCACTGGAGATGAGGTATATCTGTAGAGATTCCATTTAAAATGTATTTTCTGAATGAACACGTCAACTGCATTGAAATCCAATATCATCCAGAACACACCTGATGGTTTTGGAACAAGAAAGCTGTTGGAATTTGGGGATGGGTAACTATTCAGATGGTGCCTTTTTGAAGCAGACTCAGAAATTCAGCCTTCAGGGTCTTGAATGATAGAAGAACCATAACTGTTTCCTGGCAGAGTCCATCATTCACTTGCAGACAAGATTCTGTCTTTTGGCTGAAATCACGGTTTCCATGGTGAGCGGGGCAGCTCTTACCACATCAAACATAACCTCAGTCTGTATTTGCATATTTTCACAAGATCCTAGTAATCCCCACCCTCATGAAGCATGTTCCAGATCTCCTGGAAGTCATCAAGGAACACATGCATGCTAAATAGCAGGCATAGGTGTTGCTCCTCATTGCCAGGTGTGTACCAGAATAGTTCTTCCTAAGGGTGTAAATAAAACCTTTTTCCACAGGTTCGCATACTGACCTTCTTCCGGGCCATTGATGACTGACTCACAAACAACAACAGCAATGAATCTTCTTCCAGCGATGTAGGCAGACTTAGACCCTGTGGTTAATCAACTTTGAGGATCGTGTGGTTCAGGGGTGAATATCGGTTTCTAAACCATTAATCAGCCCCACTCCATTAGTACACCAGAAGGGATGCGAACAGATTGGAGTAGAAGTAAATAATAAACCTCCTTGTCCAATTTTGGAAACTTGGACATAATGGCAGGTGTATCTCTGAAAGGTTGTGGATCGTTGGTTAGTTGCAACACAGGGAAAATACAATCATTACCCAATGATAAAAGGTGTGTCCAGGCAAGGTTGTATTAAAAATATCTACTTTATTAATCACAATCACAGTCTAACAGCACTACTAAATACAATCCTCCCTGTTAGGAATGCAGAGGACAGACAGTTTCAAAGAAGGAAAAGGGATGCACTCTGGATACTGACAGGTGGTTACTCTGTGTGGTTAAGGTTTCTTGGCTTCAGCACAAAGTTCAAAAAGGGCCTTACACTGCCTTTTGGGGGCCTCCTGGAAAGGACCAGGGAGACACAATCACAATGTCCCTGGTGCTGCAGCTGTTCTTGGTGCTTGACAGGGTCGAGTTGGCTTCAGGACGCTTTTCAGGCTTGCAACATAGTTTGAGATGGGAGTCAGGTGCGGGTATCAGGTGTCAAGACGGTTCAGCAAGCAAAGCTGGAAGAACAGCTACATACTGGCTTAAAGGGCAGCTCTGGATCAGGAATCATTGTCTCAGTGCTGATCGGTGGTTCTGAAGCACTGGTCAAGATGTTTCAGATGTCTTTAAGCGATGGCAGCTTCACAACGGTCATCGTTTCCATCGGTTGCGGATGGAGGAACCGGACTGACTCAAAAAAGTACTTTAAAGCGAACGTCGGCAGATGCTCATCGAGGCACTTCTCCTAACTTCTTCAATGGGCTTGTGTCGTCCTTTAAGGCAAATAGCCCACAGCTGTGGAGTGTGTTGCATGTAGCTGCCTTGTCATTTGTTGTAGGTTCAGAGACCTCTGACACTTCCTATCCAGGAAGATTACTTCATAGCCTAATAGGGCACGCTGTGTGCTGGCTGGGTACTGTTCTGGAACGGCGGGAGGGTCCTCTAGTATCTCCCTCTGTTCCCTGGCAGATGCTTATGGAAGGGATTGTGCTTCCCTCTTGGATATCCTGGCCTTCCTTCGCTGGTGGAAAATGTAAGGCAGACTGTCCCTTCAGCTATGGTCCAAGGTTGAGTTCTTCTTACTGAATTCTTGTGAAGTCTTGACGTGATCTGCCAAAAGTGGGGCTTGGCCCTCTTTTAAAGCCAAGTGTGACACAGTGATTGGTGAAGGCAAAGCCTACCTTAGTGAACCAATCCTGGGGTGCTTACCAACAATCTCCTGTATAACCTCCAGTATGCATGAGATAATAACCAGAGTGCTTTGCAACAGGAAAGGTAAATGAGGTGAAAACAGGAGCAAGATGTGCCACAGAACTAAAATGACTGGACCCGTCTCTCAACAAAAAGAGTTCTGTGCTCACTCCCCAGTACTCCTGTGCTACTTAGTCCCATAAATGTTGCTATCTGTTGTGTTCAAAGAGTCTTTCTGGTTAATGGCCCTCCCTGTGTGGTGCCTGTTAAAGCGGCAAGATTACTTTGCATCTGCTGTGCGACCAGACTATCTGGCTCTGGCAAACCACATTCTCGTACCTTATGAATTGGGTCCCTAGTGGGGTGGCCTGCTGTAAACAACCGTCCCAGACATGACAGTTCATTGTCATTGATACTGAGAGGCGGGAACTGGCTTCAGGTTGACACAGTTTCATATGAAATGCTGTTGGGTTTCCTGCCTCCTTTGTCATCCTCTGCAGCCTTCCCCCATGTGGGCCTGTTTGAAATACCACCAATTGCTGCAACCAGCTTCAGGGCCTAACAAAAGAGCAGGGCAGATCCATGAAACCTTTGACAGTTAATCAGGCTGACCATGGCAGGGGGAATGTTGGACCTCCCCTTTCCTCGAGATGATATTGTGCACTCCTCAGCTGTCACATTCCAACTAAATATGACTGGGGAAAATGGTGCCTGTAGGCGTTGTCCAGACTGGAGCACACTGGTCTATGCTTTTGTTGTGGTGTGAGCATTGAAAAATGTGTGTGGATAGGCCCCACACATTTTCCTGAGCTTGTTCTACCATCATTCCATTTAATTAACATTTCAAAAAGACCAGGCGAGTGCACACCCACCATGCGGATGTTGGAATTTCTCATACACCCCTATGAGTAGGCATAGGTTTGTCATGACCTTTGGTACAGAAGTTCATTCCATGTCTTCTCATTCTTTGACAAGCTTGTTTCTGATGTTCTTTATTAGCAGAAGCCCTCTCTTGGCAGAAACTCTTAGTTGCATTACCGTCTGACTACCCTTTACAGCTGCACCAGGCTTGTGAAAGTGCAACCTCTCAGGCCCATGGGTCAGCACCACCTTCATTGCCTCAGTGGCCAAACACTTCCCAGATCCTCCAGAGGCAGAGGAGAATGTTGAGGAAAGTGAGGAGGAGTAAGGAAGCCACTGACTTGGCGCATAGACTTTTGGTTTTCCTAGGAGTAGGGTGAGCGGCTTTTAGAATTGGGGGTGGCAGCATCAAAAAAGAAAAAGCATCCCTTTGCAAGTACATGGACTTTGACACAGATTGAAATTACCCAGGGGATGGTGG
This sequence comes from Ambystoma mexicanum, assembly GCF_040938575.1. Lineage (NCBI taxonomy): Eukaryota > Metazoa > Chordata > Amphibia > Caudata > Ambystomatidae > Ambystoma > Ambystoma mexicanum. The sequence continues at coordinate 214,244,428 of NC_090931.1, forward strand.
GGGTGCCCCAGAGCACTTGCATAGTGGCACTCCTGCCATTGACTGTACTTTCTATGAGTTGCTTTGTGCTTGGTAGCCATACGTGCTTTTTCTAAAGTCTTTCCTATCAGTTTCTCGATCTTCAGATCACACACACCTAGAAGTCTGCTTACCCTAATTTCTCTTTGGGAGGGGAGAGAAGGAAGAAGAAGAAAAGAAAAAGGAGAGGAGGGACTGCTGGTGTACAGTGCGTGTGCGTCCTGGCTAGAACGCATTGCCCCTGGCCTTTGCAGGTCACCTCTGATCTGTCCTGTAAACTAATTGCCCCTAGGCCTTCTGGGAAGTGTAGTCAGAAAGCGGGATCGCTGTTTTTCATTCCCCCAATGACTGCCGCACCCTTGCACTACCTTCTCCCATGCTGAGGCTCAGTGGAAAAGCCCAGCAGATAGGCATGTGAACTGGCTCCTCACACAGCAAGACCATGGCACATGGCACATTTCTGCCCCTAGTGACCTGCCTTCTTAACTTAGGTTACTCCATCCAACCTTCTACCTACCTTAGCCTGGCAGGGGCCACGGGTGATCTACAATATGGTAAGAATGTTACCGGCAGTGATGGAACTTTATATTTTTTTACTGGTGATGCCACAAGGCACCAGCTGGGGGAGGGTTTAGGTATTTTACTTGCCCCTCCATAAACATTTGCCTCTCAGCTCCTCAGAAGATTATTTAACACATGGACAACAGCCTACTTTCTTATAATCTTGTCAGTAAAGAGGAACATTTGCACACCTTTGAAACCTAAAAAGACCTACTTCAATAGATCCTGTACAGTGCAATATTAACAAGAGATTTCACAGGGATCGTGCTCAGACCCTCAAGTGATTTTGTGGGGAAGTGTCTCGCCCCTCATCCTAGCGAGTGGACACGGTTCAGCCCGGGGGGATAGTTTAAACCAAACGCACTTCAGGGTCGCTTAAAGCATTCTAAAACAAATGTAGGGTGCACAAGTCTCCCCCTGATTGGGAAGCCAGATCCCAGATTCAGGGAGACATTTTTTGCCGGATCCGGGAAGATCGGGCCCAATGGGAACCCCTGACAATCTCCAGAGATACTGTCCAGAAAGAAAGAAAATAAAACAGGACATTTGAATGCCGAATTATACTAGGATGTGGGCGTGGCCGGAGATGAAGAGAAAGGGAAAGCAAAACAGGTTTAGGCAATGCTGCCAGGAAGGCGTAGCACCTACATACTAGTAAACACTATGGGCCTCATTACGACCCAGGCGGTAAGGGGTTTACGGCAGCGTAAACAGCACCGACCCTTACCGCCTGATTCCGAGGTCCCTTAGCGCCATGGCGGATTTAACACCTGCTTTTAGCAGGTGTTAAAATCCATGGCGCTAAGGGACCATGTTGTTAATTACGCCACCGTAATTTACGGTGGCGTAATTAACGCCTTCCCCACTCCCATTATGCCCTATGGGGCAAAAATGGGAATGGGGAAGGGTAAATGGGGATTGGGGACTTACCGCCCCGCCGACCTCGGAATGGGGCGGTAAGTCCGCCAACCATCATGGCGTAAACGTAGTTTACGCCATGGTGGTAAAGGTACGACCCAGGCGGTAATTTACCGCCTGGGTCGTAATGAGGCCCAATGACAAGAAAGAGGGATGTTTGGTAATAAACTTACCGCCAATCACAAGAATTCTCTCCTCTCCATGCAAACCCTAGATGAGTGGGGACTGGTATAGCCCAGGTGCGTATGTTTTTTGCCGTGAATTAACTTAATTGCTGAACCAAACCTAGCTAAAATATGTTTGTGCACACCAAGTTGCAATGCGCCATCTTCTATTAATCTTCATAGCCTGGTTCTATATGAAAACACCAACGTGGAAATGAGCAATCACTTTATTGTTACGTGGGCTATCACGCCTGTACCCCTTTTCGATCCTAATCCCCGTACCATGTAATACACTGCTCATTACCCCCCCCCCCCTTTATTAGGGGCGGGGCCGTGTGTTTGTGGGGGATGCCTCGTCCAGTGTTTCTTAAGTTACCGGCGGCATTCACACCATGAGAGAGCGAACTAATAAGCAGCCTTCGGCGCGTGGTTTACATGTACTCGCGGGTGGAATTGTGATTTGCGTGCGCTTGAAAATGACTGGTATCAGGTACTCAATTACAACTTGCTGAACTAGATGTTACCAAGACTGCAACTCTTAGAATTGAAGCTATGCTTTTGCCATCATTGATAGGAGATGTTTAATTCCAATTTATTCAGTTCACTTTGACCAAGAAAACCAATCCAAACCCAGAATGCATTAAAGTGTTAAATCAAAGCCCATGGGCCTCATTACAAGTGTGGTCGATCCGGAAACAAGGTTGCCGGTAAGCTCACAGCCACCCTTGTTCCCAGACCGCCACACTTCAAGTTTGCCTTATGTGGCAGCTGCGCCGACAAGTCTGATGCAAGCGGCACAGCGCCCCTAGTAGGCAGAGTTGTCACCGAAGCACAGGCACCGTTAGCAATGATGCAAGTGCTTCTGCCGGGGCTGCTGCGCTGACAGTTCTGATGCTAGCGGGCACAGCGCCCCTGGTAGGTAGAGTCGTCACGGAAGCACAGGCACTGTTAGCAATGATGCAAGTGCTTCCGTCTCCCACTCCCATAGAGTCCTTAGGACTCTATGGGAATGGGGACTTACAATATCCGGAGCCTGACTTCCCGCGCTGGCGGGACTTATAATGTCCCGGTGGCACCAGGTAGTCAAGCGCCGGATTCAGTGTTACGGGGGATGGCGGCAACCCGGCGTTGGCACCAGCGGGTTACCTCCAACCTCGTAAATAGGCCCCATGACTGAGAAGAAAAGGGAGTTCCTGTTGTATATGAAGTGATTTGTTCCACAATGCAAACGCGATTGCAGAATTAAGAGTCCTCGAGTCTAGGCGCAATGTAGCTATGTGTGTTTAGGGACAGGTCTGGAGCATTGCAGGGATACGGAGCCAGCAGTGGGAACTAAATAAGGTATACAATGGGCTTGATAATATCGAATGCCACTTTACATATTGCGACAAAAATATGAGCAACTACCCTGTGTGCATTACTACTCATTCACGTTATCTGCTCGTGCTATCTGCGCTTCCCATATTCTACCCAAGATGGCATTTTGCTGGTGCACAGGCAGGGCCTGACTCACAAAGATCTGAACTGGAGCGCATCAGAGATGCTTTTGAGCACCTCTGATTGGCTCCTGCCGACCTGATTCGCAACGTTTATAACTGGAGCAAACCTGGAGATGCCGGAGCAGCTGTGAGACACCCATTGAGCAAACCTTTCAGATCCAGATGTGCACGTGTGATGCTCCAGACATCTCCAGATTTGCTCCACGTCCAGCCATTGTGAATCAACTATACGGTTGGAGGTGCAAATCACAGGTGCTCACTGTCATCTCTGATTGGCTCAGGTGCAAATCTTTGAGAATCAGACCCATGGGGTTAACACTGCAGGAGCCTGTCTAGGTGCTGGATGGCAGTTCCTAGTTATTGATTTATTTCCATTTATAAAGCGTGCACGACCCCTGACACATCAGGGCGCTTTTCCGGTTACATGGGGCCTGTGGGGAGGCCAGTGCTTAGTTACCATAATGAAGCATTCATACAGGCATGGGTGCAAAGAATAGTTATCACGCAGGCAAAAATACAGTACGACAGAGATTAGGTGAATTAACTAACTTGTACATAATTCGGCAATCATTGATAGGAATGATTAGCCTAATTAATCATTCCTATAAATTAACTAGGTTTTACATCATTCGGCAATCATTTTCATCTTTTAGGAATCTTGGGTGTCTATAATTAAAAAGGCTGAGTTACACCTGGGAATAGACGCCTGCATGGTTGTGTGTTTTGTATTTCTTTTATTTTGCAACCTTCAGTTGATATTGCACCACAGCTGCCGTCAGTGGGGTGGCTGCCGGTACTTGCCTGTGCTGTACGTTTATGGGGACACCTGCCCGTCTCTTCGCATCAGAAAACTTGATTGGCCTTCCTTGGGTGGCATCTCCTTTACATGCCACTGTAATCAACGGAGCCTCTTGAGACATGACATGTAATTTGGAAACGAGGGAAATGATGCGAGATGTGTTGGGATCAGAGGACTTGGGTGGTGGGCCGCTGACCTCCACCCCTCCCCCAGCACTCTGTGTGAGGCTAGGCCAGCCATTTTGCCTCATGGGCCTTCACTTACCATACTCGAGCGGAACCGGTTGATTGGTGGTGTGATAGAGGTGACCGCGTTTGTCGCTCTCCTTGCCCCCATGAGGATGTACCCAATATGCCGACAAATACATTTTAGGTGTACGGATTTGGATGAAAGAGCAAGACATCAGCTAACTTCATGGCAATTACTACCTCCAGTCTTGTGACGCTTCAACTATGCTGCAATCTGATTGGCTAAGGAGGATTTTTTTTAACAAAAAGTCCAGGGTTGTATGCAGAGCAGGTGGGAATCTGAGTGATAAAAAAGAGAGCAAGAAAAAAGAAGGGTATGCGAGGGCAGAGAATTAGCAAGTAGTCGAGGAGAGGATGATGGAGAATGTGAAGTTGGAAAAAGAAAGGGCAGGGGTAATAAAAGCAAGGGAGAAATCAAGGGCAGCAGCGGAGATGTCGATGTGAGAGATATTAGCTACGGTCAAATGACTTGCAGAACTACTACAAACTTAATAGACTCAAGGCGCAGAAAATGTGGCAACATTACCCAACTCAGCGGTTCTCGTCTTAGCGCCTTCAACCTACCACTCCTATCCCACTGACTTCTCTTAATGCATGGAAATAAGATATATAGCGATAGTTTGTTAAAGATGGGAGGAAAAGATGATATGGTGGAGAGAGGAGGGGTGGAAATTGGTTAAGATGCAAAGAGAGGAGAGAGCAAATGGCTACATTTGGACAGGGAGCAGCTGGGAAAGATTGAGAAGAGGGAGACAATGGGGAAAATAAAGGAGTGTTGACCTAAGAGGTCACTTGGGGACCAGGAAGGGATTATTGGGGGGAGGGAACAGGGATGGAAAGGACTGTTGAAAAAGAGAGTGCCGCTGGTTCACTATACGGGTGACTATTTCTAAAGCTGGCTCCTCTGCTTTTATGGAAGTTTATACTTGGGTGGCAACGCTGATGTTGGGGGGTTATTAAGGGGCCTATGTTATTGCCATTTAAGCTGCTGGCAAAGAGGAGGCACTGCTCGTGGGTTAATTTGTCAAACTTTGTTATTCCAAAATAAGAGCTTTAACAGAGGCTCCAATCAATGTGTATACCAACAGTGAAACAGCACACCCTCAAGCTAAAATCTTCCTTGTACACGCAAGAACTCAACTTCAACAACACAAAACCATCATAATACAAGAAAAGTATTGGCAAAAATCCAGCAGTGCATTCAGACTCTACCTGCTTAATGAGCGCTGTTCTGCGCGCAGACAACTGATCTCCACTTCCAAAGCCAACTACTACCAAACACCAAGGCCAACAATGAAAGCAGAGCCCTCTTCAAAGACTACAAGCACTGCACCAACACTCAGCCTGACCCACCTGTGCTGCACTCCATCACAAAATGTGCACCATTAACTCTTTCTTCATCAACATGTTAAATGACTTCAATCAAGCGATCCCACTAAGTCAGTGCCTGGTCTGGGATGCCCAAGGGAAGCCCTTATTTATATATTTTTATGTCCAGTTTGTGTACTCTGGATGACAACCCTTATATAACACCCCTCTCTTAGAATAACCCTGACCCCACTGAGCCAAGAAGTAAGTTTGTTTTGCAAATTTAAAAGGTTTATTTGAAAAATTAAACAATAAATATATATCACACTTTTATAATAAATTAATATTTGATATCACACTTAGACATATGACAGTGAGTGATCAACAATGGATGATGTTATACTAGCACACTGGTTTAATTACTTAGGAGTAGTATAGAGGATAAGGTAGCTGAGGATGCTTTATATGGTACAAGGAAATGCATGGTGGGAAAGAAGCAACACAGGAATAAACTTGATATGATTTCAGCAAAACATAATATAATCACTTTTCCCCTTTTGGCAATTCACCCCCCCTCTATGCAATGTAAGGAGGTGGAAGTAACACGCACAGTCTTCAGGAATACAATCACAGTACAATACAAATTCAGTTCCCCCCTAGCAAGCTTAGAGAAACAGGGATGATTTTAAACACAGGCAAAGTACTTTAAAGGTGGTATGCAAAGAAGGGAAAAATATGTCAAAAATGATTTTAATTCCCTCTAGAGGTTCAGGGTAGGTGATAGCTACTTTAAATTAGTTCAGGATCACTTTAGCAATGCTCTATGATTGATTGTCAGGTTGCAAGCGAATTTCAGCAAAGGAAAGCAAAAGACAAATGTTTTTACACGTGGCTGGAATGAAGCAAAATGTCAAATCGCGGCAATTTAGTCGCACGCGTCGAGCGCAATTACGGAGGAAGGCTTAGAATCTCAGCTTTAAAATAAAAGTTAAATCTCGCTTCCATCACAAACGGTTCAAGAGATACGGACGATTTTGTGGAGGTAGATTTTCAGAAATGAAATTTTAAAGTTTCAGAATGACAGATGACAGTTTGCAGCTTTAAAGTCACAGAAGGACACACAATTCTATGGTGTAGTTCTAGATAGGTTAAAATAGTTTGAATTAGATTATTTTAAACTAAGAGATTGGTTTTGCACAGTTCTGGCTGAGTACTCACACTATATTTTGGACAGGAATGCGACTTCGTCATGGATCGGGTCAGGATTGGCTGCGGTTCTCTCTCCACTGGGTATTGGTTCTGCGCACAGCGATTTGGGTCAGCTCTCAGCGATCTGGTCTGGGTCTGGTCTCTCTGGATCTCTGGTCTCTCTGGATAATTCTGCCTTCTGGGTCAGCTGCCGGTTCTGGCAAAAGTTCTTGGCAAAAATTCAAACAACTCACCCGGCTGTAAATAGTTTGGTTATGTTTTGAGGCCTGCTGAAGAGAACTCAGCTTGTGGGTTAGGCCTTTGCTTTGAGTTCTGGAGTCAGAGTTCTAAGTTCTGGTCTCTGTCTTGCTGGAGTCAGTCCGGATCTCTGGATGTGAAGTAGTCTGTCAGCGTGCTCCGCAAGGAAATGGAAATTGAATTTCCCTGTCTGGCTTCCAGTGGCTCTTTTTATGTCTTTTGAAAATGGGTGTGGATGCTAACTTTCTTTGCCCAACCCACTCACGATTTGATAGGTCAAGGGTTTCTCTTTGACCTGATTTGAGAAGGGAACAGTGGGTCAGAGTGATGAGGTAGGTTTATGGTCAGAGGATCCTCCCCTTGTCAAATTGCACACAAATCTATTTCTGATCCAAATACATATTTCCCGGATACACAAATGATTGACATTACATGTACATATTACAGATTACTTATGGTAGATTCTGTTCCAACTCTGATGTTTCTAAGAGCTTGCATTAAAAAATGACAACTTATTTTCGTTTTTAGTTGGTTTACCAATATCGGACGTTTACCAAAAATGGCACACATGTACACCGCCTTTCTAACCATATTCCAGTAAATTTTCATTTTTCTAGCGTGAACCCCGTGTCTGCAATCTCCATAATTCATGGGGTTTTGCCTCAGAACATGATACAGAGTTCTAACACCTCTTAAAACGTGCACAGAAAAATCACAAGAATGATGATGTTATTTATATAATTTTTACAAGGCCACACTATGAATTATCCATCTTTTTAAAATTATGCTCTGGCCCCGAGGAATGTGGTTTTCCAAAGCACATGGTGGAATTTCTGGTTTATCCACTTCCCCCAAGCTCAGCTTGCTCACAGATGCAGTGCCCCTACCCGTTTCCATCCAAGAGGAAGCCATTTACGACCCCCCTAATTTAACATTTGCCTGGGCCAAGGAGAGTGCTTTGTTTAGTTTCCTGCAGTCCCCAGGTGCCACTCCCCTAATTCAATTAGAGAGGTGTCATCTCCTTTTGGCAGGGGCAGCAGAATGCAGCCAGGCCTGGGAACACAGCTGCTGATCAAGTTTCAACTCCCGTCGGGGGTAGTAGCCGGGCAGAATTCACTCTCTTCAAGCCAGGCTTCAGCCAAATGTCACTTTTGTTCCCCGTTTTTCTTCATCCAAATCAAACTTACAATTTTTACACATGCAGCTAGAACGCTGATTCTAAGTTCAAAACTATGACATTTAACAGTTGCAAACTATGTGACACTCAACACTAGGTCACTCATTTATTTTAAACATATAGATTTTAGTGTCTTTCAGTCCAATTTCACTTCAGCTGCTGACATCCACAGCTCAGCCAGTTTTGTTATAAACATTGTTTTGGGCTCTTTCTCTTTCCAGATTTTGTATGCACACAAGTCTACCTTCTGCCAAATGTCTGCTGGTGTTCATTGAGATTTTTGAATATCTTGCAATGTTTATAAATAGGCATTTTTAGCGTGCATTTCAGAGAAACAAAGGTGATTTCAAATGGTTTTTTCTTTTAGCCACCGGCACTGCTGTTTTTCCTTTGGCACACATTTCACTCATGGCACTCCTGGCCCTTCACGCTCGCACTGGTGGGTGGCAGGTCAGGGGAACATTTTGGTGTGTGCCAAAACGGCGCGGTTCTCCAGGATTCTGGCGCAAATGTGGGCTTTTCCGCCCTCTTGGATTTCCTAAGGCCACAGCAGCAAGTGTTGCAGCATGATAGTCCAAACGTGGGTCATTACACCCAACAAGCCCCCCCGCCCGACTGCGCTTTGATTTCGAGTCGAGGGGGAGTTGGGTGCAAAGGATGTTTTGATCCACACGCTGGTATGTCCGCATCCTCTTCTTCCAATTCCGCAGATGGCACACTTCAGCATCTTTTCCTCGATCCGGTTGGATCGATCGGTTCTCCTCGCCTGTCCTGATGGGAATATTGGGTGATACCCTGGGCCCCTCGGATCTTTGCTCCCGGTCTCCAGGTCGTCTTCCTTGGTCAGTCTCCGGGTTTCATCTCTCCTAGGATGATAAAGCAAAGCGGCAATACACATTCCTAGAAATTTTTCCACCATTATTAATGGTGTGGCGAACATATACATTTTATACATCCGGATACATTTTGCAGTGATATTTTTAAAAAACAAGATATAACAGGAAACATTTTCATACCAGAATCATGATATTTTAGAGACTATATGCGGGATATTTTAGGGTTGGAACTGAATTACTCTGGAGCGGCCCCCTCTGGGATTCCAGAGGATTCCTCCAGTTGCTGCAGAGTGTGCCTGGGATGGCAACACTTTAGCTGATTTATATGTACCCACTTGTCTTCCCCTTCCGCCAGACTACCTTTGGGGATGCAGATCTTATAAGCTACTGGGGAGACTTTGTCTATAATTTCAAAGGGTCCCTTCCATGTAGACAAACATTTTCGCTGTTTGGCCAGGTTTCTTTGGAAATCGTATAGATAGACCCGGTCTCCCACATTATATACTTTCCTGGAAGGTTTCAAATCGTATTGGGTCTTCATGCTATCAGCTGATCTTTCTAGATTCCGGTGAGCATAGGCAAAAGCATGTTGAAGGTGTTTCCTTAAATTCTCCACATACTCATGAGTTGTGGAGGCATTGATCAACGTCTGCTCTTGGGTACTGTAGAGCAAATGCTGGGGAAGCACCATCTTGCGTCCAGTCATCACCTCAAATGGTGACATTTTAGTTGCAGATGAAGGGGTAGATCTGATGGCCATTAGGACCAGAAGTAATCGGATATCCAAACTTGGCCCAGAATCTGCCACAAACCTTTTTAATATGCTCACAATGGTTCTGTTGTATCTCTCCACTGCACTAGAAGAGGCTGGCCGGTAAGCAATATGTAGCTTCCTTTTGACCCCCAGTATCTCCCACATGTTTGTCATTACCTTGTTGGTGAAATGGCTACCTCTGACTGACTCAATCCTTTGAGGTAGACCAAAACAGGAAAAGATGTGGTTAATCATCAGGGCAGCTGCTGTTTCTGCCTTGCAGTTTGGGGCCAGGAGACATTCCACCCACTTGGTAAACAAGCATGTGACCGTCAACATGTACTTGTTTCCTCTAGACGAGCGAATCACAGGGCCTACGAAGTCGATTTGCAAATCTGACCATGGCAGTGTCATCCCCCTCTTTTGGAGAGGCGCCCGGTGTGTGAGGGATGATGGCTGAAATTGTGCACACACCAGACACCCCTTCAAGTATTGGTCAAGGTCCTGCCCCATGTGTGGCCAGTATGCAACCTCTCTTAAGATTTCCAGTGTTGTGTGAAACCCCCTATGACCGGCAGTGGCCGCATCATGGGCATGACTTAACATCAGGCTTCGGAATGAGGTAGGAACCACCCACTGATCATGGCCAGCTTGGTATTTCCTTACCAACAAACCGTCTTGGATTCGAAACATTTTTGGACATTTCATCAACACTCTTAGGTCCTCTTTCCCAATGTAATTGGTATCCGTCAGGGGAAAGTGCTCAGGGCCCTCAATGTGTTGGTAACAATTACCAATTATTGGATCCCCCACTGAGCCGTAATTAAATCAGCATCAGGGGTCTCCTTACTCCATTGTGCAGTTGAAAGATCGTTGTGAGCATTTGTCTGGGACCTAGTGATAGCAGTGACATGGACTTCCCCCAACAGGAACTCTATTTCTATTAGATCCCCTTGGATGGCCCCGGTTTTGGCCAACTGATCCGCTAGGTCATTTCCAGTTTTGTCTGGTCCCTCTACTTTGGAATGACCCTTGATCTTTTTCCAGTAGATGGTCATCCCATTCGATTTGACGAGATCATCAATATTTTGGATTAACTTCCCATGTTTCAGGGGTTTGTTATTAGCACATAACATGCCTCTGGTTTTCCAATTAACCAGGTGCTCCACGAACCCGTTCCGTACATAATCCGAATCTGTAATTATGACCAGTTCGTGGAGTTGATGTTGGACAGCAGCGAGGATGGCTTGTATGCACAGCCATCAACTCTGCTACTTGACTACTTCGGGGACCGATTTTGTATGCAGCAGAGGGTTCTGGAGACTCATTCAACCACGCATTCCCTACGCCGTCCACCAGTTCTTTTTCCCTGTTGTTTTCAACATGGTAAGAGCATCCATCCACATAGACAGCGGGCATTCCCTCACACTTGTCTTCTTCAAAGACTTTGTGTGGGGAATTAAGGTATGCCTCCTTGTTGTCCTTGATTTTTAGACTTTCATCCTCGAGACAGTTTTCTCTGGCACAATCATGCAAGCCAGCCAGAACTTGCGCGACTCTTCTTGTTTTGGCCATATCTGACCTCCACAGGAAAGCCTTGCATTGACAGAATCCAGGAAGTAATTCGGGAATTACTCACATTTCTGGCCTGGATTCTGTCACTTTGGAGATATTGCAGAGGCTGGTGTGGAGTCTCCACTATGATGTGTTCCCCCTGGATGAGCGGGCGGTAATTCTTCAATGCCCACACCGTTGCCAGGAGTGCCTTCTCACAAACGTTGAATTTTTCTTCCACGGAGGATAAAGTTTTGCTCGCATAGGAGATTACTTTATTGACCTTGTCATGCTTTTGGTATAATACTGCCGTCAAGCACGCATTAGAGAACCCTGTCTCCAGGAAGAACTCCTTGTTTCTGACAGGGTAAGCTAGGCAAGGCGCTTGTGAGAGGCTTCTTTTGAGTTGTCTTACTGCCTCGGATTGTTCTGGACCCCATTCCCACTTGACCCCCCCTTCAAGAGATGAATCAGGGGTCTGGTGATCTCTGCGTAGCCCTCAAAGAACTTGCTGCTGTAATTTATCAGTCCAAGGAGGCTCCTTAGTTCCCGCAGAGTTGTGGGATCCTTTAGTTTCTGGAGTGCTTCCACTTTCTTTTCCTGGGGACAGAGACCCTGAGGAGTAATCTCATGCCCCAAGAAATTAACACGTGTTCTACACCACTGTGCTTATTGGAAGGAAAGTTTTGCTCCGGCGGCCCTCAACTGGGTCAGGACATAACGGATCTCCACTATGTGTTCCTCAACAGTTGAGCTTTTAATGAGGACATCATCTACATAAGTCAGGTTACCCCTCGCACCCAGGTCGGGCATGGCCTTGTGTAGGAAAATGTTGAATTCATTGCCGGAGTTGAGGTATCCAAAGGGAGTCCGGGTCCATGTGTACTGCTGGCCCCCAAAGGTAAAAGCCAGTTTGTATTGGTCCTCCCTACTGACAGGCGTGGTCCAGTATCCATTGGTCAGGTCTATTGCAGTGAATACCTGTGACCCCTGAATCTGGGCCAGCCCTTGGTCAATGTAGGGCAGAGGCCATCGGGAAGTATGGACCCGTTTGTTGAGCTCCCTAAGGTCGGCGCAGAGTCTCCACTGGCCGTTTGGCTTCAATATTCCGAGCACCGGGTTATTGAACGTGCTGTGTACTGGACGGATTATTCCCCGGGACTCAAGGTTCTTAATTATTTCAGTAAGGGACTCCACGGATGCGAGAGACAAACGATATTGCTTCACAGACACTAGAGTCATGCCAGGGTCCGTGGAAATTGTTGTCGTGTGGATGTCAGTGCGACCACAGTCATATGAGTCTACCACAAAGAGATCTTGGAAATCCAAGAAAACTTGTTTCAACTTTTGCTTCTGTTCCAGAGTCACGCAGGCATCAGCTAGGTTGACTCTCTCTTCCGCCATCTGCCTGAAGCCTGGAAAGACTTCTGGTTTTGCTATCTCAGCAGCCTCCTCCAGCTGGGTGGAAAAGTCCCTGGTCAGAGTGCTGATTTGGACTGGAGGCTTCAGGTGGGAAAGGCAGCCCTCATGGACCTGGAAAATCACCTCATCCCCTCTGAAGTCACAAGTCACATCTTCCTTACCATAAGGGCAAGAAGTGTACACCAGGAGGTTCCCCCATGCCGGGTAAAGATCATGTCTGGTGTTGTATTGTCATCACTGTCACTGTCAAAACAGTCCTTGGGATCGGTCCTAACAGTTCATTTCCTAAATCAATGGAGAAATGTCGGTCATCAACCGCCATTCCAATAATGGTGCCTGCGGCTAGAGTAATACTCTGTAAGTCGCTGTTATCCACCTCTATTGGAATGGTGTCATGTTCTATGTTGACTAATGGTGTTGGGTTTACCCCCAACCCTTGCTGTTGGAGAGAAGCATTTAGATGAATATAAGCATCAGGGTTTTTCAATTTTTGTCCCCTTTTAACTTTCACTTCCATGGAGAATTGTCGGGTCCTTTCTGGGATGGTGACTTCCTCTTTAATCTGAATTTCAACTGCATAAGGTAGCAATTGAGCTGACCTAAATGCTTTTTCTGGATCATCAAAGCCCATGGGATTATCCGCTAATCGGGACCAAGCTTTGAAGTTTATTAGGTCCAAACTAATGCAAAGCGATTGAGAATGTCACTGTCTAAGTAAAAGGCTGCAGTGACGTCTCGCACGACCCAACAATTATGGACTATGCTCTTGTTGCCAATGGAGATTTTGAGCATACACCTGCTTGGCAGGAGATGTTTGGAATTGGGTGTTTCCAGGTCCATTTCCCATTTGTCTATCAGTTTGAATGTGGGAATGGCTGGATCTTTTGGGAGTTGGCGGAACATGGCTTCGCTGATGAAGCTCTTACCGTTGTTCACACACACTCGGGCAGGGGAGTTGCTAGGTCTGGAAAAGACCCGGGGCTAAGCTGATGTCGGAACTGTTGGGACCGGGGGCTAGCTAGTCTTTTGGCTGTAGCTCCTGAGATTCTATCCGGGGCTACAACCAAAAGATCAGGGGCTATAGCCCCCTTAGCCCCCCTCTAGCAACGCCCCTGCACTCGGGCGAGAACAGAGTCCTTCCCATCATTTAACTGAACAGGGATGAACAACTGCTCTCCAATTTGCTGAACATCAGCCAGGCTCTGAGCTGATTTCACATCTTTCTGGACTATAGGAGTGGGAGTGTCCGATTGTGGATTGGTAAAGAATTTCAGAGTGTTTCCTTCCAGTGTGGAATACCACCTTAAACTGGAAGGGAGGTTGATTTTCAGAAATAGAGAGGACCCCCCATCACCAGTCTGTTGTCCTACTGCTATTACTGTCACGTCTGGAGTTTGGTTGTTCTGGAAGTGAAATACTACTTGGTCAGATTTTTGTTCAACCATGTGGCACGTGCCGTTTAAACTAACATGGTTGACACTCTGCTTTAATTTTATTGGTCGGCTAGTCTGGGTCCAGAGGACCTTGTTTACACAATCTATTAGGGGTGACAACCTTCTCAGGAGGTCATTCCCTAGTAAACAAGGGGTGCCCTCTGGAGTCACTACTATGACCGGGTGTTTCACCTTGTGTCGCCCAATTTTGAGGTCCAAATCTGCAGTCCCCTCGACGGGAATTTCCTTCCCGTCAAAGTTCTGGAGTTGTCCAGGAAGAGAGGTGAGAGGAATATGGTAATTCTCCCCCCTTCCTGCATTTAGTTCATCAAAGGCCGTTTTGGACAGAAGGCTAGCTTGGGATCCAGTGTCCACCAGTGCCAAAATTGTACCCTGCCCCTGTTCTTGTACCGGGGCATAGTATCTTCCCTCCTTCTCCTCAAGGGGGCACAGATAATGCACATTTTTGGACAACTGGTAGACTAACTTTCTGATTTTGGACATGGCGAGAGAATAGATTTGGGCAGAATTCTGTGGAGAGCCTGGGGAATCTGAAAGAAAAAGTTGGCAACTGAAAATGGTTTCTGGTTCTGGGCCGCCCCCCCCCCTTTTTGGAGGCAGTCATCAGGATGGGTTTGACCCATGGGATTTTGGTATTGTTGGTTCTGGGATAGATTGATGGGCGGCGACAGCTCAATCCCCACATCTACCCAGTCTGGGTTGAAATCCCTTGGGACCCATTTTTCCTTGGGAGGAGTTCCCCCATCTCTGAAGGAGAAGATCCTTTTCCCAGGATCCTCTGAGGATCCCTCTCCCTCAAATTGGAAGACCTGTACCTCCTCCACAAAATGGGTCTGTTTGGGTCCTTTGTTTCTCCTACCTCCTCTTTGCTCCTTGGGTGACAGACTTCCAGGGGTAGGAGATTTTGTTTCTGGTTCCTGGGCTTCCAGGGGCTATTTACAAGTGGGGAAGGCAGCTTCCTCCAAGGCTTGACACCCCCCTTCCTCGTGTGCCTCCTCCCTGGGAACCGGTGGGTTATCGGGGTGCTGCCCCAGTCATTGTTCTGGATCACCAGGCCCAGAGTTTGGGGCATTCTGCGGTGGCATGCTCATCTGAGGGTTCTGTTGAGCCCTCAGTATGTGACCCAGATCCCGTGCCATATTTTGGACCTGGTGCTCGAGTTGGGAAACCCGCTCAGGCTAATATGGGGTTCTGCTTTCTCCCCTGGGCTGATCCCGGGAAGGGTAGCTATCCCTTCTCTGGTAGTGCCCCGGGTTGGGAAGATTTGGGTACCCCTCCACCCTTGGCCTCCCCTCTCCCGGATTAGGTTGTCTGGGCAGGGAAGTGGGGAAAGAAGGATGGATGTTTTTGGGGCTGGAAGTTATGTGGATACCTGGGGAACAAGTTCTGCCCAGGATTTGGTGAATTTCTGCCCTCCTGGGGAAGTGCGGAGGGAAGTTCCCTGGGTTGGGCGCTTGGTTGGATCCCCCCCTTGGGCCGGTGGAGTCCACACATAACCCAGGATGGGACTGTTTCCCTTATAGCGGGGACTTACATAGTCAGGGGAGCGAGGGACCCCATTTGTGGGACTACCTCCTCGACTCCCTGTCTGTGACTGGCCCGAGGGCCTTCGGGCTGTGAATTGTTCGGTGCAGTCAGGTTTTTAGGCCCCCATCTCCAAATCTAAAATGGGGCAACCTTTACCTCTGCCACCTTGGCAGCAGCAGGGGTGCTGTTGGTTTTGGGGTTTTTGGGCTGATTCTTATTTTCCACCGGTTTCTGCACCTCATAGATGCGAGTGGCTTGCTCAATAACCCAGTCTAAAGATCTTTTCTCGTGAAAATCTCTCATGAGCTGGGTCATTATGTATTTGGGGAGAGCATGGAAAAATGTGTTCATGAATTCTCTGCTGTCCGTGCGCACTCTTCTGGTGGTCTGCGCAAAGGCATGCTTCAATTCTTGCACAAATTCTTGTGGGGCCTGATCCTCCCCACATGCAAATTGTAGGCTGTCTTGTGAGCCTCTTGGGGATTCCGGTGAACAGAAAAATGTTTCAAGATGGCCGCCCTATATGTGGACCATCTTGAATGGTTTTGGTCCTCCAGCCCCGCAAAGAAACTGGAGTATTGTTCTTGTGATAAGGGGTGATGACACTCCTTATTGCCTTGATCTGCTTTAAGGGGTCCTTAAGCAAGGCCCTTTTTGCCTTAATGGCCTTTTTGGTTCAGGTAACCCTGGTCCACTCATCCTCTGACTCAGAAGCACTGCTCCCAGAGGTGCCCGTCTGATCTTCCAGGCTCTCCCGGATTCTGCGAGCCTGGGAATGGCTGGCAGAATGTTGGGACCTGGTCTCCTGTGTCCTGGGCTGCTCAGAGGAGTCTTCAGATCTCTCCTTGCTGCCAGGATTTGATGGGTACCCCCCCACTGACCTAACTGGGCAGAGGTTTTCAGGATGCCCTTAGTGGGCCTACTCTCCTGGGGTTACCCACTAAATTGCACTGTGCTTGGGTGCCCATACCCGGATGCCTGCCCATCCATTCCTGGGTGGTCCTGGCCTATGAGCCCCATCCTTTTGGCTGTATAGTAATCTGCCATCCCTGTGGCCATGTGCTCATCTGAGCCAGGGGACATGAGGGTGGCAGAGTCCAGGGACTGGGAGAGATTAAGGCCTCTGGTACTAGGGCTCCTGAGGTTATGCTCAGGTGTTTCCATTTCCCAGTGAACGTCATCTCTATCAGCCCCTGCTCCCTGTTGCAATGCAAGAGCCTTTGCTTTCAGTTCCTCAGTTAAGGCCTTACTAGACTCTATCAGTCTCTCCTGCATGGCTACCTGTTGCTGGAGCCTAGCATTGTGCTGACAGAGAGCCTCATTCTCTCTCTGTGCCTCCTGATTGGTCCTGGAATACTGGGCCAGTCTTTGCTGCAGGAGGGTTACCTCCTGCGTCCCATCCCTACTGGCCTGCTCCTTTCTTGCCAGAGCATTTTCCACCCTCCTGCTGTGCTCTAACATGTTCTGATGCTCTTTTTGGAGGTCACTCAGCCCCTGGAGGGCAAGGTGATTTCCTTCAATTTTTTATTTTAATTTGCAGACTTCCTGGCCTAAGATGTCCCATTCCTGACTAAGAGCCTGCATCTGTGCTGCCAGGTCGTCCCTCTGCCTTTGAAAGGCACAATCTTTTTGGCGTTCTTGATCAAACTCTGCCTGGGTATCCAGTTCTTTCAAAATCAATTTATTTCTTTCCTCTTTCTATCATTCTAGGTGGCTTTGCAGGGTGACTACCTGCTCTGCTCATGCCCTATTGAAGTCCAGTTGTTGCTCCAGCTTTTTCTGGCTCTGCAGTAGGGCGTCCAAACCTTCTTGGTACTCCTTCTGCAAGGCCAGAAATCTGTTATCCTGGTCAGACTTTTCCTTTTGCAGGATATCCATTTCCTCCTTTATTTTAATAATATACTGCCTACTATCATTTTCTGACTCCTGGCTTCTGTATAGCCTCTGCTCAGAAGAGACCAGGTCAGATTGGGCCTTTTCTAATGCCATTTGTTGCCTATTTGCCAGATCTTGGCCTTCAGCACATTTGTCCTGCATGGCTCCCATATATAGATACAAATATGCCGCTATTCTGGCAATCTTATTGTGTTCATCTTTGGCTTTAGGAGCCATATATAGTTCACTCAGGGCCACATGTAAGGGACCCTGATCCCTCCACATATCTGACCCAGTTGTAGTGACCTGTTTGTGTGATCGCCTGCAACCATACATTTTGGTCCTGTTCAGACCATTCACCTCTCACAAACAGTTTATGTAAGAGCTGCTCCCTAGCTATCTTCATATCTACCACGATCGTCATTCTGGAGATTGATTTCCTTCCTGACTTACAGACGTTTGTATTTTATTTTGCAAAACAGACCGTTTTCTTAGAGTGTTCCTTTGAGGAGTGCTTTACAGCGTAACACAGTGTGGTGATCTAACCGGATATGTATCCTGTCAGCTGGCACACTGTAGTAATCTGCACAAGTGATAGATCTAATCCAGAATCCCGGACGAGCCCCCACTTTGTTAAATGACTCCAATCAAGCGATCCCACTAAGTCAGTGCCTGGTCTGGGATGCCCAATGGAAGCCCTTATTTATATATTTTTATGTCCAGTTCGTGTACTCTGGATGACAACCCTTATATAACACCCCTCTCTTAGAATCCCCCTGACCCCACTGAGCCAAGAAGTAAGTTTGTTTTGAAAATTTAAAAGGTTTATTTGAAAAATTAAACAATAAATATATATCACACTTTTATAATAAATTAATATTTGATATCACACTGAGACATATGACAGTGAGTGATCAACAATGGATGTTGTTATACTAGCACACTGGTTTAATTACTTAGGAGTAGTATAGAGGATAAGGTAGCTGAGGATGCTTTATATGGTACAAGGAAATGCAAGGTGGGAAAGAAGCAACATAGGAATAAACTTGATATGATTTCAGCAAAACATAATATAATCACTTTTCCCCTTTTGGCAATTCTCCCCCCTCTATGCAATGTAAGGAGGTGTAAGTAACATGCACAGTCTTCAGGAATACAATCACAGTACAATACGAATTCAGTTCCCCCCTAGCAAACTTAGAGAAACAGGGATGATTTTAAACACAAGCAAAGTACTTTAAAGGTGGTATGCAAAGAAGGGAAAAATATGCTAAAAATGATTTTAATTCCCTCTAGAGGTTCAGGGTGGGTGATAGCTACTTTAAATTAGTTCAGGATCACTTTAGCAAAGCTCTATGAATAATTGTCAGGTTGCAAGCGAATTTCAGCAAAGGAAAGCAAAAGACAAATGTTTTTACATGTGGCTGGAATGAAGCAAAATGTCAAATCACGGAAATTTAGTCGGTAGAGCTTGTTGGAAAGCTTAGAATCTCAGCTTTAAAATAAAAGTTAAATCTCGCTTCTATCACAAACGGTTCAAGAGATACTGATGATTTTGTGGAGGTATATTTTCAGAAATGAAATTTTAAAGTTTCAGAATGACAGAGGACAGTTTGCAGCTTTAAAGTCACAGAAGGACACACAATGCTATGGTGTAGTTCTAGATAGGTTAACATAGTTTGAATTAGATTATTGGTTTTGCACAGTTCTGGTTGAGTACTCACACTATATTTTGGACAGGAATGCGACTTCGTCACGGATCGGGTCAGGATTGGCTGCGGTTCTCTCGCCACTGGGTACTGGTTCTGCGCACAGCGATTTGGGTCAGCTCTCAGCGATCTGGTCTGGGTCTGGTCTCTCTGAATCTCTGGTCTCTCTGGATAATTCTGCCTTCTGGGTCAGCTACCGGTTCTGGCAAAAGTTCTTGGCAAAAATTCAAACAGCTTGCACGGCTGTGAATAGTTTGGTTATGTTTTGAGGCCTGCTGAAGAGAACTCAGATTGTGGGTTAGGCCTTCGCTTTGAGTTCTGGAGTCAGAGGTCTGAGTTCTGGTAACTGTCTTGCTGGAGTCAGTCCGGATCTCTGGATGTGAAGTCGTCTGTCAGCGTGCTCCGCAAGGAAATGGAAATTGAATGTCCCTGTCTGGCTTCCAGTGGCTCTTTTTATGTCTTTTGAAAATGGGTATGGATGCTAACTTTCTTTGCCCAACCCACTCACGATTTGATAGGTCAAGGGTTTCTCTTAGACCTGATTTGAGAAGGGAACAGTGGGTCAGAGTGATGAGGTAGGTTTATGGTCAGAGGATCCTCCCCTTGTCAAATTGCACACAAATCTATTTCTGATCCAAATACATATTTCCTGGATACACAAGTGGTTGACATTACATGTACATATTACAGATTACTTATGGTACATTCTGTTCCAACTCTGATGTTTCTAAGAGCTTGCATTAAAAAATGACAACTTATTTTTGTTTTTAGTTGGTTTACCAATATCAGACGTTTACCAAAAATGGCACACATGTACACCACCTTTCTACCCATATTGCAGTAAAGTTTCATTTTTCTAGTGTGAACCCCGTGTCTGCAATCTCCATAATTCATGGGGTTTTGCCTCAGAACTTGGTACAGAGTTCTAACACCTCTTAAAATGTGCACAGAAAAAACACAAGAATGATGATGTTATTTATATAATTTTTACAAGGCCACACTATGAATTATCCATCTTTTTAAAATTATGCTCTGGCCCCGAGGAATGTGGTTTTCCAAAGCACATGGTGGAATTTCTGGTTTATCCACTTCCCCCAAGCTCAGCTTGCTCACAGATTCAGTGCCCCTACCCGTTTCCATCCAAGAGGAAGCCATTTACGACCCCCCTAATTTAACATTTGCCTGGGCCAAGGAGAGTGCTTTGTTTAGTTTCCTGCAGTCCCCAGGTGCCACTCCTCTAATTCAATTAGAGAGGTGTCATCTCCTTTTGGCAGGGGCAGCAGAATGCAGCCAGGCCTGGGAACACAGCTGCTGATCAAGTTTCAACTCCTGTCGGGGGTAGTTGCCGGGCAGAATTCACTCTCTTCAAGCCAGGCTTCAGCCAAATGTCACTTTTGTTCCCAGTTTTTCTTCATCCAAATCAAACTTACAATTTTTACACATGCAGCTAGAACGCTGATTCTAAGTTCAAAACTATGACATTTAACAGTTGCAAACTATGTGACACTCAACAAGTAGGTCACTCATTTATTTTAAACATTTAGATTTTAGTGTCTTTCAGTCCAATTTCACTTCAGCTGCTGACATCCACAGCTCAGCCATTTTTGTTATAAACATTGTTTTGGGCTCTTTCTCTTTCCAGATTTTGTATGCACACAAGTCTACCTTCTGCCAAATGTCTGCTGGTGTTCATTGAGATTTTTGAATATCTTGCAATGTTTATAAATAGGCATTTTTAGCGTGCATTTCAGAGAAACAAAGGTGATTTCAAATGGTTTTTTCTTTTAGCCACCGGCACTGCTGTTTTTCCTTTGGCACACATTTCACTCATGGCACTCCTGGCCCATCACGCTCGCACTGGTGGGTGGCACGTCAGGGGAACATTTTGCTGTGCGCCAAAATGGTGCGGTTCTCCAGGATTCTGGCGCAAATGTGGGCTTTTCCGCCCTCTTGGATTTCCTAAGCCCACAGCACCAAGTGTTGCAGCATGATAGTCCAAACGTGGGTCATGACACCCAACAAACAAGAACAGCATAATCTCCCAACACATAGACAGCAACACTAAAAGTGACAGCACACTATGCATCCCATCGCGCAAAAACCGCAACTACCTGGAAAACCTCCAAGACACTCACTATGTGTGATGTTTACCAAAGTAGATTACTTGTATCGGCCGTATTCCAACATGGCCGCCCCTGAATATGGAAACATGACTACCAACGGTCTAGACATTTTCTCCCAGGATACACCCCAGGATGCTGAGTTCACTTCCTCTCCTGCATATCAGCAGGAAATCCCAAGAGTTCTCCACATTGCTACTCTCGTAGGAGTATACAAGCGCTACGTGAGTCTAGGATTCCATTTTTCTCCATTACTCCTTAATCCTTCTTACTTAAGCTCTCCTCGTAACCTTTCTCTTCTATACGGTTCCCTTAGAGCACGTCTTTCGAACAACACGGGACACCCAAACTCAATTTGGCGCAAGCCACGCCCCCTGAGTGCACGGCTGCAATCGGCTCAATCCTACGTTCAGTATCCAGGTTAGTTTACTTTCCGCAAGGCCGCTTCATTTCTGATTAGCTCTGCACCCATATTTCAAGTGTTCACACAGCAACTTACATTCATTTCAGCGCAATCCCTCGCACTCGGACAGGAAGCATCAGGCAGAAAGCTGTATATCCGTGAACAGCCACCGAGCGGTTTCACTCAAGTTACTGACTTGCAGGATTCCGCTCACCCATTGTAACTCAGTTATTCACCTTGGAACCCATTCTTTCTCTTTATCTGTTTCTTACCTGATCTCTCTTCTGGTTATTCCTCAGTTTCTCCTACCACCCAAGGAAACATCTAACAACAACCAGGCCGTTCTTGTCTACTGCAGCCTGTGGTAAAACATCAGATCTCCAACAGAAGATTAACGTTCTGTGTTGGGCAGTTACCCTAGTCTAACCTCTTCTTCTTCTCTCATCTTCTATCTAGTCCCTGACCAAAGTTCATAAGACCAGACTCTAGAGGTGAACCTTCATTCCACTCTTGGTCGTCTCGTGGAGCCAACGCACCCCAGCAGCTCTCTGCAGGTTTTTTTTTCCCCGTGAGGGTTTCCCTGGGAGTCTCCCGGTGACCAAGGCTTTGTGCCGGGTTCCAGAGGGGCTTTCAGGGTGATTTCTTAATTCAGCTGGGAAACGTACGAATCCACTAATTCAAACAGATCAATCTCCCGAAGAACAATCGGATCCAGAACCTACCGTTCACCTAGTCCAGGTAGGTGGTTCTTTTCTTCTGTTCAGTTTATTTTGTGCAATTAATATAACAAGAACAGTTATGAATTTAAACATAACAGATAGCAACGCCCGCCAGCTTGATCAACACTGTGTCGGCTAGCCCTAAATCTATTGGAGTGGAAGAAAAGGGTCTCATAGGATGTATCAGCAACAACAACAGCAGATGCAGCAGCTGATAGCTGCAGTACAATCATTAACAACCGAGGTTCAACAACTCAAACAAGAGAATGCCGCCTTGAGACAAAACCAACAATAAGCAGCACAACAGGCAGCACAGCAGGCTGCACAGCAGGCTGCAGCCTCCCGTATACCACACTGCTCAGAGGTCCCACCTGGGCCCCTGCCTGGCGATCAATCCGATGGGAATCCTCATAAGGATAAGGAATTCCTAGACTCATGTGCCGTACAGTTCACCTTCAAAGGGGCCTTCTTCCATACAGACCAAGACCATGTGGGCTACATGGTTTAACAGATGACATGGCCAGCACTAGCCTGGGCTACGCCCTTGATCACGAGTAACAATCCCATCCTGGATTCCCACACAGCCTTTTGCAACAGCATCCACACTATGTTTGGCCGACAGGAAATCTGGGCGGCCTCACAAGAACACCTTCTTGACTTTAAATAAGGTAATCTAGACATATTGACTTACATTACCAAATTCAAACAGATGGCAAATGAGACCACCTGGTCAGATGATGCTCAAGTTACAATCTTTAGGAGAGGGTTATCTGAGGATCTAAAAGATGAAGTAACCCGAGTACCACGTCCCACTACATTAACCAAATTCATAGAACTGGTACTACAGATAGATTACCGGATGAAGGAACGGATGACTGAAAGAACAATAGGACAGGCACCTCGGCTTTCTTCTACTCTCCCTTCCTCAACTCGGGCACAGTCTACAGACAAACCTATGCAGTTTGGGTCTACGCCCAGGGGTCCCCTATCTCCTGAAGAGCGAAACTGCTGAAGAACCCTAGGTCTGTGTGTGTATTGTGGCGCTAACACACACACCATACAAGAATGCCCGATTGCGCCACCCATGTGCTTGGGAAACGCCAGCGCCCGGCCATAAGGGGAACCACGGTCCGGGATCCTAAGTTAGAACAGGGTTCCTCGCAGACGTTTCATTCATCCACATGTGCCAGCCACGCTGATAGCAACATGTTAGTATTAAAGGTATCTTTTTCCATCGGAGACCAGATACTACAGGACATCCCGGTACTGATTGACAGCGCAGCCGCAGGGAACTTTGTTGATGATCACTGGGCAGCTTCCCACGGCATCCCACATTCCAGCAAACCAGAGTCCATCCCAGTGGAACGTGTGGATGGAAGCCCTTTAATTTCAGGACCTATCACGGACCATACCGGTCCTCTGTTGATGTCCATCTCATCCCACCAAGAGATCCTTACTCTAGATATTATCCGGGCAGCTCACCATCCTGTCATTTTAGGTCTGCCTTGGCTCAAGAAACACAATCCCTTCATAAACTGGACAGCAGGATCCTTCTTCTTAGGGTCTGAATACTGTTTAACACATTGCATTGGAGACCAGCAGAATGTTCTGTTAGATTTGGCTCCATCCCTTCCTGTTCCTCAGAGAGTAACTACCCTGAACCAGATCACGGGTATTCCAGAGGTTTACCAGCAATAACAAGAAGTGTTTTCCACCTCTGGGTTCTCCCAGTTACCTCCTCATAGGAGGGACGATTGCACAATCGAGCTGATACCAGACCAGCCTCTACCCTCTGGCCGGATGTACATCTTGTCGGATAATGAAAAAGAGGTGCTACGGGAGTATCTTCGGATCAATTTTATGAATGGTCTAATCACTGAGTCTACATAACCAGCAGCCGCCTTTCTTTTCTTCATTTAAAAAAAGAAAGAAACACCATTGATCTTCGTCCCTGAATTGATTTCCGGGGACTGAATAAGATCACAGTTCCGGATAAATATCCAATGCCTTTGATCCCGGACATCCTGGAAGCTGTAAAAGGGGCCAACATCTACACTAAATTGGACCTTAAAGGAGCCTACCATCTGATACGAATAAGAGCAGGCGACAAGTGGAAGACGGCAATCAGAACACCATTTGGCCATTACCAATATAGGTAATGCCTTTTGGTCTATCTAATGCTCTGGCTATATTCCAACGCTTCATGGATCTTTGCCGAACTACTTCTTCATAACGTTATTGTCTATTTGGACGACATTTTGGTCTTTTTTACACGGCCCAGGAGCATGTAAAACACATGGAGGAGGTTCTACAACGGCTCCAACAAAATCATTTATACTGTAAGTTGGAAAAGTGCCCCATAGTTTTTAAGAATAGGGCAAACTTTGCCCTTGTGCTAATACCGTGAAAACGTTGCACTTGCACCGGTGCAATGTTTCTGTAATCTGGCCCTTGGTGTCTAGTTGGATGACCAGAACTTAGTAGCACTTACCCACTGGAGCCCTCAGTTTGCTGGTGAAGGTCTCTTGTAGGGGAAAACTACCAAGGCTAATCTGTCTGTCAATGAGAGCCAGTGTTGGTTGCCACACAGCAGAGCACGCCCACAGACTGAGTGGGCAGCAGGCTTCTTCAAGGCTGCTAGAGTTCCTCAGATCCCAGTCAGTAAAAGGCTCACCTTTCTTCCAGGTAACCATCAGGGCAAAGTGATATCACGTTCTCTTCGAGGGCTTGGACCCGATCTGCAGTCACCATTAGGGATGAGGCACTAAGCCCGCCTTGCCATGAAAGCATCAGTCCAGCCATGTAGACAGATTATTGTAATCCGGAAAGGATGTGCTTGAGGCTATGCTCAGTTGATGACAATGAGTCTACGGAATCAGGATTGAGTGTACCCCTACTTCAACCACAGCCCGACGCCTCTCCAGGTAGGAAAATGAGGCTTCTACAATAGGATTGAGCTTGGCGTGCCTGCTGATGCTCAAGGCTGCTAATGTTTGAGAGGAGGATGTGGGATAATGTCCTATCCACCTAACAGTATCACTGACTGTTCCGAGGCAGTGATATCTCTCTCCTCAGCGGGTGGCTATGCTGCTTGAGCCGTGG
This sequence comes from Ambystoma mexicanum, assembly GCF_040938575.1. Taxonomy (NCBI): domain Eukaryota; kingdom Metazoa; phylum Chordata; class Amphibia; order Caudata; family Ambystomatidae; genus Ambystoma; species Ambystoma mexicanum. The sequence continues at coordinate 214,270,041 of NC_090931.1, forward strand.
GATAAGAAGCATGGTCCCATTAATTCACAATTACCTTTGCCTTGAGCTCACAGGAATCGATACAGCATGCCACCCACCCATTTCACCAAAAAAAAGGCAGAGGGTCTGACTAAGTCTGTGGTGTGAATATCTCAAATTATGTTACTATTACCGCATGTGGTAAATAACAGGGACCCAGGAAAGATCCACATGATTCCAATTCTTGCAGAACTTTCTTGTATTCCTCATTTTAGAATCCCATAGGAGTCAATTTGTCCAGTTTTTACTCCATGTGGTAATTACGGCACATAGTAAAGCTATGTTGTGGCAGTAATTACCTCCACACAAAAGCAGGCGTTAAAAACAACCTCGGTAGCATAGCTAGTAGTTTGGTTGAGAAGTAAATGATGCAGTAGTGGTAATTACAGGATATTGTACCAATACTGCCAAACATGTCACCAGACCCAAATTGAAAAAATCGGCCCCATCCCAGACTAAGGTTACACCAGGCAGTGTCTCAGTGGTAAAGATCCACAATACCGGCACTTATTTACATGCAAGCAATTTTGTAGGGTAGTTGCTGGCCACAAGTCTTAAGGTTAAAAAGGTTACATTAACCCACATTTAAATTCTCTGAGTGCCTTTGCTTTGGCAAAAGCATTAACCAGTGCAAAATATAAAACAAAGGCAAATGTAACGAAAATAATTAAAGCAAAAGCAGGCATATCCATAAAGTGCCCCCACCTGCTGGTTACTATGACTTAGAGGCTGTGGGATTAATTCATGCAATATTTAGCGCGGTGCAAAGTGACTTTACACTTCCAACAAAAACCCTGATTCACCTTGCACTGCAAAAATATACTTTGCACCACTCTGTGAATCAGCGAGTTTGTTGTCAGTGCAAAGTCCCTTTGGACTGTGGTCAAGTCCCTTTGCAATGTGCTAAACATTCCATGAATCAGGCCCAAAGTGGTGAGGGCTGAGGAAAGGCTCTGGAATTATCCCAGAGTGGAATGGAGTTTAGTTTAACGAATCTGTGGTGCACAGATTACTTCACTCTCCTGACAGCAGGTGTGGGAAAATGCTGTATTGGCACGAGGGGACAGCACAGCCAGGCCCTCAGATGGGGCCATTCTGATGATGTTACTGACATTGGGGTCTTTGTGAATGTGCAGCCGTACTGGGCAGATCTGCTCCACCACAAATGTGGACAAGCACCCCAGGAAAAACATTTGTGAGGTCACGCTTGTCCTTGAAAATATTTTAATCAGAGAGGTAATGTTCTAGTGCCACAGGGTCTCCCTGGGAGCATGCATGAGGAATAGGAAGTCATTTGGGGGACAGCAAGAACTGTTCCGTGGCATGGTTGGTGCCTTGTAAAGACATGAAAGGAGTATAATCCTAATGGGAAAACCACTGATCTGCATCCCTAAGCTACAGGTTATCAGGAGAATCCTCTGGGAATATGCTAAACCGTGGTTGGCATCGGCAGTGGTTCTGTTCCCATAAGGTAGGGGTCTACGACCTTTAGATCTCCAGATGTTTTGGACTACAGCTCCCATGACCCCTTACATTGACTATATTAATTAGGATGGATGAGAGTAGCAGTCCAAAACATCTGGAGAGCCAAAGGTTGCAGATCCCTGTCATAGGGGCAGCTGTGGTCAATGGGCCGGATTTCACTGGATCTGGGATCGATCAAAAAAACTCTCGCCAGATCGCAGAAATCCATTCGCACCCTTTGTATGTTTTTGATCTAAGCTGGGACTCGAACCAACGTCGTCAGATGCAAGGTCGAGAGACTTGCCAACTAAGCCCCTTGAAAGTCTGGCCAAGATGCTTGTGAATATGCCTGTTAGAATTGCACTGTGCAGACAAATATTTAAGTACAGCTGTGTACGTTTAAAGAGTGTGTATCACCTTCTATGCATTGCTATACATTGCCCCCTTCCACTCCCATGCCCCCATGAGCATCTGTGTGTCCCCAAACCCCTCGTGATCGTCTGGGTGCCCCCCTTCTCCCGTGATCGTCTGTGCGCCCCTCACCCACCCCCATGCCCCCGTGAGCATCTGTGTGCTCCCATGCCCCCCGTGATCGACTGCATGCCCCTTACCCACCCCCAATCCCCTCCCACGCGCCCTTTTCCAACCCCTCATCTCCTTTTCCCTCCTTTCTTACTTTTTTCCTTCCTGTACTCTTCTTCCCTCCTCTCCTCCTTCCCTTTCCCCTTTCCTGTTAAAGTCTGGCACTACCCCAATTGCTGTCTGGATTAGTAATCGTAGTGGCCTGTCTTTCTTATCCCCCTGCCCCCTGCCCTTACCTCCCCTTTTCTGTTAAAGTCTGGCACTACCCCAATTACCATTACCATCAGGCGTAGCAATCGTAGATGCTTATCTTTTTGCAGTCTCCCACCCCCCTTCGCCCCTCCGCTTTGTCTTTGTTTATGTTTATTAGCACTTACTCCTATCATTTGTCTCGTGACCTTTGATATCAGCTTGTCTGTCTCCCCCCTTTTTTCCTCCTTGTGTTCTGCTCCCCTTCCCCGCACTACTCAAATTGATTGTCACTTGACCTTTATGATAGTCGCTTGTTTTGTTCCTCTCCTTCTCCCTCAATCCACTCTCCCCCTCCCCCTCCTTTGTACACTCATGCACTACATCAATTGTTGTCAGGCATAGTAATGTTACTGCTGATTCTGTCTCATTTTTCTCTTCCCCTCCTCTGCTTAGTTGTTCCCAGCACTTGCACTATCTGAAATGTCACCAGGCTGATTATGATAGTTATTTTTTCACATTCTGAATTGTTTTAAGGACTTGTAAGAAAGTAAGTTGTATTCTTCCAAGTTCCCTCCCTCCTTGTAGAGCTTTGAAGCACATTTGTGTATAGGCTCTATACAAATAAACAATCAATCTATCAAAACATTAAAAGCAACCCTCCTCCTCTCTTGGGTTATTGTCCATGTGTTGTTGATTAATTAATCTCCTGAAATGGAAATGGTTATTTATGGATGGACAGGGAATGACAATAATCTCATGAGTCCCCACCCCCCTCGCTCCCCCCACCGGTGGTGGGATCCCACAGTTAATAATTTCCATTACCATCGCTATGTAGAGGGCCGAATGAGGGCTTACTAGTTCAAGTATGGGATCCACCTCTTGCACTACCCTAAGACACTTTGCACAATACCTCTGCATAAGAATGCCGGTATCCCCCTCACTGCACACATAATATTGCACTACTATAAGAAACACAGCAAAACACTTCTTCCAGAAGAATGCAGCTATCCACCACCACAAAATGTGGTCTATAGCTGCAGCCATAATGTTTCCCCTACTCTCCCACAGTCTCCAGACTACCTCCCTTCCCTACACCCATCGACTACCTGCCCTGATCTAAGGCACATTACACAACACCTCTGCCATTTGAGTGCATCTATCCCCTATGATGAAATTCGGTCTAGCAGCAGACACAATGGGCCTGATTCACAGCGTGGTTTGTAATTGGACTGCACCATTATACCACACGTCTGTGAATCCGGCCCAATGACTCTCCTGCTCTCGTACTCCAGACTACCTGTTAGCACCCTCCCACTTACCAGCTCGACATGGGTGTCTAGCATGGACTTGGCCACCCTTACGTAACTTGGTATGGGCAGAAATGCACATACACATTCTTTACCGCTCTGTCGAATTTCCCATACCTGGACTTCGGTCCCACGAGTGCGTTCAACCTAGAGTGCCTTGGGACAATGGCAGTGGTGGAAGGCGCTATACAAATGACAGATGATGATGATAAAGAGGATGAATGTCTTGCGAGCTGCTTCTCACGTTACTTATTCATGGTCATCTCAAATGTAATCAATGTGGCATGACTCTTAATTGGAAGCAGGATGTACCACTAAAGGATTTATATATTCAATGGGTCTCCATTTCAATAATGCTTGGTTTCAAAATAAATAGTGATGATTACTGGGAATGACTGTCACTTTCTCACACAGTCATTGAAGAACTGATCACTGTTCCTTCATTTACATATTATGATAGGGAGAAACCCCATAACTTCTCCTCGATGCCCCTCCAGACCTTCTCTGAATCCCTAATCCTCATAACCAATTTGCACAATCCTCAATGCATCATGATGTCTGGTTATTACCGCCAAACCTATATCCCTTATCTGCCACTTTCTTTCCTGGAGGTTTGGCACAAGAAGCTAGAACATGAAAGCGAGTGTGCGGCAATGCAAATTGTACTACTCCTGGAAGGATGACATGTCATTTTAGAAAGATGGTGTATTTCCAATGAGTTTTCGTAGCTAAAGTCAGTTTCACTTAATACCTTTTTGTGTGATGCGATTAATCACAGCCATTACTGTGATTGTGTATGCAGCATGTCTCTGAATGAATGAATCACAACTGATGATATTATCCTGGTCAACTCTCTAAACCATTGTTGTCTGCCTGCTGTGCCATTACAGAAGGTGTGACACCACTACACCATAGCTATTCCTAATGGAACCGTTGCCAACACTGCCCTTTCTCCATCAACACAGTTAATATATAATCCAATCTTTCACGCAATTTTATCAGGTCATAATTCCTTGATAAATACTCCCACACCATATGAAAAGCCATACATTAAAACATATCAAGTTATATGTCACAACTGTTGAGACCTCGTTTGCAGAGTTCGTACTGCATTCTTGTGCAGTGCTAGACCTACACCACAATTTACAGTCTATTTTTCAAATTTTCTAGCACTTGTCATCCATGTGGACTAAACAAAATTACCAAAAACCTTCCTTATAACATCCAAAAAAAGAGTTAACCCTTTGCTTGAATAAGGGCGTTGTGACAACACTGTTTATTATGCTCCCTACTGTAAAGACAATTGTGACTTCTCTGCTCACTGTATACAGCCACTGAATGGGTAGTTTATGCCTTCAATCTGCTCTTTGCACTGAGGATGGTAAGTGGCTCTAGAAATTATCTTATAATACGTTTTTCTATACAAACAAAGTGTAGCCCGTTGACTGACACAGTCTCTATTGGCAACCAGGCTCTAGTCAACTGATCTGCTTCAAATGTTACACATGTCTCTTTGTCAAACATGGTAACACACCACACCTCTGGCCTTTGCAAGAAATGATGTACCATGACTGTAGTATAATTCTGGCAGGGCTGAACAACACACTCACATGCATCATTAGCTTTTGTCAAGGAAACTCTGATAGGTGAACTGGAAGTATGAGAGGACCTTCAAAACGAAGTCTGATAGCACTTGGGTCACATGCAGTGCTCTCTCACATGCTCTGCACCACATCTCTGACAATGGCTGGCAGAAATCGTCTCTCACTTTCTATTTCTCCCACCTGGTGCCTTCCTTCACCATCACTGTCTTGTGGCCAATGCTGGATTTGACTTTTATGGACGTCATTCATTCACAGTGCATCACTCTTTCTCAACTCTCATGCTGGACTTCCTTTGCATCTTATACTCATGGTGACCCTGAATCATGCTGTTCCCATCTTCATCTTGTATCCTGGCTTGCAACATTATGTGTTACTACTGACTTCTGCAATTGTATTCGCTCTCCACTCTTGCTTCTTCACTCTTTTTGACTGCTTACTCTCTTTTCTCTCCTCCTTTCCCTTCTCCCTTTTCCTATCTCCCCCCTTACTTTTTTCTACGCACTTACTCTATCAGAATGGTCCCTGGAAACACTTGTGTATAGGCGCGTTACAAATGCCATATCATATCATATCATATCAATATGATAGCAACCTCATCTGTTTCCTCCACCCCCCCATTACTGTTTTTGTCCTCCCCACCACCCCTCCAGCACTATCTGAAATGTTGTCAGGCCTAGTATGATAGTCGCTTGTTTTGTTCCTCCCCTCCCTTTCTGCACCCCTCTCCCTCACCTTTTGTTTTTCTCCGGCTCTACCAGAAATGTCATCAGGCCTAGTACGGTAGTCACCTGTCTGTTTCCATTTCCTTCCCACTCTCCCCCTCCCTTCCTTATCTATGTCTTAGTTCTTGCACTATCTGAAATGTCGTCAGGCCGAGTACGATAGTTAATTTCACATCCTTACTCTTCATGGCCTGTAAGAATGTGGTTGTATTTTCCCTTGTTCCCTCCCTTACCTTGAAGCTCTTTGAAACACATTGTGTATAGGCGCTATATAAATAAACAATCATATCATATCATAAAAATCGAGCTCTAAGTGAAACTAAGAGAATCCTTTTTAATGACGATGGCAAATACCTACACCCAATTATTTCAATACTTTCCTCTATGTCCTAATTATTAGCAATCATCCTATTAGATAACAATGCTCATGCATACAATTATGTAATGGGGTTTTCAGTGTCTATTGCATCCGTGCATTTTATGAATATCAGAGTCGAGAGACCTGTGCTACGGCAACTCCCAAAATAAGTAACCACTGAGTTTCTAGGAAAACAGAAACCTGGTATGCGAGTGTTTGAACTTACACAGAGGATTACTTTGTATCAGAGTGGTCATGTGCATAATAAGACGTATTTTCAATGGTCTCTGATCCTTATCCTCGTTAACTATTAAGCAATTGAGAATAACTTCGTAGCACAGTGGTCGCGTGTACAAGAAAACACATTTTTTAAATTCTCTGAATGCTGAGCATGTTATAAAAAAGCAATCTACAAAGATATAAAACAATGAGATGAACTGAATAGAACCTTTAACAATTATTGAGAAGCTACTAGATGAGTATGACCGACTATCAGTGTGCTCTAGTCCTAGAGAGTATTGTTAGGTGTGCAGCACAACTAGAACCTGGAGGCTCCTCTCCCAACCTCGAAAATATACACAAGCTATCACAGGTTGGTACTAGTTGGTCGTGATCACCTTGGTAAATAGTTATAAGTATGGTAGTCATATTGTTTTTTAACATAATTCTTGCTTTAATGGTGTACACTTTAAAGAAAAAATCAGCCACACGAATTTCGATAAAGGGTCTTTTTCAAGGAAATAGTAGCAAATTATATTGTCCCTTGGTAATGTGGGCAATGCTTGAGTGAGGTTTGTATTTGGCTCGAAATAGTGTACTAGATACTACTTTGATAGCTCTAGAAGTTGAGGCGGTCATTAGATGTAGCAATGTTTGTGGGCACTATCTGTTCTTGACCCAATATATGATCCTAATATGGATAAGGCGCCCAGTCCGGAATCATCTCTCGGCATGCCCAGGGATGCAACTCTAGTCAAGACATTTTGTACCAAGACCAACCATATACATAGGGGGCAAGTGTGGCACCAAACATTAAGAAAACTGAAATATACCATTACACCATTGAGAGTGAATCTTGGGGAAGGGAACCCTGAGGTGTAGCCTATTTATTGACTGATTTAAATAAAAAGAGAATCCCAAGTTGAGACTGCGCCCAGTTTGTTGAACAAGTGTTTTATTGTATGGATGCCCTTTACGATGACACATGTTTCGGTCCCTCTTGGACCTTTTTCAAATCAGGGCTAGTTTTAAATATCAATCAAACAAAAATAAGTGGTCACAAAATTATGGAAATAAGTTCCAAATTAATATGAAAACATGGAGAAATGAAGGTCACAAAAAATGTTCATTCATATGTTAAACCATTTGCAACAAAAAAGTAAATGAATCAGAACAAGCCATAAAAAGTAGCAACAGTTAATAAATCCAAGTAAACAAACATACCAGATAAAAAATGGATTGGGGAAAAGGGAGGATTGATGGGGGTCAAGAGAAAGGCAAAACCACATTTTACATGTAGTGTCACATCATGAATCAAGAAAAATTAAATGTAGGTTGTCTCTTTTTACCTTATTTTCATATATACTACCCCTTAGGGTTAAAGCCAATAGTAGTCTCTCTTCAAGTCTCGGGTTAGATCCCTTCATGAAAAATACAAATCAAACAAATATATCACCTCCAATTGTATGTGTCAAATCACCATAGATATCACCTCATGCTACGAGATATTGTAAATTGATGAACGAGATAGTATAGATGAATGAACTCAAATATCTGTTACTTAGACTGCCTTATTCATAACACAGTGGTCATGAACTTAGTTAGTTTTGAACTGTTACAGCAGTCATACCGTGATTTTCTTTATGGGAATTCATTGATTTAACTTGAATTGAATGTGCTAAGGATCTACACAGCTTCCCCTGCCTACAATTTAATGGAAAGGATTAAGGCAGGTGGTTCCCAACACAATTCAATTTCAATAGATAGGGTAATTTTCTATAGAGGAATTAATTTTAATTGGATTTAACAAAATGTGCCAACGGTCTTCCCAGTACGACCCGCTGTATGGGAATGGGCTGAGATCCAACATAGATTACAACATGACATGTCACCTCAAAACCCTGCAGCACCAGTTCCTTGTGCAGGAGGCCATTTTCATAGGGAATGGTGTGTGAGAAACCTGAGGGTTCTCTCACTTTCTCTCCCTTGGGATCTTCTACGTAGGTGGCCAACGAAAGGCCACCACTCTTGGATCCTGACCCTGGGGGTGGACATGCAAGGGCGGATCAACTTGGTGGAGGATCCTTAGCGATTCGGATTGGGGTTTCTTCGGGTGAGATGCAGTATTTCCCACTTCCCTCCCAAGGAGGAAACTTTATTCCAGGGGCAGTTATGGGATGTTGTTGGAGAAAACGGTTGGGGATATTCTCAAACAAGACGGGTCAGCAAGAAAGCAAAAAGAGTTAAATATAAGATGGGTGAAGGGTCTTTGGGGATGGGCCGTGGGATGCCCTTGGGAGACAAATGGTATCCCTTTTTCCTTCTTATGACCAAACCCATCCTGCCCCTGCCTTTATGGGCTATTGTGAGTCAACTCCCCTGACTTCCCCATATGTGACTACTTACAGTATTGGGACCAAGAAGAGGCAACCAGGAGTATTGAAGACTAAGTACTTTCACCACTCTGGTCCTGGGACAAAGAAGAGGCTTGCTGAGAGTTGTATGAGTGTTGTAGAGGTTAAGCATGCCCCTTAATGATGGTCGGGCAGTGCTGATTGTACATTTGCATCTGCAGCCTCTTGAAGGACTGCAGGTGTGTAAAAGTAGGTCAAATCACATGTGTCAGGAGAGGCAGTGGCAGTGATTGTGTAGCATCAACAGAGAGGCCAAGAGAAGCAGCAGGGAGATGCAAGAGTGCAGCATGCAAACAGTTTAGGTGAGTGCGACCCGGGAGGTGGGGGTCTGTGGAAACGAATGAACGCTGGAAGGGGAGCCCTTGAGGGAGGCTGCACCTTTTTCTGTTGTTCGAAGTGCTCATTCTGCTGGGGCCAGAAGCTGACCCAAGAGTGTCGGGGGGGCAGAAGGTACAGCCTGGAGGTGTAGGACAGATGGGCAAGAGATCTGCGCTATGGGAACTCCCTAAGAAACAACCAGTGAGTTTCTATGAAAGCGGAAACCTGATATGTGAGTACAGGGGAAGGGAATAGGACTAAAATAATGGCTTCCCAGGTCCAAGGGGCGGAGGCTTACTGCTACGATGGTGCTGCACTGCAGACAGCCGAGAGAGAGCATCCAGGAGAACGTAAAATACTGTCCCATATGAGCCAGAAAATGACAGCCATTCACAATTCCAGGCACAGTATTGTAGCTTTAGGATTGCTGAAATGCATTCCAAAATAACATGTGAAAGAGAACTCTTGGCACATATTTCACTCTCATCAGAGCTCATCGATGGAATATTGCCAGTCCAGGCAGGTGCTGAGTACCCAGTTGTCATGACCCTTACCCCTGGCCCTCACTGGCAAGTCAGCCTTCCAGTTAGGTCCAGGTCAAAGGCCTTAAAACCTCATCCAAGACCCTCTTGGTGTCAGTCCTGGTGCCTTTGGCGCCAGGCTCATAACCATTATAAGGACCAACATTAGAATGGGACTATTTACTTGGAACTATTTAACTTGGGGGTTCAGCCAACATGGAGGCACACACATAGCTCAGTTCCAAGGAACTGAGCTATGCGGTCTAGTCTTTTGGATGTGGCAGGCCTGGGACTACTTTACCTGGACTACTTTGGGTGTGGCAGGTCTGGGAATATTTTACCTGGACTACTTTACCTGAGACTATTTAAACCACACCCAAACAGCAGAACACGCTTCACTTTATTCTGCTGTGGGCAGTGTAACGCTCACAGTGTGCAGTTCTTTGATGCCAGTTTACCTGAAACCAAGGACCTGCAGAGAGAGAAAGAACACTAGAAAACTTACCTGGAATAGTATCCTGTCTTCAATCCATCGCCGACTTCAGTTCCACTCACCTGAAGGTACGAACTCCATCATCCGGCACCGCATGCATCTTGGAATACCATAACCTGGAAAGAGGAGAAAGAAAGACAGCATTAGTAAGTGTTTACTCACGTTTCCTCCCGAACGAAGTAAGCCACACAATTCTTACCTGGGTAGTCATCTCCTGGTCAGTATCATCGCTGGAACATCACAGTGCTCGGTGAGGAACATCGCGACCTACAAGGAGAGAAAAGACACAGGTTAGAAATATAAAAGGTCAAACAGCGCCGCGCATCACACATTACTCACCGGACAGCATCGCGCACACAGCGCTTTCGCCTACCGGCCCATGCTCATTTTCAAACTGCATGACAACACCAAAATACCTTTCCTTACCTAAAAGGAAAGAAGCAAGACATTATTATTCAAACTAAGAGGAACATAAGAACTGCATATAAAGACTGTAAAGCAGCAAACCTACGGAGTCGCAGCAGGCCTTGATTCCCACAGGGGGCTTGCACCCATAAAGTAACTTGGTCGCTGTTCGCCCCCCACATCTATGCGCCCCTGCCACGAGGAGCAGGACGGAGAATCCACCTTTTACAATATTAAGGTGAGGAGAAGGCCCAAGGGGGAGGAAGGAGTTGAGGCCAATGGAGTTGGGAACACATAAAGACAATCTGGTATTGAATCCAGCTCTCCTATATTGAAGACTCATCTTTAACCAGGGGCCTTACCAAGGGACCGGGAGAGGGCTCGAGAGTGCAAATCATCCAACCAGGGTTGGGTGGCGTCCCCGTGGATACCAGGTGAGCGTAACATCAGTGCACTTAAAGATAAAATGCTAAGAACAAGAATGATGTCTTAAATAAGCATGAATCGGAGATGAGCACTGGGTAAGTTCCTATTTAGGATACCAATGGGACGCAATAGTCACACGAAAAGGAACATGATCTTGCTCGCACAGATGCTTGTATCCTTGCAAAATCCTGATGCATTGTAATAAGTACTATCCACTCTGAGACAGAAACTAGCAATTATTTTCCCTTCCATACACAACACTATGGTTCTTGTGTTGCTTACCTATCATACAAGCCAACCTGGAATAACTCCTGGCACATATTAAGCTTATGTAGTGCCCATATATTCTCTTTCCTGATCACACCAAAACTTCATGTATTTGCTTCTTGTCCAGTTTACTGTGACTGCCCTCTTAAGGAACTCCTTGAGTGATCCTGTGCTTGAGACAAATGTCTATCCTACAGGAAAAAGAGAGATTAGTTGATCATAATGCTGTGGTTGGAATCCCCTTTGTGAACTGAATGTAAGACGTGTTGATTGATCATCAATGGAATGTACTAAATATTACTCTGTACACATTTTCGTATGTCTACTTCAAAGGACATCCCACTGTTTTCCAGTATTCCTTACACCTCCACAAAGACTGTGGCATGCACATGCGCACCCTTTCCCATATACCAAGTGGTAGTCTTGAAAGGTCAATATACCTGATTATTGGACACAATAGATTTAAGATGTTAGAAAATCAATGAGGCAGTTGCATTGCCAAGTGGTATCATTTTGTAATTGTAGGCATCACCATCAGTAATAAATGCTGGGAATTGGGTGTTCTGCCTCATGTTAATCAACTTGATGATAAGATTTGGCTTATGTAATTCCATACAATGCATTAGCTGGCCTCAAGTTTTTACAGTATTACTATTGCATACATATGTTTGGGTGGTGAATAACATCCTATGTGCTATTATCAAGCATTTTGGCTTTTTAGTCTACTCAATAGATAACATTAATTCTGTCAATTTACAAAACTACTGCATGCCATTATTTGTGTAGCATGCATGCATAGTTTTCTCTATTATTAAAAAGTCATGTTCACTTATTTTGAGATTGAAAATTGGACACACAAGCAGTTCACACTACTAGAACTACTGTATGAATGCATGTGAATGAGCAAAAGTCTAATATCTGACCCTTCAGTGCATTGAATGGCAATGATGATGAGATGGTGATGTCCGCCTTCTCACTTAATTTGGAGACCCCTGGTGGTGTTTTCATATATGCCAACTTTTTAGAGCGAGCTCAAGGGTCACCTGCACGGTGCCCACACTCCTATGCCCCACCCTGCAAAAATGTGCATATTTGCATAACCACACCCACCACATAAAATAGATAAGACTATGAACCCACCACATTGAGGGCATTTTGCAATAGAATCAGGTACAAACTTTGTTCACTTTGATTTAGTTTTTCTAGTAGGGTTTTATAGTGTACATAAGTGTATTTCCCCAAATAGAGATGACTTGTCCTTAAGTGACTATTTCTTGCCATTAGTTTGATAGGAGAGCATTTCATCATATTTGCATTTCTCAGTGAAATTATGTACTGCATTGGACTTTTCATTTACCCTTTAATCGGTGTTACAAAGTGGTAGGCTTGCAATGGTGTGCCTCGTGATTTTGAGGAAAACCCTCTTCTGAGCTCCTGTATATATTTTAGCAATCCTCCCATGCTAGGTCTGGGAGAGTGGCATTAGAGACGCAGCTGCCTTCTATTCACCGTTTTGGAGGTGGGAGGTGTGGGGGGCTGGCTGCAGGACCTGGCAAGTCAGCAAAGCTGTGGTCATGACTGTACCAGACATAAGCAAAGACACTGCCAGCAGATGAAAGGCTTGCTTTGCATCTGAAAGGGTCATCACTTTAGTAAGTGATGACCTAGTATCTCATCCTGCGCTCCTTGTGGATTTTCTGACACCTTTGCGGACCGAGTGTTATGTGTTACATTTGTGGGTGAAACCTAGGTGTCAGGTCAGTTGTCAGCTATGTGTTTTATGTGATATCCAAACCCATAATCTGATGGCCCCCGAGGTGTAAAACACATATCTTATAATTAGGCCGAGATGTAAAAATGGCAGCATTCAGAAATATATCTGTTACAGCCTAACTTGTGATGTGGTACTTAGTACATTACACGGCCTGCGGTAGCGTCCGTGCAGTTATGGTTAAGTTGCTCAACTCATAGAACGAGCACTTTCTGGGCAGCTTACAACTTGGCTCCCACTGGACGAATCCTTACAAAACTTTGCAAAAAAAAGTATATGGCCCGCTCTGAATTTACTTTGGCAGGTTTGGTGAGGTTTTGTCAAGGGGGGACAAAGTTATGAGGGGGGGACCCAATTTTTTATTTTTTTTTCGTAGACATAATGGAAAAAGAAATGTGCTCTCGCCTACAGCCCAAACCGCTGGACGGATTTTCACCAAATGTGCGCCTGGAGCAGCGGCTTAATTCTGAATGTGTGCTTTTGTAAATTTGGTTTAAAACCGTCCAGTCGTTTTTTTTTTTTAAAACAACCAAAAAGTAGGTCCAAAAAATGTGTGATATCTTGGTCCGCTTTGCGGACCTATTTCCCTGTTCGGTCCGCGGACAGGCATCCGATTGGCCTAGAGGGTGCCATGATGTTCGGGGACATCGGATGCACCCACTGATTGGATGGAGCAAAGCGTGAAGTGCATCAGATTTGTAGAACGCCACCCATGTTGGATTCGCGGACATCCACCGGTTTCCGCGGACACCACGGTAGAAACATATAAAAAAACACAACATTGCACTTGTCAAACTCATCAAACAATCTCTGGGAAAGTGAGGGGTGATGAGTATGGGGTGGGATATGGCTGTAAGAAGCCAAAAAACAGGTGTTTTTCACCCCAAAGTCCTCAAACAGTCCGGATGTTCGGGGACAGTCCTGTGATGTTAGTGAACACATCTATGCTTTTTTCTGCAATACAGGGTTGGTGAAAAGCAGTTATTGGATGGCTTATAACTTGGCCCCACTCATGGAAACTGCATGACATCTCAGAATGATATTATATACCTGATTCTGAATGGTCTTGCATAGTTTCGTGGAATTCGGTCAAGAGGGGGCAAAATTAGAGTGGGTGTCCCAAAATATTGTAAAGACTTCTCCCGTCTTAAAACTAAGTTCAAGCAATGAATACTTTTAATGTTTTAACATTATTTTTTTGCACAATGTTCAATCAATGGGCGTCATGTTCATGACATTTGGGACAGGCTGCTCCCTCTCCCCTCCTGCACAAGGCATACACCAATTTTCAGGCAGTTGTCTTAAAGTAGGTGGTCATACCTGCTTTTTCTATTATGTGGGCAATGGTGATGTGCATCCAATGGCAAATCTAGACGGGATGTTCACCGGGTCGGCGCTCCTGCATAGGTTCTTCTTAACTACGGAAAAAGCATACAGAGGTGCATTGCACTTCCTGCCTCCATTTGCCGTTTCAAGTTTAAGTTAATAACATACATCTTTTTGTTGTTTGTTTATATGGCAGGCAGCTGCACATAGTTACTACATTAGTCCATTCGGTTTAGCTGACTGATGTATAGTTGCCACACTTTGAGTCTGACAGGCTGAGTCTGTAGTGTTTTCTAGTAAGTCTGGCCAAATGTAAGCGCTTTGTTTTATCTGGGGTGGTTCTGTAAGGAAGGAGAACCACATATTGGACAAGCCCCATATTTTGCAATTCGTTTCTGCTTGAGTGCTGCCATTTGGGCAGCTCATGTGTCCGGAAGCATGCTTGATGGTGCGTTATCCCTAGTGCAGGTTGCATTGCTTCAGATTCTCGCCACTAGTACCCCGTGTCGTCCTGTGAGGCATGCACAATTGCAAATTAAGTGTGGTATCAGCGATTATAAATCGTGTTTTAGTGCAGGACCCTCATTTCATAAGCCCTCATGGTCATGTACACTTACTTGTTGCACCTCCAGGTGTTGCTCGGGGGTCCCGCGCGGCTCCTTCAGTCTCCTCGTGTCGCTCTCCTCCTATTCTGCAATGCGCGTTCTCATGCGCGTGTTTTGTTTCATCTCGCATCCGCCATGTTGAAATGGGCGCTGCAAGTTTTTTGTGTAATTGACATAGGATGTATTCTCGAACGGTGCCATGCAAGGTGTATTATATCTAATAGGTGTATTATGCCAGCCTTCATCACATCAAATTTATTTGTGTCAATTGCTGTATTAGGGGCAACCTATTTATGAATGTGCTGTTCTTGCGGTCACAGATGGAACGAGATGTTGCAGACTGTCAAAATATCATATTAAGCAAACTAAATTGCTGGCGATGTCTTCTGTAAATAATCATTTTTTTGTTGTAAATGAATGCTTGTATCCCTCATAGATATCACACATACGTGGTGCACTGTTGTTTATTCATTATACTTTGTATTGCCTACTGAGTTAAGGTTCTGCTCAGAGTCTTCCCTCAATCCATCCCAGATCTATTGTCTATTTGAGAGTGCTCGACTTCTGCATTTATTTTAACCAGAACCTGAGAAAGAGGCACATAGCTATTGTTAGGTTTATTGTAACCTTAATGTGTTCGCTTGTTGTTGTTATGTTTATTTTGTTTATTTCATGAGAGCCAGACTGTTCCATTGGATCTCCTCGTTAAGTCCATTCCTTACTGTATTGAGACAGAAAATCCATTGTTGTTCTTTTTTTAATAGGATGTCATGAAAATTGCCTCCTCTGCGTGGTTGATTTATCTTTTCAAGAATTGTCCATTTGAAGTCCTCCCCAGTGTGTTTTTGAGATGCAAAATGGGAGACTAACGATGTAGTTCGTTTTTTTGTTCTTAAACAGGATTTATGTTCAATAAGTCGAGTTTTCACAGATCGTACTGTCATTCCAATATGTCTGAGGTTGCAGGGGCATGTGCTGTTACAGTTTCTAAGGTGTCTCTGTATCCATGGTGTCTTACATCCTATATCCACAGTTTTACTTCTTACAGTCTGTTTACACATGACACATGCACCACAAGGTGTGTGGACGCTCGGGCTGATTGTATCCCAAAGAGTATTATGATCTGTGGTCTCCTTTGTCTCCACAAGTGTATGTACCAGCCTGTCTCAGATATTCCTTCTCTGTTAAATGGCAAATACGGGATGGGCTAACTCAGTCATACCCGTATTTAGAACTGGCCAAAGCTTTTTTATTTCTCTTTTCAATGTAGGATGTCATGAAAATTGCCTCCTCTGCGTGGTTGATTTATCTTTTCAAGAATTGTCCATTTGAAGTCCTCCCCAGTGTGTTTTTGAGATGCAAAATGGGAGACTAACGATGTAGTTCGTTTTTTTGTTCTTAAACAGGATTTATGTTCAATAAGTCGAGTTTTCACAGATCGTACTGTCATTCCAATATGTCTGAGGTTGCAGGGGCATGTGCTGTTACAGTTTCTAAGGTGTCTCTGTATCCATGGTGTCTTACATCCTATATCCACAGTTTTACTTCTTACAGTCTGTTTACACATGACACATGCACCACAAGGTGTGTGGACGCTCGGGCTGATTGTATCCCAAAGAGTATTATGATCTGTGGTCTCCTTTGTCTCCACAAGTGTATGTACCAGCCTGTCTCGTTAATTCCTTCTCTGTTAAATGGCAAATACGGGATGGGCTAACTCAGTCATACCCGTATTTAGAACTGGCCAAAGCTTTTTTATTTCTCTTTTCAATGTTTTGAAGATGGGAGAATAGCTAAGCACTGCTGTGATGGTGTCTTCTGATGTTTCTTTTGTATGCTGTTGCAAGGCAATCTCGTGCTGAATGTTTCTTGCTTGTTTGTGGGTGTTCTTCACGATTTTCTTCGGATAGCCTCTCTTAAGTAGTGAAATTTCAGTTCTTCTGATTGGTGTTGGAAATCTGAAATTTTTTAACATGCCCACCTATATCGCAGAAATTGCCCAAAAGGCAGATTGTCACGTAAGGCACGTGGGTAGTAACTTCTATAATTTAACAGTGCATTCCGATCAGTCGTTTTTTTGTAGATTTTCGAAATAAGGGCTCCATCTGATGCCAGAATGTATAAGTCTAGGAAATGTGTTTCTGTCTTGTTGTAGTCGATGGTACATTTCAAGAATGGACTTCGTTCATTGAGCCAATGATGGAAAAGTAGCAGATCATTTTCGCTGCCTTCAAAGATGATAAAAATGTCATCGATGTACCCCCGCCACACCTTGATTTTACTCGAAAAGGGGTTGGTGGCGGAGTACACGTGCTCTTTTTCAAAATGGTCCACATAAAGGTTAGCTAGGCTTGGGGCGAAGGTCGCACCCATGGCTGCACCCGAAACTTGCTGGTAGAACTGGTTATTGAACAGAAAGACATTTTTTGTCAGTGCTATTTCTGTGAGGGCAGTGATAAATCCCACATGTCCGATTCTCAGATTAGAAATTTTCAACAGATGACTTCTTACCATCTCAGTTGTTTCCAATTGCGGGATACTCATGTAGAGGGACTACACATCCATTTTCACTAGCCACTGTGCAGTTGTATTAAAGGGTAGTGTGCCGATTAGTGTCAGCATAGCCGTTGAGTCCTTCATATTGTGGTGATATGTTCATAGGGTTCTGACTTCGCTTTCTGTAGGCTGCCATGGAAAGGGAAGAGGTGCTCTGTATGAGCCCCACCTTCTCTTTCCATGGTGGCCATCTTGGAAAAGGATTTTCCTTCCTGCTGCTTCCCGCTGTAGGAAGATAAATCTATTTTTTTAGCACCCTGGGTTCCCGCTTTGGGAACCAGGAGTGCTAATCACCTTTATCCCCCATTTAAGGGGCTGCAATGGAGGATAATGGTCCAGGGCCCTTGTTATTTATGTATTTAATTATTATGTGTCAAAGCCCGCAGGCATCAGGGCGCACACAGACACACTTCGGTAGGGCCGATAACTTGGGCTGTCGGACTGTTATCCCTGGAACAGGGAATGAACATCACATTATTCCCATTAGCATAATAGAAAATGCTAATGGAATGTTGTAAAAATGTATTGAGTCAATGTACTTTAATGAGAAATTGAGTCTATAAGATTTATTTGTGTTCTATTTTTTAACTGTGAAAGGTGGTTCCTAAAGGAACCTTTCTTTTGTTGTTTTAAAACATTTTTTTTTGCAGGAGAGGTTTGAATGTAAGGTGAGAAGAGAAATGGGGGAAAGGCACCAAGCACTAATATAGAGGGGCAGGTAGACAGGGGAAGAGGTTGCACGTGTGTTACTTCTAAGGTAGTGGGAAGTGTTTCTCATGCTCCTTGATTACTGCTTTAAGCGCATGTCGAAATTGCTTCCCCTGCAGAGTGGTGTGTTGAAGTGTATACAGAGGACTGTTGTCTTCCAAAGATATGGATCAACAGCCTCTTTTATTGCTTGCAAGGTAGCTGGTTGGATTTTGTGTTCACAGAAGTAGGCTGTTTGGTTACAGTATTGGTTGAGGAAGATGATGTGGAGGAAGACAGCCTACTACTTGCTAAGAAAGGAACAATCTTTCTGAGAGCGTTTCAGTAGTAGGATTTGGTGTGGCGGCGCATGGAGGTGGTCCCATCAGAGTAATGTCCAGGTAGTCTGCGATTGAGTATGATATGATATGATAGATTATTTATAACGCGCTTAATACCCAGAGATTTGAAAGCGCGGACCCAGTCATCGAACCTGTGTTGCGCTTTGCATCGTCTTGCTTCCAAGGAGAGCACATTGCCCCTGAGCTATCCTCCTGAGACCAAAATTGCTCTCAGTGCATTTCACTTTTGTAGCTTTAGCCTTTGGTACATTCCCAGCACTGGTAACAAACTGCGACTCCCTTGATTCTCTACGCGTGCTGGAGTTAGGCACTTCCTCTACCTCATCTTCTTGGTCCTCTTCATTGTCTTTGGAAATACTGCACTTTTATGTTGTGTGGGCTCTCCAGCTGGTGGTGGTGGTGGCTCTTGGGGAGGAGGGATTGCGCACTGCGAAGAGTACCATAGAGTACCAGACTGCGACCTGCAGGACTCTCTGTGCTCCCGCGCCTGATAACTACATTGGAACACTGGATCTATTCTGCTGGACGTCTTCAATTCATCTTTGCCTAAACTAAACCTTGCCCATTTCCCAGCAATACACTTCAAATACAGCCCAGCGCGCGTGCATGCGAAGAGTACCGTACAGTACCAGACTGCGACATGCAGGACTCTATGTGCTCCCGCGCCTGATAACTACATTGAAACACTGGATCTATTCTGCTGGACTTCTTCAATTCGTGTTTGCAACTCTGGGAATCTGCCCTGAAACAAATTACAGTGGACCTTGATTAACGTTATTTAACTAGCATATACTCTTGTTTAATTCTATTTCCTCAGCTTTGCCTAAACCACGCCCATTTCCAAGCAATCCACTTCAAATACAGCCCAGCCCGCGCACCAGGGTGCGGGCACTGCGAAGAGTACCGTGGAGTACCAGACTGCAGCACTGCAATACTGTAGGTCGGACGCTATCAAATCAGTACGAAAGCTACTTCAAACGCTCGGTGAAGCCAAGGTTATTACGCTCAGCCAAGCCTCTTTCAGTAATTTTACGGCTTTGTCATTTCCAAACCTCCCATGGCTGGCTATAGTCTTACGTCAGGGATGCCCTTGCCCCCTCGATGTCTCATGCCAGCACACCACGATTCAAACTTAGCAGCCTCCGAGCTTCACTCTGCATCACGCCCAAACCCTAATCCGCCCCCAAATCAGCAAAGTTCTGTTTCTGGTGTTAAGTTCAATATGAGATTGTCATTGCTGCCAACATGGAAGCACAATGATGTATGTTGGAAGAGACTATGAGGACGACTCACCTTCTCACTAGCAATGCAACCATAGTGTAATACTTTCCCCATGTGTTATCGGATTCCACCATGCAAAAAATGTGCCTCTGCTCAAGTCGGCAGCGACGCCATTGACACATATTTCACCCCTCCCCACTCGGCTACTAAAACAATTAACCAAAAAATACCTGCAATGATTCATCAGACTAATTCAGCTCTTCACCCACCGCTACACTCTAAAGTAGCCCAACTGGGGCTCACCTCTACTATGCTACCTCGGGAGAACCAAGAGCAGAACATCCCTGACCGTTTTCAGACAAATGGTCCTTCTGATTAAGTTAGCGTTGAGCATACCAACAGTCATGACTCCTTATCTAAACTATCAGGCTCTCCTGTCCTATTTTCTGTAGAGCAAAGAAACAACCATGATTTAGCTATGGAGTCTTTGCTAGTAGCCTCATTTAACAAATCTACTCCTCGCATTTCTTTTGGCTTTCCCTCAGTGAACTCTACCAACTTAGATGCTGCACTTGTAGCAATAAACACAAGCATTTTTACTTTGGCTAAACTCTATGAAGGAGTTGACCTGAAGATGCTTGCCCAGACAAATCTTTTACTCACTCTCACAAACAAACTTAATTGGTTGCTCTGGAATCGCCCGTTATTGTTGGGATCTGCTTGCTTGCTATGCAGCCATAACGAGCAAGAGGTAACACCAGCGGTGAGGACGGATGAGGTAATTGAGTTAAATCTGTCCTCCTTGGATCCCCCGGCGGAACCTGATATTCCAGTCATTGTGTTAGCAGATTCCCCATCTCCGTCCTGCCTGTTCTTACTCCTGACAAAGAATGCTCTACTAAAACTCTGCTATATGATGTTTTTTGTCCGGGAAGAATTACAACCAAAAAACAAAAAGCGAAAGTGAAAAAGAACCTCTAATCCAATTGAGCAGTCTGCTCTCCAAAAAAAAAAAAAACTTACCAAAAAACATGTCTATGCCAAATAAGTCTAATGGCAAGTCGAAGTCAAAAGCTTTTGTAGCGGACATCGGCAAAGAAAAATATTTAGTTTCACCATAGCCTGAAAACTCCTCCTCAAAGTCTCCTAAAACACCTGGCAACCAAGAGAGCCTACCTCATCCACCCATCCCTCCTCTTCCTAAACCGGCACTGCCTCAAGGTAAGCCAGAACTACATAATGTACTTTCAAATGATCAAAATCCAAATTTGGTATCTATAAATTCTCCCTCTGAATGTGCAGAGAATGTGGATGTTGATTTAATGAACATGTCAGTATACTCAACACATTCTTTACCTATCACGGAAGTGGTTCATCAGAGCCAACATTGTAATCAATCAAATAACAACAATTTTAAGCAACTATTCTGTGTCAACCTAAACGTGGATGCTGCTCCATTCAAAACATTAGACCAGAAAAGAACAGATGCTCTAGCAGTAACTGTGATAAATGAACAAATAATTTGATCAAAGAGCCTGTACTTGAAAACACTGCTCCAAACCCAACACTAGGAGCAAACTCTCTTGTACTTGAAAACACTCTCAATGAGAACTTACCTGATAATCCTTTCGATACTTGTATACCGACAAATGCAGACTCACATAGAGAACCCCAAAGATCTCTACCTATTTCAGCTGTTAGGCTAGAAAATGAAATGAAATCTTGTCAGCAGCGATGATTGATAGGTTATATGAAGATCCCTACCCTAATCATGAAACAATTCTAACCATATTGCATTCAATTCCCACATTACGGCTTATTCAATCGAGTGACATAGACTTAATTAGATATCCTGTACCAGCGAACCAAGATACAGTAGAGATCATAATCCCCTCAATAATGAAAAAAACGTAATCTGGCACGAGAGATTAGCCCTACTAAACATGGAATTGAAAATTGAAGCTATTAAACCACAAGCTCCACCTGAACAGGCTGTGGCACAATGGATGAGATTGATAACTGCAAACGATCAAACTAACACAAATACACAACATTGTTGCAGGTGTAGCAATGGACCCCAACAAAATAACAAAGAACCCATGCCCCCTCAAACAAAATCTAAATGGACATGGATCTCTAAGGCTCTGAACGCACTTGACAGACCCACAATTAGCATGAAACCTCTAACACAGCCCATTTATGCTCTATGGTTTGTTGGAGCACAAGAGGATTCAATCACCTACTAAGTAATCCATCTCAAAACATTGACACATTCGATATAGTCTTATTTCAGGAAACATGGATGATGAGCATTCCCATATGGGTGGACCACCAAATTACCTTATTTCTAGCATCAAAAGCTGCTGAGGGCCGGCTGACATCAGGCATTTTAGTAGCGATAAGGAGAGACTCCCAACTCAACCTCGTCCCTTGGCTATCTCCAGACCCAGGCATTCAAGTCATAAAAATGTCCACTTCTAATTCTCTTCATCCACTATTCCCAATGACAGCAATACTTAATATCTACTAGAATACTCTCGTATCAAATGAATCCGTGTTCCTCTCTAAAATAGAAACAATTATTGATCTCATTGCGCTGGATCCTTTAATTCAAACAACAATATTCACTGGAAACTTCAATATGAATTGCTTTTGGAAATATTCAAAACAATCAAACCACGAGCCATAGAATGGAAAGTGTTGATGAAAATTAGGCATATGTCTGTGCTAAATGGGTCAACAAATGAAGACTCTCCTCCTGCTGCCACATGGGCAAGAGGCAAAACCTCATCAACTCTAGATTATGGTTTAATTTAAGAACAATCCAATACATGTATATCTTCTTTTAAAGTGATACCAACTTCAGCCAGCGACCACACTGTCCTTACAATCAAATGGCTTCTGCATCAAATAGATAACTCTATACAATATCCCTACAGGATTCAATCCAATAACAAGGGTAACTGCCTCAGATGGGTTCCATCAACAATAAGAACTCTAAAAAATAGTATCATTACCGCTCCTCAAATGGAACTAATGCTTGATCGAATGTACTACTCTGACCATATTCAATCAATTGAGCAAACAGTATCAAAAACTTTCTCAACACCACCAAACCACAGGCATAGATTCAATTCCTCAACTTTGAACTCTAGAAAATCTACCAAGGCTATGCATGCACTATGCCCAATAGCCCAGAAAGACGAAAGGACGAAAACAAGATCTCAATATAGAAACTCATCTAGGGCTATAATAGAGATGCAAAAACAAGCAGATGCTGAAAAGATGTTAAATGCCCTAATCTTAAAATCAACAGGTGAGGTATGTCAGTTAATTAATGGGACTCCGAGCAATGCACAAAAGATCTCAGACCTGAACTCCATTAGTGAAAAAACTTGGACTGACCATTTTCTAATGCTACTAAATCCCTTGCCCATTCAGCCCCTGGACATCTTTAGCTCAGTCCCTGACCTTAACTTGCTAATGTTTGATAAAGTAGACATCCTACTAATAATAAAGAAGCTCAGCAACTCCAGAGCTCCTGGCCCAGATAATCTCACAAACGCCATTATAAAAAACACCCAGAACTCTGGGCTGAGGTTCTAGAACTGCTATTTAAACAATTAATTACATCAAACAAGATTCCACCTTCATGGCAACAAGCCACTGTTGTACCAATATTTAAAAAGGTGATAGGCATGATCCTAATAATTATAGGCCGATAGTCTTATTAGATGCCCAGGGCAAAATAATGGCGAAATTGTTTTAACGCAATTTTCTTAAATGGGCTTCCGATGAAAAATAATTGATAAACATCAATCAGGCTTTCGTTCAGGCATTGGTATGATATTAAACCTAATGTTTATAGCATCTATAAAGAAACAAGCCCTCTCAAAAAAACAACCAGTCTTCTTGGCACTCATTGGGCCTCATTACACGGTAGGAGGTAACCATGCCGCTATTAGCTATTAGTCATTTTTGTAAATCAGGTTGAAATGAAACTCTACAGCACATATTGTCTGAATGTGAAGCTCTAAAAGAGGAGAGGAAATCACACTTTCACAGATTCTTTACTGATATGATACTCTTAACGAAAGAGAGACTATAGATAGACATTTTCAATGCCACCAAGGTCTTTTTAAATATAGCAAAAATACAATTCCTTAGCTCCCTAAAGGTGACTGGGGGAAATACAAATAGATATTACCACATAAGAAACAGTTTTCTTAGATTTATGAGTACATTGTAAACTGAAGCATGCTATTGTAAAACAGATACATTCTAAAGGTAGGAGCTTGGTCTAATATTTCTCATTTTACTTTGATGTACTAGAAGCCAAATGGAAACATGATTTCACTAAGAGATAACCTTTTTTAACAACACCAGATTAAATATGATTTTTTAACAGCTTTTGTACACTGATGTTATTAAAACAAAACAATGAATGGGTTGAAATAAGATATTAGCAACACCTTTTTATCTAGAAGAGATGTAACAATTGTGTGTACTTGATGTTGTTTTAAAAGTATTATTTTAAGAATGTCTGCATGCAAAGCTTGATGCCAAACAGATATTATAGCAATGCTTTAATAGTACTTTATTCGAAGTTTGAGGAGAAGTTATTTGTTATAGAATTTTAGTCAGTCCAAAAAGTCTTGGGATATTCACAGTATGAAACACTTTGTTATCAAACTACAAAAGGGTAAAAGGCTGATATTTGACATCCTGAAAAGATACTATGTCTTCCTACATAATAGCCAGCAGCCATGTGAATATGAACCATCAGAATATACCTGTAAACCTATTTTTAGAAAAATGCAGTAATGTGTAGAAAACATGTTTAGGTAAACTGTTAAAGTTGGCTGCTACTGAAATGAAAGTGCATACTACTATGTTACTCTATATTGAAAAAGATGTAACTACAATTAAACCAATTCTAATAAAAAAATTGTTGATGCCATTTTTAAGATGAATAGCAGTTTTGCTAATATTCTTCCAAGTATGTGCTTTGTACTGGATTTTTAATGGATAATGAGTAAGAATAGGTGTAGGAGCTGTGCAAAGGTACATTTTGGGCTTCCTAGACCAGTAGAAAATGCAGTTCCGAACTGTCCTCGAAGCAAGGACCCGAATGCAAAGTTCAAACGTGTTCCTGGACACGTCATCATGCCGCGTGCAAGCGCATTGTCACGTGGCACTGTCTGGAAGGTCCACAATGATGTCAGATGTTCGCGGAGGTTGACGGAAGCAAAAACAGTGGAAAAAGTATAGAAGTGTTAAAAATGATGCTAGAAGGTGGGAAATGTCAGAGTTTTAAAGGGAAAACTTTGTAAATTGGACACAAATGTTGCTATATTGGGGTAACTATGATATAAGTAAGTCGTAGGAAAATAGCATGCACTGGTGAAAAGGGAATTCTCACTGAAAAAAATGTTGGTTAAAGAGACTTAATGGTTAAGTTGCACTAATAAAAACCTATGAAATTCTATGAAAAATCTTTGTGAAAGGGACATTATGGTTAAGTTACACTAACAAAAACCTATAAAATTCACTGAAAAAATGTTGTTAAAGTGACATTATGGTTAAATTGCACTAATAAAAACCTATGAAATTCAATGAAAAATCTTTGTTTCAGGGACGTTTTGGTTAAGGTGCACTAATAAAAACCTATAAAACTCAATGAAAACAACTTTGTCAAAGGGAGGTTATGGTTAAGTTGCACTAATTAAAACCTATGAAATTCAATGAAAAAAATGTGTTAAAGGTACGTTATGGTTACAAGTAAAACCAAAAAACCTCAGAAATTCGCCAGTTAAATGTGCAACATGATGGCCCAATTTTGCCGTAAACTCCTCCTTTCATCGCTGTGATCATATCAAGGACATACCTATCCTAGAGGGTCCTCAGTCATATGGCCCTAAGCTCTTCTTTAATGGCATTGAATCCTTTATGGTAGCATTGATTTTCTGCAGAAGCTCCCATCTGGTGATTTTAGCCACTTGGCATTCGCCACTGTTTGGATACTAGGCATAAATATAGTTGTCATTATCATAGCAGTTCTACTGAACAACCTGTGCTCCTCAGGAATAGTATAATATGCTGTTATCAATTTGGCTGAATTAATTTTCTCTTTTCGTCCGTCGGAGAAGTTCAAGTGATCTTCTTTTTCTCAAGTGGGCATCCACTTTTCGAAATTCACCAATATCCAGGTCGCTCTGAGGAATCACTAATGCTGGAACATGCATGAGCACCAACGAACATACTCCACACCAATCCTTGAGCAACTTCTGATAGTCTCTAGATCCACAAGTCCATATCTATCCATAAGGAGGGCTGTCCCTTCTCCCATCCTGGGAACGTCAATTCTGATTTTGCATTCTTTGTTACATCCCACATGGTTCTTTCCATGTCTTCGAAAGCAGAGTGTCGCATTAACCAATCAGATTACAACTACTGGGCCAGATTCATCGTCTACCCATGTCAACAGTTTGGAATGGTTGGTCCATGACTTTAAGCATCCATCATTTACCTTCTGCACCTCTTGTACATAATCTGTTTTCAGCAGATGAGCTGCACAGGAATCATTCCTTCTTCCCAACACAAGCATCTTTCTTTTCCATCCAGGCTCCTTCACCATTTCTAGAGTCTTGATGTAGTCATCCTGGTATGGCAACAACCACTTTGATCTCTGTCGCAAGGTCGCCCAACGTCCTTGGAACTGTCCTTGTGTAGTAAATGTTGCAAGATGGCTAATGCATTTCACATTGTGTTCTGGAACCTCCTTCACAGTGAACGTCCTTACTGTATTCATGGCATAGGGGATGAGAGAGCAGACATAGCAACCCTTATTAGATGTTTTCCCCCACCTTGTTCATTTGTTCGTACCACATGTTATTCCCAAGGTGAGCTGTATTAACTAGATAGGTATTTATCCCTTCACTATCTTCTTCCGCATCTCTTTTGTGTCTTGAAATATACTTATATTAATTATATTAATCAAAGAGCATGTCTGTATTTGTTTTCACAGTGGGAATAACTATAGGAAATCTTTCTTCATCAGAAGTACGAAGATTAATTGAGACTGTGAAAAATAAGAAACAGAAAGACAACGAGAATAATCATGCAAATATATATCATGCATTGAAATCTTGGCAACCATTTCTCGCACCGTCGTACTACTTGCTGAACTTGTTCACCTTCTATGATCATGCCATCTTCTTCATGAATCATTTTTAATACAGTAATTAAATGTATTTTATGTCTGCAATTATGTTCAATTATCCCAATAAGGAGTCTTCTTATCACTGGGCTGTTTTTAGGATCCTGTAAGAAAGTGTGAATATTAACGTCTCTTCTAACAACAGCAGGGTATGATTGAAGTATGAACACAAAGACAGCAACCACAAGCCGATGAACGTCACTGTCGGCAGATACCATATGTTTGATCACTTAAAACAAATATTCTCCACAAAATTAATCTGGATACTGGTTTTGTTCCAATTTCTGATCAAGAAATGATGTTTAGGCATAACTCTGATTTGTTATTCTCTGCTTCAGTACATTTAGTTCTTTTTCAAAATTCCTGGAATTCTCTGCAAGTCCTCGCACTCTCTGCTGAAATAAATATAAGGAGTGTCTGTTGAATTCCATTCCAAAATAAAGTACATGTTTAATCACTTGTTGTTTTATCGTCCATCTTCTTGGTCATCGATCGGGTCTGCAAACGTCGAAATGCTTCTTCTTGCCATGCTTCTGGATTAGCAATGGTGGGAGGAAAGGTCTTGCCTTTATACATCTTCATGTCATTCAGGTGCAACTAAACTCTTCTTCCTTGTACTTTAACTGCAGAAAGGGATACTTCTTCGACAATGAAAGGGCCATGGAACTGTGGCTCATGCCATTTCCTGGTAAAAATTTTAATCAAGACTAGGACCCCAGCATATATATTAGTTGGTGGTAACAGTCCACTTGTATTGGTTGCCAAATGATCTTCTTCCATGTTCTTAAACCGAACCCCCTGGTACTAGACTTGATCTGAAATGAAAGAAATACTAAATGTCATACATGTCACATAATCATGCATCTCATCAACTAAAGTTTTAGCTACACTCTGGGCATCACTCTTAATCTTAGATGGAGGTGTATGGGGCATTCTCATTCGACACACTGTCACTAGGTCATGTGGGGTGAGCTGGTGTTTCTGCCCAGGCTGATTCCGAAGGGCATATAGGGCCTGAGGTAGGCAATACAGCCATCTCTTTTTCAGAGTCAATTTAATTTTGGCAATCCTTTCCTTGAGGAGGCCGTTGAGTCTCTCACATATTCGGTTCACTTGTGGGTGAAACACAGAAGAGAATGTATGCTTTATACTTAATAAAAGCCCTATTTTTTTCGAATAGCTCATTGACAAAATGTGTCCCATTATCGGATCTTAGTACCTCACACACACCTTATCTCGGAAATACTTTGTGCACTAAAAACTTTGCTGCGCAAGTGGCATCAGGGTGTGTGCACGGACCTGCCTCGGTCCACCTAGAGAAAGGACACACCACCACTAATAGATAGCTATATCCATTACATGTCTGCATCATATCGACATAGTCGATATGTAAATGCTGTAACGGACCACTTGGTCGAGGTATTGCTCCTCTAATTGTTCTCAGTGCATGCCCAGCAGTAAACTTTGACACATAATGCAATTCACCATGTTACATTAAAATAGGAATAAACCCGTTTTCTGCAATACTATCAGAAATACTTTCTCTAGTTACATGCGTTAGGGTAATGTTCTAGCACGACTTTCAATAAATGTACTGGCATCACTGGCTTTCCAGTGCTATCATGTCACCATAATGCTTCTGTGTCGAGATACAGAACACCCGCTTTGTTTGCACAGTTCTTGCTCCTCCTGTGGTGCGCTTCCCTGAATCTCTATTAATTGGGTTGTTGAAAACTTCTTAAACCTCCATCCTGTGCCAACATGGTTGTAACTGAATTTGCTTTAATAGCTTCAGTATCAAAATGTTAAATTTCTGGAGAATATGCAACCCTTTTGGCCTCTGTATCTGCGGCTTCGTTCCCACAACAGATCCAATCTGTTTTTTTAGTAGGTGAAGCTCATTTAACGACTGCTAAGGCTACTGGGAGTTGAAGTGCCTTAATGAGTCTCTCCAATAAGGACGCATGCTGTACTACAGAGCCATCTGCATGGAGGCCCCTCCTCTTCCGACATGCCAATCCTGTGTGTACGGTTGAGGTTATATAGGCAGAGTCACTGTACTCCATCACTTCCTGTCCTTCATGTTTCTCAAGTGCAACAATAAGCTCTACTAATTCTGCTGCTTGCGCTGAAAAGTGAGACAATAGTCCTGCACTTGCTACTACTTAAAATTCTCTAATTAATCTGTGTCTTACTACTGCAGAACCTTGAATGTCATTTCCCACTAGTCTGATCAATTTTTCAAAGAACCATCTACAAAAAGAATCTCCCCTCCCACTAAAGCATTCTCCTTCAAACAGGGTATATCATCATAAAATTCAACATAATTGGCACAGTCATGCACATGATCACCTTCTTCTATGTGTCCAGCTATGAATGTGACAGGGTTCACTATTTTATATCTTACCATTTTAATCATTTCATGTTACACGCAAAGAGTCATAGAGCAACCCATGACAATACTTGTGGACTTCTCAATTGCAAACGCGGTGGCTGCTAAAGATTGTTAGCAAGGGAAGTGTCCTCTCATAACTGGGTCCAAAATTCCACTGTAATATGCCAAAGGTTTGTACCCAATGTGATTCCTTATGTAAGCACTGCTGTCATTACTTTGTGTAAGCACTGCTGTCATTACAAGCTTTTTCTGTCACAGTCAGTGCCTGGCTGTGCTCCAGGCCCAACTTTCTGCCATCATATTTCAATATGTTTTTAAATGCATATTCACACTCAACGCTCCTCCGCACTGCTTCTTCCCGACCTGCACCATCAAATGAGTTCAGGGGCTACCTCATCCCCATATATCCTCTTCTTCTCTGCCTTCCAAGTCCTAAATTCTGAAAATTCTCCTTGCTCTACCATGACTCTGTTTTCTGCCCTCACACTGTGACTCACTGCACCATCTATTGATTGCCGTGCTGCCCTTCCTGGTCCTTCAAAATCATGCTGTTTTTTTTTTTAAATTGTATTTAGCTGTGCCAACTTGCTGCTTAGAAAGTGCCTGGTTGCCTGAAAATCGTGCTGTTTGTTTACAAATCATATCTAGCTTTCACCTCTTGCATCTTAGAAAGTGCCCGTTTGCTTGAAAACTGTATTTAGCTGTGCCCCCTTGCTGCTCCCCCCACTGTGTTTCCCCCTCCCCACCCTTCTTGTGTCTCAGTGTGTCAGTCTGGTAAGTGTCCTCCTCACCATTGCAGCTAGCTATGTCACTATCTATCTTTCCTATCTTCTCCAACTACTTCTCTGTTTCCTATCCCTCTCCTATCATTAAATCCAGCCAAAGCAAACTTAAGAAGGACATACTGGGCTCCAACACAGGCCTTCCTAATGCAGACACCTATGTCACGGTTACTGCCAGAGAGACTCTCACAGACATCCTATTTGTCCTTCCCTCACCCGACCTATGGATCTGATTCATGGTCTGCCTTTCTCTCTCCTATCGCCTCTTTCCCCGTTAACGGGGGCACCAACTGGGAGGTCCTCCTTGACCTCTTTGCCATTTCCAGGGTCCCCATCAATGTCTATCTGAATGGAACCATCATGGTTCAGGGTCCTCAACCCAACCTTCTTCTCTTTGACAGGCTCCTATCTCGCCTTACCTCTCCGCCTGAACAGAACCCCTTGCCCACTGCACCTTCCTCCTCCTCTGCAAAGGCTCCCTTGCCTCCTGTGCCTTCCTCTGCCTCTGCACAGGCGCCCTGGCCTTGCATTACCGTCCCGGCTCCCCTGACAGCCTGGGTTCCTCCGCCATCCTCCACTATTCCTCTGGCTCTCTTGCCACCCTAGGGGGGACCACAGTCGCCTGCACCCCTTGTGGAAGACCTTCAATGATGGCATGCTGATCCATATTTCCATGCTAAACTCTTGCTCCACTGTCAAACACTTGTCTGACATCTGCAACCTCCTTGAATGCATGGATCTTGATGTTCTTGCCAGCACAGAGGCATGGTTCAAGGACAGCTTTGTCAAAGGTTTTGACATACTCCTCCCTCAAGGATACAAGATCC
Organism: Ambystoma mexicanum; assembly: GCF_040938575.1. Lineage (NCBI taxonomy): Eukaryota > Metazoa > Chordata > Amphibia > Caudata > Ambystomatidae > Ambystoma > Ambystoma mexicanum. Next base: position 214,301,102 of record NC_090931.1, read on the forward strand.
TCTCTGTACCCAGGCGCAAGGGGTCAGGATGGGGAGTGGCATTGATCTTCCCAGAATGGATACCTGTGTCCATCATCCCCAGTCAGGCCTACTACTATTTTGAATGCCTAGTCTGCAGGCTCTCACTCTTTCCTTAATCTTGCCTCCTTATGGCCACCTTCTATCGCCACCAGGGCAATCCACTCTCTTCCTCTCAGAATGGGCTGACCTGGCCTCCTCTCTACTCTCCTCCTCCTCCTGTTGGGTGACCTCAACATCCATCTGGACTCTCCTGACTCCTCTGGACCTTTCCGCAACCTATGTGATTCCCTCTCACTCTCTAGCTTACCTCCTGGCTCCATGCACATAGTGGGCAACACTCTGGATGCTCTCATTTCTACCAACATCCCTCTGTCTATACCTCTCACTACCTCTCTCTCTCTTGGACTGACCACTCTCTTCTATCTTCACACTTAAAGCTATCCTCTCCTCTTGCATCGGCACTCCCGACTTGCCCACTCTGATTCAAAGTTACCAGAGCCATGCATGAAAAGAGTGACAGTGGCTGCCTTTTCCTCCACCTACTCTCCACCTCCTACTACGGTGGCTGACCCTCACCCTGACACAGCCCTCGCTAACTTCAATCTCTCTATCTCCAACACCCTTGACATTCTTGCCCCTGTAATGAGGGGCTGACTGAATCCTTCCAAAAAGTGCAACTCTTGGTACGACTCTGATCTGGCTGACCTTAAACGTAAGTGTAGGGCAGCTGAATGGAAATGGAATGCATCAGGCAGACCATCGGACAAACTGGCCTGCCGTCTCCTTTGAAGGCAATATCGACTTTGCATCCGTACCAAGAAAAGAGTCTTTATTCAAACCTGCATCTCTGCAGCATCAAACAACACGGCCAAACTTTTCAAAATCTGTAAGGAACTGGCCAGTCCTGCAGCAGCCTCCTGTTCTGCCACACCCAACTATGACCTTTTCTCGGCCCTGGCTTGTCACTTAACCACAAAAACCCATGACATCATTTACTCTCTCACTTCCACACCATATCATACATACATATATATATATATATATATATATATATATATATATATATATATATATATATATATATATGTATATATATATATATATATATGTATATATATGACTGTCGAAAGTCATAGTCAAAAAAAGAAATATTGACTTTTTTTTTCTAATGTTTTATTTTTTTATTTACATGTTTTTTTGGGTTCTGCAAGTAAAAAAAGGGGTAAAACAAAAAAAAAATACAAAACAGGGGTGTTGGGGGGAACCCCCCATTTCGAACACAAAACAAACAAAAATAGACATTCGAAGAAAAAAAATGTTGACTTTTTTTTTCGACATGACTTTCGACATAATGTAATTCAAAATGATCACTATAAACCCTCTGAAACACTTGTGTATGAGCACGATACAAATAAAATATCATATCACATCATACCAACACCCCTCGAGCCTTCCTTGGCCCCTCCACCACTTCTCCTCTCTTCTCTCACTCCCATCACACCTGATGAGGTCGCCAGACAAGTCCAGTCTATGAAGGCCTCATCCAATCAGGTGAACCCTGTCCCTCCAAAACCATTAAGGACAACATTCACTCTCTCACTTCAGCCTTGGCTGATCTCTGCAATCTCTCTTTTGCCACTGGAGTTTTCCCAACTTCTCTTAAGCACTCCCTTGTGCACACGCTGCTTAAGAAACCCCATGCTGACCACTCTATTCTGGCAAACTACCACCCCATCTCTATCACCCCTTTCCTGGGTGAACTCCCGGAGAAGCTGGCTATCTTTCAGCTCACCCTCCACACTGAATCTGCTGGTTGCCTCCAGGACCATCAGTCTGGCTTTAGAGCACCCAGAGGCACAGAAACTTCTCTTCTGAACACACGTGAAGACCTGCTCCCAAATGTTGACACTAACATTCCCTCTGGCCTCAATCTTCTTGACCTCTCCTCTGCCTTTGACACAGTAAACCACAACATCCTGATCGTACATCTCTGTGACACCCTGGGAATCACTGGTCAGGCTATGGCGTGGTTAACCTCCTTCCTATCCGACCACCCATCCCAGGTGGCACTTGGATCCTTTCTCTCCACTATCACTCAACCTGCGGTATCCACCAGGGCTCTAAGCATTCCCCCTGGTTCTTCAATGTCTACATGGCTGCCCTGCACCTCTAATTTCCAGTGTTATGCGAATGACACGCAACTCTCCTTTAGGCTACCCTCAGCTGCCTCCTTTACCTTTCTCATATCTGACTATCTGTACGCAATTCAGTCATGGTGTGCTGCAAATGACCTCTGCATCAATGCCAGTAAAACTGAGATCATTTGCATTGGGACTCCTGCACCCGCTTACCCACTCTCACACTGGCTGACCTCCCATGGCCCGGCACCCGCTCCCACATGCGAGGCAAAAAAACTTGGGGTCATCTTCGACTCCACCCTTTCCTTCCCCACTCACATTTTGGACATCTCTAAAAAGTCAATCTACCAGCTGCACCTCCTCAGAGGTACTCTTCCTTTTCTAACCTTCCCCCGGAGGCTCACTGTCTCCAGAGCCCTGGTTCTCTCAAGGCTTCACTACTGCAACAGCCTCTTTCTCAACCTCCCTGCCTTTGCTCTGAGCCCTCTGCAACTCATCCAGAACAGAGCCACAAGATTTATCCTTGGCCTCAAGCCCAGCCACCGCATCTCTCTTGCACTGAAATCCCTCCACTGGCTCCGCGTGGTTCCAAGCAGCAAGTTCAAGACCCTCTGCATTGTCCATAAGGCCTTCTGGGGCCTGGGACCCACCTATCTTCCCCAATGCCTTCCTCCCAAGCCCTCCGCTCATCTACCGCCAACCTTCTGCGAGTGAGTCGGTTCTCTAAGCAGAGATTTGGAGGGAGATCTTTATTCTCAGCAGGGGCCTCCCTCTGGAATAGCCTCCCTACCACCTTCCGACTTGAGCCTGACCTCCTTAAGTCCAGAAACTCCTTAAGACATTCCTCTTCTCCTCTTCCTTCTCTCTCCCTCTACCCTGCTACTAACCTCTGTCTCCACTCTATCCCTCTCTCCCTCTTTTTCCACACAGCATGCCGACTGGCCACCAGGAATACCTCACAGTCTCACAGGTCCCCGGCACCCTTTCCAGTCCTCCAGCGCTTGCCTCAGGGCCTGTACTTGCCTCAATGTTACTGCACTCGGTCAATTACCCACTGAGAATGTTATCTCTCAGCACGCATCCAGTTTCTGTCCAATTGGGCACATCTGGACCCTGCCCCCCCACACTGTCCTCCCCCTCTCCTTTTCCATTTGTGCACTTGCACAATCTGAACCTTCCATGCCTTGAGGATCATCTATATTTTCCACCATGTCTCCCCTCCTGAATGATGTCCCCTCCATGCTCTTGGAAAAACTGCAGAATCGTTGTCAGACCTATATGTTGTTATATACACTGTTAATTGTTTTTCATGCAATAACCCTGCCGTGGCAGACTGGTTATCGTTCAGAAACTCAAGGGCTCTGAATGACTGTTTTTTCTCCCCTGTTCCCTCCCTTCTTAAGCGCTTTGAAACACGTCTTGTGTATAGGCGCTTTACAAATAAACATTACCATGTAATACCCTACTTACCCATCCGTGTGTGAAAACAGATACAATTCCTCACCATAATTAGGAATTCCTAAAACTGGGGCTGTACAAATTGGTTTCTTCAGTTCTTCAATTCCCTTTTTCCATTTCTTCAGTCCATTCTAGTTTTGTTTTACCAACTTGTGCTTTCTTTAATTCTTGCAGAAGAGGTCTTGTGTACATACTATAAGTAAACACCCACACTCTAACGTAATTGCACAAACCCAGAAACTGTTCCATTTGTCTCACAGTGTTTGGTTTTGATGTTTTCAGTTCTCTCAGGTGTTACTTTCTTTCCCTCATGCAAAATCAACTGACCTGTATATAACACCTCTTTTTCACAGTATTGTAACTTCTCCTTGTCTTCCATATACCCTTAGTCTGCTAAAATAGTTATTATTCAGATAGAATCCTGTCTGCACTCATGCTTTGTTTTACTGCAAATCAATAGGTCATCTATGTATTGTAACACTGCACTTTCAAGATCGATATTGCCTAGATCCATCTGTATGACTCTATTAAAGATCAATGGGGACTCACAGTACCCTTGAGGCAACCTAGTATGTTTTAGTCTTTTTTGGCAAAATGTAAATGAAGTCAAGTCTCGGGAGGCCTTTTGCAACGGGATCGCATTTTTGAAATCGATCACCATGAAGTATGATGCTTCTAGTGCCATACTACATAATATTGCCGCCGGTTTAGGAAGTAAAGGAAACTCAGCATCTACAATATGGTTACGAGGTCTCAAATCCTGGATAAATCTCCACAACCCTCCTTTAGATCTTTTAATTTGATACATGATGACTCTGATGGCACCAGAATCCCTTGATTCATCAGTGCTGAAATAGTCTGGAATATAACTTTGTCAGCTTCTCAAGACATGGGGCACTGTTTTGCTCGGGGTAAAATTCCTACTGGGTTAAGCTTTATTTTAACCATCCCTATAAGGGCCTGTGGTCCACAGGGCACTCAGCACTTTTTCAAGATCCTCCTGAAAGAATGCTGGTCACTGCTGCATTATTGCCATTCGCTGTGGGACTTCACATTTCTCTATCCTTATCCAGTATGTAATGTTCATGAAGAACACTGCTTCATCATTACTTTGGTCTTCTCCGAACATATCATCAACAGTTATGTCAGTCAATCTGTACCCTTCCTCAAGAGCTATCACTGTTCTCCATGGTCTACCCTCATCATCTACTCTTTTGAGCATTGCCATTACTTTTTGTACTATAGCTGATTCCAACTCTATAGGAATAGTCTGCCACCCTCTGTCCATCCTCCTCAATCATAGGTATTCGTGGTCTAAACAAAACTCATCAGGTATCCTCACAATATTTCCCACCAGGCCAGGTAGCCATGTCAGTAAAATGCTCACCCCACATAGAAAAAACTCTGGATCTACTGGAACGCCTCACAGAGCCATTTACCCTGTGAATGCCAATATCAACTCTCACATGTTAAAATAGTGTATTCCTGGAGTAGACACACTATTCCTTGGTCTGTAAATGAAATCGTCATGTTACGTGTTGTCATTAAATCTCTTCCTAAAATGTTAACCGGTGTCTGTCGTGAATATAACAGAGGAACAGACATGTCACATTCTCCTATGCAAACTGGTAATTTATCAGTAAAAGTAACTTGACTCATAGCTCCAGAGAACCCTCGAGCATTCATGGCAATGCCTGACATTGGATATTTTCCCCTTTGTATACACGAACGAGTTGCTGCAGTGTCTACAAGAAAAGAAAAGGATTTGCCTCCTATCGTCACATGGACCCTTGGTTCCCTTGGGTGTCTGGTGTCACAGATAGTATTGAACACATCAAGTCACTCTGTGAGCTGTCCTATTGTGGATACAAGCTCATCCCCGTCCCTGTGAAAGGATTTCCTCCTACCACAGTGATAACTCGTATTCTGGGTATCAATATTTGTCCTGTATTTGCATACTTGTGTGTCTGCATAGGGGCTTGTTGCAACTGCTCTTGTGGTGGATTCATTTGTACTTGTCACTGCTGTTGCACCTGCTGGCTGTACTTGCGGTGCTTGTAACTGATAAGATGTGTGATTTTGGGCAAAGACCTCTCTGGTCTGTGAGCTGTATGATGGAGGATAAACTGTCCACCCACTGGAAAACTGGCCATTGTGTACATTCCGTTGGCTCCCACTTAAGCACGCAATATGTCCTGCCATTCCACAATTCCAATATACTGGAGGAACACTTCTGTTAATCCATTCTTGGTTATATTCTCCTTGAGTGCTCTGGATTTCATTCTGTGTATTTTGAAAACCATTTTGGTTATTCTGAAATCTGCCTCCTCTTCCCCTATAACACATATCTGGTCCATCGGGCGCAAATTATTTTCCTGTGATGTAGATTTTGTTTCCTGCCTTCCCAACCCTTCTATGGCAAATGTGTCCAGTTTTTACTGAACTAACTTGGCCTCCTCGATTTTCCTATTCTCATCTTTCTTCTTGTTTTTCTCTTGTAATAACCGACAATGGTGCACTATCATCAGCTGTATCTCAGAGCCCATGGCTTCACTTCCCTCCTACCTGTTTTTTCATCTGCCTCTGTACTGGCTCAGAAAAACCCTGACATAAAATATGTCTTTTCCCACAGCTCGCAAGTTTCAAGCTGCCATTTCTCCTGAATGTAAACAATAGGATCTTCATCTTCCTTCATGTTAACCTGCTTACATATGGTGGAGACTCTCCCTTCTCACTATGTGATTATCGTGGGGCCACTCAGGATATGCCATGGGATATGGCATTCTATCTTTAGGTTGTTTCAGATCTGACCATCTCACTTCTTTGTCCATTTGCTGGCTTCCTTCCGGGGCACACGTGTTCCCTCCTTCTGGACCAAGACCAGACTCTCTTTCCTCATCTGACATGTCTAGGCCCCAACTAGTGTGAGTATCATCCCCCTGACCCGTTTCTAAATTCAGTCTTCTCAAAGACAATGCCCTGCGTTCATCACTGAACAATTTTCCCTCCTCACTTTGTAATTGTGGTACTGGGGATCAATCACCATTCCCTCGAGTTCCATACTTGCTACCTTGTCTTAACTGTTGCTAGACCGTATCGATCCGTTTTCCAATGCTTTCCACGTCAAATCTTTCTTCTTCTAGTGCTATTCTAGATACTGCTGGCATTACTTCCTTTATTGGAAGAATCTCTTCCACTCTGTCCCATCGTATTTCTGGGCTCAGTCTCATTTGTTCTTTTTGTATTAGACTGGCATAAAAAACCTTGCTCTCTCCATTACTGTTCTATTTCGTCATCTACTTCTATTCGCTTTCTTGCATCACTTCTTATTCTTTCTTCCTCTTGCCTTTGTTCTTCTCCTCTCCTTACTCCTGCCCTCCTTTCCTCTTCTTCTCTTCATCTCTGTATGTTATGCAGGCTGTCCCATGTACCCCCACACGTAGGCTCCTAGCCCTCCACTGCCATTGCCCTTTCAGGTCCCCATCCACGTTCAGGTTCTCCTCAACGCGATCCATCCCCCACTCGTATACCCCCATTTACCCATTTAGGGTGACAGCAACATGGTGATCAGTGGCAGCGCACATGGAGGAAGCCTATTGGATATGGGAGCCCGAATTCCCTGCGTCCATTCCTCCATTGGCAACTGCCTTGACGTCTCGCAGCTGTCCGGCGTAGCCTTCGGCCCAACTTGCTTCAACATCACGTGACCCGGAAGGCCCGGCCGGCTGTTGTTGCTGCGGATCATGTGGTACAGAAGCGTTTGGGGCCGCGCTTCATGTGACCCGATCACCTGACTGGTCATATTCAGTCAAAAGCTGCGAGGGAACGTCTACACAGTGCTTCACAGCTGAATTGATTCGGCACTGTTTGGCGTTCCTGTTTCTTCAATCACGGTAAAGACTTTTGGACTGTTTCACAGATTTCTTCCTGTCACACCCTTGGATTACGTTTTGCTTTCTTGTTAGTTACCGGACTTCTGGACTGCTTACTGGCTTCCTTCGAATCGTCCCTCGGACTTGTTGTGCTCATTTGGTTTCTGACCTCGGAACTCTCTTTGGATTGTCTATGGATCACCCTACTTGGTGCTACGCTTGAGCTTATCATTCCAGCTCATGCAAGTATCCCAGTGCGAGTCCAACGGGATTGCCATCCAGTGTGCTACACCACTTGCTGCTGCCAGTCACACACTGTAGTAACTTGGAACACCTCCTATACTGTTTGTCCCAAATTCAGGGTTTGGTTGACACCTGGTTTCCCTCCACCTTGGTAAGCCCCTTTAGTGTTCTAAAGTACGTTTAGGTCATCGCTTTGTTTTTTTTGCCAATGTACTTAACCCATTGCTTGCCTTACAGTAGACGGGGGGTTTCCGGCGTTCCTAGTTCCTGGCATTTCAGCACTCAATACCTGTGGCCTCAAGGATCGCACAGGGAGTTGTTTGGTATCTCCCTGTGTGGTACTTGGGGATGGAGGCCCTCATAATCTTCACAACCATCAAGACATAACAGACTGTGAAGCCTGATTGGTTGTCCGGATTATGGAGGCTCCAGCCGGGGACCCCGTGGCCACTCTGGTGCAAGCAGTCACGGTCTTGAGAGCAGACATGGCCGCAGCTACAATGGCTATCCCTCATCATCTTGACTCCCTCCAAAGCACTGTCATCCTCTACCAGCTGACCCAGAATTCGGGGATACAACGCCTCATGCCCCTGGTCCCTCTAATACGCCATCTGCCACCATACCAGTGGTGGTTCCCACCCCCTTTCCATTGGCACCCCCCTAGAGGTAACATGGTGACTCTAGGAAATTCCATACATTTTTGAACCAATGCAAACTCCACTTCCTCTGCAGACCCTTTGCATTTCCCGACTCAACCTCCAAAGCTGCTTTCATGTTGTCCCATGTGTCCGGCAGTGCTTCCACCTGGGCGAATCCACTGTTAGAAAACGATCACCCTGCCCTTCACGACTTTGACCTATTGGTGAGCGAAATGCCCAAGGTATTTGACCCAAGGCACAAGGCAAAGTCTCGGGACCGGGAGTTGCTTGAACTGGCCCAAGGTAAACACACCCTCATAGATTACATAACGCGCTTTAACCAGTTGGCGGCAGAAACCTCCTGGCCTGAAAACAAGAAAGCTGTGGTTTTCTACAGGGGGTTAAGCAGCTCCATGAAAGAGACTCGATCGGTGGTACCATCACTTCCAGCTTTATATCCTGATCTGGTCGACCTGGCGTTGCAGGTAGACGCTCGACGAACCGAGCGAAGGGCCGAAGCCGGATTTGCTGGTGCACATACTCCCCTACTATCTGAAACACCCAGTGAACCCATGCAGGTTGGCGGGATACGCAGTCCCATCACTATGACAGAACGGGAACACCGGAGAGCAGATAATGCTTGCTTTTACTGTGGCCTTAAAGGGCATTATGTCAAAGACTATCCACACCGCCCAAAACACAAGAGCCAGGGTTTTCCGATTGCTCGTCCCTGAATACGGGGGCCAGGGCGAGCACTCATCAGTCCCCCTCCTGTTCACCTCCTGCATTTGGGTCCATAAGACCAGTCATGGTCCACGCTCTGTTGAAACCTCATCAAGATGTCGTACATACTGTTCAGATAGTCATTGACTCCGGAGCCACGGGCTGTTTTATCGACGGAACATTGGCCAACGCTCTGAATCTACCACTAGTAATCAAGAAATTCCCTGAACCTGTGCAGGCCGTGGATGGTACATTCCTTGCATCCAGCCCCATCTGGCAACAGACAGCTCCTCTTGAGATGATCGTTCAAGACACACATAGGGAAACACTTACGTTCGACCTCATAACCACCCCTCAGTTTGGAGTCATTCTGGGTATACCCTGGTTAGGACATCATAACCTGCTGATCAACTGGGGGACTGGTCAAGTCCTTTTTGAATCCGAGATATGCCAACACTATTGCCTCGTTGAAATTGAGGGGATGTGTACACTAGCACGAGCACTGGGTGCAATAGCTCACCTTACTGTATCCGAGGAAGACGAATCACGTGCACCCATCCCACATATGATTGGTTCAGTCCTTGCCAATATTCCCTCAGTCTACCACGATTTTCAGGCAGTTTTCGATAAAGGTACTGCGGAGGGATTACTCGTGCACAGACCGTATGACTGTCCCATAGATCTGGTTCCCAATGCCCCGATCCCCAAGGGCCGAGTCTACTCCATCTCGCCTTCCGAAGACCTGGCATTAAAGGATTATATTCAAAAGGCTCTACGTTTAGGCCACATACAGCCTTCCACCTCGCCCGCGGCATGCCCTATCTTTTTTGTTCCGAAAAAGGAGGGTGATCTCTGCCCTTGTGTGGACTATAGGCATCTAAATGCCATCACAGTTAAGAACCGTTACCAGATACCCTCATATCTCCGCTCCTGGATCGGTTAACGTACGCCTCCATCTACTCCAAACTAGACCTCCAGGGGACCTACAATCTGATCCGTATCCGCAAGGATGATGAGTGGAAGACAGCGTTTTGCACCCAACAGGGTTTATACGAATACATGGTGATTCCCTTCGGGCTGTGCAATGCCCCAGCCACGTTACAGATGATGTCTTCGGGGACATTCTGGATACCTATATCGTGGTCTTCTTGGACGACGTCCATGTATTTTCCTATTCATTGGAGGAACATATCCTCCACGTCCGAGAAGTTTTGTCCCGACTGTGCAAGAATGCGCTTTTCGCTAAACCAGAGAAATGCCAATTCCATACCAGGGAAGTAGAGTTTCTAGGCTTCCACATCTCGCCAGGAGGGTTGACCATGAACCAGTACAAGGTGCGTGCCATCTTGGACTGGCCTTTTCCAGTACATCTGAAATCCTTGCAGTCATTCCTTGGATTCGCCAATTTTTATCGGCGGTTCATCCCAGGTTTCTCCTCTATTGTGGCGCCACTGACGGCCCTGACCAGCCCACATGTCCCGTTCATCTGGTCTCCCGAACAACAGGTGGCTTTTGACTCGCTTATATCCGCCTTCACTGCGGCTCCGGTCCTTCAACACCCGGACCCGGAGCTGCCCTTTGTGGTAGAGGCAGACTCTTCATCTTTTTTGCGTTAGGAGCCGTACTTTCACAACCCTGACTAACATCTGGCCGCCTACACTCTGTGGCATATCATTCACGCAAATTCACATCTACAGAATCCTACTACACGGTTACAGAGAAAGAACTCCTTGCTATTAGGGACATATTCCAAGTCTGGAGACACCATCTGTTAGGGGCCAAGCATCAAACCATTGTGTACACCGACCACCGGTCTCTGCAGGACCTTGCATCCCTCAAGTGTGTCAATAGCCAGCAGGTACGGTACGCTGGCACCTGTTCTTTGCGGCCTATGATTTCTTGATTGAACATCGGCCGGGTGTGTCCCACGGCAAGGCGGATGCATTGTCCCGTTCTCCTGGTTGAGTGTCCCTTCCGATCTTTCCGGAAACGGTGCTCGATCATGGCCATTTAGTCTGCATTTGCACACCCTCACAGCCCCTGTTGTCAGCCATACGCCTCGGGGTTTCCCAACACCCACATCAATTATCCGAGTAGGATCCTGTGTATCATGACGGATTACCTTTCGTACAGGAGAGGCTATTGTTGCCTATAGTGATATCCAGAATCTGGCCATGGAGTGGTCTCACGACGCCGCCATCAATGGACACCCTGGTCAACAGCGTACTTTAGAATTACTTAAACGCTGGTGCTGGTGGCCATCGATGAGGCGTGACATGGAGAACTATGTTAATACATGCTCAGTATGTACCCAATGTAAATCACGCAGGGGTCGTCCTTTGGGTCTACTCCAGCCCTTGCCTGTGCTTCCAAAACCTTGGCATACCTTCACGATGGACTTCATGACCGATCTACCCCGGGTACAACGCTACGACACAGTGTGGGTGGTGGTAGATTTGTTCACGAAGATGGCCCGATTTATCCCCTGTTCAGCCCCCATATTGGTGCGTTTGTTCTTCAAGTCCGTTTTTTGTTTATTTGGGCTCCCTTCGGTCCTGGTTTCCGACAGAGGTTCGCAGTTCACGTCCCGGTTCTGGCGGGCTCTCACCAAATTGCTAGGTATCGATGCCCGATTCTCCTCTGCATACCATCCGGAAACCGACGGCCAGACGGAAAGGGTGAATCAAGCCATGGAGCAATACTTACGCTGTTTATCTTTACAATACCAGAAGTCATGGCTCAGTTTGTTGCACCTTGCTGAGTTCACACACAACAACACTTTGCATTCCTCTATTGGCTTTTCCCCGTTTTATTCCCTCTGTGGCCAGCATCCCCAAATACTTCCCATCCTCGACCTTGCATTGTCTTGCACTCCTGCTGCTACTGCCTGTGTTCGCGACCTTGCCGCCGTCCATGCCCAAACCCTTGCCCATTTGCGGGAGGCTCAGTTGTCCATGAAAGCAACGGCTGACAGGAGGCGGATTGTGGCGCCCGATTACCGTGTGGGGGACCGTGTTTGGTTGTCCTCTCGTCACCTGCACATACCCGGCTGCCGCAAACTCCTCCCTCAGTTCGTTGGTCTGTACCGGGTGGTCAGGGTCCTGAATCCGGTTGCCTATCGTCTGTCAGTTCCTACTACCTAGCGCATACACCCGGTGTTTCACACCTCCCTGCTCAAACCTTGCCCTGACCCTACCCGCATTGTTTCTCCTCCTGCTCCTGTATCTGTGGTCACCCCCGATGAGTATGAGGTTCGCGGCATATTGGGTTCTTGTTTTTTCAGGGGGAGGTTGCAGTACCTGGTGGATTGGTTGGGTTATGGTCATGAGGACCGCTCGTGGGTTCCTGCCCGGGATGTCCATGCCCCTCGTCTTGCCAGTTCCATCGGGATTAACCGTCCAGCCCACGGGGTCGTGGGCCTTTGGGAGAGGGCTCTGTTATGCAGGTCCCCCCACTCCACTGCCATTGCCCTTTCAGGTCCCCATCCATGTTCAGGTTCTCATCAACCCGATCCATCCCCCACTCGTATACCCCCACTTACCCATTTAGGGTGGCAGCAACATGGTGATCAGTGGCAGCGCACATGGAGGAAGCCTATTGGATATGGGCGCCCGAATTCCCTGCGTCCATTCCTCCATTGGCAACTGCGTTGGCGTCTCGCAGCTGTCCGGCGTAGCCTCCGGCCCAACTTGCTTCAACATCACGTGACCTGGAAGGCCCGGCCGGCTGTTGTTGCTGCGGATCATGTGGTACAGAAGCGTTTGGGGCCGCGCGTCATGTGATGCGATCACCTGACTGGTCATATTGATTCAAAAGCTGCGAGGGAACGTCTACACAGTGCTTCATAGCTGAATTGATTCGGCACTGTTTGGCGTTCCTGTTTCTTCGATCACAGTACAGACTGTGGACTGTGGACTGTTTCACAGATTTCTTCTTGTCAGGCCCTGTAACGCTCACCTGGTATCCACGGGGACGTCACTGAGACGGTTCTGACCTCTTACGACCTCGAACCCTTCCTTGGAGTCTAAACGACTGGAGACTGGGCCTGAAACACAGGTTTGGTAGAGTTTAATTTCCTGTTGTCTCTGTGTGCTTGAACCCTTTCTTCCCCGGGGTCCAACAATTCCCATTGATCCACAGCTCACCTTGTTTTCTTGGAAAGTGTGCTCTCCATCCTGCTTTAAGCGCAGGGGCGAGTTGATTGATGCAGGCTCGTTGCTGCCTAGTTTCTTCACTGGCAAGAGTCCGACATGTAAGTATAATGAGTCTTTTGAACAATTCTCTAACTTTGTTCCTTTCCTTCCTTAGATGATGGCCGGCGTCCGGGGATGGCGACGTGCTGCTGAGATGAGATGAGTAGTGCTGAAGGTGAGTGAGAGCGTGATGCGCGATGCGACCCTTTGTATTGAAATTAGTTCTTTTTCTGTGTTTTTTAGGTGCCGCAACGTTTTCAGCGTGGATGCCGGTTATGAAGAAGAAATGCAGTGAGTAAGCACGGTATGCGGCGCCTCTAGATGTTTCCACGCTAACCTGGAGTGTCTTATCCCTCTTGCAGATGGATGAGAAGTTCCGGAGACAGAGTTCCCCCAGAGCGGCTGGGATTCAGGTAAGCATTTGAAGCTCGTACAGTTTTTAAAAATAAGCAAAGATTTGCTGATTGCTTACTAATGCCTTTTTACTGTTCTTTTCCCTTTTCCTTAGGAAGCGGCGTGCCGGGATGGGAATGACACCGCCGAAGATGGCCGCAGAACAGAAGAAGCGATGAATGATGGGCAGAAGCGCCGCACGGTAAGGCTGTTCCTAACAGTGTTCTTGTTCTTGCAGGAGCTGAGCACAGAAGAAAGATGCAAGCCTACTGGAGACCGATCCGAACATGGTGAGTGTCACGCTGCAGGTGCAGAAAACACAGGGCATGTTTCTCAGCCTGGGCATGGCTTAAAGAGTCTCTGGGTATCCCAGGTGTCTCTGGGCTGAACCACACTCAAAAGACTAGACTGCACATGCAGTTCTGGGAACCGAAATATGTGGGGACATCCATCTTGTCCCCATCAAAGCACTACAAGTTCAATCCCCAATGTTATCCTATGGGAGTGAGTGAGTATGGTGCCACAAGCGCCAAGTCTAACTCCAAGTTGGTCTTTGGAGGGATGGAGAGGCCCTTGAGGGCCATGTAGGTGATTGTGGCCTGGCTCCAGTCTGACATTTGGGGGGGCTGGGGACATGAGGGGCAGGAATCATGACAGCACTCCCCCCCACAGCCCCTCTCAAGGTGGCTCTTCTGTCTGGTGCTGGTTTGTTTGGATGGTTTTGATGAAATCGTCTAAGCAAGCGAGGTGCGTGGATATACTCACAAGGCTCCCGTGTCCTGTCTTGTGGACCATATGCCTTCCAGTCTACTAAGTAGTATAATTTGGATCTGACGTACTTTGAATCCAGGATGTCATTGACTTCGAATTCTGGCTCCCGGTGACTACTACTGGCTGCGGTGGCGTTGTTACCCGGGTCCCAAGTTGAACAGGTTTAAGGAGAGACATGTGGAACACAGGATGAATCTGCATGTTTGATGGCAAAGCTTGTCTGACTGCCACAGGATTCATCACGGAGGTGACGGTGAATGGACCCAGGTATCTTGGACGGAAAGTTCGGGTTCCTTTAATGGATACATGTTTAGACGCCAGCCAGATTTTGTCTTCCACTTGGTAGTTGGGGGCCTTCGCTCGGTGTTGATCAGCAAACTTCTTTTGGCAATTCTTAGCTTGAAGTAGGTGTTCAGCTGCCCTTTTAAAGGTTTGAGAAATGGTTGTGTGCAAGGTTTTGACTGCTGACATTTCCAGGGTTGTAGAAACGTCCAACTCAGAAGTACGTGGTGCCTGCCATACATGGTATAAAAGGGTGTCTGCCCAGTGCTGGTATGTAGAGAATTATTATAAGCATATTCAGCTATCCATAATAGGTTGAACCAGCTTCCTTCAGCTTGGTGTAACATGCAACGCAGATACTGCTCGAGCGTCCGATTTGTCCTCTCAGTTTGACAATCCGTTTGGGGATGGTGACTGGTGGATAGCCGGATGTCGATCTGGGCCATAGAGCAGCATTTTCTCCAGAAGTTAGATACGAATTGAGTACCTCGGTCTGAGATTAAAACTGAAGGAAACCCATGGTGCCGTATGATGCCTTCAAGAAATACCTTTGCCAGAGTGGAAGCATTTGGGAGCCCCTTAAGAGGAATGAAATGTGCCATTTTTGAAAATAGGTCCACAACCACAAGAATAGTGTTAAACCCTTGACTGGGTGGTAAGTCAGTAATAAAATCGAGGGACAACGTGTGCCAGGGTGCTGGTGGGATTTCCAATGGTTGTAATAGCCCAGTCGGTTTCTGCTTGGATGACTTGTTTTGAGCACACACTCCACAAGATAGGATGAATTGGATAATGTATTTACGCCACGTGGGCCACCAATAAGTTAGTTTTACCTTGGCTAGGGTTTTAGCGATTCCGGGGTGGCCCTCAATCAAGGAATCATGATAACCGGACATGACTTGTTCTTGTAGTTCTTGGTTTGGTAAGAATAAACGATTCCTGAAGTAGGGCAACTGATCTTTTATCATGTAATGTTCTCCTTGTGCACTCCACGCTTGTAATTGCTCCAGACTCATCAGGTTTTGGATTTCTTCATGTAATTCTTTCTGAGTTATGGTTGCTGTGATTCCTAGGAGCTTGTTACTCGGGATGATTGCTATTGGGTCAGGGGTCTGATACCCTTGCTCTTCCACCCCCATACAGGAAAGGGCATTGGCCTTCCCGTTTTTCACCCCTGGTCGAAATGTAATCACGTAGTCATATTCAGCAAAAAAAGAGCCCAACGTAGTTGTCGTGAGGATTGGGCCTTTGCCATTTTTAGGTACTGGAGGTTCCGGTGGTCAGTTATTACGGTGATTGTGTGTCTGGCGCCCAAGAGGTAGTGCCACCATGCCTTAAAGACTGACTTAATGGCCAGGAGTTCTTTGTCTGTGATAGCGTAATTGAGTTCAGGGGGTGTGAATTTGCATGACCAGAAGGCAACAGGATGTAACTGACCCGTTTCGGGGTCCTTTTGTGAGAGGACGGCTCCCATAGCCATGCTTGAGGCGTCCGTTTCCACCAGGTATGGGAGATCAGGGCGAGGGTGGCGTAAGATTGGAGCAGATGTGAATCTTGCTTTGAGTTCCTGGAAAGCTTCCTCAGCTTCTGTTGTCCACTGGAACTTTTTGTTGCTTTTCCTTAGCAATGACGTGATGGGATGTACGATTTGCGAAATTCATGGGATGAACCGGCGGTAGAAGTTTGCAAAAACCAGCATACTTTGAACCCCCTTGAATGAATTTGGGGATGGCCAGTTCAGGATAGCATCTACCTTGTGTACATCCATTCAGATTCCATTTGGGCTGAGAATAAAGCACAGGAATTCCACCTCAGAGACATGGAATGAGCACTTTTCGAGATTGACGCGGAGCTGGTGTTGACAGAGTTTCTCCAATACGGAGCAGATGTGTTTAACGTGGTCCTGCTTTGATGCGGAATATACTAGAATATATCGTCGATGTACACTAGAGCACAGACATCAATCAATTCCCGTAGGACATCGTTCATGAAGTATTGAAATGCTGCAGGCGTTCTGCAAAGGCCAAAGGGCATTACTTGATATTCGTACACGCCGTATTTGGTGCGAAAAGCGGTTTTCCATTCGTCCCCCTGTTTTACGCAAACAAGGTGATATGCCCCCGTCACGTCTAGTTTTGTGTAGATTTGGGCATCTTTGACTTGATCAAACAATTCAGGGATCAGTGGCAGGGGGTAGTGGTTTTTTTACGGTAATCTGGTTCAGTGCGCGATAGTCGATGCATGTTCTCAAGTCCCCCTCCTTTTTCGGTACGAAGAATAGAGGACTGGCTGCTGGAGACTTCGAGGGACGGATGAACCCCTTGGCCAGGTATTAGTCAAGATAGGCCTTCAGGTGCTGGTTTTCTGGTTCCATGAGTGCGTAAATTCGCCCACAAGGGATTTGTGCTCCGGGTATCAGGTCGATTTGGCAATCGTATGGTCTATGCAGTAGCAGGGTATTAGCCTGTTCTTTTTGAAAGACATCTTGAAAGTCCTGGTATTCACTTGGTAGGGTGCCGATTACCACAGTCGCAAGCGTGGAGGTTCTGGTGTCTATTGGTTGTTTCTCTTGGGGATAACATGTGTGGGTGCAAGTCTCAGGAAAGGCCAATTCTTTTGCTCGCCAATCGATTCAAGGATTGTGAGCTACCAACCATGGCATTCCCAAAATCAACCGGAACTGTGGAGCCTTAATGAGGTCGAAAATGATAGATTCTTGGTGTCCATCCTGGCACAGAAGGGTTAAAACTGCAGTGCATTGGGATACTGGACCAGAAACTATTTCCGTGCCGTCGACAGTGGTAACAGTGTCGGTGGTTGATTTAGGGCGTAACGGAAGCCCCATCTTTGCCGCAAGATCCTCGCTGATGTAATTCCCAACGGCTCCACTGTCAATGTACGCTCTCACTTCGTGCATCCGAGATGGTTGTTGGTGATTGATCAAGACCACAGATAGTGCAAAATGGGAGGTCTGTAGTTCACTTTCTTCGCTCAACAAGTGGGGCTGGGGAGTTTTCCGATTCCTTGATGGTATCTTCCTTATCAGTAGCCCCTACGGTCCTCCTCGGTGGCTTCACAGGGCACTCTTTAAGGAAATGACCTGACCTTCCACAGTACAGACATAACTACTGCTGTCTCCTTTTATCCCTTTCCGCTTTAGTCAAGGGGGATCTGACCCCCCGATTTGCATTGGTTCTCCTGAACCTTCCGTTGTGCGGGCAATATTGTCCTTTGAACGCACATACATAGGGCGAGGGTCCGGTCTGGTTCGATCTGCTCTTCGGTCCTGCAACCTATGATCCAGTTGAACAACAAGGTCAATGAATTCTGAGCAGTCTTTCGGGGGTTCACTACTTGTGCAAGAACATCCTTGAGCTCCCCCCGCAACCCCCGATGAAATAACACAGTTCTCTTCTCCACTGGCCATTCTGCTTCAACTATGAGTCTATTGAACGTGACTATGTATGTTAATAGGTCTTGATTCCCTTGGCGTAGGGACATCAGTTAGTTTTCTAATGCCTGCCCATGAGTACGACGGGCGAACAACTTTTCCATCTCCTGCTGATAGCCCCTGAAGTCATGCAGCAAAGGATCGTCTTAGGCCACAAAGGGTACAGACCAGTCCGTGGCACTACCACTCAGGTAGGATAGCAAAAAAACGACCCGTGATTGGTCATTCGGAAAGGCCCCTGGTCTACAAAGGAAGTGCAGGCGGCACTGGTTCATGAATGTTGTAAACCTCTTGGGATCCCCTGTAAATCGTTCGGGCGGGGCTAAGGGAACTGTCCCAGGAAGGGTTATCTGAACGGGATTGGCTGATGGTGCTGGCATCGAGGGCACGCTTCCCGGCAATGGTGCATGCCCTGCTTGTGACTGGAGAAGTTGCCAGCTTAAATCATCAGTGTGTTTTTTGGCTACTATCAGCTCTCTCCTCAAGGTGATGGTCTCCTGCCTGGCTGCATGTACTTCGGAACGTAGCTGCCCCAAAATATGGGCTAACTGTCGGTTTCTGACGTTTCCATGACGCCCAGGTGGATTTTGATGTGAGGCTTTGTGTTCTGTAACGCTCACCTGGTATCCACGGGGACGTCACTCAGCCTGTTCTGACCTCTTAAGACCTTGAACCCTTCCCTGGAGTCTATTCGACTGGAGACTGGGCCTGAAACACAGGTTTGGGAGAGTTTAACTCCTATTGTCTCTGTGTGCTTGACCCCCTTCTTCCCCGGGGTACAACCCTTCCCTTTGATCCGCAGCTCACCTTGTTTTCTTGGAAAGTGTGCCCTCCATCCTGCTTTCAGTGCAGGGGCGCATTGATCAATGCGGACTCGTTGCTGCCTAGTTACTTCACTGGCAAGAGTCCGACAGGTAGGTATAATGAGTCTTTTGAACAGTTCTCTAACTTTGTTCCTTTTCTTCCAGCATCCGGGGATGGCGACGTGCTGCTGAGATTAGTAGCGCTGAAGGTGAGTGAGAGCGCGATGCGCGATGCGACACTTTCGTATTTGTATTGAACTGAGTTCTTTTTCTGTGTCTTTTAGGTGCCGCGACGTTTTCAGCGTGGATGCCAGTTATGAAGATGAAATGCGGTGAGTAAGCGCTGTATGCGGCGCCTCTAGATGTTTCCACGCTAACCTGGAGTGTCTTTTCCCTCTTGCAGAGGGATGAGAAGTTCCGGAGACAGAGTTCCCCCAGAGCGGCTGGGATTCAGGTAGGCGTTTGAAGCTCGTACAGTCTTTAAAAATAAGCGAAGATTTGCTGAATGCTTACTAATGCCTTTTTTCTGTTCTTTTCCCTTTTCCTTAGGAGGCGGCGTGCCGGGATGGGAATGACACCGCCGAAGATGGCCGCAGAACAGAAGAAGCGATGAATGATGGGCAGAAGCGCCGCAAGGTAAGGCTATTCGTAACTGTGTTCTTGTTCTTGCAGGAGCTGAGCGCAGAAGAAAGATGCAAGCCTACTGGAGACCGATCCGAACACGGTGAGTGTCACGCTGCAGGTGCAGAAAACACAAAGCATGTTTCTCAGCTTGGACGTGGCTTAAATAGTTTCTGGGTATCCCAGGTGTCTCTGGGCTGAACCACACCCAAAAGACTAGACTGCACATGCAGTTCTGGGAACCGAAATATGTGGGGGCATCCAACTTGTCCCCATCAAAGCACTACAAGTCCAATCCCCAATGTTATCCTATGGGAGTGAGTGAGTCTGGTGCCACAAGCGCCACGTCTGACTCCAAGTGGGTCTTTGGAGGGATGGAGAGGCCCTTGAGGGCCATGTAGGTGATCATGGCCTGGCTCCAGCCTGACATCTTGGAGGGCTGTGGACATGAGGGGCAGGAATCATGACAGGTCCTTGGATTATGTTTGCCTTCTTGTTAGTTACCGGACTTCTGGACTGCTTACTGGCTTCCTTCGGATCATCCCTCAGACTTGTTGTGCTTGTTTGGTTTCTGACCTCAGAACTCTCTTTGGATTGTCTACGGATCACCCTACTTGTTGCTACGCTTGAGCTTATCATTCCAGCTAACGCAGGTATCCCAGTGCGGGTCCAACCGGATTGCCATCCAGTGTGCTACACCACTTGCTGCTGCCAGTCACACACTGTAGTAACTTGGAACACCTCCTATCCTGTGTGTCCCAAATTCAGGGTTTGGTTGATACCTGGTTTCCCTCCACCTTGGCAAGCCCCTTTAGTGTTCTAAAGTACGTTTACGTCATCGCTTTTTTTTTTTTTGCCACTGTACTTAACCAATTGCTTGCCTTGCAGCGGTCGGGGGGTTTCCAGCGTTCCTGGTTCCTGGCATTTCAGCACTCAATACCTGTGGCCTCAAGGATCGCACAGGGAGTTGTTTGGTATCTCCCTGTGTGGTACTTGGGGACAGAGGCCCTCATAATCTTCATGACCATCAAGACATAACACTGTAATCTTTCATCCCTTAGTGTTTGTATGTCTTCCTCCTCTCTCTTTCATTCCTTTCCGTCCCTTTCTTCTATCGCTCTTTGTCTATTGTCATACTGTCTCTGTTCTTCTGCCTGTTCTTCGATTTTCTCTTGTTCCTCCTGATATATCTGTTCTCGTTGCTCCCAACCTTTCCTTTTCTGCTCATCGTCTTTTGATCTCTTCTCTCATTTCTTATCCTTTCTTTCTTGTTTGTCCTTGTCTTCTCTTTGCCTAACTTCCTCTATACTTTTCCCATCTATCTTGAGTAATATCTGTCCTCGCATCCATTTGTTTTGAACGAGCGCTAGCTTGTCAGCTTTATCTTTTCTCCTTTCCATCTCTTGATTTATATCTGTTGACAAATTTGACCGCTCACTTCTTCCTTCCTTGTCTTGTATGCCTTTAAAAATATGGTCCTTTCTTTTATTCTCTGCTGGACTATCATTGCTACCGTAAGTGGGGTTACATATATCGGATCACTGTACTTCATTGCTGCTCTTAGTTCCTTTAAAGGATACACTCCTATCTCTTCCGTAAAAACACTTTTCACTTCAGGCAATGTAAAGGGAGCTGATGGCTCAACGCCTTCCTGTTTATGCTGATAAAGCATCCACTTCTCAGGTGGTGGGTCTTTTTTTTTTCCCCTTGATACCTCTTCCAGAGCCATAAAATCGCTAATCTTTTCTCTAATTTCTTCCCTGTGTACGCAGCGTGCAAGTATGTGGTCATGTGTTGCAATACCACTCTTGACAATTATCCCTCTTTTGGCCATGGCATAAAAATGTTGCCCTTTACCCATTCTGCACTGTACTTTTTGAGTTTGGGCATATGTTTTGGCATTGTCTTGCATAGGTGCATTAAAGAAGTTTCCCCCATGATCTCACCCTACTCCCGCTGGAGTTTGAAATGTCTCTTTCTAACTCCCTTGAATTAGGAATTCTATGCGGTATCTCTTATCTCTACAATTATTTCCCATTACTCAAAATTATTACAATCCTGTCCCCTTATTTGCCATTCCCCTTAGTCTACTCACTATTCGTTAATCAACTTGAGACCTTCGGTATCAACTCCTCCTCCAATCCAACCACTTCGCCTTCCATCCACAGAGTGACCATGGAAACCTGGCAGGGATTTCTTTAAAGGGGGACCTGCCCACTGTCTTGGTTCTTCTTGCAAGTTGATTTCTATTCAGCCACTCTCCACAGGAACCTCCGCGATCTTCCAGCTAATGGTGGAGGATGCCCGATCGTCTGAAAATCTTGAGCTGAACTGGTTTGGATCTTTTGAACCATCCATACTGCTACCACGTGAGCTTAGGGCCCTTAGGAATGTGCATGTAATGGATGGGATCACACAGAATAACTCGAAGTCCAAATAACCGAACCAACTCAGGAAGATGGCAAAGTACTGTTTTATTAACAATTATCTAAAACAGGGAATTACAACGAACATCAACGGACGGAAGCTTGATTTCTCTCTGTGGTCTTTTCACAAAATAAAGATTATATATCAAAAATACGTCAGAGTTGACATCATACTATGTGGTCAATAATCCCTACTAGGGATTGGGATTGGTTTAAGGGTAACATCTAAACATATTATTTATAGTAACTAGGATTGTAATTGGCCGCCAACTGTCAGGTGGACAACATATGCCTCAAAAAACAGAAGAGGCAGGGGATACCAGGATTATCTTGGTACTATGATCTGGCCTGGATAGAACCAATATATTTATATTAACATCAAAGATCATAGTACTTGCGTTTCTATGTGGTGAACTCAGGCGTAGTTAACTCATATAGACAGTCAAAATTTCATCATAACTCCGAACAATTGTGAAGAAAACGTGTCTTTAAACAATGAGATGAAAAGCATTCAATTCAAATCAATAAACACTCTCTAATAATGCAACATTTTTATTGATATGTAGAAAAAACATTGTAAAAGACCGATCTCGTTATTTAAAAAAAAACATCACAAGTATCAAAATCAGTGCAATCCTTTATCAATCTGAAAAATCAATAGTTCTCAAGGTAAAATACATCATTCTCATCTAAAACTACAACAAACCATACGCCAAACATACCTCATTCATAATCAGACAATTCGTCATTTCATTCACGAATAACATCTAAATCATCACTGTAAAACAACATCCTAAAATACAACGATACAACCTCATGTCCATTACAAATATGCACAGTAGGATTTTGACAACTGAGCCGCCGTCAGTTATACGGTCTAGTACATCAAAAAAGGGCTCAATATCATTTATATCAGTGCTGTTACTAATGACAGCACATTCCAAAACCCGACATGTTTCTTTCTGTACGACAGTTATTCAACAGACATTCTTCAAGGGCACAACAGTCACGCGTTGTCAACGGAACGTCAGTGGAATTAGGAACATGTAGACTACACCAACAACTCACCTATAAGTAAAAACATAGAAACACAATCAATCGGACTAAATATACAAATCTCTCGATTGATCATTGCTACCACTGCACCGTCAATGCACGGAGTGCAGAGTAAGGGTCATTAATACCCCTATACTTCCTTCACCAATACAGAGATCATGCAGACCACCAAGAGAAACATGATTGGTACACCATCTTGATTAGTGTATTCAAAAAACACACCATCACCAACACCGCATGACACATCAGGACATCCAAGACTCGTGTTGTTATCCAACAGGGTAGAGAAGTGACTGACCCACACCGGATAACATATCAACAATATAAAAAATATATATAAATGTCCAACGGACACTCACAGTTGGTCACTTGTTCTAGTCTTCACTTGGTACACTCATCTCATCAAAAATGATGGTGCAGTGTTACCACTTGCATGGTCATGACCTGCAATCTTTGGGGCGGATGCAACAATGTAGAACCCGGTAATTCCCAAAGGCCGGTCCTCACTAACCTAAACTCACACAGAAATAGAAGCGAGTATAAGGAAAAATAGAAAAAATTACTCAAATGTCATCCCTTCATCATCCAACCGGCTTATAGTTGAAACTTATACAATGTGTACATGAATAACAAATGTACACCCGATGTATAAATGGGGGCAGAAAGTGAAATAGGCACACATCAACATGGCTTACCTTCACTTGAAAAAATCTGCCCCATCCGCGGTAGTGCATCTATGAAGACTGCCTCTGGCTCAGTCTCTTCTCACGGCGCGGATCGTGAAATGGATCGCTGATTCCCACTTAAGCTCATGGCGCTCCAAATTCCTACAAAATATAGGGCGAAGAAACCAATAAAAGCCAAATCAGCATCCTCCAACATGAAGTCTGTAACATATGGGCATGGACTGTTAGAATCGCAAGGCCCTTCTCAATAAACGGGTGCACTCGTAACATTACCAGCTGCCCTGTCTGTAAGCACACGGAAGACATGTGCTTATCACTACAACTATTCCTAACCTCCATGGTCGGGAAATGCTGCTTACCTCTTACTTCAGAGAGTGTACCACGAACCGTGCGGCAGTAATTCTGCGAGCCGTTGAAGCAACCTACAAGCACCCGAAAACAAGGTAATGTGAGCTCTCATACTGTCACGTGATATTCACGTAACGTGAACTTGAACGTGCTCAGTTCTTAAAGGTACAACCTCATTTAGTGTGTATAAATGGGTCACTGTGATCAAGCCCGGATCAAAAAATCGCCACTCTATTTAACGTGAATCCTAGAATAACCAACAGTTATTTCAATCTGTCGAAATGCATATGCCTACCTGTAAAGAATTTCATCTTCAGAAACATTAGATACACAGTTTCTCATTGGTTTTCAAACTATAAGGTCCTTGGTGATACGGACGACTACAATTGGTGGGCACGCTTGTGCCATGTATGGAAGATTTGGTTCACTTAGCAGCATGTAAGCCCTGACCCAGAGGCAAGGAGATGGGCCTTAGACTACCTCCCCACCCAATTAACCCAACAATGCTCATTGCCCATGCCTTGTGCCATGAAGATTGTCTTTGAACTTGGCCTTGCAAAGTATCCTTGTATGTGAGAATACATGGGAGTGAAGGCACTCGCTATCGTGTTCTAGGACTCAAATTTCGAACTCTATTTTCATCCTTAGCTCACGTGACAGGGGACCACAATTTGGTCCGATTTGCAGCTTTTAAATGTCTTAAATTAATTAAACTTGACACTCTTGGTGTTCCTTCTTTGCACCTTTACAAGGGATGATTCATCCTTTGTATGTTCACTCCTTTCCAGAATGGATAGCTGACCTTGGCTGCTTCAATCTTGACTCCAGGCCAGACAACCTCGCCATGCAGCACCATGAACCAGCTTATACTTGCAGCAAAATAGTTTTCTCTTCCCTCTTCATTGGTCCTGGCTTACTAAAATTCATGATACCGATGTCCAGCTTGTATACAATGGCGGCTTAGCCTCCATTCTATTCACTACATATAGCCATTTTCTATGATGCTTAGTCTACTTGCGTTTCAGAGTCTGTACAATTATTGAACGGTTGATTCTCTGCAGCACTTTGTGCACATAGAACATTCCTTTTTTGTATTTAAAAGTTCAGTTTATTCTTTACTTCGTCATTAGTCTTTTTCAGCCATATTGTCGAGACATCGTTCATACTTTTTTATGATGCTGCAAGCTTCTTTTCTTTGCTCCCTCTCATATTCCTTCAGGGAGTTCCTCCATCAAGTTGTTATCCCTACGGGCATACATTTGGTAGGGTTGCCTCAATGGGTATCTTCTCTCAAACACACATTGCGGTATTGGCACAACTGCTGGTGTCAAACACGGCACAATTTCAGGTTTCCAACCGATGGGAGATAGCGTGTGGGGTTTTCTGCAGAGGCATGCAGCTGCTCCTCTACAGACATGTCAGGCATGCATGGGTCTGCTTTCCATCATGCATGACTTGGGAAGGGTCAGTCATGAATAAGGGGTGCAAGATGCCTATTCTTAAAACATTTGTTGGTACACGTGATGAGTTACACCCACAAAAGGTGTGCCCTTTTCACAAAGTTTGTAAAGAAAGTGAACTGTGCATTTCTTAAAGTAAAGTAAATACAAAATACATCCTCTATGCATTTTTCTATTTGGATAACTTTTTTATGAATTTGGCAGTTAACGTTTTTTAAGAGTGTAATTATTTGTGATCGGCAAATAAAGAGTTGATTTTGTATTCCACATTAAAGAAACAGCTAGGTTCAAGCCATTCATAAATGTAGACACATAGCTTTCTTTGGGCTTCCCTGGAAACAAAGGTCTCACATATTTAATTACTTTTATACTTTTTTTGAGTTGAACATTTGCTGGCAGGAGATTGACCTCTTTAAACTGACTTTTACAGCAAGTTGTCATCCGCGTTGAACTGGCATGAATTCTATTGTATTCCAAGTTCCAGGTTCTGGGGGTATACAGTCCAACTTTGGGTGATTCCAAGTTTGCACAAGTAATTTTGCACAGATTTAGCTCGGAGATTATCAGGGTGAAGGAGGGGAAGCAGAAGAATATCTATGTATCATCAACAGAAAGTGATAGTTAAAGCCAAATGACAAAATGTGGTTGCCAAGAGAATAGGTGTATAGGGTGAGGAGAAATAGGCCTAGGACTGATCCTTGAGGGACACTCAAGAGAGGAGGTGATGAGAGGGAGGTGCTGGAGTAAGATGGAAAAGGAGCAGTCGGGGCATGGAAGGGCTCTCAGTTAAGTACAGTGCTCTTGGAGACAATGAGGCAAATATTTGAATGAGGGATGGATGATCCATAGTGTGAAAGGCAAATGGAAGGTCTAAAAGAAAGGGAATGAAGGATAGTTAAGTGTGGTGAGCAGGGGTACGCAAATTGGTGACATGGATGTGCACAGTCTAGGTGAAGATTTGACAGGGTCATCAAGTGAGTGAACCCTGAAATAGTTGACCATGCGGTTGAAGACAACACAAACAATCATTATTCAAGTGGTAGTGAAGGAAAGAGATAGGTTTGCAGTATGAGGGGTTGTTGGGGCCAGCAGTAGGTTTCTTTATGAGGGGTATTATGACTGTGGCTGTTTTCAACAGGCTGGGAAGATATCAGTTGAGAGAGATGGGTTGAATAAGGTGTGGAGGGGAGCAGAGGTGACAAGTGCAAGTCCTTTAACAATTTGTGTTGCAAAGGGGTCAACTGTAGGACAGGGTGGGCTGGAAGAGCAAATGTGTTTTAGAGGTTGAGAGGAGGAGGT
Source organism: Ambystoma mexicanum (assembly GCF_040938575.1). Taxonomy (NCBI): domain Eukaryota; kingdom Metazoa; phylum Chordata; class Amphibia; order Caudata; family Ambystomatidae; genus Ambystoma; species Ambystoma mexicanum. Next base: position 214,327,984 of record NC_090931.1, read on the forward strand.
GAGGGGGAAGCAAGACAGAAAATGAAGCATAGGGAATATGGGGAAAGCGGGTAATGTGGGAATAGGTTGGAGAGATAGAAGGGTGGACAAGGCATTTTATATTTTGTTGCTGTTAGTGGTGATGTAGGATGCAAAGTCATTGGCAGTAAAAAAGAAGGAATGGGGCAGTTCTTAGCTGGGGAAGTATGGCTTGGAGGGTCAGGAATAGTTTTCAAGAGGGTAAATGGAGAAAGGCAATAAGAGCATTTGGCTGTGTCGAGAGCTGTGGTCAGGGTCAGTAGAGAGTCCTTTCAGGCATTGAGAAGAGTGGGGGATTGGTCTTTGCACCAATGCCATAAAAAGCGACACATTGTTGTCCTCAGCAGCTAGATGGCAGGGGAGATACATGGGTGAGGACGCAGGTGGGCAGTGGTAAAGTCGTGGGTAAGATAGTGGCCAATGAAGGTGGTTGATGGTGCAGAGTTGAATTCATTAAAGGCCAGTTTAATGGAGTGAGCAAATGGAGGAGAGAGTACGCTTGGAGCAAGATGTCTTAGTTGAGGATGAGGATGATAGATTCGGGATTGAATTTACATTTGGTGGCAAATGCAGGAGGGAGAATGAAGAGTGATTATCCTGAAAATCTGGTATGGGTGGGGTAATCGAGAGGCGGATTTCGAGGCCAGTGGTTTAGGGTAACTGAGGCATTTGCTGGAGACTCACTGTTCCCCGTTTTAACTCAGCATACCAAGGGGCATGTAAGAATGATTGCGCCCTTTGTGTCTTTCTACATTTGTTCATTTTCTGTTCAGGGATTCTGTCATAGAGACTACTCTTCTCCATTTCCAAAGAGAAGATAGTATTACCATTTCATGTTCAATATTATCTTGGGCGGTGCACAAGTCCAAGCAGAAGCACTGGTACGCACCCGGGCGCGCAGACTGTCACGGGCAAACCAAGGTTTTTGATGCTGTTCCTGGGTCTCGGTGGGCACACATATCGCCCCTCTCCCCACATTTTAGAACTTCTACACAAGTTCTAAGCGTAAAAAGAGACACCAATTTTGAAATATAAATACAATCCGAAGGTAGTCGGAGAGATCCTCTGGATGATTTCATCAGATTTTTCCTTTTCAATGTGCCCTTGCTCACCACTTTTGCTCATAAGCACCCAAGGCCCTTTTAGGATGTTTTCAATGTTCCATGATTGCTAGAATTCCAGAGAGAGGAGGGCCTCCTGATTGCGGAAACGTGGCGCCGGTTAAAGTGAAAGTATGCACTGTATTAACACCATGGAAAAGATCTCTAAAACGCACAAAGCATATTTTTTCAATATACTAGGGTAACGTGTATCCTAGTGCTAATACCTTTTAAAATTGTGCTGAGAGCAGACCAGTGCAAGGTGTCTGTGATGAGGACCCAAGCATGATAGCAGTGAAGTTAAGTGGGTAATATGTGATAATTTTGGGAAGGTCTGCGCTAGAAGGCCACTGACAGGCAGATTTTCTTAACTGTGATTGGAATTTGTATTTTAACCAATTGTTTATGGTTAGTTGTGACCTGATTAAGGACACCACAGCCCTTCGCACAGAACCCGCAACCAATAAACTTTGGGTAATTGTTTCTTGAGGGTGTGTATCAGTCTGCTCCAAGGATAATGATATGATGTGGCATTTATAATACGCCTATACACAAGTGTTTCAAGGCGCGACGAGTCAAGGGAGGGGGAACAGAGGGAAGACAGAGACAACGAACTTACTAGGCCAGGTGACATTGAGATTGCGCAAGTGCAGGGGAAGGGAGAAGGGGAAAAGTGAGCTGGAGTGGGGAAGGGGCAGTGCAGTACATGGGATTGACAATAAAAATAAATAAATGTAATACATTAAAGCAATAAGTAAAGGTGTGGCAAGCTGGTGGCAAGTGCAAAGGTAAGTGCAGATATCAGGTGTCAAGTGCAGGAAGGGGACTGTAGGGATACAGAAAACAGTCACCAAGTGCAGGGGTTGCCAGGGAGGCAGTGCAGGTTCCAACTGGGCAAAACCTGGGTCCGCGATCAGAGGGTAGCCAGGTGCAGTTTCAGCCGGTGCAGTTCAGCCAGGAGTTCAGCAGGGGAGAGGAGGAGAGAAAGCAGGCGCAAAGAGGAAGATTTGAGGTGCTTCCGGGACCAGAGATGGCTCTCCTTGAGTTTCAGGGAGGCTGTTCCAGAGAAAGGCCTCGGCCGAAGAAAGAGATCTACCACCAACTTGTTACTTGTAGAAGCGACTGACCCTGAGGGAGTTGAAGGCGGATGAGTAAAGAGCTTGAGAAGGAAGATATTTAGGACGAGAAAGTTGAAGGTATTGAGACCCCAGACCCCAGAAGGTCTTGCGGACAATGTGGAAGGTGTTGAACTTAATCCTCGCAGCCACTGGGAGCCAGTGCAGAGATTTCAGTCCTGGGGAGATATAATCCCTGGGCTTGAGGCCAAGGACAAGCCTTGTAGTCCTGTTCTGAATGAGTTGCAGAGGGCGGAGAGTAGAAGCAGGACGATTTAGAATGAGTCTCTTGCAGTAAGTCCAGCCTAGAGAGAACCAGAGCTCTGGAGACAGTGAGCTTCTGGTAACAACTTTCTCTGTTTTTATATAATTCTTATCCAATTGTCTTCCTGGCTCTGAGGATGTTTAGGTGACCATATTAATCTGTGTTCTAAATAAGCCACGTTTATTTGGGTAGTTGGATTTGCTGGAATTCCTAAACTTTTAAAACGTGTGGGTTGTTTTTGTTGACGGGTGCAGACTGTAGAAGGTTTCTGCAAACAGTGGAGTGAAAAGCACATAGAGGTTACTTTTAGCATCTGTTCAAGGAAACATGCTGTTGATTGCAGGCCCAATTGCCCACAGCTGTTGTGACAAATTGTTTGCGGACTAGAAGAAGTAATGACTCATAGCGGAAAACAATAGTCTTTCAGAAACGTCATGTGTTGCAACAGTATGTGTTGTGCTGGTCTTAACCTGGTACTCAGTAATGTACATTTAGCATGTGACTAAATCAGTAACAGGCCAATCGGCCTAACGGATGAGCGTCCTTGGCATGAAAGATCCTTATTTCAATATTAACACCCATAATGGTACTCATTTAAGCAAAATATAAAGGACATGCATAATTGATATATTAATGACTCTATTCCAGCCTTGTTGGCCTTTTGGGGGGTTGTATATGGTTTTGTCCACCTCATTTTTTGTGTGGCAAGTTTGGTCGACCTATGTGTGGTTCATTTTTACCTTTAAGGGTGCTGGCCCAAATACTCCCTCTAATCCACACAACCACGACCTCCCAAATTGATCCCCCACCCCTTCACATTTCACATTTCGGTTTTACTTGTAACCATAATGTCCCCTTTAACAATGCTTTTTCATTGAATATATTACACAACCCATGGTAGTGGCTGTGTAGTTATGGTTAAGTTGCTAATCCCATAGGAAGATCACTTTTTGGGCGGCTTATAACTTTGTTCCCCCTGAACAAGTCCTCGCCAAACTTTGCAAATAATGCATATGGCCCACTCTGAATTGTCTTGCAAATTTTGGTAAGGTTTGTTAGCAAAGTTATAGGGGGGTCCCAACATTTCAATTTTTCCCATAGACATAATGGGAAAAAACTTTGCACACGCCTACAGCTTAAACCAATGGATGGATTTCCACCAAATTTGCGGCAGGAGCTGAGGCTTTGTCCCGAAAGTGTGCTTTTGTTAATTTGGTGTACATCTGTCCAATAGTTTCTTTTTTAAATGGCCAAAACGTAATGCAAACAAATTAGTGAAATCTCTGTCCGCTCCGTGGACACACTTCCCTGTTCACTCCACAGACAGGACACCGATTAGCTAATTGGCTTGCGTCATGTCCACAGACATGCAATGTGTCCTCCGATTGGCTGGGATAAGGCGTGAGGTGCACCAAATTGTTTCGATGCGCCCGCCATCTTGGATCCGCAGACAGCGCGGCGGCGAACAGAGGCACAATGCAATTTTGGGGAGTGTGTTGGTGTGCAGAAGTGCTTGGGGAGGGTTGGCGAGTAAGAGATGGGTCAAATACTGTATTTGTTTAGGTGGCAAGTGCCCCTGATGTGTTTGCCATGTCCACGGTCTTCGCGGCTGTCCGTGAACATAATAAATGCACTACTAGCTATTTTACTTTAGTATGATCTTGGTTTTGGGTTGTTAGTAGATGACTGATTGTAATTAATATCCCCTATAAGCAGCCCACATACCACAGTCAAAATGTTTGTTAGTATAGGTGTGTTATGCTTCAGTGGTTGTGACCAGGGCCTAAAGTCTTGGGTGCATGGCCTATGCCATGCACCCAAGACTCTAGGCCCTGGCCACAACCACCGCAGCATAACACACCCATAGAATGAAACACCCATCAAATATCCACAACCCAAAAGTTTGTGTACTGTTTCATTTGTAGAGTTTGTATGTGAAGTTTTGGGTAGGCTATGCAGTTAAGATTGTAGAGTTTGTAACAAGGACTGCAGTGTATGTGAGTCTATTTATTTATTTATTTATTTATTTATTTATTTATTTATTTATTTATTTAGTTGATTTAATCAATTCAATGATTTTTACAAAACATTGTAGAAGTAGAAAGAAAACTGAAAATGAACAATGATGTGGGTAGAAGTTGATTCGAAGAAGAGAAGGAAAAGAAGGAAGAAAAGGGAGCTGAAACAAGCAGAAGAAGAAAGCAGAGGTAGAAAAGTAGAGAGCAGAGAAACGGTGAGGATAAAGGTGAAAATGAGGAAGAAGAAGTCTATTTATTTTATTCTTACTTGTTGAGTTTTTTGTGGTTGTATGCAGTTTTTTCATGACATGGGTAACTGGACTAGACATACTTTTTAGATCTCTGTGATAAAAGAAAAGATCATATGTTTGAGTAGGTAGTTCATAATGAGGTATTGCATTGCATAATAGACATTTCTGTATTTTTTGATCCTCATATTTAGTATTTTACAAGTACTATAGTTCAAACCAGTGTACTGCGCAATTTGCTCAGTTTATGTGTTTGTTTTCTAAATCATTGGGTCTGTGGAAAAAGAAAATCCATGTTGGATTAAAAAATAACCTTCTATGTTGTGGTACAATATATTTCTTTCATGTTTTACTGTTCATGTCTTGGTTCTTGCTAATCTTCTATCTGTTGGCTTGTTGCAGATTTTTGGGGCAATTAGATACCTTTTGGGAGTATTCTAATTGTTTATTTCTACATTTATGCTATTCATCTATCTGTTGGGTTGTTACAGATTTTTTGGGGCAGTTAGATACCTGTTGGCTTATTCTAACTGTATATTTCTTGTTTGATTTTAGTGGTATGTGTTTATCTGTATGCTTGTTGCAGTTTTTTGGGGAAGTTAGTTACCTGTTGGCGTATTCTAACTGTGTATTTCTTGTTACATTTTAGTGGTATTTATTTATCTGTTTGCTTGTTGCAGAATCTTGGCGCAGTTAGATACGTGTTGGCATACTCTAACTGTGCACAGTTTTGAAGTTGAAGTTTTGCTTATGTTCACATACAGATTGTATATTACATTTTGTTTTTAAGAATATTAAGTGAGTGTTTACAAGAATGACTGGCAATCTCTGCTTTAGAGTAACGGTACTATCATTACATTCGAACCATCCACAGTTCTTTTTTATATATGCAGTGTAGTGACCTGCATTGGTTGTGGCTCCTGCGTGCTATATTATACCTATTGTTGTGAAGGTTTTTTAACAAGTGATACTTGACCATCTGTGAATCCAGTCAGCTTACAGTTGTTTTTGGAACCACCTGCATTGTAACGTAAAAGCATTGCTATTACGTATTTACCATGTCTCTGTAATTGTAAGGTGGAGCGATTATCTGAATTGCAGATAGTACATAATCTGCCAAGGATTCGCATTTTGTACAAGTTGCTGAAATGGAATGGATACACAGTTAGGTATGGATACATACACAACGCGTTCATTAGGGACTTGTTCTTGTGCCATATGGTTGCAGAGAGTGCATGTATGTTTCCACATGTATGAAATCAGAAAGATTTCATGTATAGGGATGTTTTTGTTTTCCAGTAATTGTAGTAAGTACATTAGACATTCATGTGGATATTCTTGTGAGTTTATAGTGAATTTGACAATTGCAGCACAGTAGTCCAATGCTTGCCTTATTCCTTGAACACTGTAGGTGTTGTCAGGATTGTTGGTTGCATTTCTATGAAGAACTAACATTTGCAAACACAATTGGTCTGTACTGTGTAAGTAAATCTTCTCAATAATTGGTGACAATTGGAGTAGAATATGTATTGCTACATTGCGTAGCAATTTACAGCAGTTATATTTGAAAATTTGGATGAACCTGACAGTTCTGTGTCAAAGTCATTTGTTCGGAGTGTGTGTTGTTTCTTTGAAGAAGTAGTTGAGATACTTTGACCAGTAGATTCTTCTCTGGTTGTGGTACTTGATGAAGTATTAGTTTCTTTTTTTTTTTCCTTTGGAGGAATTGTTGTGATATCCTGTATCGTTTCAGTTTGAAGTAGTTTTCTTTTACAATGTTTTGATTTTTGTGGAAGAGGATATGTTTTTAGATGGGGGTTGTGGAGTGAACGCAGCCTATTGTATTTTAGAATGCAAGGAATATCTGCATTTACTTTACTTGCATCAAAGTTGATTAGAAATAGCCTGTCAAGTGTACGTAAGCGTGATAGTGCTACATAGCTTATTCCTTCTTTAAAGACTGTGCTACCAATATCTATTAATGCTTTATCTAGGGTGAGACCTTGTGACTTGTGAATGGTAGCTGCGTATGCTAGAGTTAGTGAAAATTGTTCTCTACGTACACACATGTCTTTGAAAAGAAGGAAGTGGGCTGTTGAGCGTCCTATCCTTTTAACTTCTGATAGTTTGTCAAAGAGAATTTTGACAAATTGAATGTTATTGTCACATGGGTATGTTTGAAAGCCAACAACTGTACCAAGTTCTCCATTAAATAGTCCTTGCTCCACGTCAAGGTTACGTTTAAACATTACTCTACAGTTTAAAGATAATTTTAATATTTTCTCCAAACCAGCTGTGTTAGTCTTGTTGTGGCATGTTGACACATGGGTGGTGTCATATCATGTATGTCCAGTTTATCTGTGGAGCAAATTTCAATTATTGGTTGTATTTCTTTTTTCAACATTGTTTAATTGAATTTTGAAGAGCTTGCAAGAGTTGGCATCAGGGACATACAATTGACATTTTTGTGTGCTAATTGTTCCATGACCTCAGATGCACATAAATTATGGCCATAGACTGCATGGGTGTGTCTGGTTTTTAGTATTGCTTGTGCTTCTTGAGATAGTACACCATTACTATTGTAATCTGAGGTGAATCAAAGCCAACATTAGGTGGGAGACCATGCTAACCTCATCTATTAGCAGCATTTTCATTTGTTTGAAAACTCTGAGTAGTTCCATTGCAGCTTCTGTGGAAAGTTTGTAATTGTCTAATTTGTTCTGGTATTCTACTTGAAGGAGTAGTAATCGGTGTAACGTGAAACCGCCTATGTTGTAGGCAGCTAAATCTGTGGGGGCAGTTACAACAGCTGACAGTTTGTTGTTTGTCAATTGTTGAAGGAACTTGCTGATCATTTAGATTAAGAATGTTTTGCCTGAACCAGCTTCACCACTCACGTATAGCAGTATAAGTTTGTACTCTTGGCAGGTACATTTTTTATTTTCATGTTCCACACCATGTTCAATTTGTTTTGTTATTTATTGGAAAATGCTATGCTGCTCATTGTTCAGTTGTGATTTCAGTACACTAAAGTCTTCTGTAGCTTGTTCATACTGACACATTGGGGTTTTCTACTTCAATCATGGCTAATTCTGTCTCATTTGCTATTAGTGGCATTCCAAGTGGTTGTTGTTTTCCTGTTACTGAAGGTTGACTTCTGTCGGGAGTGTCCACTTGTAGTTGAGCCGGAGTTCTTCTTTGTGTTGCTATTCATTGTGCCACATTGTTTGGTACTGTGTAAAGTTTATGTCTGTTATAGTGTGTTCATTTGCTTTGAAACCATCTTCACAGTAGTCATATGCATCCAGTAACTCTTCTTCTTTTCTCCATGGCTTAAAAAGTTGTAGCAGGGATATGTAATACAGTTCTTTTCTCCATGGCTTAAAAAGTTGTAGCAGGGACATGTAATACAGTCCTTTACGTTGAGGAGTTTTTAATGACAATTTGATATGATTAATTTAGCTGCATTTGGTAAGTTTCACTGAGCTGCCTTCACAATTTACCACAATTTACCACAATTTACCACTATGTATCTACCTTTCTTTTGATCTGGTTTAACATTATTTTTGTATGTGAAGTTTTGGGCTACATGGTAGAAACACATAGTTTTGAAAGAAGTACTCCAGTTTGGGTAGTATGTGTCTAGTAAATAGTTTTTCAAAATGTCTTGGCTAATGTTGGGATAATTTTTGGCTATTGTTTCTATGTCCTCATATGATTTGAGAACTCTTTTTCTAGATTTAGCAGGACCAACACTTAGCCACACTATATTGTCAGATTTTCCATACAGGGCAGTACCGGTTAAATGGTCTGCAGCCTCATAGCAGCCACATTCTCTATGAGAGAGCATTTGTATGCCTAAGCTGTACAATTTCTGTTTTAGGGGCCTATTCATGGAACAAATGTGCGTTGAAAATCTTAGCGCACGCTGGAGCAAGGTGGCGCAAGCGTGAAAAAGCAAGCGCACGCGCACGCGTGCGATTCAAGGAAGTGCCTGCGCGTGTTTTCCACTGGTTGAACGCCAAATCCGTGCATGGCGCACACAGGCACACACGTCATTGCTTCAACCTGAACGGCGTGCACAACGCGCACAGGGAAAGAGCACAACATTGGCGCACAAACCAAAAAAGGGGCCGGACACGGGGTGTAACATGCGGAATGGGGAACAACATGTGAAAAAGAAGGGGTAACTGGGGAAGTACTGCAGGGAAATACACAGAACGCCCACACGCACACGAACAACTCGTATTTATGGAATCGAATACAGAAACAAGCGCATGCAAAAAGACGCACACAGGCGGCAACACGTCCGCCACAGGAAGGCAGGTGTAAGCCTCCCCGCACACAGTATAAAAGTGCGCGCAAACAACAAACACGTATATCCAGCTACGATGAATGCCCCATTTGTCGCAGCACTGATCATGGGACACCGCAGGAGGAGGAGAATAGCCAAGGCCCACATTTATTCCACCCGGACTAGCCTTTTTGGGATGCCTGACGACCAGGTCTACGGCAGGTATAGGTTTCCACCTCGTATCATCCTAGACCTGGTCAGGGAGTGGGAAGATGACCTTACATTCCCCTCCCTCTGCTCCCAGGCATTGTGCCCCTTGGAGAAGGTGCTCAATGTCCTGCATTTTTTGGCCACTGGGTCATTTCAGCAGACTACTGTCATAGTGGGGGGGTCTCACAGGCCACGCAGTCACGCTGCCTACACCAGGAGTTGGCAATCATGACTGCGCGCCCCTCAGTCCACAGGTACATACACATGCCCAGAACACCCGTAGAAAGGCAGGCCGTAGTCCAGGACTTTTACAGGGTGGCACACTTCCCCAAAGTGGTCGGTGTCATAGATTGCACCCATGTGGCCCTACGTTCACCTAGGGCCACTGAGCTCATCTATCGAAACTGCAAGCACTGGCATTCCATCAATGTGCAGGTGGTATGCGATGCAAAGGGAATCATCACCTCTGTCTATGCAAACTACTCAGGCTCCACCCATGACAGTTTCATATACAGAATGTCCACACTGAGCCGGGCCCTGGAAGCTGGGCAGCATGGCGACACATGGCTCCTAGGTGAGTGCAAATGCCTGTGCACATGCATGCATGTCACACAGAGATAACTAAACAAACCCCAATAATCACAACCATTATCACCTCTCCAGGGGACAGTGCCTACCCTCTGAGCAACCACATGATGACACCAATCCGGAACCCCACCACACCACCCCAGGTAAGATACAATGCTGCCCATATTGCAACCAGGGGCATAGTGGAGCGCACATTCGGAGTGCTAAAGTCATGCTTCCGCTCCGTTGACCGCTCTGTTGGGCAAATACTCTATGCACCCCCAGTATAGCGCAGGATCATTGTGGCAGCATGTGTCCTGCACAATGTTGCTACACGGCAGGGTGTACCGGTGGACATGGTGGTGCCCTCACATCCCCAACCACAGGCACGGGCGCTGCCCATGGGATGGGATAGGGCACATGGCGAGGCAGCCCGGACCCAGCTTGTGGCTACATTTTTCACCTAAACCCCCTCCCCTGCGGAGTGCACACAGGCCTAGCACATAAAAGGTGACAATCGATGATGACAAAGAGACAGTTAATTGTCACAACCTTACCACCTTGAGAATGTTGCCATGGAAGTGTTACATTGTGTGCATCCCTAGCTACTTAAACATAAACAATCATGTGTGACCAAAAGGAACACATGCAAGGTGTGTATCACACACCCCTGAAAAAGAGGCCATCACAATCCCTGGTATGTCATCCAAACCCTCCTAAACCACATCACCCTTGTACAACACACCATGACATGGCAAGCAATAGCAAAAGCCAAACACATTACCAATACTTTACGAAGTGACATGTGATAAATGGAAAGTGGCTTCAGACAATGACGTCTGTCATAGAATCAGATGAAATGGCTGACCAACATCCTCCCACACAAAACAAGTCATACCCAAATGCATTCCAACAGTTGTAGCATGAACATAACAATCAATGCCTGTTCACATGCACATTGGGCAAGGCAACATCCCTACTCCTGAATTTGTGTGCTGTGTGCGTCTCCTGCAACACACTGCTCAGCACACAGAATAGTGACCAGCCATTGTGTCAGAGAATCACATGGAAAGGACAAAATAAACAAATAAATAAACAATTGATACATGTAGAGGATCCACAAATGGTCATAGATCATGTGCTGCAGGGACACAATGGTCCCCAGAAGGCAAACTGTGTGCACATGTGGACATGGAAGGGTGGATGTACATGTGGTGGATCTTAGTGTGACTGTGTGTGTCAGTAGGGACATGCACTCAATACATGCATATCCAATCAAGTGACCATCAGTGTCCTCTACACATCACATGTGAACATTGCCCATGTGCACACCCCAGCATGTCAAACCACACCAATCCCCTCACACCTGAAAGGTAAAAACAACACAGGATCAGGCATTGACCAGCAGAACACATCATGTACATAGGACACCACAATAACAATGTCAGAGTGCCCATCACACTGTAGGCCAAGACAACTGCCCAATAACCAAACTCCCTCATTCACATATCACCATGACCTACTGAACAACTGTGTCTGGGGAATGTAGCCTTCTTCCTTGAAGTCTACCTGGCCACAGGATCACGCTAACCCTTTGTCTCCATCTTCCACCTTGAGTGTAAATAGTGTCCAGCACCCTCAGAGGCCACCTTGACTGGCAAAAATACCAAATCGAAGAGAATTCAAAGGAGCAAAACACACAAGCCAGGCAAAAAGCCTGTAGGCAGCAAAAAACACTTGAAGAGTCTCCAGTAGATGACTTGAAGTAGCAGTAAATTTCAAAGCACATGTACAAGCACAATGATGAAACAACCAAGTTAGCAAACTTAAACAATGCTACAACAGGAAGTGTATCATGTTTGGTGCATAATATTCAATGATGCAGCACCAACTGATGGGAAGTATCACTGCTCCGGTGTCCAGGCGCAGGAGTGGCACGAACCAACCACCCCCTCTGTGGTCTCGGTGCCTGCAAGGTCAAACTTACACAGGCCTCTGAGACCACGGTGGGGAAGGAGGGTCAGGGATATGTTGTCTGGACAGGCATTGTTATTCAGGATAACCAGAAAGAGGGGCAGGAGAGGGGAGTCGGATTGTCAAGGGAAAGTAGGGAAAAGACAAAAATCTACTATTCACAATAACACATACTCAATCAGAGAAACCATGTACATCATGCACATTGTACCAAATGACTCAAATGGAAGTCAAAGAGAGACTTATCTCTGGGGTGAGTGCTGGCCTCCTGCCTGCGCACTCTCAGGTCCAGTAACAGGAGCAGTTCAATGCTGCAAAGATAGTAAGAGTTACTAATCTGTGTGTGTCTATAACACACACACAACACCATACATGCCCCAAAGCAAGTAACTCCTCCACAAACAAACACTCTTGTCTGCTGCTTTGTACCCATACGTAAGATTCCCCCCATGATGGTTCATACACTGTCAATGCAGTAAGTCAGGCGCACGTGGGTGCATGGCAAATGGAAGACCAATGTGTCAAGATTAACAAAGCATACAGTGGTCCCTGGGTAAGCAGCTAGACGCATATAGCGAGGTACGACTTCAGTACAAGTAGTATTCTGGCCTCCCCCAAATAAAAAAGGTAGTGCATGTGTCAATTTGAACATGCAAATGATATGCACTGCACACGAGTCTGTCCCTCACTGGGTGTCCCTGTGTGCAGTTTATTTTTCTGGCTTTGAACGCCACTGGGCTTATACATCTGCTTCTATCGAGCATGGTGGACTGGAGGATATGTGCGATAGCCCCTGCATATGCCCCAGACAACTTGGAAAGCAACTTGCCATGTGTCCACCAACTCATCTTAGCTGTACTGTGCGCTTCAACACCAATAACTGTCCAAGCTCACTGTCAGTGGCGCTACTTAGCATGCATATGCAACAGGCCGGGTGGAAGGTTGGCTTTGGTGTGTGCCCCTTGTGCTGCTCGCTTTGCCTGGAGTTCCTGGAAACACGTCTGCTTCTGTTGGATGTATGAGCACAAGCCCTGTGGCACTGCTTGGGCACACATGCGCGTGTCTGCACCACCGAACGTGGCCAGCTGCCAGATGTACTCTGGCCCATGTCTGCCAGCAAAGGTGGTCTGGAGGCTCATTCTCCTGCAGAAAGGGCACAAAACACAGATTTAATGCTGGAAAGTCCCCTGTGTGTGTCTCTTCATGCTGGTTGTGACTGGCCCATGTCAGAGACATACATCAGATTTCATCCCACCATCAGTGTGACTTTGACAGGAAAAGGGTGGAAGACACTCTCTACAGCATGAAGTGCATCAAGCACATGTACAGTAAAGAAAATAAACATACAACACAATGTATAGCAATTAATGGACACCTGATTCATGAAACCACCCATTTCTAATGCTGAAATGCCGTCAATAAGACCCCTACAATCCCCACTAGGGGTGTTAACACAAGTAGTACAGCAGCAGACAGGCCAATAATATGACAGTCCAAAGCCCTTGTGAAATTGACTGTAACACCGAACCATCCTTGCGAGCCCATGGATAAGGGAAGCAGGAGTGGCCTTTGTGAGTCAGGACCCCAAGCTGCAAACACATACACGAGACAAGCTTTTAGGGCCCAGCTGGAACAGACAGTGGATGCTTTCAAAAGCCACAAAGCACCATACCGTCACATGAAAGCACAATAGACAAGCAATTTTAAACTATATTAACTAATTAAACTAACTATAAAAAAACCTACATTACCTAATTAAACTATCAAATCGAATGTTAACTAACTAAACTAAAATGAAAAATCAAAAATGGCAACATACGACCCGGGGGGAGGGGGAGGCACCCAGGAGGGGGGAGGTACAGGGTGCAGCTCAACACCCACATGCGATGATGTTGAGTAAAAAAAAAACCTCCATGGGCTCAACGCCTGCACAGCCTGACCTGTGTGGGAGATACCTCATCGTCCGAGTCTGGCTCATCCTGAAAAGGAGGACGTGGCACAGGAGCCTGACCACGCCTAGCCGCAGCTTGCCCCTTGTCAGCAGCAAGTCTGCCGGACGGGTGAGCCTGGTTCTGTGCGGCGATGACACGTAGGTCTGCATGCAGGACCTCCCATGATACGTGTGCTTCCTCTTGCAAGGTAACACGTGTAACACTGAGTTCTTCCTGCAAGGCCTGGCTGGACAACTGATGCACCTCCCGGCAAGCATGTAGCTCTGCCGAGATGGTACGCTCAAGCTGCTCAAACCTCTCCACTGACCGCGCCCTCTGGGACATCAAGAGGACACCCAGAATGGATCTGAGGGACTCATACTCACCCCTCAGGGCCTCCATGTGTGCCTCTGCGTGAGCAGCAATTGCTTGACGCAAAGACAACATTTCAGCCTGGCGTGCCCTGTCTGAGGCCGCCATGCCCAGCCTGAGTGGGCAGGCTGTGGACTGTGCCGCCCGCTGCTGGAGAAGCACCTGCCTAGCAGGGGGGAGCACGGATTGGGCCACACACTCCATGCTCACAGCGATGTTTTCCATTGCTGCCCCCTGGCGTTCTGAATTGGCAGTCATGTCTTGCTCCCACTCAGTATACCTCGGTGGAGTGCGGCCACCACGTTGCTGGGCTTGACCCCTGCGGGACCCAAGGACCGGCCGTCCTCATTGGGTTGGCACCACCCGCGGCTGCACGACTACATGCCCCGTCGACGTGATGGCCCAGGCCCATCAGTGACTGGTGTGGAGGGTGACCCTGCCTCCCGATCTATCACAGGCGGAGGTCCCACCACTGTCTGAGCCCTCCAACTCGACATGGACGTCAGAGTGGTCATCTGTGCTGGACTCATTGCCAGCCAAAGACAAGATGGTCTGTAGCACATGTGTGTTCTCGTGGTCTACCACCCCACAACCCCCACGTGTGCCGGGTTGCTGTAGTGATGACAACCCTGTGCCTGGCATGACAACACCATCCTCTGGCTCCATTGCGTCATCATCTGAAAAGTAGAAAGAAAAAAAAGATTACTACACATGTTAGAAGCACACAACACACACACACATAGACATCACACAGACCGGCAACACATGAAACAGACATGTCACACACAAAAGGGAACCTGCCATGCATGCCGGGTCAACTTGACATTGCTTCTGTGATTAGGCATGTAGAAGGGTGTTATACAGCTCAGAAGTGGGTCGATGCAGTGCAGAACATGTGTATGTTACTCACTATCTACATTTACAAGTACTTCATGATGTGTATCAGAAAAAATGAAGGCAGTGAAGGTCAAGTTCAGGCATCACGTGCAATGTGCGTGCAATGGGTTGCATGGCTACAAGCAAACCACCCCTCCCCCTAACTGGAAATGCAGGGATGCCTTTCATGTTATCAAAAGGATGACCAGAGACCTGTGTATTGGCAGACAGAGTTGACTAGCATCAATTGCATCATCTGAGTCAACTGACAACACAGCAGATGATGATGGGACAGTAAGCAGGACACATGATGAACCCTCAGTAGTACACACATGTGTGCAGAAGACACTACACTAGTTGGACAGAGTCAGTGGGCCAGAAACAGGGTGAGGCCTGTGAGCCACACAGACTGCCACACCCTAAACATGTGTGGGACACAGGTCTGAGCCACAGTGGGCATGGGAAGGCTGATGAAATGCCATGAAATGTAGGTCACCCTGGACGCGTACTACAATGATCATCCACTCAAGGACACATAGGGGCATGCATGGAAAGCACATGGAGCATGAATGAGCACTCATGTCCCTGCAGAACATCTGCCATCTGCACAGTCCAAGTGAGACACCCTGCATCAAGGACAAAGGATGTACCCCACTGCAGGTGTCTGGCAGGTTGGCTGGTGGAAGTTAGCATGTACACAGGAGGCATGAACAGGCCATTGCATTACGGCAAAATTATGCACACCAGTGCAAAGGTGAAATTGGGGTGGGTGCAGGGGGGGTGGAGGGGCAAGGGAGCATGCCTACGTGGAGTACCCGCATGCAGGCAGGGGACACATGCACCTCAGTCATGCCATGACATAGTCACAGTGCAGAGAGGAAGGACACCCCAGGCTACATGCAGAAGGACCAGTGAACTGGTACATAGACCGGAGGGGCATCGAGGTGACCAGCATGTGAGTAGGGTGCAAGTGTGGTGATGAGGACAGTCCTCGTCTGCTCCACATGTCCACCATCCTGCAGAGCAGCCATGCATCAGTGAACCATTGCATTACTTGCACATCTGAACCATGTACACATGACATATAGTGGCAGTAATGCACAGCACATCACACAAGTAAAACACACATGGCCTCGACAAACACGCAGCAACAGTCGCTGGACTGGGCATCAAAGTCTTGCATCTCTCCCACTTCTTCGACCAATTCAGGTGGTATGAACTCTGCACAGAGTGACTCGTGCAGAGTGAGGACTTCCTCCTCAGGTGCCAGCCCACTACCAGTCACCAGAGTCATGTTGTAATTTCAGGCAAGCTTTGCCTTAGCGCTGCGTTTGAGGTCATTCCAATGCTTTTTGCACTCTTGCGCCGTGCGCACCTCATGGCCGAATGCACTCACATGTTCCGCAACTTGCTTCAAGTGGGTATCACGATGGGCAGCCGTAGTTTGACAATTAGGCCCCACTAGCATGTCACAGTTGTGGTCCCGTACGTAGTCCACGAGGAAGTCCAGTTCCTGCGCACAGAAAGGCTTCTTCCTCAACGTGCAGGAGGTCGTGGCTGTGTGTGGGGTCCCAGCCTGTGCTGCAGGTGCAACCTTCCTCCTCTTGGATAGTGGCGCAGGCCCTGGCTGGCAAATGCCGCCCTGATCATTATGGCCAGTGGCACCGGTGGATTGAACCAAGGGAGTGGCAGGTGGAAGGATGACTGAAAGCCTGACTTGCGTCAGTGGCTGCTGGGTGCTCTGGAATGGACCCTGCGCAGCAATATCCGCTGTGGTAGGGTCATTGAGCGCCACTGTCCTGGTTGGTAGACTCACAACCGGGGTGTTGTTGGCTGCATCTGCCCCTGCACTTGCCAACACCTAGCTGGTCAGGGCAGCAGATGACATTATGGCCCCAGGGACGTGTCTCGTTCAGGGCAGCCCTGCGTGCACCTACGGTGTTCCTCCTGACCTGCTGGAAATCTTCCATGGACTCTTCAAGTGCCAACGCAGCCTGCGCTGGCAGACCCTGAGCCTGGGTGGTGATGTCCACAGCTGCACCTGCAGCTACCACTACCTTTGGGCCCGTGGCAGTTGTTGAAATGGACTGCCGGGTCACATGGGTTCCAGTGCCAGATGCAGAAGCTGCATCTCCCGGAACTACAGGGGGTGGTGGCATGACTGCACCAACACATGGCAAAACATTGTGCCGAAGTGGCGCACCCATGCCTCTTCCCCTCTGCGGCCAGCTTGGACACCATGGAGTCCCCTTACTCCCTGGTCACCCTGGCCACGTCCCTGACCACACCCACCACGAGGAGTATGCCCAGCTGAGGCGCCCCTCACCTTTGGTGTCCTCCCAACCATGACACAGATGGAGTAGTGCCAATGGGAGGTGTACACGACAATTGTCCTGGGCAAATGGGGTGAAGGGGGTGGGATACAAGATGTTAAAAGCACCCCTGCACCTGCAAGGCTGTATGTGACCCCGGTGATGAAGTGACAGGTCACGCAAAGCTCAGGCACCCCAAAACTGCAGTAAAACTGTGCACGCAACCCCGGTAACCCATGTGTGTCGAATTAAACTCCTACAGTACGCGGTGGCACCCAGGGACACGAAAAACATGTACGCATGGGACACACAGGCTACTATGACCTCAAAAATGGGTACACGATACACTGGGCACCCGCAGTGGGAATAATAGCGTGTGCGACTAACCATCAGACTAGCGTGATAATGAAAAACACATGTAGCCAATACCCCCGCCAAAAGAAGAGATATGTCCTTGATCCGTTGTGATGGTGCGCAGAACAGCACGAAGTAGCAACACACACGTCGGTCTCCACGAAAGGCACATACAGTGAACTGCTGGCCCGCTCACCTTTAACCCATCACGTGCTGAATCACTATGCACCCGTCACGAGGGAAACGCCCGCGCGCATAACGTCACAAACGTGCTTACGCGCTAAGGGACTTTCCTCGAATTACACGCTGACGTGCACTTTTTTCACGTGCCAAATCACTCCGTATCAAGCTGGCCACGCGGCAACAGACGGAAGACCACGCTCCTGCCCAAAAGGCCATTTTCCTGCCCCCCAGAAGCCAGAGCATGCTCCCACCTGCCATCTGCTGCTGCCTGCCTACCTGCTGGCCACATGCCCTGCTATTTGGTGCCTGCACGTCAGCCATCTGCAGGGGTCCAGTTGCTCTGACCACCCCTGCTGGAACTGAAGACTCCCGACTGGAATACCATCACTCCACAGCCCAGCCCCAGGACCCAGTTGCCCACCCACACCTGCCTCGAGGGTTGCCATGTCGGGGCAAACACCATCAGACACCACTGGCAAGCCCCAGCCAGAGAGGCAGAGGGCTATCAGCTTCAGTGCCAAAGAGGTTGGTATCCTGGTGGAGCAAGTCATGGGGCAGTATGATGCCCTCTTTGGAAGTTCACGCGCCGACAATGAAGGACGGAAGAGGATCTGGATAGACATTGTGGCTGCCATCAACGTGGAGGAGGTGGCAGCCCGCGACATTCAACACGTCCGGAAGCGCTGGGAGGACTTCAGGTCCAGGACCCTCAGCAAGGCCCAGCGCCTCTTAAAGGCAGTGGATGCTGAGGAGTGCCGGGTCCGCCTAACCGACATGCAGATGAGGGTCCTGGAACGTACACGCCCAGCGCTCCACATCCAGGTCCTTGAGAGGCAGTCCCATCCGGAGTCGAGCGGTAAGTGTACATGCGTACTGATTGAACACTGGGCATGTAGAGGTGTGCCAGGGGTGTGCATGTTGGACAAATGTGTTTGTAGGGCCATGTGTGAATGCATATGTACACGGAAATGAGCCTGCCACATGTCAGTCATGTCATGTGTGAGACACATCAATGGTGTACGTGTTGAAATGCATGCTGGCCAAATGTGTGGGTGGGTGCACACATGTCAGAATTTCGGTATGTGTGCTGTGCCATGGTTGTGGTGTCACACAAGGATGCTTGTTCCAAATGCATGTATCTGCACCATGCACATGCACATGTGTGTGTATTTGCGCAATGTGCACTGTGATACACCATGTATGCATGTGACACCCACATGTAGGGGAGTAATTTGCAGATGTGACATGGATGGCGATGATTTCACTGTGACAGGTGGTGGAGTTGTACAGATGCATTTATGTCTGGTGACGTGTGTGCATGTGTTTGGCAGTTCCCATGTTGCATGTGACGTGAGGCTGACCTGTGGATGTACATGCTGCTGTATGTGTATGGATGCTGCTGCCTGCTACACGATTCCTGTTAAATTGTGCATGTGTGTGTGTTCAAATGATATGTGGGTTGGGGAGTGTGATGGCATGTGTGCATTTTGGAACTGCCACTCATGTGTAGCTGTCATTTGTGTATCATACCATTGTACAGAGCCCTGATGCCTGTGTTCTGTCTCTCCCTGTCTGCAGCGTCAACTGATGAAGAGGGCAGAGATGGTGCTGTGGAGCACAGAGGCAGGGATCCCACCGCCAGCTGGAGAGGCAAGGCCCAGCTCCCCTCCCAGCTTGTCATCTCGTCGGGGAGTGAGGAGTCAGGGGTAGGTCCAAGAGGCAGAGGTCAGAGGTGGACTCCTCGGCAGCAAAGGGGGAAGCTGAGACCCCACAGGGGCCTATGGAAAAAGATGGCACGGAGTCATCCAGGTTGGTGGGGTGATGGTTGAGGAGGAGGCCATGGAAGTCACACACATGGGGCCAAGAGGGAGGGATTCCACTGGTGCCAGTGGTGTAGTCCAGGGCCAGGAGGCAGCACAGGCCACCGCGTAGGTGCCTGTGTGTAATCCTGTCCCTGCATCATCATCATCAGGGATGCCTTTATCCAGACCCGTTTTCAAGGAGGGGATAGCCTCACAACAACTGGCCTTCCTCTCCCTGCGGACGTGGCAATCCGGGACCGGCTTGAGCCTGTACTGGGTGGGGTGGCGTTGCGTGTTCATGACATTCGGGATGACATGCAGGGTTCTCGTGAGGACAGTGCACATCATTTTGAATGTCTCGAAGACCACATCAACCTACTAGGCGGGGTCACCAGTGCTGGGTTCCTCCGTGTGCTGGAGCTTCTACGGAACCCCTCCTCAACTGAACCCACTATGCGCCAGTTGTCCTCCGTGCCATCTTCCTGTCCAAGTGTCACCTGGGTGCCCTGTGGAGCTACCCATGACCCAGCGGCCAGGCTGGTGGAGGACACATCCCTGTCACAGTTGGGAGTCGGAGGTCCAGCAGGGGTGGCCACCCCAACAACTGGACCCCAGCGGGAGGATGATGTGCAGGCAACAACAGGCAGGGCACATGCAAGGCAGCAGCAGGCTCAAGGTTAGAGCGATGATGGCTCAGGGCCAACAACATCAGAGGGGCAGGCCTTGACCGGATGGCAGGAGGACCCTGGATTGGGAGTGTCTTCCATGTGGCAGCGATTGGGACAGCGGATAGATGCAGAGCGGCGGCGGGCGGAAGAGGCACGGCTCACAATGGTCATGGCGGAGAACTCTCTGGGCGCTGAGGCGGGCCAAGTGCCTCAAGACAATTTGCAGGGAGTTGGAGGTGAACATGGCATCGTCCATGCGAAACCTCAGGGCCATGGAACAGGCCCGCCTCCAGGACATAGATCAGGAGTTCGATGATGCCCTGGCCCGGGAAATCGAAAAGTGACCTGCCCGCCGCCATTGTATATAATTTGTAGTTTTAGGTTTCGTTTTTGTTTTGCATTGATTTGGGGCGCTTGGACTATGCCCCACCTTTTTGTATATCGTTATTTATTAGGTATTCTTTTTTGTAGGCTTCATTTCATTTGTTGGGCTCATGGACCCTGGATTTCTTTGTTGTACATAGTTAAACAGTGGATTTATCTTATTTTTTATTTTTTTTTCACCATGGAGCAATGGGTTTTACTATTTTCGTTTCCTTTGGATTTGCTTTGGTGGCCGAAGCCTTTGGACAAAATTTAATTTGGATTATTTTGGATTGAGACTTTGTTCTTTTTTTTCTGTTTGGGACATGGTGCATTTCATTTCTTGTTTGAAATGTTTTATGTTTTCAATTCATTACCTTAATTTTATGTATAATACATTTTGGTTTATTACTTCGATCTGTGATATTTTCTCATTGGTTTCATGCATGTCACAATGTGGGTTTTCGCAATCACTGGCACCAATTGTGTGTGTGTGACGGACATTTGTTGATGTACATACTTGACATTTGGGTTGTGTCATGTAATTGGCATTTCTATGTGGGTGGATGGAATACTTGATTGGGTCTTTAGAGTGGGGTGGCGTGCAGTGGGATTTTGGTGGACATGAGGCCCATGATTGTGGATCTTGATGACGTGTTGGGGGGACATGAGTCGGGGCCTGTTGGCAGGTGCCCATCAATGCTGGGTGGGTGGGGGTGCAGGGGGACCTGAGTTGGGGCCTGCCCATTGCTGGGTGGGTGGGGGTGCAGGGGGACATGAGTCGGGGCCTGCTGGCCGGTGCCCGTCAATGCTGGGTGGGTGGGGTGCAGGGGGACATGTGTCGGGGCCTGCTGGCAGGTGCCCGTCAATGGTGGGGGGAGGTGCAGGGGGACATGAGTCGGGGCCTGCTGGCAGGTGCCCATCAATGCTGGGTGGGTGGGGGTGCAGGGGGACATGAGTCAGGGCCCGCCCGTCAATGCTGGGCGGGTGGGGATGCAGGGGGACATGAGTCGGGGCCAACTGGCAGATGCCCGTCAATGCTGGGTGGGTGGGGGTGCAGGGGGACATGAGTCAGGCCTGCCCGTCAATGCTGGGTGGGTGGGGGTGCAGGGGACATGAGTCGGGGCCTGCTGGCAGGTGCCTGTCAATGCTGGGTGGGTGGGGGTGCAGTGGGACATGAGTCGGGCCTCCCGTCAATGCTGGGTCAGTGGGGATGCAGGGGTACATGAGTCGGGGCCTGCTGGCAGGTCCTTGTCAATGCTGGGTGGGTGGGTGGGGGTACAGGGGGACATGAGTCAGGGCCTGCCCGTCAATGCTGGGTGGGTGGGGGTGCAGGGGAACATGGGTCGGGGCCTGCTGGCAGGTGCCCGTCAATGCTGGGTGGGTGGAGGTGCAGGGGGACATGAGTCGGGCCTGCTGGCAGGTGCCCGTCAATGCTGGGTGGGTAGGGGTGCAGGTGGACATGAGTCTGGGCCTGCACGTCAATGCTGGGTGGGTGGGGGTGCAGGGGACATGTGTCAGTGCTCACTAGTGCATGGCGACATGTGGGCTGGCTGGGGGGGTATGCCCGGGGTGGATGGGCTTCCTGTGGGTCATGGCCAGGGTGGATGGGCTGCCTGCGGGACATGGCCAAGGGTGCAGGGTAGTCCCCTGTGGTGTGGCCTGCCTGCAGGGCCTGGGGAGGGGGTAGAGGGCACACCTGGGAGGACCCACACTGCCAATTCGCGTGTGGTACTCCCTGCGCACCCCTCAGAATACACGTACCCTGCTCTCCAAGCGAATTCGCGTGTGAAACTCCCCACGCACTGCTCGGAATACACGTACCCCGCTCTCCAAGCAAATTTGCATGTGAAAATCCCTGCACACCCTTCAAAATACACGTACCCCGATCTCCAAACGAAATCGTGTGTGAAACTCCCAGCGCAACCCTCAGAATACATGTACCCCGCTCTCCAAGCGAAATCGCATGTGAAACCCCCTGCGCATCCCTCAGAATACACATACCCCACTCAGCTAGCGGATTCGCGTGTGAAACTCCCCACGCACCCCTCAGAATACATGTACCCTGCTCTCCAAGCGAAATCGCGTGTGAAAATCCCTGCGCACCCCTCAAAATACACGTACCCCGATCTCCAAATGAAATCACGTGTGAAACTCCCCGCACACCCCTCAGAATACACGTACCCCGATCTCCAAGCGAAATTGCGTGTGATACTCACCATGCACCCCTCAGAATACACGTACCCCGCTCAGACAGCGAAATCGCGTGTGGAACTCCCCGCACACTCCTCAGAATACACGTACCCCACTCAGACAGCGAAATTGCGTGTGGAACTCCCCGCACACCCCTCAGAATACACGTACCCCGCTCATACAGCAAAATCACATGTGGAAGTCCATGCGCACCACAGGATTACACGCATGCACCCCATCCACCCTCAACATTCCCCACAGGCAGCCCATCATCCCAGTGCATGCCCCACTGGCTGCCCACACCACAGGGTGGAGTTTTACATGCGATTACGCTAGCGCGAGGGGGGTACGTGTATTCTGAGGGGTGCGCGGGGAGCTTTACACACGATTTCGCTAGTGCGAGAGGGGGACGTGTATTCTGAGGGGTGCGTGGGGTGTTTTACACACGTTTTCATGGTTGGGGTCTGTATGCTGGTCCACTGGCCTTTTCGCCATGTACTGGATTTGTGCGCTGTGTGCACGGGCCGGGGCTGGGACATAACTGGCGCTGCTGCAGGGTCGCTGTGGCACTCTGCGCCACGGTTGGTTTTGGATGTTAGAATCCATGAATATGCTGTGCGCTGACATGGGTTTTGGTGCACGCGGCTGGCACAGATTGCCGCACGCGCACACTCTGCGCCAGCCGCGTGCGCCACTTGTTCGCCAAATTCTATGAATTACCCTGATTTTGTTTTGTCAGATGATATGTCATCCCAGAGGTCCTGACGCTCTGTTTCTCTGCTTTGGTTAATTGTCTGCATGTACTGCACATCTATGTTTGCATTCCACAGGAGGGCAATGATTGCTTTGTAATCATTGATGTATGTTGATTTTTCTGTTCTTTTTATGTAATATGTGTTCTTATGTGATTTACCTTTGACACTATGTCTGACTGAAGACATGAAGTTGTTTGCTTGACCTGTTGCTGAAACTGGTCTAGGGAAACCAAAGCGGCATGTGGTGTAGTATTTCCCTTTTTTTAAAATATTTGCGACGACATTTCCCACATTTGTGTCTTTGAAATTGTAAAATTTGTGCATGAAGGTCACTATGTGTTGTTTGTGAACGATTTCACAAGTGACATATTTTTGGATGAACTGCAAAACAGTGGCATCACTGTCCTGACCAAACTTAGGAGCATCTTTAATCCATAATAGCATGTGGATGTGTGGTGCTACTCTGGCTTGGTATTCTTTTCTCCAAAAGAAGTGTTGAACTTCTCTGAGTGCATGAACAGTCTTATTACAAATAAAGTTTAGCATAGCAATGAAGCGATGATGGAAATATCTTGATACATTTACAGGATCTAGACAGCAGAGTTCTCCTGGTGTTTTTATTTCTATGTTTGTCTTATTTTTGTTTGCTATGCATAGGAAATTGTGTAAATCTTCCCATGCATATTCTGCACAACTTAATGTAACAAACCAAGTGGGCCAAGGTTTCTTATCATACAGCATACATCTCTGTGACGTCGGAACCAGTATTCTTTTGTACCACGCATGTTTGCTAAAATGTTTGTAATACTTGACTGTAAAACCTCATTTTTTTCGTGTACTTTTTGTAATAATTGCATAGCTGACATATTTTGAAAATGGGTATCTAATTTTAATGTGTGTGCAACTCCGTAGCTTAGAGTTGCTAGTTCACTTTCAAAGAGAAGGTGGAATATGTATTCCACGTTTTGTCTGAATCTGGGGTCATCAGAATACATTCAGAGAGAGCGATATTCTGATGCTGTTATCTGTGTGGGTCTATCATCGTACCTTCCCCATTTTCCTGTAGGAAAGAGTAGAGAAAAGGCCTGTGCTTCTATACTTTTTTCCCATATGCTGATTGGAGATCCTTTGGCTTGTCGCATTTGATAGGTTTCCAGTGCATCAACTATAGTGTCTTTAGAGTTTAAAGGATGAATTGTATAATGGTGTAAAATATTGGATTCTGTAGCAGGATTTAGAAGTTGAAATTGACCAGTTTCTGGTGACTCTTGAATTATTTCAATGGTTTCCCTCAGGTTTTCTTCAATATTAATGTCTTTGTAGTATTCATTGTTGTTTTTTAGATCTTGCAGGGCTTGTCTAAATTTATGTAAGTCGACGAGTTGTTGCCAAATTATTTTGTCTTTTGTAGGTACACCATTTAATAAGACAATTAAAGATTGATTTATTGGCCGTTGCACTCCTAGAATGTGTACATTTTCTTTCAGATCTAATGGTAAATAAACTACTTTGCCACGAATGCCTTTCACTAATTCAGAGGGAGGTAATTTTGCTGTTTTTGGTTGGAGGCATATTATTGCTTGAAATGGGTACACTGTTTGAATTATGATGCTCTCATATAAATGCAGTTGTTGCAGGGGTTTTGATAACGGGAATAATTCCAAGTTATTTGTAATAGCACATGAAGGTGTTTGGTTGTGGTTAAGTTTTGAAGTGCAGTAATTGCAAAGTATTAAGGGGTCAGTAATGTTGTGTTTGTTTTCTGCTATAAGGTAGAGAGCTGATTGGAAACATTTGGAATCTTCATTGTCTTCTATTTTGTAAGTTATGTCTACAATTTTTGTGGTACTTTTATAAGAAGTCCTGCGGCAACACACACAAACATGGTTTGGTACTTCAGCGGAGGAACTTTTAAACTTTAGTATTTCTTTTTTGTATGTGTTTAATAGAAGGTTGCTATTTGTACAATAATTGCTAGTTTGTTGTACATCTATTGCATTTTGTAAGGGGCTTTCAATTCCAAAACATTTTCTCTGGATATACTCTATTTCTTCGAGTAGTTATTTGGCTGTAACATGTAGAAGATTGTTAATTGAATTGGCTAGTGTTAAAGCAGGACTTTTAGCATAGTAGAGTTTTTGGACCAGATTTCTTATAGTTGAATGGTGTGTTGATATCATTTTGACATGGTGGAAGGTGCTTTTGCAAATAGGTCCTGAAATGCAGGCTAATGAATGTCCTTGTAGTCCTGTGTATTTGCGCACTGGACAGGCATCCATATTTTGTAGTAGTTTCATTTTGAATTTGTCTTTGCTTTTTACATACTAATTGAGGAACTGGCGTAAAGATTTGAAAGATTTTTTGGCAATGTTACACATTGATGTGCAAGGCCATTTGTAGACTGGACATTTTGGTTCAGTAGAATGGGGAGGTGATACTGAGTTTTCTGGGGATATTTTTGTGAGAAGAGTTTCCATAATGGTGTTATTAAGTTTTACATACCCTCGTCCACTGCTATGTATGGCAATTGGGTTTGTTTGCTTTGTTTATATGCTTCTTCATTAAAATATGGTTCTGTGCTCGTGGTGTGACTCCATTCACCACCACAGATGTTTAAGAAGCTATTTTTGTTGATACCCGTTTATTGAGAAGTCTTTTTTGTAGTTTAGTAGTTAGTTTTGTTAGTGGTTTCATCCTGTTCAAAACTAAAATAAATAACTTCCTTTTGAGAAGGATTGCACTGTCTATGAGAACTTCTAGGATTAATTTTCTACGGTAGGTTTTAAGGGTTGTGCATGACTTCTCTCCTGTTTTTAAAAGCTTCAGAAGGACTCCGTGGCGGAACATTTTTTGTAAAATATTTTTTTTGGTATGCTTACTTACCAATACATCAGGATTTATAGGCGCAGCGTTAGCAGTAGTGGTAGCTGAAGTCTTGTTAATCACTTTCTGTTTCGTTTTACATTTTGATAGAGGAGGGAAAGTTTTTGTACTGGAATCTTGTTCTGTTTCGCTTAATGACTGTATTAGCTCTTTTGTTTGAACTTTTTGTACAAAATCTGCTAGAGATGGATGCTTATTTTGGACACTTTTATTTTGATTTACATTACTTCTGCGTTGCTTTTACGGAGTTGCTTTTTGGTAGGCATTCTTTGGGGTCTGTTGAAGAAAAAAAAGAAAGTGTGGGTTGGGCTGTTATGCAGTGTATGCCTGCTTTGTGCATGAGTGTCTGAGCATGATGGTAAGTATGATTGTGGAGGGTAGTGATTGTGCAATGGGCAGCTAAATCAAGTTGGGAAGGCTATTCTTGTATTTGTATGTCACTATTCTGGGCTTCAGATGACAATATAAAGTATGCAACTGGTAAGGGGATGCACTAATACTACATCTAATGGTAAAGGGTTAATATACTTGTTTCTTCTACAATACCAAAATGCTAGTGTGTTTGAGTAACAGTTAGAACATTATCTTAGGTTTGTACTTACTTTTTTTGTATGGAAAGAGTAGGTCTCTTCTAAGGCCTTGTTCGTACTTCAGACACTGCTGCTTTTCAGGAGAGTAGTCTTCACTGCAATTGTAAAAGAAAGAAGTTAGTGAATATGTGTGTTCATAACACTTTTCATAATTATACTGTTATTCCTCCCATCTTATAATATGAAACAATATTTGTTTAGATAGGTGTGTGTGTAAACAAACATTTGGAGAGCTGAAAGGTTTGCAATTGACACTTCATCATAGCAGATGGGAGAAATGACAGTAAGTTAATTTTACAGTTTGTCCAGGGTAAGTGGGAGTTACTCTGTTCATATTTTTATTTATTTTATTTTACATTTTAAAGTGCTTACACAGCCCACGGGCATCGAGGTGCTGTTAAAGGAATTGTTTGTTTTGTAGTTGCGTAATTATTTTGTCTTAGTTGCGTATTTATAACATACTTAAACATCCAGAGGTTTCTAAGCACGGACCCAGTGATCGAACCTGTGTTGCTTTGTGTCGTCTTGCTTCCAAGGCGAGCACGTTGCCACTGAGCTATACTCCCAGGATGTATTGTATTCCTAGAAGAGGTGTACATGTACTGTGTAGAAAATATTCATACCTGTAGACTGTGTTCATGCATGTGGATGTGCAAGAATCTGCAAGTAGAAATCCTGGGGAGTTTTATAGTAGTTGTTGCTTTAGGTCGTTTGCAGTCACAGCCAAATTGTACTGAGAGTGATCAATAGCACATCTAAAGTGCTGATCTGAGATGACCGAGAGATGCAGAGTTCTTGGATGTGATTGGTGGATGATTGTGTGACTGCTTAACAGTAGCCAATGAGGAAATGGTGCAGAGAGTGCAGTGGAAAGGGTAGAAGGGCTTCCCCAGTGTTACTTACGCGTTCCGTGGACAGCGCAGCTGTTTGCAGACAGGACATGCCACATCTGGGGTTTCCGAGCATGAAGTGGGTGTGCATTTTGAGGATTAGCCAATCACGTGGTGAGGTTCCGCTTCGTATTAAGTGAGCCTCTGTGTAGTGAAGATGGTGGAGATGCCGAAAGTCAGGGTGTTGGTGTTTGGAGATATGTTTGTGAATGATTTGGAGCAGTATGCTAAATCTTGGAATGTGGCTAACCATTTTCACATAAAAAGAGTGGATGTGATGTGGAGCACTGTGCCTGATTTGAATTTGCAGGCAATTCTAGTAGTTTGTCAGGATACGGCTAGGTTTCATTGTCCACATGTAGTTGTTGTGCACTGTGGTGCTGTGCATTTGGGCTATGTCAGTGCTCCTACTTTGGTGATCTGCAAAACATGGTTCAGGCAATCATGAAAGTCCTTCCAGATGCCAAGGTTATTTTTTCTGCTTTGTTACCTAGAGCAGTATGGGACAATGGTTCTGTTTTTTGTCCTCAGCATAGAGCTGGTATGTTCTTTTGTAATAATGACAACATAGACTCTGGTAATGTTGTTTATTTGAAAGAAGATGGCATTTCTTTTTTCTTTTATGGGAAATGCGTTGCTGTTTTGGAACATAGGGGTTTCTTTGGAGAAGCTAATGTGAAGATTTTTTGGAGGAAAATAAGAAAGAAAATACTAAATAAAAGGTGTTTCTGAAGCATCTGCAAAAAAACCCCCAAAAAAGGCTCTTTTTAGAGCCAACCTCAAAGGGGAAATGGGGCACATTATTTCAATTTTCATTCCCCACACTCAGATTTTTCGATTTGTCGGCCGACAGCACGGTTGTCCGGGGACAGTGCGTATTACATATAGGGAATTTGGGGTCGAGAGGCATGCAAATGAGACTGAACAGAACAAGGAATTGGTCAATAAGGTTTACTGGGTGTGTTGTGTAAGGAGAGAGTTTGTCAGTAGGTATTTTTCCTGAGAGAAGAGCAGATAGCTATGGCTGTGTGTTTCAGAAAGCAGATTGTTTGGATTTTGGGAGATTCGATGATAAATTGGTTGGAGGTACATGCAGATCGCTGTGAAGTGGCTGCACATCTTGGATTCTCTCATGTGGAAGTGCACTGGCATGGAGTATGTGGAATGAAGAGGGTGGATTTGGAACTCTCTCTGTGCTTCTTTGGTGACACATCATTATCCAGACATTATTATTATTATTCATTGTGGAGGAAACAGTTTAGTTCTGGAATCTCTTTGCAATTTGCAATGAAAGAAGGACTTGGGAAAGTCATGGACATGTATCCACACTCCAGAGTAATTTTTTCCCGTATTGCGCGAAGACAAATGTGGCTGCATTCTTTTTCATTTGGTCCATAAATTGAGAAAGCAAGGCGCAATGTTAACAAGGCTGTTTGTGCCTTTTTGAGAGATGTTGGTATGTCCTCTTTTCAGAGTGAAAACATGAAGAGGCCGATTCATGGAATAATTAGCGCGGCGCAAGTGGGCAAAAACGTGCGATTCGCAGTGGAATAGCGAAAATCGCAGTGAACGTGCGAAAATCGCACGAAAAGCAGCGCACGTCGATTCATGGAAGGCCGTGCGCGAGAAAACCAGCGGATGTGCGAAAAAAAAGTGCGCGGCGCACGTTGGCGCACGTTGGCGCACAGGCCATCTAACAGCGTGCGCCAGGTCACAGCGAAAATCGCACAGGCCACAGCGAAATTCGCACATAGCGCGGCGCACGCAATAAAAGTAGGCGGAACACGGGCGTAACACTCGGAATGGGGAACAACTTGCCAAAACGTGGGCGTCACGGGGGAAGTACAGGGCACAAGTGCGCGGAACGCCCACACGCTCGCCTACAACACGTATTCATGGAATAGAATAGGGGAAAAAACCGCACGCTCAAACCAGCGCACAGGCACAAACACGACCGCCACAAGAAAGGAGGCGGTAGCGTCTCTGCGGCTGTAAGAAATGTGCGCCAAAAGGTGCGCCAACAAATAGCACCTATATACTGCCATGATGAATGTCCCATACTGTGGCCCTCCAGGAAAAATGACGTGCAAAGGGGTACCCACAAACACGGACACCCGCTGACAAAAAATATGTGTGCATGTATACCGGGGTGCGCGGGAAGTGTCACACGCGATTTGCAGGGTACGTGCATCACAGGGGTTCGCGTGAAGTTATTCACACGATCGGGCCTGGGGGAGCGGGCTACGTGTATTACAGGGGTTCGCGTGAAGTTCCTCACGCGATCGGGCCTGGGGGAGCGGGCTACGTGTATTACAGGGGTTCGCGTGAAGTTCCTCACTCGATCGGGCCTGGGGGAGCGGGCTACGTGTATATCAGGGGTTCGCGTGAAGTTCCACACGCGATCGGGCCTGGGGGAGCGGGCTACGTGTATTACAGGGGTTCGCGTGAAGTTCCTCACGCGATCGGGCCTGGGGGAGCGTGCTACGTGTATTTCAGGGGTTCGCGTGAAGTTTCACACGCGAATAGCCTGGGCGCGTGAATTTGAGGGGTGCGCGGGAAGTTCCACACGTGATCGGGCCTGGGGGAGCGGGCTACGTGTATTACAGGGGTTCGCGTGAAGTTCCTCACGCGATCGGGCCTGGGGGAGCGGGCTACGTGTATTTCAGGGGTTCGCGTGAAGTTTCACACGCGAATAGCCTGGGCGCGTGAATTTGAGGGGTGCGCGGGAAGTTCCTCACGCGATCGGGCCTGGGGGAGCGGGCTACGTGTATTACAGGGGTTCGCGGGAAGTTCCACACGCGAATAGCCTGGGCGCGTGTATTTCAGGGGTTCGCGGGAAGTTCCACACGCGAATAGCCTGGGCGCGTGTATTTCAGGGGTGCGCGGGAAGTTCCACACGCGAATAGGCTGGGCGCGTGTATTTCAGGGGTGCGCGGGAAGTTCCACACGCGAATAGCCTGGGCGCGTGTATTTCAGGGGTGCGCGGGAAGTTTTACACGCGAATAGCCTGGGCGCGTGTATTTCAGGGGTGCGCGGGAAGTTTTACACGCGAATAGCCTGGGCGCGTGTATTTCAGGGGTGCGCGGGAAGTTTTACACGCGAATAGCCTGGGCGCGTGTATTTCAGGGGTGCGTGGGAAGTTTTACACGCGATTTCTGCACGGTACGTGTATTTCAGGGGTGCCGGGGAGTCCCACATGTGATTTGACAGTGTGGGTCCTCCCAGGTGTACCCTGTACACCCTCCATGGCCCCTGCAGGCAGCCCACACCACAGGGGACTACCCTGCATCCCTGGTCATGTCCCGCAGGCAGCCCACCCAACATGGGCATGCCCCCCAGCAAAGGCACATGTCTCCTTGAACTAATGAACACCAACACATGTCCCCTTGCACCCCCACCCCCCAGCACTGTGGGGCACATGCCAGCAGTCCCCCACCCATGTCCAACTCATGTCCCCCACCACCCCCACCCCCCAGCACTGTGGGGCACCTGCCAGTAGGCCCCCACCCATGTCCAACTCATGTCTCCCACCACCCCCACCCCCCAGCCACCAGGGTCACCCTCCACCAGGGCCCCACTCATGTCTCCCACCACCCCCACCCCCCAGCACTGTGGGGCACCTGCCAGCAGGCCCCCACCCATGTCCAACTCATGTCTCCCACCACCCCCACCCCCCAGCACTGTGGGGCACCTGCCAGTAGGCCCCCACCCATGTCCAACTCATGTCTCCCACCACCCCCACCCCCCAGCACTGTGGGGCACCTGCCAGCAGGCCCCCACCCATGTCCAACTCATGTCTCCCACCACCCCCACACCCCAGCACTGTGGGGCACCTGCCAGCAGGCCCCCACCCATGTCCAACTCATGTCTCCCACCACCCCCACCCCCCAGCCACCAGGGTCACCCTCCACCAGGGCCCCACTCATGTCTCCCACCACCCCCACCCCCCAGCAGTGCAGGGTCACCCTCCACCAGGGCCCCACTCATGTCTCCCACCACCCCCACCCCCCAGCACTGTGGGGCACCTGCCAGCAGGCCCCCACCCATGTCCAACTCATGTCTCTCACCACCCCCACACCCCAGCACTGTGGGGCACCTGCCAGCAGGCCCCCACCCATGTTCAACTCATGTCTCCCACCACCCCCACCCTCCAGCACTGTGGGGCACCTGCCAGCAGGCCCCCACCCATGTCCAACTCATGTCTCCCACCACCCCCACACCCCAGCACTGTGGGGCACCTGCCAGCAGGCCCCCACCCATGTCCAACTCATGTCTCCCACCACCCCCACACCCCAGCACTGTGGGGCACCTGCCAGCAGGCCCCCACCCATGTCCAACTCATGTCTCCCACCACCCCCACCCCCCAGCCACCAGGGTCACCCTCCACCAGGGCCCCACTCATGTCTCCCACCACCCCCACCCCCCAGCACTGTGGGGCACCTGCCAGCAGGCCCCCACCCATGTCCAACTCATGTCTCCCACCACCCCCTCCCCCCAGCACTGTGGGGCACCTGCCAGCAGTCCCCCACCCATGTCCAACTCATGTCCCCCACCACCCCCACCCCCCAGCACTGTGGGGCACCTGCCAGTAGGCCCCCACCCATGTCCAACTCATGTCTCCCACCACCCCCACCCCCCAGCCACCAGGGTCACCCTCCACCAGGCCCCCACTCATGTCTCCCATCACCCCCACACCCCAGCAGTGCAGGGTCACCCTCCACCAGGCCCCCACTCATGTCTCCCACCACCCCCACCCCCCAGCAGTGCAGGCTCAACCTCCACCAGGCCCCCACTCATGTCCCCCTGCACCCCCACCCCCCTGCCACCATGTGCAGCACCCACCAGGTCCTCACAATCCCCAATCATGTGCGTAATGGTCAGCCTCCACAGCCAAAAAGACCTACCAAGTAACCCATTCACCCACATGGAAATGGAAATCACATGTTACACCCCCAATGTACATGAAGCAAATGAACCCATGTCCGTCACACACATATTTTCAAATTGAATGGGAAAACACACAACATGACATGCATGAAACCAATGAGATGAAACCACACAGTGAACAATGGAAAAAAAAATGTATTGAAAAAAATACAAATGCCAAAGAAAGAAAACTAACTACAATTTAAATGTGAAAAAATAAGCTGCATGTCCGCATAAAAACACAAAACTAGAAAATCAAATCAAAAAAATTATGTCCAAAGTGAAATGTAAAAACTCTCCATGCAACAAAGAACTATGTACAAAAATAACAAGGGTCCATCATCACAACTGAACTAAGGAAACCTCCTAAAAAACCTACCTAAATATCAACTATATACAAAAAGTGGAGCAGTGTCCGTCGACTCCAAATAATAATAAGAACGAAAGGAAACCTAAAACTAAAGAACTATATACAAAGGCGGCGGGCAAGTCCAGCGGCTCACTCTGTGGTGTTCCGGGCCAGGGCATCATCGAACTCCTGTTCGATGTCCCGGAGGCGGTCCAGTTCCATGGCCCCGAGGGTCCGCAGGGACGACGCCGTGTCCTCCTCCAACCCCCTGCGGATTGCCTCGAGGCACTCGGCCCGCCTCAGGGCCCTCCGCATGGAGTTCTCCGCCCTGACCATTGTGAGCCGCGCCTCTTCCGCCCGCCGCCGCTCCGCACCTATGGCGTGGCCCAACCGCTGCCACACGGAAGACACTCTCTGTCCTGGGTCCTCCTGCCCTCCGGCCGATGCCTGCCCCTCCGATGTCGAAGGCCCCGAGCCTTCATGGCTCCCACCATCTTGCTGCTGCTGCTGCTCTGCCTCTGCCCGTGCACTGCCTCCTGCTGCCTGCACATCCTCCGCCGGCTGGGGTGCACCTGTTGATGTGGCCACCCCTGCTGGACGTCCGACTCCCGACTGTGGCAGGGATGCCTCCTCCACCAGCCTGGCCGCACTGTCAGAGGCAGCTCCACAGGGCACCCAGGTGACTGATGGGTGGGAAGATGGCACAGAGGACGACTGGCGCGTAGGGGGTCCAGTTGAGGAGGGGGTCGGAGCAAGCCCCATCAGACAGCGGAATCCGGCCTGGGTGACCTGTCCCAGCAGGCTGACGTGGTCAACGAGCCATTCGAGATGACGTGCAGTCTCTCCATGAAAAGACTGCAGGTCACCTCGCATGGCCCGTTGACGCAACGCCACACCAGCCAGGACAGGCTTAACCCGGTCCTGGATGGCCACGTCCGCAGGCAGAGGAAGGCCAGTTGACGTCAGCTCATCCCCTGCCTGAAAACGGGTCTGGACGTAGGCATCCCTGCTGGTGCAAGATGATGCAGGGACAGGATCGGGGACAGGATTGCACACAGGCACCTCCGCGGCTGCCTGTGCTGCCTCCTGTCCCTGGTCCTGCACTGCACCACTAGCACCAGTGGGATCCCCACCTCCAGACCCTGTCTCTGGTGCTTGCGCGGCCCCCTCCTCCACCAAACCCCCCACCAACCTGGATGACTCTGTGCCATCTTCCCCTGTTGGGCCCTGTGGGGTCCCAGCTGCCCCTTCTGCTGCCGAGGAGTCCAACTGCAACCTCCGCCTCTTGGACCTCCCCCCGGCAGCTGCGGCCTGGGACGCGGCACCGGACTCCTCACTCCCCGACGAGATGACAACACGGGAGGGGAGCCGGGCCTTGCGTCTCCGGCTGGCGGTCGGATCCCCGCCGCTGTGCTCCACAGCACCTTCTCCGCCCTCTTCATCAGTTGACGCTGCAGACAGGGAGAAACAAAACACAGGCATCAGGGCACTGTACAATGGACACATACACGCATGACAGTTGCACATGAGTGGCATTGGCAAACCTCAGACATGTCATCACAATCCCCAACACACATGTCATTGCAACTGGCACACATGAGCCATACTACAGCCATATCGCAACTGCCACCACCATCCCTACACATACAACAGCATCAGCAGCCAAAGGGGAGCCATACATCACATGCAACACAGGAAGTGCACCACACATGTACACACACCACCACACTTGCATGCATGTCTACACCTCTGCCAAGTGTCGCACTGTTCAGACGGGCATCCATGTCACATCTGCCAATCAGGCTTCCACATACCGCTGTCACATGCATCCATGTAGCATCACTGTTGCACCTTTGACAAATACACACACATGCACATGTACACAGTGCTCATACATGCAGCCGAAAACAACATACATGCCTGACATCACGGACATGTCTACTTACATACACATTCATCCAAACATGTGTGCACGCACAACTGCATTTGCCATGCAAGCCCACACACACAAGCACCATCCATGTCTCACACATTACAGCCCTCGCATGTGTCAGCCCCACGGCCCTGTACACCCCCACCCATACTCCACCCCATACAAACAGATGTGCAACCGGCACAATGGGGAATGATCACCACACGCCCTGCTCACAACCAGGATGCATGTACACTCACCGCTCGACTCCAGACGGCTCTGCTTCTCTAGGACCTGGACGTGGAGCGCTGGGGATATGCGTTCCAGGACCCCCATCTGTTCTTCCGACAAGTGGCCCCGGCGCCCCTTGGCATCCGCTGCCTTCAAGAGGCGCCGGGCCTTGTTCAGGGTCCTGGACCTGAAGTCCTCCCAGCGCTTCCTGACATGTTGTAAGTCCCGGACTGCCACCCCCTCCGCGTTGATGGCAGTCACGATGTCTGTCCAGATCCGAGTCCGTCCTTCCTTGTCGGCGCGGGAACTTCCAAAGAGGGCATCATACTGCCCCAGGACTTGCTCCACCAGGACACCAACTTCGGTGGCACTGAAGCTGGTGCCCCTCTGCCTCTCTGGCCGGGGGTTGTCAGTGGTCACAGATGGTGTTAGCCCCGACATGACAACCCCAGAGGCAGGAGTGGGTGGGCAACTGGGTCCTGGGGCTGGGCTGTGGAGCGATGGAATTCCAGTCGGGAGTCTTCTGTTCCAGCAGGGGTGGTCACAGCAACAGCACCCCTGGCTGATGTGCAGGCAGCAAATGGCAGTGCACGTGGGCAGCAGGCAGTCAGGCAGCAGCAGATAGCAGGTGGGAGCGTGCTCGGGGCTCTGGGGGGCAGTAATTCGGCCTTCTGGGCAGGAGCGTGGTCTCCCGTGTGCTCACGCGTGGCCAGCTTGGTACGGAGTGAATTGGCACGTGAAAATCCTGCACGTCAGCGTGAAAACCGAGGAAAGGCCCTTAGCGCGTAAGCGCGTCAGCACGCATACGCGATTCCATTGGACCAAAGGCCCTCAGCGCGTAAGCGCGTCTGTGACGTGACCCGCACGGGTGTTTCCCACACAGCACGTGATGACAGAGCACACGTGGAAAGACTGCACGTCAGAGTCTCATTGCGTGTGATTGGTGGAAATGGCCGTACACCGGGATACAGGTGCGCTGACGTACTTGCGTGTGTAAGTGTCCGCGCACACCTCATATACACGTACATAGGCCAATCGCGTGTACACGCACTTTTGTCCAATTACACGCGATGAGACTCTGACGTGCAGTCTTTCCACGTGTGCTCTGTCATCACGTGCTGTGTGGGAAACACCCGTGCGGGTCACGTCACAGACGCGCTTACGCGCTGAGGGCCTTTGGTCCAATGGAATCGCGTATGCGTGCTGACTCGCTTACGCGCTAAGGGCCTTTCCTCGGTTTTCACGCTGACGTGCAGGATTTTCACGTGCCAATTCACTCCGTACCAAGCTGGCCACGCGTGAGCACACGGGAGACCACGCTCCTGCCCAGAAGGCCGAATTACTGCCCCCCAGAGCCCCGAGCACGCTCCCACCTGCTATCTGCTGCTGCCTGACTGCCTGCTGCCCACGTGCACTGCCATTTGCTGCCTGCACATCAGCCAGGGGTGCTGTTGCTGTGACCACCCCTGCTGGAACAGAAGACTCCCGACTGGAATTCCATCGCTCCACAGCCCAGCCCCAGGACCCAGTTGCCCACCCACTCCTGCCTCTGGGGTTGTCATGTCGGGGCTAACACCATCTGTGACCACTGACAACCCCCGGCCAGAGAGGCAGAGGGGCACCAGCTTCAGTGCCACCGAAGTTGGTGTCCTGGTGGAGCAAGTCCTGGGGCAGTATGATGCCCTCTTTGGAAGTTCCCGCGCCGACAAGGAAGGACGGACTCGGATCTGGACAGACATCGTGACTGCCATCAACGCGGAGGGGGTGGCAGTCCGGGACTTACAACATGTCAGGAAGCGCTGGGAGGACTTCAGGTCCAGGACCCTGAACAAGGCCCGGCGCCTTTTGAAGGCAGCGGATGCCAAGGGGCGCCGGGGCCACTTGTCGGAAGAACAGATGGGGGTCCTGGAACGCATATCCCCAGCGCTCCACGTCCAGGTCCTAGAGAAGCAGAGCCGTCTGGAGTCGAGCGGTGAGTGTACATGCATCCTGGTTGTGAGCAGGGCGTGTGGTGATCATTCCCCATTGTGCCGGTTGCACATCTGTTTGTATGGGGTGGAGTATGGGTGGGGGTGTACAGGGCCGTGGGGCTGACACATGCGAGGGCTGTAATGTGTGAGACATGGATGGTGCTTGTGTGTGTGGGCTTGCATGGCAAATGCAGTTGTGCGTGCACACATGTTTGGATGAATGTGTATGTAAGTAGACATGTCCGTGATGTCAGGCATGTATGTTGTTTTCGGCTGCATGTATGAGCACTGTGTACATGTGCATGTGTGTGTATTTGTCAAAGGTGCAACAGTGATGCTACATGGATGCATGTGACAGCGGTATGTGGAAGCCTGATTGGCAGATGTGACATGGATGCCCGTCTGAACAGTTCGACACTTGGCAGAGGTGTAGACATGCATGCAAGTGTGGTGGTGTGTGTACATGTGTGGTGCACTTCCTGTGTTGCATGTGATGTATGGCTCCCCTTTGGCTGCTGATGCTGTTGTATGTGTAGGGATGGTGGTGGCAGTTGCGATATGGCTGTGGTATGGCTCATGTGTGCCAGTTGCAATGACATGTGTGTTGGGGATTGTGATGACATGTCTGAGGTTTGCCAATGCCACTCATGTGCAACTGTCATGCGTGTATGTGTCCATTGTACAGTGCCCTGATGCCTGTGTTTTGTTTCTCCCTGTCTGCAGCGTCAACTGATGAAG
The DNA here is from genome assembly GCF_040938575.1 of Ambystoma mexicanum. Classification (NCBI taxonomy): domain Eukaryota; kingdom Metazoa; phylum Chordata; class Amphibia; order Caudata; family Ambystomatidae; genus Ambystoma; species Ambystoma mexicanum. The sequence goes on from NC_090931.1 coordinate 214,366,091, forward strand.
AGGGCGGAGAAGGTGCTGTGGAGCACAGCGGCGGGGATCCGACCGCCAGCCGGAGACGCAAGGCCCGGCTCCCCTCCCGTGTTGTCATCTCGTCGGGGAGTGAGGAGTCCGGTGCCGCGTCCCAGGCCGCAGCTGCCGGGGGGAGGTCCAAGAGGCGGAGGTTGCAGTTGGACTCCTCGGCAGCAGAAGGGGCAGCTGGGACCCCACAGGGCCCAACAGGGGAAGATGGCACAGAGTCATCCAGGTTGGTGGGGGGTCTGGTGGAGGAGGAGGCCGTGCAAGCACCAGAGACGGGGTCTGGAGGTGGGGATCCCACTGGTGCTAGTGGTGCAGTCCAGGACCAGGGACAGGAGGCAGCACAGGCGGCCGCGGAGGTGCCTGTGTGCAATCCTGTCCCCGATCCTGTCCCTGCATCATCTTGCACCAGCAGGGATGCCTACGTCCAGACCCGTATTCAGGCAGGGGATGAGCTGACGTCAACTGGCCTTCCTCTGCCTGCGGACGTGGCTATCCAGGTCCGGGTTGAGCCTGTCCTGGCTGGTGTGGCGTTGTGTCAACGGGCCATGCGAGGTGACCTGCAGTCTTTTCATGGAGAGACTGCACGTCATCTCGAATGGCTCGTTGACCACGTCAGCCTGCTGGGACAGGTCACCCAGACCGGATTCCTCCGTCTGATGGGGCTTGTTCCGACCCCCTCCTCAACTGGACCCCCTACGCGCCAGTCGTCCTCTGTGCCATCTTCCCACCCATCAGTCACCTGGGTGCCCTGTGGAGCTGCCTCTGACAGTGCGGCCAGGCTGGTGGAGGAGGCATCCCTGCCACAGTCGGGAGTCGGACGTCCAGCAGGGGTGGCCACATCAACAACTGCACCCCAGCCGGCGGAGGATGTGCAGGCAGCAGGAGGCAGTGCACGGGCAGAGGCAGAGCAGCAGCAGCAGCAAGATGGTGGGAGCCATGAAGGCTCGGGGCCTTCGACATCGGAGGGGCAGGCAACGGCCGGAGGGCAGGAGGACCCAGGACAGAGAGTGTCTTCCGTGTGGCAGCGGTTGGGCCACGCCATAGGTGCGGAGCGGCGGCGGGCGGAAGAGGCGCGGCTCACAATGGTCAGGGCGGAGAACTCCATGTGGAGGGCCCTGAGGCGGGCCGAGTGCCTCGAGGCAATCCGCAGGGGGTTGGAGGAGGACACGGCGTCGTCCCTGCGGACCCTCGGGGCCATGGAACTGGACCGCCTCCGGGACATCGAACAGGAGTTCGATGATGCCCTGGCCCGGAACACCACAGAGTGAGCCGCTGGACTTGCCCGCCGCCTTTGTATATAGTTCTTTAGTTTTAGGTTTCCTTTGTTTTTTCTTATGATTTGGAGTCGATGGACACTGCTCCACTTTTTGTATATAGTTGATATTTAGGTAGGTTTTTTAGGAGGTTTCCTTAGTTCTGTTGTGATGATGGACCCTTGTTATTTTTGTACATAGTTCTTTGTTGCACGGAGAGTTTTGACATTTCACTTTGGACAAAATTTTTTGGATTAGATTTTCTAGTTTTGTGTTTTTATGCGGACATGCAGCTTCTTTTTTCACATTTACATTGTAGTTAGTTTTCTTTCTTTAGCATTCGTATTTTTTTCTAATACATTTTTTTTTACATTGTTCACTGTGTGGTTTCATCTCATTGGTTTCATGCATGTCATGTTGTGTGTTTTCCCATTCAATTGGAAAATATGTGTGTGACGGACATGGGTTCATTTGCTTCATGAACATTGGGGGTGTAACATGTGATTTCCATTTCCATGTGGGTGAATGGGTTACTTGGTAGGGCTTTTTGGCTGTGGAGGCTGACCATTACGCACATTGTGAGGACCTGGTGGGGGCTGCACATGGTGGCAGGGGGGTGGGGGTGGTGGGAGACATGAGTGGGGGCCTGGTGGAGGGTGACCCTGCACTGCTGGGGGGTGGGGGTGGTGGGAGACAAGAGTGGGGGCCTGGTGGAGGGTGCCCCTGGTGGCTGGGGGGTGGGGGTGGTGGGAGACATGAGTGGGGGCCTGGTGGAGGGTGCCCCTGCACTGCTGGGGGGTGGGGGTGGTGGGAGACATGAGTGGGGGCCTGGTGGAGGGTGCCCCTGGTGGCGGGGGGGTGGGGGTGATAGGGGACATGAGTGGGGGCCTGGTGGAGGCTGCCCCTGCACTGCTGGGGGGTGGGGGTGGTGGGAGACATGAGTGGGGGCCTGGTGGAGGGTGCCCCTGGTGGCGGGGGGGTGGGGGTGATAGGGGACATGAGTGGGGGCCTGGTGGAGGCTGCCCCTGCACTGCTGGGGGGTGGGGTGGTGGGAGACATGAGTGGGGGCCTGGTGGAGGCTGCCCCTGCACTGCTGGGGGGTGGGGGTGGTGGGAGACATGAGTGGGGGCCTGGTGGAGGGTGCCCCTGGTGGCGGGGGGGCGGGGGTGATAGGGGACATGAGTGGGGGCCTGGTGGAGGCTGCCCCTGCACTGCTGGGGGGTGGGGGTGGTGGGAGACATGAGTGGGGGCCTGGTGGAGGCTGCCCCTGCACTGCTGGGGGGTGGGGGTGGTGGGAGACATGAGTGGGGGCCTGGTGGAGGGTGCCCCTGGTGGCGGGGGGGTGGGGGTGATAGGGGACATGAGTGGGGGCCTGGTGGAGGCTGCCCCTGCACTGCTGGGGGGTGGGGGTGGTGGGAGACATGAGTGGGGGCCTGGTGGAGGCTGCCCCTGCACTGCTGGGGGGTGGGGGTGGTGGGAGACATGAGTGGGGGCCTGGTGGAGGGTGACCCTGGTGGCTGGGGGGTGGGGGTGGTGGGAGACATGAGTGGGGGCCTGGTGGAGGGTGCCCCTGCACTGCTGGGGGGTGGGGGTGGTGGGAGACATGAGTGGGGGCCTGGTGGAGGGTGCCCCTGGTGGCTGGGGGGTGGGGGTGGTGGGAGACATGAGTGGGGGCCTGGTGGAGGCTGCCCCTGCACTGCTGGGGGGTGGGGGTGGTGGGAGACATGAGTGGGGGCCTGGTGGAGGGTGCCCCTGGTGGCGGGGGGGTGGGGTGATAGGGGACATGAGTGGGGGCCTGGTGGAGGCTGCCCCTGCACTGCTGGGGGGTGGGGGTGGTGGGAGACATGAGTGGGGGCCTGGTGGAGGGTGACCCTGGTGGCTGGGGGGTGGGGGTGGTGGGAGACATGAGTGGGGGCCTGGTGGAGGGTGCCCCTGCACTGCTGGGGGGTGGGGGTGCAGGGGGACATGAGCAGGTGTGCAGGGTAGTCCCCTGTTTTGTGGGCTGCCTGCAGGGGCTGTGGAGGGTGTACAGGGAACACCTGTGAGGACCCACCCAGCCTAATTGCGTGTGATAATTCCCGCACACCCCTGTAATACACGTACCAAGCCAAATCGCATGTGATAATTCCCACGCACCCCTGTAATACACGTACCTGGCCAAATCGCATGTGAAACTTCCCGCGTACCCCTGTAATACACGTACCCTGGCCAATCGCGTGTTGAACTTCCCGCGTACCCCTGTAATACACGTACCCTGGCCAATCGCGTGTTAAACTTCCCGCGTACCCCTGTAATACACGTACCCTGGCTAATCGCGTGTATAACTTCACGCGTACCCCTGTAATACACGTACCCTGGCCAATCGCGTGTTAAACTTCCCGCGTACCCCTGTAATACACGTACCCTGGCTAATCGCGTGTATGACTTCACGTGTACCCCTGTAATACACTTACACTGGCTAATCGCGTGTTAAACTTCCCGCGTACCCCTGTAATACACGTACCCTGGCCAATCGCGTGTTAAACTTCCCGCGTACCCCTGTAATACACGTACCCTGGCTAATCGCGTGTATGACTTCACGTGTACCCCTGTAATACACTTACCCTGGCTAATCGCGTGTTAAACTTCCCGCGTACCCCTGTAATACACGTACCCTGGCCAATCGCGTGTTAAACTTCCCGCGTACCCCTGTAATACACGTACCCTGGCCAATCGCGTGTTAAACTTCCCGCGTACCCCTGTAATACACGTACCCTGGCTAATCGCGTGTATGACTTCACGTGTACCCCTGTAATACACTTACCCTGGCTAATCGCGTGTATGACTTCACGTGTACCCCTGATATGCACGTTACCCGCTTTGCGTTCCTTGTTTGGCTGCCCTGTAAACTGGTCCAGGGTTAGCGCAGCCCTTTGCGATGATTTAGCGATTTTGCTGGCTTTTCCTTGCGCGAGGGCGTTCTTGGGGGCGTTACTGGCGCTGCTGCAGGGTCGCTGCGATACTCTGCGCCACGGCTGGTTTGGGAGCATGAAATCCATGAATACGCTGTGCGCGGAAATCGGTTTTAGCGCACGTGCCTGGCGCAGTCAATCGCACGCGGACACTCTGCGCCAGCCGCTTGCGACACTTTTCTGCGAAATTCTATGAATTACCCTGTATGTTTTGTAGCAGACACATTTTTCGAAGAGATGGAGTACATCTTACTTATGCCGGCAATCAGATTTTCCTGTGAAATATACAAAATGCATTGCAACCTTTTTTGGAATTGCAGCAATCCATTTTGCAGTGGGTGTTGACCATTTCAAGTTTTTGAAACACAAATAAACACCACAAAAAGGCTCTTTTCAGAGCCACCACTTCCTCCTATGGAAAATTGTGATGCTTCTGATAGGGCAGCACCCCCAAAAAATCAATGTCCGTGGACTGTCCGCAGACTTTCATAAAATGCTCAGGGTCCTGCACTATTTATTGATCACTTCAATTTTTAAACTCTGAAAGGCGGCTCTGAAAAGAGCCTTTTTCTTTTGGTTTTTGTTGCTTCATATTATTTTTTGGTTTTTTAAACAAGACACACAAGGAAAGGAGGGGAAAGGAGGGTAAGGAAGGGACACCAACCATGGGGATAATAAAGGGCAGGTGGAGAGAGGAAGATGTAGGGTGGGCCTTATTCAGGTAGGTTGCAGACCTTCTCATGCTCCTTGACCGCAGTCTCGAAAGCAGTCCGAAGGTTCTCCCCCCTGCAGAGTACTGTGTCGTAGTATATGCACAATATTGTGACCATCGAAAGGTAAGGGTCAACAGCATCATGAATGGCCTGTGAGGTAGCTGGAGGGATGTACTGCCCTACAGGAGTGCCTTTTGTGGTGACAGGAGCGGAAATGGAGGATGCTGCGGAGGAACTCAACCTACTACGTTTATTGCAACGTACAACCTTACGAATAGCCCCACCGTGAAATGACTTTAGGCGTGGCTTCATTGATGTAGTACCAAAGCTATACGAACCAGGCTTACTACGACTCAGCACCATGTGGCACTGGGTGCAGATCACCTTGTTCGCATTAGCTTTTGACTTTCCATCACAGTGGTAAATAACCGCCATACCCAAGACTCACAATGAGTGCTAGTAGTAGGGACTTCCACTACCTCATCCTCTTCATCTTCTTCATCCATCTCCTCTGCATCCTCACGCCTGTTCCCCTTTGCAGGCCCTTGTGGATGTAGTGGTGGTGACGGGGGTGGGGGGGCTGATGCAGAGGCAATAGCAGAAGAAGCAATTTGGGATGCCATCTGGAAGGTTAATAACAGGAACTAGGAACCAGGAACAGCAACCTGCACGTTGTCCTGTTGTAAATCTTGGAAATCCAAAAGCAGAATGAGGATCAGCTCTGGGGTGTGGCCTTTTATAGGGGTGCTGGGACGTGCTTCGCAAACACCCGCTCCATCCCCAAACACTTCGAACACCAAGAAAGGGCTCAAAAAGTTCCAAAAAGTATGTAGATCAGCAGGGACATTGTCTGGGACATGTGCAATGGTGAACTTTTACTGCAAAATACCTTGCATTGCTCAAAAAAGCACTTTTTAAATGTTCGGGGTCCCAGACAGTGCCCGCAAATAAGGATACACGCTCAGCGTGGGTGCGGTCACATGATGACAACGCCGACACGTTCACAAATGGGACGGCTGTCCGCAGGACACCAAATGCACAGGGACGGTTGTGCGCATGCTTGCAGGTATTCTACGGAAAGTGTTCGGGTCCCCGAACTAATTAAAAGTGCAACACACGTGCGGTGGACAGTTGCGGAGAGGCACGATGTTCGTAGGACCCAAGTGTGTGATGCACATGTGTGCGAGTGACCTACAAACAGTTTTGAAGTCCCAGAATAAAATAAATATCTGTCAAAACTTTGTGGACAGACGGACGGGATATGTGTTCTACGGATATATTCATTCTGGTTGCGGACATTATGAACAGCGGGGGTGTTCTTAGGACACCCCTATTTTGGTTGATTGCGGACAGGCAGACATCTTGTGTTTTCTAAGGACAGCTCCATTTTTATTAAAAACAGTAAAAACAGTTATATTGTCCTTAGGACACCCCCATTTTGGTTAATTATGGACAGGCGGACATCTTGTGTGTTCTACAGACACCTCCACTTTAATTACGGAAAATACGGCAGGTATAGTGTCCTTGGGACACCCCCATTTTGGTTAACTGAGGACATCCCGGACAGCAGCGCCGTCCGTTGACACCCTAACTGCCTTTTGGAAAAAAAATAAGACACTGGCATATGCTAAGAACACACTTAAAATATTATTATTGTTTAAGTAGAAAAATTAGGAAGGAGAGGGAGAAGCAGAAACTGAAACAAATACAGGGGAATTTGGTGTTTGGACATGATGTATGGGAGGGGAAGAAGGGATGGAAGTCTCATTGTACTGTTTTTCTTGGTGGGGAGGGTTTGGGGATAGTTGGCTGGGACATGGAGAGTGGGAACAGGTACATGTGGGACAGTGGTATTTAATGTTTGCTTTAATGTGGTCAACAACACACTCATTTAGTTGATTGAAGTGTTGCATTAACAAATCTATTTTTAGTTCCATTTGTTTCAAAGGATATATATTATTGGTTGTCTGGTCTGTCAAAAGAATGTGTTAAGTACACATAAAGTAATGGTTATTAATTGGCTTATATAAAGAAATGTTGTGTGTACTATTATTATCACCCTCTTCACTCATTTCATCTTGAGGGAAATTTTCTTCCAGCCATTCCAAAATACTGGCCATTTCTGTGTTAAAAAAAAAAAATTTAGTTTTAGTTTTCCTAATACAGAAAATGTATAAGTATATGAAATAAATGTAGTGTACTTACTAGTTTTTTTACAAACGTTTGCTGTTACTGCTGTTACTGCTGTGTAAGTATGCTCTTGCTTCTTGCTGTGCAGTTTCTGTGAGGTAATTCAGTTGGAGGCATATTTATTTTGTTTTGGTATATTCCATTATATTGCAAATGCTACTTCAGTGGATGGTTGGTGTCTTACATATACAGTTTCCACTTCTTATTTATTATTAAATGTAATGTATTTATCAGGTTTAGTTTAGTTTAGTTTAGTTTAGTTTAGTTTAGTTTAGTTTATTTGATAATGCGCTCCAAGCCCAGGGGTAGCCGGGCGCAGCAGTTACAAGAATACTTGAGCTTGGTTGCACACAATAATACATGAAATACAGTGCAGGTGATATTAACAATTAACAAGCAGGTAGGAAGGTACAGGCCAAGAGGCACTCCTATGCACCGAATGTGTCGGATCAAGGATCAGGAATATCATAGCAGTTATTCACAGTGGTTAGTCAGTGGTAAATCCAGGCCAGGAGAATTAGTGGTTAGTTGTCATTAGACCAGAGCCAGTTTTTCACGTGGCGTCTAAAACTCGAGTATGGTAGATTAGCTCTCAAAGAAGAGGGAAGGGCATTCCATGCGCAGGCAGCTTTCACAGGGAAACTGGCTCCACCCGTTTTGTTTAGTTCAAATTTGGGAATTTCGAGTGAGAGGTGGTTAGATGCTCTAATGTGGTATGTAAAAGATTTTCTGGTTAGTCTAGCCAAAATGTATGGAGGTCCGGTGTTGTTCAGTCCTTTATGGGTAAGGGGTAATGTTTTGAGGAGGACTGTCGCTAATTATTAGCCAGTGATGATCTTTCCTAGTGTTGGAGATGTGTGCTCTGCGGGGTATGTCCAAAGCTGCTCTAAGGGCATTGTTTTGTAGAGTTTGCAGTTTGTTTATGGTAGTTTTGCTAGCGCCCGAGTAGAGGGCGTTACAGTAGTCTAATTTAGACATTACTAGGGCGTTGGCTAGCGTGATACAGTTAGTTTTGGAGTGGTAGGGTCTACAAGCCCTGATTAATTTGCAAGTGTAAGCCGTGGAAGATGCAAGGGCGTTAGTTTGTTTTTTGAGAGATAGTGTGGCATCCAGGTAGAAACCTAGGGTTTTTACCTCAGTTGCCACTTTGATTATATTGCCATCTATGTTGAAGGCACGGTAATTAGGGCTAAGTTTTTTGAGGTTGGCATCGGAACCCAGGATCAGTATCTCAGTTTTGTCGTCATTCAGGCAGAGGCCGTGGGAGGGCATCCATGCCTGAATGAGGAGATAAATCTTATTTACTAGAGCTGTGTCTTCGACAAAGTTGCCAGAAAGTGGTATGAGGATCTGCGTATCGTCCGCATAGTTGGTGTATGTTATCCCCAGTATGTCAAGTTTGTCGAAGAGAGGCTTAGTGAAGATATTGTACATTGTGGGGGAGACCCAAGAACCTTGTGGGACGCCACAGGTGATATGTATTGGGTCCGCGGAAGCTGAAGGGGAGCACACTCTCATTGTCAGTTTAGCAAGGAAGGATTGTACCCAAGCTATAGCTTCACTTGAGAAGTAGGTGGCAGACGCTAGGTGGTTGCATAACACTGCATGGTCCACCAAGTCAAAGGCCGCCGATAAGTCAAGGAGGAGGAGCATAGCTGTGTTGCCTTTATCCTTCAACTCGTCGATTTGAGTCTTAAGGTCAATTAGGGCCGTTTCAGTGCCGTGTAGTGGTCTGAATCCAGATTGGCGCGATCCTAGTAGTTGGTTCGTCTCTAGATAGTTTTGTATCTGGAGGTAGGCTACTCTGTCAATAATTTTGAGGAGGAATGGTACCGTGGTGATGGGCCTGTAATTGGTGGGGATGGCTGGGTCAAGGGACTGTTTTTTTAGGAGGGGCAGTACCCAGGATTCTTTAAGGTTGGTGGGTACAGTGTTAGTTCTAAAGGATGTGTTAATTAGCTTAGCTATGAAGGGTGCTAAGTCTCTGGCTGCATCCTTGATGACTTGTGCAGGGCAGCTGTCGCCTTGACAATTGGACAATTGAAGGGTTTCAGGGAGGATATCACCTTTTCAGTTTCCAATATGGATATGTTGGTAAATCTGAATGGTTCGCGGTTGATTGGGGTAGCTATTCTAGGTGTATCAGACAATTGGGTGGTCTGGGTTGCAGTGGCGCTTAAGGAAGCTTTTTTCTTAGCAATTTTGGATTGGAGAGTTATAATTTTGTTCGCTAGGTGTTTGAACATGTTTGGTGTTTTTATTGTTTGAACATGTTTGGTGTTTTTTTGTATGATACAATAATGTAAGATACCCCCTGAGTTTTTGGATAGTGTTCATGGTGACCACGTCCATCTGCGGACATGCCACGGTCCGCGGACATCAAAATCACTAGCAGGACAGAGGGTTTAGTATTTTCTATGTTATATGAATGTAAGGTAAGGGGGTCTTAGGAAACATTTATCACATTTCCATTATCTGTATCTATATCAGTGAAAAAAAATGTTACTTTTCATGAAAAGTATTACAAGGGATTCTTATTGTATGTTAATAAAACAGTGTCAAGGATCATTGGAATAAATATCATGAGGCGCGTAGTGCATTAAGCAATGCATTAATCCAAATAGCATTCTAATATGAAGTTTATTCCAGCATACTAGAATACATATGTAGAAGCAAATTATAAATGTGTTCTTAGAGTTCTGCATATTGTAAACATATAATAAGTACCTAATAAAACCCACTTACTACATAATTGCATTATTGCAAACAAAACACAAACAGACAACAACACATTCAAATATGAACATACACAGGGAAAATTAAGTAAACAAAAAACAGCAGTATTACCAGACAATCTTCATAACCTAACTGATTATCTTCATGCACAGAAATGATTGCTCTGCTTCAAAGCTACTACTTCCCTATGTATAATTATCACATAATGTGACTGGATCCTAAGGAAAGTAGTGTGATTACAATGTATACAAATATGAGCATATCCAGGGAAAGTACAGTATATATATATATATATATATATATATTTTTTTTTTCGAAAAGAAAGATGAAACGTCAAACCGCACTCCCGCGGGCCAAGGCACAGATGCCATATTCCAAACTCCGGACAAAACACGAAGGACACAATGTAAAAATTACTAGTGTCTTTAATGTTAGAAAAATAAAAGATGCATCGTACAAAGCAATGTACAACACATAAGCAGCAACAACATAGAAACAAACAAAAGCAGGATGCCGTGGTGTAGCAGCCTGCAGACAACGCGTTTAACGCTACACTGAGCGCTTGATCACGTGGGGGGAAGAAAGTTTAACAGATAGAAATACACATGTAGAAAGCAGTCCTCTGACTATGTCAGTGACATCAACAAACTAAGGCTAAATGAGGAAACAAGAGCGGCCATATTGGAAGAGAGTGGGAATGCATAGAAACTCATAGTGGCAATAATAAAAGCACTAAGCCAACCCCTCATGAAAATAACAATATAGGGGAAAGGCTAAAAATTAAGTGCACAGTACACAGATAGTTTATATGCGTGTTACAGTAGCACGGCCAATTGTAGATGGCCAGTAACATAACAAAGTAAAATGTGCACTCCCAAACCTGACTTTACATTAAGCCTTGATTAAAAATAAGTATACACAGTTATTAAATCGGCTAGATCTATTGTCTGATATGACACATAATCAATAAAGGCAGTAAATATGCACATAAAAAACAGACCAAACTCCATATTAGCAGATCACTAATATAAAAGGATAGCCATCATCCAATATTAAAATCATGAACGAATATGGGGAATGTTACCATAGCCAGAGCATACACCGTAAAACCGCAAATACTAATAAACCTCATAATATAAACCAATGAATCATGTTGTGCCCATAGAAAAAACTAAAAGAAGCCAGCCAAAATATTTGGTAAGATGGTCAGTGAATACGGCTATTCTAACATTATGTATCCAATAAATTGCCAGTGCAGGAAAAAAGAATTTTCTGTGCAAAATGCAAAACTAGCAGCAAGACAACAATGTGTCTATCCAGCCTCATAAAATGAGGATGTATTAAAGTGCAAATGCATAAGTAGCAAAAACATGCCGAAAGATAAATACCATAATGGGGATGATAATAGACACATAATATTAAAAGCCCAAAATCACATGACCAAACATAATTAAATCAACGGCTGAACAGGCAAGATCAATTGATTACAGCACAACGGACAAAAACAGTAAAAAAAGAAATCACAGACATAAAGAAGACCGCAAATGGATCTCCAAGTGAGGTAAACATTATATGTGTATCACTCCCCCTGCATTGCAGAATAACCAGTTAAATAATGAAAAGAAAATAGGAAAAAGGGAAAGAATGAAGAAAATTAATCAAGCAGAACCTAAACAAAAACAAACAGGTAAACCAAAAAATATAATCCAAGTGGACATCCCACTGCAGGAACAAGAGGCTGTAAAGAAGGACAACAAAGCAGAAATGGCAAAAATGATATGCATAGGTGATGAACAAATAATCAAGTGCCCTGGAAAGTGTACAACTCCTTGTCTACATTGTGACCCTTGGGATACTTAGTATCAAAGTACAGAATAAATCTGGTTTCAAGATGTCTCAGCTTCAAAATACGGTTGCCTCCCCTAGGATGAGGAGGGACATTTGCCACTGCAAAGAACGTTCACATTTTCACATCATTGTCATGTTCAGATTTGAAGTGTTTTGCCATTGGGTATGTCGGGTCAGAATTCTTAATGGCTCTTAGGTGTTGTAAAATTCGGAGTTTCAATTTACATGTCGTACTCCAGACATACCATCTCAATCGAGGGCAGGAAAGCACATAAACAACAAAAGTGGTATCACAATTAATAGAAAATGTTATCATTTGCTGAATTTTCATGATTGGATGCACAAATGATTTCTGTGCAGTGGCATGGGCACAAGCTTTACACTTAATGCATTTAGTAAATCCCATAGAAGAGGCTGGGAGCCAGGTAGTCGAAAACTGATTCTTACCACCTGGAGGTAAAAAACTAGACACAAGTTTATCCCTCAAGGAGGGCACACTTTTGTACGTCAATGTAGGACTATTGGCCAAAATAGGCATCAAGTCATTGGGCCTCATTCCGAGGTTTGCGTTAAATTACTGACTTTACCGGCATGGCGGAAATACTGTATCCGCGTTGGTAGCAGGGCGTAATTAGCACCATATTCCGACCTCGCGGGCACGAGCTTTCCGCCATGCCGGTAAACCCCCTAGCGCCATACCGGTAAAGGGCGCGTCAAACCCCTTACGGACAACAACCGAGACGTAACTAACACCATCGCCCTCCACCTAGTGCGTAAATAGCAGTGCCCGTAAATAACAATGACCGTAAATTATGGGCACCGGTAAAAACCGCAAACGGAAATTACGTCATCGAACAGGAACGGGAAGCATCATGGCGGCCATCTTTAAAATCACAATCCATTGCAATCCTCCCCATACAGGACTCGTGGGCATATTGTTATAGGCAAAATAGACTCCAGAGACCAGCATCATGCCAAAAGCATTAAAAAAGGGTGCTGCGCGCATCAGGAAGGAGAAATTCTCCCAGGATGAGCTCCAGGTACTCGTTGATACTCTGCATGAACATGCTGAAATTGTTTTCAGCAGCGACATGCGCAGGCCCACCATCCTCAGGAAGAAGGAGATATGGGAGCTGGTTCCGCAGAGGGTGAGCGCTGTCGGAAACACCCCCCGCAGCACGACGCATTGCCGCAAACACTGGGATGACCTCCGTCTGAGGGTGCGGGCCATCCTCTCAGCAAACCGCAATCTGGCCCTAGAGACAGGAGGAGGCCCAGCCTCACCCATAAAAATGATGCCCTGGGAGGAAACATGTGCAGAGATGATGGGCACAGAAGCCATCGAAGGCGTTGGCGATATGGATTGCGGTGATCCTTCATCAGCTGACGCAGGTGAGTGCCATGAGTGTAAACAGTACATGCATCCCTAATGCAAGTCATCGCCAAGGGCTGGTCAAGCAGTCACATCATGTTTGGGTAAGCCCCCCCCCCTCCAATGATGCCGTAACAACTGGGACCCAGGATGATGTCAGGTGCAAGGCTGACACCCATATTGGGCATGCCACACAAAAAGCTGGTCAATGTCAGTCACCACAGTACTCCGCCAACATGAGTGACCCTGCCGACAGTATGCTTTTCCCATCCAAGCAAAGATCACAGTCCCACTCAGCACCCAAATGTCACCAAAACGCTGCTATCCCATCGTAATACCATTGTCTGGAAGTAATTCTGACCCCCAGATCATTGCTCATGCTGTCTCTCTCTTGCCCCCACAGGCACCGGTCATGAAAGTGAGGACCAGGAAGGCCCCCGGACAAGTACCTCCCGGGGCACAGGCAGGGGACAGCACACACCTGCAAGCAGGAAGAAGGCACATGCCACACCACCTGCCCCAGCAACCCCCATGGAGGGTACACAACCCCCATCCGCGGCCCTGGACATGCCTGCAGTTCTGCGGGACACATGCCCCACGCTGCACCATGAGGAATTGAGTGCATCAGGGGAGAATGCTGCCATGTGCATCCTCGATGTGCCAGGCAGCACATCACCAAACACTATCGACAACGTGGAGGAGCCCAATGACTATTTACAGAGCCCAGACACTCCCTCGTACAGCCAGGTTGCACATAGCGACCCTGGGTCGAGTGACGGCCCAGGGCTCACAGGCGAAGGGGATACACCTGTCTGTCATGAGCCCACTTCCCCTGCAGGAAGTCCTGAAAGTCCTGCAGGAACAACAACACGAAGCCTGCCAACCACATCGCCCACATTGGCTGCAGAAACAGTGCGCTGCCAGCACCTCACGGGCATGATAGAGGAGTTTCTCCGGGACAACCGGGAATCAGGGTCGGTGCTACATAATGACCTTCAGGCCCTGGGCGAGATCATCAGTACCAGCACAAACCGCATCTGTGAGATGCTTTGCAGGATTGCTGATGCGCTGGAGGCAGCACCCCCCAGACCACAGCCCCAGAAGGAGGAGCCACCCTCCCAGAGCTCCTCCACGCAGACCAGCCCGGTCCGTAGGTCACTGCGCATGATGCGCCGGAATGGAAGGGATGCCCCAGGCTCTGGCAATGCCCATTGACCGTGCAGCCACAAACATGTGGCCAATGCTGCACTGATGGGAACATTGTGGGGTTGTTGTGGGGGGAGGGTGAGGGGGTTGAGGGTGTGTGTGGGAGTTGGGGGTGAGGGGGAGGGGGGTGAGGGTGTGTGTGGGAGTTGGGGGGGAGTGTGAGGGGGTTGAGGGTGTGTGTGGGAGTTGGGGGGGAGGGGGAGGGGGGTGAGGGTGTGTGTGGGAGTTGGGGGGAGGGTGAGGGGGTTGAGGGTGAAGGATCTGTTGTACACGTTTGGACATCATCATACTATACACAGTTTGGTCTATCCTACAATACAGAGTGGACATTCATTATTGTGCATGTGCCTTTTAATGTCTCACAGTGCATGTAGTACATATATCCCCACACCCAGTGCCCAATGCCCTGTCATCCTCACCCCCTCAGCTGACTTGTGATTCCGAAATATTGCTCGATCAATGCTTGTCGCACGGAACGTCCCTCCCGTGCATCGGCACTATGTTGCTGTTCTGCCATTCCTTCCTCCACCTCCTCCTCCCCCTCATCTGGTGGTAGCAGTCCCACGTCAGGGGGCAGTGGCACGTTCCGACGGATGCACATGTTGTGCAGCATTACACATGCCATGGTGATCTTGGACACCTTCTCGTGGCTGTAGATGAGGGCCCCACCTGACCGGCTGAGGCAACGGAATCGTGCCTTCAGAAGGCCGAAGGCCTGCTCTATGACCACCCGTGTACGGGTATGAGATCTATTATAGTCCTCCTTGTGCCTGTTTTGGGGGTTGCAGACCGGGGTCATGAGCCACGGTTTCAAAGGGTAGCCAGCATCACCTGCATGAGAGTGGAATGAAGGTAAGTGTTAGTACATTCATGGTGGAGAACTGTGCTAGTCTTACATTGCAGCGTGTGATGACTGGCCATGCGCACATGTCCCTGGATACAGTCAACCCATTACTGGCCCGGCCATGTGTGCTGGCCAATGGAATGATGAAGGGGGTAGCTTCTCCCTGATGGGTCATGGTGCACACTCATGTCTTATTGCATGTGCATTGTTTATGCATGCAGCAGTGTTGGACTGCATTAATTGATGACTTGCATGAGACCTGCTGTAAGGGTGTGTTTGTAGTAGTTGGTAGCATACCCTTCATTCAGCACTGATCCCTATCATGGTGATTGGCAGCTATCCTATGGAGGTGCCGAACCAGTCACACGCAGTAGGATCCCTTTCAGACTAACCTCTATGCACTCCCATGGATGACTGTCCTTTGTGTTGAGATGCAGGAGTCAGCGACATGGTGCTATTGCACTGCATGGTGCACGATGGCCTTACGGTGTGTAAGGTCCACCGATGTGTGGTGCATGTGTCGTGGTCTTTGGCCAGGGTAACTGTTTGTCAGGTACCATTAGGTGTCGGCTCGTATTCACTACTGTGTGGTTAGGTGGTAATGTGGCGTGCCACTTGTCATGGGGCACAGTGTTCTGTGAGGTGCACAACGTACAATAGCGTTGTCATTCCCTCCCGGGTGGAGTATGCATCCCCCCCCACTTTCCCTCCTGGGTGGAGTATGCATCCCCCCCACTTTCCCTCCCGGGTGGAGTATGCATCTCCCCCAGCCCCTTTCGCAGTGGGGTATGCTGACAACCTACTCAGAGCCCCACTGCACTGCCATGGCCCATTACGGTTACTCACCAAGCAGCCAGGTACGTTGTCCGGCATGTCGGCCCATGTAGCATGGTAGTGTTGAGTTCCGCAGGACCAAGGAGTCATGAGTTGATCCGGGGTACCGAGCATTGCATTGTGTGATGGCTTTACTGGCATTGCACACCATCTGGACGTTGATGGAGTGGTATTGCTTGCGGTTGCGATACGGCACCTCCATGGCATGAGGAACCACCAATTCTACGTGGGTGCAGTCGAGGGCACCTATGCAATTTGGCATGCCTGCAAGTGCATGGAAGGCAGCTTTGGTATCATATATTTCCTGTGGAGTCCGGGGGAGGCATATGTAGTCCCTTCTGTGCTTGAGGAGGGCTTCCAGCACTTGGTTGAGTATCCGGGAACATATTCGCTGTGAAATGCCATGCATGTGCCCCACTGTATGCTGGTAGGTGCCTGTGGCAAGAAAGTGGAGCACGGACACTACCTTTAGTAGAGGGGGGATGGCAGTGCTGATTTCTATGAGGCTCACTATGTCGGTATGTATCAGGGCCACTATGGTGGTTATGGTGTCCCAGTCAAGCCAGTACAGGGTGTGGATCTGCTCTGGTGTGAGGTTGAAGGGGGTGGCTCTGATGCGGGGTATTGGGGGCTGCCGGCGTGGTAATGGTGGCTGCACCGGTAGGGCATGCTGGCCCTGTCTCACCCTCCTTCTCCTCCTGTGTATCCTCTGTGGTGGGGGCTGTGGTTGCTGTGGTTGCTGTTGTTGCTGTTGTCGTAGTTGCTGCCTTGCAAGCAGGGCCTCCAGCTCCAGGAATGCTGCTACAATTTGTATCATCTTGGTGTGGGTGGGGGTGTGGTGTGTGGGTGTGCTCCTTTTGTGCTGTGCCAGACTCTATTGCCTCCACCTGTGCTGATTGGGCGCACCTGTTCCTCTTCCAAACACTGATCAGGGTTGTTAACACCTTCCCTGCGATGCCGGTATTAACGCCATGGCGGTAAGGTACTTTGCGCCCTTGTGGAGGTCGTTATTTCCGTGTTCGCTTTGCTTGGAATCGGAGATGGTTTACGCCTTCCCGTTATTTCCGCGATGGTGTGTCGGGCGCGCGACACTGGTCCGCTATTTACGCAATCATAGTTTACGGTGGCGTAAATAACGGTGTGGTGGGTCAGAATGGCCCGTAACGGTAAAGGAAGTCTTTATTCCTTTACCGGCCTCGTTTTTCCCTTAACGCCGGACTCGGAATGACCCCCATTGTCTAGAGTGAGAACATGCCAGTGTTTTTCAACAATTTTTCGAATGTCATTAGAAGCAGTGTCAAATGAGATAATGAGTCTAGGGTCATCATTGGTGACAATTTTGGAACTGGTATCATATAGTAATGTATCCCTGGACATTCCACGCGCTCGAAGATAAGTCATTTCAATCGTTCTCTTATCATATCCTTGTTTCAAAAAATCCCTGGCTGTCAATGCACAATGATGGTCAAAACAGGCAATGTTAGTACAGTTACGGCGATACCGAATGAATTCACCGTAAGGAATAGATTTTTTGCATAGTGTAGGATGACAACTGTTCGCATGGAGCGGTAAACCAGTATCTGCGGGTTTATTATGTGGTGCCGTATAGATGCCTGAATCATCCGTCATTACAATGACATCTAGATACACAATCTCTGAACGACTATGGCATTCGGTAAAGCTAATATTGGCTTGATTGTCGTTAATGCTTTTAACAAACGACAACCAATCACTTTCGGTACCCTTCCAAATAATAAACACGTCATCAATATACCGCCACCAAGAAATAATCTGTGTTGGAAAACAAGATAGTAATAAGTCAGACAGGAAAGTAGCCTCCCACGTGAGATTAGCATAAAATGGTGCAAAGGTACTTCCCATCGCAGTCCCCCTCACTTGCCGATAGAAGGACCCCTCAAAAATAAAAACATTGCTGTGTAGGCAGAATGAAAGCATATCCAAAATCATAGAACTATGTCCAAGATAGTTCAGAGAGCGGGTGTCCAAATAATATTTGCATGTATTAATACCAACAGTATGACTAATAGACGTGTATAAAGAAACTACATCTAATGTGGCCAAAAGCAAACCTTCCTCCCAAGGTGTATTAGTAATTAATATATATTTATGTTTAATTCTCTTTATTGGTTTTATAACATCTTAAACATTTCCACCCCCATTCCCCTTGCCCCCACCTTTTCCCGCCCCCTCTAACTACCCCACCCATTCCCCCTGGAGGACCTTCACATCTCTGTCTACTATTGAGGACCTTCTTTTAATGACCTCCGCAAACCAAACCTGAGGGAAACATGTCTCACTAAGGGTCTAAAGTCCTGGGAGTGGTAAAACACACTACATTCCAGAATAGGAAACCCTCTGCAAGAAATGGACAAAAGAAGCCTGTAAGCTGGAAAATATGGATCAAGTTACTTGTTTAACAAGGAACGAGGAAACAAGTCTCAAAGTAACCTGGAACAGGGACAATGAAATGCATGCTTTAAATATACTTGAGTGACAGTATTATCCTGCAGTTGGCAATATAGTATGACCCTGCTGTTCCCTCTGAAATCGTGCATTGGACCACAATTGGCTGGTATTTCAGACTTCTTTCTGAATGTTCATTTGTTGGTGCCACCTCTGGCTGATCCAGCCACTGATGGTAGTAAATGGAATGGCAAGGCAAGCATCTGGAGAGTAAGCCAGATATGGGAGTTGCCTGGGGGCCCACACTGTAATACACTGTACACATTGCTAAGACTTCCTTGGCCATCCTAGTCTGTCTTTTGCATATCCAACAAGGGGATACAGCATTTCCTTGAGTGGTCACGTCTTACTGAACTCAGGAAGATGTTCAAGATTGGACATTTCTGATAGTCGCTCAGTGCCGGGTACCAAGTCAATATATATACACCTGCCTGCATTGCATCCACAAAGTTGAGATGATATTGGTGTTTTTATTTTTAAGCAGCAAAAGCGAACATGATGCAGACTCTTTCCATCCCACAAATTTATAACAGCAGCCTGCCATTGGATCCAATGGTAAACTCACAGCTTGCATTGAATCCTATGGGAAGAAAGATTCCATTTGTGAGGAGACAATCACATGAGCTCGGGAATTACAGTATGAGCGTCTCCATATTAAGGTAGGTGAAAATGCTGACCCGCTTTCCTAATGCTTGGTTGGCTGAACTGACCCAAGACTGATCAAACAATTTTAAGTTTCCGTAAATCTCTTTCTAGTAAGAAGCTTTTGAGAGTCCCTTATTGTTAGTCTATTTTTTCCCTATTTTTTTTCTACAAGAATCATTACAACATTGCTGTTGGTATTTTACTCGAAACCTGTAACAATTGCAATCATTCTCTCAGAATGTCTACTCATCCTCATAAAAATGGGAAATATTGTCCTGCAAGTGCAGACTTTATGTTACCAACTCAAACTTTTGTCTGACCCGGAGATCTTGATGACTGTGATTCACAGAAACTTTTTATAATGCTGCCATCCCATTGGAAAACGGTCTGTGAATCAGGCCCTGTGTATACATGACTGCTCAATAGCCAAGTGTCTCCTGAAGTCTTCCCACTTTAAAAGTGTGTACTTTAAAATGTTATAACACACTATAAATGGCAGTGCAAAGTGTGTGACAAGATTTCCATTCAAAAAGAACGTCTCTTGGTCCTTGATGTCATTTAGAAAAGTTTCTTAGACCTGTTCTTCAAATACTTTTGCATTGGGGTATTGGCCACCTCACCATCGGCTCTAATCTATGACATTACAGCCCGATTCATGGATTTATTTGCACGGTTAAAATGACTTTGCACTGCTGAAAAGTGACTTTGCACTGCCTACACAAACCCTGATTCATGAACTGTGCAAAGTGTATTTTGCAGTGCAAGGTCAGTGCTAATTTCATTTTGAACTGCAAAAATGACTTTTCAGTGACTGCACTGCAAAAATACACTTTGCACAGTTCCATGCAAAGTCACTTTTCAGCAGTACAAAGTCACTTAGAACCGTGCAAAAAATTCCATGAATCGGCCCCTACATGTGTAGTCCACGATACCTACCAAAGCTACCCTGTTGCTTAGCTATCTTCCCAGGCTAGGAAGATAGCTAAGGGCAATGTGTTTGTCTTGGAAGCAACACAACACAGAGCAACACAAGTTTGAATCCCGGCTCTTTGCTTAGAGACTGGTTTCTTGTATGGGGCACATAATAAAAGAATAATGAATTAATTAAACAGAAAACCTTGTCCTTTCAAGTAAATTATTTAGCATCCGGAATGGCAACACAATGCAACAGCAAGCAGAGAAAAGTCTGAACTGAGATAGTGATGCCCAAAACTTGATGCTTGATTGTCAGAAATGTTCCACTTGAGAACCCCTAAAAACATTTTCTCTTAAAAGATATAGGGCCTCAACACGAGTTGGGCAGTATCCCGGTGATAAATCTGCCAAAATACCATGCAATGCAATTACTGTTACCACCACTTGGTCTGGAAGTATTCCCACTGGATCAGAAGTGGCGGTGGTAGTGTAAGTCCCCATTTCTTTTTATTCCAAAGGACTCAATGGGGCATTTTAGGGGAAATTATTGCAGTGGTAATTGTGCCGATAATGGGCGGGAAGTCGACGCATTCATCTCCAGCTCAGAGCTGAAGATTAATCATCGGATTTTCCCCCAAACTCATGATTGGGTGGTGCAGTAATGCAGTGGTAACGCTATTACCACCACATTTTTACTGAACCACCCAACTTCTGCTGATGCTCATACTAAGCAGGCCACCAGGGGTGCGGACAAGATGGTGATGCTCTGTACAGCCTTTCCCCTTCATCACTGTTTGACGACACTCAAGAGCCTGAAATACCATGCCGTGGTGGGAGGGGGACTTCGGGACTCCTTCAGTGTGCACTGAAGCAGTCTTATGTCCTGTGCTGAGGAGAAAGAGACGGCTGTTGCTCAGACTGCCCTCAGGATCCTCCCGCATGGTAGGAGACTGAGGAATCCATTTTGCTGATGGCGGCTTTCCTGTGTTGCCACAGCCCCCGGTTAGTGGAATTGAGCGGCAGATTTGCCAACCCTTTAAGAAGAGGAAGCAATACTTTGAGAATAATTGGAATGCAGAAGATACTCAAACATCAATAATCAAAATGACCCAGGATGTTGAAAATGTTGACTGTTTTTTATTGTCAATTATCTAAAACAGGGAGTACAACAGACATCAATGGATGTCTCACAGCATGATCTCAAAGCAAGTTATAAAAAACATTATGTTTATAGTAGAAACTCGTCATGGCCGATGTTAACCTACGTGGTTGCCAACGTTATCCTACATGGCAAACTACAAAAACCTAGTGGCAAATGTGATAGGCTTAAGGGGAACATCTAGGTATATGTTCCATCTGAGTGTAAGAAAGTGATAGGCTCCTTAACGTCAGGTGGGGCAACTAAGCCCACACCTCAAACAGGTCACTGTGAACGTCATTAAATACTCGACATCCCATTGGTTACACGAACTATAGAGCCCTAATTAAGCATCCCCCTACAATTGGTTGGCACTCTTACATCCATCAGTACTTTTCCACCCACGTTAGCAGCACGCAGGCTGGACTTCCAGGTGCTGGTGAGCTAGTCATAACCATAGCTTCCCACCAATTAGCATATCATCTATTATTACCTCAGTGGTCTGCACGTCAATTAAGGCTTTGAACTTGGCCTTGGAAATGTTCCTTTAAACTGAGACTCAGGGGAGTAGAGGCAGGCTCTGCTCTCTGCGTAGGTGTGGTTTGTCATGTTTATCCAGCTTCATCCCTCCACGTGACTGAGGACCACAAATTTGAGCTCTGGTGCATTTCAAATACTCTTATTTACTGAATTTCTGACGTCTTCCTTGTTTTCGTCCATGTCTTCTGAAAAGGAGTTTCATTCTTTCACACAATTGTAACTAATGCCTGCTCATCCCTGTCCGATAATACCTTGGCTTCTTGGGGCTGATCCAGCTTCGCCTTTTTGAGACTCACTTCTGTAATTCAATCGTTTTTCAACTGCACAACACTGGAAAACGCCTTCCATCTCTGGTGGAATCACTCATTCTTTATTTACTCCTATATATATATATATATATATATATATATATATATATATATATATATATATATATATATATATATATATATATACACACACATATATATATATATCAGTGAAAAAACATTGTTAAAAGGGACGTTATGGTTAAGTTTCGCCACTAAAAACCTATGAAACTCAGTGAAAAAAACTTTGTTAAAAGGGAAGTTATGGTTAAGTTGTGCTACTAAAAACCTATCAAATTCAGTAAAAAACTTTGTTAAAGGGACGTTATGGTTCAAAGTAAAACCGAAAAACCCCTGAAATTCGGCAGTTATAGTAAGATAAGCAACCATAACTCGCGCCACCGTGCACTGCTAACACTAACACCCAGGACATCAAAGATGACATCACAAATGTCATTGATGACATCACTGATGACATCACATGTGCATTTACTTTTCATAAAAACTCTGTACAAGGGATTCTTATAATGCTGACCAAAAACTGTCAAGAATCATTGGGATAAATATCATGAGCTAATTAGTGCATTAAGCAATGCATTGATATAAATACCATTCTATTATGAAGTTCTATCCAGTATACTAAGCTACTCATGCAGAAACATAGGCAGTGTGTGCAGCATACAGGATGAAGGTGCCATATTCATAATCTTGCCATGTTGAATATGAAATGATAACTGCTTTCTTATTAGAGTTTTGCGTAATGTGAAACATGTAATAAGTAGATAATAAAACCCATATAATACATAATTATTACAGACAAAACACAAAGAGACAACATCACATACAAATATGAGTATATACAGGGACAGTGAAGTAAACAAAAAAGCAGAAGTAGTAGCAGAAAGAGTTCATAACCTAACTGATTGTCTTTATGCAGAGAAACTATTGCTCTGTTTCAAAGCTGCTACTTACCATATGTATGTGTTTCACATGATGTGACTGCAGCCAAAGGAAAGGAGAGTGAGTATAATGTATACAAATATGAGCCATATGTATGTGTATCACATGATGTGACTGCACCCAAACGAAAGGAGAGTGAGTATAATGTATACAAATATGAGCATATACAGGGAAGGTAGAGTAATAAAAATAAAACTATGAGAAAGTGCTGATAACTCTAATAATTATCTTCATGCACAGAAAGGATTGCTCTCTTTCAAGCCTGTGTCTTCCGCTATATATATATGTTTCGTATGATATGACTCTACAAATATAGTACCTTTTCAATGTTTACTTCCTGACTGTTACTGAAGAAAACTATGTGGCTTAGATATGTCAGTAAAGGAAAAAAGGGAGAGCCAGCCATGTGATGTCATCAGTGATGTCATCAATGACATTTGTGATGTCATCTTTGATGACCTGGGTGTTAGTGTTAGCAGTGCACGGTGGCGCGAGTTATGGTTGCTTATCTTACCATAACTGCCGAATTTCAGGGGGTTTTCGGTTTTACTTTGAACCATAACGTCCCTTTAACAAAGTTTTTTTACTGAATTTGATAGGTTTTTAGTAGCGCAACTTAACCATAATGTCCCTTTTAACAAAGTTTTTTCACTGAATTTCATAGGTTTTTAGTAGCGCAACTTAACCATAACGTCCCTTTAACAAAGATTTTTTACTGAATATCATAGGTTTTTAGTAGCGCAACTTAACCATAACGTCCCTTTAACAAAGTTTTTTTACTGAATTTCATAGTTTTTTAGTAGCACAACTTAACAATAATAACTTTGACTTTATGTGCATGTAATATGGAACATACTGAACCCTTTCTACTGAATTTGACGGTCCGCGGACATGTTCGGACAACAGTACCAGCACCTAAAAACTCTGGGGGGGTATGTGTAATTGTTATATCATAACATAGGAACATTTAACAAATTCGCAAAGCAGCACACATACAAAGATTATCTAGTAATACTTAAGAAATGTAACCCATATATGTAACACACTAACCATTCATTTAAATACAATATGTTCTAAAATGGAATATACCAAAAGAAGATAAAGTGGCTTCCAACATAATTACATCACAGACACTCCACAACTAACAGCAAGACCAGACATATAGACTACTGATTACATATCTTACCAGAAATAGTAAGTGCACTTCATTTTACTCATATATTTATAAACTTTCTATATTAGAAAAATAAACATATCACTTTTTTGTTTTCTCACAGAAATGTGTAGTACTCTGGACTGGCTAGAGGACCATTTCCCACGAGACGAAATGTTAGAAGATAGTCCACCTAATGGTACACACTTTACTATATAAACCAATTAATAAATATTATTTTGTATACATTCAACATATACATTTTTTTTTACAGACCCTACAAAAATTGCAACTTCCAAAGAAAAAGAAGTGGTGGATAACACTCTTGAACACATTACCCACAAAATGGACCAACTTATGGTAAATTTTACAGATTTAAAGAACTTTGTGGAAGATCATCTAAAACCACCAACAACATACCATTGTCCCACCTGTACTTGTCCCCCCTCACCATATCCCATTCATTTAACCCCAAACTCTCTCCATGGACCACAATGTTTTGATGAGATTTCCATCCCTTCTTCACCTGATCCCACTTATATTGAAAACCCTAATTCTCCTGTTTTTGTTTCCGTTTCTGCCCCACCTTCTCAGTCATAAATTGTTTATATATGTTAAATAAAGTTACTTTTTTATATTGTGTTGTAATTACTTTCAGTTCTTTGTGGTAAAACCAATTTAGATGTCCACGGACAGCGCGGTTGTTCGGAAATGTTCGTAAATAAATGAAAATGTAAGTGTCCTGAGGACACTATATCTGTCCGTAACGTTCTCATGCAAGTTGAAAATGTTCTAAGAACACTCGTAGTGTCCTGAAATGTTCGTAAATAAACGAAAATGGAGGTGTCATTAAGATCACTATGCCTGTTCGTAGTGTTCGCTAGCAAGTTGAAACTGTTCTAAGAACACTCGTGGTGTCCTGAAATGTTTGTAAATAAACAAAAATGGAGGTGTGCTTGAGACGCTATGTCTGTCCATATTGTGCACACGTAAATTAAACTGTGCTAAGAACAAACGGCTGTCCGTAACTGTTCGTTCTACGTGTGACACACTTTTAATTAGTTCAGGACCCGAACACTGTCCGTAGAACATCAACACACATGCGCAAAACAATGTCCGTACATTGGGTGTCCTGTGGACGGCTGCTACCTTAGCAAACATGCTCATGAAACAATCATGTGACCACGCCCACGCTGATCACATGTTCTGAATGCGGACACTGTTCGTGTCCCCGAACACTTTAAAAGTACATTTCCAAGTAATCCACAATAATTCTCATTAAAAACTCAACATACCACAAATCCCACATACTAATCCTAAATTTCCACATAGTTTTTGTGACTTTTTGAACCTTTTTTGGTGTTCAATCTGTCTTGCGGACGGCGCGCATGACCGTGAACCGCGCGCAAGCACCCCTATAAAAGATCACACCCTAGAGCTCATTCTCATTGTGTTTCTGGCTATTCTACAGAGCAAAGAGATTTTTGCTGCAACCTGCAGATTTCCATCTTCAACCTGATGGCTTCTGTGGCTTCACTGCTGCCACGTGGTGCTGTATCTGCCTCAGCACCACCCCCACCCCTCCACCACCACCACCTTCCCAAGGGCCTGAAGAGGGGAACAGGAGTGAGGATACAGAGGAGGAAGAAGAGGATGACGAGAATGAGGTATAGGAAACCCCTACTACCCGCCCTCGGCTTGATTCTTGGGTGTGGCGGTTGTTTACCGTTCATGGGAATGGTCCTAAGGCTCGTGCGAACCGTGTCCCCTGCAATGAGTGCAAAATGGTACTCAGTCATGGGAGGCATGGTTCGTATAGCTTTGGGACTACGACCATGAAGCGACACCTGAACTCATTCCACACTGGGGCCATTCGCAAGGTTGTACCTTTGCGAAGAGCGTAGTAGGTTGATTGCCTCTACTTCATCCTCCGTTTCTGATCCTGTCACCACAAGGAACACCTCTCTGGGACAGCGTCTTCCTCAAGCTGCCTCACGGCCATACAGAATTCTGATGACCCTTACCTTTCGATGGTCACAGTTGTATGTATGTACTGTGACACAGTACTCTACAGGGGGGAGCGACTTCGCACTGCTTTTGAGACTATCGTCTCAGAGCACAAGAAGACTTGCTCACTACCCAAATAAAACCCACTCTACATCTTCCTCTCTCAGCTCGCCCTTTCTTATCCCTGTGGTTGGTGTCCCCCCCTTTACCCTCCTAGTGTGTCGTGTGTAAAAAAAACAAAAAAAATACAAAATAACAAAAATCAAAAAAAAAATAAGGCTCTTTTCAGAGCCGCCTTTCACAGTTAAAAAACAGAAGTAACGATAAATAACGCAGGGGCTTTTCTATTTCTTGAAAGTCCGCGGACAGTTCGCGAACATAAAAAAAATTGGGAGGCTACCCTATTGTAACCATTACATTTTTCTCTGGGAGGAAGTGGTGGCTCTGAAAAGAGCCTTTGGGAGGTGTTTGTATGTCAAAAATTATAAATACTTAACACCTACTTCGAAATGCATGCTGCATTTCTAAAAAAGGTTGCAATGCATTTTGTACATTTCTCAGAAAAATCTGATTGCCAGCATAGGTAAGATGGACACCATCTCTACGAAAAATGTATGTACTACGAAACATAATATTTTCATTGTGAAAAGAGGACATGCCAAAATCTCTTAGGAAGGCAGAGCCTTATTGACATGACGCCTTGCTTTCTCCATTTGTGGACCACATGAGAAAGAACGAAGCCACATTTGTCTCTGCGCAATCCGTGAAAAAATTACTTTGGAGTTTGGAAACATGTCCATGATCTTCTGAAGTCCTTCTTTCATTGCAAATTGCAAAGAAATTCCAGACACATGTCCTAAACTGTTCCCTCCACAATGAATTACAATTATGTCTGGATGTTCCTCTATCTTCAAAGTTTCACAGAGAGGTAGCAAGTCCAGCCACTTCATTCCACGGACTCCATGCCAGTGCACTTCCACATTTGGGAATCCAAGATCTATAGATACTCCACAGCTTTCTGCATGCACCTTCAACCAATGTATCCGTGGGTCTCCCAAAATCCACACAATCTGCTTTTTAAAACACTCAGTCATAGCTATCTGTTCTTCTCTCAGCAAAAAGAATATCTGAGAAAACCTCTCCTAGCACAACACACTCACTAAACTTTACTGACCAATCCCTTGCTACATTCAATCTCATTTGCATGCCTCCCCACCCCAAATTCCCCATATGTAATACGCGGTGTCCTAGAACTACCGCCATGTCCGCGAACATATCGTAACTTGGACAGCCCTTCTACCATTTCCACTTCACTCTCTGTGCCATTCCCTCATTGGATGTAGCTAAGAAATCACATGACCATCCACCAATCAAATCCAAGACCTCTACATGTAACTGCATCATCATAGATCAGCACTGCAAATGTACGGTGAATCTCTCGGACTACAAGTCTCATACCATTGGCAAGCACGATCTACGAGAAATACTAGACAAGTCTCCAAGATTTCTACTTGCAGCTTCGTCCATATCCATATGCATGAACACAAACTACAGGTATGCATATTTTCTACACAGTACATGAACACATTTTCTAACCGACTTTTACCTTGTATAATCTGTAAAATGAATCTACGATCATTTTTTCATTCTCCTAAAATGAACTGTGACTTACAAACCTTTATACCGTTTAATTTCTCCGTACACACACACACACACATGCAAATAATGTTAAACTAACATTTTTGAAATAAAATATATAGACTACATTTGATCAAACAAAATTACATGCACACTCTATCATCAAATCTCAAAGAATAATATTTGTACAAACGCATACTTGGTTTTAATTCTTTTAGTTTATATAATTACTTAAATTTATATAGGACA
Source organism: Ambystoma mexicanum (assembly GCF_040938575.1). NCBI lineage: Eukaryota > Metazoa > Chordata > Amphibia > Caudata > Ambystomatidae > Ambystoma > Ambystoma mexicanum. The sequence goes on from NC_090931.1 coordinate 214,394,093, forward strand.
AGCAGGCTATAACATTGACTCCCTCTTACGTGGAAAAGCAGGCTATCACATGGACTCACTATCACGTGGAAAAGCTTAGTTACAGGAATAGTGGTATACAGTGGTACATTATGATTTTCACAAGCCATAGTAAAGATATTTTCTTTCATACAGTTAGTCATAAGATAGTTTTAATGGTTTTGAGGAAGGCGCTGAGCATTTCAATTTTAAAAATCTATGTCTAAATTAAAAACAGTGCTATATACAAACCAAATTACTAATTTCTTTCTTTTACAATTGCAGTGAAGACCATTCTCCAGAAAAGAAGCAGCCACATTTGAAGTACAAAGAACAACTAAGAAGTAAACTGCTCATTTTAGAAAAGAAGTAAATAAAATGTTACCATAATATTTGAATTATTACTCAAACACACTGTAAGGTTAATTCATGCTGTTTCTGTGCCTAAAAATAGAGATTCTAAACCATTCTGACCAAAAATCCCCCCGTCTTAAACAGTGATTTACTGGCAGAATGGCCCACAACTTCCTATTTTTCGACACACAAATTACCCAACTCAGCCGCTAGAATTTACATGTTGTAGAACAAACAACTGTTTTAATTGTATAGCTTTAGATATACTATTTATACTTCTTCAAACCACTGGCTTACTTTTTTCTGTCATCTGAACCCCAGTTTAGTAACACATTAATTCAAGAATACCCATCTCTAGTAGTTGTACTTCCCAAAGCACAATCACACACCATTACATATATCTTTATCATCTTACTCAAACACCCATGCAAATAACACACATGCATTCCAGAACACCCCAACCCATACCTTCTGTATTTTTTTCAACAGACCCGAAAGAATGCCTACCAAAAAGCAACTCCGTAGAAAGGAACGCAGAAGTAGAGCAAATGAAAAGAAAACTCTCCAACATAAACATTCATCTATAGCAGAATTTGTAAAAAAAAGTTGAAACACAACAGCTAATACAGTCATGAAGTGAAACAGAAGAAGTTTCTAGTACAACAACTTTGCCTCCTGTATCAAAAAGTAAAACAAACCAAAAAACAATTAACAGAAAATCAACTATCACTACAAATAAAACTTCTTCCATAAATCTTGGTGTAGTACAAAGTAAGAATACCAAGAAAAGTATTTTAGCCAAAATTTTCAGTCACAAAGTCCTTCTAAATATTATGAAAACAGGAGAGAAACCAGGTTCAACACTTGAAACCTATCGTAGAACAGTAATCTTAGAAGCGTTGAAAGACAGTGCAATTCTTCTCAAAAGAAAGTTATTTATTTTAGTGTTAAACAGAATAAAACCACTAACAAAACTAATAAATAAATTACAAAAAAGACTTCTCAATAAACAAAATGTCAACAGAAATAACTTCTTAAATATCTGTGGAGGTGAATGGAGTCACACTACAAGCACAGAACCATACTTTAATGAAGAAGCGTACAAACAAAAGCAAACTAATACAATTGCCATACATAGCAGTGGTCGAGGTTATGAAAAAGTTAATACCATAATGGAACAAGAAGTACTCCTTACAAAAATATGCCCTGAAAACGTAGATTTACCCGTCCATTCAACTGAATCAGAACATCTAGTGTACAAATGGCCATGCAAGTCAATGTGTAACATTCTCAAAGTCTTTACGCCAATTCCTCAATCAATATGTGAAAAGCAAAGACAAAATCAAAATTAAACTACTGCAAAATATGGATGCTTGTCCAGTACGCAAGTACAGAGGACTACAAGGACATTCATTGGCCTGCATTACAGGACCTACTTGCAAAACAACCTTCCATGGTATCAAAAGGATATCAACACATCATGAAAGTATAAGAAATCTAGTTTATAAACTGTACTATGCTAAAAGTCCTGCTTTAGCACTAGCCAATTTAAATAACATTCTTCTACATGGTACAGCAAAAGTCCTACTAAAAGAAATCGACTATATCAAGACAAAATATTTTGGAAGTGAAACCCACTTACAAGATGAATTAGCTGTAAACCAACTTTGTAACAATTCTGCACATGGCAACCTTTCACTACACACATACAAAAAAGAAATACTAAAATGTGAAAGTACTTCAGCTGAAGTACCAAACCACGTGTGTGTTTGTTGCCACAGAACTTTTATAAAAGTAACACAAAAACTGTAGACCTATCATACAAAATAGAAGACAATGAAGAATCTAAATGGTTTGAATTAGCTCTCTACCTTATAGCAGAAAACAAGTACGAAATAACTGACCCCATAATACTTTGCAGTTACTGCACTACAAAACTTGACAACAACCAAACTCCTTCACGTGCTATCACAAATAACTTGGAATTATATCCACTACCAAAACCCCTTCAACAACTTAATTTATATGAGAGCATCATAGTTCAAGCAGTGCACCCATTTCAAGCAATAATACGCCTTCAACTAAAAACTGCAAAATTACCTCCCTCTGAATTAGTGAAAGGTATTTGTGTAAAAGTAGTGTATTTACCATTAGATCTAAAAGAAAATGTGCACACTCTAGGAGTGCAACGTCCAATGCAACAATCTTTCATTATCTTGGTAAATGGAGTACCTACAAAAGACAAAAAAATTTGGCAACAACTGGTAGATTTACATAAAGTTAAAGACGCCCTGCAATATCTTAAAGATAATAATGAATATTACAAAGAAATTAATATTGAAGAAAACTTGAAAGATACAACTGAAATAAATCAAGAGACACAAGAAGCTGGTCAATTTGAGCTCCTAGATCCTGCTACAATATCAAACACTTTAGACCATTATACAATTCATCCATTGCACTCTAATGACACCATAGAAGATGCACTGGAAACGTACCAAATGCGTCAAACAAAAGGATCACCAATCAGCATATGGGAAAAAAGTATAGAAGCACGTGCTTTTCCTCTACTCTTTCCAACTGGCAAAGGAGGAAGATTTGATGATAGACTTATTCAAATATCAGCATCAGAATATCGCTCATTACGAATGTATTCTGAAGATCCCAGATTTCGACAAAATGTGGAATACATATTCCACCTACTCTTTGAAAGTGAACTAGCAACTTTATGTACGGAGTTGCACACATATTAAAATCAGGATCACACTTTCAAAATATGACAGCTACACAATTATTACAAAAAGTTCAACAAAAAGATGAGGTTTTACAAGCAAATCTTACAAATCTATTAGCAAATATGTGTGGTACTAATGAGTACTGGTTTTGACGTCTTGGAGGTGTATGTTGTATGATCAGAAACCTTGGCCCACCCACTTGGTTTGTTACATTAATTTGTGAAGAATATGCATAGGAAGATTTACATGCTTTCATGAGTGTAGGGAGCAGCTGAGTGTGGAGAACGACTGAGTGTGGAGAACAACTGAGTGTGGAGAGCGGCTGAATGGAGGGAACGCATGAATGGGGGAGCGGATGAGTGTAGAGAGTGGATGAGTGTAGGGAGCGTATGAGTGTTAGGGAGCGGATAAGTGTGGAGTGTGGAGAGCGGGTGAGTGTGGGGAGCAGTTGAGTGTGGAGAATGGCTGAGTGTGGAGAGCGACTGAGTGCGGAGAGCGACTGAGTGTGGAGAGCGACTGAGTGTGGAGAGCGACTGAGTGTGGAGAGTGACTGAGTGTGGAGAGCGGCTGAGTTGTGGAGAGCGGCTGAGTTGTGGAGAGCGCCTGATTGGAGGGAATGGATGAGTGTGGAGAGCGGATAAGCGTAGGGGGTGGATAAGTGTGGGGAGCGGATGGCAGTGGATAGCGGATGACTGTGGGGAGCGGATGAGTGTGGGGAGCAGATAAGTATGTGGAGCAGATAAATACGTAGAGCGGATGAGTGTGTAGAACGTATGAGTACATAGAGCGGACAAGTACGTAGAGTGGATGAGTACATAAAGCGGACGAGTACGTAGAGCAGACGAGTACGTAGAGCGGATGAGTACGTAGAGCGGACGAGTGAGTGGTGTGGATGAGTATGCGGAGCGGATTAATACGTAGAGCGGATGAGTGTGTGGAACAGATGAGTACATAGTGAAGACAAGTACGTAGAGCGGACGAATGTGTGGAGCGGATGAATGTATGGAAAGGATGAGTGTGTGGAGCGGATGAGTGTGTTGAACGGATGAGTACATAGAGCGGATGAGTAGTACGGAGAGGGGATGAGTAGTATGTAGAGCGGATGAGTAGTACGTAGAGCGGTTGAGTACTACGTAGAGCGGACGAGCAGTATGTCGAGCAGATGAATATGTGGACCGGATGAGTGTTTAGTACGGATGAGCGTACAGAACGGATGAGCATACAGTGCAGATGAGCGTACAGAACAGATGAGTATACAGAGGGGACGAGTATACAGAGCGGATGAGTGCGTAGGCAGACAGGAGTACATGCGCGGGGTAGACTGGAGTACGTGAGCTGAGAAGACAGGAGTATATGCGTATGGAATACATGAGAGCATGCGTAGGGCACACTGGAGAATGAGGGATAGACTCGAGCACGCAAGGCGGACTAGAGTGCGTGAGTGTGTCGAGCAGACAGGAGTGTGTAGGGCAATCCTGAACGCCTGAAGTGAATAAAAATGCATAGAACGGACCAGATTCCATAGAATTGCGTGACGTACATAATATGCTTAGGGATGCAGAGAACATTTGAAAGGGCATATATCATACCACACCCCACACTTACTCTCTTCTTTACACCACCACTCAACTAGAACACAGAGATACTATGACACCATTCGGTATAACTGTTCTCATATCAACATCTACCGCTCACTCCCCATCACTCTAAGTAAACACTGCTGGTTTCACACCCCCCAGACAGGTGTTCTCCTCAGGCCTAACGCAGCCACACTCGGTCTGGATAAATCCTGCCAGAGCAAACACATACTCCTGATCTCTCAACCACCACAACTACCGCTAAGAAGCAGCTACCACATGAATTCTGCACCAGCTGCACACATACCTGGTGCACACACGCACCTTTGAACTCTCTCTACTCTCTCTACTGACCAGAACATCGGTTCCCAAGGGCGTTCAACCTACGAGCGCCTTCAGACCATACCAATGGTATATAAGGCGCTATATAAATGCAAAATAACATAACATAACATATCAAACGAAAACAAAACAAACATAGATATACTAACACCTGGAGAACTTTGTTCTCAGGATCCTGTTAATGTGTCAAGATATTTTCACCATCGCTTCATTGCTATGCTACATTTTATTTGTAATAAAACTGTTCCTCCGCTTGGAGAAGTGCAACACTTCTTTTGGAGAAAAGAATACCAAGCCAGAGGAGCACCACATGTCCACATGCTTTTATGGATTAAAGATGCTCCTAAATTTGGTCAAGACCGTGATGCCACTGTTTTACAGTTTATTGAAAAATATGTCACTTGTGAAATTCCATCAGAATCCACAAATAGTGATCTTCATGCAAAAATGTTACAATGCCAAAGACACAAATGTGGCAAATATTGTCGTCGCAAATACAAAAACAAAGGGAAATACTACACCAAATGCTGATTTGGTTTCCCTAGACCAGTTACAAATACAGGTCAAGTGAACAACATCATGTCTTCAGTTAGACATAGTGTTAAAGGTAAGTCACCTAAAAATACATATTGCATAAAAAGAAAATAAGAAGAAAAATATATCAATGATTGCAATTCAATCATTGCCCACTTATGGAATGCAAACATAGATGTGCAGTACATTGCAGACAATTCTACTGCAGTTGCACGATATGTCACAGCATACTTAACCAAATCAGAAAAGACAGAGCTCCAAGACCTCTGGAATGACCTGTCATCAGATAAAACAGTGTCTCAGAAATTATACAGCTTGGGCATAAAAATGTTGTCCCATAGAGAATGTGGATCCTATGAAGCAGCTGATCGATTAACTGGTACTGCATTGTATGGTAAATCTGCAAATATAGTATGGCTAAGTCTTGGTCCAGCTAAATCTACAAAAAGAGTTCTAAAATCATACAACGATTTAGAAACAATAGCCAAACATGATCCCAACAGCCAAGACATTTTAAAAAACAATTTATTGGACACATACTACCCAAACAGGAGTACCACTTTGGAAACCATGTGTCTATACCACATAGCCCAAAACTACACATACAAAAATAATATGAAACCTGATGAACAAAACCGTAAATACAAAGTGACAAACGGTGAAGGCAGCTTAGTAAAACTCACCAAACCAAATTTAATTAATCATATCAAATTGTCATTAAAGACTCCTCAACATAAAGAAGTATATTACCTGTCCCTGCTACAACTCTTTAAACCATGGAGAAAAGATGAAGAAATGCTAGATAAATATGACTCATATGAAGACGCTTTCAAAGCAAATGAAAGCAGTATAACTGATGTAAACTTTGCACAGTACAAAACAATGTTGCACAATGAACAGCAACACAAAGAAGAACTCCAGGCCCAACTAGATAAAGACACTCCTGACAGTAGTCAACCTTCTGTCACAGGAAGCCAAGAACCACTGGGAGACCCACTAATAAGAAATGAGGCAGAACAAGCTATGATAGAAAGTAGAAAACACTGTGTGTCAGTATGACGATAAAGAAGATTAACTATACTACAATCAAAGCTAAACAATGAGCAGCGTAGCATTTTTCAAGAAGTAACAAAAGAATTGCACATGGTGTACAACATGAAAACAAAGAATGCACCTGTCAAAATTACAAACCTATACTATTGTATGTCAGTGGTGAAGCTGGTTCTGGCAAAACATTCCTAATCAAAATCATCAGTAAGTTCCTTCAACAATTGACAAACAACAAACTGTCAACTGTTGTCACTGCCCCCACAGGTTTAGCTGCCTACAACATAGGTGGTGTCACTTTACACCGATTACTACTCCAGCCAGTAGAACACCAAAACAAAGTAGATTATTACAAACTTTCTGCAGAAGCTGCAATGGAAATAAGCAGAGTATTGAAACAAATGAAAATGCTACTAAGAGATGAAGTGAGCATGGTGTCCAACCTAATGTTGGCTTTGATTCACCTCAGATTACAGGAAGTACTCAAAACAAACTATGTAGAGCTCTTTGCAGGAAAACACATTATTGTTTTCGGAGATCTTCTTCAATTGACACCAGTAAAAGGTGAGCCTATTTTTAAAACATTAGGACACAAACTCTGCCGTAAAACTGTTGGCAGCATAGGAAATGTCAACCTTTGGCAACCTTTCCAATACAGAGAGTTAACAGAAAACATGCGCCAATCTGCAGATCTCACGTATGCCAACATCTTAAAAAGTATCAGAGTTGGTATACTTTCTAAAGAAACAGAAGCAATATTGAAAACCCGGCACATTCATGCACTTTATGGTGATCATGCATGTGCTACAGATGTTATGGAACAATTAGCCCACACAAATATCAATTGTATGGCCGTAATTCCAACTCTTGCAAGCTGTTTCAAATTCAATGAAATAATGTTAAGTAAAGAAATGCAACCAATAATGAATAGCGCCACAGACAAACTAGATGTACATGGAATGACACTACCCATGTGTGACCAAGCCACAACAAGACTAAATAGTTTAGAAAAATCAATCTCAAACACAGCAGGCTTGAAAAAGATATTAAAATTATCCTTAAATTGCAGAGTAATGTTGAAACGTAACCTTGATGTGGACCAAGGACTAGTTAATGGAGCACTGGGTGCAATTGTTGGCTTTCAAACATACACACGTGACAACAAAATTCAGTTTGTCAATATTCTCTTTGACAAACTTTCATGAAGTAAAAAGAATAGGACGCTCAACAGCTCGATTCCTTCTCTTCAAAGACATGTATGTACGCAGAGAACAATTTTCTCTAGCTCTTGCACACGCAGTCACTATTAATAAATCACAGGGTCTTACCCTAGACAAAGCAATGATAGACATTGGTAACACAGTCTTTAAAGAAGGCATGAGCTACGTAGCACTATCACGCTTACGTACACTTGACGGTCTATTTCTAATCAACTTTGATGCAAGTAAAACAAACGCTGATATTCCTTGCATTTTAGAATACAATAGACTTCGTTCACTATACACTCCCCATCTAAACACATATTCTGTTCCACAAAAAGTAAATCATTATAAAAGAAAAATAAATCAAACAGAAAAGCAACAGGATGTCACTGCAAATCCTCTAAAGAGAGTAAAAGAAAGTAGTACTTCATCAAGTGCCACAAGCAAAAAAGAATCAATTAGAGAAAGTAAACCAGGTACTTCTTCAAAGAAGGAAGACAAACTCCAAAAAAAGCAGTCAGATATAGAATTACCTGGTCCATTTAAACTCTCAAATATAGTTGGTGTAAGTTGCTACGCAAATGTAGAAATGAATATTCTATTTCAAGTAACACCAATTGTTGAGAACATTTACTTACACAGTACAGACCCATTGTGTTTGCAACTGTTAGTACTTCACAGAAATGCAGCAAACAATCCTGACAACACGTTTACAGGCCGATTCATGGAATAATTAGCGCGGCGCAAGTGGGCAAAAACGTGCGATTTGCAGTGGAATAGCGAAAATCGCAGTGCAAGTGCGAAAATCGCACGAAAAGCAGCGCACATCGATTCATGGAAGTCCGTGCGCGAGAAAACCAGCGGATGTGCGATAAAAAAGTGCGCGGCGCACGTTGGCGCACAGGCCATCAAACAGCGTGCGCCAGGTCACAGCGAAATTCGCACAGGCCAGAGCGAAAATCGCACATAGCGCGGCGCACACAACAAAAGTAGGCGGAACACAGGGCGTACCACTCGGAATGGGGAACAACTTGCCAAAATGTGGGCGTCACGGGGGAAGCACAGGGTACAAGTGCGCGGAACGCCCACACGCTCGCCTACAACACGTATTCATGGAATAGAATAGGGCAAAAAAGCGCACGCTCAAACCAGCGCACAGGCACAAACACGACCGCCACAAGAAAGCAGGCGGTAGCGTCTCTGCACCTGTAAGAAATGTGCGCCAAAAGGTGCGCCAACAAATAGCACCTATATACAGCCATGATGAATGCCCAATACTGTGGCCCTCCAGGACAAATGACGTGCAAAGGGGTACCCACAAACACAGACACGCGCTGACAGAAAAAAAACGTGTGCGTGTATACCGGGGTGCGCGGGAAGTCTCACACGCGAATTGGCCGGGTACGTGGATTACAGGGGTGCGTGGGAAGTACCACACGCGATTTGTCAGGGTACGTGGATTTCAGGGGTGCGCGGGAAGTTCCACACGCGATATGGCCGGGTACGTGGATTTCAGGGGTGCGCGGGAAGTTCCACACTCGATTAGGCAGGGTACGTGGATTTCAGGGGTGCGCGGGAAGTTCCACACGCGATTTGGCCGGGTACGTGGATTTCAGAGGTGCGCTGGAAGTTCCACACGCGATTAGTCAGGGTACGTGGATTGCAGGGGTGCGCGAGAAGTTCCACACGCGATTAGGCAGGGTACGTGGATTTCAGGGGTGCGCGGGAAGTTCCACACGCGATTTGGCCGGGTACGTGGATTTCAGGGGTGCGTGGGAAGTTCCACATGCGATTAGTCAGGGTACGTGGATTGCAGGGGTGCGCGGGAAGTTCCACACGCGATTTGGCCGTGTACGTGGATTTCAGGGGTGCGCGGGAAGTACCACACGCGATTTGTCAGGGTACGTGGATTTCAGGGGTGCGCGGGAAGTTCCACATGCGATTTGTCCGGGTACGTGGATTTCAGGGGTGCGCGGGAAGTACCACACGCGATTTGTCAAGGTACGTGGATTTCAGGGGTGCGCGGGAAGTTACACACGCGATTTGGCCGGGTACGTGGATTTCAGGGGTGCGCGGGAAGTTCCACATGCGATTTGGCCGGGTACGTGGATTTCAGGGGTGCGCGGGAAGTTCCACACGCGATTAGGCAGGGTACGTGGATTGCAGGGGTGCGCGGGAAGTTCCACACGCGATTTGGCCGTGTACGTGGATTTCAGGGGTACGCGGGAAGTACCACACGCGATTTGTCAGGGTACGTGGATTTCAGGGGTGCGCGGGAAGTTACACACGCGATTTGGCCGGGTACGTGGATTTCAGGGGTGCGCGGGAAGTTCCACACGCGATTTGGCCAGGTACGTGGATTTCAGGGGTGCGCTGGAAGTTCCACACGCGATTAGGCAGGGTACGTGGATTGCAGGGGTGCGCGGGAAGTTCCACACGCGATTTGGCTGTGTGCTCCCAGGTATTACCTGTACACCCTCCACGGCCCCTGCAGGCAGCACACACCACAGGGGACTACCCTGCACACCTGCTCATGTCACCCACCACCCCCCAGCCACCAGGGGCACCCTCCACCAGGCCCCCACCCATGTCACCCACCACCCCCACCCCCCAGCCACCAGGGGCACCCTCCACCAGGCCCCCACCCATGTCACCCACCACCCCCACCCCCCAGCAGTGCAGGGCATCCTCCACCAGGCCCCCACCCATGTCTCCCACCACCCCCACCCCCCAGCCACCAGGGGCACCCTCCACCAGGCCCCAAACCATGTCTCCCACCACCCCCACCCCCCAGCCACCAGGGGCACGCTCCACCAGGCCCCCACCCATGTCTCCCACCACCCCCACCCCCCAGCACTGTGGGGCACCTGCCAGCAGGCCCCCACCCATGTCCAACCCATGTCTCCCACCACCCCCACCCCCCAGCCACCAGGGGCACCCTCCACCAGGCCCCCACCCATGTCTCCCACCACCCCCACCCCCCAGCCACCAGGGGCACCCTCCACCAGGCCCCCACCCATGTCTCCCACCACCCCCACCCCCCAGCCATCAGGGGCAGCCTCCACCAGGCCCCCACCCATGTCTCCCACCACCCCCACCCCCCAGCACTGTGGGGCACCTGCCAGCAGGCCCCCACCCATGTCCAACCCATGTCTCCCACCACCCCCACCCCCCAGCCACCAGGGGCACCCTCCACCAGGCCCCCACTCATGCCCAACTCATGTCACCCACCACCCCCACCCCCCAGCCACCCGGGGCACCCTCCACCAGGCCCACACCCATGTCTCCCACCACCCCCACCCCCCAGCCACCAGGGGCAGCCTCCACCAGGCCCCCACCCATGTCTCCCACCACCCCCACCCCCCAGCCACCAGGGGCACCCTCCACCAGGCCTCCACCCATGTCTCCCACCACCCCCACCCCCCAGCACTGTGGGGCACCTGCCAGCAGGCCCCCACCCATGTCCAACCCATGTCTCCCACCACCCCCACCCCCCAGCCACCAGGGGCACCCTCCACCAGGCCCCCACCCATGTCTCCCACCACCCCCACCCCCCAGCCACCAGGGGCAGCCTCCACCAGGCCCCCACCCATGTCTCCCACCACCCCCACCCCCCAGCCACCAGGGGCACCCTCCACCAGGCCCCCACCCATGTCTCCCACAAACCCCACCCCCCAGCACTGTGGGGCACCTGCCAGCAGGCCCCCACCCATGTCACCCACCACCCCTACCCCCCAGCAGTGCAGGGGCATCCTCCACCAGGCCCCCACCCATGTCTCCCACCACCCCCACCCCCCAGCCACCAGGGGCAGCCTCCACCAGGCCCCCACCCATGTCTCCCACCACCCCCACCCCCCAGCCACCAGGGGCACCCTCCACCAGGCCCCCACCCATGTCTCCCACCACCCCCACCCCCCAGCACTGTGGGGCACCTGCCAGCAGGCCCCCACCCATGTCCAACCCATGTCTCCCACCACCCCCACCCCCCAGCCACCAGGGGCACCCTCCACCAGGCCCCCACCCATGTCTCCCACCACCCCCACCCCCCAGCCACCAGGGGCAGCCTCCACCAGGCCCCCACCCATGTCTCCCACCACCCCCACCCCCCAGCACTGTGGGGCACCTGCCAGCAGGCCCCCACCCATGTCCAACCCATGTCTCCCACCACCCCCACCCCCCAGCCACCAGGGGCACCCTCCACCAGGCCCCCACTCATGCCCAACTCATGTCACCCACCACCCCCACCCCCCAGCCACCAGGGGCACCCTCCACCAGGCCCCCACCCATGTCTCCCACCACCCCCACCCCCAGCCACCAGGGGCAGCCTCCACCAGGCCCCCACCCATGTCCAACCCATGTCTCCCACCACCCCCACCCCCCAGCCACCAGGGGCACCCTCCACCAGGCCCCCACCCATGTCTCCCACCACCCCCACCCCCCAGCACTGTGGGGCACCTGCCAGCAGGCCCCACCCATGTCCAACCCATGTCTCCCACCACCCCCACCCCCCAGCCACCAGGGGCACCCTCCACCAGGCCCCCACCCATGTCTCCCACCACCCCCACCCCCCAGCCACCAGGGGCACCCTCCACCAGGCCCCCACCCATGTCTCCCACCACCCCCACCCCCCAGCCACCAGGGGCAGCCTCCACCAGGCCCCCACCCATGTCTCCCACCACCCCCACCCCCCAGCACTGTGGGGCACCTGCCAGCAGGCCCCCACCCATGTCCAACCCATGTCTCCCACCACCCCCACCCCCCAGCCACCAGGGGCACCCTCCACCAGGCCCCCACCCATGTCTCCCACCACCCCCACCCCCCAGCCACCAGGGGCAGCCTCCACCAGGCCCCCACCCATGTCTCCCACCACCCCCACCCCCCAGCACTGTGGGGCACCTGCCAGCAGGCCCCCACCCATGACTCCCACCACCCCCACCCCCAGCAGTGCAGGGGCAGCCTCCACCAGGCACCCACACATGTCCCCCTGCCCCCAGGTCCTGACGATACTCAATCATGGCAGTAATGGGCAGCATACCCAGCACAAACACCCAGGCAAGGATTGCATCCACCCACATAGTGAATGCAATTACATGATACAACCCCAATGGCAAGACTGTAAACGAACACATGTCCGTCACACACACATACACAATGGGTGCAAGTGAATGTCAAAACCCATATCATGACATGTATGAAACCAATGAGAAAATACCACAAGTGAAAGTTAAAAAAACATGTATTAAAGATGAAAAATAAGTAAACAAATCAAACATACAACAATGGGGATAACAAAATAAATGGTCCATGTCCGAGAACAAATGTAAAAATAAAAAAAACAAAGTAATCCAAAAACAAATGTTGTCCAAAGCAATATCATGTGGAAGGAAAATAATGAAAAACCATTTCCTCATGGTGAACACAATAATTAATAAAAAAAATGTTTCTTCAAAAAGCAAACTATATACACGAATATTCCAGGGTCCATGAGCCCAACACCATAAATGAAACCTACTACTACCTAATGAAAATAATATATACAAAAAAGTGGCCATTGTCCGAGCGGTCCAAAAAAATAAAAATTAATAAAGGAAACCTAACACTAACTAACTAAATAACTATATACAAAGGCAGTGGGCAAGTCCTGCGGCTCACTCGGTGATGTTGCTGGCCAGGGCATCATCGAACTCCATGTCGATGTCCTGGAGGCGGGACTCTGTCCTGGCCCCGAGGTCTCGCAGGGATAACCCCATGTCCAGCTCAAACTCCCTGCGAGCTTCCTCGAGGCACTCAGCCCGCCTCAACGCCCGACGCATGGAGAACTCCGCCCTGACCATGGTGAGCCGCTCCTCTTCCGCCCGCTGCCGCTCCGCACCTATCCGCTGGACCAACTGCTCCCACACGGAAGACACCACCATCCCAGGGTTGCCCTGCCCTCCGGCCGATGCCTGCCCCTCTGATCTTGATGGCCCCGAGCCATGATGCCTCCCACGTCGAGCCTGCTGCTGCCTCCGACGCCACTGCCTCTGCCAGCACGACGGCATCCAGGCTGATGGAAACCACCGACGCCGTCGTGCACGTGCCCTGCCCGATGATGCTGTCACATCTTCCATCTGCTGGGGTCCAGTTGCTGTGTTGTCCACCCCTGCTGGACCTCCGACTCCCAACTGTGGCAGGGATGGGATCCCCACCGAGCTGGCTGCATTGGTCGGGGCAGGTCCACAGGGGGCCCTGGTGGCATCTGGGCCGGAAGACGGCAAGGAGAACGACTGGTGTATAGCCTGCACAGAGGAGGAGAGGGCCGCCAGATTGGCCAACACATGCAGGAAACCCCCGAACATGGCCGATCCCAATTGGGCCACGTCGGCACGGTGCACTTCGTGATGACGTGCGTGCACCTCCCGGGAAGCACGCACGGCATCACGAATCACAGCCGTGCGCATCGCGACCCCAATCATGACCTTCTGCACACGGCCAGGGGTTCCCACGTCCGCAGGTGGAGGGGAGTCAGGTGACATGGACATCCCCTCTACCTGCGGACGGGCCTGGGACAGGGCATCCCTGCTGGTGCATGGTGGTGCACTCACAGGGTCAGGGACAGCGACATGCACAGGCCCCTCCACGGTGACCTGTGCTGCCTCCTGCCCCTGGCCCTGGACTGCACCACTTGCACCAGCAGGGATGCCCCCACCAGGCCCCATGTGTGCCCCAGTGGCGGCCTCCTCCTCCTCTGTGCAAACCACCAACCTGGATGGCTCCTCACCGTCTCCCACCGTAGCAGGCCCCTGTGGGGGCTCACCCACCCCTTCCGCTGCAGCCGTGGGGGCATCCCCGCCGCCTTGCTCCACAGCGCCGTCTCCGCCCTCTTCTTCACTAGCCGCTGCGTAGAGGGAGACAAAGAACACAAGCATCAGGGCACTGTACAATGGTCCCCTAGACAGGAAGCAATAGCAGATGAGCACCACTGTCAAAGTACACTTCCATCATGTCCCTCCACAACACATGGGTCAGTCCAGGCAAAACACACACAGTAACAGGCATGGTGCATGCCATGGACATTTCCATGCATGTCCAATGGACTCTTGAAACATTCAATGATATGTAACTCACATGCATCATGGCTCATGCCTATCACATGCACACACTTCACCTCAGTCACATCCATCTGGCCCCAAACACACCAAACACAGCGGATACAAGGGTAATTTGGCTGCTTCACTGAATCTGTGCATTGTCACACACATGTGTCATGCATCCATGCACAAGTCACAGACACGCAGGTCAGGCACACAGACATGGCTACCATATATGTACCTGGCATCAGCACCCATCCCTCACCCCCACCCATGTCCAGGTACAGAGACTGGCATGCTCTCATGTTCAAAATCTGAATAGGGCTCCCCATGCGGCATTTGAACACATGCAACAACCATGTGGGTCACACATCACTGGTCGCACATGCATTACCATGATGTCCCTGCACACATACATGCATACATGGCCTATGGCACACATACAGGCAAGTATCATAGAACCAGCACACCGCAACATGCCCTGTCTCACACAGTAATGCTTGGACACTTACCGCTCAACTCCAGACGGGCCTCCCTCTCAAGGATCTGGGCGTGGAGCGCTGGGCGTACGCGTTCCAGGACCCTCATCTGGATGGAACTCATGCGGCCCCGGCCCCCCTCCACGAGGCGCCGGGCCTTCACAAGGGTCCTGGACCTCAAGTCCTCCCAGCGCTTCTTGATCTTCTGGACGTTGCGGGTTGCCACCCCCTCCGCGTTGATGGCAACCACACAGTCGGCCCAGATCCTCTCCCGTCCTTCCTTGCTGGCGCAGGACGATCCAAAGAGGGCATCATACTGCCCCAGGACATGCTCCACCAGGACACCAACTTCGGTGGCAGTGAAGCTGGTGCCCCTCTGCCCCTCTGGCCTGGGGTTGCCACTGGTGCCAGATGTGGAAGTGCCCGACATGGCAACCCCAGAGGCAGCTGTGGGTGGGCAACTGGGTCCTGGGGCTGGGCTGTGGAGCGATGTAATCCCAGTCGGGAGTCTTCAGTTCCAGCAGGGGTGGACACAGCAACTGGACCCCTGCAGATGGCTGATGTGCAGGCACCAAATGGCAGGGCACGGTGGCAGCAGGCAGGCAGGCAGGCAGGCAGCAGCAGATGGCACGTGGGAGGCTGCTCGGGGCACTGGGGGGCAGTAACTCGGCCTTCTGGGCAGGAGCGTGGTCTTCCGTGTGTTTTCGCGTGGCCAGCTTGATACGGAGTGATTTGGCATGTGAAAATCCTGCACGTCAGCGTGAAATCCGAGGAAAGGCCCTTAGCGCGTAAGCGCGTCAGCACGCATACGCGATTCTATTGGACCAGAGTCCCTCAGCGCGTAAGCGCGTCTGTGACGTGACCCGCACGGGTGTTTCCCACTCAGCACGTGATGACGGAGCACACGTGGAAATACTGCACGTCAGAGTGTCATCGCGTGTAATTGGACAAAAGTGCGCGTACACGCGATTGGCCTATGTACGTGTATTTCATGGGTGCGCGGGCACTTACACACGCAAGTACGTCAGCGCACCTGTATCCCGTCGTGCGTGGGAATTTCCACACGCTATTGGACTGGGAACTGGATTCCAGGGGTGCGCGGGTCACACGCTCGCCTAGAACACGCGCAAAGCATAAATTTGCGCACTTTAACAATAACAAGCTCAGACGCCAGGATGAGCATACCGTTCCTAGCAGCAGTGGCAGTGGGCTACCAAAGGAGGAGGAGAAGGATAGTCAGGGCCAGAATATTCACACCCAGAACCAGCCTTTTCGGGATGCCTGATGACCAGGTGTATGGGAGGTACAGGTTTCCACCACACATAATACTGGACCTGGTGAGTGAGTGGGAGGATGACCTCACATCACCCACCCTGTGCTCCCAAGCACTCAGCCCCCTGGAGAAGGTCCTCAATGTACTGCACTTCTTAGCCACTGGATCATTTCAGCGGACAGGTGCCATAGTGGGTGGGGTGTCACAGGCCACCCAGTCACGCAGCCTACACCAGGTCTTGAACATCATCACTGCACGCCCATCAGTCCGCAGGCACATATACCTGCCCAGAACACCTGCAGAAAGGCATGCTGCCGCCCTGGATTTTTACGGTGTGGCACGATTCCCCAAAGTGCTAGGTGCCATCGACTGCACCCATGTGGCTCTACGTCCCCCCAGGGCATCTGAGCACATCTATAGGAAGCGCAAGCACTGGCATTCCATCAACGTGCAGGTAGCATGTAATGCCAAGGGAATCATCACCTCAGTATATGCCAACTATCCCGGGTCCACCCACGACAGCTTCATTTACCGAATGTCCACCCTAAGCCGGGACCTAGAAGCTGGGCGGCATGGCGATACATGGCTGCTTGGTGAGTATGTATGCCACTGCACATGCATGCATGTTGGATACTGAGCAAGGTCACAACCCCACCAATGATACCAATCACCACCTCCACAGGGGACAGTGCCTACCCTCTCAGCCCCCACATGATGACGCCAATTCGGAACCCCACCACGCCACCCGAGGTAAGATATAACGCAGCCCACATTACGACCCGGGGCATAGTGGAGCGCACATTCGGAGTGCTAAAGTCACGCTTTCGCTCCCTTGACCGTTCTGGCGGGCAGCTGTTATACGCTCCCCCAGTAGTGTGCAGGATCATAGTGGCAGCATGTGTCCTGCACAACGTTGCAACACGCCGGGGCCTGGCCGTGGACATGGTGGTGGCCCCACATCCCCAACCACATGCACAGCCGCTGCGCATGGGAGGGGAAAGGGCACGGGGGGAGGCAGCCCGTACACAGCTAGTGGCTAATTACTTCACATAGTGATCACACCCCTGTGGAGTGCACACTGGCCTGGCACATTCCATCTGACAATCAATGATGACTCAACCTGACACTGATCCTGAATGTCTGGAGATTCAACCGTGAAAAGCATATCAGCCTGAGATTGTTCACCTGGAAGTGTTACAATGTGTGCATCCCTACCCACACACACCACCAATGCAGTTTTGTGAAGAAACACATTCAAGCAGCTAAAATGAATACCCACTTGCTAAATGCAACAAGAGGACAGTGCCATGTCACCCAACCCATCCCCAGCACCGCCACACAACACACCGTGCCATGTCATGCTATGTGCAGGTAAACAAAGTCATGCCCACAACATGACAAGTGTCACGATGTACAGTGTCCCCAATTGAAACTTGCTACACCTGAAATGCTCACTGTAATGCAGGACCAACAACAAACTTGAGCAGGTACTACCATTAACATGACTTCACTAATGTAATAAATCAGTAGTCTCACCACCTGGAAATACCTGCACTCCCACCACTTCCAACTGTACAGTGTTGGCGCCATGTAGAGTTGTAGGTGCACTGCTGCCAACAAGGACCCCATCTCCAGACTAGAGGGCCTTGTGTAGACATGAGGAAGGGACCTGCAAATTGGGAGGCAGACACAGATGATGAGTTACACATCAATGCAACATGCAGTGTACAACAGAACAGCAATATGCACTAGGAATGTATACACAGTATTGACTAGACTACCCACACATGTAGTGGGAGTCCAATGTCACCATGTACTTCAATGTCACTTGGGCACACCCTTTGCAAGCCCATGGAAACGGGAAGCAGGAGGGGTGTGTGTGACTCAAACCCAGGTATCTGAACCAAATACATGACAAGCCTGCATGTGCCCAGCCACAATGCAGCGTATGCCCACAGGAACCACGGAAGCCAACAAAATGTCCCAAAAAAATTGGGAAAAATATAAAAATAAAAATAAAAATAACAATAAAAATAAAAAAAATAAAAAATGGCCATTAATGGGCCCGGTGGGGTTGGGGAGGCCACCCTGGAGGTCCGAGGACAGGGTGCACACCAAAACCCACCTGTGTGGATCCTGTGAAAAAAAAAACCTCCATGTGCTCATGGCCCACACGGCTACCCTATTGTGGGAGTATCACTGCTGTCGCTATTATCACCCTGTGCAGCTGCATCCGGAGGTGGTTGCACTATGGGAGGCAGCCCACGCAAGGCCCTACTCTGTTCCTCCATGGCTGCAAGCATGCGGGTGTGGTAGGTCTCGTTCTGGAGGATGAGGGTGCGGAGGTCCCCATGCAACAACTCACGGGATGCCCGGACCTCCGCCCTCGTTGCTTGCATCTCAGCTGAGAGCGTACGGGTGAGACGCTCCAGCTGCTGTTCTGTCCTTTGGTGTGTTGAAGCCTCAAGCTCAACAAGAGTCGTCCTGAGTTGATGGAGCTCCTGCCTCAGGGCTTCCCTGTGGCCCTGGGACTCTATGGAGATGGCCTCCTGCAGAGTCGCCAGTGCCGCCCGCCTGTCCCTGTTGGACGCCAACATGTCCTCCCTGTGTGACTGGCAGATGGAGTTGGTTGCCTGCTCTAGTCGCTCCATCAGCCTTTCAGGGGGGACAATGGAAGTGGCCACCCTATCCATGGCCTGAGCCATCATCTCGGATGATGCTGCCTGTTGGGTAGCCATACCGTAAATGGATTGCTCCCATGCGGTATTGCCAGGTGGCGTACGGCCACCACGTCGGCGGGCACCACACCTGTCTGGGGCAAGGCGGACTGCGCCTTGCTGTGCCGGCACTGCCTGAGGCTGCAGGACTGCATTCCCCCTCTGATCTGCTGGCCCAGGAACAGGATCAGATGTCGCGGAGTGTGACCCTGCATCCGTAACCACCAAAGGCCTAGCTGCCAACACTGACATCCCCATTGAGGGTTCTGACCCTGGTGCAGGTGGGTGGGACAGAACAGAATCCCTCCCTGGAACACTCACCTGCGACGGCACGTAGGTCTCATCATTCGAATCAACAGCTGAGTACAGCTCGGGGGAGGTGCAGCCAGAGACACCCCTTGAGAGCACGACCTGCAGCACTTGTGGGTTCTCACCCACCAGCACACCACGTCCCTCACTGGTGGTTGGTCGGCCCTCGGACCCCTCCTGGCTCTGCACCATCTCCACAACCCCAGCAGTATCAGGTGCGTCTTCCCCTGCAAAGACATAATAACAAAGAAATGGAAACAGGCATTAGCACCATGGCACACAATGAGGGCTGAGAAGCAAGAGAACCAGTACTTGATTGACACATGTCCCGCATGACTAAGACCCTCCCATGCATGCACCCTCACTGCGTATGAAGGGCAGGCAAATGGCACACACTGATGACACAAAGATGGAAGATGAACACATTTCCTGCATGCTGCCTGGCAGTGGCATTACACATTGGCCTGTGATTGCCAGGTGACACACACATGCCATCACACAGATGGCATGTACTATTG
This sequence comes from Ambystoma mexicanum, assembly GCF_040938575.1. Taxonomy (NCBI): domain Eukaryota; kingdom Metazoa; phylum Chordata; class Amphibia; order Caudata; family Ambystomatidae; genus Ambystoma; species Ambystoma mexicanum. The sequence continues at coordinate 214,414,247 of NC_090931.1, forward strand.
CTATTGAGGCAAGATGGAGAGGAGGGCAGCACTTATTCATTCAGTCCAGTTCCCGCATGTAATAGCTTTTCTAATTCAAACAGGTCTGATTTTCACCTGGAGCTGCCAGTCCTAAATGGTCCAATTGCACAGGGACATGTGTGAACATATGATATCCAGGTAACAAAGTCACTCCACTTTACCATAGCCATGCCAGACATGTGACTAGAGGTCTGAGAAATGCCTAGTATAAGTGGTGGAATGCAAACAATCTGTCTGAATGAACAGAGAAAAATAAGCAACAATGTTGTGGCAAGGTGACACTTCAAGGGCAACTGGCGTGCTGTTGGGCTAGATGTCTACTGTTGGCAGAAGGGATACTGCAATGGCCAAATGCAGCTGCGCAGGATGTATTGCATGAAGCACATGGCTGACCCATACGACTCAGGCGCACACACTCTCACCTGGCACACAAACAGAAGCCCTCCCACACACACCATGCACATGGATGACACACACATGCATGTGCACTCACCGGACAATGCCTCGTAATCAGGCAGATCTCCCACGCCTTGGATCTGTTCCTCCGTGACGTAGGTCCCAGCGACTGACTCATGTGGAGTGAGTTCCATTTCTACTACTGGAGACCCACCTCCAGTCACTAGAGTTGCGGCATGACTTGAGGCCAGCTTCTTCTTTGCCCTGCGCTTTAGGTCATTCCAGCGCTTATAGCAATCATTGGCTGTGCGCCTCATGATTCCAAGGGCACTTACGATGTCCGCAACGGTCTGCCAGTGTGCCTGGCGTTGTGCAGGTGTGGTCTTGGATCCTGCAACAATGACCATCTCGTTATCATGTCCGGACACATACTCGACAAGTGCATTCAGTTCGTCATCCGTGAAGCTGGGCTTCCTCAACGGGCCGGACTGTGTAGCCATGTCTGGGGCATCAGCCTGTGCCGGACGAGCACTCTTCCTCTTCCGCTTGGAAGGTGGTGGTGATCCTGAGTGTCCTGTGCCGCTCTGGACACTAGGGGCAGGAGCCCTGGTGGGCTCTGTATCAGGTGTGTGGGATTGCACACTCAGCATGGGAGTTGGTGCAGGCATTGGCTCAAGTGTAATGGTGTCAGGGGGAATGTCAGCAGGATGGACTAGGACCGACACTGTCCTGGCTGGGTGTGTGAGAGCTGGAGTGGATGGAGCCGCAGCTGCCCCTGCAGCCTCTCCGCCCTGCCTACTTGGGGCAGCAGATGACCTTGCTGCCCCAGATCCACGTGGCATGATGGCATCAACGTGCACCAGCGCACGTGTCGTAGCCCTGCTGACCTGGAAGTCAGCCATGGAGTCAGCCAGGTCTGGTGCCACAATGGGCTGGTCCAACAAGGGCTGAGCATGGATGGTGTCAGCCACATCAGCCTCAACGGGAGGGGGGGAGGGGGGGATTATGGGTGCCCTTGACTGGTCCTCCACACATGGGGGGACATGCTCACCCTGCAAGTTACGACCACGTCCCCTACCGGATCCACCACGGCCACCACTTGTGGCTCTTCCACCTTTGCCACCCTTACGGAATCCTCGCCTCCCAGCCATGGCACTGATATTAATGTGCGTATGGGAGTGGCTGTAGACTATTGTCCTGGGCAATTGGGGGTCAAAGGGGTTGGGTACCAGATGGTAATTGTACCCTAGTGCTCTAGCAAGGCTGAATGTAACCCCTGGGGAAAGATGACGGGTCACGCAATGCACAGGTGGCCCAAAAAAGGGAGATGAAGTGCACGCAACCCCTCCTAGACCACGTGTGTAGAAAGAAAAACCTGCACTACGCTGTGGCACCCAGTAACACAAGAATGAACGTATGCGTGTCACACACAGCCTAGAATGACCTCTGAAGGGGTAGGCTACACACGGGGCAAGCACAGATGTTAGATACGTGCGTGACTCACCGTCTGCCAGGTAAAAGAGCGTGAAAAATGAGCGCGTTTGGTTGGCAACACCCCCGCCAAAAGAAGATATGTACGCTGTCTGAGGAGACAGGACAACAGTAGAAGGGAACACTGTTTGAGGGAACAGGCCCAGGTAAACCAGTACAAGAGAAAAAATAGAAAAAGCTGTCAGAGGTAACAGGGAGTACGAACTTGAAACGCCGTGAAGTAAATCGCGTGTGAAATGACAAGAAGTACAGAATTCACCCACTCGCTCTCCACGAAAAGCACGTACAAGGAATTGGTGTTCTACACGTACCTTATATGCAGGCCCACACGTACAGCGTCACTTACGCGGCGTGTACGTGCTAGGCCCATTCCCACCAATTACACGCTTTGACACTTCTGCATGTAGGTCCATTTTCACCAATTACACGCTTTGTGACTTCTGCGTGTAGGGCTATTTCCACCAATAACACGCTTTGACACTCGGACGTGTCACGCAACTTTTTCCTACGCGTGCACGTGACTTCATAGACGCGCATACGCTAGTGACGTGTTTACGCGCTAAGGGCCTTTCATCGATTTACACGCAGACGTGTGGGATTTTCACGTGCAAAATCACTCCGTATCAAGCTGTCCACGCGTTCACACACGAAAGACCACGCTCCTGGCCAGGAGGCCAAATTACTGCCCCCCAGAGCCCTGAGCACGCTCCCACCTGCCATCTTCTGCTGCCTGACTGCCTGCTGCCCACGTGCCCTGCCATTTGCTGCCTGCACATCAGCCAGGGGTGCTGTTGCTGTGACCACCCCTGCTGGAACCAAAGGCTCCCGACTGCTTTTCCGTCGCCCCACAGCCCAGCCCCAGGACCCAGTTGCCCACCCACTCCTGCCTCTGGGGTTGCCATGTCGGGCACTACAACATCTGGCACCAGTGGCAACCCCCGGCCAAGGAGGCAGAGGGGCACCAGCTTCAGTGCCAGGGAAGTTGGTGTCCTGGTGGAGCATGTCCTGGGGCAGTATGATGCCCTCTTCGGAAGGTTGCGCGCCGACAAGGAAGGACGGACTCGGATCTGGATGGACATCGTGACTGCCATCAATGCGGAGGAGGTGGCAGTCCGCGACTACGAACGTGTCAGGAAGCGCTGGGAGGACTTCAGGTCCAGGACCCTCAACAAGGCCCGGCGCCTCATGATGGCAGCAGATGCTAAGGGGCGGGCGGGGCCACTTGTCGGAAGATCAGATGAGTGTCCTGGAACGCATATCCCCAGCGCTCCACATCCAGGTCCTTGAGAAGCAGACTCGTCTGGAGTCGAACGGTAAGTGTACATGCATACTGATTGTAAGCTGTGCGTGTGGTGGTGTGCCAGGAGTGTGCAGGTTGAACATGTATTTTTATGTGGCCAAGTAGGGGGGTTGTACAGGGCTGTGAGGGTGACACATGCGAGGGGTCTCATGTGTGACACATGGATGGTGCTTGTGTGTGTGGGCTTGCATGGCACAGGATGTGGAGGAATGATTGTCAGGTGTGACATGGATGTCGATCGAGACACTGCGACAGTTGGCGGAGGTGTACACATGCATGCAGGTTTGGTGTTGTGTGTGCATGTGTAGTGTACTCCTATGTTGCATGTGATGTGTGGATGACCTTTGGCTGCCCATGCTGCTGTATGTAAATGGATGGTGCTGGCTGTTGCATTATGGCTGTGGTATGGCTCATGTGTGCAAGTTGAAATGACATGTGTGTTGGGGATTGTGATGCCATGTGTGAGGTTTACCAATGCCACTCATGTATAACTGTCATGTGTGTATGAGTCCATTTTACAGTGCCCTGATGCCTGTGTTTTCTTTCTCCCTGTCTGCAGCGTCAACTGATGAAGAGGGCGGAGAAGGTGCTGTGGAGCACAGCGGCAGGGGTCGCACCACCAGCCGGAGACGCAAGGCCCGGATCCCCTCCCAAGTTGTGATCTCGTCGGGGAGTGAGGAGTCTGGTGCGGCGTCCCAGCCCGCAGCTGGCGAGGGAAGGTCCAAGAGGCGGAGGTCGGAGTTGGACTCCTCGGCAGCAGAAGGGGCAGCTGGGACCCCACAGGGCCCAACGGGGGAAGATGGCACAGAGTCATCCAGGTTGGTGGGGTGTTTGGTGGAGGCTGCCCCTGCACTGCTGGTGGGTGGGGGTGGTGGGAGACATGGGTGGGGGCCTGGTGGAGGCTGCCCCTGGTGGCTGGGGGGTGGGGGTGGTGGGAGACATGGGTGGGGGCCTGGTGGAGGCTGCCCCTGGTGGCTGGTGGGTGGGGGTGGAGGGAGACATGGGTGGGGGCCTGGTGGAGGCTGCCCCTGCACTGCTGGTGGGTGGGGGTGGTGGGAGACATGGGTGGGGGCCTGGTGGAGGCTGCCCCTGCACTGCTGGTGGGTGGGGGTGGTGGGAGACATGGGTGGGGGCCTGGTGGAGGCTGCCCCTGGTGGCTGGGGGGTGGGGGTGGTGGGAGACATGGGTGGGGGCCTGGTGGAGGCTGCCCCTGCACTGCTGGTGGGTGGGGGTGTTGGGAGACATGGGTGGGGGCCTGGTGGAGGGTGCCCCTAGTGGCTGGGGGGTGGGGGTGGTGGGAGACATGGGTGGGGGCCTGGTGGAGGCTGCCCCTGCACTGCTGGTGGGTAGGGGTGGTGGGAGACATGGGTGGGGGCCTGGTGGAGGCTGCCCCTGGTGGCTGGGGGGTGGGGGTGGTGGGAGACATGGGTGGGGGCCTGGTGGAGGCTGCCCCTGGTGGCTGGGGGGTGGGGGTGGTGGGAGACATGAGTTGGGCATGAGTGGGGGCCTGGTGGAGGCTGCCCCTGGTGGCTGGGGGGTGGGCGTGGTGGGAGACATGGGTGGGGGCCTGGTGGAGGCTGCCCCTGGTGGCTGGGGGGTGGGGGTGGTGGGAGACATGGGTGGGGGCCTGGTGGAGGCTGCCCCTGGTGGCTGGGGGGTGGGGGTGGTGGGAGACATGAGTTGGGCATGAGTGGGGGCCTGGTGGAGGCTGCCCCTGGTGGCTGGGGGGTGGGGGTGGTGGGAGACATGGGTGGGGGCCTGGTGGAGGCTGCCCCTGGTGGCCGGGGGGTGGGGGTGGTGGGAGACATGGGTGGGGGCCTGGTGGAGGCTGCCCCTGCACTGCTGGTGGGTGGTGGTGGTGGGAGACATGGGTGGGGGCCTGGTGGAGGCTGCCCCTGGTGGCTGGTGGGTGGGGGTGGTGGGAGACATGGGTGGGGGACTGGTGGAGGGTGCCCCTGGTGGCTGGGGGGTGGGGGTGGTGGGAGACATGGGTGGGGGCCTGGTGGAGGCTGCCCCTGGTGGCTGGGGGGTGGGGGTGCAGGGGGACATGAGCAGGTGTGCAGGGTAGTCCCCTGTTTTGTGGGCTGCCTGCAGGGGCCGTGGAGGGTGTACAGGGAACACCTGTGAGGACCCACCCAGCCTAATCGCGTGTGATAATTCCCACGCACCCCTGTAATACACGTACCCAGCAAAATGGCTTGTGATAATTCCCACGCACCCCTGTAATTCACGTACCCTGCCAAATCGCGTGTGATAATTCCCGCGCACCCCTGTATTACACGTGCCCTGGCTAATCGCATGTAAGACTTCACGCGTACCCCTGTTATACACGTTCCCTGGACAATCGCATGTTGAACTTCCCGCGTACCCCTGTAATACACGTACCCTGGCTAATCGCGTCTAAAACTTCCCGCGTACTCCTGATATGAAGGTTGCCCGCTTTGCGTTCCTTGTTTGGCAGCCCTGTAAACTGGTCCAGGGTTAGCGCAGCCCTTTGCGATGATTTAGCGATTTTGATGGCTTTTCCTTGCGCGAGGGCGTTCTTGGGGGCGTTACTGGCGCTGCTGCAGGCTCGCTGCGATACTCTGCGCCACGGCTGGTTTGGGTGCATGAAATCCATGAATACGCTGTGCGCGGAAATCGGTTTTAGCGCACGTGCCTGGCGCACACAATCGCACGCGGACACTCTGCGCCAGCCGCTTGCGACACTTTTCTGCGAAATTCTATGAATTACCCTGTTAGTGTTTATGGAATAAGACAACAATTGGACTACTGTGCTGGAATGGTGAAATTCAATATAAACTCACAGGAAGATCCACAAGAATTTCTAATGTACTTACTATTAGTACTGGGAAACAAAAACATACCTATAAATGAAATCTTCCAGATTTCATACATGTGGAAACATACATGCACTCCCTGCAACAATGTGACACAAGAGCAAATCCCCAATGAACGCTTTGTGTATATATCAATACCTAATTGTGAATCTGTTCCATTTCAGCAACTTGTACAAAATGCAAACCACGGTAGATTATGTTCGACCTGCAATTCAGATAATCGCTCCACGTTAGTAATACAAACACATAGTAAATACGTAATACTAATGCTTCTACGTTACAAAGCAGATGGTACCAAAAAGAACTGCAAGCTGACTGGATTCACACATGGTCAAATATCACCTGGTAGGAAAACCTTCACAACAATAGGTATAATCTACCACGCAGGAGCCACAACCAATTCAGGGCACTACACTGCATATTTAAAAAAGAAATGTGGATGCAAATCTTACAAATGCTTATTTAATGTTCTTAAAACCAAAATTTGATAACTTAACTGTACTTAAACCTTAAGCACACTTGTAGTAAAAAAATATAAACTGTCACAATATTCCAAAAGCTATCTAACTGCCCAAAGATGCTACAACAACTAATCAGATAAATTAATACCACTCAAATAGAGCAAAAAATAGACAGTTAGAATCCGCCAATTGGTATCTAACTGTCCCAAACTTTAGAAATATCCAAATAGGAGCAAAACATAGGCAGTTAGAATATGCCAATTGGTATCTAACTGTCCCAAAATTTAGAAATATCCAAATAGATAAAGCAATACCACGAAATTATATAAAAAAATAAACAGTTAGAATATGCCTACTGGTATCTAACTGCTCAAAAATTTTACAATATCCAAACAAATACCTAATTACTGCTCCCAAAAACTGGAACAATCCAATGTATAAAGCATTACCCAGAAACAACAAGTAAACACTGAATACCAACAAACAAATAAACTGTAGCATAACAGAAAAAGTTTTTTTTTTAATCCAACATGGATTTATTTTCTCCCACAGACCCAATGATTTTAGCAACAAACACAGAAACTGAGCAAATTGCACAGTACTCTGGTTTGTCATCTACTAAATATGAGGGTAAAAAAAAAGAAATAATTGTGATTGTACAATGTAATAAGTCTTTATAAAAAACTAATACTAACATGCTATTTTCTTTTATCACAGAAATGATCAAGAAAAACATGGACTCCGTTACTAAACCAAATAGTAAGTATAACATGATAAATACAACCATCACAGCATATCACACCCATACTGGCTTATAACATTGTTCCTTATACATTTGTTTTTGACCCAAAAGTTATAAGCCACTATGAGTGTGATATGCTGCTGTGCTTGTGGCCAGGGCATAGACTCTTGGGTGCATGGCATATGAGTGTAATATGCTGCGGTGGTTGTGGCCAGGGCATACATTCTATACCCTGCCCACAACCACCGCAGCATATCAGACCCATAGATTCAAGCATTTCAACCATTTTAATGTCCGCGGACACAAGGAAGTTCCTAGAACACATTCAACTTGCCAGAGGACGATACGGACAGCGTCATCAGGACACCCCCATTTTCTTTATGTACGAACATTTCAGGACACCGCGAGTGTTCTTAGAACACTTTCAGCTTGACAACAAACAATACAGACAATGGGCCTCATCACGACCTCGGCGGTAACCCTTAAATCCGGCAGTAGCGCTATTACCGCCGGATTTAAGGGTCAGCCGAATCAGGGCCTCGGCGGATTTCAACCCAGCTCTGAGCTGGTGTGAAATCCGCCGAGAATTCGCGCTCATACCGCCGGCGGGAAATCCGCCTGCGGTATGAGCGCGAAATTTCCCCATTGAGCCCAATGGGGAATGGGGCATTCCCGAATGGGCTCAATGGGGAATGGGGACTTCCAAGTCCGCCCAACTCGTGATCCCGACCAATTAGCGCCGGGGGCTATGGCGGGCACACTAATAGCCCCCGCTCTAATACCGCCGGCGTTACCTCCGAGGTTGTGATGAGGCCCAATGTATTCAGGACACCCCCTGCGAACATTCCAGAACCCCACGCATCGTCTTAAAACACTTCCAACTTGACACACGAATCCATTCTGTTTATTTATGAACATTTCAGAACAGCCGTGTTGTCCGCAGGCAAATCGAACACAACAAAAGTGTCTAGCACATAAAAAAATACAACATTGCACCTATCTCATACTCCCCCATCCTCCCCAAACACTCTTACACACTCCACTAAATACAATTTTTAAACCAAGTTTCACCTTGCTGTCCGTGGTTGTCCGCGAATGCAAGATGGCGGGCGCCACCAAAAATCTGACGCGCTCCACGCCCCACGCCGTCCAATCAGCAAACACGTCGGGTGTCCGCGGACATCGCGCAAACCGCTCAGCCAATCAGGGCACTGTCCGTGGAGTGAACAGGGAAGTCCGTCCGCGTAGCGAACAGAGATATCACACATTTTTTTGCCTTACATTTTGGTCATTTAAAAAAAAAAACTACTGGACGGATTTACACCAAATTTGCAAAAGCACGCTTTCAGGACCAAGCCCCCGCTCCTGCCGCAAATTTGGTGTAAATCCGTCCAGCTGTTTGGGCTGTAGGCATGCGCAAGGTTTTTTCACATTATGTCTATGGGAAAAAACAAAAGTTTTGGAACCCCCCCTATAACTTTGCCCCCCCTGGACCAAACCTTTCCAAACTTTGCAAATTCAGAGTGGGCCATATACTTGTTTTGCAAAGTTTGGTGAGGATTCGTCCAGAGGGAGCGAAGTTATAAACCACCCAAAAAATGCTCTTCCTATGGAAAAACCAACTTAACCATGACTACAAGGACGCTACCGCGTATATATAACATATATATGTTGGCCTCATGCCGCAATCCATTCACTACATAGCTAGCCTCAAAAATACTTTGTGTGCTTGTGTTTCTTTGCATCTGTACACGTGTAAAATAACTTGATATCTTCATCGTTTCTATAGAATAAGCCTCTTCATTTCGAGTCCAAAATGTTGCTTATCTTTGATACTTTCTTGATGACTTATAGACTGTCTTCACTTTCTTGTATCTACATCTCTCATAGGTTCATCAGTTTTACTTTGTGTGACATCACCAATCTGCCCTCTCATTCATTTTTCCTGTTTCTTCTGGGATTTCATTCAAATGGCCATCATACTGTCATCTATGTAGGTATGGCTTTCCTAATGGGAACCTTGCCTCCAGGATTCTCCTCGGTATCTGTATTTTCACTGGTACTGCACGTGTTTCACACTCTGGCTCCAAACATAGCGGCAATATGGGCAAGATGCTTGAGGTGGGGGTACATAGCTCCTTCTCTACATCCCCCCTCCTCTGGGCTATTCATCTGCCATTCTCCCATCATTATTCACATCTTGACATACTTTTCTGAAGAAATGCATCTTTGGGACCCATATCTTTATGACTCCTTTCAGGCATCCAGCCGATTTCACTTGCTCATCCTTGTTCCAAGTCTTGAGCATGCACTGTCCACTTGGACTACGGTAGATCCATTTTCGCACATACTTCTTATGGTTTTTCCGATACAGGAACTTTGTTCCCTCAGGTGCATGGTTGCTGGCTTTCATGAAATCTCTGATTTCTTCATCTGTCAACTATTTGGTGTTCCATCCGGATTCAACATCAATCATGATCTTCATGTCTATGGCTTTCATTGCAGTCTTCTTGCATTGTGAGATTATTTTTCTAATCACACAGAATCCAGGCAATATCATCACTATCAGGGCTCCAAGGAATTTGAACATATCTGCCATCCACTGTCAAACCCACGAGAAGAGTGATCCAAACCAGCTATCATTATAAATATCTTCCACTTCATCTATCATGTGGATGTGTAGCTTCATCAGCATCTCTATGGGCTCTGTCAAGGTGCCATGCTCATCATCATGAGAAGGTATGAATGTGTAACATGATTCTCCAATTTTTGCACAAACACCTCCATCCATAGCTCTGATCATGTCCTGGACGTATTTGTTCTGAAGGTTCATCAGTCGTATGGCTCTCAGCTCTTCCCTGATAGCATTACATTATTTTATGGTAGTGTTGATTGTCTGCAACAACTCCAATCTAGTGATCTGTAGTCATTTGGTATTTGCTGCAGTCTGAATGCTTGGCATGAAGATCAACGTGAATATAAATGAAGTCTGGCTGAACAATCTGTGCTCATATGGGATGGAATCAAAGGCTTCTATTGAATTGGCTGAAAAATTGTTCTCTCTCTTTATTCGACTTATCAGCTCTACAGATCAATTCTTCATCAGATGAGCATCTGCTTTAGGAAAGCTGTGAATATTGAATTCACTCTTAGGAATCACCAACGTTGGGACATGACATTTACTATGGAGCATTGTCCTCCCCAGTCCTTGGGCAGCTTCATGTAAGCCCTATATCCACACACCCAGTAGTGATCCATAATCACTGTTGTCCAAATGTTCATTCCTTGTGCATCAAAGACTCGACTACAGTTCTGGTTCTTTCCAACTTTTCTTATGCCATTGTTTCTGAAGCACAGCTTTGCACTTTCCAAAGGCACTATCTGCAAAGGTCCTCCTCTGTCTTTGACCCATGTCAGTAGTTTAGCAAGTTTCGACCATAAAGGTTTACACAGCATTTCTGCATTTTCAATAGTTGTCTGGTAGTGACCCGTTATTATCCTGTCTCTGCAGATCACCACACCTTCTTCCACACCGTCTGGTGAAAGTACTGATCCCCAAATCTGCATCTGGCCTCTGTTTTTCTATTTACAAATTTCTTCTGCATATTTTCCTGGACTCTCTAGTCTTTTGGTTACTTCCCATCTGATGCCAGCTCCTTTTACTCCAGGTTTTTCATATCTGATCATATGATTCCTGGTATGAGCTCTCATCTTTATGTCTTGGACATGATCATCTTCTACTGGATCTATCCATTCAGTTGCCTATTTGAGATAGGCTGTTTGGCCCATGAACTGACCTCTTGTATGGCAGAACGCAATGTGTGATAGACAATGTGCTGTCTGGACGTCTATTTGAATAGCTATGAAGATCTTGGACTTCACCATGCTATAAGGCAGAAGAGCACATACAAAGCACTCCTCCTTCGAAAACTCCTTCCCACTTCTTTCATATGCTGATACCATATGTTATTCCCTAAGTGTGCTGTACTATCCAGGTAATCATTTAACTCATGATCATCCTCCCTAGCACTTCGGTTAGGTCTCACTCTTTTCTTGTGAGCATCTATAATCATCACATGAAGTATGTCAGCATAATTCCTTCTTATTGGACCAATCATAGGATCAGTGTCAGTAAATTTGATGCTTTTACATGTGCTACTTGTGTAGGTTTGCTCTTAAAGGATCTTTTCTTTTGCCTTTCCTTACAAGCCTGTTTTTGATGTTCAAGAACAATCCCTAAAACACTTTTTTTAAGGAAATATGTCTTGTGACATTTGTCATAGACCCAAGAACTGTTACACAGTCTACTGGAGTGGGGACAATTACATAAGGTCTCGCTGCCTTGTAGTTGCCACATCTGTACCCTCTGCATAGGAAGATACACAGGGTTCCTTGCTTTATTTGGATCAAAATAGTAAGCAGTACGTACTGTGAGTGAGAGAAGGATCACAATAAACAAGATGCATGTATAGATAACATATAGATAGGCCCATTTGACACATCAGTAGATTCTTTCTTGTCGTGGGGGCCTCTCGCTGTTAGCAACATTATTATTGCTGTCTATATTGCCCATTCTTTTTTTAAGGAAGGAAAAATCAAAATGTATTTGGGTAATATCATGCAATACTCTGGCAATATCTTGATCTTCTCAACAAGTTCTTCAAACAGCTAGCTGATTGCAGGACGATTAACAAGGTTCCTGACGTATAGAAAGGAATCGTTCTTTCGCCAAACAAAATCTGGGTGCGTCTCCAGCAAGAAGTAGGAGACTATAGACAGTAGGCCCTAGATCTCTTCCTTGAAAATTCTCATTCAAGACATTCTCAAAGTTCTCTCAGAATATAGATTGACCTGTTCGATTATATCACACAGTAATTCATTAAGAGCCACTGTATTCCTCAGATCTCACAAGAAAGTGTGAATGTCAGTTTGTCTTCCAACAAGATGTGGGCATTTCTCAAGCGAATAGTAGAAGACCATTCCAACGAGTGTATGAGCCTTGTCATCAGATAGGGGCATTTGTGTTTTCCCTACTATATGCAGGAAGCTGGAGAATTTGCTCTTTAATAGCTGCAAGCAATCTTCTCCCAATTGGAAAATTCTTAGGATCTTGCAGGAACAGATGGACGTTAATAGTTCTCCCCGCAAGCGCAGGATAGGCATGAAGAATGAAGAGAAAACTGGAAGAACGATCCTGTGAACATGGCCATCAGACACTACCATTGGTGCCTGCGAAAAGAAACTCATTGAGAAAGGAATCGGACAACTGTTCCGTCTTCCAGTCGTCGAAAAGGAACTCCAGATCTGGCATCTTTTCCTTCTCGATCAAGACTTAAATGTGTCTGAGTCCAATATTAACAAGCTCCTATGGTTCAAGAACAAATAACTTTCTTTCACTCCTTTTTTGGCAATTAAAAGAGTGTCCCGCAAAGAACCATAGTAATGTACTCTCTGTCTGTCTTATTGAACAGCATCTGCATCCTTCTTCCTTGTCATGGACCTAGTCTGCATTTTCGGAGGTTCTTCCATGATGCTTGCTTCCGACTGGGGTGGGGGTGAACAGGGTTCTCAAGCGTAGATCTTCACATCTCCGAGAAATATCTGCGCACATCTTCCTAACACTTTCACTGCTGACGGCGTTACGTCCTCCACGACAAACAGGCTGTTGAATCACGGCTTGTGCAACTTATGTGAAAAGTTCCAAATTAGGATCTCAAAAGTTTGGGAAGATATAGTTTTTCTAATCGGGTTGTCGTATGGTCTCGATCTGTGTTTTGAGCCACACAACCCTTCCGTTTGAGGTGATCTGAAATGACAGAGATACTTGTAGTAATACATGTTAAGTAGGAATGTAACTACTTTCCTAACAATTCTGCTGTCATCTGGGCATCACTTATAGTTCTAGATGGAGGTCTGAGGGTTGTCCTCATCTGTCTCCCTGTCACTATTTCATGGGGGGTAAGATGGTGGTCAGAGCCTGGTTGATTTCTCAATGCATACAATGCCAGTGGTAGGCCATGCAACCATCCTTTCTTCAACGTAAGCTTCAATTTGGCTATTCTTTCTTTAAGCAGGCCATTGAGTGTCTCCCAGATTCCATTCGTTTGCAGGTGATAAGCCGATGAAAACTTGTGCTTTATACTGAGCAACAAGCTAATCTGTTCAAAGAATTCATTAACAAATGAGGGCCATTATCAGATATTAATGCTTCACATAGTCCTCATCTAGGAAACACTTCCCCTACTAAAAATGTTGCTGCACAGGTGGAATCTGGGTGTGTACACAGACCAGCTTCAATCCACCTTGAAAAGGGACATACCAATAATCATATATCTGTATCCATTACAGTAAGAAATGATATAATATTGTTTCGTCCTCATTGTATATGTTGGCCTATGCCCAGTCGCTTTGCGAGGAAATTCGTATTACAAGGTCGTGACCTCAAGTGAATCAAGCCTCCATTTTAGGTTAGAGTCGCCATTTTAGTTTATTGTACAAAGTCACCCTGTGGTCTAAAATGGCCGTCTCGTGTGCTCTTGTTCTTGCCTTAACCTCTTCAACCTCTGTAGGAGAGTTAATGTCCAACCTGCCTTCAGGCTACATGTTAGGGTCATGTAGACCTTGTCCTTTGTTGACCTCGGGATCAGGGGATTACTTGAATCAGCGATGTTAACCTACAAGTATACAAGAACAATAGCGCTATCCAAATACGACATGCAAAACATTTGTCTGATCTGTATTAAAGTAATGTGTAAAGAGTGTAATGTTAAACTTAGAGAATAATAATGTTTGTTAGTAAATGTATTAAAAAAGTAAACCGCATGCAGGAGATATGTAAATTAGGAACAAACCTGGCGTGACCCTAGCCCAGTACATGATTAACTTGAAAGAGGCTGGACATTGTTATAACGAATATGTATAAATACGCCGATGTACAGCTAGCAAATCCTGCTCACTGCTCACATTGAACCCTGCTGGTGGTCTCTGTGATGTACTGACGGCCAAATAGCTATTTGTGTACTTTGTTTTGTAACTGTTTTTGGTACTTCCCCTTGAATTTTTATCAACTGAGTCTTAGACAAGATATTAAAACTTTCATGCACACTCATCATCACCACCATGCTTTCATTCACATCAGGTGTATTAAATTTCATAATATCTTCTGAACATGCAATTCGTTTTGCTTCCTCGTCGACACCATAGCGAGGCTGTGCCTCATATCTGAGCAACTACATCTGCATACACATTCGCCAGTAGGCGGATACGCCGGCGGCCACCAACGAAGGCCAGACAAAGGCCCTGTTAGCGCCTGTTGGCGCATGGGAGGCGCAGCGTGTCCTAGTCTCTTGGTCTTGCTTGATAAAGGTGAAAAATCAGACATTATGAAACAAAATTATTTGCTGACCGAGTGTGCCGTGCTGCGGCCTGCTCCAGGTCCCTAAACTGTGCTTCCTGTCTCACCTTAGCCACTCCTTCCTGCCTGCAAGGCCAGACTCCTGCTTCTCCAAGCTCACACAGTGAGACACCCACCACACAATATGACTGCAAGGTACCACTGTGTCACTCGTATAACTGTGTTACACAAGACTTTACCAAGTTGCCTCCTACGAGCACCTTGCTTACATTAATGTCTCTACTGCAATCTGTATTTGTCACTGGTTAACTTGTCTCTGATGCCACCTCCTGCACGCTATCCCTTTACATGCCTGTTTGTTGTCTCTAAATTTACTGTTTGCTACCGTGATCAAGCCACCTATATTGTGGCTTCTTGCTCTTACCACCCCCCTTGGCCCACATTTCGGTAACATTGAGCCTCCAGCACAGCTATTAGATATCCCTCCTGTACTACTCTGCCTTCTGTTCATATTTTCTAACTGTCTGCCCTCCCGTCTGTATATATGTACACACTGACAAATTGACAACTGCCCGTATACACTACTTGCCTACTACATAGCTCGAAATTGTAGCATATTTGATCATTGCTCCTCTGCCCTGAAATGCATTTTGTTTGACCACTGTGCCCTATCCTATAACTGCATCTTGCTCGCTCATTGTGCCGTATCCCTGAACTGCATCGTATTTGACAATTTTGCCCTAGTTTAAAACTGCAACGTAGACCTGAAGTTGAGCTAAGTGACTCTAATCGCTGTGCCCGTTGCACTTCCACTGGCATTCTATCTACAGTTATGTCACTGTGATTTTGTATTATTCCCACATCCAATTTCTCTATGCTACCATTTCCATCATGTGTCTTCCCTGCCACAATGTGATTTTATGTTTGGCCTGATTACCAACTATTGCTGATTTAAGCTCACACAGTAACTAACAGAGCCAACCCTTGCTTGCCACTCAAGCTCACTGCCACTATCTTACATGCTAAATGCATAGCAGCTCCACTATTTAGAGCCCTAGCAACACTACTCTATGCATCTTTGCATACTCCCTAATGGAGCCTTGAAATGTTTCACTGCATATATGTGCAACTGCCAGAACACTGCATATGACTATACTAAATGCTCTATTACTATTAGTTCCCAGGAATCTTGATTACTCTGCTGCTAATACCAATTGCCTCTAACCAACATTGCTAACTACTAGATAATAATCACTATCTCTGCACACAACTGCCTGTCTGCTATTTTTGTACACTCAAATGTGCCCTTTACCGTGCATCTATATTCAGTCATAAATATGTACTCCACACACTTATTTGGTCACCACTGCCTTACATGAACCAGTCTTCTTAAAGTGACTCGCTCACCAAGCTTCAGCATGCTCACTAAAGCCACTAGACAAATTATTTGCTTCTCATTACTTACAATGAGTCTCACACTTTGCCTTGCTAGACGCCACACACAGGCCATTAGGGACTTAACCACAATGACACCCTCGACCTGCCCAACAATACGACAACTAAACAGCCTCTAGCTATGGATGACTCTACACACCGAATCCCGAGTAACCCCTGTTCAACGGAATCTAGGAATACTCACCTTAGGGCTAGACTAGCCAAAATATATGCGACACCTAGAAGCTCGCTACCCATCTCTATAAGAAAAAGGATTCCTAAAACGTTGCCGGGCCTAATGCACGCAAGTACCGTGTTAGCAAATAACGGCCCTCCTAAGTCAAAAAGTTGCACAGTCCAGTACTTGAATCCTAAAGACCAACTAGCTTCTCACACAGCAACCACAGTTCCCACTAGCCCACCTATCAAAGGAGCTCTAATAAATTCTAGATCCCTAGTAGCTCATGCCACGTAGATAGCCAACCTGATCCTGAGGGATAACCTAGACTTCCTCACCATCACCGAGACTTGGTTACATGCCACAGCAAGCCCTATGCTTATGCTAGCAGTCCCAAATGACTATACTATCTTGAGGCAAGACAGACAAGGAACTAGAGGAGGAGGTATTGTCATTATATGTAGTCTCGCTATGATACGAGCCCCCCCTTATGATTTTCAATCATGCGAAGCACTGTCAGTCAAAGTAACTTTGATTAACTCTCAAACCCTCAATATACACCTGATATATCACCCCCTGGGCCCAATTGGGACATTTGAGGATGACATTAACACAATCCTAGCTAATAACCTCAAAAGCTCAACGCAAGTATTACTATTAGGTGACCTTAATCTGGGTTTCAATGACCGCTCGGATCTGCCTGCCCTGGCAATAGCAAATACTCTATTAGAATTAGGCTTCACCCAAAGAAGCACAACACACACCCACAACAAAGGTAGAATATTAGATTGGGTAGCAGACCACAACTGCCATGCCAACAACCTTTCCATCTCACCGTTAGCCTGGACTGACCACTACCTACTCTCATTTATACTCTCCACCAATGGACCTCTGCCCACTCCTGCCCCTATGTCTCCACCCAATCTTACCAGTTACCAGAAATAAAAAGAGTATCATAGCGGATAGGCTTATCCCTGCCTTACTCCCTACCCTTAATGCACTTCCTGACAGTGCTGACCCAGTCTGGTTGAGGAGTTTAACAAAATGATGGCCTCTTCCTTGGACCAGATCACCCTCCTTAAACTCAGACCTAAAAAGCCAAAAAAAAGACTGAACAAATGGTTCACACCCTTCGTAAAAAACCTAAGGGAACAAAAAAGAAATTGCGAGGCTGCCTGGAAAGTACTACCCTCGGAAACCAACAAATTAAAGCTCACCAAACTCTCATCCCTCTACAAAAAAGAAATCTGCCTAGCTAAGCGGGCATCCTACGACACTCGGATCTCCCAAGCTAACTCCAATATCAAAGAATTATTTACTATTCTCAAAGAATTAGAGACCCCCCATTGCTATACCAGACACATGTAACAAAGATAAAACATGGTGCTCAGACATCAAACATGCACTTGTGTCTACTTTACAAAATATCATTTCCCAAAAAAGACTCTTTAAAGAACCCACCATCTCCCAAAATAACTGGGAACACAGCCGAAGCCCAACCCATCCGATTCAACTTCTCGAAAGTATCTATCCTCGAGGTGGAAAGAATTATTCTGTCCCTCAAACCATCCAATTTTCAGGGCAATCTTTGCCCCGCACAGCTCATTAAGGATGCGGCTCGAGACCTTTCACCCTTCATAGCCAAGCTTATCAACGCTTCCTTTACCACCAGCACTATACCTACTAACCTCAAACAATCATGGGTACTTCCACTCTTAAAAAAACGTTAGATCCCTCAACACCTACCAACTACAGGCCAATCACAACATTCTCTTTTCTTCTAAAAATATTAGATAAGGTGGTCTACACGCAAATACAAAAATATTTGGAATTACACCACCTACTAGGAGCAAGAAAATCAGGCTTCTGCCCACAACATGGAACAGAGACTACCCTCATTTATCTCAAGACCCAAGTCGATGAGCTCAGAGACAGTGGTAAATCAGCCTTGCTCCTCCTCCTGGACCTCTCAGCTGCGTTCAATCTGGTGGATCATACTATAACATGTAACCATCTCGACACAGCTGCACACTTCTCTAAGGACGCTATAACTTGGATAAGATCTTTCTTAAGTGGCAGAACTATGAAGGTCTTTTCACCCTCTGCAGCTGCAGACCCCATACCCATCACTTGCGGTGTTCCACAGGGGTCCTGTGTTTCGCCCACACTGTACAACATATTCACCAAGCCCCTTTTCGATGATCTGGACCATCTTGTTATCACCTACACTAACTATGCAGAATATACCCAGATCCTCCTCCCTCTTTCAGGGGATTATGACAAGGATTTGGCCTTGGTGAACAGAGTGTACATCATCATCCAGGCATGGATGGCCACGCACAGTCTAAGCCTGAAAGATGATAAAACAGAACTCATCATCCTGGGTACCTGTACTAATTTTAAAAAAACTGGGACCTGACTACTCCTCATTCATAATCGACGGCAACTGCATTAAGGTAGCACAGGAGGTAAAAACATTAGGTTTTTATCTTGATTCTACGCTCTCATTCTCCAAACAGGTCAACACTTTAGCATCCTCTACGGCCTATACATGCAAACTTATAAGAACAGGTAAGCCAGTTCTCTTCAATAACAGCTGTACCATCCTGGCCCGAGCACTCATACTGTTCCGCTTGGATTATTGCAACGCACTGTACATAGGATCCAACAAATCCATCATTAGAAGAATCCAAACCCTACAAAACAATGCCCTTAGAATGGCACTAGGCATCTCCAAAAGAAACCACATCTCTGATAGTAGACGACAGAATAACTGTCTCCGAACCAATGACAAAATCCTTCTAAAAACGTTGTTGCTTACCCATATATCTCTTAATAATGCCGCCCCTATCTACTTCTCTGAGAGATTCCACAAACAGAGATTCATAAGACCCACCAGATTAGCAAACAGGGACCCCTTGTCCATCCCTAAATTTAAACTAACCACGATTGGAGGTAATAGTTTCCCTGTTAACGCGGCTACACTATGGAACTCCCTGCCTCCTACACTGAGAATAGACCAGTCCTATCTTAACTTTAAGCCAACACCATCATGTGGCTGAAAGCCAATGGGGGTCATTCCGAGGTTGGAGGTAAGGGATTACCGGTGCCTGTAAGGGCACCGATGGCGGTAATCCCTTACCTCCGTATTCCGAGTTCCCTTTGCGGGTCCCTCTTTACCTCCTGCTTTTAGCAGGAGTAAATTACGGGACCCGCAAAGTGACCTTGGAGTAAATTACGGCACCGTAATTTACGGTGCCGTAATTACCTCCTTCCCCATTCCCATTGAGCCCTATGGGGGCAGAAATGGGGATGGGGAAGGGCTATGTTGAATGGGGAATTACCGGTCCATCCAACCTTGGAATGGACCGGAAATTACTCCATTCACCATGCCGGTATTCCATGGAGTAAATAGCTCCATGGTTGCCAACCATGGAGCTATTTACACCATGGTGTAGTCCTAACTCGGAATGAGGGCCAATGACCATTAACTCACATGATGTCAACTGAACTTAACTAACAACGCCCATCCCAAGTTTGCAACCCCTACTTGGTGTTCCTTGTACATAACATTTGCAAATATTTGTACATTTTACCACTGTAAGAAATGTATTTCACTTCATGACTTAACATATGTTACCCCATGAGGATAAATATATCATTGTACATAATGCCTGCAATATCTGTAAATAGCAATTCATCCTGCTTTTTAATCTATGTTTCACACTTTTGACTTCCTGTAACTAAGCTTTGCATTGTCTTGTAACTGTTGCGCCCTGATACCTCTGGGTCTGGCACGCATTATAAATAATAAACAAACAAACAAACAAGCTTGAGTTGTAGTGCTCTAATAAGTCTATCCAATAAGGTGGCATGTTGCACTGGAGTGCCGTCTTGTCGGAGGACTTCCTAGAGGTAGCCCCTCCTTTTCAAACATGCTAGCCCTGAGTGTACCGTCGATGTCACATAGGCGGAGTCACTGTACACAGTTACTTTCTGGTCTGCATTTCTCTCAAGCGCGACAATCAGCACCACTAATTCTGCAGCCTGTGCTGTAAAGTGAGACGGTCGTCATGCACTTATCAATACTTCAAATTCTCAATTGGCTCTGTGCTTTATCACAGCGGCACCTGTATATATCTGTCCATCATTTTGATTTATTCTAGATGAACCATCAATAAAAAAATCTCCCCAGCTGCCAAAGCATTTTCTTTCACCCTCGGGAACTCAACATAGAATTCCTCATAGTTCGAGCAATCATGTGCATCCTCGTCTTCGGCCAGTGGTTCTGCTATAAACATTGCAGGGTTCACTTTTTTGCATCAGACTATTTTAATAGCTGGATTCAATATGACAACCTCATAGGCAGAAGCCCTTTGAGAAGACTATGTGCCCTTAGGTTTTTCCAAAATGGCAAACAAAGCACGTTCAACAAATAACATTGCAGAGCGCCCATTTACTATACTGGCTGCCTTCTCAATAGCGAACACAGCGGCTGCCAAAGATTTTTCACAGAGAAAGTGACCCTCATTACTGGTCCAGTATCCCATATGCTAGAGGCTTGTACCCCAACGTAGTTCTCTGCGTGAGTACTGCAGTCATAACTGTGTCATTCGTATGCGAAAATAGGAATTCCTCAGTATAATTGGGAATCCCTAAAACTGGAGCTGTACAAGTAGTTTTTTCAACTCATCAAATCCTTCCTCTATGTCCTCAGTTCAGACAATGGCCCTCATTAGGACTCCGGCGGAAAACCATGGTGCTATTAGCACCATGGTCGATGCCGGAGTCTGCCATGGCGGAATGGGGAATTACCACCCCATTCCAAGGTTGGCGGGCGGTAATTCCCCATGCCACCATGGCCCTTCCCCATTCCCATTTTTGCCCAATAGGGCATAATGGGAATGGGGAAGGCGGTAAGTACGGTACCGCAAATTGCGGTACCGTACTTACCTCGAGAGTCCCTTTGCGGGCCCCTACTTTAACGGCTGGTCTAGACCAGCCGTTAAGGTCGGGTCCCGCAAAGGGACCTCGTAGTAAGGCGTTAAGGGTTTAACGGCGCCGACACCTTTTACAGCGCCGTTAACCCCTTAACGCCAGGGTCCTAATAAGGGCCAATGTTTTTCTTGAGTCGCCTGTGCTTTTCTGTGCTTTTTTTGGAGCCTGCAACAAGGGCCTTCTATGTGAACTATGTTAATGTTAAAGGACATTTGTACCGCGCACCATCACCAACGAAGTGGTCCCCTGGCGCTCTGGCGGCTCTGAAAAAGGGGAGGAGAGGGGGTGGGTTAATGGGAGTAAGCTGGAAAAGTGCAAGAGAGCAGTGATGTGCTGTTAGCAGCCTCAGCCCGGTGAGTCCGTTGGCTGGGCTTGGGGTGTTTTACGGTCCGTAGTCGTTGTGTTCTGTTGTGCGGTTTGTTTTGTTGTTGCATTGTTGTGAAGTTTGTGCGGATTGCTACGTTTTAGGCTTGTGGTTGTGTTTGGTTAGAGTTTGAGAGGTGTATGCAGAGGGAAGGAATTGTTAGTTGGTTGGTTAGTTGGCATTGCTGTCCGTTGCAATTATGGGATTCCATCTAGGTGCGGTACATGCTGACATTCACATTTCTATCTAGATGCGACACAAACTAAAGTTCAGAATCCTGAGTGTGGCACATGCTAAATATCACATTTCTATCTAGATGTGACGCAAGCTAAAGTTCAGAATCCTGAGTGTGGCACATGCTAACCATCACACTTCCATCTAGATGCGACGCAAGCTAAAGTTCAGAATTCTAAGTGTGGCACATGCTAACAATCACATTTCTATCTAGATGCGACGCAAGCTAAAGTTAAGATTCCTGAGTGAGGCACATGCTAACAGTCACACTTCCATCTAGATGCGACGCAAGCTAAAGTTCAGAATTCCATACGAGTGTGGCACATGCTGACAGTCACACTTCCATCGAGATGCGACGCAAGCTAGGGTTCAGAATTCTAAGTGTGGTGGATATTAAGATTCACATTTCTATCCAGATGCGACGTGAGCTAAAGTTCAGAATTCTAAGTGTGGCACATGCTAACAGTCACATTTCTATCTAGATGCGGCGCAAGCTTAAGTTCAGAATTCTAAGTGTGGCACATGTTAACAGGCACATTTCTATCTAGATGCGACGCAAGCTAAAATTCCGTTCCCTACATGTGTGGCACTAGCATATGCATCACAAGGCTACATTTACAATCCATTTACAGTGGTCACAAGTCTTCCTAAGTATGTATTATTAAAGTCTACAGTGCTCTACACCCCACCCATGCCACACTCACAGATGGTGTCTGCTGCCTTCCTTGGCTTCCCCCTGCGGGGACCGGCACACTTTGTGGAGCCGCCTCTGTTGGAGCCGCCTTTCGCCTTGCAGCCCTTCGCCGCAGGGGCTGCCGGGCATAGGGCTGCCCTGTGGAGATGGCTTTGATAGTGTAGAGTGAGCCAATCGAGATGAGGGGTGGTCTGGGAGGCGGGAGGAGGGAGGGGAGGAATGGGAAGCAAAAGGGGAATGGGGAGAAAGAACCACGTGGGCGCTGGTACCAGGAGGTACACCGGGCCTCTCAATCTTTAAAAAAAAAAGGAACCCAGGAGGGTCTTGTGCAGGGCCTCACTCACCTGTGCAGCACCTGATGGAAGCATGGGAAGGTGGAAGGACCAATCAGGGGTGGTGGGCGGGTTGGGGAGGTGGAAGGAAGGCACGGGAGAGCGAGGGAGCGGGGAAGGGAGAGGAGGCCAACGGGCAAACGAGGCCCTAAAGATGGCTAAAAGGGGGCCCAGGAGGGTCTCCCGAGGCCACGACTCACCTGCTCAGCCCCATGGTAATGATGATGCAAGCAACTCTACAGCGAAAGGTAAGTTCTCTCAGACTTTGTTACAATACCTTTGAATTGAAGAAAGAGTGCAGCAGTTGACTTCCGTTCCTGTGCAGCTCTGCAGATCTCACTGTTCCTCTTGTCCCTACGACCGAGGCCCAGGGAGGACTTCCGGGGACTCCTGCACTGCAATGGGACAGTCACAGTTTGCAACGGGTAATCTTCAAATCAGTGACTGTTAAGTGTTTCAGCTCCTCGCGTCTACCGCAAATAGCAACACCACAGTTCCTGGCTGTCGAAATGGACTTTCCTTGCTTCTAGAGTCCCGCACTCTGTTGAGGGGGCTCAGGCTCGGTCAGTCCTGCTCCTGGGAGACCGAGGATCTTCCAGAAGCTCTAGACCAACATAAAAGCAATGCACACAATCTGGTGTTCCTCTCCCTGGCTATACAGTTTCCAGCAGCAAATCTGTTGAAATTCAACCAGCTCCGAGAAGGATGTCCAGGAGGCTTATTTTGGAGTTGAATGGTCCCACCAACTCAAAGTGAGAAGTCGTCCTTACAGGGGCTTCGCTGTCAATATGAATTTAGAGTTTCATCAGCAGGGCTTCATTGGGCAAACCAATGGTCCAGGAGTTGCAGAAGGCCTCCTCTTCAAGTTCTTCTTCGGTTCCTTCGTCCAGTGGTCCACTCTGCCTTCCAAGCCAAAAGCCTTGCCTTTTATTCAGTTCTCTCCCATTCATACCAGCCTAGCTGTCAATTGCCCAGCAGGGTGGCTGGCCTTTCCGGACAGTCAGCCAGCCAATCACTACAGAGTGCATTTGAGTCGCCTAGGAGACTAAGCACAGGGAGTTTTGGGCACCTCCCTCACTTCCTGCCTACTCCAAATACCCTGGAGCCAATGGCGGCCTTCACTCATGAATCCCGCCAAAGGCAAAGCGAACAATGAGACCAAACTGGCGTGCAGAGTAAATCGCAAGAAGGACCTTTCCACAAAGAAATGGGAAAAAAAGAAGACCAGGGCCATTTTGACAATAATGGCACGCTTGGGTGCTTTACTGCAGCTGCGAACGCAGCCCGCTGTAAATGCACACCATGGTAGTTAAAACGAAACCACTGCCACCAGCCATTCAGTGAGGAAAGGGTAACATAACATTTTTTTACATGAGAAGTTAGACAAAGGGGATACTAGGTAAGCCTTCCAGCACCCTATTGTAAGATAGTGTGGGATGGGACTAGAAAGTTACAATTGTAAGTAAAGTCAATTTCACTTTACTGCTCTGGGAAACAGTAGTTTATCTCAGAGAAGGTATTTAAATCTATGAGACTTCCCTGTGTCACTGCACTGAAGGTGCTGTGTGACATAATGTAAAAAAGATGATGCCTATGAAGTTTGTCAGACTCCACAACCAAAAGAAACACAAAAGCTCAGAAATCACATTTAAAATATACAAGAGAGTGGGAAAAAGGTTCTCACTCTCTCCAGGTTAAAAAAATCAAGTCCTCAAAATCCAGCAAAGTTGCTGGGGGTCCCTAAGGTGAGGAAATTAGCACATTTCTGAGAATTCTCCGTAACAAAGAGGGGTGCGCTATAGATGGGTATTTCTTTTCTCCATTTCCTATGAAGTGGACGGGCAGCACTACAAGCCCGTAACGGAAGACTGAATTACTAGAACCACTAGTTACTAGAATTACTAGAATTACTAGAAGGGAGCTACTCGGCGAAGAAGACCCCGCCCCGGGAGCCAAAAAGGAGGTTGGAGGAGACAGAAGATGGCACGTTAAAGGTCCGAAGAGGCTAAGGATCCTTGGCTCTAGGAAATTTATCAAACTCTATGCCTCCCCACCCAACACATCCCGAATCCATTCCAGAAGCTGACAAGGAGATGCTCCAGGGAGATGCTCAGTCATCTGGGCCCCTTGGGGAGTAGTGAGGGGTGCTGGTAACAAGTAACAAGACTGGCCCGAGCTCTGAAGGGATACAAACATGTTGAGACCCTTAACTATAATCAAAGGCCCATGCTCTCACATAATTGCATAGCCCTAAAAATCTTTGCATGTGCTTTATCGTGTGTGGCTTTGGTGTTTTAAAAATAGCCGCAACTCTTTCAGAAGTAACTTTCCTTCCTTCATGCGAAATTATCTGTGCTGTTATGTTATGTTATGTTATTTGAATTTGTAAGGCACCAAAGCCCGTTGGCATCCAGGCGCCGAAAGACAGAGGAAAATGCAGATGCTAAGACAGTCTTAGCTAAACAGGATGGTTTTTAGCTGTTTGCGAAAAAGATGATGATACTCGGTTTTACGTAACCTGATTGGCAGGATATTCCAGGCTTGGGCGCCCTGCACATGAAACGCCCGCCCTAGTCCATGGGCCCTGTGAGTACGTGGTATTACCAACTGGGAGCCCTCCTTAGATCTTAAGCATCTATTTGGTTGGTGGATTTTAATCCTCTCCTTCAAGTATGCAGGGGCATTGCCAAAGATACATTTGTGACACGTGGTGAGCAGTTTAAATTGAATACGGGCAGCCACCGGGAGCCAATGGAGTCTCCTTCTGGCAGTGCTAGTAGGTTCAGAGTTTTTCATCTGTGCTATGTACAACACCTCCATTTGACAATATTGCAATTTTTCCTTGTCCACTTTATATCCTTTTTCTGCAAGAATAACCATTAACTGAACTGAATCATGTCTGCACTCTTCCTCTGAGGTGCTACAGACCAATATGTCATCTATGTATTGCAACACAACACTCCGCAAATCAATATTGCTTAAGTCCATCTGCAGAACTCTATTGAAAATCAATGGAGACTCACAGTACCCCTGAGGTAATCTCATGCTGTTTAACTAAGTCTGTCTGAACTTTAAATTACGTCAGATCTTGAGAATACATATGCAATGAGATTGAGAAAAACACATTTTTTAAATCAATCGCTGTAAAATATCGTGCCTCAACAGGGATACTACATAAGATTGTTACTAGATTAGGAACTAGAGGGAACTCTGCCTCTACAATCTGATTAATTGGGTGTAAATCCTGAATTAAACGCCATGACCCCCCCCCTTAGATTTCTTGATAGGGTACACTGACGAATTACACAGTGACTCTGACGTCACCAAGATACCTTGTTCCATCATGGCAGATATCGTCTTGAAAAAACCTTTGTCTGCCTCTCGAGACATTGGATACTGTCATGCTCAAGGCAAAATTGCTCCTGGTTTCAGTTTAATCTTAACTTCTCCAGCCCCCTTCTCTAAGGCTATGACATAAGGGCCTGTTGTCCATAATGAACCTGGCACTTTTGCCATGTCTTCATAAAAATACTCGGGATGTTTTAGAGCTAACATCATCTTCTGAGGAACCTCACGTCTTATTAATCTTACCCAATAAGTAATACTCATTTCAAATATTACTTCGTCATCTGATGGATGGTCTCTAAACATATCCTCGTCAGTGACTTTAGTCAATCTGTAACCCTCCTCAATGGCAATCACTGTGCTCCATCATCTGCCTTCATTATCAACTCCATCAAGCATAGCTAGTTCCCCTCGTACTATAGCTGCTTGTAATTCTAAGGGAAGGATGCGTCCTCCCTCTTCCTCCATAGGTTTTCTTAGCCTAAATAAAAACTTATCAGGTATTCTCAATCTTTTACCTACTAAATCTGGCAGCCACGTTAACAAAATGCGTACCCCATAGTGGAAGACCTCTGGTTCTAACGGTCCTCCTTGTATGGCCATTTGTCCTGTAAATGCCATAATAAATTCACTCACATTTAAATAATGCATTCGTCATGTTTAACTTTGTCATTAAATCTCTAACTAATATATTAACAGGTGTCTGTCTTGAATATAATAACGGTACAGACATGTCACATTCTCCTATAGAGACTAGCAATTTTTCAATAAAAGGAACTCTACTTGTAGCGCCTGTGAAAACTTGAACATTCATGGCATTTCCAGATAATGTAAATTTCCCCTTTCGTATACATGAGCGTGTTGCCCCCATGTCTACTAAAAAAGAAAAAGATTTGCCCCCTATAGTGATGTCAATTCTCGATTCCTCTTGGGAGTCACTGATAGAACTGAACACATCAAGTCTCCCAGTGAGATGTACTATTGTGGGTACTTGCTTATCCCTGTACCTGTGAAAGGATTCCCTCCCTCGACAGTGACACTCCCTATTCTAGGAGTCATTAACTGTCCTGTGCTTGTGCCCTGCTGTATCTTCATGGGTGAATGCTGTGACTGCCCTTGCAGTGTATTCTTTGTTGTCTGCTGTGTTTGTAAACCTTGCTGCATTCTCAGAGGTTGTGTTTGCTGCATTGTCTGATTTTGGGCAAACCCCTCTCCACTTTACGGAGTGTATGCAGGTGGGTATGTGGTCCCCCTCTTGAGAATTGTCCATTTTGCACGAACCCTTGACTACCACACATGCGTGCAATGTGTCCTGTCATTCCACAGGTCCAACATACAGGAGGTCTCATAATTTGCCCTCCCTGCATGCTTTGATTATCGTTCTGCATGTTTTGAAATGCACTCTGATTATTCTGAAAATGTCCTTGATTATTCTGGAAGCCCCTTCCTCGGAAGCCTCCCCTACCCCTTGGTATGTATCCATTGCCTTGATGAAACTGCGCTTGGTTATTCACCTGTGGCATGCCTGTTGCTTGCTGTGAACCTGACCCTTATCCGCTAATCAACATCGCCTCTTCTATGGCTTATTTTGAAATAAATGTTCTGAACTAATTCTGCTTCCTCACCTTCCCTAGCATCATCTTTCTTTCGAATAGTGCGCGATGGTCAGCTGTATCTCTGACCATGGTTTCGCTTTCATACCCACTACTTTCCTGAGCTGCTTCTGTACTGGGTCCAGCAGCCCTAGGCATAGTATATGATAAAATACAGGTATAGATTACCCCCTGGCTCATGAGTTTCCAAAGACCACTGCTCTTGGAAATTTTGAATGTAAACAAGAGGATCCTCCCCTTCCTGCATCTTTTATTGCCATTACAGCTCCCATATCTGATGTGTCTGTATACTGTACTCACAGTGCTTTCCAGACCGCCGCTCTACAGTTATTAAACAGCGCTCCATCATGAGCGGTATTCTGCATAGTGACACTCGAATATCCCGCTCTCGACCAAACTTAATCTGCTTTCTTCCCAAGAATAGCAGCTAGAATACCCTTAATGTCTCCTGTAGCTAATGTGTGTCTTCCTGTCATTTTCTCTAACTCATGTATCCATTTCCCAGCACCTGAGGTTACACTCAGAAGTTTGTACCTTAGATTATCCTGATCCATCTGTGGCCATGATATATACTGTTGGTCGGCTGAAAGGGGACCCTAGGGGTCCCTCGTGCTATGGAAACAAGGCAATGACCATACACGAAAAGATGCGCCAGACACGAGGTTTCAAAATGCCAATGCTAGGGTTTATTGCAAGCAAAAGATAGTATCAATTGGTCAATTCTGATCTCACGCCCCGCGACGTGAGTTTCCTAGACCTCGAGGGACGCAAGAGAGCGAATTACGTACATCAGTTACATATATACAAAATGCATATCATACAATCAGCAAAGTCATGTTCAACACCCCTCTGTATTAAGTTCCGTTGAACTCGGGATGACGATGGACATATCCGACGAGTATGACGATCATAATGCGTTCGATGTCTATTCTAGTAACAATGTGCAATTTAGAAAGTGCGGAGGGATCTTTTAGAACACGGTGGTTCTATTCTTGGAAGCAATCTGCACATGGGGGAAGAGCCACATTCCAAGCTTTACTATCTATGAGGTACTATTCGTGTCCTGGGAGCCAACACGTTCTAAGGGGTTTTGCAAAGGGGGGCCATAAGAGAAGCATAATTCAAGCCTTTAACTGTATTATTCTAGCATATTCTACCATCGTACGAGACTGGCTGGCAGCTGTGAAGTGATTAAATGCCCTCCAGCTTCCTCCCAAGGCTACAGAGAGGGAGCGTGGGCATTCCTTTCTGGGCTACTCATGAGAAGTTCAGCAAACTCTTCAGTCCCCCGACCTTGTCCTTTCATATTCAGACAACAATGTTAACAGTTGAGCAGAGTAAGCAGAATCCGCAAGAATTGCAAGCTGCAAAGCAGTTTTTAGACAGAAAGCAATGAGCAATGGTTAACAAGCAAACTGGCGATTCTGCTACGTTTAAAATGGCCGCTTGTTGGTCAAGCATAACAGTCTATATTTCTATATTTTGGTGCATAAGACGGTTGGCCCACGGCCATCAAGTACGTCTATCATTCAAATGAAGGGTATTCATTTTTCCAGATTGACAAACCCTCCTTTTGGCCATGTGCCAAACGTTTTATTTATTCATTGTATCGTCCTCTTCTGAGGAGGAGTCTGGGGTATCTGTATCTGAATCATCTCTATCATTAATGTCTATCGCCATGAATTGTTTTACTATTTTTGTTTCCTCAGTGTCTCTGTTATTCCGGCCATGTGTTTGTTTTCCTCTCAACACCATGTGCATACATCCCTTAGTATATCCATCAGTTATTTCAGTGCATATCATTGGTAAGCATTGTATGCAACAACAGCATGTTATGAATATCCCAAGTACCATCATTAGTATTGAAATTAACTTCCATCCCCAAGACCGCAATAATCCCCATAACCAGGATTCTATCCCTCAACCCCCTGCTTCAGTAGAGAGTGTGGAACTTATGACATGTAATTTCCGGATTGCTTTAAATATCGTAGGGGAGTAATCATCGATATACACACAGCATGCAGTTTTTACGAGCTTGCAAACTCCCCCACGATCAACTAATATTATATCGAGAGCCATCCTGTTTTGAAGTGCCATCAGTCTTATTCCTTTTTCTTCTAACGTCATATTCAATAAAATATCCGTTGTGGAATCTATTGTTTTTTGCAATATTCCAGACAGTTTTCTTATATTGTAAGAGTTTTCTATTTGGGACAAGAACGGTATAAATGATTTGGCTATATCCATTGCTATCATTCCATCCTCACTACTCCTTTGAGTTCTACCTTTTGTTCGTCTGGCTACTTCTGCTGTTTCCAAGAGGAATACTCCTGGAAACAGTAGACCTAGGTAGCATTTACCTCCCAAGTTCCAAGGTAACCATGGATATGCTTTTTCTCCACATATAAAATAAACAGGGTCTCCCACGTACACGGGTTCTATTTCATGTTTGAAAACCACTGTGTTCAGGCAGTTACTAAACGTTCCTACTTTATAGGAACCCTTTTTCTGTAGACATAGGGGAGCAGTTTTGGGGCTGTGATCCACTGCATAGGCAGGGGGCACAGCATCTTTGTTCCATTCATCCCTCATCCGAAATGTCATTACTGATGCTCTTTCTGCTGGCGGGGTTGGTCTATTCTGCCTATGTAATCTATCTAGTCTTGTTATTTTTCGTGTATTCTTTCTCACAGGTTCAAGTGCAAATACGCAAGCTTTTTGGAATATGGAACAACCCACAGGTCTCATGATTACTTCCTCAAATTCATTCATATTGGTCTCATCTAGCTGACCCGTATTACTCTTGTTCCATTTCCCAAAGAACATTGCACTTAACGTTACTTCACAGGAATAAATCAATGGCAATGGTTGTGCATACCATCCTATCCCTTTCCCACCGTGCTGTGGTAAATGGGCGCAAACCCAGCAATCTTTTTTCTTTAACACTGCATGGGTCATGTTCATGATGAGCAACAATGTATTGTTGTCATAACCTTCTCTGTGTCTTTCTTCCATTGGGGACAAAGTACCAGTCATTACATGAACCGGGCTTTCAGCAGCTGTTTTTGGCAAAAGTGTTTCTAATGGGTGTACGTACTCCAGGAACCATAATGTAATAGCTGTTATTGTTGGTACCATCATACTTAAGATACATAGGACCAATGTCCAAATTAGTACCTTATTCTTCTCATCATGCTTTTTCCCTACATTTACAGTCTCTAAATCTATTATCTTTTCAGCAGGGGTGCAGGAGGAGGCTGAAACCGGTCTTGACTTGTTCTTCATCGTCCTTCTTCTTGCTGGCGAAGTTTGTCGTGAATGTCTCTCGTTCTTGATGCCAGAAAAGTTCAACGAAAAATGTCACAGTTCAATTCTCCCAGCCTTTTCACAGCCTGGATCATTTATCCACTCCCGAGCAAGATTAGTTGTTCTTTCTCCCACTGCTCAGACAATTTCTGAACAGTTCTTTATTGATAGAGTACCATGTGCATCCAGCTTGTCCTGCTCTGGCTTAGGACACAGGTACTCTATAAGCGCACCGAGGAGCCGTGAGTTTTGAATTGTCCGACTTGCACAATTCTCACACTTCTCTCCTCTACGCCCCTGGTTCCTACTCCATCCGTGAGTAGAACCAAAGGCCAAAAAGAAAAGCACCAAAGATCTGTGGATCACTTTGCCTGTCGAGGCCGCAGGTTGTATCGATTCACTCCTGCTATTGTATGATCCGTGAATAGTGCCCTTGAATTTCCAGTGTCAGGCTCAGTGTCAGCCTGTGGCACTATGATGGGCAGCGATGGGCGTTGTGGCAATGATGTAGTTTCTTTCTCTGGCGTTGGTGCATTTGCGAGAACTGGTGGGCGCCAAAGGGGTACACACGTTGTTTCTGCTCGTGTTTTCAATGCAGGGTTTGTGTCGCTCGGCAGTGATGTTGTTTACACTGAGCAACGTTGGGGTACTTTTCGCCCTTCCCCTTTACTGGCAGCCTCCTCAAACTCTGTTTTGAGTTTCACTTCTCGTTTGCGCTTTGTTTCAACTTTCACTTCTCGCTCAGGCTGATGCTGTGGCGCTGGACTGGCAATAGTTTCTTTCGTTTCCGAGACCATTGTCTTTTTCTCGTCGTCTGGATCAGGCAAAGTTTTCAGTGACGCTGGGAACCTTTTGGCATGGGTAGCATGGATCCATGCCTCACGTCCGTCCACTCGGATGGCCGTCTGTGTTGCCAAAAGTACTTGATAGGGGCCACGCCACCTGGGTGCTAGTGCTGTCTTCCGTTCAAAGTTCTTGATTAGCACCCAGCTCCCAGGCTCCAGTGAGTGTTCTGGTCCTGTATATCGCATCGGCAACGCCTCCTGCACCTGCTGATGAATCAAACGCAACTTTTGTATTAAAAGTTCACAGTAAGTGCTTAACATAGGATGCTCGACCTCACATAATTTTCTAGGCTGCGGTGCGCACCATACATTTGCTGGCCTCCCCATTATAATCTCACAAGGGGAGAGCCCAGTCTTAGCCTGCACAGACGTGCGCATACACAACAGCGCTAGGGGTAATGCATCCACCCAACTCAACTTGCTCCCAGCACAAATTTTCGCCATCTTTGACTTCAGGATTCCGTTGTGTCGCTTCACAAGCCCGGCAGAACTGGGATGCCTGGAACTGTGGAACCGTTTCTCTATTTGCAGACCTGCACAGATCTGTAGCACTACTGCGCCCACAAAGTGGGGGCCGTTGTCTGACCACAGGACACGAGGCAACCCAAACCGGGAGAAATACTCCTTCAGCATTACTTTTGCTCTGGACATGGCAGTACAGTCTTTTAAAGGATATGCCTCCGCCCATTTGCTGAATGCACAGATTACCACTAACACGTACTTGTAATTCTGGCACCTTTCCATTTCTATGAAATCAAAATGGATTACCTCAAACGGCATAGAGGGTGGGCCGAAACTACCTGCTGGAGTCACGGTTCCCTTTCCTACATTGTGTTGCAGGCACGTGATACAATTCTGCACTAGCCTTTCAGCATTCTTTTTTATATGCTCATTTTTCCATACTGTGGATAAATGCTGTACCATTTTCTTTGCGCAAATGTGGGTAGGGCTATGCGCCATTATAACCATTGCAGTTACGTAACTATTTGGCAACATCCAGTTCTTTGTTTCCTTGTCCACCCAACATCCTTCCAAATCTAACTCAGCAGAGCCCTTGGCCCACCCCTGAATCTCTTCAGTCGTGGCCTCAGCCTGCATTTCTTTGACTGTGGCAACTCCATTCTCTATCATACAAGGTACTTCCTCAGTCTGTACTGTCATCATTGTATTCCCCAAATCCGTGGCTGTTTGGTTTGCAATCCTGTCTGCAAACGCGTTTCCCTCTCCCACTCTGCATATTACTTTCTTATGCACTTCGCACTTTACTATAGCTAGGCGTTTTGGAAACGTGAGCGCAGACAACAATCGCACAATCAAAGGGCCATGCTGAATCCTGGCTCCATGTGATGTCAAGAAACCCCTCTCAGCCCAAAGTCGGCCAAAATTGTGAATCACGCCAAAGGCGTACTGGCTGTCAGTATAAATATTTACGTTCAGATTCTCAGAGAGTTCACAGGCTCGGGTCAGTGCTATTATTTCTGCGGCTTGTGCCGAATTGTAGGGGATCCTTCTGCTCTCTACAACACTCTCTTGGGTAGTAATTGCATATGCGGCTGTTGATGTGCCATCAGGTAATTTAAAACAAGAGCCATCGCAAAAAAACTCCCCATCTGGCTCTTTTTGCAGGATATCGTTCAAATCAATCCTTCCCTTTGTTTCTTCTTCAGTGATCATTAAACAATCATGGGGTGGTGATTCGTTGTCACCAATTTCTGCTATGGGCAGTGGCATTAATTCTGCAGGATTCAATGCACTACACCTCATAATTTGGATGTGGGGTGCAAACAAGATGAGCTCATATCTTGTCAGTCTAGCTGAGGTGAGGTGTTGCGTCTGCGTCCTATTTAATAGAACGTCTATAGCATGTGGCACCATCAGAATTAAAGTCTGCCCCAATACCATTCCTTCCGTTTGTTTCACTGACGCAGCAGCCGCTGCGACGGATCGCAAACATCGTGGTAGTGCGCGCTACAGGGTCCAGCGTGCAAGAAAAATAACCGCACGGACTATTTCTTCCACCTTGTTCCTGTGTCAAAACCGCCAATGCACATCCTTCACTCTCACTCACAAATAGTCTGAAGATCTTTTTATAGTTAGGAGTGCCTAAAATTGGCGCAGAAAAACAATGCAGCTTTCAATTGCTCAAACACTTTCTGACATTCCTCATCCCACTATAAAGGCATCTCTGCATCCTTTTTAGTCAACTTTATCATCGGCTTCACAATCAACGCAAAATTACCGATCCACTGCCGACAATAAGAGGCCATGCCTATTACAGCTCTCACTCCTTTTTGAGTTTTTGGAATAGGCATACTAGAAATACTTTCTATGCGTTCTGGTGTTAATCTTCTCCCTTCTTTCGAAAGTAGGTATCCCAAATAAGACACCTCCTTTTGATTATACTGGAATTTCTTCAAACTTGCCTTATGACTATGGGTCAATAAGTGTGTCAATAGTAATATAGTACTTTCTTTACAGATTTCTTTTGTGTCAGCAGCTAATAACAAGTCATCTATGTACTGCAAGAGTACTCAACCTTCGGGTAGTTCTAGCATGTCTAGCTGCTCTTTTAGCACTCTGCTGTAAATGCTCGGGCTTTCTGTATATCCTTGTGGAATGCATGTGAATGTGAATGATCGACCTCCTACAGTGAACACAAACAGATATCTACTGCTCTTATCCACTGGAATGCTAAAGAATGCATTCTTCAAATCAACTACACTAAAGTATTCTGCAGTGGCCGGTATCATTGTCAGTATTGTTGTGACATCTGGGACCAAAGGGAATTGTGGGTCTACCACTTTGTTCAATGCGCGCAGATCAATTATGAAACAATAGGGTACTTCATTGCCTCCTTTCTTGTAAACTGGAAGAATCGGGCTGTTGCAGGTGCTTCCTGCAATTTCCTCAACCACCCCCAATCTCACCAGGTCAGTAACAATGCTTTTCAATCCCTTCTCACCTTCAACAGAAATCTTATACTGGGGAATTCGTGGTAGTGTGACACCTTCTTTCAAAGTTATTTTTGCTGGCTCTATTTTCAAGCATCCTACATCGTTATCATGCAATGCCCACAGACAGGTTGGTACTCTACTTAGCTCTTCTGGCAACTCTTTTGACATACATCCCGTCACTGGTGCATCGTGAGGCCACATCGTGAGGAACACCCCGTCTGCCGTACAATGTATGACTGCCCCCAATTTTCTCAACAAATTTAATCCTAGCAAGTTCTCTCCACAATTCTCTGTCAAAAGAAATGGACACTGTTCCGTAAATGGTCCTATTGTAATTGGGACAGCTTCGGACATGGAGTTAATTACTGGTGTACCTGCGAACCCTACAGAAACATTCTTTTGCCCCGACAGTGGTATCTCCGGAACCAAGTGGTGGTCTATCGAACACTTCTCTGCCCCTGTATCTACAAGGAAATGGTGCTCTTTATTCCCCACTCTCATTTGTACGTAGGGTCCTCTCTGATTCACGGGAATAGACACTGGTTCCGACCCCTGTCGTGGGCTGTCCTATCGCGAAAATAACACATTGTCCGATGTGTAGTCACTGCTACTGCTATAATACGTATTTGGTTGTGTATCAAAAATATTCCCATTTCCCCCTCGATGTCCTCCACTCTGATCATTTCTCTGTTGGCCCTGCCCGCCCTGATTGTGGTTTGAAACGCTTTGGTTCAATGTCTGGTTCTGCTGTGCTTGGTTTTGGCCATATGATTGGGTTTGAGTACCTCCATTGGTATATCCCTGCTGCTGCTGCATGTTACTTCTGCTTGGCCCATTCGACCCCTGATGTCCTCTATGAGACCTTCTCTGACCAAACCCACCTCTATTCTGTAGGTGCGGGCATTGCGCTCGCCAGTGTCCCTCCTCCTTACAGTATGCACATTGATTTGCTCCCAATGACACCCCGTGCATATTATTCAAATTTCCCCGGCCTTGTGCATTACCTCTACCTCTATTGTATTCAATGACCTGCTGCAGCAACACCCTTACTATCGTTTGCATCGCTTCCTTCCTCATCTCCAATGGGTACCCATTACATATCTCACTTACTTCTTTTACTGACGTTCTTTTATTCGACATCCATCGCATTGTTTCCCCTACCCATACCTGCAATACTTGTTTATCGCCTATCTGTCCTGGTATCGGCAAATGCTTTGTACTACCTGGAAAAACTCTCGGCCATGATTTTTTCATACTCAACCTTGATGCCTCCTTCCTACCTTTCTTAATAAACTCTCTACTATACTCAGGTGTAGCAAACATTTCAGCATATCTGTCTTCCATTTCATTCTTTACTTCCATCAGTTTGTGAACATGTTCTCTTACATCCTCATCTCTTTGCTCACTGCGTTCTAACTTATTCAAATCTAACAACCGCTGTGGCGGTAAATTCCCAAGTATCTTTTTCCACTCTCCCACCAGAATTTCCCCCATGCATTCCAACTACCTGTCTCTCGTCTCTTCTTCAGTACCCATACAATGAGGCCAATGCTGCCGTCTCGTCATTTCCTTCTATGTACATTTCTGCCTCTTGCCGTAATTCAATCTTTCTCTCTTTGCTGATCGCGCTTCGAGTTTCCTGTCCAAATCCTGTTCCTTCAGCCCCGCCTCTCGCCTCCCCAGTCTCAATCTCGACTTCGGGAGGGGCGGATGGTGCTGAATCTGTCTCTAAAGTGGGAGGTGCGGATGGGACAAGTGACACAGGTGGCATCTGTGAAGGGCCTTGCTGGGTGCTGGGAAATTGTGTGTCTGCGGTCTGCGCTTGTGGGAGGGCTCGAGCTGCGGGTGGGGCTTGGGTTAATGCTTACGTGAGGGGAAGTGCTTGGGCTATGGGAGGGGGTATGAGAGCTATTGGTTGGGCCCGTGCAGTCACTGCTGGCGTGTTTGGTTTCGATTCTGGTTTTGGGCCTCGACCCGTGTTAGTTAACAAATGTTCCATTAATTCATCTGCTATGTGTAGTTCCCGCTGCGGGTATATTCTGTCTATGTTCATCTGGTCCCGTCTCCCTTCCCGTTTTAGACTCTCAGTCCACTCCTCCTCTTCCTTCTCTTCTGCTATCTCAAGCTTCGTTTTGTGCCTACGCGCATGCTTCTCTCTACTCCTTAATCGGAGCATCGCTTCCCTCCTCCAATCTTTGACGGTCTCAAAAGCTGCAGGTCGCACTTTCTTTCTAATCAGCACCCTCTCTAGTTTAGCTATCCTCCCCATCTCAAAACTACCATTAATCGGCCACTGATGGTCGGGTTGCTTTCTAGTTTTCCTATGCCAAATTTCACAAAATATCATCGCACCCACACCATATTTCACATACATATCATAAGCCGGCGTTCCCCCAGGCAGTGCACTTTGGCCATATTCCAAGGACTGTCTACCGCAGCTGAAAAGCCCCGCTAAATTGGACAGTACTCCAGGAATGTTTCTTTAACCTTCCCCTTTGGTTAGCCAACTTCACCTGGACGTTTGAGTTTGCAAAATCAACACTCTACCAAAAATCAGGGTTCTCTTTGAATCGGGGAATGACTCACCTGATAAAACAAGTCGCCTGTTCTAACACACCCTCTCCCCACATCGTGTCTGCGCTTCTCTGGCTTCTCTCTCGTCTCGGGACCCTCGCCTCCTTTACCCTCTGGCCCGGTATGTCGATCAGGGATCAGATGTGTGCAGATCTGCGGAAGGAATCTCTCCTCTCTTCTACAGGGCGCCCCGTACACTTCTTGATCCCGGCTCGACCGTCCCGTCCTCGCCGTTATTCCGCCTTTACTCCGTTACAACGTATATGTTGGGGCAAGTGGGGGAGGGTCCCTATTCGGGCGTCATCTTCAAAGGGGCCCCTTGGAGTCCCTCGTGCTTTGGAAACAAGGCAATGACCATACACGAAAAGATGTGCCAGACAAGAGGTTTCAAGATCCCAATGCTAGGGTTTATTGCAAGCAAAAGATAGTATCAATTGGTCAATTCTGATCTCATGCCCCGCGACGTGAGTTTCCTAGACCTCGAGGGACGCAAGAGAGCGAATTACGTACATCAGTTACATATATACAAAATGCATATCATACAATAAGCAAAGTCATGTTCAACACCCCTCTTTATTAAGTTCCTTTGAACTCCGATGATGATGGACATATCCGACGAGTATGACGATCATAATGCTTTCGAAGTCTATTCTAGTAACAATGTGCAATTTACAAAGTGCGGAGGGATCTTTTAGAACACGGTGGTTCTGTTCTTGGAAGCAATCTGCACACGGGGGAAGAGCCACATTCCAAGCTTTACTACCTATGAGGTACTATTCGTGTCCTGGGAGCCGACACGTTCTAAGGGGTTTTGCGAAGGGGGGCCGTAAGAGAAGCATAATTCAAGCCTTTAACTGTATTATTCTAACATATTGTACCATCGTACGAGACTGGCTGGCAGCTGTGAAGTGATTAAATGCCCTCCAGCTTCCTCCCAAGGCTACAGAGAGGGAGCGTGAGCATTCCTTTCTGGGCTACTCATGTGAAGTTCAGCAAACTCTTCAGTCCCCCGACCTTGTCCTTTCATATTCAGACAACAATGTTAACAGTTGAGCAGAGTAAGCAGAATCCGCAAGAATTGCAAGCTGCAAAGCAGTTTTTAGACAAAAAGCAATGAGCAATGGTTAACAAGCAAAATGGCGATTCTGCTACATTTAAAATGGCCGCTTGTTGGTCAAGCATAACAGTCTATATTTCTATAATTTGGTGCATAAGACGGTTGGCCCACGTCCATCAAGTTACATCTATCATTCAAATGAAGGGTATTCATTTTTCCAGATTGACATGGCTCCTCCTTTCTCTAACAAGGGAAACTGTGAGATTCCAAACTCACATTTGTCCCCCATTATCTGTCTGTCCATAGCAGGGAAAATGTTTCTGCACTGCCTTCTTCCTGGTAGCGATCTTAACCTGCTCACAGAAGGTGGCGAGTCCCCCCTCTCACTATGGGATCTCCCTCTGGGTCGATCTAGTCATGCCAGAGACTCTGATGCCCGCAATTTGGGTAGATCTAGATCAGACCATATCACTTCTATGCCCATCAAAGAACATCCTTCAGGACCACATGCATTATCTCCCTCCTCTGCACGGAAGGTTTCTCTGTTTTCGTCTGACCTTTCCTGTCCCCAACATGTATGGCTTCCCTCCTCTTTGTCTCTATTCAGAGTTAGTCTGTCTAAAGACAATTCTTTAGGCTCGAAACTACACAAGCCTCCCTCTCTGTCATACAACTGTGTACTCTCAAGTCAATCATTTTTACCTTTTTATTTCAGTTTTTTCTTAGTCCTCATATCATGATAGACTTTATCGATTACGTCCTCAATGTTTCTAGAGTCAAACTCATCCTCTAGATTTGCTCCAGACAGACCTGGCATCGGTTCATGTGTTGGGAAGAATTCCTCTATATCCGCCATTAAACAGGCTGGCCAAGGCAGGGGAAAGCTTGGTCTTCCCACTTCCTAGAGATTACATATTGTACTTCTGACTGTCACTTTCCTTCTAAATATGACAGTGAGGACTGTGCCTTTAGGCTGTGCCTACCCAGAGTACATGTGTCTGTGCTTTTGTCATGGTGTGAGCATGGGACAATGTGTGTGGATTAGCTTTCCTGAGGTTGGTCTACCATCAGTACATTAAATAAAATATTTCAAAAAGCCCAGACAAGAACACGCCCACCATAACGATGGTTGAACACCTCACAGTCCTCTACAATGTTTTCAGCGTGTTCCCAGTATTGAATTGATGTCAAGTAGTACAGTTCACTACAAAGCTACTTACTTGTTCTTTCAGGTTTGGAATTAACCAATCATCCTGGATATCGGCCACAATTTGTCTTCCTGAGGCATGCAAAGGATAAAGCAATTGCTCCAGAGCTACAATAAGCTGTTCATGAGGCATAACTACTTTACCTGTAAGCTCCTGTCTCCATAGAACGTCCTTCGGTGAGATGATGCACCCTCTCTTAATCCATAAATCCTTTTCTTCCTTTAAAGCATGTTCTTGTATTTTAACAATCGGAACCATAGGTATTGCAGTATATGGTGCTGGTTACTCTGCCTACTGAAACACAGGGTGTGTAACAATGGATTCTGTCAGTGGCAAATAGGTGGTCTCTTTTGCTGCTCTATCTGAGAATTACTGATAACAGCCTTAAGCTCCTAGAAACATGTGGTAGTTTCCTCTGTCCAACTAATTAGACCCTTCACCTTGTGTGCGTCCTCAAGTCATTGCAATAAGCGTCTTGGGCATCTAGAGTAGTCAAATATCCATGACATACAATAGTTACAGAGTCTAGGAAATGGTTGCATCATCTTGACAGTAGCTGGCTGTGGTGTATTTTTCATTGCCACTGTTCTCTCTGGTATCACTCTCCTCCCTGCTGGTGATATTACTTGCCCTAAATACACTACCTCTGGCTGACATTGTAATTTCTCCTTGTCCACCTTGTACCCCTTGTCTGCCTGAAGAGTGAGAAGTGTTATTGAGACTCCTCGACACGGCTCCTCCGAAGTGTTGGATACTAGCAAATCGTCCACATATTGGATCACTGTGCTGGACACGGGTACATCATCCAAATCCATCTGAACCACTATATTAAAAATACTCAGGGATTTGCAAGAACCCTCTGGCAACCCCAAGTGATGAAATCACTAGCCACGATATGTCAATGTAGTGAGATATTGAGAATTGGGGTAAATTCACAGTAAAGTCAATGGATCCAGTAGAAAGGTTACATGAGAACGGTAGCAGGATTTGGGACCACTGGGCACTCAGCCTCAAAAATAATGTGCAAAGGGTGCAACTCCTGCATCATCCTCCAACTAGACACCTTTGTCTTCTTTAAATGGTGTATTGCCATATTGCACAGGGACAGCAATGGTTTTATTATTCCTTGCTGCCACAACACCATGATAATTTCATAAATTCCTTCATCACCCTCCCTTGACAAGGGGTATTGTTCCACTCGTGGCAATATTGCCCCTGGTTTCAACTTTATCTGTAGTGCCCATTGATCTTTAATAACCCCACTTCATGGGGATTACTAATCCACAAGTGGCTAGGTACTTTCTCTAGATCTTCCTGAAAATATGGCAATGCAGTTTTAACAATAGACATAATCTCCAGTATTTCCCTATGCTCTAGTGTAATCTGCCAAGGTATACAGACCTCAAATACCATTTATCTCGTATCTTCAGCATCATCAAACAAATGTTCATCATACACACCCCCACTTTAATGGCAATGTTGGATCTATACAGAGAACTGTAGCCATTATTCTTCCTCATCGCTGACTAACAGAACAACGTTGTCCTTTCTCATAATCACTGCTTTTAAATGCAAAGTCATTACAGAACCTGGTGCCTCTTCTTTTGGAACAGCAGGATGGACTAGAAACTGAGCGGGGACATACAGCGCTCTATCTCTGATCCCAGGCACCCATCCTAGCACTATCATCACTCCTAAAGGAGCAGATCTGGATGTGCTATCGCTATAACATGCTTATATAAGTGCCATTGTCTGTAGGGTATTTTGTGGAGATTTGGGGCCTGACGATATTTTCTTACCGCCGAAAAATAACTTAGCAACAATCACTCCTTGTATTCAGATTGGGCCATGTACAACAATAATACAGTGGACATGCATTATTTCAGCACACAGACATGCGTATTTGGTATGCGTGGTTGGTATGCGGGGTTGGTGGTATTTTGGTAAGCATAATTCCCTTGTTTTATTTGTGGCCCCAATATCCAGAACCCCTTATTTTTGTTTAGATTTTTCGTGTAATCACTAGAGAGACCTCAGGCTTGCATTTCGGGAACACCACATTTTCATTTTTAGTGTGCCACCATGGGCAATTTCTCTCTGTCTTATCTACGGCAGCGAGCTATCATGTGGTATTTTCACTATCTTATATACGGTAGTGAACTATATCCCGGGCCTCCCTTTTTGCCGACTCATAGACCTCCGACAAACTACAACACACACAGTTAGTTATAATTGCTCATACTGAATTACATTGTGCACACGGCTGCAGCCAAATTTGATGTTTAGCTACCTTGAAAATGACAATTGCACTGTCTAAACATCTCCCCACATCATCAGCACTGTATTGGTATATATAAAACACACCACCCGTCTGCTTTCAAATATTTTTGTGTATTATAAAAGTTGCATTTAAACACGATCTCACTCTTTACAGAAATAAATAAAATAGCACAGTAACAGCATTGTCTGTGATACACTGAAAAGAGAGTTGCGGAGACAAGAACTCAATTTGCAACATTAAACATGTGAGTAAAGCACAGGAATCTCCTTTCCTACACTGACTGAATATTCTCGTACACACTCAGCCCCCACACTTCTGTAATTACCTTATCTGTTCAGCATGAGTTTTCTCCAGCTGTTCTCTTTCTGAATTTGGCTCCCTTGAAGATTAACCCCAGTGAAAACAAGCGTCTTTCGTTCTCAAACCGGGGTTATTGCCTGGAATTCTCAGCTTTTGCAGCAGGAATGCTTCAGCCAGGAAACAGGTCCTTCTCCCAGCTCTGCCAAATCTCGATTGTCCTCCCCCTCTCCTCAAGCTCCCCCAGCAAAACTTTAATCACTGCCTCTAGCATGATACTTGCTATGACGCTGCTCCAATCAGAATCAATCATGCCATCTCCTCCCTCACTACACAATGGCTCATTTCTACAGTAACCATTTGTAACCAACTGATTTCCTGTTCCTTCGAGTCCTTTGCTTCCTGTAGTTATGTGGACAGAGCAGCAGAGAAAAAGAAAAAAAATGAATGTGCGTTTAAAAGTTCACTTTCAGAGTAGGCCTAATTCTGCAGTGGAGACACATTTTTATTAGTGGGTTATGTTAAATGCAGTTTTATTAGTCAGGTTAGTTATTAATAAGGTTAGTTATTAATTTTCAATTGTGTCTCTTGCACCATGGGCATTTCAGGTGAAAAATAGTGTGCATTTTTGAATGTGCACATGTGCTTTTAACTGTAAAAATAGATTTGCATCTTATATGTTAAAATCGTTTTTGACTGAATAGCCTGTCTTTACTTATTAATGTTACCATGTTAATCTGGCAACACATATAGCAATGCACCACACCCATGTGGTGGTGCTGCATCAAAAAAAAAATTGCTACCTGTGCAGTAGTGCTGTACTCTGTGCTGTAACACGCCAAATATCCTTACA
This sequence comes from Ambystoma mexicanum, assembly GCF_040938575.1. NCBI lineage: Eukaryota > Metazoa > Chordata > Amphibia > Caudata > Ambystomatidae > Ambystoma > Ambystoma mexicanum. Next base: position 214,457,419 of record NC_090931.1, read on the forward strand.
TAACCTCCTTTAGTTTTTAGAACTTGGCTACGATCCAAGCCATTTCCTAAAAACAACTTGTTCTTTTTTTTCTTTTAAAATGCATGTGTATTGGGATATCTTTCTCTTCCTGACGTAGCTAGTAAAATTAGTAACATTTTCATTTTTACTGATAGCACAATCAACCATCCACCCATGATTAGCACCAGGACAGCCAAACCCACTATTGAGCGTTCCCCCCAGGTTCCCCAATTAAATCTTTCCACTTCTATTATCCCCAGATTACTAATTGTAATATTGTTTTTTCTCAAATTCATTTTTATAACATGTCTTTCTTTGTGATTCAAAAAATATTCCACATCCGGATCTATTGGAAAAGTATCCCTTTGAAAAAAATCGATATTTTCCACTTGGCTTTCCCAAACATCATTTGTTACATGAAACAATGTTAACCCCCCAATTGACACAATTGTATCCTTTGGAACCTGTAAATAAAAAACATTATATTTCACCTGTTTAACCACGTATGTTCCATGGTTTAAATGTACTACCGTCATGTTCTTTAAACAGGTGCTGACCAACCATTTACCTCTGACCATCTTAGCCTGTGCCATTTCTTCACTCCCCATATTGCTAATAATCACTTCACATCCCTCTGCTATACTTGGGTCAGATTTCAAACCACAAATAGCATCTGTGGCATCAGGAACAAACGGTTTACCTGGACACATATAATTTTGTTCTTTAAATTTTACACATGTTTCCAGGTTTGGTATTAAATAAACTTCAGGTTCCCATGACTGAAATGCCACCACTTCTGGAGTCTTAATCTTAATAAATGTGTCCTCTTGTCAAAATCCCACGTTGTGTACCCACTTCGTTTGATAAATAAGTTCAGGGGCTACATATGGGATGCATAGCAAAAATCCGATCTCTAGTCTTTCCAAGTCCACATATAACGGCATTGCATTACCCATTTCAAATGCAATTTTTACCTGTATTATATCAATTTCCATCCTGGTCAATCTTTCTATCATTTGACGAATAATATCCTGCGAAACAAAATACAAGGAGATATGTCCTTGAATCAATTGTGAAACTGCAGTTTGAACTTCTCTCATATAATTCGTTAATAGTCTATCAACAGGACTCATTATGTTCAATATTTCATTTAAAGTTCTGTCATGCTTAAGTATTATTTTAGTCGCCCGTTGCATTACGTCCGCTTGTTCATTTAGAATGATTGCAGTTTCATTTATGAATCTTACTTGTTCATCCAGTCCCCCTCTAATTCCATCTAATGTTTTTTGTATTATTTCTAGGTCAATACTCAGTTGTTGCGCTTTAGTACTCAGTGTTCCTACCGAAATAGAATTGGCTGTTGATATTGTGGTACCTATTATGGCTCCAACTATAGACATTACCAATGATATCGCGAGCATCACCGCACCTCTCTTTCCTCTCCTCTTCTTAATGTCTGCTGAATTCACGAATGTTTTTTCCAATTGCATTAGTATATCTCTTATTGACTGCTTAGTGTCCTCTTTTCTTATTTCCAGCCACTCTTTAGTCTGTTCAATCCTAATTCCGGTATTGTTCAAGTGTTTTTCAATCAAAATCTCAGGATTCAATGGTATGTATATATTTTGGAAAATCATCCTTCTATCACTCATGATGAATCCTGGTGCCGCTTCCACCGCGATACCAGATGCTGGTCCAGGTTCAATGACAACCTGTGCTTCTGAATTCTTGAAGATCCCTCCAAATATCATCATCATTAACCATATCATCGGTATCATCTTCAATGCTGATCGCTTTGCAGCCTTGGTCTTCACCCCTCTTTGGGGCTTTCCCGGAATCCGTCCACGTGGGCTCCAGGACTCCATCGTCTCCCGTGGGCTCTGATCCCGGAACCTCCGACCAAATAATGTTAATTTTCTAAATCAAATAGAAAATAAACAAATTAAGTACATAGCACAATACTAACTCACCCTTTTGCCAAAAATAAAACATGCTTGGTAAAAATATTTCGTTTTTTTTTTTTTCCTGAAATTAAACACAAGTTAAAAAGAAAACAAGCACATATAAAACAGCATTCAATATTTAATACATTTTCTCTCTGCACACCAACCATGAGCTTCCATTATATATATTTATTTATTTATTTTATATTATATATTTTTACATATATTACAGTGTTTATGTGCCATTATAACAATCAACTTTTTAACTTCTTTGTCACTGCCTCCTGATTGTACCCAATTATTTTCTCTTTTTGTGTTCAAGGGACTTTATCTGTTTCTACATGCTCAAGTTGCCTGATCTCATGTCTGGGATGGCATGGTTTGATTTGATTTACATGGACAAACTGTAACGCTCACCTGATTCCCGCAGAGGCGCCGGTCTTGACTGGGTGAATGCCGTATCTTCAAAGGTGATGTGTAACACACGGTTGGCTCTTTGGGCTGGACCTCTGTGCACTGTATGTCTGACTCGAAGAGTAAGATGTCTGCAGATAGAAAATATGGGATTAATGAACTGGGGTTATTGGGTGCCTCTCTCCTCTTCCCTTTCTCTTCTCCTGTAGAACCCCAAAGGTTAACGCCCTCACCTTAGGTAAGTGAACGCCGAGCTCTCCATCTGCCTCGGGGCAGGGTGCCGTAACCAGTTTCTTCACTGGATAAGGGTGCAGGCCTCTTGACCTCAGAGGACTGCTGTCCGTCGTTAACTGCACGAACGGTAAGTTCTGGGCACTTCAAATGTCTTAAAAGTCTTTTGTAATGATATCTCTTGTTTTGCAGGGTTCCGGCGATGGCGGATGGCGGGCTGATGAGAGTTGAGGATCGAACCCGCGTGAGGAATAGAAGCGCCTGGAAGCACGTAAGTAAGCACTTGTAGCCTGCTTCACAATGCCACTAACTGTCCCTTTTATCTTGCAGGTACAAGTTCGGAGCTTTAGAGAAGCTGAAGGGTGCTGGAATACCCACTGGATTCGGCGCGGGAAGGAGTAATGGCATGTGAGTAATAAAGTTGCCCAATGTCTTTAAACGCACCTTCTTTTGCCTTTCAGATGCGGGATGCAGCGCCGAAGGCCTCCGGAGCGTGCGAACAGCTGGTAAGCTTTTGTCTTTCAGATGCCGGAATGCAGTGCGAAGACCTCCGGAGCATGCGAAGAGTAGGTAAGCCTTTGTCTTTCAGATGCCGGAATGCAGCGCGAGGCGTTGGTGACAGCCGATGGACCAGGTAAGAGATGCGCTGCCACTGAAGACCGTAGTGCTAACCTGTTCTTTCTTTGTTTTACAGGTGCTGCTGAAGACTGGATTCCAGGATGGTAAGCCTTTGTTCCCTTAGGCCCAGGATCAGAAGCAGAAGACACGATGAGCGTTCTGCTGCAGAGAATGCAGAATAACACAAAGCAAGATTCATCCATCGGGTGTGGTTTAAATAGCCTCCTGTAGTGCTTAGGTGTCTCCTTCCACAGCCACGCCTAGGTAAGAAAAGAGTTCCTGCTTTCCAGAAGAGTTCCAGTGTTCTGAACCTAGGGAGTGGCTCCTGCCCCACCCAACAGGAAAAGTAGTCCCAAACAGAAGAGGATCAGGGGTTCAACTGGCAGGTAAGTAAGCAGCATGGTCTGCTGCAGGTAAGTCCACTCAAGCATTATGAGCCCAAAAGGTCAGGGTTTTCCCAACTCCCTTGGAAGCAGATCCATAACCCAGGTTCCGAGTGCCAACCAGTCCCAATTGGGACCTTTTGGACCCAGTCCTGGCGCCAGTGGCACCAGGCTCATAAATATGCCCAGTCCCAGCGCTGGAAGCGCCGGGCTCATAATGCTTGGGTGGACTTACCTGCAGCAGACCATGCTGCTTACTTGCCTGCCAGTTGAGCCTCTGATCCTCTTCTGTTTGGAACTACTTTTCCTGTTGGGTGGGGCAGGAGCCACTCCCTAGATTCAGAACACTGGAACTCTTCTGGAAAGCAGGAACTCTTTTCTTACCTAGGCGTGGCTGTGGAAGGAGACACCTAAGCACTACTGGAGGCTATTTAAACCACACCCGATGGATGAATCTTGCTTTGCCTTATTCTGCATCCTCTGCAGCAGAACGCTCATCGTGTCTTCTGCATCTGATCCTGGGCCTAAGGAAAAAGGCTTACCATCCTGAATCCAGTCTTCAGCAACACCTATAAAGACAAGAAAGAACAGGTTAGCATTACGGTCTTCAGTGACAGCTCTTCACTTACCTGGTCCATCGGCTGTCACCAACGCCTTCGGCGCTGCATCCCGCATCTGAAAGACAAAACAAGGTGCGTTTAAAGACATTGGGGAACTTTAATACTCACGTGCCATTACTCCTTTCCACATCTAACCCAGTGGGTATTCCGGCACCCTGCAGCCGCTCCGAACTTGTACCTGCAAAATAAAAAGACAGTTAGAGCGCATCGTGAAGCAGGCAACAAGCGCTTACTTACGTGCTTCCAGGCGCTTCTATTCATCACACGGGCTCCATCTTCAACTCACTTCAGCCCGTCATCCGCCATCGCCGGAACCCTGCAAAACAAGAAACATCATTACTAAAGACTTTAAAGACATTAGAATTACTCGAAACTTACCGTTCGTGCAGTAAACGACGGACAGCAGTCCTCTGAAGTCAAGAGGCCTGCTCCCCTTATCCAGTGAAGAAACTGGTTACAGCACCCTGCCCCGAGGCAGATGGAGAGCACGGCGTTCACTTACCTAAGGTGAGAGCGTTAACCTTTGGGGTTCTACAGGAGAAGAGAAAGGGAAGAAGAGAGAGATATTCAATAACCCAGTTCCTTAATCCCATATTTTCTATCTGCAGACATCTTACCCTTCAAGTCAGACATACAGTGCACAGAGGTCCAGCCCAAAGAGCCAGCCGTGTGTTACACATCACCTTTGCAGATACGGTATACGCCCAGTCAAGACCGGCGCCTCTACGGGAATCAGGTGAGCGTTACAGAACGCAAAGCCTACCACAAAACTCCCGTCCAGGCGCTATGGAAACCTCGGATACCGACCAGCCAGCCCAGTTACTTGGGGAACTAAGGGCAGAAGTGCATGCAGCCCGTCAGGAAGCGAACGCTCTAAGAAGGGAACTGATTATTTCCAAGGAGCGAACAGATGATCTCGCTAGACAATTGCTACAGTCACAAGCCGGACAGACCCCGTTACCCGCATCTGGGGGAAATCTTCCTTCTACATCCTCTATGAATCCAGTGCAGATCAACCTACCTGGGAATGTACCTCTGGCTCCGCCCGAACGATTTTCTGGTGACCCAAAGAGGTTTGCAGTATTTATCAATCAGTGCCGGTTGCATTTCTTATGCCGGCCAGCAGCCTTTCCAACTGATCAAGCTAAAGTAGCTTTCGTGCTTTCGTACCTTAGTGGCAATGCGGCAGACTGGTCGATCCCTCTAGTAAATCAAGATGATCCGGTCCTCCATGATTTTCAAGCTTTTCAGCTCAGTATGGAAAAACTGTTCGCAAGACATTCACAGGGGCAGGCCTTGGACAATGAGCTTCTTTCGTTACGACAAGGTAATCAAGACCTTTTGGTTTATATTGCGTCTTTCAACAGACTGATAGTGGAAACTCAATGGCCTGAGGACAAAAGGATTACGCTGTTTTATAGAGGTCTACGTGGAGAGCTCAAAGATGTGTTAGCCCAAGTAGTGAATCCCCCACAAGATTGTTCGGACTAGATAGACTTAGTCGTTCAAATAGATCACAGACTGCAGAACAGGAAGGCTGATCGTTCCAAGTTTGATGCTCGAGTATTTTCCAAACCGCCAACTCCTTCCAAAGGAGTAGACTCCGGGGAACCCATGCAAATAGGGGGTCTGAAAGGTCCTCTAACACAAAAGGAGCGGGAAAGGAGAAAACAGTTGCAATTATGCCTCTATTGCGGAAACTCAGGGCACTTTCTTCGAGACTGTCCGGTGAAACCTGCCAAGAAGGCAGTAGGAGCTGCAGTTACCAAAGTTACAAACTCTGAGCAGGGAAACGACCTCGCCCGACAAGAATAGAGGTCCTCTTGCCGAGCGTGAAAACCAGTTCCGTGACCTCGCATTTCGTGATACCTATGGTCCTCATTAGCCCTGATAATCCGGATCGATTACATGCAATTGAAGCTTACGTCGACAGTGGTGCCATCGGCAATTATGTGGATCATGAAATGGTTTTGAGGATGAATCTAACTCTTTGTCCCAAGGCTGTAAAGGACGTCATTACTACGGTGGATGGTACGGAGATAGCCTCCGGGCCAGTAACGCATACCAATCAAGAGGTGACGCTAGTAAGTCAAGATGGACACCATGAGAAGATCGTGTTCGATGTGATCAAGGCCCCTCAGTTTCAGATTATTCTAGGAATACCTTGGTTAGAGAAACACAATCCTCTGATCGATTGGCGAGCAAGAACGGTCCAGTTTCCAGAATGTGTCTCTACTTGTCACCCTCCACCTGGTGTTGCACTAGCAGCAATTTCTTCAGAGACTCCCCAGTTACCTCCCGAATACCTAGAATACCAAGATGTTTTCTGGAAGGATCAGGCTAACTCTCTACCTCCTCATAGGTCTTATGACTGCCAGATAGACCTGATACCTGGATCTACTCCTACTTGTAGTAGAATTTATGCCCTCACCGAGCCTGAGAACCTTCACCTTCGACAATACCTGGATCAATACCTGGCAAATGGGTTTATTCGTCCTTCCAAGTCCCCTGCTTCTTCAGCTTTGTTCTTCGTTCCAAAAAAGGAAGGAGACCTTAGAACTTGTATAGATTATCGCTCCCTGAACCAGATCACCGTTAAGAATAGATATCCGTTACCTTTGAACCCTGAACTCCTGGACCAAGTCAGAAAAGCATGCATATATACAAAGCTGGATCTTAGAGGAGCTTACCACTTGGTACGAGTAAAAGAGGGCGATGAATGGAAGACGGCCTTCCGCACCAAGTATGGACTATTTGAATATCAGGTCATGCCCTTCGGACTTTGCAATGCCCCGGCCGCCTTTCAATATTTTATGAACGATGTCCTCAGAGAGCTCATAGATGTGTGTGTTGTTGTTTACATTGACGACATCCTCATTTATTCTTCATCGGAATCTGAACATCGGAAACACGTGAAAATGGTCCTCGAAAGATTGCGTCAACACAAACTTTTCGCTAAGTTGGAAAAATGTGTTTTCAACGTGACTGAAGTTGAATTCTTGGGATTCATATTATCACCTGGCGGAGTGCGTATGGATTCAAAGAAGGTCGATGCAGTTCTCAAATGGCAATCACCATCCTCCGTAAAAGGTGTGCAAAGCATGTTAGGCTTCGCTAACTTTTACCGCAGGTTTATCCCCGAATTCTCTCGAATAGTCCAGCCCATCACTGCCTTGTTAAAGAAAAACAAACGTTTTGAATGGTCTACCGAGGCGGAACAAGCTTTCCAGGATTTGAAGACTAAATTTATCTCTGCACCAATCTTAAAACACCCTCGCCCCGAACTCCCCTACATCGTGGAAACTGATGCTTCAAGCCTTGCCATGGGGGCAGTTCTATCACAAAAGGACCCGGTAACCAATCAGTTGCATCCCGTGGCATTTTGGTCCCGCAAATTCTCGCCTCCTGAAATCAATTACACGATTACTGACAAGGAACTTCTGGCTATCAAGTCTGCCTTTAAGGCTTGGCGGCATTATCTGCTGGGGGCCCGACACACCGTTACTGTGATTACGGATCACCGAAACCTGCAATATTTGAAAACCGCAAAAGCCCAATCCTCTAGACAACTCCGTTGGGCATTATTCTTTGCCGAGTTTGACTTCATAATTACCTATCGACCTGGTACAAAGAACGGTAAAGCTGATGCCCTTTCTCGGATGGGAGTGGAAGAAAACTTGATCAACCCTAAACCTGTACCAATCATTCCCGAACAAAGAATTCTGGGTGTAATCGCCACAGAATCCATAGAGGAAGTTAAGGATAAGGCCAGGCAACTTGTAACTCCAGCAGACATACAGAATTGGCATCTGCAGGGAAAGGACTTTGCAGTAAAGGACAACTTATTGTATTTCCAAGAACGATTATACCTACCCAGCACAGATTTACAGAAAAAAGTAATCTCTTGTTATCACGATTCTTTAATGGAAGGACATCCCGGTATGGCCAAGACCTCAGAAAAGATCAAGCGCTACTTCTGGTGGCCGTCTTGGAAAAAAGATATCAGAGACTTTATAATGTCCTGTGGAGTATGCGCCCAAAACAAGAGTCAAAAGGAAAGACCAGCAGGCCTCTTACGCCCTATTGACATCCCACCTCGCCCTTGGCATACGCTTTCTATGGACTTCATCACCGATCTACCTCCATGCTCCGGATACAATACGATTCTAGTAATCGTGGACTTATTCTCCAAGATGGCGCATTTCATTCCGCTCAAAGGCTTGCCAACAGCAGCAACTCTGGCCCGAGAATTTCTCGAAAACATCGTCCGACTGCACGGTTTTCCTTCGGTTCTAATTTCGGATCGAGGTAGTCAATTTATTTCTCATTTTTGGCGAAGTTGCTGTCGGTCGGCTCAAATTGATGTGAGACTATCGACCAGTCACCACCCTCAGACCGACGGACAAACCGAGAGGACCAATCAAACTCTGGAACAGTATTTACGCTGCATGCTGTAACAAACTGAAAAAACTTGGAAAGACATCCTTTGGATAGCCGAATATGCCTACAATAACTCTGTCCATTCGGGAACTGGGAAAACCCCGTTTTTTCTTTTGTACGGCTGTCACCCTCGAACCTCGGAGTTGGATCCCCTCCAAGATCTTGAAACACCAGCAGTAGACTACCTGCATTCTACAATCACCCAAGCCTTTAAGGAAGCTGTTTCTCACCTTCAAAGGGCTAAAGAACAATACAAGAAAGGAGCAGATCAACATCGGAAGGAAGCCCCTCAATATCAAGTAGGGAATCAAGTCTGGTTATCCACCAAATATCTACCTCTAAAAGGGCCACGCACATTCAACCCAAGATACCTTGGTCCCTATTCCATCACTACCATAGTAAACCCAGTAGCGGTCAAGTTGGACTTGCCCCCGCACATGAAGATACATCCGGTCTTCCACGTCTCTCTATTAAAACCCGTGCAACCTCAAACCCGACTAACTAAATCTCCAAAACCTATCCTAGTTGATGGAGAACTCGAGTTTGAAGTCAAAAGCATTCTGGACTCCAAGATCTCCAAATCTAAACTATTTTACCTAATTGACTGGAAAGGCTACGGCCCCCAAGAGAGATCCTGGGAACCTGCTGAATATGTCCACGCTCCTCGCCTAATCAAAATATTTCACCGAACATTTCCTGACAAGCCAAAACCCCCGGAGAAGCCCGGTTTGGGAGGGGCCTTGAGGGGGGGTACTGTCATGAGCTCTGCTTCCAAAAGGTCAGGGTTTTCCCAACTCCCTTGGAAGCAGATCCATAACCCAGGTTCCAAGTGCCAACCAGTCCCAATTGGGACCTTTTGGACCCAGTCCTAGCGCCAGTGGCACCAGGCTCATAAATATGCCCAGTCCCAGCGCTGGAAGCTCCGGGCTCATAATGCTTGGGTGGACTTACCTGCAGCAGACCATGCTGCTTACTTGCCTGCCAGTTGAGCCTCTGATCCTCTTCTGTTTGGAACTACTTTTCCTGTTGGGTGGGGCAGGAGCCACTCCCTAGATTCAGAACACTGGAACTCTTCTGGAAAGCAGGAACTCTTTTCTTACCTAGGCGTGGCTGTGGAAGGAGACACCTAAGCACTACTGGAGGCTATTTAAACCACACCCGATGGATGAATCTTGCTTTGCGTTATTCTGCATCCTCTGCAGCAGAACGCTCATCGTGTCTTCTGCATCTGATCCTGGGCCTAAGGAAAAAGGCTTACCATCCTGAATCCAGTCTTCAGCAACACCTATAAAGACAAGAAAGAACAGGTTAGCATTACGGTCTTCAGTGACAGCTCTTCACTTACCTGGTCCATCGGCTGTCACCAACGCCTTCGGCGCTGCATCCCGCATCTGAAAGACAAAACAAGGTGCGTTTAAAGACATTGGGGAACTTTAATACTCACGTGCCATTACTCCTTTCCACATCTAACCCAGTGGGTATTCCGTCACCCTGCAGCCGCTCCGAACTTGTACCTGCAAAATAAAAAGACAGTTAGAGCGCATCGTGAAGCAGGCAACAAGCGCTTACTTACGTGCTTCCAGGCGCTTCTATTCATCACACGGGCTCCATCTTCAACTCACTTCAGCCCGTCATCCGCCATCGCCGGAACCCTGCAAAACAAGAAACATCATTACTAAAGACTTTAAAGACATTAGAATTACTCGAAACTTACCGTTCGTGCAGTAAACGACGGACAGCAGTCCTCTGAAGTCAAGAGGCCTGCTCCCCTTATCCAGTGAAGAAACTGGTTACAGCAACCTGCCCCGAGGCAGATGGAGAGCACGGCGTTCACTTACCTAAGGTGAGAGCGTTAACCTTTGGGGTTCTACAGGAGAAGAGAAAGGGAAGAAGAGAGAGACATTCAATAACCCAGTTCCTTAATCCCATATTTTCTATCTGCAGACATCTTACCCTTCAAGTCAGACATACAGTGCACAGAGGTCCAGCCCAAAGAGCCAGCCGTGTGTTACACATCACCTTTGCAGATACGGTATACGCCCAGTCAAGACCGGCGCCTCTACGGGAATCAGTTGAGCGTTACAGGCGCTTCCAGCGCTGGGACTGGGCATCTTTATGAGCCTGGTGCCACTGGCGCCAGGACAGGGTCCAAAAGGTCCCAATTGGGACTGGCTGGCACTCAGAACCGGGGTTATGGGTCTGCTTCCAACGGAGTCGGGCAAGTCCTGATCTTTTGGAAGCAGAGATCATGACAGCATCCCCCCTCAAGGCCCCTCCCAAACCGGGCTTCTCCGGGGGTTTGGGCTTGTTAGGAAATGTTCGATGAAATCTTTTGATTAGACGAGGCGCGTGGACATATTCTGCAGGTTCCCAGGATCTTTCTTGGGGACTGTAGCCTTTCCAGGTCCTTTTGTGATATAACTGCCCCCATGGCAAGGCTCGAAGCATCAGTTTCAACGATGTAGGGGAGTTCTGGGCGAGGATGTTTTAAGATCGGTGCAGAGATAAATCTAGTCTTCAAATTCTGGAAAGCTTGTTCCGCCTCGGTAGACCATTCAAAACGTTTGTTTTTCTTTAACAAGGCGGTGATGGGCTGGACTATTCGAGAGAATTCGGGGATAAACCTGCGGTAAAAGTTAGCGAAGCCTAACATGCTTTGAACACCTTTTACGGAGGATGGCGATTGCCATTTGAGAATTGCATCGACCTTCTTTGAATCCATACGCACTCCGCTAGGTGATAATATGAATCCCAAGAATTCAACTTCAGTCACGTTGAAAACACATTTTTCCAACTTAGCGAAAAGTTTGTGTTGACGCAATCTCTCGAGGACCATTTTCACGTGTTTCCGATGTTCAGTTTCCGATGAAGAATAAACGAGGATGTCGTCAATGTAAACAACAACACACACATCTATGAGCTCTCTGAGGACATCGTTCATAAAATATTGAAAGGCGGCCGGGGCATTGCAAAGTCCGAAGGGCATGACCTGATATTCAAATAGCCCATACTTGGTGCGGAAGGCCGTCTTCCATTCATCGCCCTCTTTTACTCGTACCAAGTGGTAGGCTCCTCTAAGATCCAGCTTTGTATATATGCATGCTTTTCTGACTTGGTCCAGGAGTTCAGGGATCAAAGGTAACGGATATCTATTCTTAACGGTGATCTGGTTCAGGGCGCGATAATCTATACAAGTTCTAAGGTCCCCTTCTTTTTTTGGAACGAAGAACAAAGCTGAGGAAGCAGGGGACTTGGAAGGACGAATAAACCCATTCGCTAGGTATTGATCCAGGTATTGTCGGAGGTGAAGATTCTCAGGCTCGGTGAGGGCATAAATTCTACTACAAGGAGGAGTAGATCCAGGTATCAGGTCTATCTGGCAGTCATAAGACCTATGAGGAGGTAGAGAGTTAGCCTGATCCTTCCGGAAAACATCTTGGAATTCTAGGTATTCAGGAGGTAATTGGGGAGCCTCCGAGGAAATTGCTGCCAGTGCAACACCAGGTCGAGGGTGACAAGTAGAGACACATTCTGGAAACTGAACCGTTCTTGCTCGCCAGTCGATCTGAGGATTGTGCTTCTCTAACCAAGGAATTCCTAGAATAATCTGGAACTGAGGGGCCTTGATCACATCGAACACGATCTTCTCATGGTGTCCATCTTGACTTACTAGCGTCACTTCTTGGGTGGTATGCGTTACTGGTCCGGAGGCTATCTCCGTACCATCCACCGTAGTAATGACGTCCTTTACAGCCTTTGGACAAAGAGTCAGATTCATCCTCAAAACCATTTCATGATCCACATAATTGCCGATGGCACCGCTGTCGACGTAAGCTTCAATCGCATGTAATCGATCCGGATGTTCAGGGCTAATGAGGACCATAGGTATCACGAAATGCGAGGTCACTGAACTGGTTTTAACGCTCGGCAAGAGGACCTCTATTCTTGTCGGGCGAGGTCATTTCCCTGCTCAGAGTTTGTGACCCTGGTAACTGCAGCTCCTACTGCCTTCTTGGCTGGTTTCACCGGACAGTCTCGAAGAAAGTGCCCCGAGTTTCCGCAATAGAAGCATAATTGCAGCTGTTTTCTCCTTTCCCGCTCCTTTTGTGTTAGTGGTCCTTTCAGGCCCCCTATTTGCATGGGTTCCCCGGAGTCTACTCCTTTGGTAGGAGTTGGTGGTTTGGAAAATACTCGAGCATCAAACTTGGAACGATCAGCCTTCCTGTTCTGCAGTCTGTGGTCAATTTGAACGACTAAGTCAATATAGTCCGAACAGTCTTGCGGGGGATTCACTACTTGGGCTAACACATCTTTGAGCTCTCCACGTAGACCTCTATAAAACAGCGTAATCCTTTTGTCCTCAGGCCATCGAGTTTCCACTATCAGTCTGTTGAAAGACGCAATATAAGCCAAAAGGTCTTGATTACCCTGTCGCAATGAAAGGAGCTCATTGTCCAAGGCCTGCCCCTGTGAATGTCTTGCAAACAGTTTTTCCATACTGAGCTGAAAAGCTTGAAAATCATGGAGAACCGGAACATCTTGATTAACTAGAGGGATCGACCAGTCTGCCGCATTGCCACTAAGGTACGAAAGCACGAAAGCTACCTTAGCTTGATCAGTTGGAAAGGCTGCTGGCCGGCATAAGAAGTGCAACCGGCACTGATTAATAAATACTGCAAACCTCTTTGGGTCACCAGAAAATCGTTCGGGCGGAGCCAGAGGTACATTCCCAGGTAGGTTGATCTGCACTGGGTTCGTAGAGGATGTTGAAGGAAGATTTGCCCCTGATGCGGGTAACGGAGTTTGTCCGGCTTGTGACTGTAGCAATTGTCTAGCGAGATCGTCTGTTCGCTCCTTGGAAATAAACAGTTCCCTTCTTAGAGCATTCGTCTCCTGACGGGCTGCATGCACTTCTGCTCTTAGTTCCCCAAGTAACTGGGCTAGCTGGTCGGTATCCGAGGTTTCCATAGCGCCTGGGTGGGAGTTTTGCGGTAGGCTTTGTGTTCTGTAACGCTCACCTGATTCCCGCAGAGGCGCCGGTCTTGACTGGGTGAATGCCGTATCTTCAAAGGTGATGTGTAACACACGGTTGGCTCTTTGGGCTGGACCTCTGCGCACTGTATGTCTGACTCGAAGAGTAAGATGTCTGCAGATAGAAAATATGGGATTAATGAACTGGGGTTATTGGGTGCCTCTCTCCTCTTCCCTTTCTCTTCTCCTGTAGAACCCCAAAGGTTAACGCCCTCACCTTAGGTAAGTGAACGCCGAGCTCTCCATTTGCCTCGGGGCAGGGTGCCGTAACCAGTTTCTTCACTGGATAAGGGTGCAGGCCTCTTGACCTCAGTTCTGGGCACTTCAAATGTCTTAAAAGTCTTTTGTAATGATATCTCTTGTTTTGCAGGGTTCCGGCGATGGCGGATGGCGGGCTGATGAGAGTTGAGGATCGAACCCGCGTGAGGAATAGAAGCGCCTGAAAGCACGTAAGTAAGCGCTTGTAGCCTGCTTCACGATGTGCACTAACTGTCCCTTTTATCTTGCAGGTACAAGTTCGGAGCTTTAGAGAAGCTGAAGGGTGCTGGAATACCCACTGGATTCGGCGTGGGAAGGAGTAATGGCACGTGAGTAATAAAGTTGCCCAATGTCTTTAAACGCACCTTCTTTTGCCTTTCAGATGCGGGATGCAGCGCCGAAGGCCTCCGGAGCGTGCGAACAGCTGGTAAGCTTTTGTCTTTCAGATGCCGGAATGCAGTGCGAAGACCTCCGGAGCATGCGAAGAGTAGGTAAGCCTTTGTCTTTCAGATGCCGGAATGCAGCGCGAGGCGTTGGTGACAGCCGATGGACCAGGTAAGAGATGCGCTGCCACTGAAGACCGTAGTGCTAACCTGTTCTTTCTTTGTCTTTACAGGTGCTGCTGAAGACTGGATTCCAGGATAGTAAGCCTTTGTTCCCTTAGGCCCAGGATCAGAAGCAGAAGACACGATGAGCGTTCTGCTGCAGAGAATGCAGAATAACACAAAGCAAGATTCATCCATCAGGTGTGGTTTAAATAGCCTCCTGTAGTGCTTAGGTGTCTCCTTCCACAGCCACGCCTAGGTAAGAAAAGAGTTCCTGCTTTCCAGAAGAGTTCCAGTATTCTGAACCTAGGGAGTGGCTCCTGCCCCACCCAACAGGAAAAGTAGTCCCAAACAGAAGAGGATCAGGGGTTCAACTGGCAGGTAAGTAAGCAGCATGGTCTGCTGCAGGTAAGTCCACCCAAGCATTATGAGCCCGGCGCTTCCAGCGCTGGGACTGGGCATCTTTATGAGCCTGGTGCCACTGGCGCCAGGACAGGGTCCAAAAGGTCCCAATTGGGACTGGCTGGCACTCGGAACCGGGGTTATGGGTCTGCTTCCAAGGGAGTCGGGCAAGTCCTGATCTTTTGGAAGCAGAGATCATGACACAAACTGCTCTATTGCCGTTTCACCTTCATTTTTCAAAATTTTATAAACTACAGGAGAGACCTTATCTATAATTCGAAATGGCCCCTGCCAGGCTTCTAGAAATTTAGAATTTTTCTGTTTACTTTTTCCAAAATGAAACTTGTACACCTGATCCCCTACACTGTATTCCTTTACTTAAGTCTTTTTGTCATAATAAGACTTTGCACTGTCAGCAGCTCTTTCCAGATTTCTCTGCACAAAAGCAAATGCATGTTGTAAATGCCTCCTCAGTTCATCAATATATTCATGAACTGTGGATGCACTCACAAGTGTCTGCTCATGTGTTCTGTATAGTAGGTGTTGTGGTAACACCATTTTCCTACCTGTCAAGACCTCATGGGGGCTAACACCAGTTTCTTTGGCAGGAGTTGATCTGATTGCCATCAAAACCAAAGGTAAACGTAAATCCCAGCTGGAACCTGCTTCTGCCACAAATTAATTTAAAATATCCACAACAGACCTATTGCTTCTTTCAACTGTACCTGAAGACGCTGCCCGATATGCGATATGTAGTTTCCTTTTCACACCTAGTATTTGCCATACCTAACTCATTGGAGTACTTGTGAAATGACTTCCTCTGTCTGACTCAATTCTTTGTGGCAACCCAAACCTTGAGAACACATGGTTCACCAGCAATGTGGCTGCTGTTTGCGCACTACAATCTGGTGCAGGAATGCATTCAATCCACTTCGACATCAAACATACCGCACACAAAATATAACGGTTTCCCCTGCTCGACCTTTTTAAAGGACCTACATAGTCTATTTGCAAATCTGACCATGGGAGAGTTAGGCCTCTTTTCATCAATGGTGCTCTATGCATTGGTGAAGCAGGTTTAAATTGGGCGCATACTAGACATCCTCTAGTATATAATTCCACATCTTGGGACATATGTGGCCAGTAAGCATAATCTTTTAGTATTTCTAATGTTTTTTGTGAACCTCTATGGCCTGCAGTTATGGCATCATGTGCATGGTGTAGCATTAGTCCTCTGAATGAAAGTGGTACTTCCCACTGTATTTGTCCTGTTACGGACTCTCTAATCATGAGGCCATCCTGTAATCTAATTCGTGTTTTGTTCTTTAATAGCACCCTCAACTCTTCTTTTCCCATACAATCATTTTCTGTTAAAGAATTTTGTTCAGGATCTATCAAATGATTATAATAGATTCCCAAAATTCGAACATTCTTTTGTGCCTCAATCAAATCTTGGTCTGGCGTGTCATGACTCCACTGCACCACCGGTTGATCTACCTCCTTTGGTGCTTTAGAACGTGTCACTGCATCAATTTGTATTTCACCCATTAAAGAATCAATAGGTAGCAATTCTCCCATCACAGCCCCAATCTTAGCCAGGTGGTCTGCCTTATCATTTCCCTCCTTATCCTCTCCTGGTGTTTTTAAATGCCCACGAATTTTTCTCCAGTATATTGTTCAATTATTCTCTGACACCAATTTGTCTATGGCTTGTATCATTTTTCCATGTTTAAGTGGCTTTTTGTTGTATCTAACCATGCCTCTTGCTTTCCAACCAGGCAAATACTCCACAAAGCTATTCCGTGCATAGTCAGAATCAGTCACCAGGACAATTTCACTGAACTTTTTATCAACTGCAGTAGCAATTGCTTTATAAATGGCTGCCAATTCCGCCACCTGACTGCTCCTATCTCCAATCCTCATCCCTATACTGGGGACGCCTTCACATTTCAACCAGACATTTCCTATTCCTGCCACTAATTGTTTATTACTGTCATTTTCAATGTGAAAAGCACAACCATCCACATATACAGTTGGCAAATCCTTGCATGTTTTTTCATCAAAAGCTTTGTGTGGTGATTGTTCAAATTCCTGCAAACTAGTTTCCACTTCCATTTCATTTGGTATTTGTTCAGCTGCACAGTCATGTAAGTCAGCTAACCCTTGAGCAATTGGGTTCTTTTTATTTTATCCATATCTCACTTCTACGGGAAAACCTTGTAATGCCAGCGTCCATGAAGTGATTCTGGATTGCGCTAGATTACCTGATCTAATTCTTTTACTCTCTAAAAATTGCAAAGGTTGATGATTTGTTTCAATAATCACCTTTTCTCCCTGAACAATGGGGGGAAAATGTTGTAGCGCCCACACAGTGGTTAATAGGGCCTTTTCACATTCATTAAATTTCATTTCAACTTGGGAAAATGCCTTACTTGCATATGCAATGGTTTTGTGATTCAAATCGTGTTTTTGTGATAACACTGCTGACATACAATGTTCAGAAAAACCTATTTCTATAAAGAAATCCCTGTCCTTTATAGGGTATGCTAAACATGGTGCCTTTACAAGACATTCCTTTAATTTAGCCACTGCATCAGACTGCTCTTTTTCCCATTTCCAGGGAGTATTCAGTTTAAGCAGTTTATTCAATGGTTGAGTGATTTCTGCATAATTTTCAATGAACTTGCTGTTATAGCCTGTCATCCCTAATAAACTTTTTACTCCTTTCACATTTTTAGGATCTTTTAATCTTTGTATGGCCTCTATTTTCTTCTTTTGTGGATTTAGCCCATGTTCAGTCACTTCATGCCCTAGAAAGTTCACTTTTTTCTTGCACCATTGTGCTTTTTGCAAAGATACTTTGGCGCCTGCTTTCTGCAATTGGCCAAGTACATGTCTTATTTCATCAAAATGGCTTTTCAGGCTTTCATTTTCTATCAGGACATCGTCCACATAAACTATTGTTCCTCTTTCCGCTGCATCTGGCATGGCCTTCCTCAAAAATATGCCAAATTCAATCCCACTATTGATGTACCCGAACGGAGCTCTAAGCCAGGCATATTGAGTCCTGTCAAATGTAAAGGAAAATAAATGTTGTATCTCCTCTGCCAATGGCACGCACCAATATCCAGAGGTGAGATCTAATGTGGTAAATACATTTGAACCATGTACCTGAGCTAGGCCCTGATCAATGAATGGCAGTGGCCATCTAGATACTGGTACTCTTTTATTTAACTCTCTCAAGTCTGCACATAGCCGCCATTGACCATTTGGCTTTAACACACCTAAAATAGGTGTATTGGATGTGCTATGAATGGGCCTGATGATTCCCCGCGATTCCAAATTTTTAATAATCTCTGCCAATGATTCTAAACATGCCAGCGGTAGTCTATACTGGCGTACAAACACTGGATTTCTGCTACACCCTTCTGGTAGTGTGGCCACATGTAAATCAGTTAAACCGCAATCATAAGCATCTTTTGCAAATACATATTTAAATTCCATAAATATCTTTCTCAGTTCGTTCCTATCCTCATCGTTGTCACACGCATCCGCTAAGGAGATCTGCTCTTCTACCATTTTGGAAAATTCTGGAAAATCTTCTGGTAAGGGAATCTCGGCGCTTTCCTCTAACTGTGTGGCTGTGTCTTTTTGTAAAGCTGCCACTTTTAAATATTTTGGCATATCAGCTTTCACTTCAATGGGCTGATTTTCTGTTTCATTTTCATTTAAATTAAATATTATGCAATCCTCTTGATGGCAGCACACTGTCTCATTTGAATCATAAGGATACACAGAATTAATTTTAAATATTCCTTTGGGCTGAGAGTCCAGGTGTTCTGGCAACTCACCCTTGGCATCTACATACTTTTCAGGAATATTTCCAATCACCATGTTATTTAAATCTGCCGTATAATGTGATTTTTGTATGGCCATTCCTAATGGGGAGTTTTCCTCTAAATGAATATCCTGACAACCTTTATTATTTACCATAATTTTTACAGATCCTTCACCAATGTCTACCAATGGAATGTATTCATAATACAGGCCTTGCTGTTTTATAGATTAATTCAGGCATACAAATGTATCAGAGTCTTTCATCTGCTGTCCATTTTTGCATTTCAGTGTTATTGCAAACTGTTTTGTAAATGCAGGAATAATAGTATCTTTCCTCATTTGTAATTCGATTGCATAAGGAACCAGTTGTGCACAATGATAAGCCCTTCTTTTGTCTTCAAATTCAGGTGCCGGACCACCTAGGCGAGACCATATTTTTTGATTAAGGAAATCTAACACCATACACATTCTGTGCATGATGTCATTGCCCATGTAAAATTCATTTTGTGCTCCACTCACTATCCATACATTATGGTAAATTGTTTTCTGCCCAATGCTAATTTTAAGCATGCATCTGCCTGCAATTCGGTTTTCAAAGTCTGGACTGTCCAACCCAGAAACCTATTGGTTTTTAATCCTAAATCTCGGGATTTCTTCCCTCTCCATTATTTTTTGTAACAATTTCTCATTAATGAAACTCCTTTCATGTCCAAGCGCTAAAGTGGCTTTTATTGTTTTAAAATAGTCATTTATACCAACTTGAACCCATGGTTGCTCATCTTCCATGTGTATTTCTGCCAGAGTGGTAATGTGTTTTTCTGAATCTGTTTTACGAGCAATATTCTGTTTGCATGTTTTCTCTTTTAAATAAAAACGTAATGTGTGCTCATCTATGGCAGTCTGCCAATTTTTCCTTGGGTCCAAGTATATTTGTACAGGTAGTTTTTCATTGTCGCTCTGCATTTTGTCTTGACACATTAATATAACAGTGACACTAGGTATGCAGCTATTCTGGAGATATACCTCCACAGCATCATTTGTTTTGGCAACAGTGTGACATTCATTTATATTGCTGTTTTGTGATTTTAGTTTCTTAGGCCTCAATGGTTTTTTGGTTAAGGACCACAGCACTCCATTCACCCCATCTATGAGAGGAGACAATCTTTTCAGGCAATCTGTCCCCATCAGAAATGGAATTTCACAAGTAGATGTGATCAATACCTCTTGTTTCATTCTGTGCTTTCCTATTTTTATGTCAACCTCAGTTACACCTATGATGGGCACCTCCTCCCCATTAAAGTTATGCACTGGGCCTTGATTTTCCTTCACTGTGATCTGACTCTGTGGGGGTCTCCCTTCATTGATACTCTTTACCAGCTCCTTGGACATAATTGTGGCCTGTGCGCCAGTGTCAGTCATAGCAAAGGTGTGGCATTTTTCTTCTACAGTGATGGGTGCATAATATCTGTCCTCAACTTCCTCTAATACACATAAGAAATGTGAATTCTTACTGATTTCAGGGCTCACCTTTCTCAGGTCTTTTTCACTTTTGGCTAAACACATTGGTAAATGGAAAGACATTTTTCCCTCCTTTTTACCCATTTCTGTGCGAGAGACTTTATTCATTTCTCCATGATCAGAGGTTTTTTGGAGTGTGGCCACTGTTCGCCCATCCATCTGGGTAACATCAGAGACCACATTACAACCTTCCAACTGAACATGTGTAACAACATCATTCAGCAATTTGTCATTTTTTAATTCTGTGCATTTGTGATCATTTAGTGTGATACCAGCCCTTTCAGCCTCTTCAAAAATATGTGGCTCAAAGAATTCTTCAGGTGATTGACTTGTACCCTCCTTTTGAGTATTTCCTTTTTCTGTCTGTGTTTGGTCATTGTTTTGCTTGCCCAGGGAAGGAGCTATAGCATCCCCACTTACTCCCTGTTCACTGGTATTCCCCATGCATGAGTCATTTTTCTTAAATCTGTCCCTTTGTTCTTTTGGAATTCCTAATGTTTCTTTTTCATTTGTACAAATCTTTACTGTTTTATTTAGCTCTAGGTTAAACCGTACCTCTTTTTTAGAAGTATTTGCACTTTCTGTCACAAGTTCATTTACTGGCACTATCACATTTAATCCATTAGGCATCTCAGAGTCGTTATGCAAAATTATATCAGAGCAATCTGTCATTTTGGCACTGCAGTTATCATGAGTACTTAGTCACTTTTCGGAAGCCCCCCGGTCATTGCTATGGCCATCAGCCCCCTCTTAGGAAGGTTGTTTTTGCGCTGTACAGAGCTTTCCTATTTGCTCAGCTAACATTTTCACTTGGGCCTCAAAGCACTGGAACCTTTCCATCTCTCTAGGATCCTCTTTCTGTGGCCTAGGTCGATATTGGTTGTTTTCCCCCTGATTGGATCTATTCTGATACCTCTCAGGTGATTGATGTCGGTTGGGATGGTTTCTGAATTCTTGATTCATTTGTGGAGGGGAGCGGGTTGCACCCATCCTTTGATTATAGTCCCCTGGTGAGGAATCATTGTACTGACGTGGATTGTAGTTCACGTTTTGCCTCATGTCCTGTCTCTCAGATTGTGGGTACTGGCCCCTAGGTTGATTTCCATTATCAGTAAATCGATCCACATATCGGGGCCTATCCTGATTACCATATATCATGGTGTTGGGATCAAATCTGCTCTGTGTCCCCAATGACTGGTAGGGACCATCATTTCTTTGATCTTGATTTTGTCTCTGGTTATTGTTCATACCTGCCATATCAGGCCGATATCCTACCCGGGGTCTGTCCCCTAAATACCTAGGGCTGATGTAGCTCTCTCTATTACTAGGATCATGTGATTGGAACATTGGTACAGGAAATGGCGATCTTTGTTGATTACCCCTTTGTTCAGGTGTCACATTATTTTTACCTTGGCTTTGAGCAGACTCAAGGGACATTTTGGCTGACCTGATTTCCATTACTGTGGCTGAGGGTTCTTTAGATTTAGGTCTAGTATCTTTCATTTTATCACTTTCTCTACCCTGACAATAGAGTACCTCATATAGTTTTGTGCTTTGATGTACAATCCATTCAAGGGACTTGTCACGGTCAAATTCACGGACCAATTGGGATATGATGTCTTTCTGTAGCCCATAGAAGTATGCAGTTTTAAACTCATTGGAATTTGAGTCAAAAGATACATCAAAGCGAGAAAATGCTCTTTTTAAGTCTTGTAAAAATTGGCGAGGGGATGTATTAGGTCCAGCAGTAATTGTGTAAGTGACTTTCTTTGCCTCCTGCAATGACTGAAAAGGAGAAAAATGACGCCTAATTTATTTTTCAAACTCCAACCAGGTCATATTCTGGTGTTCATTTAATCCCCTTATGATGCTGGCCGTCGGGGCATCTAAAGTTAAATGAAAATATTGTCTGTACTGTTCCTTAGGTATCTGGAGTGCTTTAAAAATGTCATGCACCGCTTCTAAGTGATCCTCAATGCAGCATTCACCTCCCTTTTTAAATGGTTTGATCAGGGCTTTAATGGATTTCATTATTTTTATGGGGCTACTTGTTGCAATGCATGGAATTGCACTATTTTGTGATTCAATCCTGTTTTCAGGTGTATGAGATTGGTGGCTGCCCCCAATGGGAGTATCAAATCCCCCAAGGGCGCTGCAACCAAGTTCAGTCACCGGCCCAGTCACTGAGCACTAGCTCTTTGGGCAGAGCTAGAATTCACCCCCACTCCATTGAATGTGGTACCCTGCCGCCTCTCCTGGGACCTGGGAATGCACATTTGCTGTTCTAAGTCCTTACACTTTTTAAGGAGTCTGTTTGCTTCATTTTGCAAATAGTTGTTTTCATCACTCATCTTATTAATCACCTCCTGCATGTCGCACATTTGCATTTGGCATTCATTGAACTCTTTATTTCTCTTGTCTCTTTCTTGAATCATTTTAATCATTTCTTTTTCTGCACACTGGAGATCACATTCTTTTTCACAATGTTCTTTTTGTAAAATCTGCATTTCTGAAACAACCTCATCTTTATCTTGTCTAATGTGGTCCACTAAGGCTTTTAAGTGTACCAATTCTTGCTCACTATCCTCAAATTGTTTCTTGCTTTTGGATAACTGAGCATCAAAGTCTCTGCATTTTAATTGCATGTCTTTTTGGCATACATCCAATTCTGCTCTTAACATTTCCTGATTTTTACTTGCCCCATCTAATTCAGTCTTTAACCTGTTAATTAGCTGAGTATCATTCTCCTGCATTCGCAGGGACTTATTCAAAATAAACCATATTTTGCCGCATAGCCGTATTAAACAGTCTTTCTCTGAACTTTTATCGGCTGCATTCAATAATCTTGTAAGGCAGACCTGAATTATGCTGCCTTCTGCAAAAATATTGTCTAGTTTTTCTTTCTGCACCTCACCCTGAATGCGTTCACGCCATTCTAACGTGCTGTTCGACGACCAAGTCCCATGTGCAAACAACTTTGCCTCTAAATATTGCACTAGGTCTGAGAATGTGGTTTCCCTTTGTGACATTCTGAAATTCGTTTTTAGTGGCACACTGCTATTATAAAATGGGTTCCCTTTATTGTGCAAATGGCAGTGTGAGACACGCTTGCCACGCCCAGTAGGTACTCTATGATCACTTTCCCGGCCTGCAACACACCATAAATATGTAGACTATTTTGTGGAGATTTGGGGCCTGACGGTATTTTCTTACCGCCGAAAAATAACTTAGCAACAATCACTCCTTGTATTCAGATTGGGCCATGTACAACCATAATACAGTGGACATGCATTATTTCAGCACACAGACATGCGTATTTGGTATGCGTGGTTGGTATGCGTGGTTGGTGGTATTTTGGTGAGCATAATTCCCTTGTTTTATTTGTGGCCCCAATATCCAGAACCCCTTATTTTTGTTTAGATTTTTCGTGTAATCACTAGAGAGACCTCAGGCTTGCATTTCAGGAACACCACATTTTCATTTTTAGTGTGCCACCATGGGCAATTTCTCTCTGTCTTATCTACGGCAGCGAGCTATCATGTGGTATTTTCACTATCTTATATACGGTAGTGAACTATGTCCCGGGCCTCCCTTTTTTCCGACTCATAGACCTCCGACAAACTACAACACACACAGTTAGTTATAATTGCTCATACTGAATTACATTGTGCACACGGCTGCAGCCAAATTTGATGTTTAGCTACCTTGAAAATGACAATTGCACTGTCTAAACATCTCCCCACATCATCAGCACTGTATTGGTAAATATAAAACACACCACCCGTCTGCTTTCAAATATTTTTGTGTATTATAAAAGTTGCATTTAAACACGATCTCACTCTTTACAGAAATAAATAAAATAGCACAGTTACAGTATCAATCTACTCCTGCAATCCTGTGCTAAATGTCCCATCCTTCCACAGGGCCAACACTGTAACCAAACGATCCTCCAATCTGACCTCCCAATTGTCTGCTGAACCTGGGCCTCATCCCTTCAAATCCACCTGTCCTCCTCCCTGAAAACCACCTCTGCCACTCTAGAGACTTCACATCTTCCTTCTATCTCGAGTATATCAATCTGTCAATCCTTGTACCATATTCTGTTCATATTTTCTTTGCTGTCCCTGCTGTCCTTCAGTGGAGCTTATAATCATTGCTCCTTCCAAGCTTACCTTAGCTAGGTACCTTTGTACTAGTTTCGCTTCAGCTTTCTACGCCTGTTCCACTGCTTCTTTCTCCTTGTCCTTCCTCTGTCTACAATGATGAACTATGTGTGCCTGAATCTCAGGCTGACCCTTTGCTTCTATTCCCTCGACTTTATCTAAATTAGATAATTTTGTGCATCTTTGGGGAGTCCCTTCTTCAACATTTGATCAGATATTGCAACATTTTTATACCATGCTTCCCCTGTCTCTGCTCAACACATTTCTTGAATTTGCTGAATGAAAAAGTCAGGCTCATAGTCTGCGTTAATGTTAAGAGCCATAATAGAAATTATAGAATCAATATCTGGTGTGTCGGGTGTAAGGAACTCATGGTGGCAACAATAAAAACAGACAGATATTAGTGATCACAGTTCAACAGTGTTTATTAAAATGTATTAATGTGTCAGGGGTAGGAGTAGGCAAGGACAAAGACAGGACACATATAAGGGTGTTGTGGGGGCTGTTGTGCCTAGGTCTGCTATACAAATACTTTCTAAGAAACTGCAGCCGTATAAAAGACTGCTTTGCCGATTCCCACCGGTGTCCTCTTTTCGGAAATGCATGGGGTTCCCTGTTTTCCTTGGTGCCTTGGACACCCAAGGCCCATATCTGTATGTTGCGCTTGTCTGGAGAAATTGTCAAATTCAGGTGTGAAAACAGACTTGGGGTTATCTGTGTTTTAGGCTTTCCCCTTGACGCCCAGGTAGATGCACCCACACATGTGAGGTACCATTTTCATCGGGACACCTGTGGAAACTCGGGACGGTAGACCATGTGTTGCTGGCGGCGTGTTTCGATGGGTGAGCCGAGTGAAATATGCAGAAAATGCAGTTTTTTCCCACATTTCGGACTTTGCGGGTGTGTCTGGGTAATAAATTCTGGGCCGATGTGCGCAAATCATACCTCTGCGGATTCCCATGGGTGTCCTCTTTGCGGAAATGCATGGGGTTCCCTGTTTTCCTTGGTGGCTTGGACACCCGAGGCCCATATCTGTATGTTGCGCTTGTCTGGAGAAATTGTCAAATTCAGGTGTGAAAACAGACTTGGGGTAACCTGTGTTTTAGGCTTTCCCCTTGGCGCCCAGGTACGTGCACCTACACATGTGATGTACCGTTTTCAATGGGACACCTGTGGGAACGCGGGACAGTAAGCCATGTGTTGTTGTCGGCGTGTTGCGATGGGTGAGCCGAGTGAAATGTGTGGAAAATGCTGTTTTTTTCCCACATTTCGGACTTTGCAGGGGTGTCTGGATAGTAAATTCTGGGCCTATTTGCAAAAATCACACCTCTGTGGATTCCCACGGATGTCCTCTTTTTGGAAATGCATGGGATTCATTGTTTTCCTTGGTGGCTTGGACACCAGAGGCCTATATCTGTATGTTGCGCTTGTCTGGAGAAATTGTCAAATTCAGGTGTGAAAACAGACTTGGGGTTATCTGTGTTTTAGGCTTTCCCCTTGACTCCCAGGTAGATGCACCCACACATGTGAGGTACCATTTTCATCGGGACACCTGTGGAAACTCGGGACGGTAGACCATGTGTTGCTGGCGGCGTGTTTCGATGGGTGAGCCGAGTGAAATATGCAGAAAATGCAGTTTTTTCCCACATTTCGGACTTTGCGGGTGTGTCTGGGTAATAAATTCTGGGCCGATGTGCACAAATCATACCTCTGCGGATTCCCATGGGTGTCCTCTTTGCGGAAATGCATGGGGTTCCCTGTTTTCCTTGGTGGCTTGGACACCCGAGGCCCATATCTGTATGTTGCGCTTGTCTGGAGAAAGTGTCAAATTCAGGTGTCGAAACAGACTTGGGGTTACCTGTGTTTTAGGCTTTCCCCTTGGCGCCCAGGTGGGTGCACCCACACATGTGAGGTACCATTTTCATTGGGACACCTGTGGGAATGCGGGACGGTAGGCCATGTGTTGTTGGCGGCGTGTTTCGATGGGTGAGCTGAGTGAAATGTGCGGAAAATGCATTTTTTTCCCCAAATTTCGGACTTTGCGGGGGGTCTGGGTAATAAATCCTGTGCCGATGTGCGCAAATAACACGTCTGAGGATTCCCACGAGTGTCTTCTGTTCGGAAATGCATGGGGTTCCCAGTTTTCCTTGGTGCCTTGGACATCCGAGGCCCATATCTGTATGTTGCGCTTGTCTCGAGAAAGTGTCAAATTCATGCGTGGAAACAGACTTGGGGTTACCTGTGTTTTAGGCTTTCCCCTTGGCGCCCAGTAGGTGCACCCACACATGTGATGTACCGTTTTCATCGGGACACCTGTGGGAACCTGGGACGGTAGGCCACGTGTTGTTGGCGGCGTGTTTTGATGGGTGAGCCGAGTGAAATGTGCACAAAATGGGGTTTTTTCCCCACATTTCAGACTTTGCAGGGGATGTCTGGGTAATAAATTCTGGGCCGATGTGCGCAAATCATACCTCTGCGGATTCCCACGGGTGTCCTCTTTTCGGAAATGCATGGGGTTCCCTGTTTTCCTTGGTGGCTTGGAAACCCGAGGCCTATATCTGTATGTTGCGCTTGCCTGGAGAAAGTGTCAAGTTCAAGTGTGAAAACAGACTTGGGGTTACCTGTGTTTTAGGCTTTCCCCTTGGTGCCCAGGTAGGTGCACCCACACATGTGAGGTACCGTTTTCATCGGGACACCTGTGGGAACGCGGGACGGTAAGCCATGTGTTGTTGGTGGTGTGTTTCGATGGATGAGCCGAGTGAAATGTACGGAAAATGCTGTTTTTTTCCCACATTTCGGATTTGCGGGGGTGTCTGGGAAATAAATTCTGGGCCGATTTGCAAAAATCATACCTCTGTGGATTCCCACAGATGTCCTCTTTTTGGAAATGCATGGGATTCCCTGTTTTTCTTGGTGGCTTGGACACCCGAGACCCATATCTGTATGTTGCGCTTGTCTGGAGAAATTGTCAAATTCAGGTGTGAAAACAGACTTGGGGTTATCTGTGTTTTAGGCTTTCCCCTTGATGCCCAGGTAGGTACACCCACACATGTGAGGTACCATTTTAATCAGAACACCTGTGGGAACTCGGGACGGTAGGCCATGTTTTGCTGGCAGCGTGTTTCGATGGGTGAGCCGAGTGAAATGTGCGGAAAATGCGTGTTTTCCCTCTAAATTTCGGACTTTGCGGGGGTGTCTGGGTAATAATTTCTGGGCCGATTTGCACAAATCATACCTCTGTGGATTCCCACGGATGTCCTCTTTTTGGAAATGCATGGGGTTCCCTGTTTTCCTTGTCGGCTTGGACACCCGAGGCCCATATCTGTATGTTGCGCTTGTCTGGAGAAATTGTCAAATTCAGGTGTGAAAACAGACTTTGGGTTATCTGTGTTTTATGCTTTTCTCTTGGCGCCCAGGTAGGTGCAACCACACATGTGAGGTACGGTTTTGATCGGGACACCTGTGGGAATGCAGGACGGTAGGTCATGTGTTCTTGGCTGCGTGTTTTGATGGGTGAGCCGAGTGAAATGTGCGGAAAATGCGTTTATTTCCCACATTTCAGACTTTGCGGGGGTGTCTGGGTAATATATTCTAGGCCGATTTGTGAAATCATACCTCTGCGGATTCCCACGCAGGTCCTCTTTTTGGAAATGCATGGGGTTCCCTATTTTCCTTGGTGCTTCGACACCCGAGGCCCATATCTGTATGTTGCGCTTGTCTGGAGAAAGTGTCAAATTCAGGGGTCGAAACAGACGTGGGATTACCTGAGTTTTAGGCTTTCCCCTTGGCGCCCAGGTAGGTGCACCCACACCTGTCAGGTACTGTTTTGATCAGGACACCTGTGGGAATTCCGGATGGTAGGCCATGTGTTGTTGGCGGCGTGTTTCGATGGGTGAGCCGAGTGAAAATTGCGGAAAAAGCATTTATTTCTCCACATTTCAGATTTTGCGGGGGTGTCTGGGTAATACATTCTGGGCCGATGTGCGCAAATCATACCTCTGCGGATTCCCACGGATGTCCTCTTTTCGGAAATGCATGGGGTTCCCTGTTTTCCTTGATGGCTTGGGCACCCGAAGCCCATATCTGTATGTTGCGCTTGTCTGGAGAAAGTGTCAAATTCAGGTGCGGAAACAGACTTTGGGTTATCTGTGTTTTAGGCTTTCCCCTTGGCGCCCAGGTAGGTGCACCCACACATGCGAGGTACTGTTTTGATAGAGACACCTGTGGAAACGCAGGACGGTAGGCCATGTGTTGTTGGCTACTTGTTTCCATGTGTGAGCCGAGTGAAATGTGTGGAAAATGTGTTTTTTCCCACATTTCGGACTTTGTTGGGGTGTCTTGGTAATACATTCTGGGCAGATCTGCACAAATCATACCTCTGCAGATTCCCACGGTGTCCTCTTTTTGGAAATCCATGGGGTTCCCTGTTTTCCTTGGTGGCTTGGACACCCGAGGCCCATATCTGTATGTTGCGCTTGTTTCCAGAAAGTGTCAAATTGAGGTGCGGAAACAGACTTGGAGTAACCTGTGTTTTAGGCTTTCCTCTTGGCGCCCAGGTAGGTGCACCCACACATGTGAGGTACCGTTTTCATAGGGATACCTTTGGGAACTCGGGACGGTACGCCATGTGTTGTTGGCTGCGTGTTTCGATGGGTGAACCGAGTGAAATATGCGAAAAATGTGTTTTTTTTCTCACACATTTCGGACTTTGCGGGGGTATCTGGGTAATATATTCTGGGCCGATTTGCGAAATCATACCTCTGCAGATTCCCACGTATGTCCTCTTTTTGGAAATACATGGGGTTCCCTATTTCCTTGGTGGCTTGGACACCCGAGGCCCATACCTGTATGTTGCACTTGTCTGGAGAAAGTGTCAAATTCAGGTGTCGAAACAGACTTGGGGTTATGTGTGTTTTAGGCTTTCCCCTTGGCGCCCAGGTAGGTGTACCCACACATGTGAGGTACCGTTTTCATCGGGACACCTGTGGGAATGGGGAACGGTAGGCCATGTGTTGTTGGCAGCGTGTTTCAATGGGTGAGCTGAGTGAAATGTGCAGAAAATGATTTTTTTTCCCACATTTCGGACTTTGCGGGGGTGTCTGGGTAATAAATTCTGGGCCGATGTGCGTAAATCATACCTCACCAGATTCCCACAGGTGTCCTCTTTTCGGAAATGCATGGGGTTCCCTGTTTTCCGTGGTGGCTTGGAGACCCGAGGCCCATGTATGTATGTTGCGCTTATCTAGAGAAAGTGTCAAATTCAGGTGTGAAAACAGACTTGGTGTTACCTGTGTTTTAGGCTTTCCCCTTGGCGCCCAGGTAGGTGCACCCACACATGTGAGGTACCGTTTTCATTGGGACACCTGTGGGAACACAGGCCGGTAGGTCATGTGTTCTTGGCTGCGTGTTTTGATGGGTGAGCCGAGTGAAATGTGCCGAAAATGATGTTTTTTTCCCACATTTCGGAATTTGCGGGGGTGTCTGGGTAATATATTCTGCGCCGATTTGTGAAATCATACCTCTGCGGATTCCCACGCATGTACTCCTTTTAGAAATACATGGGGTTCCCTATTTTCCTTGGTGCTTGGACACCCGAGGCCCATCTCTGTATGTTGCGCTTGTCTGGAGAAAGTGTCAAATTCAGTTGTCGAAACAGACTTGGGATTACCTGTGTTTTAGGCTTTCCCCTTGGCGCCCAGGTAGGTGCACCCACACATGTGAGGTGCCGTTTTGATCGGGACACCTGTGGGAACGCCGAATGGTAGGCCATGTGTTCTTGGCTGCGTGTTTTGATGGGTGAGCCGAGTGAAATGTGCGGAAAATGCGTTTTTTCCCACATTTCGGACTTTGTTGGGGTGTCTAGGTGATACATTCTGTGCCGATGTGCGCAAATAACACGTCTGAGGATTCCCACGAGTGTCCTCTGTTCAGAAATGCATGGGGTTCCCTGTTTTCCTTGGACACCCGAGGCCCATATCTGTATGTTGCGCTTGTCTCGAGAAAGTGTCAAATTCATGCGTGGAAACAGACTTGGGGTTACCTGTGTTTTAGGCTTTCCCATTGGCGCCCAGTAGGTGCACCCACACATGTGATGTACCATTTTCATCGGGACACCTGTGGGAACCTGGGACGGTAGGCCATGTGTTGTTGGCGGCGTGTTTTGATGGGTGAGCCGAGTGAAATGTACACAAAATGGGGTTTTTTCCCCACATTTCAGACTTTGCAGGGGATGTCTGGGTAATAAATTCTGGGCCGATGTGCGCAAATCATACCTCTGCAGATTCCCATGGGTATCCTCTTTTCGGAAATGCATGGGGTTCCCTGTTTTCCTTGGTGGCTTGGAAACCCGAGGCCTATATCTGTATGTTGAGCTTGTCTGGAGAAAGTGTCAAGTTCAAGTGTGAAAACAGACTTGGGGTTACCTGTGTTTTAGGCTTTCCCCTTGGTGCCCAGGTAGGTGCACCCACACATGTGAGGTACCGTTTTCATCGGGACACCTGTGGGAATGCGGGACGGTAAGCCATGTGTTGTTGGCGGCGTGTTTCGATGGGTGAGCCAAGTGAAATGTACGGAAATTGCTGTTTTTTTTCCCACATTTCGGATTTGCGGGGGTGTCTGGGAAATAAATTCTGGGTCGATTTGCAAAAATCATACCTCTGTGGATTCCCACAGATGTCCTCTTTTTGGAAATGCATGGGATTCCCTGTTTTCCTTGGTGGCTTGGACACCCGAGGCCCATATCTGTATGTTGCGCTTGTCTGGAGAAATTGTCAAATTCAGGTGTGAAAACAGACTTGGGGTTAACTGTGTTTTAGGCTTTCCCCTTGATGCCCAGGTAGGTACACCCACACATGTGAGGTACCATTTTTATCAGAACACCTGTGGGAACTCGGGACGGTAGGCCATGTTTTGCTGGCAGCGTGTTTCGATGGGTGAGCCGAGTGAAATGTGCGGAAAATGCGTGTTTTCCCTCTAAATTTCGGACTTTGCAGGGGTGTCTGGGAAATAATTTCTGGGCCGATTTGTGAAATCATACCTCTGCGGATTCCCATGCAGGTCCTCTTTTTGGAAATGCATTGGGTTCCCTATTTTCCTTGGTGCTTGGACACCCGAGGCCCATATCTGTATGTTGCGCTTGTCTGGAGAAAGTGTCAAATTCAGGTGTCGAAACAGACTTGGGATTACCTGTGTTTTAGGCTTTCCCCTTGGCGCCCAGGTAGGTGCACCCACACATGTGAGGTACTGTTTTGATCGGGACACCTGTGGGAATGCCGGATGGTAGGCCATGTGTTGTTGGCGGCGTGTTTCGATGGGTGAGCCGAGTGAAATGTGCGGAAAAAGCATTTATTTCTCCACATTTCGGACTTTGCGGGGGTGTCTGGGTAATACATTCTGGGCCGATGTGCGCAAATCATACCTCTGCGGATTCCCACGGGTGTCCTCTTTTCGGAAATGCATGGGGTTCCCTGTTTTCCTTGATGGCTTGGGCACCCGAAGCCCATATCTGTATGTTGCGCTTGTCTGGAGAAAGTGTCAAATTCAGGTGCGGAAACAGACTTGGGGTTACCTGTGTTTTAGGCTTTCCCCTTGGCACCCAGGTAGGTGCACCCACACATGTGAGGTACTGTTTTGATCGGGACACCTGTGGGAAGGCAGGACGGTAGGCCATGTTTCAGAAATGCATGGGGTTCCCTGTTTTCCTTGGTGGCTTGGACACCCGAGGCCCATACCTGTATGTTGCACTTGTCTGGAGAAAGTGTCAAATTCAGGTGTCGAAACAGACTTGGGGTTATGTGTGTTTTAGGCTTTCCCCTTGGCGCCCAGGTAGGTGCACCCACACATGTGAGGTACCATTTTCATCGGGACACCTGTGGGAATGGGGAATGGTAGGCCATGTGTTCTTGGCAGCGTGTTTGAATGGGTGAGCTGAGTGAAATGTGCAGAAAATGTTTTTTTTTCCCACATTTCGGACTTTGCGGGGGTGTCTGGGTAATAAATTCTGGGCCGATGTGCGTAAATCATACCTCACCAGATTCCCACAGGTGTCCTCTTTTCGGAAATGCATGGGGTTCCCTGTTTTCCTTGGTGGCTTGGAGACCCGAGGCCCATGTATGTATGTTGCGCTTATCTGGAGAAAGTGTCAAATTCAGGTGTGAAAACAGAATTGGTGTTACCTGTGTTTTAGGCTTTCCCCTTGGCGCCCAGGTAGGTACACCCACACATGTGAGGTACCGTTTTCATCGGGACACCTGTGGGAACGCAGGACGGTAGGTCATGTGTTCTTGGCTGCGTGTTTTGATCGGTGAGCCGAGTGAAATGTGCGGGAAATTATGTTTTTTTCCCACATTTCGGACTTTGTTGGGGTCTCTGGGTAATATATTCTGGGCCGATTTGTGAAATCATACCTCTGCGGATTCCCACGCATGTCCTCCTTTTGGAAATACATGGGGTTCCCTATTTTCCTTGGTGCTTGGACACCCGAGGCCCATATCTGTATGTTGCGCTTGTCTGGAGAAAGTGTCAAATTCAGGTGTCGAAACAGACTTGGGATTACCTGTGTTTTAGGCTTTCCCCTTGGCGCCCAGGTAGATGCACCCACACATGTGAGGTGCCGTTTTGATCGGGACACATGTGGGAACGCCGAATGGTAGGCCATGTGTTCTTGGCTGCGTGTTTTGATGGGTGAGCCGAGTGAAATGTGCGGAAAATGCGTTTTTTCCCACATTTCGGACTTTGTTGGGGTGTCTGGGTAATACATTCTGGGCCGATGTGCGCAAATCATACCTCTGCAGATTCCCACAGGTGTCCTCTTTTCGAAAATGCATGGGGTTCCCTGTTTTCCTTGGTGGCTTGGACACCCAAAGCCCATATCTGTATGTTGCGCTTGTCTGGAGAAAGTGTCAAATTCATGTGCGGAAACAGATTTGGGGTTACCTGTGTTTTAGGCTTTCCCCTTGTAGCCCAGGTAGGTGCACCCACACATGTGAGGTACTGTTTTGATAGAGATACCTGTGGAAACGCAGGACGGTAGGCCATGTGTTGTTGGCTACGTGTTTCCATGTGTGAGCCGAGTGAAATGTGTGGAAAAATGTTGCGCTTGTTTCCAGAAAGTGTCAAATTGAGGTCCGGAAACAGACTTGGGGTAACCTGTGTTTTAGGCTTTCCCCTTAGCGCCCAGGTAGGTGCACCCACACATGTGAGGTACCGTTTTCATCGGGACACCTGTGGGAATGCAGGACAGTAGGGCATGTGTTCTTGGCTGCGTGTTTTGATGGGTGCGCCGAGTGAAATGTGCGGAAAATGATGTTTTTTTCCCACATTTCGGACTTTGCGGGGGTGTCTGGGTAATATATTCTGGGCCGATTTGTGAAATCATACCTCTGCGGATTCCCACGCATGTCCTCCTTTTGGAAATGCATGGGGTTCCCTATTTTCCTTGGTGCTTGGACACCCGAGGCCCATATCTGTATGTTGCGCTTGTCTGGAGAAAGTGTCAAATTCAGGTGTTGAAACAGACTTGGGATTACCTGTGTTTTAGGCTTTCCCCTTGGCGCCCAGGTAGGTACACCCACACATGTGAGGTGCCGTTTTGATCGGGACACCTGTGGGAACGCCGAATGGTAGGCCATGTGTTCTTGGCTGCGTGTTTTGATTGGTGAGCCGAGTGAAATGTGCGGAAAATGCGTTTTTTTCTCCACATTTCGAATTTTGCAGGGGTGTCTGGGTAATAAATTCTGGGCCGATTTGCGCATATCATACCTCTGCGGATTCCCACGGATGTCCTCTTTTTGGAAATGCATGGGGTTCCCTGTTTTCCTTGGTGGCTTGGACACCCGAAGCCCATATCTGTATGTTGCACTTGTCTGGAGAAAGTGTCAAATTCAGGTGTCGATACAGACTTGGGGTTACCTGTGTTTTAGGCTTTCCTCTTGGCGCCCAGGTAGGTGCACCCACACATGTGAGGTACCGTTTTCATAGGGACACCTGTGGGAACTCGGGACGGTAGGCCATGTGTCGTTGGCTGCGTGTTTCGATGGATGAACCGAGTGAAATATGCGAAAAATGTGTTTTTTTTCTCCCACATTTAGGAATTTGCGGGGGTGTCTGGGTAATATATTCTGGGCCGATTTGCGAAATCATACCTCTGCGGATTCCCACGGATGTCCTCTTTTTGGAAATGCATGGGGTTCCCTGTTTTCCTTGGTGGCTTGGACACCCGAAGCCCATATCTGTATGTTGCACTTGTCTGGAGAAAGTGTCAAATTCAGGTGTCGATACAGACTTGGGGTTACCTGTGTTTTAGGCTTTCCCCTTGGTGCCTAGGTAGGTGCACCCACACATGTGAGGTACCGTTTTCATCGGGACACCTGTGGGAACGCAGGACGGTGGGTCATGTGTTCTTTGCTGCGTGTTTTGATGGGTGAGCCGAGTGAAATGTGCGGAAAATGCGTTTTTTCCCCACATTTCGTACTTTGCGGGTGTGTCTGGGTAATATATTCTGGGCCGATTTGTGAAATCATACCTCTGCGGATTCCCACGCATGTCCTCTTTTTGGAAATGCATGGGGTTCCCTATTTTCCTTGGTGCTTGGACACCCAAGGCCCATATCTGTATGTTGCGCTTGTCTGGAGAAAGTGTCAAATTCAGGTGTCGAAACAGACTTGGGGTTATGTGTGTTTTAGGCTTTCCCCTTGGCGCCCAGGTAGGTGCACCCACACATGTGAGGTACCGTTTTCATCGGGACACCTCTGGGAACGCAGGACGGTAGGTCATGTGTTCTTGGCTGCGTGTTTTGATGGGTGAGCCGAGTGAAATGTGCGGAAAATGCGTTTTTTCCCCACATTTCGGACTTTGCGGGTGTGTCTGGGTAATATATTCTGGGCCGATTTGTGAAATCATACCTCTGCGGATTCCCACGCATGTCCTCTTTTTGGAAATGCATGGGGTTCCCTATTTTCCTTGGTGCTTGGACACCCAAGGCCCATATCTGTATGTTGCGCTTGTCTGGAGAAAGTGTCAAATTCAGGTGTCGAAACAGACTTGGGGTTATGTGTGTTTTAGGCTTTCCCCTTGGCGCCCAGGTAGGTGCACCCACACATGTGAGGTACCGTTTTCATCGGGACACCTCTGGGAACGCAGGACGGTAGGTCATGTGTTCTTGGCTGCGTGTTTTGATGGGTGAGCCGAGTGAAATGTGCGGCAAATGCGTTTTTTCCCACATTTCGGACTTTGTTGGGGTGTCTGGGTAATACATTCTGGGCCGATGTGCGCAAATCATACCTCTGCAGATTCCCACAGGTGTCCTCTTTTCGGAAATGCATGGGGTTCCCTGTTTTCCTTGGTGGCTTGGACACCCGAAGCCCATATTTGTATGTTGCGCTTGTCTGGAGAAAGTGTCAAATTCACGTACAGAAACAGACTTGGGGTTACTGTGTTTTAGGCTTTCCCCTTGGCGCCCAGGTAGGTGCACCCACACATGTGAGGTACTGTTTTGATAGAGACACCTGTGGAAACGCAGGACGATAGGCCATGTGTTGTTGGCTACGTGTTTTCATGTGAGAGCCGAGTGAAATGTGTGGAAAATGTGTTTTGTTCCACATTTCGGACTTTGTTGTGGTGTCTGGGTAATAAATTCTGGGCAGATTCAGATTCCCACGGTGCGCTCTTTTTGGAAATGCATGGGGTTCCCTGTTTTCCTTGGTGGCTTGGACACCCGAGGCCCATATCTGTATGTTGCGCTTGTTTCCAGAAAGTGTCAAATTGAGGTGCGGAAACAGACTTGGGGTAACCTGTGTTTTAGGCTTTCCCCTTGGCGCCCAGGTAGGTGCACCCACACATGTGAGGTACCGTTTTCATCGGGATACCTGTGGGAACGCGGGACGGTAGGCCATGTGTTGTTGGCGGCGTGTTTCGATGGGTGAGCCGAGTGAAATGTGCAGAAAATGCTTTTTTTTCCCCACATTTCGGAATTTGCGGGGGTGTCTGGGTAATAAATTCTGGGCCGATTTGCACAAATAATACCTCTGTGGATTCCCACGCATGTCTTCTTTTCGGAAATGCATGGGGTTCCCTATTTTCCTTGGTGGCTTGGACACCCGAGGCCCATATCTGTATGTTGCGCTTATCTGGAGAAAGTGTCAAATTCAGGTGTCAAAACAGACTTGGGGTTACCTGTGTTTTAAGCTTTCCCCTTGGCGCCCAGGTAGGTGCACCCACACATGTGAGGTACGATTTTGATCGGGACACCTGTGGGAATGCAGGACGGTAAGTCATGTGTTCTTGGCTGCGTGTTTTGATGGGTGAGCCGAGTGAAATGTGCGGAAAATGCCTTTTTTTCCCACATTTCGGACTTTGCGGGGTTGTCTGGGTAATATATTCTGGGCCGATTTGTCAAATCATACCTCTGCGGATTCCCACGCATGTCCTATTTTTGGAAATGCATGGGGTTCCCTATTTTCCTTGGTGGCTTGGACACCCGAGGCCCATATCTGTATGTTGCGCTTGTCTGGAGAAAGTGTCAAATTCAGGTGTCGAAACAGACTTGGGAATACCTGTGTTTTAGGCTTTCCCCTTGGCGCCCAGGTAGGTGCACCTACACATGTGAGGTACCGTTTTGATCGGGACACCTGTGGGAACGCCGGATGGTAGGCCATGTGTTGTTGGCGGCGTGTTTCGATGGGTGAGCCGAGTGAAATTTGCGGAAAAAGCATTTATTTCTCCACATTGCAGACTTTGCGGGGGTGCCTGGGTAATACATTCTGGGCCGATGTGTGCAAATCATACCTCTGCGGATTCCCATGGGTGTCCTCTTTTCGGAAATGCATGGGGTTCCCTGCTTTCCTTGGTGGCTTGGACACCCGAAGCCCATATCTGTATGTTGCGCTTGTCTGGAGAAAGTGTCAAATTCAGGTGCGGAAACAGACTTGGGGTTACCTGTGTTTTAGGCTTTCCCCTTGGCGCCCAGGTAGGTGCACCCACACATGTGAGGTACTGTTTTGATAGAGACACCTGTGCAAATGCAGGACGGTAGGTCATGTGTTGTTGGCTACGTGTTTCCATGTGTGAGCCGAGTGAAATGTGTGGAAAATGCGTTTTTTCCCACATTTCGGAATTTGTTGGGGTGTCTGGGTAATAAATTCTGGGCAGATTTGCACAAATCATACCTCTGCAGATTCCCATGGTGTCCTTTCTTTGGAAATGCATGGGGTTCCCTGTTTTCCTTGGTGGCTTGGACACCTGAGGCCCATATCTGTATATTGTGCTTGTCTGGAGAAAGTGTGAAATTCAGGTGTGAAAACAGACTTGGGGTTACTTGTGTTTTAGGCTTTCGCCTTGGCACCCAGATAGGTGCACCCACACATGTGAGGTACCGTTTCCATCAGCACACCTATGGGAATGCGGTAAGGTATAACATTTGTTGTGTTTGTCTGGTTTTCATAACGTTTTGACCCATTTGCTGGTGCCCTTTGTCACACAACCCTTCATTTCCCAAATGTGACCTACATTTTGTCGCTGCTTTAGGTACCATACACTTTTGTAACCTGCACAAGTCACCTACTCTTGAAAAGGTCTGCCTATGCTCTTTCAAAAAATGTGTACTTGTCGTTCCTCACCACATTGGTTTTCCTGATTTACACATGCAAATTGCATCTGTTCAGGCCGTGAGCATAAAACTCCTGTGTACTATGGCTCAGTGTTTGGATTGTGGTATTGCTTGTTTTGTAAAAGACTGCAAAAAATGTGTGCTTTCCTAGCTGTAAGAGTCGGGGGAATGTAGCGGAGCATTGCCTTTCTCAAAATTCATAGAAACCTTTGCCATACCAAGCCAACCATGTCCAACACATACCTTTTTTTTCGGCAATTTTCCCACTTTTCCCCCAATCTATGGCATTTTCCCCTACCTAGTGTTTGCCTGACCTACGCAAATCACCCCTTCCTAAACTTGGAATTAACTCTACTTTTCAGAAATATATGCCTTTTTGTCCTCCAATTCTGCTTTCCTACCCTTTTCTACCATTCCGTCCATGCATGTGCAATTGGCAAAAATGGCCAAAATCGCCTACCTCTCACAAAACAGTTGATAACCACATCAAAATATTTTTTTTTCGTTTCCACTCAACCTCTTCTTGAAAGCCAGGAAATTGGGGAATTCAGAAAAGCAAACCATTTGTTCCTAGCTCTTACAAGGAAAAAACTACAGGCTTCTTTGTACATCATTTTATTGGCATTTTTTGAAAAAACCCAAAATGTTTGCCCTTTTTGCTCATTTTCTCTCACCCCCTACAGCAACCTAGCATTCCATGTGGGGAAAAAAGGAGCCAAATTTGGCTGAGAGATCTCATGTAACAAAAAGGTTACAAGGCTTTGAAAGGCCACATACCGAAATCACCAAAAAAGGCCCTGGCACTGGGGGGAAATATCCATGGCACTTAAAGGGTTAATAGTGTGACAATGGGATGCACAATATCAGAAAATTCAGTTATGAATTTCCTGTAAAAGTTAGCAAGCCCCAGGAAGGATTGGATTTGTTTCACAGTGGTAGGAACATGCCAAGATAAGATGGAATCAACTTTGGAAGAATCCATTCCAATAACCCTTGGGCTAACAACAAATCCAAGATAGTGAACAGTTTGTACATGGAAAAGAAATTTTTCAGGTTTGGCCAAGAGTTTATGTTCTCGTAAACGCTGTAGAACTGCCTTAACATGTTCTTCATGTTTCTGAGGTTCCTTGGAGTAAATCAGTATGTCATCTAGGTATACAATGACGAAATGGAACAACATGTCAGAAAAGACCCGATCCATGAAAACTTTTGAAAATTGCGGGGGAATTAGCAAATCCAAAGGGCATAACCAGATACTCAAAGTGGCCAAAGGGTGTTCTAAAGGCTGTTTTCCAATCATCACCTTCCTTTATACGAATGAGATGGTAGGCACCCCTCAGATCAAGTTTTGTGAAGATGACTGCACCCCTCACAGCTTCCAGGATGTCCGAAATAAGAGTTAATGGGTAACGATCCTTGAGGGTGCATTGGTTAAGTCCACGGTAGTCCAAACACTACCTAAGCTCCTTGGAATCTTTCTTAGGAATGAAGAAGAGTGAGGTTCCCGCTGGGGACTTGGATGGTCAATTCGTTCCATTTGTCAAGTTGGTGGCCAGATACTCCCAGAGGGCCCTTTTTTCAGGTTCGAATAGGATGAACATTCTTTCTAAGAGAATCACTGCTGAAAGCTTGGTGTCAATGGCACAATCCTCAGGTCTGTGGGGTGGAAGAGACTGAACAATGGCTGTTGAGAACACATCTGAGTATGTCTGGTAAGCTTGGGGAATCCGGATAATGTTGGAGACAGTTACTGGAAGTTGTTGAGTCTCTTCGAAGTCTTCTAAGGGACTTGGTAAGGTGGTAGGAGAAAAACAATGGGACATACATTGTTCTGAACCAACAAATAAGGAACCTGCTGCCCAATTGATGAAGGGATTGTGCTTTTGCACCTAGAGCATACCTAGAACCATCGGATTGTGGGCAGATCTTATGATGTCGAATCTGATCCTCTCTTGGTGGTTGTTTATCAAAAGAAGAATGTCCTTGGTTTGGTGGGATTTGGGTCCTGAAGACAGTGGTCTCCCATCGATGGCTTTAACAGGTTGCATTGTCTCTTTTGCTTCGCGGGGAATGTGATGACTGATGACCCAATCATGGTCTATGAATATGCCCATGGCTCCGGAATCCGCTAAAGCCAGGATGGGGTATGACTCTTTCTTGGAAGGTGACAGGTATGTCTGTAAAATTACAAGATTGTTCTGTCCTGGGGAGTTCAAGGAAGGAATTGGTGAGGAGCAGACATCTTTCTCCCGAAACTGTGCCCCACTTAGGATCGGGAGCTGGCGTTTCCCAAATGCCGAGGTGGTGCAATAGGGCACTCTCTTACAAGGTGTTTATCAGAGGCACAATACATGCACAGTCTGGTGTTAATCCGACGCATCCTCTCTTGTGGGGTAATGGGTCCTCGGGAAGGCTACTAGTTGCATGGGTTCTGGGTCTGGGGCTGAGGATGCAGCATTTTCTTGTTTGTATGAAAGATCAGTAGCAGCCTTTGGGGATGTTGATTTAGTCTTCCTTTTCTCTGCCTTCCTTTCCTGGATCCGGAAATCAATTTGTAGAGAGAGGTCCATGAGAGCTTGGAAAGAGCTTGGGCCGGCTACCCTGGCTAACTTGTCCTTTATCTCATCATTTAGGCCTCTTCGAAAGAGGGTGCAGCTGGCTTCCTGGGACCAATCGGCCTCTTTCACCAATTGTTTAAAGCGGGTTACATATGTGAGCATATCCTGGGACCCTTGGTGAAATCCGAGCAGTCTTTCTTGAGCACTGTAAACTAGTTCTGGGCGATCAAACATGGCCTTTAGGGCTTCAGTGTACCCATCATAATCATCCAGGAGGGCATCACCTGTATTGGCTAGGGGGGTTGCCCAGGTCAGGGCATTGCCCGTGAGATGTGATATCATGAATCCCACCTTTGTTCTTGGGGTAGGAAAGTAGTATGGCTTGAAGGTAAAATGTACCAAACATGAATCAAGGAAGGCACAGAGGGTTTTTGAAGAGCCATCATATTTGTCCACTACTCCTCCCAATAAGACACTGTCTTTGGCTGCAGAGTCACAAGATAAGACTAACTGCTTCAATGCGGCGTTCTCTGCCTTAAGGTTCTGGACCTCAGTGGTTAGTTCCTGCATACCTTGCATGAGGTCTTGCACCGCAGCTTCCATCTCTGTATTTGTATTGGTTTTAAGGCGTCTCCATCTGTCACAAGTCTCTCCCCTTCTCACCTGTTTCTCTTTGCTTGCGACCTTCTTGGATGTGTTCTTTTGCACGGTCCGGGATTTGTACAAGCCTGTGTGCAGGTCTTCGGATTCCAGCATGAAGGTTGCAATTCCTACGCCAAGTAGCATTCAAATATCCAGGACCGGGAACCAGGAAATAAACAGTATCTAAGGTCGAAGGCACGGAACGCCGTGACCTGAGCACTGTAGGATTCCAGGAAGAAAGGCACGGAAGGGGTAGTTCAAGGAATGGGAATACAAAAAGGAGGTAATCAAGGATATGGGACAACGGGACTCGGAAGGAGACCCGGGCGAACTTCTACAACACACATCTGAACACACTAAGCGGTACCATTGAGTTGAGACGCGCAGAGCCGCAGGGGCGTGACTGTTTTGTAGGAAGTTGAACGTAACGCGTAAAGGCTTATAAGTTATGTTTCGTATCCAACGGCCATGTTGTAAGGATCACTGAATTCAGTCCTCTATGGGTCAGGGACCATGAAGTCCAGAACAGATGTAATCGGCGGTACATGACAATCCTTGTGTATAGGAATGCTAAAGAAAGCATTCTTAAGATCTACAACACTAAAATAAGTAGCAGAAGCTGGGATTATAGTTAATATTGTCGTTAGAACAGGCACAATGGGAAATTGTGGAGCAATAATCTTATTGATAGAGCGTAAATCAATGATGAAACAAAAAGGAATTGCATTATTGCCTTTCTTATACACAGGCAAAATTGGACTATTGCACAAGCTACCTGCAATTTCTTCAATTACCCTGCGGTGTACAAAATCAGAAACTATACACTTCAACGCTTGCTCACCATCAACCGAAATCTTATACTGCGGAATACGTGGCAACTTTACTCTGTGTTTCAAAATGATTTTAACAGGCTCAATTTGTAGAACACCGACATCATTGTCATGAATTGCCCATAAACACTCCGGAACATCACTAAATTCCGGCGGCAAAGGTCTAGTCAGGAACTGAGGGACAGAAAGTTGCTGTGTTGAAATCGTCAAACGCAATCCATCCGAAGAACAATGA
The DNA here is from genome assembly GCF_040938575.1 of Ambystoma mexicanum. Lineage (NCBI taxonomy): Eukaryota > Metazoa > Chordata > Amphibia > Caudata > Ambystomatidae > Ambystoma > Ambystoma mexicanum. The sequence goes on from NC_090931.1 coordinate 214,499,690, forward strand.
ATTACCGCATTTCATTCTTTCAACAGATTCAACCCCAACAAATTCTTTCCACAGTTCATTGTCAAAAGAAATGGACAGTGGTCGGTAAATAGACCTAGTGTAATCGGTACCAGCGAAGAAACCAGACAGTGGAATGTTTGAAACCCGTGAATGGTCAATGGAACACTTCTGTGCTCTTCTATCTATCAAGAATAGATGTTTCCTATTTCCCACTATCATTTCAATGTAGGGGGCCTTTCTGATTAACGGGAATAGGCGTCGGTTCCAAACCCTGCTTTGGGCAATCCTAGCGAAACAATATATCGTCAAAGGGAAGGTCTTCAGAGAGATATGCAGTAGAAGGATGATCAAAAATGTTTCTATTATCTACACTCGGTGACTGATTGTCCTGTGAAAAAGGTTGTGAATTCTGAGAAAACTGACATCTACCAGGACCCCCTGCCCCAGGGCGGCCTCTGGATCGTCTACCCATAGTACCAAATGTGTTATTCGACCTTTGCTGGAGGATCGGGCATTGTGCTCACCAATGACCCTCTTGTCTGCAATAAATACATTGGTTCGTGTGTACAGGACCCAATGGCACATTACCATGTGGAGCATACTGTCCCCTAACTTGTGAATTACCCCCTCTAGGGCCTCTAACAATTTGTTGCAATAGAACTTTAGTCTTCAGGTCTCCCTTTCTCTTTTTGATTCTCTCTTTTTCATCATTGACTCGATTTTCATAGTACTGAACCATATGCAATACTTCAGACTGAGACTTAGCCTGCCAAGCGCTCTCAGAAGTCATAATTTGAGACTGGATGTCAGGCAAGAATCCACGCACAAATGTGTCTACAAATAGTCATTTTCCAGACTCTGTGCTCAAATCTTGTTCACTGAAATCTGAAAACACTTGTTCAAACCAATTAAAGAATTTGGTAGCACCCTCAGACACAAGGAGTACATTTTTCCCAAATAATCCTTCTCTCAGGAATTATGGCTTTTAGTTTTGTGACTATTCTATCAGGCAAAGTCAGTATTACCTGTGGCGGTCTCTCGCCAGCTGGCCTATCTCTATCTTGTCTAACCATATTATCCAACGTGTCCCCTAACACTACTGCATCGTCTACAGTCCTAATTTGTTTCCATAAATCAATGGGTAGGAGCACGGGAAATAACAAATCTATATAACTCAAAGTAAATAGTGGCGACTGCAAGATATATTATATCTCTTTATAGAATCCTGTTGGATTCTTCCTAATATCTGGGATGGATTGTCTAATAGTGTTCACTTCCTGTCTCGAGAATGGGACGTGAACAAACTGTGATACATAATGTGCAGGAATGACATAAGCAGCAGTACCTTCTGCAGCATTAGCTGGAACCTCAAACTTTCGGACAAATGTCGGAGGAACCTTTCTCATAGGCAACTGAGAGATAGGAAACTCTGAACGCTTACTGAGCAACAGAGCTAAATCGAGCACTAAAGCAGCTGAAGGAGTGTCAGACAAAAAAGGTCTCTTATAAATATTCAATAATTCTGCAGGACAAAAAAATCTTTCTTTTTATACATTCATCCTGCAGGTATTCTACCATAACCTGTATCACTTTCCTCTGCATTTCTGGCGTAAACTGACTATACGTGTCATATACTTCTACGGGAGATATCGACATGTATGAAATCCACCTAATCGCATCTCTTGTGCAAATTCGTGTTTCCTCACTTATCGACTTACAAAGAGGAAGGAACCGTTTCTGTACAAAAATAGTGCTCAAACTATCACCATCAGTTTCTTCATTCCATAACCTTTCTAACTCCCTTCTATACTCAAAAATCCTCTCAACATGCTCATATACTTTCTCCGCAGTATCTCTTGAATATGCTAAAACATTAAAATCCCTCAACCCTTGTGGGAGATCTACATCATCCAGTCTGTTCCACATTACAGATAAATGAATTCTAAGTCCTTCGATAAAAACATTTTTCGCAGGAAAACTTTCTAGATTAGAGAGTGTGGCAAAAACATCAGATTGTTCACCCTTCTCCATGCTTTGTCTAGCCCAAGGAGTCAGATCACACTTTCTGTCTTTAGACACTGTGTTGCGAGTTACAATCTTTGATTCCGCTCCCTTATCAATTACAAGTGGAACAGAACCACTGGGTACTATCACTGGTATAGAAGACAAATCTTCCAGACCCGTAACAGTAGGCAAAGGCAGAAGTGCATGTGGAGGATCAACGATAGGAGGAGCGGGAATTACTAAGGGAGGAGGAACGACAGCAGGAAGAGGTAAAGCAACAGGAATAGGTACATACGGAGGTGGCGCAGTGGCACCAGGCCTTCGTTCATTTAGTAGCTTATCAATTAATTCATCAGACACATGAAAGTCTTTAGACGGATACATTTTCGGAATACCAAGTTGAAAAGCCCTATGCATATTTCTAACTGACTCTGATTGTTTATTTTGATCGTACAATAACGCTTTCTCTGTGTTGGACATATGTCGGCACACATGTTTCTCTCTACTTTTAAGTTGCTGCATAGCTTCTTTCTTCCAATTTTGTAATACATCAAATGCTGCAGGTCTAGCCTTTTTCTTCAACAAAATAGACTCTAAATATTCTATCCGAGGAATCTCAAAACTACCATTGGTTGGCCACTGAAGTTCGGAAGCATGTCTAGTTTGTCTGTGCCAAATATCATTAAACACTATCCTACCAATGCCGTGCTTACAGTACATAGTACACGCCGGCAACCGCTCCTGTGGCGCCGGATGGCCAAATTCCAAAGATTGTCTGTCCTTGCGGAATAATGCCCTGAAGCAGGCAGACAATTTCTCAGGTATATCAGATTCCTGGTGTTACCTGGTCAATAATTGTGTTCGCGAGACCAATGCGCCAAAACAAATTATCAGGACATTAAGAATCGGGTCACGACTCACCTGATGAAAGAACTAAAGAAGGACAACTAAGGACCCTCGTGGTTGGTGATTTTGGCAAAACTGCCCACCTCGATATATGGACCCTCGTCAAGATGCCGTCTCGGACCACGTGCTCACCGTCCAGGGATCGGATTGTGCAGTACTGTTGAGGTATCGCGTCTCATCCAAGAAGGGGCCCCCTTTTTCACCATCCGATCCGGGTCCGATAGCCGTGTCAACTTTCAATGAGATGGCATCAATCTTGAGGCTCCCTATTCAGGCGCCATCTGTAAAAGCAAGGAAATATCGAGGCTGAGTACCACAAAAGGAAATACACCAAACAACGGCTATAAAGATTCACAGATTGTTAATCTACTGCACAGTTACAAAGAAACAGAAATACAGATAGCTGTCTGGCTCTCAATGCATCACAATGAGTACCAGCCCGTCAGAGCAAGGAGTGAGAGGTACTGGACATCTAAACAGTCGCATTATTTATACATATCTTGTAATATTGTCCAGCCCCTCTACAGGTTAATAACCTGTGGTCTAGAGTTTGTGCCGAGTTCACTTATGGCTCATACAACAATATGCACATGGATTACTTTGGTTTGTATTTCGAACAAGTTACAATGGCAAAATGTATTCCTGGGTTTAACAGTAAACCTTTGCACATATCCCTTCACAATGCAGTTCTGCCAATGTCCACGCTCAACATTTGCATAGTATTGTCCCTGATGTATGTTCGTGGATGAGGCTTGTTAATGCAGACAATCCTTAGACCACAAGTCATGCTTGAGACAAGGTCTCATTACCTAGTCCAAACATTCGGCCCTCGGACAGTCTAACCATTAACTAGGCTCAAAGGTCGGGAAGGCTCGGTTACAAGTTGGAAACACAGTCCACCATTTTAGAACACAGAATCACATATGAACAGAAATCAAAATGGCGGATGATCCCAAAATAGCGGCGAAGTCGATCTAGAATCGGAACTTTGCAACGCGGTTTTTCTTCACAGATCGACTAGGCTTAGGCCAATATATATTAGAAGGAGGCACAATATGATTTCCTGTTTAACAACATAGGGAGCATACTGCAAGCCATCAGAGTTTGTATGCGATTTTGAGGTCTGGCACCGACTTGACCGTAGACTGACATATTAGCAAGATTACTAGCAGCAGCTTTTTTCAATTGAAAACCATGAAGTGCTTCCTGCGTTATTTTCCTTTCACATAGAAGATGCAGCTTATGAATTTGTTTATATCTATTCACCTTGACTACTAAAATGCTATTTATCTGGGTCTCCCTACAAAATAGCTAGCTAAATTGCAGCACATTCAAAATGTGACTGCAAGGCAGATTCTCCATCTTAATCGATGTGACCATATATCCCCCCTCACTTCGTTCTCTCCGTTGTATTCCTGTGGCCAAAAGTATCCAACATAAATCCCTGTGCCTTATGTGTAAGGTCTATCATAAAGTTGGCTCCTCTTTGACCCAGAACCATTTCTCTCATTAATCCATAGGAGACTTATTAAGTCTGCTGCTGCTAATAATTTGACCAGACCCAAATTCAAGAGACACAAATGGGCTGGCCGCACATCTGTTGTTCAGGCCTCAACACTTTAGAACTCCATCCTTCTCTTAATGTGAGATATTGCTGGCCATCAGACCTTCTAGAAACATCTAAAGACCAGGCTGTTCCCCAGATAATGACTATGGTTGAAAGCTTATAGAACTGATATTAGCACCTTGATGCCATTTCGGGGGTGCTTTTTTGCACTTTATAAGTTTTCTACCTACTTTCCTAAAAACAATTGTGACTACTTAACAGAACTTTCCTCCTACTCAAAGCCTATTGTCTGGTAAATCTTGCAACCACCAAAAATTATTTTCAATTTCACATCTTAAATGATTCTGTCTCTTCCAAGTACTTTGTTCTCTCATTTAATTTCCATTGGGGATGAGCTCTGTGGTTAAGAAATGTATTGTTTAAGGTCCAATTCAGTTTTGTAAAATGTAATAACAGGATATTCTAAAAAAATCAAAACAGATGACATTCAGCCAATTGCCAGTGGCTGTCATAAAAAAGTACTATCTCATGTGATGGTTAAGGTTTGTTTTAACTGGGCTTGTACCCTGTTATTTTTTCAAAATGTGTGTCTGTGTGTGAGTCCTTGCAACAATAGATTGTCATTTAGGGACCTAGTAAGTAGCATATAGTCTGGCCTATGCGGTCATGAACTGTTGAAACCACTGAGATGACTCCTGCTGGTCTCTTCTACCTCCTAAAACCCCACATAGGTCACTTCTGACAGGTGAAAGTCAGCGTCTCCCAAAAATGCATTTAAAACTCCCCAGTGAGAGTCAGTAAAGGACACACCCCAGGAGGGAATGAGACAAAGACCAAGTGCGGGTGAAGGCAAAAGGTAAAAGTTTATCTAAACCAAAATAGGGCAAGCAGAAAACTCTGTAAACTCTGACAGCATTCTGCCAAGTAGCAGAAAACATTCACATTTTGTTACAAAACCACGTCACCTATGACGTGGGAACTAGGGATTACATGACTCAATGAGATTGGGCAATGGGTAATGGGTAGTATAGAATATATAGTGGCAAAGCACCAGGATCCACGTGGTGTCACGGTGATGCTCGCAGGTGAGCTGGACTCGTCGGGGTGGAGTGCTGGGTCAGGCGATTGTTGGGTTGATACATCTCGGCTGCACTAACATTTGCCCTTGTGGCCGCACATACACATTCAAAGTTAACTATAATTCATAATGCCCTGTAAATTCTCCAAGTTTTTATATTCTAACATCACAAGAAAAATAGCGCATATCTCTGGGTGCTCGTGTTCCATCATCCTAAAGAAACTATACAATAAATGAACTGCTTCATGGGTTCAAGTGGCTTATCAGGGGGCACATTTCAGGGATACCTCTATCTTTCTCCTACATTAGATCTAGTGAGAGACATCTTTATAGTATGTCAGTACAAGAACAAATATATGGCTATCATGGTCAGTCAGGGTTGGGATGAGCTGGGATACTACCTGGTCAGAGGACACATAGTTGGTACATCAAAAGGCGGTGGGATGAAAGGCTTGTATTCCATGTTTCTTTGACCAGAGTCTAGGGGTGTAAAACAAGTTTTATGGGGCTATTGTGAGCCTGGGGGAGGGTAGGTACCTGGTGCAGGCACAGCAGTAGGGTGAGGGGTTATAGAGGTATCATTACGTACAAGGGCCTTCTAGATGCCAGCCCGACGTGAGGGGGGAGAAAGGTGGGAGCTGAGTACATGTCGCTGCAAGAGAGGGGAGAGAAGGCCCTGTAACTTGTTCAGCTGTGTCTCATACACTTTGTGGGAGTTACATATGGCTCATACAAACGAGGTAGAAATAGGTCAGTGTGATGGTGATACCAATGATACATAAGATGCTATATATAAAAATATATGGTCACACATACCATTAGGAACTCATTGAATATACATATTGATGCCATACATTGCATTGTGTAGGTTGTAACAAGGAATAATAAATTACCGATGCTGAGAGGCCTAAACATACAATTCATAGCCTTATGTGCATAGGGAGAGGGGTGAGGGTCTGTTTATTTCATTATATACAATCAATCGCTTGACATACGACCACAGGAAAGGATTTATAACCCCTTCAAAGGGATTAGCTGCATGGGTGAAACATAGTGGCACACAGGACTGCCATACGTGTGTGTTACTTCAAACAGGGAATAAGGTTGGTGGGTTATCCACAGCATAAGTCATAAATGTGAGGTCTGCAAAGGGACGGGACATGTCTATGGAGGTAACTTGTTTTTCTCAAACCCCAGCTTTGGGCTGGTCAATTGTAGCTCAATGATAGACTGCAGAAGGCGAAAGATACAGTGTTTGTCCTGTAACTTGTTCTCGCCTAGTCTCCCGTGAGAACAGGCCTGCTGCTGGGACGCTGAGGGTGAGGGAAGTGACTGGGCTGCTGTGCGCAATCTGGAGAGGAGAGATGCAGCCCTGCAGGCCGTGTGTGTTCATGAGTCCTGAGTTGACATGTACAAAATGGAGTCTGAGTGTGGCCCAAAAACGCAGTTCTAAGTCTCGTCCTTCTTACCTAGTATTGCAATCATATGGGTCGACCCGCAGCCATCCTGCATCCCTGGCCACAGGCAATTGGGTGGCCACTGGATGAATCACAGTCTGCAAATAGATAGGAATGGAGGGGCGGGGGCCTTGAAGAACTTTTCCTCCCATACATTCCCCCCTTTAGTTCACCCAACCTCTTTAATTCCTCCTCCTCGGCCACCGTCTCATCCCATGCAGGTGTTCCCTTTCATGGCATCCAAGCCCTACACACGCCCTGGAGACTTTCCCCAGCTCTAGCATATTCATCAGGAGTACAAGTCATGTATATACAGCCCCCATCTCCCTCCAGGTCCACCCACACCTCCTTATACTACTCTAGCGTGCATGGTTCCTTTATGGTTGTGTGATATACATTATCTACTTTGTACTCATTGTAATACATCACTGCCAACCTATACTTAGGCCCTGAGTCATCCCCCGTTTGTACCTGTGCCTTGTGTGTCATCTGCACCACTCCTTTTGCATTACCCATTGTCACCATCATCATTGCACTGTTAGGAACAGCATCTGTTCAGCACCTGAGACCCAACTGGCATACGCAAAAAATCAGGAGCAAGAAAACGATGGTGGGTACTAGTAGTTTGATGGCCACCCCTAGCCAGGATGGTACACATGAAAAGATCTCATCGAACCAGGTGCTGGGCTGCACCCCTCCTTCTTCCTTCATCCGCTCGCCAAGGTTGTGCACGGTTTCAATTACGACAGAGTTCCATTGTCTGTGTCTGCAGAGGATACGAATGTGCAACATGCGCTCCCGATTTTTTGGCAAACACCTCCATCCATCGCTGTCAACAGGTCTAGGACACACCTGTTCTGCATCGTCTTTAGCCGCAGGCCCTTAGCTCTACCTTGATCACGTTAAATCCATCTTCTGTGTCGTTGGCCAGTTGGATCAGCTCCCAGCCGGTGATTTGGAGCCATTTTGCGTTTGCTCGTGCTTGGATGCTAGGGACAAGGGAGGGACAAGGGTGGCGAAGAACGTTTCGGCAGAGTTGAACAGCCAGAACCTGTCTGGCATTTGTGGCAAAAGTTCTATGGAGGCCATGGAAATGTAATTCGAAGACCTTCTTTTCCTTGAAACTGAACTTTGCATGTTCTCAGCGGATAGGGCATACACAGGGACATCTTCAGTTGGTTGTGGGGTTCCTGGGTCTTTGACAGCTGAAAGGCCCTTCGCCCCTTGGATGTGACTCTCAGGTACTACCATCAGGGCCAAATGCAGCGTTGCCAGGGGGCACGTGCCCCTCCATGATTGCCGAAAGTGAAAGTACGCCTGTTTGCCATAAACCCAGTAAGTGCCCATCAATGCAGCAGTCCCTTTTTTCATGCCTGGGATGATAAATGTTTTGTTGCAGTTTTTGTTTGTGTCCATATTTACTTTTCCTTCTCCTAGAAAACACAGTTCATAGGCTATTTCTTTTTGCAGTTTGAATGGCTTTTCAAAAGCTGTGGCCCACGTGAACTTTGTGATGTGTTGGGTCCATATCGGGCGCATGTTTTCTGGATCCATTGTAATTTTTCGGTGGCCAACCATCTTAGTGCCTCTGCTTTACATGTGATCTGCTCGCCTTGCCATTTATTTTCTGAATACAATGTCCCCTTGATTACTAAAAATGGTTCTTTCAGGCATACCACTCCTTTTGGTTTTGAGTGGCATGTTTTTTCATTCTGCAGCTTTTCAAAAGAGACAGTGTGAGCCTTTAAGGTGTTCTTTATTCTGCATAATGCGAGATGAAGGAGACACTGGGCATCTGCAATAGGCGACTACTGTGGCCACAGTACTTTAGGAGTACCAGAGGCATGGGGTATTAGAGAGCACACATAACAGCTCTCATTAGTTGTCTGCTATGCAGTTGAGCTCATGTCTGCATACCCTTTATTGGATTGGTGTGGATGTTTTGGGTCTTATATCATGTATAACCCAACCCATGGTATTCATCATACTTTCACAGTCCCACGCCCCTTTTAAGTCTCCCATGGCTTTTGAGGTTTTCTATTTCCTTCCCTCCTTCATGCTGCATTAGTGGTGTTCCACCTGCCCCCCCTTTTCCCACTGATTATATAGGGCAATAAACCTCTCAGCACCTTCTTCATTTTCTTGTTTCACACTTTTAGGGGATGTTGTTACTTTGGTTGTTTCAGATAGTGGTGTTACAGTTGGATCAGTGTCATCATACAGACAGGGTAATTCTGAGGAATCTGGGTTGTTCGTTTGGTATAAATCATACTCAGAGGCGTTGTATGGAGCAGTAGGGTGCACTGATACAGGTATATTAACTATGCTGTTTGTATACCGTGTGCCACTATTGTGTGTCCCGTGCTCCCAGATTAGTTTAAACCCATCCCATATATGGTGCGTTCCCTTTGTCACCATGTTGGTCCCATTCCATCCCCCCTCATTTATGTCTATCGATATAAATGCAATGGCCCAGTACACCACAAGACCAAACAACATTGAGAAAAATATTACTGCGCAGACAAACAAACCACACTCATAGCTATATCGTCTTAAGGTAAAATGTCCATTTCCATTGCTATCTACTCTAACATTGTTGTCATCGGGGGCTCCCTCGGTTGCCATGGTTGCTTGTGCACAATGAGACATAGAAGGGCATTAAGCATACACATATATACATACCTTGTCATTTTTATAATAATCCATTATTTATAATTTCATTTCCGTGCAGAGAGAGAAAAAGAGAGAGAGAGAGAGAGAGAGAGAGAGAGAGAGAGAGAGAGAGAGAGAGCAATTTTTGATCATTGGTGTTCATTTCAATTTTCTTACTGACGTCACCTGCACATTTATTTCTTACCCATTTATTAGTGCTTCTTTAGTTTCTCCTTTTAAGTTTGTGTCACCTCCTCCGTCCTGTCTGTTTCTGCATCTGGTGTTACACTACCATATGCTTTTCGTACGTCGGACAAATGTATCCAGTACTCATCCCCTTTACTTTTACAGCAGTGGGTGTACTTTACAACACTTCATATGGGCCATGAAATCTTGGAGTATTCCACCGATGTACGAAACTCCTCACATACACTATCTCCACTTACATGAGCTGACCTGGAGGGCTGTCTGTGGCTGGTGTCACTGTATCATTTGCTGCTTCCTGGGTGAACGGGGGTGCTAACTGCCTAGCAATCATGCGTGCTGCTATTGTGAGCTTTGTCAAGTATTCATTAAATTCTTCTCCTAGTACTGTTGCACTCCTGCGTGCATCTGAGTGTCTGCATAGTGGGGAGTGTACTGTATGCATGTGTCTTCCTGTTACAATCTCATGTGGGGACAAATCGTGGTCCTTGCTGGGCTGGTTCCTTAATTCGAATAGGGCCAGGGGTAAACAGTACACCCAATTTTTCTTTAGAGTGTAACATCGTTTTGAGAGTCTATCTTTCAAGAGGATGTTTATTTTCTCAACCACGCCGTTCGATTGCAGGTGATAAATCGTACATAATGTATCTGTTATTCCTAACATCGCTGTTACTTCTATGAATTGGTCATTGACAAAATGTGTCCCGTTGTCGGAGCTTGTTATGTCAAATATTCCCCTGCGGGGAAATACTTCCCACACTAGGAACTTCGCTGCACATTTTGCATCTGGGTGGGCACAGGGTCCTGCCTCTACCCATCTTGAAAAGGGGCATACTACCACAATCATGTAACGTGAGCCGTTGTATCTCTCGCCCATATCGGCGTAATCTAGGTGTAGCTCTCTAAATGGACCAATTGGTTTTGGTATTGTTCCTCATAGTGTTCTCAGTGTCATTCCTGAGTTGTATATCTGACATGTGGTACATTCCATTGCAATTTTTGATATTTGCTCTTGTAGCCCTGGTAAAAACCAGTTTTCCTGTATTTCTGCTACTATGTGTTGTTTGGCATTGTGGGCTGGGAAATGAAGCTGCTGGAAAGCTATTTCTAGTAACTTTTGGGGCATCACTAGCTTACCTGTGTTGTTTTGACACCAGAGGAGATCAGTGGATGACTGGCTACACCCTCTCTTTTCCCACAAATCTTGTTACTCTGCTGTTACTCCCTGCTGTTCTTCTAATAGTTGGGAAATTGGCATGGAGTTGTATCCATCCGGGCGATCTTCCTCTACATGTTTCTGTAATATGTACTCACTTGTTGTTTCTTTCCGTAAATAAGATGCCTCTTTGGTGGCAGTGTCTGCTGCCGCATTTCCCAAGGAGATGATGTCATCTTTGTTTGTATGTGGTTGGAATTTCACCAATGCCAAGGCTCCTTCAGGGCTGCTATCAATTCTGTCAATAATTCAGCGTGCTGCACTGGAGATCCGTCTGCCCTTCGAAATCCTCTCCTTCCCCAACTAGCCAACCCTCCCTGTACTGTTGTGGTCATGTATGCAGAGTCAGTGTATATCGTTACTGCACATCCTTTCACTGTATGTAATGTCTCAATCAATGCCACTAATTCTGCTGCTTGTGCTGAAAAATGGATGGGCAATCTTTTCTGTACTATTACTTCATACTCACCTTCCTCCAGTCGCACTACGGCCACTCCCACTCCCATTTGTTTTTTCTCCTGTTTCAGAATTAATTGACACTGACCCATCTATGAAGTACACCGTGCCTTCAGATAATGCATTGTCACTAGCCGTGGGTGTACCATCATATTCTCTCCTGCATGTGGCGCAATAGTCCATTTGCATATCTTCCACTGTGCATGCCTCTGTGAGAAAGGTGGATGGGTTTACCATTTAGACCTTACTATGTGTATGTTTGCACTTGAGAGTATTATCCCGTATGCTGTGGCTCTCTGTGTGGTCAATGTGCTCTTGGATCTTTCCAGTATTGCAAAATGTAAATGTTCCACGTACAATGTCATGGAGCATCCCATCCCAATTGTTGCACTTTTATCAATGGCGAATGCCGCGGCTGCGAGAGATTGCTCGCAAGCTAAATGCCCTTGCACCACTGCATCTAGTGTACCGCTCTAGTATGCTAGAGGCTTGTGGCCCAATGATGTTTTTTGTGTCAATAGTGCTGTCTCGAGTGTTCCATCACAATGAGAGAATAAATAAAATGTGTGCTCATAATTTGGATTTGTTTGTACTCGTGCTGTTGATATTAGTTCTTTCAGTGCACTGAAGGCAGTGTGCACCTCTTCTTTCCTTTGTATTGCTACATTTTATCTTTGTGCTTCTTTGAGTCCCTGTAGCAATGGTTTTGTGAAACCTGCATATTCCAATATCCAAGCACAGCAATAATTCCACATGCCGAGAAACTTCTACATTTCCTTCACTGTGTTAGGCTCATTCACAGCGTGTACTGCAGCAGCCCTGTCTGGGATTATTTTTTTTTCAATCTTTTGACATCAGTTGTCCCAAATACAAAACTTCTGTCCGACAGTATTGTAGTTTCTCTCTGTCTACTTTGTAGCCTTTATGGGACAACAATGTTAATAGTGTGACAGAGTCCTGCCTACACTCATCCTCATTCTTTCCACAGTTCAAGAGGTCATCTACATATTGAATGATCATGCTCTTTGTGTCAATATTTCCTAGATCTTCATGTAAAATCCTGTTGAATATGCTTGGGCTCTCACAGTATCCCTGAGGCAATCGGCAATGCTCATATCTTTTCCCTCCCAGAGTGAATGCTGTCAAATACCATGGGCCTCATTACGACCCTGGTGTTGGACCATGGTGCTAATAGCACCATGGTCCATGCCGGTAACTTACCGACTCCGCCATGGCGGAATGGGGAATTACCGCCCCATTCCGAGGTTGGCGGGGTGGTAATTCCCCATGCCGCCATGGCCCTTCCCCATTCCCATTTTTGCCCTATAGGGCTCAATGGGACTGGGGAAAAAGCAGGCGTTAAATTCCCCAACCCCAAAGGGACCTCGTAGTAAGGCGGTAAGGATTTACCGGTACCGGTAAAATACTGGTACCGGTAAACCCTTACCGCCATCCGTGTAATGAGGCCCCAATTGTTTGTTTCCTATCTCCGCCCCCACCAGTGGTTCCTCAGCTGCGTTGAGGGTTGTTGATAGCACTGGATACGCAAGTGCTCTCTGTGGGCTGTCCTATGCTGAATATATTCTGTTTCCCCCATTGTCAAAAAAATTCCCCGACACCACTGACACCCCTCCAAAGGGCACGGGGCACCATTTGCTGTTGTAACAAAGGGGTTACCTTGTGCATGGGCCATGTGCTCCCAGGACTGTGGGTGCTGTTGTACATTTCGTGGGGTTGCTCTACGCTCATCTGTATGCGTCTGGTCATGTTGTTCTTCTCTCCCTCCACCACCCATGGGCAACCCACTTGGGCTTCCTGAGTGGGGGTGGCCACACTGCTGTTCATTTTGATAATTATTCATGGATCTACTCCGACACTCCCTCGAGAAATGCCCCCACCTCCTGCAGTTCCAACAGTTCCCTTGTCCTCCTGTGGGGCCCGGTCCTCCATACCCTCCATACCCATAACCGCCACCCCTGAACCTCTGTACCCACCTCGTCCTCCACGGTCACTCCTCGCTTGCCATTGTGGCTCTCCATATTGTTCCTCACCATTCCACTGTTCCTGTCCGTTCCCTGCCCAGTTGGCTGCCATTCTGGCTTGTATTGCTATTGAACCTTCCTCCTACTCTCGTTCACTGTCTGTGGAGAGTGTGGCTACAGCTGCTGTGACCTTTACCATTTACGTCTGAATTAATTTAGCCTCGTCTGCCAGTCTTTTCTGTGCTATCTCTTTCTCTCTTTCTTTGATCCTTTTGCAATGGTGTACTATAATGCTCTGTATTTCTCGCCAGCCTTTGCCTTCAATCCCAGCTATTTTATCGAGAACTTTCTGTACTTCCTTTGGGAGTCCTCTCTTGATTATAAAGTAGAACAGGGAGGTACATTGGTCTCATGCCATGCCCGTCTCTGCCCTCCACATCTCCTGCACCTGTAAAATGAAGGGCATTTCATCTTCCTCATCACCCATTGTGCACTGCATTACTGACTGTAAATCGGGCGTGTCTGGAAAAGTATCTCTCAATGCACCCCATATCCTTTCTCTTACTGTGTTAAAGGAGGCACCATCATGGCAGTCACAATCCAGCGTTATTCCTGGGAAACCTGCTTTCGCACAAACCCTGTCAGCTTGTTCACCACCTGCGGATACTAACAAGCTTTTAACATCACCTATTGCCAAGGGGAACCTGGCAGTATTTTTCTCAAATGCGTAGATCCATTTGCTTTCTCCTCTGGAAAGCGGGGGCAACCGTTTCAGTAAGTTTGCCTTATTATCCATTTGGGCCCAGGGAATATAATTTGGTCTGCCTCTCCCCCGGTGCATCAGTGGTAATTGCAACTTGCCTTTTGCTGTTTTCCCAGTACTTACCTTTGTTCCCTTTCTGCCTAATGTTGCCATTCGCACCATCCCGTTCCTCAACCTCCCATTCCATTCTTCTTCCATTGCCCTTCCTAATGGTGTCTGTCCTAGCCCCACTGGTGCCCCACCGGCAGCGACTCCCAGTCTTCTTTCCTCTTGTTCTTGCTCTTCTATGTCGCACCAAAATTCCACCTCTCTGTCTGATGTCATACCCCCTCCTTCTGCCTCCCCCTCATTTGTTTCCTGATCTACCTCTATTATTCTTGTAGGTGTGTCATTTATCTGGAACAAGATCTCCCCCTTCTTCCAACCTTCTTCCGTAGACCTATCGAGTGACTGTGACATTTATGTCTGTTCTATTATGGATGTTCCTGATCCACCTTGTTCACATATATCTCTCAGTCGGGATAGTTCACTTTGGGCCATTGATAACCTTGAGTCTAAGGGCCTCATTATAAGATGTGCGGAATGGGTTTAACGGCGCCGGTAATGGTGGCGGCCCCGTTAAACCCACTCCGCACTATTACGAGGTTCCCTTTCGGGACCCGATGTGGACGTCTGGTTTATCCAGACGTCCATAGCGGTTCCCGTGAGGGAACCAGGGAGCTAACAACGGGCCCATTATGAGTGGGATAAGCAAGTGTTGTGAGCACAAGGGTTTCCTCAATTTTTTAAGGGGGCTGTGGTATGTGAGGAGAGATACAGCAGAAAAAAATGTACATATACCACTAGCTACCCACCTCTAACACACCGAAAGGTGGCTACTTGTCAGAAATTTACCTCACAGTAGGAATTTCATAGGATTATATCTCCCACCATAGACAAAGAAATGTGTTTAGCATATTTTAATTATTATATCAAACAACATGGTAAAACAACATAAAAAACCTATTTCCAGCGTTCGTTATTTGTAGAAACACAAATGGGTGGAAGAAGCAGACACCAAAACATTTGCAATGTACAATTTGCGTGATGTTAGTAATGGTGTGTTTTGATCGCATTTTCAATTATACAACAACATGGTATAATAGCGTCAACATTTGAATATGTTTCTAGGGAGAAGGACAA
The DNA here is from genome assembly GCF_040938575.1 of Ambystoma mexicanum. Classification (NCBI taxonomy): domain Eukaryota; kingdom Metazoa; phylum Chordata; class Amphibia; order Caudata; family Ambystomatidae; genus Ambystoma; species Ambystoma mexicanum. The sequence goes on from NC_090931.1 coordinate 214,515,157, forward strand.
CACTGTTGCAGTTTAAAGCTCGGCAGTAAAGTCCAACGCCCCGTCTTCAGGACGCGATAGGTTAAAGAAACACGTTACACTGGCAACATGGCGCCTATGTGTCAGTGTGGCGACCTAAAAAGATAAATAAAAATTGTTTTACTCAAACATGATAAAAACGGTGATGGTGGTGGTTGTGTGCATACAAAACAAGTAGCCAGGTTGCTAACCTTAAAAGTGATTTCTTTTGGTGTGATGGGCAAAGCGATTGCATGAATCAATTTAATTGAGGCGGCAGACCAGTCCGTCTTAAGAATTCAAGCTGTAAATCAATACGTACATTTATTTAGATTTTTGTTGAAACAAGTAACATATTGAACCAACAATAGTTACATTTTGATGTATGAATCAATCATATTTACCACTTTATGTGTAAGGCAGGGATTTTTGTTTCAAGTCCTGCAGAGAAATTTCAGTGGTGTACCGAGTTTCTATGGTATTCCGGATACTACATGTCCCATATTGCATCATGGAATCTAAAAGAAATGCGAAAAGCCTTTCAATTTCACAGGTTTCTATGGTATTCCGGATACTACATGTCCCATAATGCATTATGGAATCTAAAAGAAATGCGAAAAGCCTTTCAATTTCACAGGTTTCACCTGATTTACGTTTCTTTCAAGCATTTAAGTGGCAGGGAGTAACACTTACTTGGCCATAGTGATCCCAAAGGCTGTCTTGCATTGTTATATATTGGGTTAGATATTTTAAACCGCTCGTGTGTCAGTGAATGGCTCTGTGTGGGAGACAAAGGCACCAGAGAGTACAATTAGACTCTCTGTACGTTTTTTGAGCAACAATCAAGTGTGGCATGTATTTCAAAGCAGGCTTACCTGTCGTGTGTGCATTCGCCTTCACAGAATCGCTTTACCCCGTGGCTTTTTCCTTGGTTGAATACTGGTGTGAGCCAAACGTCATTCATTGACATCGAAAGAGGACTGCCAAGTCCAGTCCATTCGTGTGTGTAATAGAGGAAGGACTTTCCTCAGTATTAGAAAGGGGTCGGCCATTTTTGAGAGGATATAGATCCTATGAAGGTATACTTAACACTGCAGTAAATAATAATCTGCTTGCTAGTTCTCAGTAAGGGGGTGTGTATAGTGTGTCTAATACATTTTTTCTTATAGAGCAAGTTTGTGCACACAATGGTTATGCATAATATGACAATTTTAGACAAGGCATCACCCTCCAGCAGACATGATAGACATAAATGGCAATGAGATCATATTTCATTAACCCCCCAATGGTTGTCTGAGCTATTAGTGGATAAACAGACTCCACTCTACGGCAATATTTAGACCGGACTGGACTGTATTGAGATTATAAATCCATTTTTGCTCCATTTTTTTAAGGAACAGATCCCTATTCCCTCCCCATGGGTGAGCTTTAGATGTCTCAATAACAAACCAAAACATATCTTCGCATGTGTGTTTCGCTTGTAAATAATGGGCCACCAATGGTTTATCCGGAGTGCCATTCCGTATGGCTGAGCGATGTTCGCCAATTCGTAATTTCACTGACCTGATCGTTTTGCCTATATAAATTAACCCACAAGGGCATTTTATCCCATAGATCACCCATTTAGTCAGGCAATTTGAGAAGGATTGGTATTTCCATAGCCTGTCATACAGATCAATCTGTTTCAAATTCTTGGTCAAATGGCAGACTGAACAATGTCCGCATGCATAATGACCACTGACTGGTGGCAGTCCCCATAATGTAGATTGAATGGGTGTCTCAATGTTGTTAATAGGGTAAGTGTGTACTAATTTATCCCACAGATTTGGCATCCGCTTGAAGGCAAATCTAGGACGATTGGGTTGAAAATCATCGGTATGAATGATTTTCCAATTTTTTAGTATCACCCTTCTTAGGCCATTACTCAGGGGCGAGAAAGATGAGACAAATGTAATTCTATCATCTTGTGGTTTTGTGTGTTTCTGAAGGATCACTTAGCGATTTGCGTTACATGCTCTCTTCATAGATCTCTTGATTATTTTCCGAGGATATTGTCTCTGTTTTAATTTTTCGCTCAAGAACTGGCTATTGATTTTAAAGTCAGCCAATTCACTACAGTTCCGTCGGATTCTAAGGAATTGTCCGTAGGGTAAATTTTCCCGTAGACTAGATGGATGGAAGCTACTGAACAATAAAAGCGTATTCTTGTCTGTGGGTTTTTTGAATAATGTAGTACCCAGTTGGTTTTCCTTTTTGAAGATTTTCAGATCAAGAAAGGCTATATTGTCAGTGCTTGATGACATGGTGAATTTGATGTTAGAGTGTGGCTGTTGAGCCATATTAAAATGCGATCAAAACACACCATTACTAACATCACGCAAATTGTACATTGCAAATGTTTTGGTGTCTGCTTCTTCCACCCATTTGTGTTTCTACAAATAACGAACGCTGGAAATAGGTTTTTTATGTTGTTTTACCATGTTGTTTGATATAATAATTAAAATATGCTAAACACATTTCTTTGTCTATGGTGGGAGATATAATCCTATGAAATTCCTACTGTGAGGTACATTTCTGACAAGTAGCCACCTTTCTGTGTGTTAGAGGTGGGTAGCTAGTGGTACATGTACGTTTTTTTCTGCTGTATCTCTCCTCACATACCACAGCCCCCTTAAAAAATTGAGGAAACCCTTGTGCTCACAACACTTGCTTAGCCCTTTTAGGACGACACTTTTGGTCGGTTGAGCATAATTCACATCATGGAAAAAGTTAATTATATATCTTTTTCCGATGATTTATACAAAAGATGTTTGGAATTACCTTCAATCTTAGGTCCATCCCCAGGACCAACAACAGCAGTAACAGCTCCAAAAAACACAAATGATCTTGATCTCCTGACCCAAAAGAAAATAAAGCTGATACGCACTGAATCACACGGCCAACTTATGGTTGAATACCTGAGGGCCAGAGTGATCCCAGAGGGCCTTCAGGTCAAAAATATCCCCCGTGTCTTCCTGGATAATCCGAAATGTATGGGCACCTTCAGCGGGGTAGCTAATAAATGTTCCAGAGACTGGGTGATATTAGTCATTGAGACAGCTGAGGAGGAGTCAAAGAAACAAAAAGAAGACCTGGATACTTTAGAGAAAAAAATCAATGACGAATCTGCCATTCCAGACATAAAAATACTATTGGAAAAAATAGAGGACAAAATGAAAACATTTAAAACATTTACCTTGGACAAAAAGATATGGAAGTTAAAAAAAGATATACTTAACTACAAGGAAGAGTCCACCTATCCCTATCTAAACCCAACCTTTTTTCAACAACAAAATGCCAACCAAGTGGGAGGGAGGGGTCCGTCCAATAATAGAAACCGTGGAAATAAATTTGTCACTTTCTCTAACTCATCCAACAGCAGTGACTCTGATTCCTCTACAGCACAACCCTCTACTAGCCGTGGAGGCTTAGCGCAAAGAGGTGCCCAACCACAGTTTTTTCAGGGACAGGGGAAACGCAGGAAGAACAGGCAATGGGGCAATTGCACGATGCCGACCAGAGAGTGGCAAACGCCACAGAACAACTGGTAATCCCGGTTTTCAATCTTAGTTCCCACCATCTCACTGAGACAGAAACCAGTGTCTTAAGTAAGGGACTATCCTTTGTTCCAACCAAAGCTGCCGATAAATTTACCACTGAGGCACAGATGAGAAATTTCTTCAGACTGATAAGGCTCAAGTATTTTTTCCGCAATCCGAAAGAGGGGCTGACTCCAGACGATAATATATCAGGACTTAAATGTCCTTCGTCTTTTACACCAACACCAGCCATGATCTCTCCAGATATTCTCACTTTCGAAAGAAAACAAAATAATAAGAGAATTAAATTATCTTTTTAAAAACAAAAACCAACAAAAAGATAATCTAACATAAGCAGAGCGAAGAGCTCAAAAAAATCTCGAAAGCAATACCTCCTTTGTAGTGAAACCCGCTGACAAGAGGGGGGGTATCGTACTGTGGGATGTGAATGCATACAATCTGGAAATTGAAAAACAGTTAGATAACCAACTCTGTTATCGGAAACTTGTGGGCAACCCTACTACGGGATTGACTGAAGAAATTCTGAGCCTTATGAAACATGCACACGATCAAAAGTGGATCTGTAAGGATGAGCTGATGTTCCTGACTAGACCCAATCCGACAACTCCTGCCTTTTACTTATTACCCAAAATACATAAGAATGCGATTCATCCTCCTGGTCGCCTGATTGTCTCAGCTATAGGCTCATTGTTGGAGCCCTTGTCCATCTATGCAGACTCTTTCCTGAGACCGTTTGTGGCCAAAATGAAATCATATGTGAAAGACACTACAGCTATGATACACATCGTTGCCAGTCTACACCCAGGGGCCGATGACATCTTGGTTACCCTGGATGTAGAGTCGTTATACACTAACATCCCCCAGGACCACTGCATTGAAGTATTACATCAATATCTAGAGACAAGAGCTGACCGTACAGTGCCATCCAATTTTATCATCGAATGCGTGAGGCTGGCACTGACAAAAAACTTTTTCTTGTGCAATCAAACCTTTTACCAACAAAGGCAAGGGACCTCAATGGGTGCTACATTTGCACCAGACTTAGCAAATTTATCCATGGATCACTACGAATCTAATTTCATCTACACGGCGACTAATCCCTTCCATGAACACATTAGTTCATGGCATCGTTACATAGACGATGTCTTCATGCTTTGGCACGGAAGCCAGGACCAACTAGATCTCTTTTTAATATGGCTCAACAGCCAAACTCTAACCATCGAATTCACCATGTCATCAAGCACTGACAATATAGCCTTTCTTGATCTGAAAATCTTCAAAAAGGAAAACCAACTGGGTACTACATTATTCAAAAAACCCACAGACAAGAATACGCTTTTATTGTTCAGTAGCTTCCATCCGTCTAGTCTACAGGAAAATTTACCCTACGGACAATTCCTTAGAATCCGACGGAACTGTAGTGAATTGGCTGACTTTAAAATCAATAGCCAGTTCTTGAGCGAAAAATTCAAACAGAGACAATATCCTCGGAAAATAATCAAGAGATCTATGAAGAGAGCACGTAACGCAAATCGCGAAGTGATCCTTCAGAAACACACAAAACCGCAAGATGATAGAATTACATGTGTCTCATCTTTCTTGCCCCTGAGTAATGACCTAAGAAGGGTGATACTAAAAAATTGGAAAATCATTCATACCGAAGATTTTCAACCCAATCGTCCTAGATTTGCCTTCAAGCGGTTGCCAAATCTGCGGGATAAATTAGTACACACTTACCCTATTAACAACATTGAGACACCCATTCAATCTACATTATGGGGACTGCCACCAGTCAGTGGTCCTTATGCGAGGAGAAGGCCAGAGGACAATGCCTGCACTCCTCTTTGCAGCTCCGCTGCGAGTGCCTCCATCAGCTGTGCTCGATCAGCTGGCAGCAGAATTCCATCTGCTTTACGGAGCTCCAGCTGATCCAGCGCGTCTCGCGCACATTGCGAAGGCCTCCGCCATGGAAGGCATGATCACCGCCGACAATGCTTTTGATAAAGCATCTTTTTAATTTCGCGCCGAAACGACGCCGCTTCCCGCCCGCAGCCCGCAGCCTGATACGGCTTCCCACCCTGCCGGCTCCACCCCCCCACCATAAAGGGAGACGGGGCTCACCGCCAGGCGAAGCCGCGAGGAGAAGGCCAGAGGACAAGGCCTGCACTCCTCTTTGCAGCTCTTCGCTGCTCGGCTGCCATTTGCCACGATACTATGCAACATCACAGAGGTAAGGAGCTTGCCCACTGCCTCCTCCTACACCAAGACTTGGCCACCAGGAGCTCCACTATAGAGCCCACCATCAACTCCAATCCCCTTCCCACTAACATCCGCAATGCGCGGCTATGCTCCCGTATCTCGCAACCCAACCCACCCACTTACATGGCCATACCAGGCGGTTAACCACAAAGCCTAAAGCCTTCTCAATTACCCCCTATACAGTAGCAAATGATACACTCCACCCCACCCCTATTTGTTCCACCTCTACCTGCAATTTCTCCCCATCCGTGCCCACCACCACTGAAACTGCGCCCCCCAGTGCAAAATGTGTGATATGCAATTCTTCTACCCCCATTGTGAATGCTATTGTGCCAAATGTGATCTCACCTGTGCCCACCACTCCCAAAACTGCGCCCCCCAGTGCAAAATGTGTGATATGCAATTCTTCTACCCCCATTGTGAATGCTATTGTGCCAAATGTGATCTCACCTGTGCCCACCACTCCCAAAACTGCGCCCCCCAGTGCAAAATGTGTGATACGCAATTCTTCTACCCCCATCGTGAATGCTATTGTGCCAAATGTGATCTCACCTGTGCCCACCACTCCCAAAACTGCGCCCCCCAGTGCAAAATGTGTGATATGCAAATCTTCTACCCCCATTGTGAATGCTATTGTGCCAAATGTGATCTCACCTGTGCCCACCACCACTGAAACTGCGCCCCACAATGCAAAATGTGTGAAATGCAATTCTTCTACCCCCATTGTGAATGCTTTTGTGCCAAATGTGATCTCACCTGTGCCCATCACTCCCAAAACTGCGCCCCCCAGTGCAAAATGTGTGATATGCAATTCTTCTACCCCCATTGTGAATGCTATTGTGCCAAATGTGATCTCACCTGTGCCCACCACTCCCAAAACTGCGCCCCCCAGTGCAAAATGTGTGATATGCAATTCTTCTACCCCCATTGTGAATGCTATTGTGCCAAATGTGATCTCACCTGTGCCCACCACTCCCAAAACTGCGCCCCCCAGTGCAAAATGTGTGATATGCAATTCATCTACCCCCATTGTGAATGCTATTGTGCCAAATGTGATCTCACCTGTGCCCACCACCACTGAAGCTGCGCCCCCCAGTGCTAAATATATCATATCCAATTCCTCTACTGCCGTCCACCACAACACCACTGGCGCCCCCAGCTCCACACCGACCATGCCCATCACCTCACCCTCTCCTCCCACATACCCCTCCCTAGTCGTCACAGAACCCCACCTCAAATGCGCCATGATCAATGCTAGATCCATCAGCGCCCACGCCCTAGACATTCACGACCTCATAACCACCCATGACCTTGACCTGCTCATGATATCAGAAACATGGCTGCACGATGCCTCTGGCCCTGCGCTCTCCCTGGCACTCCCTTCTGGCTACTCCATCACCAGACAAGATCGCCCCTCTAAAGGTGGAGGGGTCGCAATCATCGCTAAGGACTGCTATAGTATTAGAAAGGTAGAAAAACCCCTACACAGCAACTATGACTACCTCCAAGTCAAAATTATCCTCTCCCCCAACTGTACCATTACCGCTCACATTGTCTATCGCCCTCCTGGCCCATTAGAAGACTTCCAAGCCGCCCTCATCCATCTCCTATCTGACAACCTCAAAAAACATTCGAAAGCCATTCTCCTTGGGGACCTCAACTTAGGCCTCCAGGATAAAAAGGACCCAGCAGCCAAATCCTTTGACTTAGCCCTAACAACACTAGGCTATAAGAACACCATCTTTAGCCCAACGCACACTCAGGGCAGAACACTCGACTGGATTGCTCAGCACAACTGCCCACTCATCATCACTGGAAACACTCCCACCCCATGGTCTGACCACCATATCATCACATTTAGCATCCTCACCACCAGCTCCTCTACCCCGCCACCCCAACCCCTACCACCTTGCCTCACAAGAAGCTCCGCCAGCTCACTAAGGAAAGACTACTGCCCTTCCTACAAGGCCCAGCTTTCAGACCACCTTTCTCCGCAGACCCAGAAACTCTTGCATCAACCTACGATGCTGCCATTAAAGCAGCTATCAACTCCATTGCCCCACTAAAACCCCGTAAATACAAACCCACCACCCACTCTAACTCCTGGTTCACCCCAGACTTGCTCGCACTCCGAAACGAGAAAAAGGCAGCACTTACTCAGTGGCAAACGTCCCACACTGACAAAGACAAGCTGATCTTTAAAGCCTGCTCCACGGAGTACAAAAAAGCTATCACCTGGGCAAAATCCAAATCCTTTGAATCCAGAATTTCGGAAGCCCAATCCAGCACAAAAGAAATCTTTGCAATTTTTAGGGAGCTAGAGACTCCTACTCCCACCCCCCAGAACTTCACCAAAGACAAAGCCTGGTGCGACGAAATTCAAACGGCAATGCTAACAAAACTGAGCCGCCTCCAAAGCAAAATACTAGCTACCAAACAAGCCCTGCCCAATACTCATATCCCTGTCCCACCACCAGCCCAAGACCCTCCCCAACCCTTCTTCTTCAAATCCATACAGGAAAAGGACATCATTAACATAATGAAGAACATCAAAGCATCCAACTGTAAAGGTGATGCCTGCCCAGCCACTCTCATCAAGGACTGCACTGAAGCACTTGCTCCCTTCCTGACAGCATTTGTTAATGCCTCCTTCGCAACAGGGAAAGTCCGCACCTCCCTCAAGGAAGCATGGGTCCGCCCCCTCCTAAAAAACCTACTCTCGATCCCACCTCCCCCAACAATTATAGACCCATCACCACTGTCCCTTTCCTCCTCAAAATACTCGACAAAGCAGCCTATCTGCAGGTTCAGCACTACATCGAAGAAAACAAACTCCTGGGACTCCGCCAATCTGGCTTCCGCCCTAGACATGGGACTGAAACCGCCCTACTTGACCTGAAAAACCAAATGGACGATGCCAGAGACATGGGCAAATCAGCTCTTCTCCTACTCCTTGACTTATCTGCAGCGTTCGACCTCGTAGATCATGACGTCCTTTGCCATCATCTCTCCTTCACTGCCAAGTTCTCCCCTGACGCCACAGCATGGATCAAATCCTTCCTACAAGACAGAACCATGCAAGTATTCTCCGACCTAGCCTCTGCCTCACCCACTACCATACTCTTTGGCGTGGCCCAAGGCTCATGCCTCTCCCCCACACTCTACAACATCTTCACACGACCCCTCTTCCTCATCCTCGACGCTATGGGTATATCCTACACTAACTACGCGGACGATACCCAGATCCTCCTTACCCTCACAGGCAACTACGACACCGACTCCATGACCCTTAACAACCTCTACAACACCATCCAAGCCTGGATGGCAGACAATGGACTATGCCTCAACTCTGACAAGACAGAACTCCTACTGGTAGGTTCCCCCGAAACGCTAAAAAAACTTGACTCCCAATTCAGTCACTTCACCATCGACACCATCAAAATACCTGTTTCAGACTCAGTCAAAACTCTTGGAGTCTATCTAGACTCTAACCTCTCCATGGACAGTCAAGTCAACGCCATTGCCTCCTCAGCCGCATATCATGCTAAACTGATCAACGCAGTCAGGCCTTTCCTCTCCAAAGAGAACTGCACAAACATAGCCAGAGCCATCACCGGCTCCAGGCTAGACTACTGCAACATACTCTTCCTAGGAACCTCAAAAAAAAACCTGGAGAGGCTACAAGTCATCCAGAATAGTGCTCTCCGAGCAGCCCAAGGTATTGCCAAAAGGGACCACATCTCGGAAGCCAGAAAATTAGCCCACTGGCTCCCAATAAAGGAAAGAATAATTTTCAAAGCGCTCACACTGACACACAAATGCATCCATCTCACTGCCCCCGATTACCTCTCACAAAGAATCCACTCCGTCGCCTCTACAAGACCAACAAGATCACCCTACACCAACATGCTCTCTGTGCCATTAGTAAAAAGATCCAGAGCAGGGGGATCCAGCTTCCCCTATCTCGCACCCACTCACTGGAATGCCCTACCTCCCACCATCCGCGGTGAGCCCTCCCTCCTAGCTTTCCGCAAAGCACTGAAAACCACCCTCTTCTCATAAGGTCCCTCGCAGCTGCATAATACCAACCATATGACCCACTGCCTAAATTGTATTGACCAACCGCATAAGCTGTAATGATAACCTTGCTTGTTCCTATCTGTATTATGCCTCTTACTGATACCATGCCTGTAACTAAGCTCATGCAAGTAACAGCGCCTCAATGCCCCTGGGCTGCTTGCGCGCTATACAAATTTAAATAAATAAATAAATAAATAAATAAATAAATGCATGCGGACATTGTTCAGTCTGCCATTTGACCAAGAATTTGAAACAGATTGATCTGTATGACAGGCTATGGAAATACCAATCCTTCTCAAATTGCCTGACTAAATGGGTGATCTATGGGATAAAATGCCCTTGTGGGTTAATTTATATAGGCAAAATGATCAGGTCAGTGAAATTACGAATTGGCGAACATCGCTCAGCCATACGGAATGGCACTCCGGATAAACCATTGGTGGCCCATTATTTACAAGCGAAACACACATGCGAAGATATGTTTTGGTTTGTTATTGAGACATCTAAAGCTCACCCACGGGGAGGGAATAGGGATCTGTTCCCTAAAAAAATGGAGCAAAAATTGATTTATAATCTCAATACAGGAAGAGAGATATAAGGGCGACCCTCTTTTTTGTAAGGGGGCTTGACTCAAGAGGGTGGGAGATACTGTAAGTGAGAAAAAGAGTCAAAGCTACCCTAACCAAAGGCGTGACATAGGGTCACCAGGTTTTGCAGGGGAGCTAGGTAACTGCTAGCTCAATAGACAAAAACCCACGGATGCGGGAATGACAACAAATGGGTTTTTTATTTTACACTAACAGAGAACAAAACAAATATACAAGCTGCGCCGTGGCACTGAATATATGCATTATTCACACACTATACACACCCCCTTACTGAGAACTAGCAAGCAGATTATTATTTACTGCAGTGTTAAGTATACCTTCATAGGATCTATATACACTCAAAAATGGCCGACCCCTTTCTAATACTGAGGAAAGTCCTTCCTCTATTACACACACGAATGGACTGGACTTGGCAGTCCTCTTTCGATGTCAATGAATGACATTTGGCTCACACCAGTATTCAACCAAGGAAAAAGCCACGGGGTAAAGCGATTCTGTGAAGGCGAATGCACACACGACAGGTAAGCCTGCTTTGAAATCCATGCCACACTTGATTGTTGCTCAAAAAACGTACAGAGAGTCTAATTGTACTCTCTGGTGCCTTTGTCTCCCACACAGAGCCATTCACTGACACGCGAGCGGTTTAAAATATCTAACCCAATATATAACAATGCAAGACAGCCTTTGGGATCACTATGGCCAAGTAAGTGTTACTCCCTGCCACTTAAATGCTTGAAAGAAACGTAAATCAGGTGAAACCTGTGAAATTGAAAGGCTTTTCGCATTTCTTTTAGATTCCATGATGCATTATGGGACATGTAGTATCCGGAATACCATAGAAACCTGTGAAATTGAAAGGCTTTTCGCATTTCTTTTAGATTCCATGATGCATTATGGGACATGTAGTATCCGGAATACCATAGAAACTCGGTACACCACTGAAATTTCTCTGCAGGACTTGAAACAAAAATCCCTGCCTCACACATAAAGTGGTAAATATGATTGATTCATACATCAAAATGTAACTATTGTTGGTTCAATATGTTACTTGTTTCAACAAAAATCCAAATAAATGTACGTATTGATTTACAGCTTGAATTCTTAAGACGGACTGGTCTGCCGCCTCAATTAAATTGATTCATGCAATCGCTTTGCCCATCACACCAAAAGAAATCACTTTTAAGGTTAGCAACCTGGCTACTTCTTTTGTATGCACACAAACACCACCATCACCGTTTTTATCATGTTTTAGTAAAACAATGTTTATTTATCTTTTTAGGTCACTACACTGACACATAGGAGCCATTTTGCCAGTGTAACGTGTTTCTCTAACCTATCGCGTCCTGAAGACCGGGCGTTGGACTTTGCTGATGAGCTTTAAACTGCAACAGTGTTGTCCTTCTCCCTAGAAATATATTCAAATGTTGACGCTATTATACCATGTTGTTGTATAATTGAAAATGCGATCAAAACACACCATTACTAACATCACGCAAATTGTACTTTGCAAATGTTTTCGTGTCTGCTTCTTCCACCCATTTGTGTTTCTACAAATAACGAACGCTGGAAATAGGTTTTTTATGCCATTATGAGTGGGCCCGTTGTTAGCTCCCTCCCCATTCGCATTGAGCCCTTTGGGGGCTCAAATGGGAATGGGGATGGACCGGGCCCGGGTTCCCTGAAGGAGGAATTACCGGGCCCTCCATACTCAGAATGGCCCGGTAATTCCCCATTCAGGGAACCCGGACACGATTTTGGAGGCAGCCATGGCGCTAATAGTGCCATGGCTACTGCCAAAGTCGTAATGAGGCCATAAGTCTTGAGTACATTTTTCAATATCTATTGCTGGGGTACTCACCTGTCCACCTGATCTCAGGCACTTATATGGGGGAGGTGCTGTAGGTTGAGGTGTGCTCGGGGGTGTAGGTTTTGCCACATATACTGGGTCACTGTACCCTTCGGTAGGCACTGGTTTTGGCAGGGGGGGATACAATTGTGCAAATTCTATTTGAGCTTCCTTCTCTTCACCTTCCTTCCCTTTATTTCCTAGTGCCAGGGGAGATGAAATCTGTTCTTTTGTCGGTTCTTTATTCTTAATTGTGGGTACGTCTTCGAAGAGCGTCCATAGATCTAATGTCTCCCTTCTATTGTGGTACTGTTTGCCTTTATATTTAATATATAGACATGTGGCTACCTTGTCTAAGAGATTTTTATCGAACGATCCCCCTTTGGGTCATACCTGCGGTAGGCTTTCCCCCTTCAACTCTGTGATGTATTGATCATGGTATTTCGTAATTCTGTCGACATAGCCTGGCAGGCTTTGACAGATATGGGCCAATGGTGTTTCTTCACCCATTCTAACCTCGGGCCCCTCCTGTTCCCTTTGCTAGTGTGTATTGTATGACCACAATTCTCACTACTCCTGTATTCTGTGTTGTTCTGTATGCTACTTTTACACAACAATATTCAATGGTTCTCCAAAGTGTCACAATTACGATGACCGATAGTCATGAGACAATAATGCATTTGCTTTTAGTTATTTCCAAGTATATAATGAACACAACGACATGACAAATCAAGTACATAACATTGACCAATTGACCAATTGACAGGTCACATAAAACATATACATATACCCTCTCTGTCTACTCTCAATACCCTGCTGACGAGAATCTTCCTTATCCCAATACCTTACGCCCTTTCCCCCTCAGTTACCCATATATTTTCCAGTTGATCAGAAAAGGAAAGAATATAGTGTTTCTAGGTTGTATTCCGAGTCTTCCCCTCATGTGAGACTCCCACTGACACTGTTTATGTTCCACTTATTCCCAGTACTAGTCAAGATAGCACTATGCAGTGCCGCCTTCTACCCCCTCACGGAGCTAGGTTGCTGTACTCCTCTATCACCTTGTAATCTCCCTAACTCATCCGAATGGCCAAATGCAGAAAAAGAAAAAGGATAGAAGAATATCTATAAAACCCACAAGAGTCCCCTAGCTTTATTACCCATAGCCCTCTTTCAACTCCCCTCTGCCTCATCTGACTCTGTATGCTACACTCGTCACCTACACCCAATTTCTTTTAATGTCACTCGCACTTGATACTCAAGTGTCCGTCTTGTTCCGAGACCCTCGGGACCCGGTCTGTCCGGGCGCTGCCCGCACTCAATGGCCGCTCCCCAGCTCCGGCGAGCGGTAGGGTGGGTTTTGCCAAGTGGGACCTGCACCCTCTCGCCCTACGGTGTGCGCACATCTAAGTGTACCGGTTGACATAGTCGGGCAGCTATCTTGAGGGGCGCGCCATGGGTCTCTACTGTGGCCGGGGACGTCTCATGCCAAAAGGAACAAAGGGACAAAATCACGTCCTGGGGTCAACACTTGAAAGTAAGCATCCCCCAAAAATGCATTTAAAACTTCCCAGTGAGAGTCAGTAAAGGACACACCCCAGAAGGGAATAAGACCAATACCAAGTGCGAGTGAAGGCAAAAGGTAAAAGTTTATCTAAACCAAAATAGGGCAATCAGAGAACGCTGCAAACTCAGAGAGCGCTGTGCCAAATATCAGAAAACATTCTCATTTTGTTACAAAACCACGTCATCTATGACGTGGGAACTAAGGATTACATGACTCGATGAGATTGGGCAATGGGTAATGGGTAGTATAGAATATATAGTGGCAAAGCACCAGGATCCACGTGGTGTCACGGTGATGCTCGCAGGTCAGCTGGACTCGTCGGGGTGGAGTGCTGGGTCAGGCGATTGTTGAGTTGATACATCTCGGCTGCACTAACATTTGCCTGGTGGCCGCACATACTCATTCAATGTTAATTATAATTCATAATGCCCTGTAAATCCTCCAAGTTGTTATTATTCTAACATCACGATAAAAATAGCACATACCTCTGGGTGATCGTGTTCCATCATCCTAAAGAAACTATACAATAAATGAACTGCTTCATGGGTTCAAGTGGCTTATCAGGGGGCACATTTCAGGGATACCTATCTTTCTCCTACGTTAGATCTAGTGAGTGACATCTTTATAGTATGTTAGTACTAGAACAAATATATGGCTATCATGCTCAGTCGGGGTTGGGGTGAGCTGGGATACTACCTGGTCAGAGGACACATAGTTGGTACATCAAAAGGCGGTGGGATGAAAGGCTTGTATTCCATGTTTCTTGAACCAGAGTCTAGGGGTGTAAGACAAGTTTTATGGGGCTGTTGTGAGCCTGGGGGGTTGGGGGCTTGGGGGAGGGTGGATACCTGGTACGGGCGCAGCGGAAGGGTGAGGGGTTATAGAGGTATCATTACGTACAACAGCCTTCTAGATGTCAGCCCGACCTGAGGGGGGAGAAAGGTGGGGGCTGAGTACGCATCGCTTCAAGAGAGGGGAGAGAAGGCCCTGTAACGTGTTCAGCTGTGTCTCGTACACTTTGGGCCTCATTCCAAGTTTGGAGGTAGCCATGGCGCTATTTGCACCATGGCTGCCTCCAAACCCGGGTCCATGTCCGGTCTGCGTGAATGGGGACTTACCGGGACATTCCAACCTGTGCGGACCCGGTAGGTCACCATTCACCCAACCATTTCCCATTCCCATTTGAGTCCCCATAGGGCTCAATGGGAATGGGGAAGGTGCTAATTACGGGCCTGCTAATAGCAGGCCCGTAATTAGCTCCCTGGTCCCTTAGCGGGAACCGTAAAGAACGTGTGGTCAGACCACATGTCCGTTGCAGTTCCTGCTAAGGGACCTCGGAATTGGGTGGTTAGGGTTTACCGGCACCGGTCTCCTTACCGGTGCCCGGTATCCCTTATTGCCCAAGTCGGAATGAGGCCCTTTGTGGGAGTTACATATGACTCATGCAAACGAGGTAGAAATAGGTCAGTGTGTGTACAGGTACATCAGAAGGTGAAGTTATACCAATGATACATAAGATGCTATTTAAAAATATATGGTCACACATAACATTAGGAACTCATTGAATATATATATT
This sequence comes from Ambystoma mexicanum, assembly GCF_040938575.1. Taxonomy (NCBI): domain Eukaryota; kingdom Metazoa; phylum Chordata; class Amphibia; order Caudata; family Ambystomatidae; genus Ambystoma; species Ambystoma mexicanum. The sequence continues at coordinate 214,530,689 of NC_090931.1, forward strand.
GATGCCATACATTGCATTGTGTAGGTTGTAACAAGGAATAATAATTGACCGATGTTGAGAGGCCTAAACATACAATTCATAGCCTTATGTGCATAAGGGGAGGGGTGAGGGTCTGTTTATTTCATTTTATACAATCAATCATTCGATATACGACCACAGGAATGGATTTATAACCCCTTATAAGGGATTAGCTGTATGGGTGAAACAGAGTGGTCCACAGGCCTGGCATACGTGTGTGGTACTTCAAACGGGGAGTAGGGTTGGGGGGTTATCCACAGCATAAGTCATAAATGAGAGGTCTGCAAAGGGACGGGACAGGTCTATGGAGGTGTCTTGTTTTTCTCAAACCCCAGCTTCGGGCCGGTCAATTGCAGGACAATGATAGACTGCGGAAGGCGAAAGATACAGAGTTCGTCCTGTAACTTGTTCTTGCCTAGTCTCCCATGAGAACAGGCCCGCTGCTGGGACGCTGAGGGGAGGAGGGGGAGGGAAGTGACTGGGCCGCTGTGCGAGATCTGGAGAGGATAGCTGCAGCCCTGCAGGCCGTGAGTGTTCACGAGGCCGGAGTTGACATGTATAAAATGGAGTCTGAGTGTGGCCCAAAAATAGGGTTCTAAGTCTCGTCCTTCTTACTTAGTATTGCAGTCATATGGGTCAACCCGCAGCCATCCTGCATCCTTGGCCACAGGTGCATGGATGGCCACTGGACGAATCACAGTCTGCAAATAGATAGGAATGGAGGGGATGTGGGGGGAGGGGGCCATGAAGACCTTTTCCTCCCATACACAGGCGATGAGCTCGCTCTTCGAAACTCAGATTTAATTACTACTCTTGGAGTACAAAGAGATCTGCATAAGACTTCAAATTATCCCTAGCATAGCAACTTTGCCTGACTGATGTACCGGTATGTGTGTGATATTGATGCTGTGCCTAAAAAGAAAAACTGGAGGCCTCCTTATCAAAGCTAGATAGATGAAGTGTCCTTAATCGATGTATGACTGGTACCCTGTGATATCTCTCAGGCATGGTTGGTCTGTGTGGTGCCGCTGGCGACATCTCGCTGCAGTTTATGATCCTAGCAAGATGGAGCCGTATTCGCAGAGTGCCATTCCAGACATCCTTGTTGAGTCAGCTGAGTTGACTCCTCCCATGACATTGAAGAGAATACATATGGTTTCTCAAGCTGTTTTCCCTATCTTCATCCCATTTCCTATCGCAGACACTTACCTGTGTTTTCTGCTTCAGACCCCGTGGATCCAATTTGCGAGCCTCGTACCCATGGACGCCTAAAGTTTCTTTTCCGAAACTCATTACCACAGGATCACTTTCTCCTGGCTGTTCGGCTTACATGCCCCGCCTCCCAGCTTAGAAGCCTGGTAGGAAATTGTCCTTCAGCTGTCACATTCATTCTTCTGTAGTTCTCTCTACTAACCCTTTCATCCCTTCTCCTTCCCACGCAAGCTATATAAAGTCTTCCACAACGTTCCAAGAGTCGTTTTTTTCCACTTGGCCCGAACAGGTAATTTGCCTACTTGTAAGACAAGTACAGTTTTTCACTCCTTTCCCGAATTAATCTGTACCCTTTCTATTTCAATGTAACAGCACATCCTCCCACGGCTACACATCAGGAAAGGGACCTCCCACACTGTCCCCCTGCTACTGGATCAGGGTTTTCTTCCCATAGAGGGTTTCCCTGGAAACCCTGCTCCTCCAGACAGGTTTCACTGGGGAGGCAGAGGGTGACCAGGTGGATTCTGCCTTCTGCTGGACTGCTACATCTGCTTCAGGTTGGTGTTTTCTATATGCATTTTGGTACATTGTGGTATTGTGCCATTGACACTTGACATACCCCAAGCGAGCACATGTAGGCATCCATGCTACTCTCCAGTCGGTTGGGTGTTATGTGTCTAACCTCTGACTCCATCGGATCAAGGTGCTAGTGATCATTGGGAAACAAATCCAAGGACATCTGGTTTTCCTAAACTAAAAACATTCTGTTCCTGATAATAAGAGCCAGGAACGTTGAATGTCCAGGTAAGCCGGTATGGATCACAACTGCTTTGGCAACACATTTGAGTAGACGTCAATAACTATGAAAAGTTCGTACAGAAGTTAGTAATAGGGAGACATAGAAAAAGTTAAGAGGAAGAATTCAAATGGCAGGAGACACCCCACAGTGGCACTGCTCAGGTGCACTTGGTATCTTTGCTTTTACATTATTCCAAAAGGCAACTTTCAAATGTCGACTGCAAGTCAATTTCTTGAATCATCTAATGTTAAACATTCTTACTCCAACTCACCAGTCCCCTGTCAGCACGCACCCTCTTACTTATTTGACCAATCCATCCATTGATACACCCAGCACTGATCCTTTCAAGGTCACTCACAAATCCATCCAATGCACACCTACAGTCGGATTTGTTATCTCCCTAATGAAGCCATTAACACATTCACCCTCACACTCACACAAATGAATCCACTAGTTAGTGTCTCACTCACTCATCAATCCATTTCTCCATTACTCTCCTTCTCACTCACTCTGTCACTCAATATTCCATCCATGTATCACACTCAGTCACATCAATCGCCCTTTTACTCACTCTCTCACTTAGCAATTCATCTATTCATCCATCGTTCATCTTTTCCATCACTATTTCACAAACGACTTTATCCATTCATTACATATTCACCCTGTAACTCACTGTCTTGCTTACAAGCCATCTATCCATCCAACCATCACCCTCACTTTCTCAGGCACCCGTCCATGCATCCAATTCCAAGTGACTCACTCTGTCGCACATCTATCCAGCACATAACCTTTCATTAGCCCTCTCACTCACCTATTCATATATATGCAGAGAACTGTGCTATGCACTGTCCTTTGTTGACGTATGAAGGTTAGTAACTCTTATGTGTGTGGATAGTAGTTTTGAACTTGAAATATTACACCTGCACAATCTCTCACTCACTCACCAAACCAAACAGCTAGCCATACATGCATGCATCCAATAACCACACACTCTCTCAGTCACCAATCCACCCCATCCAAAATTCACCCTCTCCCTGACCAATCCAATCATTCAAAACTCACATGTGCTGCTGTTTTGACTCACTCAGTCATCAACACATCCATCCAACACGTACCCTCTCATTCACACAAACTCACTAATCAATCTTTCGAATGCTCCCCTCTTGCTCATTCTCACTCCCCCATCCAGTCATCTGACATTCACCTGCTATATTTCTTACTCACCAGTCTCTCCAACACTCACCCTCTCACACACCAATCTAGCCATCAAACACTCGCACTCTTGTACACTCTCTCACAAACCCATCCATCCATCAATAAATCCATTCATTAATCTATCATCACACACCCTCTCACTCAGTCGCTCACTCATTTATCCTTTCCTCATACTCTCTCACTCACCAATAGACACATCAAATATTAATCCCCTTAATCTAACTCACCAATTCATCCTCCTATCGATCAAGTACATTCATGGTCCAGCTTTCCTTCTTTGTTGCAGCAGATATTGTGGCTGCTACAAATAGAATAAAATGGGCCTCTGCAATGGAGTCCATCCATTTTTTTAAAAGGGATTATGCCTAATATTGCATCTTTGGTTTCCCATGTGGTTAACCACTCTTTCACCACTGGCTCTATTCCTCCTTAAACACACGCATCAGTGACCACACCTCTAAAAAAAAAAAGACTTCTTCGATCCCACACTCCATGCAAACCTTTGACCTATTTCCCTTCTTCCTTTTCTAATGAAACTCTTGGAATCACTGGCTACACCTCTGCTCAGTGCCTTCCTACAGGAGGCGTCTTTGTTTGATTCTTTTCAATCTGGGCTTTCGCCTGGGCCGCGGTACAGAAACTGTGCTTGTTTCGGTAGTTGATGACCTTGCACAGCTTTATGATCAGGGTGGTGTTGGGGCACTGATCGTACTTGATCTGTCAGTTGCTTTTGACACCATTGATCACTCTATTCTGCTGGGTCATCTGGCCGTGGCAGGCATTTTGTGCTCTGCACTGTCTTGATTTAGATGTTTTTTGGCTGACACGGTCCAATCACTTTCTCTTTCTTCCAATCTATCTCGGTCGCTCTGACCTGTGGAGTGAATCAGGGATTAGCCCTTTCGCTTATTTTGTTCAATGTCTATATTCAGCCTCTCGCAAAACTCATTCAATCCCATGGTTTCCTGTGTTGTTAATATGTAAATTACATGCAGATTGTTGTACGTCTCAACCTGATACTGCCTCTCGGTTACGGCTGTGTTTGATATCTGTGGGAAGCTGGATGAGTGACAATTGGCTGAAGCAGAACGGGGACAAGACCAAGGTTTTGATGACTGCCCCCCTTTCAGCCACAACTTTCTGGACTCCAGCTTTTTGGCCTCCTTCACTGTGGTCCTTTCCAATCCCTGTTCCAGTGGTTGAAGACATAGGCTGTAAGATCTCAGCCTCTCTTTCTGCTGAAGCCCAAGTCACTGGTGTGTGTCAATCTGGCCACCATCAATTAAAGTTTCTTTGGAAAGTCCTCCCTTATATCTAAGCTCCTGTGGTAGCTTATTTGGTCTCGGTTACTATGGACTACTGCAACTCTCCTTTTTTTTAGGGCAGCCAGCATATCTAATTCAGTGTCACAAGATTTTTCAGGGCTCTGCTGCCAGAGTTGCTATGCAATCCTGTTATTGGGTTCATGTTTCTCCTATTTTACACTCCCTTCATTGTCTTCCCATACATAGTCACATTTATTTTAAATCTTTGTGTATTTTTCATTGCGCCTTTTAAGGTACTGCTGCTGAATACTTTCAAAGTTTTGTCCATATGTTCCTCTTGAGCTCTTTGCTCTCAAAATGCTCTTCTTGTTCCGGTGCCTCATTTCAAACGATCTCGGACGTGCTTTTACGGTGGCTGTGGTTGCTTTATGGTGCCAGCTTCTGCGTCCACTCTGGGCTTTTCTGATGCGCTTTGAAAACACGCCTGCTCTAGTTCAAAAGACGTTCTTGGTTGCTGGCTGTTTTTCTCTGCACAGGTTGTTGTTTTACACCAAGAGGCTTTGTTGGTGTAAGTTTGCACTCCATAAATAAATTAACATAAAATAACCGCTTCAAATTATTCTGAGGAACACATTTCCAGCTCTTGAGATTGCATCTTTACAAACAATATCTGCTCAAAGGATAGAATGACATGTGCATTTCCAATTGAATCGGAAAGCAGGAAACACAAGCAGCTCAGTTTAATGCTCATTGGATCTCATGATCGATTCCAGAAAATTGCAGAAATAATTCCAGATGTACATTTAATGAACAATAATTTCAACAGCATATGACAGAATAAAATAATTCATATCCATCTGCACTGGTTTAGTTCCAGTTGTGTTCTGCACATTTTCTATAAAGATTTCCTGGTTTCTTTTCTATTCTCCCTATATACCTCACTTCTTGCTCCTATACTTTCTTCCTTTAGAATATCACATCACTTCTATGCTATTGATACCCAGCTCTTTCTATCCTTTTCGTCTTTTACTCCGGATATTCATCACACTCTCTCAACATGTCTTTCTGTCGTCAAATCTTGGATGGCCTCCCATTTTCTTATTTTAAATGCCAGATAAACTGAGGTCTTATTCTTTCCAGCTAACACTCTCCTTCCACATTCCCCTATTTCTTTTCCTCCCTCTATTCTGTCTATCTCTCCCACTGCACGTAACCTTGGTCTTCATTTCAATTCTAATCTTTCCTTTGCTTACCATATTTCTCTCACATCTCGTTCCTGTCGATTTAATCTCTATAATATTCTCAGAGTTCGCCCTTTTCTCACCTTCCTTGCTATGAAACTTCTCATCTCTTCACCTATCTTCTCTTGACTATTTTATTGTTCTGTCGCGTTGTTTGGTCTTCCCTGTTCACATCTCGCTCCTCTTAATCAGTCTACCATTCTTCTAGTCGCCACTTTGTCTTCTTTCTTATCAGGCCTCGATTTCCTCTTCTCTTGTCTCACTTAGTTGCTTGTCTTTCCAGTCTCAACTTAAATTTTACTTTCTTTGTTCAGTTTTTAAATCTCTCTACGGGCTGCCCCTGACTATCTTGCTTCTCTTCTCTCATTCTAAACTCACTCTCGCTCTCTCAGTTCTTCCGGTCTTTTCAGGACGAATGTTCCCCGTCCCCCTTATGCTCAATCCAGCTTTCGTTCTTTTCAGCTCCTTGCTCCTCTTCATTGAAACATGCTCCCCCTGTTTCTTCATTCCATTACTTCTTATTCTTCATTCTGTTGTTCCCTTAAAACTCACCTGCTTCAGTAACCTTGATTGATTGTTACCGGCAGTATCTGAATGTCGATTTGCACTGCTGATTTTTATGTACCGTTAATTCTCTCTATGTAAAGCACTTTGGACAAAGGCACTGTAAAAAGCACAATAAAAATACAAAATACAAATACAAATGTTGTGATTTGTTTCAGATAACGTGTAATAATCTGTATAGTACCACTTAAATAGTTTCTCGCTTAAGGGCGTCTTTTTGTGTATTTCATTGGATGTTGTTGGCAGCTTGATGCTGTGATTGGCTAAGCACTAATGCATCAGACAAGTCAAATGGAGATTTACCTTTAACTTTATTAACAGGTTTCCACAGGTAGGGGTTCATTTAACTCTTAAGGCTCTATGAGCATAGCTCCAAATAAAATGATTTATCTAAAGAAACATTGAATAGTTGGGCACAACACTAAGTGGGGCTCCTGGTGGAATCTGGTATCACCAGCCCTTCTTCTTTTGGAGGACATAAACACAACACATGTATCTTATGAGTCTGTGTCTCTGTTCTGAGACACCCTCTGCCACAACCAAAGGTCTTTCCAAAAGCATGGACAATTTCTCTTTTGAGCAGGACTTAGCCTTCTGGAAACCTTTATCTATGTATCAGAAAGTTCCAATGTATGGCCCAACACAGATGTTCAAAACCTATGCTTCTGAAGACCAGCCCTCATCTACAACATACGACACATATGCTTCAAGGAAGCTCTTGGAGTAGGTTATCACTGTCTAATTGTTCCCTTCATGCCTCGCTACTAACCTGTCTTTCCAAAGACCTAATCCTTTGATATGGACATCCTGATCCTTGTGCCTTCAGATGCCTCGATGGTGTGACCAGCCTCTGAGGTAGTTGGTGTGGATTCTTTCTTGTCCAATGCTTTGTCATTATCTTCTCTCTCAGCCTTCCCACTGCCACGAATTAGACCATGATCTTTGTCTGAACTTTCAATGTCCTGATTGGCCCGCCAGGACTCTTGGGTTTTCTGTTCAGTTTCTTTGTCCCAGCCAGGATATTACACACAGTTCAACCTTTCTCAAGTTGACCCTTTCGGAATCATTGGTTTACCTCTAGTCCCTTGTCTAGTCCCCCCTGTACCGCGGGTTCAGCTTTTGATTGCACATTCAGTCACTCCGGGATAGTGTGTGGTTCCTTGGTTGTTCCTTCCTGTACCTTAGGTTCACATTGTGACTTCATAGGTAGTGTGACTTCATAGGTAGTCCTTCCTAGACCTTACATTCAGTGTGCAGTTTATAAAAAGTAAAAGTCCTTTCAGGATCTTAGTTTCAGCTTGTGGCTTCACAGAGGATCCTTCCTGCACATTAGGATCGGTTTACAGCACCTCCTATGGTTCGTCCTTAACTTTAGGTTTAATTGTTATCCTACGACTGGTCTCTTGTGGACCTTGGGTTAGACACACTTGCACGGGTATCCCTCCCCCCACCAAGGTTTATGTCAGGCAGTCGGTTTTCTTAGCAAACCCTCCAGCCAAAGTTATTGTTCTTCTCCTTGACCTCGTTTGGTCTCTGGTTAAAGACATTTTACTGCAGATCTTTCAGTTTCCTTAGGCATGTTTGCAACTTTCAGGATGAGGTTGTCGGGACTCTTCTCCTAGCACCCCAGCTGGCACGTTTGCCTTCTCGGGAACATCCTCCTGTATTGTCTCGACGGGTCTCTCCCTCAGTGATAAGGGAGTGTGAGCACAGTTGACTTTCTTCTCTGGGTTTCTTACCCCTCAGGAGGGCTCACATCTCTACCTTTCGTCCGTTAGTATGGCCCTCGACTATAATAGACGTTCCAATTGGTTATTCCTTCTTTTAGTTTGAACTCTCTCTGTGGAATGGTTAATCCATGAATATGTTTTAATTATCCCAATTTCTTGGTTGCTGTTCTCTTCATGTGCTTGTTTATTTCTATGGCATGTTTGATTTTTGCTCTACAGAGCGGCCGATGAGTTAAATGCTCGAGGGGCACTTTGCACCATCTTGGAAATCCACTTGGCAGGTTGCACAAAGCTGCTCACTTCTGTCTCTCTGCCTCCCCAATACCAGATCTGTTCTAGGCATCACAAGGGGAGGCCTGTCCCGGGTGCCTCCTGACTGCTTATTATAAGTAAGGTGCCGCTGATGCTTCCTTGCATTCTACAGTCAGCCTAGTTTCACGGCAGGGGACATTCATGAACTCCTCACCCAGACTGCTTGTCTACTGCCTCGCTGGTCTTCTCGTCATTATTTCAGACCGGCTGTGGATCTCATCACTTTTCTTCTTCCCAAGCCCCTCCAAGAAGGAAATACTGCATTTTAAAGGCCAAAGCGGGCCAGCGGGATCCCCTCATCCACCCATGGGGTGGCATGTTGATTAGCAGCAGGGCCATACCTGTCCCTAGCAGCCCGGTATACCCCCAAAACAGCCAGAGATGGTTAGGGAGCTTGCAACAATGATATGATATGATTGGGTATTTATAAGGCGCTTAATACCCAGAAGTTTCTAAGCGAGGACCCGGGGATCAATCCTGTGGTGTTCTGTGTCATCTTGTTTCCAAGGCGAGCACATTGCCCCTGAGCTATCCTCCCGAGACTTTTCAATGTTGACTGCATTGATTGGAAAGCTGGAGTCATGCACTTATGTGCAGTAGAAAGTCTACTCTTGATTAAAATTTGAAAAAAAATGAATTCAATCTATGAACACGTCTCTCAGACTTACTCTTCTAATAACAAGATGACTACATTTGTGAAAATGAGATGCTATCAATAACTCATTTGCAGATCAAATGAGTTTTTGCAAGTTTAAGTCAAAACGAAATCAGGCGGGCTATGGAAAATAAGAAAACACATATTAACTCATGAAAATATCTAGTGCCTTATAGTGGCAGTGCTTCTTTTATGTTTTAAATGATTTTTATTTACCATTTAATGTGTTTAGAGCTATACAGCAAGTTTATTTAATGTGCATAAAGTCACAGTCCTCCATCTGACCCGTGGCATCTTTCTATTCAGATAACTTGATGCCATGATTGAGATAACCAAACTAATTCTGCACCTGGACTGATTTATACTATGTGATGTAATATACAATATGGGCTCATTTAAAGGTTGGCACTATCCCTTCTACAAACATAATTTAACGAAATAGACAATTGGTTGTAAAGCACCTACACACAATGTATACATATGTATGAAGTACGCTTCTTTTGAGAATGGCTCATTACTAAGTTGAAAATAGAATTGGATAATGTTCCAAAAAACAGTAAGGTAATGCCACAAAATCATACATAGCTCGACAAATTAAATATCGCATTTATGTTAGTAAAATCGTGTTAGAATTCTACATCATGTAACTCTCCCTTTCACAATAAAAACATAAATAAAAATAAAACTAGCCCTGCAAGCCAAACCATTTCAGCTGAACACTCGGGTGGGGCAGGGGAGACCATTACATCCTACAATCGATTTAAATAACATCAACCATGATTTTGACACGTGCACATTTTCAGTCGTGGCTAAATCCCTTTCTCTTAAGGAATTTCCCAGCAGGAACAATATTGATAATCTAACAATAAGCAGAATGGAATTATCGACTAGACGCAATGGAAATGTACATTGGAAAAAGAAATAGGAATAGATAACCTTCGATGATTTATATAGAGCATTTTTAATCGCAGATACTTTGACCAGGCAGATATTTCAAGCATAATGAACACAGCTATGCCATAGTGCCAATTATAATTTTGTATAGAAGAACTGGCCATGTCAATGGTGTAGTGCAATGTAACAGTTTAAATGTACTTGATTTACTTAAATTCACTAATATAGGCTAATGTATGCCTTGAAAAAAACCTGTGGGTCGAAACACGTGTTGGTATGACGAGTTATTATTTTATTGAGAAAGGGACAGTTCTGTAGAGTAGAATTCCAACTCTGTCTTATTAACGTATTTGAGGTTTGATTGGCTGGAGCATGCATGATTTTGTAACCTTACCTAACTTCTATGTATAACATTTGATAGTTCAATGTTCATGTTATTTTATATTTAGGTAAACCGCAACGCAGATTTTGCGGAATGCAGAAAAGAGCTATTGAAATGGATTGATTAATCATGATTACCAATTGACATTTTATTTGGCAGAGCATGTCATACACCCCACATTGGGTCTCAGTGCACTACACTAAGGCACATAAAGGAGTATGAATAGAAGTGTTGGGAAGGAGAACTCTATGATCAGTGCTTGGGATCCGCAGGCTAATTCTGAGAGAGACATAAAGGACTTCCGCTATTCAACTGAGAAATTTAGAATATGGTATGGAGGTTACGGCTAAAGCCAACATGAGGTCCAAAGACCGATCATGGGAGATCCCATGGTCCAAGTCAAGGGGGGTGCACCATTCTATTAAAAAGACTGGCATCTCTGATCAGGAATACGGGTGGCATTGGACCCCACCTATCGTTCTGCAGCAACAAGAAAGACGTAATCCATCAGAGGCTGACAATAGTATTAGAGGTTGTTATATTACATACTCTATAACTCTAACTAGGTTGTATATTGAGGCAATACTCAAAGACAACACTGCCAAAGATTACAGGCCAGTGGTGGTAGAAGCTACACCACCAATAGCAGTTTCCCAGTTAAGGCAGCTCAACTTTGGAACTCACTGCCACCCCTGTTGCGAGCTGACCAAACATTCATTAATTTCAGACAGTAATTCATTAACTGGCTTCAAGAAAATGATCATAATTTACCTGCCTCCCTTTCACTTGCATTATAAAGAGTTTGATTGCCTTCCAATGTATGCTCCTGGCTGTACACTTTTATCTCTACTTTGCTTGTTGTCTATGTATCTACTGTATCATGTGTATTGTTATATTATGTCTGTATATACCGATTTGTATTTTATATGCGATTACGTAATTTAAGGTGAAAGTCTTCTTATATTCTCTGCACCCTGATACCCTCGAATCTGGCACGCATTATAAATAAATAAACAGACAAACAAACAAACAATAGGAAGTAGAGATGGGAACAGTGGTGGGGCATCATGTGATGGGAATCAGGGCTCAAATGTATCATTTAAGATCTTATGGACTACCTCCACCGCCAACATCCTATAATGCAAAACCAGCATCGCTTCAAGTAGAGGGGATTGCTTTGTTGGTACCCCCCGAATTCCTCAGAATTCTGGTCTACAAGTTGGAATCCTTTCTCACCGGAAATCTGCCTGGTCCTACATTTAATGCAAGCGCTGCCTCCAGCTCTAGTTTTGCTCTATATCGGCTCCCACCTGATCTCCTGGGATTCTTCATAAAACCGCCTCAGACATGACTCCGCATCATGGAAAAAAATCTGCCGAGACTCTGCGGATTAATGGCCAAACGCTGCTTCCAAGCAGCATGTCCAATCAACGCCAATCAAGGAACCGCAAAGGGTGCTGCTTCAGTAGCTGCTTCCCCTCCAGGGTCTTCTGCGTGTGCTATTCTGCTCAGGCCCAGTCTCTCACTTTGATCACAGGAGGTCAAACGACACAGCTCCTGGCTGAACATTAGTCTATTTTGAATGGGCTATGCTTTGTCCAGTTTGAGCTGTTTTTATATGTTTTGATTTATTTTGAATTTTTAGTTAAAAGTACAGTTGTTTTCCTTAGCGTTTTATTTATTACTAAGTAATTCTGTTTTCCAATGTTACTGATTTTTACATCTAAAATCAATTTGTTTCCTATCTATATTTACTTATATAAACGGAAAAAAACAAAAAAACTTCTCTCCATTCTTGGAACACCATGCTGTTAGTCATGCATTGCAGAAAATTACATCTGCACGCTGGCAATGTATGCAGTGTGAAGCAATCAAGTGATATTCCATTTGCAGCTGCAACTTGGCAGAAACCACCACGTTTCACTGGGTCACACTTCACCCTAAAGGTCATGAGTCTTGGGACCAGAATAGGTGTGGTCTTGGCATGATGCAATGATCAATGGAGAACTTGCATGGATGTGTCCTGGGTTGGGGTAAAGATGCCTTGTATGCACTGACAGTACTCTGTGTTCACACCAACACACACAGGCTCATTTTCAAGTCCCTGCAGTGTAAATGGAGGCACTAAAGATAGGTGTAACTGTGCTACGCCTGTCTTAACCCCTCCTCTGTTCATGCTACAGGGTATTGCTATTGTTTTTGAAGAGGGAGTTCAGTGGACAGAGCGGAAGTTACGCTTACGCCTGTCTTAACCCCTCCGTTCACGCTATAGGGGATTGTTATTGTTTTAGAAGGTGGAGGTCAGTGGACAGAGCGGGAGTTATGCTTATGCCTGTCTTAACCCCTCCGTTCACGCTATAGGGGATTGTTATTGTTTTAGAAGGTGGAGGTCAGTGGACAGAGCGGGAGTTATGCTTATGCCTGTCTTAACCCCTGCGTTCATGCTACAGGGGATTGTTATTGTTTTTGAAGGTGGAGGTCGATGGACAGAGCGGGTGTTATGCTTATGCCTGTCTTAACCCCTCCGTTCATACTACAGGGGATTTTTTTTATTGTTTTTGAAGGTGGAGGTCGGTGGACAGATTGGGAGTTACGCTTATGCCTGTCTTAACCCCTCCGTTCACACTACAGTTTTTTTTTTAATTGTTTTTGAAGGTGGAGGTCAGTGGATAGAGCAGGAGTTACGCTTATGCCTTTCTTAACCTCTCCGTTCACACTACAGGGAATTATTACTATTTTTGAAGGTGGACGTCGGTGGACAGAGTGGGAGTTACGCTTACGCCTGTCTTCACCCCTCCGTTCACACTACAGGGGATTTTTTTTATTGTTTTTGAAGGTGGAGGTCGGTGGACAGAGCGGGAGTTACGCTTACGCCTGTCTTAACCCCTCTGTTCACGCTACAGAGAATTTTTTATGTTTTTCAAGGTGGAGGTCGGTGGACAGAGCGGGAGTTACACTTACGCCTGTCGTAACCCCTCCGTTCACACTACAGGGGATTGTTATTGTTTTTGAAGGTGGAGTTCAAAGGACAGAGCGGGAGCTACGCTTATGCCTGTCTTAACCCCTCCGTTCACACTACAGGGGATTTTTTTATTGTTTTTGAAGGTGGAGGTCAGTGGATAGAGCAGGAGTTACGCTTACGCCTGTCGTAACCCCTCCATTCACACTACAGGGGATTTGTTATTGTTTTTGAAGGTGGAGGTTGGTGGACAGAGTGGGAGTTACGCTTACGCCTGTCTTAATCCACCGTTCACGCTACAGGGGATTGTTAATGTTTTTGAAGGTGGAGGTCGGTGGACAGATTGGGAGTTACGCTTACGCCTGTCTTAACCCCTCCGTTCACACTACAGGGGATTTTTCATTGTTTTTGAAGGTGGAGGTTGGTGGATATAGCGGAAGTTACGTTCCAGCCTCCTGTTTGCCCTATGCCTTCAGAAACATATTGGTTTTCCTGCGCCATGCGATTTTTATGCTAGCCGTGAAACCAATGATTTACCATGGTAAGCCCGTGCTTTTTGCACCACCAAAAAAGCAGGCATCATTCACTCTATTTGCATCGCAAAGTGCAAATAGATAAGTGCAAAGCAGATTCTGCTGCCTCTTTACATTTCTCATTTGTATTCCGCAGTGTAAATTAAGTAAGGGCATTGTTCATAAGTGCAAACGTAACGTTTTTCTTTCACATTTCCAGAGTGTGCATAGGCTCTAAAGCCCAAATATACTCAGAAATGGCTGCTGAGGGTCTAGGTTTGTAAGTGCACTAACAGAGGCAGGAATGCCCAATCTGCACCAAGCATTTATGCAACTGGAGAATAGCAAGGGGATGGAAAATGTGTGCTTTTGGTGGGACTATAACGGAGTCACACAACAGTATGCATGAGAAGGCCTCAGAAATGTCTGGCGCAGCTAATGAACTGCAAGCAGTTAAAGAGCCTTTCAAATGCATAATGAAACGTTATTTATGTAGCACTTTCGGCATAGTTCAAAACCCTTTGCATCGTTCACAAGGCCTTCTGGGGCCTGGGGCCTCAATAACTTCAACTCAAGCTTCCTAAATATCTTCCTTCTCGAGCTGTTTTCTCATCTGCCTCCTACTCCCTCAGGGTTAGTCGCTTCTCCAAGCAACAAGTTAGTGGTAGATCTTTCTCTTTGGCTGGGGCCTCCCTCTGGAACAGCCACCCTGCCTCCCTGAAACCTGAGGAGAACCATCTTCGGTTCCGGAAGCACCGTAAAACCTTCCTCTTTGCTTCTGCTTTCTGTCCCCCTCTCTCCTGCTGAATTCCTGGCTGATACTGAGACTGCACTGGTTACCTGGCCACCCTTCTGTTCTCGGGCACAGCCCTGCCTGTTGCATGCCTGCACTGCCTCCCTGGCAACCCCTGCACCCGGGGACTGTTTTCTGTATCCCTACATTCCTCCCCACCAGCACTTATGTCTGCACTCAACCCTGCACTTGCCACCCGCTGGCCGTTTTTTTTATTTATCTCATTATTTTATTATCCCATGTACTGCACTTTCCTCTCCCCCTCGCCCCCGCACTTTTCCCTTTACCCCTTTCCTTTCACTTGTACTATCTGAATGACACCTGGCTTAGTAAGATCGCTGTCTGTCTTCCCTCTGTTGCCCCTCCCTTGCTTCATCGCGCCTTGAAACACTTGTGTATAGGCACGTTATAAATGCCATATCATATCATATCATAGCACATTCATTATCACCCAACTGAAGTTGGTACTCATGTATCGACCTCAGAAGGATGGAAGGATGAGTTGGCCTTGCCGAGATTTGAACCTAAGACTTGCAGATGACACAAAGATTGCAGCAGTGAGCAAGAAGGCCTATGTGGCCTATGTGACTAAATGAGTGACCTAAAAGATAGTGTTATGTCTTGTACCATGCATAACAGGGTGCACAGTCTATTTGGAGAAGTGTGTCAAGTGTAATATAATTAATCAGCAGTAAAATAGACTACAATAAAACAACTTGAATTTTTAAAACCATCTAATCAAAATAGGTCAATGCAGTTTCCAACCACTTAGTTCTGGTAAATGATTTTTAAGATTCTATTGCATTGAATAATTATGTTCATTCATTCTTATTGCAAGACTTCAATATAATGTGTTGCCGAAATCAAGCAATTCATCCTCTACTCTATATATTTCTTTAATATTATCTTATATTTTTCCTTCAGATGGTAACACAATAAATGATCTAACTACAAACATATCAAACTGATGATATGATTCTATGCATGGGGTGATAGTGACATCTAGCAGGATAGAGTAGTATTGCCAATCATCATCTTTTCATTGACATTTAGCATCAGAGGAAATTAGGTTGTTCAACCCATGTCACAGCCCTGGTTCAAAGAATATTTTTCAAAACAACTGAGATTCAGCCCAAAAGAGCCTCCACAACACTTAAAACCCAGATGGAGATACAATTAACCCCAATTCTCACATGCAAAATGAGAGTAATGGGAGGAGTAACCATGAGGAGGAAATGAAAAATTGGGACACACCATCACTCTGTCAACCCCATTTGGCACATTGGTTGAAGTGAAATTGTGTCAGACCTCAACAACATGCCAAACCAAGCCTGCAGCTTTGCTTAGAGTCGTAGAGGTTTTCATTGTTAAATCATTTATGCTGCACTCTGTATGTTTTCTGGCTAAAGATGGGGAGAGAAGCAGTCCCAGACAAACACATATTAAAGAGCCATATACCGGATGGGTTTAAAGACACTTTCACTTCCCCTTCCTAACATTTCAGGTAGGAGTATAATAGAGGTGACCAGACCACGAACGAGGATGAGAATGAGTGGTTGACCAGCAACATGACACGTGATGTCACACCACAGAAACATCTTTTTTTCCAGGAAAATGGATACTGTTTCCCAAATGGCCCAACATGTGCCTAGAAAAAAGATGTTTGGAGAAAATAGACTCTATAAGTATAATGATAGCTGCTTTTTTCTTTTCTTTTTGTTGTTTGCTGCTAACATGAGTGGATAAATAAGAACAGTTAGAAGAGGTGTGACCGATGAAGAACACTTTTTGAGACATCATTTTGAAAGTTATCAAAGAATGAAAAACGTGTTTGCAAACACATGACATAGGTGGGGTGAGAGAAATCAGATGAGAACTGCTTTGTGTGCACTCTCACTCCATACTCTTTAAGCAGCTCAATGTGTTCAGGACCAATGAGATTCCAGTAGGGACAGCACACTGACTAACTCATCTTGCATTGTTCAAAAAGAGAGGACAATTTCAGGGCAGTTGGGCCTATATAACATGGGTTACAATAGCAGACTCACCTTATGAGGATAACTGTATTAAACAAACAAAAGTGAAAGGAACAAAAGAAATGGTAATAAAGTATACATTTTCAGGGCCACAGAGAGGTCAGGTAACAATGACCAAACATCTCCTGTTGAAGTGCACAGGTTCACAAGGAAAGAGATTCCCCTATGCTTGCATAGGCCACAGTTGCACATAAAAGGGGAAATGTATACTACTGAAGTATGGGAAGAAGGAATGATGGGATGTAGAGTAGAAGTGACTTGGATAGAGGACACAAGAGGGCCAAAGGACATAGTAAAGATGGTAAATGCTCCCTTGTGCTCCCAAAAACAATGACACAAAGAAGATAAGAAAGAATGAAGAATGTGGTTGCATTATGGATTTGGTATGAAATAGGCTCAACTGTACTGATGGACCACTATTGGGCCTGTGGTACAAAGCCTTATATGCAGCTCCCACCAAATTGGAGAGGTATATGTTCACTTGCAGTATTGCATACACTGGTAGTGCCCCAGAGGTACGTGGTGCAGATAGATGACTACCCCCATACACATAATAAACAAAGGAATAAACAATCCCTAATGTTACAGCACACACAAAGAGGGAATTAATTTTCATAGAAAAGTGCAGATTCACTGAATAACATACTACCTGAACTTAGGCTGTTCAGTAAAGCATCAATGTTTTTGATTTCCCTCCTTGTCCCTGGCTTAGAAGCAGAGGTAAATGCCAAGGGTTGCAGATAACCAGATAGGAGTTACTGCAAACAATCAATACCGCATCTTAACACAATTAAGAAGGAGTTGAAAGCTATCAGACTGATGGTTCTCCAAAACAGCTATGTGTTCTTGACCTCCTCCCTACAATGAAGGGTGGGGCTTGTGCAAAGATTGACTCAAGTTGCTGTATGCTTACTCCGGCACAGAATGAGCAGAATGTAGTCTGACAGAAGCAATAACGTCCCTACAGGACTTGTATACAAGCATGTTGCAGGAGACTGAAACAATGAAGATGAGGACTGGTTTGCTTACCTATTCTCATGGGTGCCTACCTGGCTGGGTAATGTGTTTAAAATAATAATAGCAGTACTAGTACTAGTACTGACTGGCCTCTGTGTCCTGCAAATTATACTGAGACAATGTAAAAGAGCAGAGAAGAAAATAGTGGAGAAACACATGCTGATGATAGTGTTGGGTAGAGATAATGTGATGCATGTTCACACTCAAACAGAAGAAAAACCCTGTACACATGTCATAGTAAGGCCATTTGGAACCCCCAGTACAAGATGTGCACCCTGTTAGATCCTCACAATTATGCACAGCGTAACGTGGACTGAGAAGGAGATGGAGACTGCTGTTTTTTGACATGTAGTCCAGAGTAGTATGTCGAATAGGGAGGTAGCTTAAGGCGCATTGTAAGGTGTGGATCCCTAAAGATGGACCTGATAAGAGAACAGCAAAAGGGTATCTGTTCAATAAATTAACCAGAGGGGTGTATGTGATAATGCAGATAAAATCAACGCAAAGTTTGGTCCCGTCCCCAGATGTTCACAGAGGTGAATGAAGGTACACGCTAACAAGTGACATCTAAACAGCCAGTTTAAACATTAATTAAGCAAGCGCACTGGTGCTTGGTGTAGTGCCTGCTAACCTCAAGACCTGGGTGCTGCAGTCTACAATTCAGCACCGTGGGACTCAAACGGAAGTCTGCACTGTACGGAGTAAGGGGAAATGCAACTATACCTGTGCTAACAAAAACAGTGCTGTCAATTTAAACAAAATATAAAAGTTCAACTTTAGAAAAGAAAGGAGATCAAACATAGCGTCAAGCTAAAAACAGCACAACTAGGATAAGAAAACCGCAGCACATTTGAATGTACATGAGACTAGGGTTTGATGGACGCATGTATGAATGTACTAGGTCTTTATGGAAAACGTACACAAATCCAATAACTCACTATTTGGAGAGCCCTGAAGAAGAGCAGAGCATTTTATCGAAACACGTGTAGGTTCAAATCTACACAGAAATATGAAATTGGACCTAGATTGTAAATACACAAAAAATATAAACTTAAAAGTAGAATAAAAACCATTTGCAATGCATTGAGAACCGAAAAGGGTTAAATATATTAATATTGGCACGATTGCAGACCAAGAGAAAACATTGAATTAATTGATCACTTAAACTGTCATAATGAGTAGAATAGGTTGTGCCACACAAGTAGGGTAAAGAAGTACAGTGCACTCAAAAAAGTTGGAAAAGGTTGCAGAATACACAGATAGGGTTATACAAGTAGCCTAGATATGGGCATAGGTAGGAGTAGGTTGCAGAATACATGGGCAGGGAATTATGTATGGCGGCATGTAACACACGAGACATGAAGAACATTAACCTGACAAAGATTTAACCAGTCGACCACAATTTTTAAACAGAATGTTGAAGGGACTTTATTCTGAAATACTGAATCCTGACATCAAAACTGCTTTTGACACAATCCCAAGCGCCATGATGTTCAGACAGACCCTCAGGCATCAAGGTCAGTAAGGAAGGGAGCCGACAAAGAATCTAAACCACTCTAGATAACATTCTCCAGAAGTACACAGCATGCACCCATACAGTTGATTAGTTTCTATTGGTAGCAGTGAGAAAGAACACATAGGGCCTCATCACGACTTGGGCGGTAACGGTAACGCTATTAGCGCGGGCGGTATTAGCCCTACCGCCGAACTCCCCGGCGCTAATAGCGCCGGATCACGAGTTCGGCGGTAATGTAAGTCCACATTCCCCACTGAGCCCATTCGGGAATGCCCCATTCCCCATTGGGCTCAATGGGGAATCTTCACGCTAATACCGCCGGTGGATTTCCCGCCGGCGGTAATAGCGCGAACTTTCGGCGGATTTCCCCCCAGCTCAGAGCTGGGGCGAAATCCGCCGAAGCCCTGATTCGGCGGACCCTTAAATCCGGCGGTAATAGCGCTTCTGCCGGATTTAAGGGTTACCGCCGAAGTCATGACGAGGCCCATAGCCTTGATCTCCAGGTGCAAATAGCTATTGTGCCGAGCAGGCTCCTAATGAATAAACACACAGCACAGCACACACAGGTTAGAATGGCAGAAAACTCAACAAATAGATGAAAATGAGTTCTGAACACTAGTTTTCTACCACGTGATTAGAAAAGTGACCATTTATTCCAGGCTCAACTAGATAGTGTACCTCCTACTCCCTTGGTACATCTAGACACAGGGGAAACATGCCAAGGCCACAAACAAATTGGCAGATAAGGTCTCAAGCTTGGGAACGAGAAGGGAGTAACTTCTTCAAATTCAAATTTAGCAACCCGTTCATCCCTCCTTCTTCACCATGCGCCCCTGCATCACATTAAAGTGCCCAAGGTCGGATGAGCAAATTGTCAACAAATTAGAACTTGTCCACCAGGTTGGTTACCATAGTATAGAGCCAACCAATGAAATAATAGTATGAAATGTAACATTTTTTAGTAGGACACACTTAGAAGGAGTTATCAGTTAAAGAATATCCAATATTAGTAGCCTCTGCCTATAAAACATATAGGTGTTATATTTTACTAACCAATAGGATGAGTCAATAAAAGAATGTTCTAATCACTAACCATGATGCAATTAAGGACATGTTTTTCATTTAATAGCTTGCATTTTGTATTATACGATTGAGAATGCTTTCATGTGTTTTCCCGGCCGTTCATGTTTGAATAAAGCTGGGTTTTCTTATGCACTTGTAGTTACTCAATTTTCTTGGGTTTGTCTTGTTAGTGATTATCGATTATTGATTGGAACCTGCTTAATATAGGGTAAGTTTATCATGTTTAGCACGAAGAGTATAAGAACTGCCAAAGAATAGAAGTTGCATCTGGGCACAAAGTAAACAGCATGGGTCTTGGGACAGGTGGGGTGTCCATATTGAAAGCCCTTAATGTTACTATCAAACAAGGAATGGTTTAGCGCAACACACCACATGGATACATTTATACATGAATATAGCATTATCAGCAAATGCTTTATTGTAATATTGTTAATTGCACTACGGTTTGGTTTGTATTGTTGTTTGTGTTGAAAAATCAATAAACTTTTTTAAAAAAAAAAAAAAAAAAGTATTAACACAATATTAACACACCTATGTATATCTTAGGTACATATGTTCCCTTAACCAATCTTTGCCTTGAATAGGTTTTGCAGTTTGCCAGTAGGATGTTATTATAGATGACCCATATTGAGGTATATAAACTCTGTATAATCAAGATTGTGTGTGAGTGTGCGAGCATCAGTTCGATGGTCACCAGTTTACCCTGCTTTATTAAATATTTTGCCATAAATATAGCATTATCAGCAGAAGGGAAAAGCTTCACTCCCAAAAATAACATGACTTGGACAGCCGGCCGCATATCAAGCGTCTTCCACAGGGGATGTGAAATGTTCATGCAAAGGCCTGAAAGCATCCCTCATAAAAAGAACAGGAACAGCTACTTGCATCAGCAGTGCAAACTCCCCACCACAAACTGACACAGCACACACACGTGCACCGCAGCCACACACACACACACACAAAAACACACACACTGGGTGTGCACACAGCAGTGAAGCTCCCCTCATACATAGAACTGATACAGCACAGGCTAGGGCAGTTCAAACAATCTTCGCACACAAATGCATGATGGGCAGCATCAAACAAGATATGCTCACACACGGAACATGCTGCACCGCAAACTGCACTGGGCGTTTCTTTCTCAAACACACAACTAATACAGGATGATCAGGGATGTTGATGCATTCCTCAATCACAGAACATATAAAGCAAGAGAGAGCAGCAAAATTGCTAACTTTCCTCACGCACAGAACAGGTATGGCATATACCCAGACAGTGCAAGCTTCTTTGGCTCATAGAACATGCAGTACCAGTGCATGCGTCCTTCTCACAACCGGGGCGGCTCCAGGACAAGCAGAGGTGGTGCACACTTCCTTCACAGAACATATATAACAGGGAGAGCATTGGTACGACTAACTTTTTGCATGCACAGAAAAGGAATAACATGTTTAGTGGCAGGACTCAAATAGTCCTAAAACCAATTGAATGTGGTGTCACCATAAATTAACATATCGAGGTGCTCTCTGAAAAAAGTAGGGGACTCCGTCCACCCGCGTGTGCCCTCAACTTGAGCCCTATTTAGCAGTGGTACAAACACATCTCACCCAAAGGCACAGTACAGTAAATGCAGCAGATGGCAAAGCTTCCTTCTGAAATACAAAACTGGTTCAGGAGACCCAATGATGGTGCAAGCTTCATACAGAGAGCATGTACAGCGCTGGCCACACATGCAAAAAAAACACGCTGCTCCAACAGCAAGTTGGTACATCAATATTCGCATCCATGACACGTTTAACACATGCCAGCAAGTCTATTACACAGAACAAGTACGGCATTGACAGGAGCAGCGTAATCCATACAAAACAGTCAAAGAACAGGTAGAGCATGGAACGCAGCAGTTCAAGTTCACCTCCTTCTCCAGCATTAGCAACATCAGTGCAAGCTTCCCTAACACAGGTGTGCAGCAGCAAAGTCACATGAGAACAGAGGCAACACCGTTTCCAAGTTTCAAACACACAACAGGTGCAGCGCATCAGGGCTAACTTCACTCACACATTGAGAAGAAATTCAGCAAAAGCAGCCACATTGCCAGTTTCATTCCAAAACAATAAATATTCAACAAGTAGGGGCTGCAGAACAAGGTTAAGGTACACTCCCCCCGCACACACACATACACACAGTACTCTGCAGGTAGCAACAGGTCAAGATTCTCTTGATCACATATAACAAAACGAGGTGCAGAACTTCAGCTTCATAATCAATCACGTATCTTTGTTCAATCTTCAGCAGTTTTACCAATCTGGGTTCCGTATGATAAAGGTATCCCCCCCTTTACTTTGCCAAAAGCACTTCTTCAGCACTTAGCACCTCAGAATTCACTGCGTCAGACCTTTACTTCTTCATGCATTTACTTCAGCTGCATCTTAACATTGTCAAGGTGGCAATGGATATGGCAAGGTTATGGTCTCGTTTCAGTAGCGGTTGGGGGAGGAATTTGGGTTAGAAAAGAAGAGGCCGGCCCCTGTAATGAGGAAGTGAATGTTAGCAGAAGTGAAAGACTGAAGAAGTAAAGATATGAACTGGTAAACGTGATGAAGTGAATGTATGGTGAAGTGAATACTGAAGAAGGAATGACATACCTGTGAAGTATCAGTTGTCCATGAAATAACAGAAAAATAAATACCTTATTACAAATGACCAAATAGTTTTGGGGTCGAAAAATGAAAATTACTTTTGTGATTTTTGCCCCTTTTTTAAATAATGTTTCACACCCTCTCATGTCAAACTACCTTAACTTAAACCCTTATCCCACACCCCTACTATTTTTTTGTGAAAATGAACAAAAATCCCTAACAGGTTCGACTAACAAAATGTGGTAATTTTTTTAGGCATTTTTGTATTCGATTTTTTTCTACGGCTCTCTGAAGTATCACGGACCATCACCTGTGTCATTTGTGAATGAAGTCATGTGATTGATTTTTTGATTTGATTTGAGGAATTTATAACACGCTCGAAACAGACCAATCCGTGGCGCAGATGACTTTAAACTGAAGAATTCAACAGAAATGCAATAGTACCCACATTCCATGCAGAGGAGATCGTGAACTTACCTTCGAGGATGGTGTAGACCCTGTTTGCTTGTGCACCTTGATCTCTCAGCGACATGCAATGTGTTTGACGGTGGGGCACACATTTCTATATTTGCCTCACACATGTGGGCAGAGGCCGGTCCTTTGGGTGGTTTTTATCCTCCATGCAAGTCATACTCAGTTCACTCAGATGGGATCTTAAAGGTCCTATCCACTACCTCCAATAAGCAGGGTTGGACTGGCCCCTAGGGAAATAGGACAATGCCAAAGTGCTAGTCTGACATGCCTGTGTGGGCTAGTTTTCAGGGCCAATATGGGCCACTTAAATAACTAACTGTACTGCACACGTAATAGTTGTAACCAATGTTATTGTCTCCACATACTGTAAAATGCACCATTTCCCACACATGTCCCCCAAGAATACGTTCCGGGTACTACCCAATTTGTAGTGATCATTAATGTATTGCAATTCAGAATGGGGACCACTTTTCTTGTGGTGACCAGACGGTTTTATGGCCCAGTCTGACCTGTGAAATGTGTGGCTACTCCAAGGTCTGGTGCTGTCTCCCCTGTTATTTACTAATCATGTTAAACCACTGGGTAATGTGTCAGCAATCTTCTGGAGGTTTTTCCACGAGTATGAGGGTGACACATAGCTCTTTTTTCAGGTAGTGTCATTGGAGGACAATCAATCCCTCTAAGACTTCTTTAATTATCTTCTACATTACAATCATCTATCAGGTGCTGGCTCACATCTATTTCCTCTCTCTGTATCTCTCCTATTCTGACGTCAACGCTAAATCTCTTGGTTTTATGAATGATACTTCACTAAACCTTTGATCTCAAGTTGCTGAAATCTACGAATCTTGCTGTTTCTTCACTTGGGTTGCATTGTCATTCTGTCCTGTCTTTCTATTTCTTCACTTGGGTTGCATTGTCATTCTGTCATGTCTTTCTATTTCTTCACTTGGGTTGCATTATCATTCTGTCCTGTCTTTCTATTTCTTCACTTGGGTTGCATTGTCATTCTGTCATGTCTTTCTATTTCTTCACTTGGGTTGCATTGTCATTCTGTCATGTCTTTCTGTTTCTTCACTTGGGTTGCATTGTCATTCTGTCATGTCTTTCTGTTTCTTCACTTGGGTTGCATTGTCATTCTGTCCTGTCTTTCTGTTTCTTCACTTGGGTTGCATTGTCATTCTGTCCTGTCTTTCTATTTCTTCACTTGGGTTGCATTGTCATTCTGTCCTGTCTTTCTGTTTCTTCACTTGGGTTGCATTGTCATTCTGTCCTGTCTTTCTATTTCTTCACTTGGGTTGCATTGTCATTCTGTCCTGTCTTTCTATTTCTTCACTTGGGTTGCATTGTCATTCTGTCCTGTCTTTCTATTTCTTCACTTGGGTTGCATTGTCATTCTGTCCTGTCTTTCTATTTCTTCACTTGGGTTGCATTGTCATTCTGTCCTGTCTTTCTATTTCTTCACTTGGGTTGCATTGTCATTGTGTCCTGTCTTTCTATTTCTTCACTTGGGTTGCATTGTCATTCTGTCATGTCTTTCTATTTCTTCACTTGGGTTGCATTGTCATTCTGTCATGTCTTTCTATTTCTGCACTTGCTATTCCTTATTCTGGAGCTTGACCTATCACGGTTTCTTGCAAAATCAAACAGCTCATCACCACTCTTGGAAGTAAACCTCTCTGGCGACCCCCGCGCCATTGAATCCACTTTAAACTGGACTGCGTTAGCATTACAACCTATTTACCAGGGATGCTCAGGATTGCACGTGCCTTACTTACTCATCAGACTTCTCACATTTTTCATTCGAAAAGACCATTCTACCTGATTCATGGAATTATTTGCGGAGAAAACGCAGATTTGCGTGCCTTTCTGCCCGAAAATCCCCATACTTCAAACAGGGATTTTCGGGCAGAAAGGCGCGCAAATCTGCGTTTTCAGTGCAAATAATTCCATGAATCAGGCAGCATTGTTTTTCCAGATTTTCTAAAAAAAGATTTTTCATCAAGAGATCTACACTTCTGGAACTCTACCCTCTTCCAGGCACACATTGGGCCTCATTATAACCCTCGCGGTAGCCGGCTGCTGCCGGAGTTGCATTTTTACCGGCACTCGTCAATGAGGCATTACCGGGAAATTCCGACATTGCCGGACCCGGTAATTCCAGCATTACCGGGTGCCGGTGCCTGTCAGTCCCCATTCCCATTGAGCCTAATGGGAATGGGAAAGCCGCATGCACCATTCGTGAAAGGTGCCGGTGCATGCGGCATGCTGTGCTCGCGGGTGCTGCTCTGCCCGCCAGGTGTAACCCGCGAGCACAGCTCGTAGTATGGGGATCCGGGAACTAAGGTACCAGCATGCTTACCGGTACCGTAGTTCCCAGACAGCCATGGTTATAATGAGGCCTATTGTCTTTCTTCTGATCTGATTCCCTTCAGTTAGGCCTCACGTTTTTAGGCTTATTCAATTTCAGAATTCTGATTGACCAGTCGATTCTTTCATCACCTGATTTGAAACTATGTTTATTTCTTTGCCTTTTATCTCTTCACTGTCATTCTCTTTCAATTTTATTTTCTCTGCATTTGCATTCCCTTCAATATTATTATTTTTGTTGATTTGCTCCTTTGACATTTTAAAATTGCATTTATGTTATTTCTTTTGTAGTTTTGTACATCAACTTGTCACCTATTTTTGTGGAAGTGCACTTTTTCAAATTTCTAAATAGTAAATAATCACAATTAAAAGATAAAACACCAGCAGCTGGTCACACTTCCATCACACAATATATTATGCATGGTTGGCCTACTCTCTCTTGTAGGTTTTTGTGGGCTGGCAGGTTCATGAGACTGGCATCAGAAGGCTGGATAAAACATGATGCAATTTCCCACAATCTCTTTGGGACAATGGACTTGCCTGTTGAACCCTTTGGCACTAAAGACATATGTGAGTATGAGGTGCACATGGAGTGGTTAGCTGTGTCTAGTTGTATGTGGCAACTTTCTATAGATACACATATAGCTTAGTGACCTGTCATAATTACTTGCTTTTGCATGTTTTGGGCACACTGATTTGCTCAAAAATGAAATGACTTTGTGTTCATTAGTTGAAATTGTTTGTCTCTGTTATCAATTTAATGGAAGGAGGTCCGTATGGCCAAACCTTATCATAATATTGTTTATTTTGCTATACTTTTTTGTTGAAGTGTGTCCAGCTCTTTTCTATTATGTGACTCATGTAAGTCACTTCTAACAATGCAAACATCATTGCTGTTCTTTAGTCATGGCAGTACATTTATTGGTGTATTTGAGTCTGCACTTTACACAGGATAGCCAGAACCTACTGCCATTTTCAGTGATTTTTACTATATATATGTGGAAAAGGTTAAGTCAGACCCTGGGCCAGATTTTGATTGGGGCAGTGGCGCTTGTGGTGCTTGTCACGTAACCATGGGGAAGGAAGGAATTCACAAATGTAACTCGAATTATGAAAAGAATATCCAGTAGGAGAGAGTTTGAGGAGGAATTTCCATATATTGTGGAGGATAGATCAATAGACGAAATTGGGACTGTTACAGTAATCCATAAGGGGGTGTGAACCAATCAATTCACAGAAAGCTTATTTCTGTATGCCTTTTTTTTTGCCCTTTTATGAAGCGGCTAAGGTGAATTACTTGACTTTATCAAGGAAGGCAGAGGTCAAGGTTGGTCCAAAACTACCATTGCTGGACTGTTGAGGATACTGTTTCTCCAGTATTGAGACCAGTATGGTACCAGAGAAAAGTTACTAAAATGAACAGCATTTATCAATCTATATATTACATTGCTCTCCTGTATGAGTGTGAAAGTTAATGTTTTGACTGTGTAGGTCATTAAATGTTGACAATTGATAGGATATTTTTAACTCATGTTTAAATTTGGAAAAGAATACTTTTAAGGAATCTTACAGATGCTCTGAACATATGTTTGGTCTTCTCAGAATATGCATGTACAGCTTTCCCAGAACATGTCTGGGCAATTTCCAATAAACATGTGGGAGCTGCTTTCTGTATATGCGCGCAGTCTACATTTGAATTTGGACTGGAAATTAAATTAATTTCTGTTGAACAAACATCCAAAATGCCTCCGCCATGCTACAATTATGATATGCAATGATGTCACCTTAGACATTAGTATATCGTGAGTACACTATGACCCTAATGACTCTACGCGGACTTAAGCTACGGATCCTCCTTTAGATGGTGCTTAATTTTACAAAGTCAGCCTTCATTTGTGTACCAAAGTTTACTTTGTTTTAAATCTCACACCGCAATACATTGGACTTTAAGAAATGTATGGGGACCATATTTAAAACTTATGTATCTTTCAGATTCCCCTTGGCTCCCATTCTCTGGGTTTTTTCCCTGGACCTTCTATAGGATGGTTTTAGAGTTAATTGGAGTGTCTTACTTTTTAAAGTGGCTTCTTGTTTTTGGAGAATTGGCAGGGGCTCTGTCTGGAATTACTGCCTCAGCAAGGGGAGCTGCGTTGTTTGGAACCCAATTTTCCATATGTGCAAGGACCTCTCTCGCTTGCTGTAAACCATTCTCCAAGGGTCCCACTTTCGCCAGTCATCTAGTTGTTTCCAACTTTCTTCTGTCTGCATCTCCCCATGTTCCACCAGTCAATCTATGAGCAGGCAAATCTATATTGACTGACACCTCCCAGATCTGTTAGGTCAGATTCTTTCTCGCCCTCGCTTTTGGAAGGGATTTTGGAGAAGGGATTTTGGAGAAGAGGCGCTTGTTCTGCTAAATAAACAGACTCCACACACACCCTGTCAGAAAATGCAATCTGCTTTATTGTTCCATCCGATTTTAACACGCAAACAGAAAAATATGCAAAGAAGGGCAAAAATACATATGCATTTCTGAACATTTATTGATCTCCACCTTTTGAAGTTGTTTTCGGGCATAACAAGTCATTGGGCCTCATTACACGGTAGGCGGTAACCATGGCGCTAATAGCGCCATGGTTGCCACCGGTATTTTACCGTGTCCGCCTTGGTGGATGGCGGAATTACCACCCTACTCCAAGGTGAGCGGGGGCGGTAATTCCCCATTCACCAAGGCCCTTCCCCATTCCCATTTTTGCCCCCATAGGGCATAATGGGAATGGGGAAGGCGCTAATTACGGTAGCGCAAATTGCGGTACCGTAATTAGCACCAAGGTCCCTTTGCGGGTTCGTTTTTTAACGCCTGCTAAAAGCAGGCGTTAAAGTACCAACCCGCAAAGCGACCTCGTAATTAGGCAGTAAGGGTTAACGGTCACCTGTAGCATTAACGGTGACCGTTAACCCTTACCGCCTTCCGTGTAATGAGGCCCATTGTCACCTATTTCTGAGGCCATATCCCTATTTCGGCTCACTTTGTACATTACATGTTTTGTTATTGTTGCTACTGAATGGTAACTATAGATTGTCATCTATTACGCTCTAGCACTTCTCCCGTTTGTCTATCCACCCACTGTACAGCGTGGTGCCTGTAAACGAGTAATGTGATGTTTTTCTCCAGGACAGTGGATAGTACTGTACCACACGGCCTTTGGGAAAACTGAATGGATTGACTGACTGGCAGCCCCTTGAGCAATTCTACCCGCCTCCCGCCTAACAAACCAGTATTTCTGAGATACTTTTTTTTGATAATGATGCTGCTATATTGAACTTTTTTTTTTACATTTCAGACAGTTTTTTTTTTATTCTGGGTCTTTTTTTAATCAATATTATAATTGAGTTTTTTCCGTCGTGTAACCGTAGTCGTATGAAATTTGCACAGTTTGCATTTAGCCTATATTGTCTCTGTAGTATGCAGGCATATTGCTTTTTTAAATTGCACTACTTAATTGACTTTGCTGCAAATTTTGTAAAGAAAAATCTGTCTAATAGTATTTGTCTGTATAGCTCTCCATAAGCCATCCTTAAGTCTTACTGTCATCTTCTTGTCTTACTGCCATTAAAAACTGGATGTCATCCCACTTTCTCTCTCTCAATATAGACAAGTCTGAAGTCTTATTCTTTCCTTACAACACTATTCCTCCTCCTTCTCCCCCTCCTTCTATTCACTTTCCTCCCGCTAATCTTCCTTTCTGCTCATGCTGGTAATCTAGGCATTTACTTTCACTCCTCCCTCTCCTTCACCCACCATATTTCTCTAACTTCCCGCGCATGTTGCTTCCACCTTTTCAATATTCGCAAAGTACGCTCCTCTCTCACCTTCCACGCCACTAAACTTTTAATCTCCCTTTTCTTCTCTCATCTTTTCTACTGTTCTCTCCTCTTCGGACTCTCTGCCATTCTTACCCTCTGTCTTCTCTCTCCTCACGACTCCATCTCCTCCTCGCTCTCACATCTTGGCTGGCTTTCCTTTCATTCCCAATTCAAATTCAACATTCTCTGTCTTGTCTTTAAATCTCTTCATGATCTTGCTCCCCCATATCTCTCCTCTCATCTCATTCTACACTCCCTCCCGCTCCCTCCGATCTGCAGATCTCTTCCTTCTCTTTGTCCCTATGTGCCTCCTCTCGTTTTTGCTCCTTGCCCCCCTCCACTGGAACTCCCTTCCTCTCTCTATCCGTTCCATCCCCACCTATTCCTCCTTTCGTGTATCCTTAAAATCTCTTCTTCTCCACTCCCCTCCCTGATCCTCCTCCACCGTCCCCTCTCCCCCCTTTTTTATCCTCCTCTTCTTACCTCTCTCCCCCTGCTTCGTTTCCTCTTAAGTCCTCTCTCGCCTTCAGCTTATTCCACTTCCTGTTCCCCACTTCCTCCCCCTCTTCCCTCATTTATCTTCACTGGCAAATTGTTCTAGTTGCTGTATTAATGGTTTGACTCATATTTTGTAATTGCTTCTACTGTTATTGTATTCTTGTTGTTATAATGTAAAGCGCTTTGGCGTAAAGCACTAAATAAACACAATAAACATAAAAATAAGCAGCATCTAATTTCCATACCCTTTAAAGCTTGACTAAACGCAAAGCGTGTGACCCATCAGGTGGGGACTGGGGTTATCAGTAACTAAGAAATCCAAATTAGCCAAACATGGCGAGGCTGTCATTGCGTGCAACAATAAAAAAGCTAAAAATACCTGTACTCTTAGGATTAATGGGCCGAGGACTTTGGAAGACTACCCTAAGAAGGTGGTGGGAGCATTAGAAGAAAAAGTTCCACTGCTGAAAAATATAATGCGGCTAAAGAAGGCCTTGAACTTATTCCTGGTCTTTAGGGCTTCAAGGTTGAGCCCAAGCAGGGAGGAGGGCTCTCAAGCTATTGCTACTAATACAAGGATTGCCCTCACCACTGAAGGACTGCCTGAGTGTAGCCTTGCAGGGGCAAATAATTCTGTTCCTGATGTCCTTACTAAATATTCTACTTTAATGGAGACGTATCCTGAACAAGCCTTTGGTGAACGGTTGACCATCATGGTATTGCAGGTCCTTCATCTACGTGAGTCCTGGTAAGAAATAAATCGAAGTTGGTGATTGTGACTGAGAAACTCAATGCCCTCTAACTACGGGGAATCACAGCATTGCACTACCTGTTGTTAAAGGAGCCCGGCCTGTACTGGTGCCCTTCACTAGGCAAAGGTCAAAGCCGGGGTCACAGATTATTAGGACTCCTAAAAATAGGGACGTTCTAATGTTTAGTCATAGACTTACCAAAAGTCTAGGGTAACTGATTAAGAGGGTACCCCGACCAACTCTCCGCGGTCAGAGAATCAAAAACCTACAGGCCCCCCTACCCCGGTTGTGGTTCTTTGCAATGTCTCAAGGTTAAAAAACACGTTGTCCCTTTTATGAATAAGGTTTCCAACTTTGTGATGAATCTTTGTGGAGTTATTTTTCTAAAAATAGACCATGACGGTAGAAAACCAATTTATGGTGACTGTGTTGACATTACTATGAATCGCCCATCCAAAGCCTCAGATTTGCTCTGGAGGGTTACTCATCACTGCCTAATTAACTCAGAGATTGGCTGTCTCTCCCTAGGTTTCTTATAGGCCAATTGAGGAACTGGTGAATATGGCTATGAACCATGGTAGTCCTCCATCTTTTAATTTCCCCCCTTAGAACATGATCTATCATGGGACCATAGGCAAACACAAGATAATTGCATCGAAGAATAGTGTTATTGTACCCTTATCCAATGGATTTGAATGTCTCAGTGGTCTGGAGGAAGTAGATTGACTCCCTGACATAGCTGGTAAATCCGAGTCTCTAAGATCCAATTATGAACTATGTGGGGTTTTCTCGGGGGACAGACAATGGGGCCTATAAAAGTGGGCATGAGTGAAAATCCAGCCATAAATCTACATATATGAATGCCATAATTCTTGTTTGGAACATTGTGGGTCTGGCTTAAGAATAAGATCCAGGACAGTTCATTGTTTATTGTTGCTCATGGATATCAAGCTATTATGCTACAAGAAACCTGGGCAATTGAGCCTATCCCCTTGGAAGGTTTTGCCTTTTTCATCTACCTGTGTTAGGCTAAGGTTTATGGGCAGACCATTTGGGGGCCTAGCCATCTATGTAGCTATTGCAACTGATAACTTCAGTGGACATAAACCCCTAAGAATCATAAACCTTTCTAGTGGGTTCTCTACCTTGGTAAAGATTTTAAAGGGACTGATGCAAAATGATGGTACTTTTAATTACTATGACCTGACTTTGATCATTGGTGAGAGTTTCAATCTCAAACTGGGGTCAAGGGAGGATGTTTTGAGTGATGAAGAGGAGATAAATCTTTCGATCCCAAATCTTTGTTTAATGGTTACACTTACTACTGAAGTGCCCTTATTTTGGAAGTTTGATTTGCCATCTGCAGGCAATTTGACCATCAATAATGGCCGGTTCATAGTATAATTGATTACATTCTATTCCCAATGCCCTGCTGGGACTGTATTTACGATTTTGCAGTGCTTGATTCCGCAGCCAGTGATCATTGCCCTCTTAGCATGGTGCTGGGTCCAGTGAAAAAATGGCGATACTCATTGCCAGCGGTTATGGGCAGGTATCACTATTAGGAGAGCTGCATCTTGGAGGGCTGATGGGACAGAAGATTTTTTGCGGAAAGTGGTTATCTTGAGTAAGGATGAGCTCATGAAGTGCTTAAACATAAATAGTACACCACATTATTTGATGGGAGACTTTTCCTCATTCACCAAGAAATGTGGCAATCTTTTTAGTAAAGTAAAATGGCCCCTGTTAACCGAAAGGCCAGGTCCTGGCTCTAGAGATAGGTGCAAGGAAAAAGGACTCTTTGGGTGCCTTTAAAGTAGATTCTTTGAATATTCGCATTGGACAATGCGGCAGAGACTATAAGCGTGAACTATCAGCAAGATTAGAGATGTCCTGCAATTGGCAATCGCTGTGCAAAGCTGCCTCATCTAAAGATGGTATGATTGTTCTTTTGTTTTTTGGAGGCTTGTCTTCAAGAACTGCTCTGGGTTGGATCTTGGACCGCCTTTTGTCTTGGAGCAAGACTGTTTGCGTTTTAGTTCCCTTTACAGTGCACAGTAAGGCTGATATGGGTGGCACACAGATATCTTATTCTGATCACATGCAACTAGACCCCTTTACTGTCGGGGAGCTTGAACAAGTTATTGGACGACAATGATCAAATAAAGCTCCAGGGGCCATTTGTTAGTCTCAAAGTATATCCTCCTAGCAGAAGCCTGCCCTTTATGGACCTTCGTTCAGCATTTGATCACCGAGGTGGTGGGTGGGGGGGGGCTCAAGTAAATAACTTTTTGTGATATGGGGATTCTTGGTGCCTTCCTGCGTACATTAAAGGCCCTATACTCTGACTCTATGGTCATGACAGGTGTGGTAACAAGGACGAAGTGAGTGGCACTATCCATGGGGAGAAAGGGCTTTGGCAGGGGTGTGTACTTGCACCCCTTCTCTTCAACTTGTACGTAAATGGTCGACTGTCTTTCCTGGAAACTATTGGCTGACTTCTTTCCTCTCTGACCGACCCTCCCAGGTCCAACTTGGGTCCTTCCTCTCTGAGATCTTTTTTCTCTACCTGTGGTGTCCCCCAGGGATTCAACCTCTCCCCCTGGCTGTTCAACCAATACCTGGCACCCTTGGCCCACCGCATCGCCGCTCTCTGCCCCAATTTTCAGTGTTATGCGGATGATACCCAGCTCATTTTCAGGCTACCCTCTGCCTCCTCCTCTCCCTCTCTCATCTCTGAATGTCCGTCTGCTATCCAGGAGTGGTGTGCCGCAAATGACCTCTGCCTTAATGCCAGTAAGACTGAGATTCTACTCATCAGCACACCCACTCCCTCTTTCCCTGTTGCTCTCTGGCCGGCCTCTCTTGGCCCTCTTCCTGCCCCCACCTGCAAGGCTAAAAACCTCGGGGTCATCTTCGATTCCACACTCTCCTTCTCTCCTCACATCTCTGACGTCTCTAAGAAGTTACACTACCAGCTGCACCTCCTCAGAGGTATTCTCCCTTTCCTCTCCTTCCCCCAGAAGCTCACTGTCTCCAGAACCCTGGTTCTCTCTAAGCTGGACTACTGTAACAGCCTCTATCTAAAACTTCCTGCCTCTACTCTCCGCCCTCTGCAACTTATCCAAAACAGGACTGCGAGACTTGTCCTTGGCCTCAAGCCCAGGGATCGTATCTCTCCAGGACTGAAATCTCTGCACTGGCTCCCAGTGGCTGCGAGGATTACGTTCAAAACCCTCTGCATTGTCCACAAGGCCTTCTGGGGCCTGGGGCCGAAATATCTTCAACTCTGTCTTCCTAAATATCTTCCTTCTCGAGCTCTTCGCTCATCTGCCTCCAACTCCCTCAGGGCCAGTCGCTTCTCCAAGCAACGAGTGGGCGGTAGATCTCTGTCGTCGGCAGGGACCTCCCTCTGGAACAGCCTTCCTGCCTCCCTTAAACTTGAAGGGGACCATCTCCGGTTCCGGAAGCACCTCAAAACCTTCCTCTTTGCTTCTGCTTTCTCTTCCCCTCTCCCCTGCTGAATTCCTGGCTGATACTGCACTGGTTACCTGGCCACCCTTCTGTTCTCGGGCCCAGGCCCCACCAGCTGCACACCCGCACTGCCTCACTGGTAACCCTTGTACCTGGGGACTGTTTTCTGTAGTCCTACAGTCCCCTACCAGCACTTATCTGCACTTACCCTGCACTTGGCGCCTTCTGGCCGTTACTATCTTGTTGTGCTACTATCCTATGTACTGCACTTCCCCTCTCCCCTCCCCCTTGCACTTTTCCCTTTCCCCCTCCCACGCACTTGCGCGATCTGAATGACACTTGGCCTAGTAAGATCGCTGTCTGTCTTCCCTTGTTCCCCCTCCCTTGCCTCGTCGCGCCTTGAAACACTTGTGTATAGGCGCGTTATAAATGCCATATCATATCATATCATATCATATTAACGCTGATGTACCCCGGTATGTGGGCAGCAACATTCCCATCCTCAGTTATTCCGATGATGCGGTTCTGCTGGCCAGGAACCCGAGGTCCCTTCAATTTCTTGTAGAGGGGTATTCCAGGTTCATGACTTCCAGAGGATTGATTGTTGACGTTGATAAAGGCTATATAATGTGTTTTACCCAAAAACCTCTCTGTGATACTATAATCCTCCTTGAAGGCCGCAGACTCAAGGGTGACAATGATTTGAGTACCTTGGCATAATGTTTTGCAGACGGCTAAACTGGAAGTATAATTTAACAATCGGAAGGCGTGGAACCTATCTTCTGGCAGCCATTTCGGATTTGCCAATCACTGCAACTTTATTTCGTTGGTCATATGCTAACTACCTATAGGGGTATGAGTGGCTACAGGTGTTTGTGGCAGTGAACTTTGGGGTGCAGGTGATGTGGGGGGGACATCAAGGAGAGTAGAACTCTTAACTCTCGTCTCCTGGGAGTACCTTCGACAGCATCACTCCTTTGAAGTCTCCCTTTTTTATCGCCGACACCATGAAGCTCAAACCTCTTATTTTTTGGCGCTTTGTGGCAGAGCAAATAGGATAATCTAACCAAAGATCTGATGACTCACTTGTTTTCCTTGGGTAACTTCTATAGAGTTGACTTTGTTATTTTATACAAAAAAGCTCTCTGCTCAAAACTCTCAGCTCTGTGACTGGAACATGGTTTCTCTAACCAAGCATGTATTGCTGATATGTCTGCAAAGGAATTCAAACTAGAGACTCCGTGTTTGTGGTGAAGTGTATGAGGGAGGATAGGAATCTTGCAAAATTGACCGTAAGACAGTATATTCCCCTCTCACCACTAACTGGGAGGGCTGTGTATTTTGATTTTGTGAATAACTTTCGCCACAGCTCTCTTGTCATGAGCTAGACTAATATGCTGTAGGTAAAAGCGATATGTTGCCATTGATCAGGAACAAAGTACGTAAATGATCTATTGTCTCTGTGGTCCTTTTAAACGTGCAATTTATTTGAAACATGCTTGGAATAGAACACCTAATTACTCCCATAATACCAAATTATTGCAATTTAATGATGTTTGTTTTATAAATCTGTTTTTTTACTATAATGTATTTGTTCCAGATTTTAATGTATGCTATTTTGTCTGAAATGTTATGGATTATCGTTGCTGATGAGAAATAAATTATGCATACTATACCATTTTTCCCTAATGCAAGTATATTTCTAAGCTTAGAAGCAAACAGCTAAAATGGCGGAATATAATAAAATGAAAACCTCAGTTCCCCAAACCCCTTTTATTTTTTTAAGTTTTTCACTATAAATCATTATGCTGCTGTAGCAGCAATCCTAGTGTGTTTAAGATATTCTTCCTGGTTGATGTGGTCTTTTCTCCCCACGCCTGTGTCCGGGAGTGTATGCAAAGCTATAGTGGTAATATTATTCCTACTGCCATAATTGGCTTGTAAAAGAAGCAACCTGTTTCGAATAAGAGTATACCAGCCAGGAGAAACCTGACGACCCCTGACCACCCCACCCCCAATGGCCATACTTTGGAAAGTTGTCCACCAATCTATGGTGGTTTGTGGTTATGTTTGCAATTTCCCTGATGTGTGTGCTGTGATCATGTATTTGCAGCTCACTATTTGATATGAATATGCCAAATTCCTCTTTAATGAGCGTGCAAACTCCTAGTGCCATTGTACATTGTATGTAGGCAAACAGCCTCTAACTCGGAATACCAGAATACCTCCTGAAGAAACTGCAACGGATCCAAAATGCAGCAGCAAGACTACTCCTCAAACTATCCAGAAGAAACCACATCACTCCAGCCCTAAAAACGCTACACTGGCTCCCAATAAAGCATTGCATCACCTTCAAAACAATGTGCATAACACACAGAGCAATGAGCGGACAAGGAGCAGCTTCCTACAAAAGAAAATAACAGTCTACAAACCAACAAGACCCCTCCGATCAAGCAACGAAATCCGCCTGGAACTCAAACCATACCATAAGAAAAAACTTGGAGGCACCTCCTTCTACCACTTAGCCGCAAAAACCTGGAACAACATCCCAAAAGAAATAAGAAACACTGAAGATCACCTAAAATTCAGGA
This sequence comes from Ambystoma mexicanum, assembly GCF_040938575.1. NCBI lineage: Eukaryota > Metazoa > Chordata > Amphibia > Caudata > Ambystomatidae > Ambystoma > Ambystoma mexicanum. The sequence goes on from NC_090931.1 coordinate 214,567,551, forward strand.
AATCACTAAAAACCTGGCTCTACAACACCACAGACTAAACCAAGAAACGGAAAAAAAAAAAGGATGATGAAACCGAAAAGACACGGACATCCCTGACCCGAGAGAGCCACGCCCACGGCACCTGGACGGATGACACCGGATAAACTGGAACACAGGTGGCACGCACAGAGACTGAGTCAACTCCCCAGACAATCCCACCAACACTCTTGCACGCCCTTACTTAATCTTACTTAATCTCCGCCAGGAACCACACTGGTGTGGAATTATCGAGATATTGGCAATCACCCCACTACCTGAGAGGTTGTCATTGGCGGGTGCAATGGCCACAGGAGTATAAATGGATGATAAGGGGAGCTATGAGAGAGCATGTTAGAGGCAGGGGCTAGAGGAGTAAGGAACCTGTATGACAGTCAGACCCAGATCTGGACAGAGCCGCAACAGGGGAGACTAAAAAAGCCAAGCGCTTCAATTCAGGATAGAGACGCAAACCAGTGGCGTCGCCAGAAATCAAATTTAGGAGGGGCACAGAGGGGGCCAAAGACATAAGTAGGGGGGCACAGACAAAAGTAAGGGGAGAACTGCTCATTTTAGGTAGGGGGAGCATAAGGGGGGGCACCCCCAACCACCCCCCTCTAGCGACACCACTGACGCAAACTAACCAACCCTACTAACAATTTCCCTTTCTGCATACACCTCTCAAACTCCAAACCAAACACAACCAAAACCTACAGCACAACAAACCGCACAAACTTCACTACATTACAACAACAAAACAAAAAACACACATAGCCTAGCCCAACAGTAAACGACGACTACCGGCCGCAAACACCCCAGGCCCAGCCAACGGACCCACCGGGCTGAGGCCGCCAACAGCACATCACTGCTCTCTTGCACTTGTCCTGCTTCCTTCCACTAACTCAACCTCCCCTCCTCTTTCAGAGCCACCCGAGCGCCAAGGGACCACTCCAGTGGTGAAAGTGCGCGGTACAAATGTCCTTTAACATTAACATTAACATTAACATTTAATCCAAGGGAAACATTGCAGGTTTGGAGAGGAATACAGGGATTTCAAGATCCATCGTTGACCACGCTTCATGTCAAAAGGACTGTGCCAATTGCACTGGGTTGCAAAGCGGATATTGGGATGTGCTTGATAAGGACACCAATGAGATATTTTGGAATGAAGCCACGTAGGGCATTAAGTCTGCTCCTGCATTTTGCAAGCTCACTTATGTCCAATAACAAATTCACTGCACTGATGTGTTAGTGCCACAAAGAAATTAAATTGAAGAAGTGTTTTGTGATACAGCTGATTAGGTCGAATTTTGGGTGGTACATGAGCTTATGGCTCTGGGAACGTGCATCTGTTAGCGATTGGGATTACACCAGAATAATTCTGAGTCCAAATAACCAGACAAACTAATTCTCAGCGCAATCTGCAAAAAATACATTCATATACTTCTTTATGCGTCAGAGTAATGTCATACTACGTGGCAATAGTGATAAAACCTATCAAGGGATGGGATTGGTTAAGGGACACATCTAGATATACAATCATATATGAGCTAGGTTTGTTATTATTTGTCCGATTTCAGGTGGACAACTCATGACTACCTCTTTGAATGCGTCATTTTATGACAAATCAGTTATACTGTATTTCATTGGTTTCTAAAGCTATAAGGCCCTTCATTATACAGACTAATACAATTGGTTGGCACGCTTGTGTCTTGTCTGAACATTCAGTTCAATTAGCAGCACGTAAGCCAAGGCCCAGGTGCAAGTAGATAGGGCATGAGACTGCCCGACCACCCAATTAGCCCAGCATCTCTCATCACCCATGCCTTCTGCCATGAAATTCTCTTTGTGGTTGGACTTGCACAGTATTCTTGTCCTGGGAATGCACAGGAGTGAGGGCACTGGCTATCGTGTCTAGAACTTCAGGTTCAAGACCTATTTCCATCCTTGACTCATGTGACAAGAGACCGCGATTTTGTTCATTCTGCAAGCTTTTAAATGTTTTAATGAATTAAAACCTTGCATCTTCTGTGTTATTTCTTGTATCTTAATGTGGGAATATTCATCCTCCGCACACACGTTCTTCTTCAGAGCAGATAGCTGACCTCGACTACTCAGTTCTTAACTTCAGGCCAGACAGCCTCTCCACGCAGCTCCAGTAACTTGATATTCTACTGCAACACAACCTTTAATTAATTCTTTCTTAGTTATTTTCTGGCTTATTATTTCATAATACCAATGTCCAGTTTCTATATAATGGTGGCTATGCCTGCATTCTTTTCACTATTTATAGCTTGGTCATACAATGACCTGATCTATCTTGCATTTCAGCGTCTGTACATTCATTAAACTTATATTTTTCAGCACATTGTTAGCATGTAATCTTCTTCTTTTACATTTATTTTAGCCCTTTCTCATATTCCTTCAAGGAATGTCTCCTGTAGGCTGTCATCAACTCAAGGATACATTCAATATGGTCATCTCAATGGATATCGTCTTCCATATGCTCGCTACAGCATTGGTGCAGTAGCTGATGTTAGACAGGGTGCAGTCTCATGGATCCAATACAGGGGAGTGTATATAATAGGTCATGCCCAATCTTTTTTCTTATTGAGGGGACTGTGCTATAATAAGGCAAAGCATGGTTGAAGCCCAGACTACCCCTGTCTCCTGTTATTTTATCAAAGTACCCAGCCCCACACTCTATGGAATGTCAAACATTATGTCATATATAGATCACTATAGAATCACCCCAACTCAGGATTCTCATATCAAAATAGACATAAATATAATTTATTTTATCACAATGGTTTTTCTGTTTTAACATTTCATACAAAAAACATCACATGGTAAGACATATCTCAAAACATATACTTAAATGGTTATCAGTGAATTTGATCTTCTCTAATCTACTCACAATATTTTCTAATCTATTCACAATGTTTACAAAGTGTTTCATTCCAAAATTACTAAATGCGAATGAGATGTTTTCTCAAACTAAAATATTCTCGGATGTTGTGTCAACATGTTTCGGCCTATTTCCGTAGAATAAACCCCATCCTAGAAAAGGTTTTTCCAGAGGCCTTCATCAGGACAGATGAACTTTATTCCTGATCACTAATGAGTCTTCTAACCCTTAGTCCTTTTTGTTCTTCATTGGCAGACTTTGAACAGGGACAACTGTTTGGCGGTTCCTTTTTCCTTGAGCCACGCAATTATTCTCTGTCATTCACAGTGGTAATTTTATTGGTGTTTTTATTGGTCCCGTTTACATATCAAAGGCTTGACTCCCGTATGGTCTTTTCTATTTTGACCCGCCATCTTGACGTAGTATCTTGAGTGCAAAACAATCGCCAAATGATTTCAGAAGTTTACCATCCAACACAGGGGAGGCATGGGGGTAGGGTCTCTTGCAGATACATACATCTGCTCCTCTACATACCAGACACAAGCTGATTCAATGGACAATCAATATTTTATGTGCATAATAAGTGTTGTTTAGGCTTTACCAGGTTCTACCACCCTGTTCCTCTCTGAATGGTCAGATTTCTGTTCTTCCTTACTTTCATCCACCTCCAATCTCCTCTTCTTGGGTGACTTCAACATCAAATTGGACTCCCCTGCAACAGCTTCTACCCTCTTCATTGACCTCTTCACCTCTTTATCACTCTCCATTCTCCCCTCTGGTACAACCCACTCGGCTGGTCAAACTCTCAACACTCTCATCCACTCTCACCTCCTTCTCCCATCCCCACTTGTCACCCCTCCATCCTTGTCAGACCATTATCTCCTTTCCTCCCATCTGGGCCCCTGGGGCACTCTGACATGCCCACCAAAGCCTTGCCAACCTCGTTCACCAACATCCGCCCGATAAAACAAGTGTCAGCTGCTACCTTCACCTCCACATTGACCCCCTTCCCCCTCTACCTCAGAATCTTGCTAATTCTGCTCTCAGGAACCTCCATCTGACCATCACCAATGCCCTTGACCCCCTTGCCACAGTCATGAGAATCCACCTGAAACCTGCCTCTAAGCGTAACACTTAGTATGACTCTGATCTTGCAACTCTGAAAAGAAAGTGCATAGCAGCAGTACGGAAGTGGCAAACCGCAGGCTCATCCTCTGACGAACTAGCCTGCTGTCTACTACAAAGACAATACAGACTACCCATCTGTGGCAAAAAATGAGCCCACATACAGGAACGTGTCTCTAGTGCATCCAACAACACGGCTGAACTTTTCAAGATTTGCAGGGAACTAGCCAACCCTTCTGGAGGCTCCTCCTCCCCGTCTCCCTCCCAGGACCTCTGTAACGCACTGGCCAAAGACTTCTCCAAAAAAGCTCAGGAGATCCTGAACTCCCTTACACTCACCCTACCAACCCTCCCCACACCCCATGCCTCCCTTGGCCCCCCACTCTCACTCTCCTCCTTCTCCCTTTTCTCCTTCTCCCCCATCACATCTGAAGATGTTACCAGAGTTATCGACTCCATGATGGTCTCTCCTAAACAGGTTTCCCCTTGCTCTTCCAGAACCATCAAGGACAACATTGGCTGTCTTGACCCCCTCACTCGCTGATATCTGCAATCACTCTTTTGACACTGTGTCTTTCCCCTCCCCCCTCAAGCATTCCCTTGTGAGCCCCCTCCTGAAAAAACCTTCAGCAGACTCTACCTGCCCTGCCAACTATTGCCCTATTTCCATCACCCCCTTTCTGGGAGAACTGCTGAAGAATCTGGCACTGCCCCAACTCAACTCTCACACCAAACTTGTTGGTAGTGTCCATGACCATCAATCTGGATTCCGAGCATCTGTGGCATGGAAACTGCTCTTCTGAACACCCGTGAAGAACTGCTTGCATCTCTGGACTCCAACTCCCCAGTTGTCCTCATCCTACTTGATCTCGTCTGTGCATTTGACACTGTCAACCATTCTATGCTTATACAAAGACTCCACGATACCCTTGGGATCTCGGATCGGGCACTGGACTGGCTGAAATCCTTCCTAACTGATCACTCATCTAAAGTCATCCTGGGCGCCTTCTCCTTTCCAACATACTTCTCCACCTGTGGCATTCCCCAAGGTTCTATCGTCTCCCATTGGCTCTTTAACATTTACCTTGCTCTGCCAGCATGCCTCATCTCCTCCTTTTCCCCAATTTCCAGTGTTATGCAGACAACACTCAACTCTTTCTCAAACTTCCCGCTGACCTCCTTGCACCTTCCATCATCCCAGCCTGCCTATCAGCCATTCAGTCTTGGTGCACTACTAATGATCTCCCTCAATGCCTGTAAAGGTGAGATCCTTGCCATCAGGACCCCTGCTCCCACTTTCTTCCCTTCATTCTTACCTTCCTCCATGGGTTCTCCCCTGGTCCTTCCTCTGAAGCCAGAAACCTGGAGTCATCTTTGACTCCTCTCTCTTCTTCCTACCTCACACTCAGAACATTGGCATATAGTCCTATTTTCAGCTATTCCTTCTCAAAGCAATTCTCCCTTTTCTCACTTTTCACCTGAGGCTCAAGGTTACCCGAGCCTTGGTTCTCTCAAGATGTGACTATTACAATAGCCTCCTCCTGAATCAACCTTCTTCCAAACCGCAACCTCTCCAGTTAATCCAGAATAGGGCTGCAAGACTTATCCTTGGCCTTAAGCCCAAGAATCATATCTCTCCTGCCCTAGAAAGTCTTCAGTCTCCCTGTTGCTACTCGGATTAAACCAAAACCCTCTGCATCATCCACAAGACTGTCTGGGCCCGGGGACCTCACTATCTTCAACTCTACCTTTCTAAATACTCTCCCTCCAGACATCTACATTCCTCTGGCACCAACTATTTGTGTGTAAAGTGCTTTGCTAAACCGACAGCAGGAGGTCGATCTATTTCCTCAGCTGGCTCCCTACTTTGGAACAGCCTCCCTCTCCCAGTGCACCTTGAGCAGGACTTTCTTAAATTCTGGAAACTCCTCAAGACTTTCCTCTTTACCTCTTCCTTCCCATCTTCTCTCCTCTGCTAATCTTACAGTTGCTGCGCCCTTATGCATCCTCTGGGCCCATGACCTACCATACCCAACTTGCCCAGATTCTCTTTACCCTCAGCACTTGCCTTGGCACTCCCACTGCCTTGGAGTCTCGCACTTACACCCAACGTGACTCCAGGCCGTGTAGCACTTACCACACCATGCTATTCATCTGTTGCTCACTCATTAGCACCGACACTAAAGCGCCTTCCCCCTCTGCCTTCTTCATTGCTGCACTTGCACGTTCTGAATACTCACAAGGCATAGTAGTTTCATTCTTTTTCTCCTTTCCCCTCCTCTGTTGTGTCTTCAATTGTATCACTCCCTTGTTCCCTCCCTTGCCCTGTGGGCGCTTTGAAACAGTATGTTACATGCTGTATAAGAACCTAGCAAGTGAGCAATAAATAAATAAATAAATAAATACATAAATGTAATGTTACTCTATTTGTATGCCCAGGAAAGAGAATGAAGGAATGATTTGGCTCTGCAAGGATTTGGGCAGGTCAATGAAGTTTACACACAGATCTCAGGGACAATACTGCATCAAAGAAGCTTGCTGCAAAGTGAGAACAACATTCAGGCTGGTCGTTCAGAAAGTGGGAGGCACCTATAGCCAAAAGGAATTCCCCCAGTGTTCTTCAATCTGGGCTTTCGGGGATGAGAGAGGTGTCTTTATCACGATCAAAGGTGTATGGGTAACGTCAGTAGTTCAAATGTAAGTGTGCAAGTGTCGAGGTGCAGGTGGATACCTTCACCCTGGTCTCCGCCCCCTTGGCTTGATCCTATAGGAAAGAAAGCCGAAGAGCCAAAAGTGGGAACCCATGTCTGAATCCTTGAAATATTCCCATACAGCATTGCATATATGAGAGACGATTTGCACTCAGGCAACCATTTAGAGTGTACCTACAAACTGACATAGGTATAAATAAAATATAGAAGTTTGCTTATGAGAGGTATAAATTCAATACTTAGGATGACCATTAGAAGAAGATGGACGATGGCTTATGTCAATCAACCCAGCTACCTCAAAATATAAGCCCTGGATCCTACAGTGAAAAGATGATGAAGAAGTTGTTTTTCACTTGCAAAATAGAGGAGTTCGTTGGCCTAGGACCAAGGCTGCTATTTCGAGAGACGAAGGCAAAGTGCAAAGGGAATCCAACGAGCAGACCATGTGCGTGCGCGAAGGGCATATTTCTGAAGATTAGGAGGAACAAGAACATTTACGGATGCCAAGTATTGGACAATTAAAAGTGCATAAGGTTTATATGGGATAGTGTGAGCAAGTCTCTAAAGGCCAAGAGGAGCAACTGCACCCAGTATATATGAATCAAATAGTGCAAAATACACTGTCGAAATGGGCAGATTTGTGGAGTCAACACATGACAAAGAGCTCGCTAACAAGGGCTATTCATTAGTATTGAAGCTAAGATAATGGTGTGCCTACACTCCCTTGAATGTTCTGAGACAATGCAGACTGGCAAATTCAGCCTTCAAACAGAGGACACTGGCATGCAGCCTACCGATGAGAGAGGGTAGACTATTTGGGAAAACAAGGGGAGAGCTGACGTATCTCCAAGCACCTTGGTGTAATTTCTATGTATGTGCTGGTAGCGAGTCGAATGTCCAAGGTTGAATTTGGGTTGCCAACTAATCAGAAAAGCTTGACATGCACTTTTACATACAAATGCCGAGTGAACGAGCAACCCTGAGACTTACTCAATTGGAAAAGAACTTTCCGTGTGAATACTTGACCGAGCCCAGGCCGAGTACATACATTTATCAGGAAAAGACCAAGTACAGCCACGGTGGCTGGAACGAAACTGACGCCAAAGCACAGATAAGGATTCCACCTAGATACCGTGTGCATACAGTGTACGAATCAGAACATGCTGTGCCAGACTCGTTGGATGAGCAGATTCAGTCGATCTAAATGAAATTAACAGGTCATGAAGAAGATGATGCATGAAAAGACAGATATTGAAACCGTTCGACTACAGACCAAGATGTCCAAAAAATAAGGGGGACACAGATTCTAAAAGACTGATAAGAACCGCCAATCACTGCAGTTTATTCGTGACACTGAAGTGTGGTTCATCATTTTAAGAGAGGCTCTTTGGTCACATAAGAGCCTCATTGTTTAGTGGTGACTAAAGAAGCAGTAAAATTGACCTAAAAACTATCTGGCTCACTCACAAAGCGCTTAACCACCAAGCCCCCCCATCTCACAGACAAGTTCACATGGAAAGTGTCCAACAGAACTACTAGATCATCTGAGATACCATGCCGGTGGTGCCCAGATATAATCTAAAAAGAGTCGGTGGCACTAGCTTCCTGGTATTAGCCACCCAGCTTTGTAACACTCTCCCTCGGAATATTCAAATGATTCAAGCATTCAACAAAGTCAGAAACCATGTTATCACATGGTTACTCAATAAAACATAAACGCCACAGTTGAGATACCACTGACCTTGTGGGACTGCTTAATTTGTACATATGCTGCCCTGTATTATTGCTATGACCTTAATGTTTACTGTATAATATGTATAATATGTATATACCTACCTTTGTAATCTTACTGTTGACTATTTAAACTGTATCTCTCATGCACACAACTGTCTATACTCTGCCATGTAACCATTAGTGTCCTACCAGCGCCCAATTACCTCTGGGTCAGGTGCGCAATATAAATAAAATAAACAAACAAAACAAACAAAACACAGATAATAGTGAGATGAAATAATTAATCGCACCTCTCACTTGCTATAGAGTTTTATTCAAAAACACCAGTATGGTGAGCAGACACACCCCATGGAGGGCAAATAAATAGCTGTATGCGCATATATGCCCACGTGGACTGTCTGTTTTCACAACCCCTGTTTTAGTAAATTTTGCTATGCATAGTCATAGCTAGTGTTGACCAATTTTAGAAGTTGACTTATTGTAGCCAGAGGGCAAGTCTCTTCTACCTATCCCTTTTAGACAGGCGGAGCCTCAGCACTATCTAGGGCTAGACCGCAACACAAGAGCAAGGGTGTGCTTCTGATGAGGGCAAGCGTTAGGGTACACAATAATAGTGTGTGAAAAAGGTTTTCTTTGTCACAAGCCACATATGTTTTTTGTTTTGTGTGATATTATATATGATGGTAACAAGAGGGACATGAGACCCCAGTAATGAGGTGTAATGTTGTCAGAACAAACGTCCCTGTAGTAGTATATATGTATATATATATATATTTGCAATGTATTCCCTCTGCTTACTTGACATTAGATGTGATCCTTAAATTGAGGTCATTCCTCATGCATTTTAACATGGATAGATCCCTTGTTCATGCTGTTGGATTAAAGCTCTAGTTCCAGCTCTGGTGTTACCGCGGCCTGGTCAACATGAAGACAATAGTCATACGAGTTGGGGTGTAATAATGTCAGAGGAGGAAAGGAAACAAAATAAGAAGACACAAGAAGAGGGCGCATGTAGATTTTCAAGAGAATCAAGTATAGATAAGGGGGTAAAATGGTTAGAACTAGAAGACCCTATAAGAAGAACACCAGAACTAATACCATATACTGATGAAGCACAAGTATGACTGCACAGTACAGGCAATGCGTCCCCGCCCTGGCCAGGGAGAAGACAAGCAGGTGATGATAATGCTGCCTGGAGAACAAGGAGTGTGGGTAGGTATGACCAAGGACAAGGATTTTCACAGTTTCCACTATTAGAGAAAGGAGGGGGTTGACCACAATATTTACCATTGCCACAGATGGTTGAGGAAAATGTAAAATGCACACTGCCAAGTTTGACTTCTGGTGCGGGAAAATGGATTAAGGTTTCAGAGAAAAGGACGTCAGGAATGACTTTAGCTATAGGCGATGTAAAAGGCCTATCATCAGCTATCCTGGGGAAGATAGCTGATGACATTTGGACAGGAGCAGGGTACCCAAAATTAACTACACAAAACACATTGCATGATGGAGCACCATTCAATAACTGTAGCGAAGACATATGGCAAGCACTTAGAGCACAATATTCAGATATCATCTGCTATTGGGGCAACAATGACTAGGAAAATGAGTGAGGATGAAGAGCCCATTGCTTTTATTCAGGATATTCATGATATTCATGATTGATGGAGTTCGGAGATGCAAGAACCATTGGATAAAATGGTAATGTTATTTTACCACATATTATGTCAGGTATTGCCAGAACCAGTACAGAGGCAGTTAAAGAAACAGGTATGAACGGAAGCCAAACCATGGCCAGAGATACAATAAAAAAACGTGCATTATTGCGGAATGCTAAAACAAAAAGATAAGAAGAAAACTCAGGGTAGAAAGGAAGAAAAGTCGGGGCAGAAAAAATTATCAAAGTTCACCATAGAGGAAGCAGTGTCGACAAGTAATGAGGGAAGCACATTGAAAGGGATGCAATTCTCACAGCAAAATAATATAGCCAATGCCCAAGATCAGAATAGATATAATTATATGTCAAGAGGCAGAGGGAATGGGCCTCGAGGAGGAGGTTGAGGAGGATTTCAAAACCCTCAAGGAAAGGGAGGATCTAATGGTGGACAGCCCATACCATGTTGGAAATGTGGAAAAATAGGACATATGGCTAGAACATGTAGAAGTAGAGGAGGCATGCAACAACAGAATTGGTGATCTCCAAGAAGGGGGACAGGATATGCACAGACTCACAAGGATATTATGCCCAAGATCACAGACAAAATTAGGCATATGTGCCACAACTACAGCAGTTTCAGCAAGTGCCAATAAACACAATTGTCACAACCCCAATGATTCTATCAAGCACCATTGCAGACAGTCATTACAGGGGCAACAACAGCAAACAGCTAAGCAAATGCAACAGGCACCCACTCGACAAATGCAATACATTCCAATGCAAAAGTCAGGCGCATCACAATTACAAATGGACATGAGAGCTACACAAGCAGCAAGACCCAAATTAGGGAGTTTGACTGTGGTGGGAAGGAATCCTTTCACAGGCACAGTGATTTATTTATACCCACAATAGGATAGCCCACAGGACGATCTGATGTGTTCAGTACAATCTGTAACACCAGACCCCAAGAGGAACGACAGAAGGCAAGACATTCTCATTTCTTGTAGATGTCGGAGGAACTCGTTTCTGTGTCCATGAGGGAAAATATGCAATGTCAGGCATTGCCATGAATGCTCAGGGATTTTCTGGGGCAACAAATTTAGTTCCATTTACAGACAAAGTAATCATTTCTACATGGGAATACTACATGTCTATGCCATTACTGTACCCTAAACAGCCACTGGTGAACAAACTAGGACTTGATTCAATGACAAAGCATAATATGATTATATCTTTTTCTGACAAAGGCATGGTGTGTTCAACCCCATGAGTACATTGTATGAAAAAGAGCAAATTTATATTAGCCTTTACAGGAATGAAAGTCTTACGGGGAGTCCCTCTAGATGAGGAAGCATTTTCATATGCAGTGACTGTTTCATTATCATGGTTACCTAAATTGACAGGTAAAATAGTAAGGATGCCTTATACATTTTTGTTCAGGCCAGAAATTCCTATGGATGATGAGGAAGGGCAAGTTATTCCCTTGGAACTAGAAGCAGCAGTAGTAGGAGAAGAAAGGGTGATGCTTCATGGGACAGTGGATGAGGGAAGGGGATGGAGAACACGGATAGCCCTCAATGAGGGATATAGGCTGACAGACTTGACAGATGAGTAACTGTTTAGGGATTACTATTCAGATGATGAGTTAATATTCTTTATAAGCCTCACTTATTGGATTAAAGTTGAGAACATAGAGGTACCACAGAGGTTGGCGCTGGTAAAAATGAAACCGCCATTTTTTTTAGGAAAACGTAAAAAAGGTGCCAAATATTATATGGAATACAAGTCCATATGACATTGGCCTATTACAAGGAGTGAGAGCAGTGAAAATTAAGCTTAAACCGGGAGCTATTTTTCCACGTGCAAAACAATACCCAACGTGCAGAGAAGCTGATGAGGGGATCTTCAAAACTATATCCACCCTAATGAAGCAAGGCATTTTACGGGATGATTATATTGAACCCTGCAATCAAAATGGCTAGGTTTAGCACAGTGAATCCAGCAATTTATATAGCTGAACAAGTGGGATAAGATGATGATGTACATGACTGTGTTACATACACTGAGTGTTATAATGATATTCAAAATGTTACAGAGAATGATCTAGGAAGAGGGGAAGTTTCTTTTATTGATGGTTCATCTAAAGTTGATCAAAAATGGGGGTGAGACATTCGGGATCAGCAGTAGTAAAACTGAACCAATGAGGTACATTTTAAGTATAGATAAGTAAAGATTGCCATCAACATATTCAGCAAAAGGTGAAGAATTAGCCATGCTAATTGATGCACTACGAAGTTTTGAGGATAAGGGAGAGACGGTGTACTCTGACTATGCATATGTGCCATCAACCCTACATGCAGGCTTGTCACGTTGGAAGAAGAGGGACTTCCTCCACACAGACGGCACTCCAGTACAACAAGTGGGGCTATTAGACAAGCTAATTGAAACCTTAAGCATTGCAGAAACCATAGCCATCATGAAATGCGCAGCACATTAAAAAAAAAACACAGACTTAATCTCTCATGGGAACAAAGCTGCAGACTTTGAGGCCAAATGTGCCACATATTATTCAGCCATAATTGAAAGTGTGAGAAAAAATACAAGGGAAGCTGGTGGGCGATGCATGTTGGTTGGATTTTATATGACGTTCATTGTACAGTTAATTGAGATACAAGGACAAGGATTGCAAGAAGAATATGAGCTATGGAAAAAGCAGAGGTGTTCTTTATCCCCCACTGAGGCAATTTGGAGGCAGGACAGTACAGGAAAGCAAGTTATACCTCTGGCGTTGTTGAGAGTAGCATTGGAGCAGCTCCATTATCCAGTGCATGTCACTCAAGAGAGTCTAGCTACTACAATATCAGAAGACTGGCTTGTACCGAAACTCATTGAACTAATTAATTAACATGTGGCACAGTTCATTGTAAACTGTTTTGTATACCAAAATGTATAGCAAGTCACACCCTGTTAATGGTGAGAGCAGTAATCCCTAGACCTAATGGCCCCTTCCCACATGTACATATAGATTATGTAGATATGTTGTAAACATGTAATGATTATCGATACATGTTAGTTGTAGTATGTCCCTTTTCTAGATGGATCAAAGCAGGACTGTGCACACATCCTGATGCTGCATGTTCTGCAAAGTTTTAGTCAGCAAAGTGTTTCCAAGATGTGGGGTGTGCAAAGTTTTGCAATCTGATAATGGATATCATTTTGTGAATAAACTCTTTGAAAATATAGTCTCACTCTAAGGCATCACACATAAGTTTGCTTTGTCTCATCACACGCAAGCCAACGGGTAATCTGAGAAATTAAATGGCCTTTTGAAAGGGAGAATAGCAAAGCTTAAAATGACATTAAGGAAGCGATGACTGCATTGCCTACCCCTTGCATTATATGCATTATGCAATCAAACAGTTTCAGATTACCATTTAATGCCCCATGAGTTGGTGACTGCACGCTGAATGAGAATTCCACTCACACCGCAACAAGGGCAAATAAAGATACCCACAGTGTAGCAAATGCATTAGGCGATGAGATGCATGATTATTTGGAAACCATGAATCGAAATATTTCTTTTTAATTCTCAATAGATGAAAAACCAACAGGAGGGGGCAAAAGTGAACAAAGAGGACAATTTGTTGTCCATTACTGTACCCAGGGGACCAGGTGTTAGTAAGAAAATGTGTTCATACCTGCAATACCCCTTGTTTTAATGGACCGCATGAGGTGGAGAGAGTAAGCCCTACCGCCGCAAAGCTAAAGGACCGACAGGCTTGGCTCTATATGCACGATATCAAACCCATTAAGGTGAAACATTGACTTCTCCTGTGCCTACCCCCAGTGAAGCAAGTATCCCCAGTGAAGCAAATGCCCACAATGAAGCAAGAGAAGAGTGGCAGCGAATGCCAACACAATCTATGCCAAGAACACAGATAAAGAATAAAGAACACAAAACGTTTTTAGGTAAGGGTTGTCTTATGAACTGATTAATTAAACAGTTATCATAGAACACTTTCCGTAGATTAAGCCCAAAGAGACAATGTGGGAAAAGTTTGAGCTTTGAAGGAAAAAAAGAAGAAAAGCATTTTTTGATATTCATCTATGGTATCTATTGTTATATTGATACACACATTCTTAGTTATTCTTTTGCCTTATATTTCTGAATAAACATTGTTGCATTGTTGGCAAACCCATAGAATAGTTGGATTGTTTGGAGAATAATATTTGAAACAATACTCCGATTTCTGATATAGAATTGATTAAAAAGGAGGTAATGCATTTGCATATTCATACAATGGAGAGGCTTCGACATTTTAGAGATGTATTACCATACAAAAAAATCAATGGAGTGTCATGTGATATTAATGGTGATATTAGCTAGTATTTGTGTTTCCCCCTTTTTTTTCTTTATTGTGTTTTGAATCCCAACTGTAAACAGAAAAGAATCTTACACAAGTAAATACAAAACATTTAAAAACATTAAAAAAAGGAAAATTACACAAGTTCTCCTCACATTTATCCCATCACTTATGCACAGTTACGTCAAAATGTCAAAAAGAAGATAGAATATAGCTTTTCAAGAAGGAAAAGAAAAAAAGCCACCAACTACCTCAAAGTCAATCTTTCTATTTCTTAGTTTCCTCCCCCACTCTACCTAGCTTCTCCGGGATTTTATAAAGCAGGTCACATAAAGCCAGGATATGATTCTGGGCTTGTCCCCCCATCAGCTGGTAAGATAGCTCAGTGGGTTGATCGCTCGCGAGTGTGATCTACAGGTCGCAGGTTCGAATCCCGGCAAGGCCAACTTAGCCTTTCATCCTTCCGAGGTCGATAAATGAGTACCAGTTTCGGTTGGGTGTATGTAAATATGTGCTCTGTAAAGGGCTTTGGATTAAGGCGCCATATAAAGAACACATCATTATCAAACTAACCCAACACACTTCATTACTGTATGTCATATCTAGATGTCTCTTTTGGTCTTCTCGTAATGCTGTACAGCCCACAACCAGATGTTTTGTTGTTCCTCTTACTTATGCCATACCACATAGCCTACAGCTTAAGTTTTCTATCCCACCATTCCAACTGCCCACTCTCTCTCTCTCTCTCTCCCTCTCTCTCTCGTGTAGGCAGTTGATTCATTCGGAAATGTAGGTATAGCGATCTTCTTTTTGGACAAGGGGAAATTAGTATATACCTTGGGATATGTTCCCGCTTATACACATTTTTTGCATATTCCTTATATAGGCCATATTTGCCCAGATCCTCTGATGTTCTTCTCCAATCATAGGTAAACAACTTTTGTTTTACTTTCGTCTGATTTGTGATCAGTTCACCAGTAGATGATCCTATTTCACTCAGTAACCTTCACGATAATTATAGATTCTCCAGAAGTTTCTGTCTGAGCCTGCCCCCATTTTTCATATAGTGAGTGGGTGAGAGGATTTCATAATTTTGCATAATTCATCAGTTTCCTCCAATTTGCCCATGAGGCCAAAGAGACTAGGCCAAACTCATGCCATATTACTGAGTTTGCTACCGATTTTGCTAGTCGTAATGTCTCTTTCCAGAGTTTTCCTTGAATAATGTTTAGGTTTAACCCCAGATCATTCACATTTATGTCCAGCCCATACAGAATCGCTGGCTCCACTTGCATCTGGTTGAACCGTATCAGTGGAGTCAGCAAACAACCACAAAGCTCTGCATATACTCGCCTCATCTGAGTAGCAGCCCATACTTGGAGTTGAGGTAGAATTTAAAACCTTATACCCCAAACATGTCAAAGCTGAGACTCTCTCCAACGGGTCATCCCCCACCCTCGACATCAACATTTTGGGACTTTTCTTTGTTTAGAATCTGCAGACGCTTGATTTGGCCCCATTTACCTTGAGGTTATTTTCAACAGCGTGTGTGTGGAAAAGCAACAGTTTTCTCTGCAGCCTAATCTGGGTAAGGTTGAACAACACTACATTGTCTGCAAATGCTATCCAATCCAGTGTTGCCAACCCCAAACTCACTGAGTTGGTGCGCCCCACTCCCAGATTTTTGCAATATCTGCCATATACACGTTGTAGAGGGCTGGGGCTACTATACACCCCTGCCCAAGCCCCACATATGTGTTAATTGGAGGAGTCATTGCCCCCCCCCCAGTCTAACCTCACTCTCACTGAGGTATCTGTATGCAACAGAGTCAGCAGTTTCACCAGACTGGTCAGAATCCCTACCTGCAGCAGCTTTTACCACAATCGTCCACGACTGTGTCAAATGCACTGGTCCTATCGATTGCGGCCATGTATATGGTACCAATAGTTTTCTTCTTAACCGCTGCTCTCATATGTACTAAAGTAAATGCATTTAGCGTGGTACCCATTCCTGTTCGGAAGCCAATTTGGCAGTCTGATAATAGCCTATGTTTGTTGATTTCCCTTTTAAGATCCCTCAGTAGTAGAGTCCCAACAATTTTACTAGTAGAGTCTAATAGTGCTATGGGTCTAAAGTTTGCTGGTTTTAATGTATTTCCCCTTTTTTAAAGATTTGTATGATGTGGGATTTCTTCCATGTCTCTGGGACCCTTGACGTATAAAATACATGTTGAAACAACTCCCATAAGGGAGATGTCCACACCTCCATGTTCTCCTTAATAATGACTGGAGGAATATTTTCTGTGCCTGGGGCCCTTGAGGGCTTAGCTCTACCAATTGCCCACATCATATCATCCCAGTCCGAAGGGCATGTTTGATCCACACTTAATCCCATATCCTCTAAGTTTTCCCCTTTTCATTATGGCATGGTGAAGTATGGCAGAAAATGGCACTAGCCCAGAGGCCATTAATGGCACTAACATGGAGAGTATTAAATGCACCGATATAAAGTGTTTTCATGAAAAACTTACTATTATCCCCACTATAAGCATAGACATTGTGTTATATAAAATACTGCCTGGATCATTTGAAGAAGATATCACATCCCTAATAGCCGCAAGCTCTAAACCCTCAGTTCAAATCATCATCCTTGGGGATTTCAATCTCGGGTTTAATGACCCTCTTGACACCCAGGCTACCTCCCGGGCCACTGCACTATCAGAGCATGGCCTCATACAACTCTGCTCCAAACCTACCCATATGAAAGGTAGGACCCTCGACTGGGTAGCTGCCCTTAACTGCAACATTACCCTTAAGGACCCTCTACCTCTTGTTTGGTCGGACAACCATCTCCTCTCACTTGATATCAACACCAATAACCTAGTGCCCAAACAGACATTTATTACACCGGCCTGCCCAACTAGGAATAAGAGCAACATCACAGCTGAAGCCCTAATACCTCTGGTAGTCCCCAGTCTGAACGCTCTACCAGACACAGATGACTTAAACCTGCTAGTCAACACCTACAACAAATCCATGTCTAAAGCTATCGACATCATTGCCCCTCTGAAAATGCGCAAAGGTAAACCAAAAGCTCACCTTAACTCATGGTACACTCCTGAACTGAAACTTCTCAGACAACAAAAAAGCAAACTAGAAACACTATGGAAAAATACTCCCTCTGCAGATAATAGAACTAAGATCACTAACATTACCGCTCTCTACAGAAATAAGATAATATGCGCTAAAAAAGAATCCTACAACTCTAGGATAACCCAGGCAGGCTCCAGCACGAGAGAACTATTTAATATATTGAAGGAGCTTGAAAACCCCAATCCACCCACAGATACCTGCACCAAGGATAAACCCTGGTGCACAGGCATCCAGAATGCCCTCGCCAACAAAATCATGGGGCTCCAAACCAAAATTTAAAATAAACGATAACAACTTACTTCAAGCCCAACACCCAGTCCAACCCCACCATTGCTCACTGTTACCATCTCAAGCTTTACTTTCAAAAAGGTAACTATACCCGGAGTACAAATAATTATTGCCTCCCTGAAATCCTCTAATTGTAAAGGGGACAGCTGCCCCACCCAGATCATAAAAGACGAGGATCTTTCTCCCCTTTATCACCAAACTAATACACCAATCGTTCACCAGCAACACAATCCCAAGCAACTTGAAACAATCATGGGTTCTACCACTGTTAAAAAAAAAACACTCGACCCGTCTATACCAACCAACTATAGACCTATCACCACCGTCCCTTTCTTACTAAAAATCCTAGATAGAGTGGCCTACATACACATTCAAGAATACCTAGAAACCAAGCAACTACTAGGAATCTGTCAATCAGGCTTTCATCCTCAACATGGGACAGAAACGGCCCTTGTTGATCTCAAAAGTCAGATCGACAAACTCAAAAATAAAGGTAGGGCTGCCGTCCTCCTTCTTTTAGACCTCTCTGCTGCCTTTGACCTGGTTGACCACAAAATCCTTTGTAACCACCTGTCAAAGGCAGAACACTTCTCCCATTCGGCAATGTCATGGATCCAATCTTTCCTCGATAACAGGACCATGCGTGTCTTCTCTCCACTAGCAGCGGCCGACCCGATTCCCATCACTTTTGGTGTCCCACAAGGTTCCTGTGTTTCACCCACTTTGTATAAAATTTTTACAAAACTGTTATTCGACAAGCTGGACCATCTTGGTGTCACCTACATCAATTATGCAGATGACACCCAGATACTCCTAACTCTATCCGGTAACTACAATACGGACATCAGTCGGATCAATTAAGTCTTCTCCATCATTCAGGCATGTATGGCCACACATGGCCTCTGCCTGAATGATGACAAGACTGAATTGCTCCTTGTCGGATCCCCCAAAAACCATCCAGAAACTTAGCCCTAGCTATACCAACTTCACCATTGATGGTAATACTATTCACACTGCTAAAAGTGTAAAAACCCTTGGTTTCTATCTAGATACCAATACCGACCTATCCAAACACATCAATATGACCACCTCAGCCACTGCCTACGCAGGTAAACTGATTAGGGCCTGCAGACCGCTGCTATCCACCAATAGCTGTCGCACACTAGCCAGAGCACTTATTCAGTCCAAACTTGACTACTGCAATGGCTTATATGCAGGGGCAAACAAATCTGTAATCAACAAATTACAGGTCCTCCAAAATAACGCACTCAGAGCTGCTCTTAATATTCCTAGGAGAGAACACATCTCTGCTATTAGAAAATCATGTAAATGGCTCTCCATCCAACAAAAAGTCGATCTAAAGATTATCTGACTCACTTACAAAGCCCTCAACCACCTTGCCCCGCCCTATCTAACTGACAAATTTACCTTGAAACCCACCACCAGAATCACCAGATCCACCAACACACTAAGCCTGGTGGTGCCCAAATATTCCCGTAAAAGAGCCGGCGGATCCAGTTTCCCGGTCTTAGCCGCCAAACTTCGGAACACACTTCCAGTGGACATCAAATCCATCCCTACCTTTCAACCATTTATAACCCAGGTCATCATCTGGCTACTGAATAAATAACTTACACCACCTCAGGTCCTTTGGGACACCTCACATACACACAAGTATGCACCCACCACCACCGAACGCCCATTGACACAGCCTCTATAACTCTGTTTCTTATGTACTCATTACTAATGTATTGCAAAATGTTATACTTCCGACTGCTTTTTTTATCTATTGTATATTTGTAAACTGTATAAATTTGGCACTATTGCTCCTATGTATATACCTGCCATGTAACCATATTCTTGAGCGCCCATATACCCCTGGGTCTGGAGCGCTTTATAAATAAAATAAACAAACAAACCTAGAAGAAGTTTCCATTTTAAAAGAAATACTGAAGAAAACCATGAAGCAATAAATACATATACATAAATTCTGTACATTTAAAGAATAACCTATGGTACCAGCACATGAAGGAGGTGGGCAAAAGGTCATCATATAAAAGTTATGTTTGTTCTTTAATTCCGTATGCCATGAATGCAGCAAGAGCTTTTATTGCAAGAGAAATGTCGCCACATGATGCAAAATGCCTCAGTCATCTAGCAGCATGCACAACTAAAGGACAATTTGAAGGAAAATGGACTATGTTACGATGGCGAGCAAAAGTGGCATTCCTGTATGAAAATACCTATGTGAAAACAAGAAAGATGGAAAAGGGAATAGGATGGACAAGCAAGAAACTCAAGTCTCCATCCCAAATATGAGAACAAATGAAGGTTGTCCAGATGAAGAAGCTGAATTGCTCAGACACCGCTGAAATGCCAGGAGAGCGAAGATGCAGAGAAAGGCCTCAGTTGGTGATATATGGACCTGCTCACACTAGTACTGGGTGGGAAGAAGGGCTATTCTCCTGCACTGCACATCTATTGAAGAATCACCAAGCATAGTGCAGATAGTGAGTGACAAATGTCTGGAATCATGGGCCAAGTATTCAAACTTACTTGAATGTGTCGACAATGTAGCAGGACCAGTTTCTATGATACCAATGAGAAATACAACAAGATGCTTCAGGAACAATAGCCTGATACTGGTTCAGAAAGATAATGGATGTGGACAGATAATTGAAGTCCCAGGAATGAATGGAGGAACTGCAGTGTTAATGTGTTAATGGATCGATATTGGACCTGTGTATCCAGAGCCTACATTCAGTTGTCTAAGAACTAGGGAGGAATATGCTCTATGGTAATGTTACATGTACCAGCATTGGTGATTCCACAAAGTATTCTCCAAATTGGTGAATTTCCAAAAATGGATGAACATTTAAGGAAGAAGAGATCACCCGAACTCCGTCGACAGAAGAGAAGCAATTACTTTTCAGCAAAATCAATGGAGTCTTATGACAATATCCCAGATGACCATTAATTGTTCAGCAAGACCGCAATGATAATGACAGCTATCCGGACTTCATGCTGCAATAAACACCAAGTGGCTGCAGATTACCAGATGGGAGCTGCTGCAGACAATGAATGCAACAATAAAAGGATTTAATGCACAGAAAAGAATTAAGAGCCATCAGGCTGATGACTCTGCAGAACAGGTATGTCCTGGACTTGATTACAGCAATGGAAAGAGGCTTGTGCGCCGAGGTCGGGCATTCTTACTATACATGTATAGCTTTGCATGATGGGGAAAATGGAACGCTGAAAGAAGCAATAACCATGCTATCAACTCTGTACACAAAGATGCCGGAGGAAGTAGATGACATTCAAGATGATGATTGGTTTACCTCTCTTTTCTTATGGATTCCAAATTGCCTGGAAAATGCTTTCAAGATGCTTGGAGCAACACTAGTTTTCGTACTGCTAGGATTTGTCTCATGAGGTGCATCATGGGACAATGTAAGAAGACAGCCAAGAAAGCTATTGGAATCAAGATAATGATTGACATGGGTGCTATAACTGGTAAACAAGTGCAAAGTGAAGGCCGTATTTATGAGAATATAAAGAAAGGTGCCCTTGAACACCCAGCAACTAAGTACTGTTATCCTAAAGATCAGAAGAAACATGTGGGACAATGGATATTCTGTGCACCAGCATGGGATTGTTGTATGATGACCTGGAGTCTGGATGAGCATATAAAGAATGCCGGTCACCTGAGGAGGGTGACAAAGATATGGTTCCAGAGGAAAAGAATATATGATGAAATGATAGAAGAAGATGAAGCAGGAATTGCAGAAGGCGAGCCAAAGAGTTTGGTTGAGAACTCGACCGGAGGGGGGAATGTAGAGGAGCAGGTGGACACCTTCTCCCTGGTCTCTTCTCCCTTGGCACCATCCTATTGGAATGACAGCAGAAGAGCCACAACTGGGAACCCATGTATGAATCCTTGCGATATTCCTGTACCGTGTCGAGTATATGAGAGATGGTATGCACACTCAAACAACCATTTAGGGCGTACGGACAAACTGACATAGAGGAGGAAAGTTACCAAGAATGATGCTCTTTGCAGAGCTATCGAAATGCAGCCATAAACAGAATAGATGTATGTTAAAACAAAGTCTGACAACAGCAAAATAATGTCATAAAGACGGTATAAGAACCTATGCTGAAACGATATGAAAGAACATAAGGATGACAATGTAACCAAAGCACTAAGAGAAACATGTACCCAATAATACAGTAATTATGAATACAAAAAAAAATGTAGGTGACTCACTGGTCAATGACCGAATACACCGAAATGCAAGGTAGAAAGAACATATAGAAGCTTGCTTATTAGAGGTATATATTTAACATTTAAGATGACCATTAGAAGAAGACGATGGATTATGTCAATCAACTCAGCTACCTCGAAATACGAGCCCAGGATCTTAAAGTGAAAAGATGATGAATAAGTTGTTTTTTCCTTGCAAAATAGAGGAGTACATTGGTCTAGGAACAAGGATGCTATTTTTTTCGAAAGATGAAGGGAAAGTGCAAAGGGAGTCCAAAGAGCAGACCATGTGTGAAGGACATATTTCTCAAGATTAGGAGGAACAAAAATGTTTACGAATGCCAAGTATTGGACAGTTAATAGGGCATAACGTTTATATGGTATAGAGTGAGCAAGTCTATAAAGGCCAAGAGGAGCAACTGCACCCAGTATAATTGAATCAAATAGTGCTAAATACAATGCCTCCCTCCCCTTCTCCCCCACTGCCTCCTCACTTCCTCCATGTCTCCCAACATCATCCCCGGAATAATAAAATTTAAGTGTCACATGACCCAATGTCATGTGGAGGCAGGCCATGCCCCAGTAGGCCAGTTGTACAAAAGACCACATATTGGTATTGCATGAGGATTGATGTACATACCCCACTTCCAAAAATAAAACAAGCCATGGGTAAAACAGCAGTCACACTCCTATCCCAACGATGAGCCTGCTCAAAGACAATGAAGTCTGCAAGGAACATCAATCAATTCAAGTATTAAAAAAATATGTTTTCCAAATTTATTTGTTTCGTCCAAAATACAAAACATCATGGGCCTCATTATAACTATTGCGGAATGCGTTAAACGGTGCCGGTAACGGTGCCGGCGCCGATAAACGCATTCCACACTATTACGAGGTTCCCTCGTGGGGCCCGATGTGGACGTCTGGTTTATCCAGACGTCCATAGCGGGTCCCGTGAGGGAACCAGGGAGCTAACAACGGGCCCTCTTGTAATGGGCCCGTTGTTAGCTTCCTCCCCATTCTCATTGAGCCCTATGGGGGCTCGAATGGGAATGGGGAAGGTCCGGGTTCGGGTTCCCTGAATGGGGAAATACCGGGCCCTCCATACTCGGAATGGCCCGGTATTTCCCCATTCAGGGAACCTGGACATGGTTTTGGAGGCAGCCATGGCGCCTATAGTGCCATGGCTACCTCCAAAGTCGTAATGAGGCCCTATATGTTTATTTACAATATAATCAAAAGTGCATCTGTGCTGATATTTTCACTCATGCTGTCATTCCAACAACTGACATCACTGTCACTCATTCAACGTCAATCGAACTTTTAATATCCCATGGAAAAGTGCTTGTGCTGTGCTACAGTGTTTACAAATATAAAATGTACATAATCAGGCAACCTCGACTAGGGCAATATGTGGATTTCTCTTTCAACTCACGTCTGCTGATCAAACATGTGGTCGCTCTATCAATTCACAAATGTTGATCAAATGTGTGGTCAACTAGCAGAGGTCTTGAGAATATGTTGGTAATCATTTGTTTAATTGTGTGCACCTTCCAATGCTTGTTTCAACTTTATAAATGAATCAATCATTATTATTAGCAGTCTTCATGAGGACCAGACCTATGATGCTTCAAACCTCTGCAAAAAAAATCTTGCAGTATCTTCTCATGAGGAACTAAATCACTCAAAACATCAAATATCCGGGAGTCATCTGTTGCCTTGTAATCCTTGTGTTCATCTGTGTATTAGAACGTATACAAATGATATCTGATGTTTTAACTGGTCTTACGTCTACTAAGAGGATTCATTCTTTTGGCAAATCTTCAAACATCAAAACGGGAAATCAATCCCAATCACTGTCTGGTGTTTAAATCAGGACGCTGCATCCCACGTAACTTAACTGAGGACAGCATCTCCCCCATGTTTTACTTTGTTGCCACTTGTGCCGAAGCCTTTACTGTTCCAGTAGGCCAGTGGGGTATGTTTTGAGGGCCTGTGAGAGTAGTAGCCGCCTGCCCTCTATCACAGAGCTCTAAATTTTACTCCTGGGTGACCTAGAACTTTTCAGGATCAATCTTTGTATGTGTCCAAAAAGTTCATCTATTCAGACCACTCGAATTGGCTAATAGTAGTTGCATAATCAGGAAAGTCAAAATCCAGATTAAGAGTCCCACACATGCCACATATTGATCAGAGTAAGGTTGTGTGCACCAGCCATACCAGGTGGCATCATGTGACGTCTAGTAAACTATTCATACAGGTTGAGGGTGTGTTCCTGGAGTAACCATTGAGATAGCCACAACCTTGGTTGCTGGCAGTAACAGATCAACTCAGACAAAGGAGTATTTTCACCAAATGTCTGCCCTCCTTTTTCCTTTTTACAATGTAATATTGGTTGGTCGCCATCATAGAGTGAAGGCAAGAGCGGTGGCAGATTCCCTATCTCTGCGTCCAATTATTCCATATCTCTATGCTACTATCAGGGGGTAGTGGTGAAATGTGATTGGTCGATTGTGTGGAAATCTTGTCAGGGTCGTAAAGAAAGTCCTGAGAATCATCACTAAAGCTGGGGATGCCCTGTACCTAGTGAACACTACTGCATGTTATTAAACCTCAATACAGGTCATTAATAAATATAATAAATATAAGTATATTATTAAATCTCTATCAAGCTCATCCTTTAATGACGTGTTCAGGGCTGGCCTTAGCAGCAGCAGTACCCTGGGTGATTTAAGAAAAATGTGGCACCCCCCCCTCCCTGTGCGCCCCTGGTCCAAGCTGGGAGGGGAGCATGGTGGCTAATTTTATTGTTAACTCCCCGCTCCGGCACCTTAGCAGGGAGTTAATCACTGTACTAGGGTGCTCAAGCTTAAGTATGAGCCCCTATTCTAATGAAAACCAGCCCGCTCCCGCATCAGAGCGAGGGGGTCATCATCTCTCAAAACGGTACTGATGCATTTGCATCAACACCCTATTGTTATTAAATGCACCCCACCAATGTGGGGGCATTTAATAACAAAAGGGCCCCTGTCCCGCTTTCTCCCACTACAGCAGCTCGGGGGAGCCCTTCAAAGACTCCCCCGAGCTGGCATAGCAGGGGGCCTAATGGTGCCCCAGGTGGTGACCCGGGCAGCTCACCCTTAAGGCTGGCTCTGGATGTGTTGATTGTACTGTCATAACCGTGGCAGAGGAAACAACAGCCAATGCATGTTGGACCTTCAGTTCCATCCTCAGGGCTGAATCTGCAACAGCCAATGCATGTTGGACCTTCAGTTACATCCTCAGGGCTGACTCTGCAACAGCCAATGCATGTTGGACCTTCAGTTCAATCCTCAGGGCTGACTCTGCAACAGCCAATGCATGTTGGACCTTCAGTTCCATCCTCAGGGCTGACTCTGCAAAACCATATGTCACAAATCTCAGTCAGGGCTGTCTATTGAGTATCAATAACCCATAATATCTTGATCAAATTAGAACCATGATAATCATGAACAGGAAGATTTGCTACCATCCCTTTCTGTCCTTCTTTTGCCAATAACACACTTGTGGATGCTTGCACATCTAATAATGTAAAACGCACAAAACATACAAAACATAACTACACTGTTCACACAAAAGCATGTGTTGTTGTGATGGTTCGAGTGTGTTGGAATCTTGGTAGGTGGCCTCCTTTCCTCTAATTGCAACCGGTAGATAGCAGGTAGATCGTGGCAAGGGTCCACACTCATCCCTGGGATGTGCCATTGAAGGCAGCATTCCAGGTGGAAGAATTCATCAGAATTGTTTGGCCCAAAGACACAGGCCTTGAACGCAGGCTGCAGGTTTTTAATTAACACTCAACTGCCTGAGTGGGCGGAGCCTACATTGAGTCCTTATGGGAGTTCAAGACGAGCATATGCGCCCTTAGGACTTAAGGGGTTAAAAATCAAGGGAACTGTCCTTTCCTCTTTCCGATGCGATCTCTTCGGCCTGGGAGCCAGGACAGCGTCCGCCCCCAGCCTCGGCCGAGGTGCGCAGCTTAAATCATTCAGCGTCTGCCTAAGGTACTGGCTCCATTTCCACACAGCAGACAAAAATCAATAATGCCTAAATTATTCAATTAAAAATGTGTAGCCTGCCAGTGTGTCTTCGTGCATCAGGCGTCCCTCCACAGGACGCGCAAGAAGCTGTTCTCTGTTTGTGGAGTGCGGGGTACTGAGGGGCGGGGTGGGAGCACACACAAAAACGGCAGAAAGGCAGGAACATAAAATTACAGCTCTAAAGTGGCAATTTCCCGAGTGTTTTCTTTCAGGGGTCACCCGGGGCTTTCGTCTGGCTGTCATCAGTTTGCAGAGAGATGGGCAGGATTCGCCCAGGAATTGATTGGGCGCGACCCCCGAGGTGTGTACGTGTCTGCTGGAGAAGGCAATGCAGTGTGCTACTGGAAAATGCTGCTCTGCCTGCACACAACGCGGTGTGTGGTGTGCGCCCTATTCATGCCATAAAAAATCATAAAATATCACATTTGTTTTAATAGGAGGTTGGGGTGATTTCTAGGCCCCCCTGGTGGGCATCCTTCGTTTTGCCAGATACTCTAGATCAGTGGTCTTCAAACTGTGGGGCTGGCCCTTTTTTTGAGAGCCTAGAGGATGTCTAGGTGGGGCGTGAGGCTCTTTTATAAGGGAGGAGAGGGACTGCCTTTAATAGAAAATATAAGCAGTTCTGGAATTTGACAGTGCTCAGCCAACATCATTGTCATTATTAATATTATTACTAGGGGTGATCCGATTGCGGTCCGCAGACCACAGGGATGACGCACTACACACAAAGAGCACCACACCTTGGCTGATGCACTTTGCGTTGTGACCCCACTTGCAGGGTTGGAGACAGAAATCAGCAGTTGGGGAGCAGTTGGGGGCAGAAAACTAAGCAGAAGGAGGAGGGTAACACAGGAAGAGAGGGGCGGCCAAAGTACGGGGTGGCCAAAGGGCGGGGCACATGGGCCATGCAGCAGGAAGGGGATTCCCGCCCCGCCCTAAAGCTCCCAAAAAAATGAACAAGGGGAGTGGAGAATGCATGTTTACTAAGCGGGCCTCCCCAATTTAGCTCTTATGCACGCAGGATTTAGTCCTAGATCTTGGGGCTCAGCATAACAAGTGTTTAAACCCTTGCTGTGATATTTTGATTTTTTCAGCAGACACATTCCTGAGTTCAACGCTTATATTGTTTGTATTAATAGGAAGGTCCCATGCCTTTTTCAGTGCCCCTTTCACAAGCCATATGATAGATATTACTTTGCTCAGTCGTTTAGTGCCCTCTGCTTTGTGTTCGGACATCTCTGACAGGACAGGTGGGCACATCTCCTGAGATGCCATGCCTATAAAATAGATGTGGAATTGATTGTCCTTCCTTCCTGAAAATTGGGAGGGATTTGCTGGTTGGTGATTGGCTTTGGTGCTGAACCTTCTTGTTCTACACTAGCTGCTAGAGATGGGTACAGAATCCTCATTCCTTATTCCTGACCTACCATGATCTTCAGGGGAGGGATCTGTTTGAAGTGAGTAATTCGCTAATCAGGGGGTTTAAAAGTTACAGGCCAGATTGATTGCCTTAATGCCCTGCGGCTTTCATGGATGAGCCATAAAAAGTTACCTTGTGCCTGCAGATGATTTCCTGACAAACACCATGCTACACCATGTGTCCCGGGAGGATAGCTCAGCGGCAGCGTGCGTCTTGGAAGCAAGACGACACGAAGCAACAACAGGTTCGATCCCCGGGTCAGCGCTTAAACCTCTTGGTGTTTAAGCGCGTTATAAATACGTAACTAAGACAAAAAAAAAAAAACACAATTACGCAACTAAGAAAAACAAGCTATTCCTGTAACAGCGCCTCGATGCCTGCGGGCTGTGTGAGCGCTTTATAAATGTAAAAAAAAATAATAAAAATAAATAAATAAATACACCTGGGCTTCGATAGGATTGATCAAGGATCATAAGACCATGAATCTAATGGAAGTCAAGAAAATAGGATTGATACAGTATCATAACACCACAGTACTAATGGAATTCAAGGAAACAGGATTAATCAATGATCATAAGACGGTGACTTTAATAGAAGTCAAGAGAATAGTCTCTATCAAGGCTAGAAGACCATGACTCTAATGGAAGTCATGAAAATAGGATGGATCAAGGCTCATAAGACCTTGTGACTTTAATGGAAGTCATGAAAATAGGATTCAGACAGTATCATAAGACCATTACACGGATGGACTTCAAGTAAATAGGATTGATCAGGGATCATAAAACCGTGACTCTAATGGAAGTCAAGTAAATATGCTAGATCAAGGATCAGAAGACTGTGACTCTAATGGAAGACAAGGGATTGTCAATCAATCAATGACCACATCTGAACTAATTTGGAAAAAAAAAACAGTCCCAGATTCGGGATGTAGTGTCATACAGGAATAATGTGGCAGTAGACAGCTTCACGGAGTTCTTGCTGCCTCTTCATGTATGTTAAGAATTCTCTCTCCAGTCCGGCGCATTGTATTTTCTCTGATCCATGTTCTCTCTTGGATTTTTCCCCCAGGTTTTGATGAGGGAAAGATCTGCCAGAGCCAAGGAGTTAAAAGGAATTCTGCACCTGGCTTCAAGGTCCAGTATAATCATCTCGCTGATGGTTCACACAAAAGGCGCATCCGTTCTGAAGTCACTTTGTCGGACATGAGCAGCGGGAACCCCGAAATGCCGCAACGGGCTTATTATTTCCTTGCAGTTTAATTACTAGCAGGTTTCATCGCCCTGCGCTGGTAACCAATAGTAACCCAAACGGTGAAAGAGTTGCAGACACACTGTTGTTTGTCAGCCCTCAATCCCTGGCACTTTGCCCTTTCGCTAGTCCTTTAAATATATCACTGGTACCGTGGGCTGCCCATAGCTCCATGCAACGCATCAGCATCGTCCTCTATCTGCATCAGTGTCTGTGTTTAGCACTTATCTGACTGCCTCCTGTGTTTGTGTATCCATCACTCTCTCTTTCTCTCTCTGTCTATTGTTCTACCCACATTTATAATCTAGGCCAGGGCTTTATTAGGAACCCAGGGTGACAGCCATGTCTTGGGCACGCAACGTACACACCACAAAAGGTTTTCATGTCTTGACAAAAAGGCTAACAATAGTACAACTGTTCACAGCATGTCAGCCCAATAATTGATTATTAGCTAGGCTGAAACGAGGTTCAGAAAGCCATTTATTTTTAGCCTCTGGACTTTTTTTGCCCTTGCATCAAGTTTTGTGCATTGAGTAGCCCTTTGGGGGCTCTGTAGATATGTACAAATTTGCAGTTACATTTGACGATATTCCACTATCTTGTAAGGCAATAAATACAGAGATAGACTCTCCAAAGTGTTTTCTCCAATTGCGCATGCCCTGGACATTTGTAAGTGACAAAAACTCCAGGATATTCTGCAAGTATTTTGATTGAAAAAAAAATGGCTGTACAATTTCGAAGTATACCCAACTCATAGAGGGGTGTACGTGGAACTGCGCCAATCTCTGCACCAGTTCTGTTTGGTGGCTCTCCTCTGTTGCAAAGTGGGCACCGGGCAATGCAAAGCTGCAAGGGATTTTTTGAGCCACTGATAGCATTCAACTCCATACAATAAAAGCACGAGCATTTCTATTTGTTTTCACATTGTCTCCTCCCAAATAGAAGTGATAATTTAAAAACGTAATTTAGAGTGATAGACTATTTAGCATCCATCGCGGCAACTGCATTTACTGGCCCATCATGGTCCAGAACCAGCATGGCATCAAGTGATTAAACACAAACAATAAGTAATGAAGCCTACCTCTGCACACGATTGCTACAGGTTTGCCTCAAATGTGTGTTTATAATCTATGCACGCATTGATGGATTTACAAAAAGGCCGACTAGGCCCCGGCCTAGACCGGCAGATTCCCATTGAGCGGTACATTTTCAAATATGTTCATCATTTCTTTCATTGTTTTCATTGGTGTACATTTTGGTGGCTAATATATTCTATGGTCGCTTGTCCATTGCCTTAGGAAAGCCTTCCCCAAACGAATATGGGACACCGCTCATCATGACCACATGACGTCTGAGCATGTGACGTCGTCCTAGCGCGCAGCCAGAAGAACGGGCCGAATAGGTTGGATGACCCCCAGAGGAGGAAGAGTGCTGCTCGCTGTGCTTCTACCGAGACGACATGATGGCGGTGAACGCGACTACTACCCATTCCTCGCAGCTGCTATCGTCTGGTCAAGCTTGTGAGCGTTGGCGTTTCTTTGCCAAAGATGATCCCCTGAGTGTTTAGGGAGGAGGTGTTTTTCACATTTTATATTAAACCTAGGAGGGGCATAGCGGGATGGATGTCCGCAGACAACAGACATAAACTGCCCATCATTGGGAGCTAACAGACACTTTATCCCATTGTCAATTAGTCAATCTCCTGCGTGGCCTGAACTGTACAAACTGCCTCTCGTATAGAAAATCAGGCATTCTTGGTACAAGCGTGTCTGCTAAAGCAAATCTAATGAAGCCTGCGTTTTCGAGTTGCTTCTATGAATCCGCCACACGCCAAGTGGAGACAGAAAATCTAGACCGCTTGGGTGAATTGAGGCGAGGCAGACATTTTGGTTGTGGGTAGTTCAATCAATGGCCAGATGAGATGATGCCTTAAGTCAACGGCAACGCCCACCATTTTGGGACAGTAGAGGACACTCGGAGCAGTAGGGGATACGTAAGTGGGGTTATAGGCGGTCATTGACTGTGGTCACTGTTGTTGCTGGGTGCTTCTTTCTTCATAACGCACCCAATACAAACTTCTATGCAGCAGTGCTGGCCGCCTGAAACGAAAGACAGCTCAAAGCGAGAGACGCAGTACCTGATATGATTGGTTATTTATAACATGCTTAATACCCAGAGGTTTCTAAGCACGGACCCGGGGATCAAACCTGTGCTGCTTTGTGTCGTCTTGCTTCCAAGGAGAGCACGTTGCCCTTGAGCTATCCTCCCGAGACCTGAGTGAGCTCTCTCCTGTTGCTTACTGTGCTGAACATGGTTCAACCGGCCTGCTTTCATAACATGCGTGCTGCCGCTCACAGTGAGCACGCAATATGAGGGTCACTAATATCTGTCCTCGTAGAATCGATAGAAAATACATAGTGGGTGTTAGCGTCTGAGGCATTTCAATCATAGAAATGTAGCTTGATTTTTTTAAAAAAGTGCAAGCTGGTTTTGAACTGTGTATGTTCTTGTTACATACCACTGACAGATGCCACTATGCTAACTGGATCTGGCCGTGTCTTTTTGTGTGTCAAAGCCTTTTAATAGTTGAAAGATGTGGAACACTGCTTTAGCACACTCATTCTGTCAATGACAACTACTGAACAATGTTGTTGCCCTGTTCCTGGATACCAATGCCACTGTGACTCAAATGACATGCTAAGCAACACGGACCACGTAGAATGATGCATATGCCTCCTTCACCTTTCCATTGCAGTCTCATGTCTGGCTTATTAGCCTGACTTTGCACAGCTGAACAGGCTTCGATTGAGAAATTAACAATGCCAGACTACTGCTATTCATTCACTGTCTAGATGCAGGGACACCATTTGCAAGGGAGGACTGATAGCTTAATGGTACCTTGCTCGTCTACAATGTGGGAGCAAGAAGGTTGGGTTCCAGTGTTCTCTACTGTTTTATTTTTTATTTTTTAAGTTTGACAATTAATGAGAATTACGGTTTCTTGATACAGCTGAGTTCACATGGAAACTGCATCAACGCTGTGAAAACAAAACCCATTTGTTTTAATTAATTGATACACAATGAACATCTATCAAAAAACACCTTTCTCAATTCCTCTCATATTTTTTAGCAGAGGCTCTCCGTGGTGCAGTTGGTGTGTTATTTTACTTACCCATTTGCAGGCACATGATCATAAAATCTCACTTTCAGAATGCTTGTCAAAGTATGATCACCTGGATGGCAAGCTGTTAGGCACAGGAGAACCTGTGCAATGCATGCAGCAAATATGTCTTTTGTTAATCTAGCCCCAGGTGTGCACTTTTACCAGCTGGCCAAAAAGTGTTTATGTGACAGGTTTATGGTCTCCTTTCACTGTTTGATCAATGGCAACCAATGGTTAGGCCTTCTAAGGTTTCTCTATAGTTGGCTATTGACCATAGCTTTCCTTAGGGTTGTGTACCCGGAGTGTGTAAGAATTAACAAGGGGAGTCCTTGGAGTCCCTCTGCCAGACATTAGTTCTGGTTACCAGAGCCTTACCCAGATGCTTTAGCTCACTATCTTTCACAGAGGAGAAATATCCAAAACATATGTTAAATGTTAAATGTTAAAGGTATTTCTACCGCGCACCGTCACCAATGGAGTTGGTCCCCAGGCGCTCTATCAGTCTAAAGACTCTAAGTAAGGCTCTCATAACCAGGACTGATATCTGGCAGAGGGACTCCCAGGACCCCACCTTGTTATTTGCATATTTTAAGTGGCTTTGAGTCTCACCCTAAGTTGCTAGGGGAATCCGGAAGTGGACCCCTTGCTCATTATTCCTAGAGAGGCACAGCTCCACCCTGCTGATGAGGTCCAACCAGACTGAAACACGTGTCTGGGGTCAATGTTGGTACTCTTGGTCAGAGGAGAATTGCCTAGCTTTTCAGTGTTAGACTGCCCCAGGGCAGGACAAAGACTGATATGTTTTGGATATTTCTCCTCTGTGAAAGATAGTGAGCTAAAGACTCTGGGTAAGGCTCTCATAACCAGGACTGATGTCTGGCAGAGGGACTCTCAGGACCCGCCTTGTTATTTGCCTGGAGTGTGTGAGATCAAAATCTTTAGCATGGTCACACACCCTTGTATTGTTTTTACAAAAAGGGGACACATGTCAAATTTGGGTGTGGTATTTAAAGAACTACTCCCTTTAATGTTTTACTCACCCACTCACAGAGAGCACACGACTTTAGATTAAATGTTTTATAATGTCGGAAACTTGACCTTTTGCAACAGCACCTAAGTATGGAGAAAATGCTGTGTGAAAACAGGTGTGAATCCAGTGACATGAGTTGAAACTTTAGTGTGCTGTTACTGCCCACATGGGGTTACCATGCGCAAATTGAACCCATGTGTGTTCATGTATTTCTACTATGGTGGACCGATATGCACGTTATAATGTCCTCAGACTCTATGGGAACTGAAGCAATTACGTGACCGTAAAAAAAGTCAAACTTCAAAAGTCAAAACTTGCAAAGCATTGTGGCTAGAAACACCATTAGCCGGTCAGATAGCTGTCAACTCAGCCTTTCATCCTTCCGAGGTCGATAAATTGAGCACCACTCTGTGGGATAATAATGGCCCTCATTACAAGTCAGGCAGTGGACCATGGTGCTATTAGCACCATGGTCCATGCCGGATTCCGCCATGGTGGATGGCGGAATTACCGCCCCATTTCAAGGTGAGTGGGGCGGTAATTCCCCATTCACCATTTGCCCTTCCCCATTCCCATTTTTTCCCCATAGGGCATAATGGGGATGGGGAAGGCGCTAATTACGGCACCGTAGATTACGGTGCCGTAATTAGCACCAAGGTCACTTAGCGCCTTGGACTTTAACGCCTGCAAAAAGCAGGCGTTAAAGTGTGAATCAGGCGTTAAGGGTTTAACGGCGCCGACGCTCTTTACGGCGCCGTTAACCCCTTAACGCCTTGTTAATTCAGCACTCTGAGACCTATGGATGTGTAGCGCTATAACACATGTATTTTTATTATTATTTTATTATTTTTAAAAGTGAACAGATGTAATGTTTTTCCACTACAATTTAATGGTCCTACTTTTCTCTTTTAAGATAAGCAGGGGGTGGAGTGCTCTCTGGGCAGAGTAAAGTAGGCGGGCCTTATTTTGTTGGGTCTAGGGCAGCAGAAAGCCTAAATATGCCAGTGTATGCACGGAACAGGTTTTGTCCAGTTAGATGATTGGTTTTTGGAACAGCACTATAACCAAGAAGCAGTGACGTAGCAGTGACCTAACCATTCGATTACTACATTTCTTGTTGGAAAATTCTTTGGTGACTTATTACGTATGGGGCACCATGTTGGATGTTGGGCAGGCACCCTAATAAGCAGTATGTGTTCTCCAGGAGCAGAGCTGCTCTGACTATTTGGAGCTCATGTTGCTCCAAAACGTAATTTTATGGCGGGGACCTGGTACGTTTGCACTCAGTCATCACCAGTTCTCCACCACCAAAGTGTTGTCGTTTTCACGCTGGATTGCAAATGCAAATCCCTATCAGATCTGCCTGCTTTGTGCTGCAGCATAGAGGCGGTGGCCTGCATAGGGATCTCCAGCATTTGAACCGGCATGAAAATCCATGCTGCCGCAAATGCGGCAGCATTTCTATGGCAGAGACGAAGGAAAGCGGTGGGCACGCAAGTTGCGTTACACCCCTCCTTTCGCCATGCAGACGATTGAAAATGTGGTGTGGATGAATGAAAAGAGTACAAGCTTACTCAAGGAATGTACGCCTTTCATTCACGTTATGGCTCATATGGAAAATGAGCTCCTTATGCTTCCGCTGGCCTAGGATTCTACACACAGGATCTGCCCACCGCCTTCATCGGCACCTATGACCTCCTGATGTTAGGTCAGTGAAAGGATATACTAGTGCACGCTCACACATGCACAGTGGTCCTGGCTGATGCTGGATTACAGTGCACAAGGGTCCCCCTAGCCTATACATAACAGGGTGCCAGTGTTAAACATTTGGCAGGAGATCCGAGGTTCTACTGAACGGGCATGAGCCAACAAAATCATCTCATCTGGGCCTTGGCGGGGGAGAGGGGGTGCCAAGAGCATTATATTGTCACTAAAAACATCCAAAAAGGACCTTGGTAGGGAGTGTCAACTCGGTTATATTGGCATCAGAAGGACCCTGGTAGGCAGTGCCAGGAGCCCCATATTGGCATCAAAAACATCTGATCTGGACCGAATCACAATTCTTTAAAATCCTACATTTCGGTCTGCCCTAGCGTGTTTCTTTAAAGATGGCCTGCGTGTCTGGTCCATCTTGCATGAGCCTTCATTCAAACTTAACAATTAATTTTAGGCTCATTCGTTTTTTTTGTAACTCTTTATTTTAATAACAGGAGGAAGAAAGGCCTGTTTCAGGAATGGGAGGTTTGGTTGCAGTAGAATTTGTTGAATGATTTTAGCTGAATTTGGACACAAATATATGCGGGGGTGGATAATAAATATAGGGGCATTTGGGGGGGGCTTCAGTGGGCTCCCCCCTGCATATATTTCTTGTGCGGCCAAATGTAATAAAACAAAAGCAAATTCGACGAATTCGAATTTAATGAAAATGATTCAACCAAATCGCCCAGAACCCTTTTTTCATTGCATTGGCAGGTATGTAAGTTTGGAGAAACAATCACCAATGACACGATTTTGGGATTTGCGACAGAGTGACCCATTAATGTAAACTCTGCTGATCTTGTTTACATTTTCAAAAAAAAAAAATCTTTGCAGGCTTCATTTTTATGAAAACAGTGTCACATGATCATGCCTTCTTTTTCTTCACCCAGCCTTTATGTATCCAATCGATGAAGAATGTTGTAATGTGAGAACGAACCAACCATGCCATGCGAGTCATCTAAAATCTTTTTTGTTGAAAAAATGTTGATATTGAACAGTGGGTGTTACAAAAAGTATTGCGGCCCACTGGCCGGAATCACATTCTAAAATGGTGGGCTTTAGTATTGTAATTACTAGTATCATGTTTCCTAACAGCCGGTAACGCTTAATTGGCTAGTACAGGTAAATACATCACTGAAGCCAATCCTCCCGACCCCTGTGTATAACATTTTGTCATTTTGAGGAGGAGCATGAAAAGATTAAAAAAAATGATCATGTTGTTTCTTGCTGGGGTAGATAGCTCACAAGAGAGATGCTTGCCTTTAAAATGGGCAGAATGCACTTTGTAGGTTCGAATCTCCACTCATCAATGATCTTGATTTCATCATTGTACTAAAAAAAAAAGGAATAGATAATTGAAAAGAGACATTTTGTCTGCCTACAGGCATTTTTATATATGTTACATCCCATGCATTTATAAACAAAACCGAAAAGATAAGGAGTAAAAAAAAATGGAAAGTGGGATAAGTTTTAAAATAATACATCTATCTATATCACTGGTCTGCATCCTTTGGCTCTCCAAATATTATGGACTGCAATTACCATCATTCCTAACCAGCATAATCAATAGCATGCTATCATGGGAATTGTAGTCCAAAACATCTGGAGAGCCAAAGGTTGTAAACCCCTCATCTATATAATAAATGTTCATCTCATGAATGAGGAGGAATTTTAATCATGCGATTTAATATTACTCATGGACTTTGATTAGGAATGAACCCATTTATTGAATTGACATTGTATGTTATCATTTTAAGAGCTTTTATATTCTTTTATTGCATTTGAGTAACTATATTTGATGGTTTTTACCGAAATAAATATTAATTGATGACAAAGAAACTGATATTACTCAGATACTGTCTACAAGACTTTTGCAAGTTTGGAGGAGAAATGTTTAGGGGAGCAATGCCTTTAGCAATGGCTTGGAGGCAGATACCATCTCCAGTTTTCTGGATGTCTGGCTATGTTATGTTAGAAGAACATCTGTATACTATACCAAGTCACAACTGTAGTGGCTTGAAAGGATGGGGCCAATTCTGGAAGTTGCTGTATTTTCCCCTCATACACCATACCTAACCGGTAGTCGGTGGAGGAATGGAAAGCGATGCAGAGAAGCGGTCTGTGAAGGAGGGCACAGATGAAACAAACAAGGTTGGGTCCGGTTAAAAAGGAAGAGGGATAGTGTTTGGAAAGCTTGTGTGCATGTTGATCCAGCCAAAGTGGACCATGGATCAGGATTTCAGAAATTAGGTGGGTAAATTCTCAGGAGTCTGAAGAGCAGATAACGTTTAGGCTTGGGCCATTTCAGGTGCTGCAACATGTTATGTTTAAAAGTCGCAAAACTCTTGATGCAGTGATTCTTATTGGCAGTGAAATAAAGAAGGGGAATCTTGTAGGTTCTTGGTAGTTTCCCAGAGCCGCTTTTGTCACATTTTGCCAGCATATGCCCTGTCAGTGGAATGCAGTCGGATATCGGCTGTATTCCTATCAGATGGAGCAGGACAGTCCTAGTTCCAAGCAGAATCCTTCCTATAATTGGGGTCATCATGTGAGGATATAGTCAACCCATGCCTGGGTGTCTCAGATCACTGAGGAACTAATATAGCCGGACACTGTGGCACACTTAAACGTGTGAAGCACGCTGTTTAGCATGCTCATTGCACCTACATGAGAATCAGGCCCGAGTGTCTTTGAACGTTTCTCAATCTTTCTCAGGTTCACGCTCTTTCAGGTTTCTCAGCAGCTTGCTCAGACTCTCGACACTTTCTAAACATTCACAATGCCTAGTTCATGCTACATGCAACTTTCAGACTCCTCTGTGCCCCTCTCAGGCTCTAGGCCCTTTTATTAACTTGTCAACACCACTCTAGACATCTTTCACATTTTCTAGCACCACTGTCAGGATCTAGGTGCTTTGTGTGGCATGTTTGGAGTCCCTATGATGCTGCAGGCACTAATTCAATCGTTTCACTGTCCCGCTTGGATGCTAGGTGCCTTTCTCAACTTTTCAGCGCCAATCGTGGGTTCTAGGAATGTTCCAAACGTTTTGAATGCTCTTCTCAGATCCTGTTTCTTTCACTTTTATCATGACCCCCTCTCAGCTCTAGACACTTTCTAAAACCTCTCAATGTCCCTATTTAGTTCTAAGCATCGTTCGGCTTATTGCCCTGTTCTTTCGGTGTCCATGGTATCACGGATGAACACAGTTGTTTTTGCAAAAGCATGGTCATCCCTGTTATATTCCTAAATCTTGTCCATCATGTGTTTGTCCACGAATCCCACTTGTTAGGTCCGTGGTCTCTGTCCATGATATAGAGGTATACATTAATAGGCAACCACAGCTGTCCCCATCATACGTGCTCAGCCTTGATTGTGTTCAATGTAATTTGACCATGGTTTGTCCATGATCAATGGACATGAGTCTTTGATTTCACTCATTTATTTTTCCATGGACCATTTCTGAGTCAAGGGGTGTTAATTCTTATGAGGAAAACGTGTATCACTATTAACAATTACATTTTGCTTACTGTTTTTCAGCATCCCATCAAAGGAACCCCAGATCTGAAATTGAATCCTTCCAAAGCACAAATTAATTTCGACCTTACCCAAATGATTCACCTCGCCACACTTTAAAAATCCAGTTAATCGAAATCATGCTGTAAACTAGTCAGTGTGAAATATAAGCAAACGGAATAAATGTCATGCAGTGCAGGGCAGAGTGGGAACCTCTGCTGCTAAGGCACAGAACTGCACAATCTGTTCCCTTAGTTCATTTCCATACCCACAGTCTTTTTATACACAATTACAGGGACATATGTTTTCATTCTCACATCAATTAATACTTTCCTGTAATAGCTGAGAGTTCAAATATAAATGGTTCCTTTCCTCTGATAATGTAGAGATCATTTCACTATAAAATGACTTGTCGTCATCCAAGTATTGTTAGGGACACTCAGACGTGTAGACCTGCACAGAGAATATTCTTGTTATTCAAAGGAAAACATGACCTATCTCTGTTTCTCGTGTATTTGCATCACTGTCTGCATGGTGGTTGTTTTCTTGAAAGGGATGCTGTGATATTGCTGAGAGACAAATGTTCCGGTCAGAACCATTATTTCAGGCACAACAATTGTTTAAGGAACAGTGCTGGGCTGGTGCAAAGTTTCCTCCCCATAGACGTCCATGGTCATATGTGGTTTACATTGTTAACAATCAAAGGGTAAAATGAAGAAACTTACCATACCTGATCATCTAAATGTCCATGCCTCCCCATGGTTACTCCTAGTTATCAAGCCCTTCAGGATCAGAGACAACTATATGTGTCCACAGCGCCATGGACTCCGTTAGATCATGGCACCCATGGTCTGTCCCTGAGCCATATACCATCCCCGGTTTTCAATGGCTAACCATGGTCATTCATGGACCTTGTCCATGGTTGACCATGTTAAAACTATGGAAAACCAGATGACATATTCTGCCTTCCAGCATTCTTGCGCCGCTTATCCCCGTCCTCTCAAGCCCTGCTTAGACAGATGCTTCTATTCCTTTTCATTTTAATTTTATTGGCTCTGGGAGTGTGGGTTCTGCCCCCTAACCCATGTTGCTCATCTGTGCTTCCTCGCCCCTGTTACATGCCTTGCGAGGGTAAAGTGTTTTTAAACCAGGTCAGTCTATCTTGCAATTTGAGAATTACTCTTTGATTTGTGGAAGCCGGCCCATGAAGTTGCAAAATCTTTGAGATGGGAATGTTGATGAAGTGTTGGTTTCCAGGTAACTTCACATTTTATTTTCTGGTGGTTATGAGTACTTTGTCACATAACCCCATACTTACCTTGAACATCTCCATTAAGTTTAAGAATGGAGTGATAAAGTGTTCCATGGTACTCAAATGCCATAGTTGTAGCTTTGTAATATTCTTCTATATGCAGGAAGAGGCAATGAATGAATTTGTATCTGGTTTACCCATCATCCAGCCATTCATTTGTGCCAGTATCTCATTCTGGCCAATCCTCCAGCCACTTTAGCGGATC
Source organism: Ambystoma mexicanum (assembly GCF_040938575.1). Lineage (NCBI taxonomy): Eukaryota > Metazoa > Chordata > Amphibia > Caudata > Ambystomatidae > Ambystoma > Ambystoma mexicanum. The sequence continues at coordinate 214,607,501 of NC_090931.1, forward strand.
TCAATGTATCATTCACAGAAGGGGGGTCCACGTTGAGGTGAGAAGTTTGAGCAAAGTTTTCCTTGCTACTCTTTTGAATGACCTAAAAGCTATTGTAAACCTTTCGATAACACTCTTGATCCTGGGTGGAATCGATTCAGTAAGAAGTAATTGGTGATCCATGCAGAACATGGTGATGAGGTTTGTGGTTTTGAGTAGGAAGTTAAAGGATGTTCGGAGAATGTCCATCTTTTGGGTTGATTACTGACGCAAGATATAAAATTTAGGTTGGTCGTGGATTATTTGAATCTTCAGTTGTTTTAGATTTTAAGCATTCCATCCATAGATTTTTATTGTCTAATATTAGCATCTAAATTGATGTTGTTTGATTACCGAACAATAGATAAGCCTTTTTTGACAATCATTTCAGTCTATTGGGTAATTGGTGGTAGGCCACTATGATGGTAATGGTGTTGTTATTGATGTGGTATTTGCACATGCTATTTTCAAAAGGAATGTGTGACTGTAGTATTAAGAGGAGTGACTTGGATATTTTCTGGAAAGAGTAATCCTACACATTCACTATTTAGCCTCAGTTGCTGCCTGTGAAAGGGGCGTGCGGACTGGATGTTAATATGTGTTTCTCAAAGGTCTTTCGAGGTTAAATTATGGGATGAGGATAATATTTAATTTTCCTTGCTGCTCATTTAGCAGGTTTGAGGATTGCTGATTGGGGAATATGGGGGTCTGAGAATAGTTTAGATGGACAGCCCTGTAAATGCAGTGTTATGTTGGGCGGGTCTTGCTAGCTTGGTGGCCCTCAATTATCTTGAGTTTTCACTCAACTACTCCAATCTTTAATCTCTCGAATCTGTCCATCTGCCATCAATAACTAGTATTAGTGAATTGTAACAACTGGAGAAGTTATATGTCATTGAAGGTCCAGAGGTAATTCATTTGCTAGGATAACAGCTAGGTGGATGCTTGAAGGGTTCCATGTAATAATGTCCCCGCAGAAATGTCTCCTGACAAAAAAGTTGCTGTTTTTTGCTGAGACGTTATTACATTGAACATGCATGGGACGCCTCCACAACCCCTGATTTTTTAAATTTTTTTGTTTTTAAAGGAGAGCAGCTGACATCCCTGCAACCCGTCCCCATACATGACATCACCATATATATTTTCCCGGCAACATCATGTATGGGGACATTATTACCTGATACCACTTGAAGATGGAGGGAAAATGGGTGAGACTGAGTTCCATTGATATGAGGCTTTCAATTGGACGAGGTTAAAGGTTTTAAGAGGATGGGTAGTGTTGGAGCTAGTAGGATTTTAACATAATGAGAAAAGTGGCAGTATGGTGGTCAGAATTGTATATATGCGGCTAGTTCCTCTAGGTCAGTAGTATAATTCACTTCTGGAGTCCAGTAGTTCATATGCTTAGTAGGCTTACAACTTAAGTTGGAAGTTAGATTCACAGATGTGGAGCAGAGCTGGGAGGCTGGATACATCCTTACTGAAAACTCCTGTTATCTAAAATATTTGCTAACTGGTTATGTGCACGTGTCCCTCAGGTATGACACATTTTGATCAGTATTCTGAGGGAAAACAGTTGTGCTATTGGGCACGCAGGTGTAGAAGCTCTTGGTGATCTATGGGATTTGACCGGGCATAGTCCCTGAAACCATAATACCAGCACGAGGTGTGGGGGGGAAAGGGTGAGCCCGGTAAGCATGAAAAAAGGGCTGCAGCCTTTACCAACTTCCCTCTGACCAGTTGGTGGTACGAAAGTGCCCTGCCCCTGACATAATTGTTTAAGTGTGGAATCCAGCTAGTGCAGGACTGGCGCATCTGAGCGTGAGGGTAGCTAGGAGACAGATGTGGGTCGCTCACAGTCTGGTGCTGATGGGGTTCTGTGCTTGTTAGTCTTTGTTGTCATACGAGGTTGGATGTGGGAATGGATCCTGACTGTTTGATTCTTTTCAGGGACATGTACAGCTTCTTGTCACAGTCTCTGGTCGCCCGCTTTCAATTCTGCAGACCTTCTCGTATTTGAGGTGGTCAGTGTGGAGGAAGGTCAGGAGGGGTTTATTACCTGCAATTGGCACACACATCCTGTTCAATTCGGTGGTACCAACCAGTCCAGGGCTATTTTCCTTGAGTGCTGGTGCAGCCGGTAGGGAGATGGGTACCTCCCAGGCAGGTACTGTTAGATGGAGAGTTCCTTCTATTCATGACCACTGGTCTCCCCTTTTCAATGTTCAATGCCGCAGATTCTCATGGAGTCGAGCGAGACCTCTTCACTGCAACAGCTAATACTGATGTTCCACATCCTCCATCACTGATGTTCGTGGCATTTCCCTTTGCCATTTGATGTGTGTGTGGTGCACGGTCTGTGCCGTTTGTGGTGTGTGTGTGTTGTGTGGTGTTTGATTTGTGTGTGTTTGTAGTCAGCCACAGCACAGTGTACCTGGAAGTGAAGTTCTATTGCTTTTTGCTCCCATCTGTTATGCATCTGCTATGCTATGCATTGCTGTCCTGGAAGTCTGGCCATCACATCACGTGCATTGTGAGTCTTGACAGGGATGGTGGCTGTGGGGATGAGGTTAGTAGACTGTGCCGCAGGCAGGAGTGTATCTTACAACCTTCATCTACAGTCATGTCTGTGTGATTTTTAATGGCATTTATTGGCAATGATCTGTACTATTACAGATATAAAGTGTTATTTTTGTGGCCTCTGCAATGGCATTGGGGCTTTTGTCATGGGTTATGAAATTGGGCATCAGTTCTGTTCTTTGTGTTGATTTTACGGAGCTTTACCCGAGGAGGGGATTTTGGTCAGCTCGCTCCCCTTACTGAATTATGCCTTAGCTGGAAAGGCATTGTTGATACCTTTGCCGTAAATCTTTCTCAAAGTAGCCCTGGGAGGTTGATCTAATTCTATTCTGAAATTATCGCAGGTCCTCAGAGATTATGCAAACTCATCCTGAGCTGCTCGATTGTACTGAGGTGGGCAATGGACAGCGCACATGCCATAGTGGGGTCAACTGTATCCACCAACTGAAGTACAAACGTCTGGGATGTAAAAACAGATAGACATATGCGTGCAGGAAACACACACACACACTTACAGGTGACCACACACTCACTCATTCTATTATGCACACACTGACTCACAAGCACACTGACTCTCTCTCTCACACACACTCACCACACACACCCCCACACACACTCACCACACACACACTCCTCCCTCGCATGCATACACACTCACACACACTCATACAAACACACCACACTCACATACTTACAGGTGCACACTGACTCACTGATTCTATTATGCATACACTGACTAACAAGCACACTGACTCACTCTCACACACAAACACTCACCACACACACACGCCCTCGCATATATACACACTCAGTCACACAAGCACACTTAGTCACACACACTCATACACACACACCACACTCACATACACAAAATACACACACTCACACACTTACAGGCACACACTGACTCACTAATTCTATTATATACACAATGACTCACTAACACATTGACTCACACACACATAGACACACTCCCTCACTCGCATATATACACAAACTCTCACAAAAGCACACTCATTCACACACACCACACTCTCATACACAAACACCCACGTTTTTGATCTCTCTCCTTGTTATGTTAAATTAATTGGTGTTTTGCAGTGCACGCCCATTATTGACATTGCCTTGCAGTACAATGGGCTTGACAATGGTTGCACATCTGCTCCAGGGTGTCTCATACCTCTCAACTCGCACGCTTTTGGCGGGTTTCACCCGCCTTTTAAAGGTCTGACTCACCCGCCAAGCCTCCTGCACGCCCAAAAACAAAATCAGGTGGTTTCACCCGCCTTTGTAACACAAATGGTTGAGAGCTATGGTGTCTTAGTTGCCAGCAGATCATGGTCTCAGCACGAAGGAACTCTACTCTTCTGTCCGATGTCAGAAGCGGCTGCAACACACCACCACGTAGCAGCGTGGCTTGATGTCTCCCAGGCCCGTTAGTGGGTTCCTTCCTCTAACTCTCCAGGCTGTCTGGACCCATTTCTGCCGGCCAGATTTCCAGCTCCCCGCGGATGCCATAGCGCTCTGCCACTTGGGCGAGCTGGGTGAGCTGGCGAGCCGGCTCTCCAGGCTCCGGGCTGCCTTTCTCCTTATTACCATCCCCGGAGGCGTTTGAGCGAGCTTACCTGTCCCACTACAGTGTCTTTAGCAGATGGCTGAGGGGTGGTAAGCCGATCAGGTTTCTTTCACTGTTGCATATAATTTATCAATACACGTGTTGTGTGTTTCTTTTATCAACAAGTGGCTTTTGCCTTCTTATAGTTGATATTTCTAATGTCACAACTCTCTCCACACAAGCCATGAACCCTGGGTCCATAGAATTACATGCCTTGATGTCGTCTAAATGAGGTGCCATGTCTTTAAAGGTTGCAGAAATGTCTCTGGTGCCTTGTAAAAAACACATGTCTGAAGTCCTGGTTTATAGCCTGCGTAGGAGGCAGAGACTCCTCGCTAAGCTCACTGATCCGCCCCTTGATGTCACTAATGGCTCCCAGCATGCCACAGCCTTGGCTTTTGGGGTGACTATTGCTGATTCTCATCCGGTGTTGCCCTTTGACCTGGGTAGCAACCCTGACAGTCTCCCTGATAAGGCCGGTTAAATACGTAGAAAACAGCTGTGCTATGGCAACACATTCTTTGGCTAGAGACAGTGCTTCTATCAATTCTATCAATTCTGACCACACTCCATCTTTGGGCTACCTTCCTGAACAAACTCCTACACCCGAGAAATGGAAACTATTTCAGGATGAAACCATTTTCGAACTTAACAAGTGTGCCAATCCTACCGAATTTACGGTATGGTTGGAACATGTCAAGAAACTTGTGAATAGTCAACATTTGTTTAAATCTGTGAAACTCTGCCTTTTTGACTCCCATGCCCACATTATATTGCAACGCCAGCAGTGAAGCCTGTCTCCGTTGGGACAGCCACTACTAGATCCAAGTGCTCACAGTCTGCCAACATCGTTCTTCCTGCTTCCATCAGAGAAGCAGAGCTGTACCTGGCTGGCAGGACTGGGTCTGTGGATATTGCTCCTAAATCTGCTAATCTTTGGAGTTTACACTTAAGATTGTCCCATATGTCTATCCCTAAGGATGTCCCAATTAGAGACTTGGTTATGGACCATAGGAATTTTATAATTACTAATGTAGATGAACCCAATGAGAGAGAACCAGGGGAAGCTTTATGAAATAAAGTGCTGGCATGGCTTCACCTTAGAACTGGTCCGGACATAGTCAGAAGCTTTGATCTGACGTTTTACGGAGAGTGAAAATTGACAGCTGGTGTACCTAGAAGAACAGGGATTGCATTGTGGTTGGGTGTGGAACCAGTAACCTCCCTTGGTTTTTAGGTTTGGGAAAATATTCGCCAATGGGATCCTCAAATTTAAGACTTATAGTTTGAGACTTAATTAATCTGCATATGTCTGTGTTCTTTAGTTTCTCCCTGTTGTATTTTGGGTGGTTCCCATGTATTTTGTTTATGTATTATGTTAATGTTGTCTGTAATTTTTTGGTTTTTATGTAGAACTCTGAGGTCTGTGGGCATGCAGCACTTTATAAGAATGTAAAACAGATAAATAAATAAATAAATAAATAAATAAATGAAAAGGTTTGTTGATGCAGTATGGGGGATAATGACAGGTGTCAAGTGTGTGTGCTTGGATGTGCTCCAATAGTCTCAGCTCTTTGGTGGGCAGGTACCAACAGGGAATGTAAGGAGCTGATGCAGAGAAAGGCAGGTCGTCTCTAGGAGTAGCTTCTTGAGTGCAAGTCCCATATCATTCTCCCAATGCAACCGGGCTATTTGAAATAACAGAACGTTAAGCCCACCTCGTCCTCTCTGCTTAATGTGAGTCTCCAAGTCAACTTCTGAGAATTAAATCCACTCTATGTTTTCAGTGCATCGACACAAAATATAAAAACATATTGTAATACAGTGGCTCTAAATGGGAATTGTTTTCATAGTAAATGGTTAATCTGAAAACCCAGTATGGTGGGGTGACTGTCGGATGGGCTTTGGAGACCTCTGGCTTATGGCTTGCAACCTTTTTTCAATTGTCATGCTCCCTCTTCATTCTCACCGCTCCCCTAGAACTTTAACGTGGCCTTGGGCTTCAGAGGCACTATGTCAACAAATACAACAAATTGGCTGTGTGGTGCTGAAGTGGGCATATATGCACTGAGGTATTTTATTGCAACAGCCACATCCTTGATTGGTTGGTCTTTGTCTTCAACCAGATCACAGAGTACCTTGTGGATAATAGCATTGTAGACCCACTTCAATCTGGTTTGATAGTAAACACTCCATCAAGACTGCGCTCATGCATGCCTCCAACTTTCTCTCTACTGATCACCACTCCAAACTCCCTTCCATGCTCATTCATTTGAAACTTTCTGCCGCTTTCAACACTGTCCACCACTTCTCTTTCCTCCTCACTCTCCAGAATCTTGGGTTTTGCCACTCTGCTCTTGCCTGGATCGCCTCCTATCTGGAAGGTTGGGACTTTAAAGTGTCTTGGAACTTGCAAACCTCTGACCCCACCCCTCTGTCAGTGTCCACAAAGGATCAGTCCTTGGACGACCTTTGCTATTCACTCTATATGCATATACCCTAAGACGACTTATCTCATCCTTTAACTTTCACTATCACTTTTTTGCTGATGTCATTGAAAGATGTTTCTCATTTCTATCCTTCACCCTAGCCATCTCAGAATGGATTATGAACTGTCTCACTGTAATTCCTCACTAGATGGCTATTCGCTGCTTCATGCTTAACTCGTCAAAAAATGCAAGTTATCTTTCTCCCAGCTTCCAATGCCATCCCTCCCCTCTCCTATCTCCTTCCTGCCTAACCTTCTTGCTCCCTCAGCCAAGGTTCACAATCTTGGGGACCTCTTTGATACCAACCCACGACTGCAACAACTTATCACTGCCACTGTCTCTGCTGCTCGTATTAACCTCCTTAACATTTGGAAAAATCATAATTTTCTTACTAGCCACTCTACAAAAACCCTAATTTCAACGCATGATCAGCAAACTTAACTACTGCTTGAGCCGCCTCCTGCATCTTCTTCTCTACTCCTTCCACCCTCTAGACAAAGTTATCAAGTTCTTACCCACACTCTGTTAACCTACCCAGAGCCTCCCCCACTTCCACCAGCTAACAATATGCCGGTTGGCTCTCCATGCACAGCCACTCTCTTTTCAAGTTCTCCTAGTCTACAAAGCTATCACTGGTCTTATTCCTCAGTACCTGCCTGTATCTCAGTTTACTCACTATCTCGTTCCCTCTCATCCTCCTCCACGCTCAACCTCACCGTCTCATGCCCTCTCTCGCTTCTGCACTTTCTCCATACGCACCCCGCTCCACTGGAAACCACTGCCCATAACAGTGAAAGATAGCCAATCTGTGGATCTCGTCAACTTCACTTACTTGCTAAACAGGGAGCTGCATCATTCCTCGCCCCCTTCTGCCTTACCTGACCCAAGCACTGCCTCCAGTAATGCTTAATAATTTAAATGTGTATATTGAAATAGTACTCCTCTTTAGTTTAAAGCACTTGCCATCTTAGGTTAATATTACATTTTAAGTGACCTGTTTCTTATATATAAGTGTTTCTGTTTGTTTTGTTTTTTCCCTTGTATGTCCCCTTTTTTTTACACCCTCTTAAACTGCCTCACCACTTGTTCGCATCGTTGTGCTATTGTTTAGGCACCATGTGTGGGAATGCTTCCCCATGCAAAGGTTTCTTAAAAAAGTAATTTCTGATCGAAATTGACATCCCTGCTCTTCAAATAAATACAAATTCAAATACAAATGCAAAGACTTCAGAGGTGCAAACTGCGGGCAGACTGAAATGTTATGTTATGTTATGTTATGTTATGTTATGTTATGTTATGTTATGGGGATTTTCATCTCACTGCTGCCATTTGCATGGTCTCCAGACACCCAATATGAAGGCAAAACATATAGGAGTCAAAAGCTCCCAAAGGAAGAAGCAGGAATCAATCCTAATAGAGGCAACAACCATATGCAAGACTACACCCATGGGACTTGAACAAACCTATGGATCTGCACTTCATTACTACAAAAGATTGTTAACTGGCCACAGCCCCCTTGTCTCGATGTACTCGACGATGGAGGCCTTGCTGGCCAAGCTAAAGCCGCTCAAAAGAAAGCAATAGGGCACTAGTAATTCATAGGTTTTGGTGAAAAATAATGGAAACTCTAGTATGGATAATCAAACTGTGGAAACATTAGCCCTTTCTACACTTTTTAATTAAAGCATTATAGCTATGGCCTAAGCACGCATTTCTTTATTTGAGATTTTGTAAAGCACTGAAGATGTGAATCATGGAACATGAGAGAGGTCTGGTGCTTGGATCTGCACAGTTTTGAGTAAGTCCCCAAATGGAGCATATAAGTTGACAACTCTTGATGGACAATGCATGCATGCCTAAACTTGACATTGGGCTTTTAAATCATAACATGTATCAGGAAGGAAATGACCCTGCTCCATGTGAAAAAAATTAGGTACACAGTAGAAATGGTGCTACACTACGGCTCAGCTCGCGCACCCAATGGCAATAGGCAATGCAAGGGTTACAAGTGTTGGAGCGGCACTCCTTCAGTGGATGCAATCAGAGTAAGTGACCACTGCATTTTAATCAACTTACCCAAGACTTCCAGCGAATGAGCAGCTGTCAGGCGGGCAGCGAGAGAGGATGCCAAATTAGCCGGCTCAAATTAACAACGTTCTGAGCAGATCAAACCCCACGTTCATCAAAGAGGCCCTACAAATTGCTGCTTTTCTGAACTCTACCTGCGCAGTTGGGTTCCGCGAGGAACCGCTGAGCCGCTGAGATGGTGGCAGGCCAGCTACACTGCCATCAGACTGTTTTCGCTGTCTCCAAAGTTCTATGACTTCAAAGGGGGATTCAGTCAAGCAGTTCAGTAGTTTCGCATCAGAATTATTTTTTAATTATGATGAAGGTCATGGGTGGCTCTGCGGAGAACTGTAACCACCGTTTCTCTTGTAAGGCTCCGGTCCCGCGGTTAGTGGAGTTACTTCATGACTGTAGTGCGGCGTTACTGCACACACTGGCCAATCTGTACAGTTCGTTTGCAGTGTCTAGACACCACATTTATGCTGCTACCGATAAATGGAATTGTTTCCTCAATGGGTAATGTCAATGAAGGGCAGTTGTGCTGCAGTGGACTGCACCAATCATGCATAAAAAGCATGCGTGAAACTAGCATGCATGCTTTTTAGGGTTCTTAATATATTCTTGCATTTGAATGGTGGAGCATTGGCTCAGAGTGTAAAGAACACTTCCGCCACTCCTGCCGCATTTCCCACCAGCGTTTGATTTTGATGCTGGTGGTCCTGCATTCGATACTTATGGAAAAGCGCCGGTTTTTTACACCTGCTAACAGCAGGCAGTTTCCACAGAAATCTGACATGTATAAATAGCAGACGGCATTTACCAATTGGCATTGCGAAGTGCAAAAAGGTGTAAACGTCAATGTTCCGGATTTAACGTTGGTGCACTGAAGTAGAAATATAGGAGATCCCCTCCGTGCAAGGAAGTCTTAGAAAATGACCTCAAATGGCTCCTCCTTAGTGTCTAAACATACCCAGAGCTGTGCTAGAGTGTGTGGCTAAACACATCTTTTTCTCTTGCATGGCAAAGCTTAGGGAGTACTTGTCCATAATTATGACTTTCACCTGCTGTGGGGGCAGATCTGGCCGGTAACGGCCCGCCAGCCAGGGTCTAGGTACCGGCCATGGCCACCCGCCATAGCGGGGGTGAAAGCCATTCGCACTTCTGGGTTTAACCGGGTTGCAAATGTTTTATTTTTGTTCCCCAGGAGATTGGCTGTGCAAGCAACACCATTCTACCAAGGGAAAAAAAGGTGATTGTCGCCATATGAAAATTGGAGTTTTCCATTTCTATGTTGGCGGCCGGAGCAGCGGGAGCGCCGGACAGAGGTCAAAGCTCCGGTCCAGTGGGTAGTTGTTGAGGGAATGAGGGTGTGGGAAAGGGGAATGGTTTGTTTTAGGGGAGGCGACAGGGAGAGGCTTCCTGTTGCCTCCCCACATTCACAAACCCCCAAATAATGGCGGAACCTGACGAAGAGCCTCGGGTGGCTGGAAACAGCGGTTGGTGAATGTGCATTGTCGGCCGCTGTTACAGCCACGTGATTGGCTGAGCACACCATTCCCCGGTTGCGAATATTAAATCATTATTTCTTCACTGACTTTGTAAGTTAGTGTTTCCTATAAACACCCGCCAAACACAATGTTTCTGCTATAATAAGCAGACATGGTTCAATCGTCTGGCATGCTGGGCGGCATCAAAACTGCATCTATTCGTAGGGTGCCAGAGTTTGAGAGAAGAGTATTTCACAAGCTGTTTTTGTAACTTTGGAGTGAAAGTTCTCATTCCCGGCACACATTTTTAGGAACATTAAAATATATGAAAACATTTTTAAATGTGTCTTTTCTGTAATCTAAGAATTCCTTGCAGCTAGCTCTTCATGAAAATAAAAAAGAGACTTTTGATATGGCAGGCCCCTTTCTATCAGGCAACACTATATATAGCACCAGCCCTCTTTGTGGTAAGTGCTGCTCATTCCTCTGGTCTCAATATGTGACCTGAGCAGTGCAGGTGGCATAAGGTGGCAGGCAAGTGCCTTTGTTACCCCCTTTAATCTGTGTTTCATCTATTTGCATGATGTTAGGGGATAACATGAGGAATTTAGTGTGAGCTATATGCGTTGTTAGCACATTTAGGTCACCCTAGTCATTGTACAAATTGGAAATGCATCATATATGTGGAATAATTATGAAATATGCATATATGACACTTGTTCAAATATGTGCCATACATTACACACGTTATTTATATGTAATATTTAACACATATATCCACGCACAAAACTAAAATTGCACCCTTTCAAAGAGCAGCACATCAAGGTTTCATGAACTACATAAGAATATGAGAGTATTGTACCAAAATGTCACCCTCATTTGTGCCCCCCCAGAGTCACTGTGACTTTGGAGGCGCACAACATGAGGGCGACATTTACTGCGCCCAGCCAAGCAGGGTTTCCGGGGGTGTCCCCCGCTTTACAAGGGTGCAATAACCGGGATGTCAGGGGTTGCAGTGGTGTCCCCCGCTTACCATTTTGGAAACCGGGGTGTAGAGGCGTCGTGAGAGCTCCCGCCCTCGCGAGACCTCGCAGCACGACGAAGCCCGCCCCCGCGGCTTCGCGCGCAGAAACGAGCGGAGAGAGCGACGCGACAAGGTGCGTCCCGCCGGCTCCTCCATAAACAGGGCCTGCAGTGCGTACACTGCACACGGACATCACGGCAGCTTACCCTGAGCTCCATTAGGCACGTTGGCCTTTATTGTTGAGACACGCACGTTGCGTGCATTGATGCATGAAACCAAGGAGGAATAAACAGATCGTTAAAGATTCCCCGACTCCTGTCTTTACTGCAAGCAGTTTACTACATAAATTGGCGACGAGGATCATCACCAGAACCCACGGAGAATCATGCAAGGCGCAACGCCACCGCCACCCTTTCTACAAACTCCAGGTAGGCCTGCCATCCCATGGCCACAATGGCAACCCCTGTTCACAACATATGTGGATGCTCTAGGAGGAGCGGGGTTCTCAGTGGCAAGGCGCAGGGCCATGCTACTCAATGCCCTGGGAGTTGAAGGTCAAAGAGTGTTCGAGAGTCTCACCCCATACCGGTGGCTGGCGAAAATGACGATGTTTTTAAGGAGGCGGTCAGGAGAATCATAAAAAGATTTGCCAGTAAGGAGAACACAGTGCTCCATAGGATAAGGTTTTACACCCGAAAGCAAGAGATGTCTGAACCAGTGGACGATTATGTCACAAAACTGAGGGAACTAGCGGCGCTGTGCAGTTTTGGCAACAATGCAGAGAGTCTCATATGTGATATGTTGGTTGTGCACACCAACAGTCGCAAAGTCCAGGATAAATTCATCGTTGAAAAGGAACTGCAATTGGAAAAAGCAATAGAAATTGCCAGAGCAGTTGAGGAAACAGCTGGAAGACGAAAGGAGCTTACAGGAGCCCAGGGTCCCGCTGAGATACAAACGGTGAGATTCCATTCAAAAAAAGAAAGGCCAACAATGGACACGAGAGAAGGAAGAGGGAACAGGAAAGAACCCCTCAAGTGCCACAGGTGCACCAGCACGAAGCATCTAGCGTTCGACAGGGAGTGCCCAGTCAGAGACAAAGGGCCTCATTACGACCCAGGCGGTAAGTTACCGCCTGGGCCGTGACTTTACCACCATGGCGTAAACTATGTTTACGCCATGGTGGTTGGCGGACTTACCGCCCCATTCCGACCTAGGCGGGGCGGTAAGTCCCCAATCCCCATTTACCCTTCCCCATTCCCATTTTTGCCCCATAAGGCATAATGGGAGTGGGGAAGGCGTTAATTACGCCACCGTAAATTACGGTGGCGTAATTAACTCCATGGTCCCTTAGCGCCATGGATTTTAACACCTGCTAAAAGCAGGTGTTAAAAGCACCATGGCGCTAGGGGACCTCGTAATTGGCGGTAAGGGGTCGGCGCAGCTAACGCTGGCGTTAACCCCTTACCGCCAGGGTCGTAATGAGGCCCAAAGAATGCTCCATCTGCAAACGAATTGGCCACTTCTCTATAGTGTGTCGGTGGAGAAACAAGAAAGTCTCCAGTCTCGACGCAGATCGCAATGCAGAGAAAGAATCTTCCTCAGAAGATGAAGGAAGACCCACCGTCATCATGGTGAACAGCACAAGAGCAAGAAGAGAGAAGCCCCACTGCACGATCAAAATCGATGGCAGGGAAACGAGGGTCATGTCGGACTCAGGTTCTGATTTAACGATCATACCCCTTCGGACCTACAAGGAAATGGTGGGAAAAGAGAAGGTGCAAGTACTAACCACGAGGCACAAACCCACTGTGTTCGGAGGGTCGTCAGTCGAACTGCTGGGATATATCAAGGGCAGAGTAGAATTTAAAGGAAGGGAAACCACAACCAGAGTGTACTTCAGTCACGAAGGTCCAGCAGTGTTGGGTTGGGATGACCAGGACAAGCTAAAAATCAGACTGGATCCCAGCACCGAAGATCAGGTTTTGTCGGTCAGGGTGACGAGTGGACACGTTGTCAAAAGCGATTACCTGACACTTTTCTCGGAGGAGCCGGGGCACATCAAAGGTTTTCTACACAAAATTGTGCTCAAAAGAAATGCTGTCCCAGTAAAGCACCGTGTGAGGCCGGTACCAGCCACAGCAAGGGACACCTTTAAAAATCAGTTCGAAAAAATGAAAAGGGAAGGGGTCATTGAAGAAATTGAAGCATCCGAATGGCTGAGCCCGGTCGTGCTGATAAAGAAGCCCCAGTCACAGGAACTAAGGGTGTGCATAGACCTGCGCAGCTTGAACCTGGAAGTGGTCACTGATAATTATCCCCTTCCAAGCATCAACAAACTCATTCTCCTAATGAAAGAAGCAAAAATATTTTCAAAACTGGACATGAGAAATGCATATCACCAAATACAACTGCATGAAGAGTCGAAACCCCTCACAGCATTCATCACCCCCTTTGGGACATACCAATTCACCAAAATGCCATTTGGATTGTCATCAGCAGCATCGGCTTTCCAACGCATGATGGATGTCCTGCTACGGAAAGTTCAAAATGTGGTGTACTTCCAGGATGACATCCTAGTGTATGCAGCGGATGAGCAGGCGCACGATGCCACGCTGAGGACTGTTCTAAGCAAGTTACAAGAAGCAGGGGTGCGACTACGGCATGAAAAATGTCTATTCAAGGTGAAGGAAGTAGAGTACTTGGGATATAAAATTTCGGAAAAAGGTATCAGTCCCAAACAGAATCTCATGCAAGCCATTATCAAAGCGCCGGAACCCACCAGTAAGGAGGAAGTGAGGTCATTTCTTGGACTGGCCGAGTACTATGCTAAGTTCATACCCAAATTCTCGGAGACCACGGCACCTCTCCGCGAATTACTCAGAAAGGGATCGGAATTTACATGGCAAGAACCCCAGAAGACTGCGGTGGAGAAGATAAAGCAACATATCATTGATGCACCTTGCCTCCAGCCATTCAATCCGTTGTGGGAAACAGTCGTCACCACAGATGCCAGTGCATATGGACTAGGAGCGGTCTTAACTCAAAAGAAAGGTGACACGGAACATGTGGTGGCATTTGCCTCGAAGGCCTTATCAGAGGCGGAACAGAACTATTCCACCATAGAAAAAGAAATGTTGGCCTGTGCATGGGCGGTGGAACATTTCAGGACATACGTTTGGGGCACGAAATTCAAGCTGGTGACTGATCACAAGCCCCTCATTCACATGCTTAGCCCGGGAGGCACTAAAGTATCCACACCCAGACTAGCACGCATCGTGGCCAAGCTGCAGGAGTACACGTTTGAGGTCCAGCACATCTCAGGCTGGAAGAATTCGCAAGCTGACTGCATGTCGAGACTACCAGAGTGTAAAGAAAAAGCCACCACATTCCTGCAAGGAGAATGCATAGTTGCATCCATCACAGACTTGAGGGCACCTGTTTACCTAGAACTCAGTGAGAGACATTGGGAGGAAGAAGATGGAAAAGACCCCACCATGGCCATGATTCGCAAATGGATAAAAGAAGGCTGGCCAAGTGAAAAAACGCTGCCCGAGGGCATGAGGCCCTATTGGAAAGTGTCGGATGAGCTGTCTGAAACGGAAGGGATAATCATGAAAACCGATCAGATTATTCCCCCCGCAGGAATGAGAAGCACCATCCTCTGTAGAGCCCACGCGGGCCATTTGGGAAACACAATGACGCGCCGCAGGGTGAGAGAGGCCTACTGGTGGCCATCCATGAACCAGGAAATTCGGTCCATGATAGAGCGTTGCCATGAATGTCTAAATAGTGACAAGATACTTAAGGTCCGCCAAGCACCCCTGATACCCACAGAAATACCAGAAGCGGTGTGGTCCAAAGTGGGCATCGACTTCATAGGGCCGTTGGAAGCCATGCCACCTGAACATCGATACGGCATAGTAATGGTGGACTACCTATCCAAGTGGGTGGAGGCGGAGTTTGTCCCGAACATAACTACCCAAACAGTCATAGAAGTACTCACAGAAATTTTTCAGCGCGAAGGCCTTCCCAGAGAAGTGGTCACTGACAACGGGGTGCAACTGGTTTCTAAGGACATGGAGGAATTCTTGAAAAGAAACCACATCAAACAAAAGAAAGCGGCCCTATATCACCCCCAAGCCAATGGGCTCGTGGAGAGGGCCAACCGATTCATAAAGGGCGCAATTCAACTGGCAACCGCTTCGGGTAAGGACCCTCTCAAAATCACCAAGGAGGCCATAGCGGCTCACAGACTCACTCCAAATGGGATCACCCAAATATCTCCGTTCAAAATGTTGAGAGGGATGAGTGCGGCATCCACGCTGATTTCACCATGGTTGTCGAAGGTACGAGAGGACGAAGCAGTTGACATGTCAGAGGTAGTGTGGAGAATTGAAAGCAGTAAAACACGCATGAAGTCATGGAGTGATCGGAGAAGAAGGACTAAGCAAGCATCCGACATAGGGAAAGGAGATTTGGTTAAAATCAGACTACCCCAGAAAGATCAGGTCACGGGGTCTCGGTATAGCCGACCCATCGAAGTGATTCACAGGGGAAAAAATCACGTCCGCACGGAAGATGGACGCGCATGGAACATTGAAAGAGTTGCACTATTCCAGAAGACTCGGGAGAAAGTGAGTACGCAGGAGAGATCTCGAATGGAAGCCGAAAGGGACTACGAAAGAGCTGAAGAACAAGAACTCGTAGGAGACGACAGAGAAAGGATGGAAATCGAAGTTGAACCGGAAGCATCGAGTGCAGATCCCGAACCAGTGCAACAGGAAGATTGCCCGGGAACAGGCGATCGGCCCAGAAGGGAACACAGAAGGCCGTGAGATATAATGACTATGTTTTACAGTGAGTTTGCTGTTGGTTGAAAAAGGGAGACCTCGCAGCGCGACGAAGCCCGCCCCCGCGGCTTCGCGCGCAGAGACGAGCGGAGAGAGCGACGCGACAAGGTGCGTCCCGCCGGCTCCTCCATAAACGGGGCCTGCAGTGCGTACACTGCACACGGACATCACGGCAGCTTACCCTGAGCTCCATTAGGCACGTTGGCCTTTATTGTTGAGACACGCACGTTGCGTGCATTGGTGCATGAAACCAAGGAGGAATAAACAGATCGTTAAAGATTCCCCGACTCCTGTCTTTACTGCAAGCAGTTTACTACACGGGGGACACGTAAGAAAAAGAAAAAAAAGAAAAAGCACCCTGCAGCGTCAGCTCTAACCCACGTTAGTGGGAAGAGCTGATGCTGCAGGGATCGCAGAGTGCGGGCGGCACATGAGAAGTGTGCCGCCCTAAAGGTAAGTGGGGTGGGGGGTTTGGGAGAGCTCATGCTGGCTGGAGGAAGCAGGCACAGTGATTGATATGATCACTGCACCGCGCCGTAACTGGAGTCGGCATTTTCAGCCGTCGCAGTTACGGGCGGCGAATATGAGTGTTTTACGGCTGAAAGTAGCACTTCATACCACGACTCCACATTACGTTTAGCCGGTAAGATGGCTCAGCAGGTTAAATGCTTGTTGCTTTGATCTGTGTTTGATCTGCAGGCCGCAGGTTTGAATACCGGGAAGGCCAACTCAGCCTTGCATCCTTTCCAAGGTCGATAGATGAGTACCCATTTCGATTGGACAATAATAGTAATGTATTTAAATATGTCCTATGCAAAGCGCTTTAGATTAAAGCGCCATACAACATAATTATTACTTTAACCGCATTGCTAGGGTTGCAACCAAGGTGTAAAAGTCCATAATTATAGATAGGCCTGACTGGTCGCCCCATCTTTGAGAGACCGCCTCACCGATAAAAATGAGCAAAATCTGGTAGTTGAGGGTTCTTTTGATTAGTCATTGGAGTTTACTCTACAGAAGAAAGCAGTGATGCTGAACACTCATCTGCACATACTTATATTCAGCACAATTGTCTTGGGAGGATAGCTCAGCGGCAATGTGCTCGCCTTGGAAGCAAGGCGTCACGGAGCAACACATGTTCAAACCCTGGGTCTGTGCTTAGAAACCCCTGGGTATTAAGCGTGTTAAAAAATAACCAATCATTGTCCCAAACTCAGCTAAGCCACAATATGGATCTGGTCCAGACCATCAGGTTTTGATCCCTGGACTACTGCAAATGCATGTGGATGGGTTTGCCAAGCACACCCTAAAGCCACTTGAACACATACAGAATAGAGCAGCCCCACCAGTCCTGAAGCTACAAAGTGTGGACGATGTGTCGTGATTCATCAGCCTAGATTGGAACATGGATTGCACATCAGGTGCTGTTCAGGACCCCTGGGGCCAAAATGTCTATGGCCCGAAATACCTGAAAGTTCACCAGGCACTACAGGCAACCTGTTACTGGAGATCTGCAATGGAAGAAAACAATCGTCCCATGATCCTCCTTTAGCAAACTTCCTATCTATTGTGGTGAGGCACTGTGTAGAGAAGGCCTGTGGGCATGATGTAAAGTAAGCTTGGAGATGGATTTTCAAAAACATCACATGGCATTCAATAGAGAGCTAAATACCTCCCTATTTGGCAGACCTTCTGGACCAAGGTGTTGACTTCTGAATCTCACCTTGCTCAGAAGGTGAACAATCTTGCACACATGGTCTGCTAAACACAAAGCTGTTACTCTTGCTTATCATTCGCTTAAACCTGGAGAAGCCTTGTCAATTCACAAATGAGGTAGTATGAGTAACTCTGAATCACACCAGACTTACCTCTAGTAAGCCAGATGTTTGTCAGAATTAGCTTCAGTAAGTCAGGAGTAAGTCTGAGTTTCTCATGGACTGGTCTGGTCCGGTTCGTACCCGGCGTGCCTGCGAGACAGCAGATGAGGAGGGATCCCACCAAATCACTGCCCCCTTGAAATGAGGAGAGTTATCCGTAGAGGTGGGCCTCTGCAATAATGCCCCAGAGGACACCCACTCGGAGAGAGCCCTGCTGCAGGTTATAACATTCCACAAGATAGAACGATAAACACCAAACTGTCAGCTGATTACTTTGCTGAAACCTGCAGTGTTTTTTGTGAAACATGTTGGAATGAAACTGCTAGCTAACCAAAGAGAAACAGGCAGAAAAGGTTTTCGAAATTCTACATTCCAGTACTCCTACCTCAGTATGCCTGGTGTCAGCCAGGAGGCACTGCGGAATGCCAAGGAAACCACTGACAATGCTGAAAGCAAATCCAAGATGGTGTCACATGCCACAGATGCCTTTGAAAAATTGGATGTTCCCTCATTTATGAATTGTATTGATAAAATAATGCATACCAAGAAATATTACAATCAATAATTACATAGTACATAAGTACATAAGTAGATTGAAAAAAAGTCATTTATTTTGTTAGAGAAATCGTGCATAATCAAATGAATTTCTGTGTATATATTTTTTAATGTATATATTTTTAGGTATCCCTGTCTTGGGCCTTTCCTGCAGTTAATTGTATCCTATCATTGTGGAAATACACATTTTGGTTGCCTGTAAGATGAACTTGAAGTCTTATTGTTGTATGCAGAAGACAACAGCTCCCTCTAGTGGTAATAACAGTCCATGCGGGCCGGACGACTTCGGACAAACCTACATCTGGCATTTTATTCTATGGTGTGATATGGGTGATAACCAGTAAGAGAGAAACTTTTACATCACTCCCCAGCCTAGGGACTATAAAAGGTGCTGTGAATATTCAGTGAGGAGTAAAATGCAAGCGGAAGAGGACGTGCTGAAAGAGAACGTCTTGACATAAAGGGGGTTTCCTAAAGAGAAGAATGCTGCAAAGGATAATGCCACTGGAAGACAGTGCAAGTTTGGAGTGCTTGAAAGGAGAGAGTGGGAGCTCTAGGAAAAGAAGATGACCAGTGTGGTACAAGAGCACCACCCAGCCCCACAAGAATTGAAGAGCCAGAGCATGAGGATGTCCACAAGAGACCCGGGGAAGGTGTGAATTTGAAACCAGACTAGTGGCATTGTACCATCTGTCTGAAATTGACCCTGAGGAATGTTTGGGAGAGAAATACCCATTAGTCCTAAAGTAAATGCTGAGAAACCCAAGTTCAACAAGAGACCTGAAGTGAATGCTGTGAAACCCAAAATCTAAGTGAAAACAGAAGCGACCCAAGAACATGGAAGGATTCGAAACCAAGGTTGAGAAGACCAAGATCCTAGGAGGTACAGTCTGAACGTGGAAGGCTTTAGAGATTGGAGAGGAACGTACCTATCACACACTATTTGTATACATTTTTATTTGAAGAACGGAGATTTCAATTACAATTAAAAATGACTCACTATAACTCATTTACAGATGGCAAAGACATTCTGTGGAAGGGTGCCTGTATGATAGCATGAATACAAGAACACGTGGTGAGTTGGTTTATGAGGCTATTAATAAAGTGGGGGCATAGACAAGGGACAAAATTAATCATACAATAAAATATAAGAAAGAGGAAGAGTTCTTGGGAAATTAACTTCAAGTTGAGGAAACCAGAGGGGAAAGGGAAGCTGGAGCAGAAGACCCAGGGACCCCTGAAACATGGGAGAGTTCTTGAAAGGTCTTGAAAAGCACGGTGAAAGGCACAGTGAAAACAGGAACATTGAAGAAGTCTCCAGTCTTTGAGTAACCCCTGGAAGAGCCTACTGAGGCATACCTTTCTGTTTTGTTCCATTAAATTAGGGTGGGACATTTGACACTAGGATTGGTGAACTCTTTTGTTAGCTCCAGCTCGAACATTATAGTTATAGACTAGGATAGTTGAGAGGCTAAGGACTTGTTAAGAGAAGAATTTGGAACTTTCTGTTGGACTTTTCATTGGATATTTCTTTGTAGAATAGGGTGTCCCAGAAAACATCAAGGACTTGTAAGTATAGGTTGGGAACTTTGTGATTTGGACATTAATTTAGAAAGGTGTCAGAAATCTAGCGGGAGATCCACTTTGTGTCGACCCATTCCTGACACTGTTTGCCTTAGAAATCTCTTTAATGTGTACAGATATGTCTCTATTTCTGGAGGTGCTTGTTCCAACCCATTCAATAAAGAAATCATTAATACAATCCATAGTTTTGACCCACAGTAGATTTGTGTCTATGTTCCTTTCATTCTGTTGAAGTTTAATAAGATGGTATGAAGTATGTTCATGCTTGAAGCCATCAATACTTGTCAGGTCTGCAGGTTTGTTGAGATGATGCAGGACGAGATGCAGAACTCTCAGATCTCTGGATGAATATACTGCCCAACCTCAAAGGAATCCCCGCCCCTTGGCAAACTATACTACAAAATGGAATTCTTACCCCAGACGGGAGTGCTACTAGCCACACCCTCTATGGGCCTCATTACAAGTTCAGCGGTAACCCGTTTGATTCCAAACTCGTAACAACGTTTCTGCCGCCTGATATTCCGGTGTCACCGGGACATTACAAGTCCTGGCGGCTGGGGATATCAGGCGGAGGAAAGTGTAAGTCTCCATTCCCATGGGGAACTATAGGACTCCATGAGAATGTGGACACAGAAGCACCGGCACGGTTGCTAATGGTGCTTCCATGACAATGCCGCCTACTGTTGCCATTGCACCCAAGTACAACAGCCACTGGAGGCACAGTTGGAGTGTGGCAGTCCAGAAAAGGTGCCAGTACGGTGTGACCGGCACCCTTATTTCCAGAGTAGAGGATTAGTGGTACTTCTATAATAGAAAACAGGTCTTTATGCATGTGCAAAGTAACCAACAAAACATATAAGGAGGCTCACCATGAATATTGGACCATAGATGCTGGAAGGAATCACTGAAGTGCCTGCATAAAGAATCACAAAATGAAACTAATCACCTAACTAAATACCTGAAAGTTGCTGTAGACGTGGATCCAACCTAGCTGAACACTGTTGCAAGAGTGTCGCTGATATGACGTGGCTGCTCTTTAAGAAGGTCGCGGAATAGCCCACAAATGCTGGGTCCTGATTTAAGGAAATGACCTATGTGGAAACACAAAGCCCGCGTGACGTCAGCTGATCATGTTTCCCTGTGGAGCGTCCCGTTCTGAGGATACCACCCTTGCAGCTTGCCAGGCACCGCAAGCCTAGATGGTGTAAGTGCATTCTTACACTGATATGCCATAAGGAATCACGTAAATAGCTGTGCTTTGCAAACAATACTGTATCTTCCTATCTGATAGCTATTGTGTTGGGGGCTTGTATTCTCATCCTCCCCATATGCTAAATGTAGACTTGTCTGAAAGTATTCTGATTGTGGATTTAGTGGTTGATTTGTTTCTTATCCTTCATTTTATGAAGCATGTATGACTTAGTCATCGATTTTTTATAATGACCCTCTAGGCTTCTTTGAACACGCCGGAAGTCTTTCAATGAATTTGTCAGAGAGCACTGGGAGGCAAATGTAAAGCAAGTCCCTGGAGCAGGGGTCTTCAACCTTTGGCTCTCGAGTGGTTTTGGACTACTCCCATCTGCCCTATCCAACATAGTCAATGGACAGGGATCATGGGAGTTGCAGTGCACATCATCTGGAGAGCCACAGGTTTCCGACCCCTGCTCTAGAGAGTTGCTTTACATTGGCTTCCCGGTGCTATCTGACACATTTCATTTAAAGACTTCCCGCCTGTTGAAAGAAGCCATTGGTTATTTCGTGTTCATTGTACTTGTCTTCTGGTCCTCCCCATTAGAATCTGGAATGCAGAAGATTTTTATGTTATAAGTTCATTCTCAATGTTCCATGCCATCTCGTTTCGTTTCTGGTTTATAATCTCAGAACTTTCCATAGGTTCTGATATCTTATATTTGTTCTGACATTGGTATCTGCCAATTATTCTAATGTGTTACTCCAATATGTCTATTTTCACTGTAATGTATGCAGCTTGCCACTGAGCTCTGGCATCTTGCCTCCCAACTCTGTTCTGAATGCCCTTATTTTTTGCTCGAGTGCCGATATGTTCTTTTTGCTGGAAGTCATGTCTCCCGTTCATGGAGAGGTAGTCATATTGTTATCAAAGGCCAGCGTTGTGGTGATATTGCAAGATAGAATGCTGGAGCTGTGGTGGTATTACAAGGATAGAGTGGACCCTTTGAACCCCCCCCCCCCCATTTTACAAAATAAATGCTGCAGATCTTTTGGGGAAAACTGAGGAGCTCAAATCAATAAATCAGAAATTAATTCCTTTTGCCAGTGTCTTGAATGTGGACATCGATGCGGAAATGATGCGGAAATCAGTACATTGAGTTACATTGATCTAGGTGATTATAATGTCATAATTCTATGCAGCACATCATGCAGGATTCCGTCTCCAATTAAACTTTGAAGACTGATGGAGGGATCATTATTGTGAAACAATGTCCATTTGCATGTTTTTTCCATAGCCAAAGCCGAAGGCATTATCCCAAGTTATGATGCCAACAGCCCAGGATTTTGAAGCCTATTAGCGCTTTGTAGTGAACTAAAATAAAGTATCTTATGTAAAAGCCAGCTGTTAGGCATCTACTGAAGTCAGAATATGTGGAATTAAATCAATAACAGAGATTAGCACCCTCTGCGAATGAGACAGCCAATCAGGTTTCTCCAAAACCAGGCTGGATCTACCAATGCAATCTCGGGTTTGGAGCAACCTGAGTGGTCGCTGCACCTGGTGGTGATGTGTTCCCTCCTCCCCAGTCTCCCGCACTCTACTAATCCTGCCCCTAGACACATTTTACTCTCCCAGCCGCTCACCCAATCCCTCCCCAAAAAATCTCCTTACCTTCCTCTTCAGGTCTTCTCGGCTCGGGCCTCACGGCTTCCAGATGAAACCGTGAAATGCAAGAGGGGCTCCGAGCGGTGCCCTGTCTTCCATTTCCCTGGTAACCCTGCCTGACTCTCCCCGGCCGCTGCTGCGTTCGAAGCAGCAGGGGTGTTTTTTTTTATTTCTATTATTGCTATTAGCACCTCGAGGGTTTGTCTCGGGGTGCTAATTGCAATAATCTAATATTCTGTGGGCTACACCATCCTTGTAATGGCACCCCGGCCCAGTGTTACAACCCTCCATTCGCTTGGGCCTGTAACTTGGGCCGCGGGCTGTTGCGACTGACCAGTGTAGCCTGCAGAATGGGGATTATTGTCTACATTCCAAGCATTATGATTGGTTTACAGGAGGCTGATAATGACTCAATATTAAAAGTATTATTATTATTATTATCATGATTATTCTTATTATTATTGTTATTATTGTTATTATTCTTATTACCCAGTTAGATGGCACTGGATTTATTGCTGTCTGAAAGTGAATGGGCAGAGACTGCAATACTGAGGGTTGAACCTGTGTCCTACAGGCTGACTTTAGATGTTGTAGAGCTATTTTGCCCAAAATAATAACACTTTGTATTTTGGCACTGAGAAGTCAGAAGAATGCAGAATGCCGATCAATATAAAAGAATTATGATTTAATATTTCTCTATTGAGGTGTAGTTTGATGTCTTCAAGAACAAGCATGAATGTTGCACTTGGGAATATAACAGGTGCATTTGTGGACAGCAGTTTCGTTAGGAGTGGAGTCTTGCCACTATAGAGAGATGATAGATGAGTATTGTTACTCAGCTCAATAGCAGTAGAGTTGGGGAGACGCAGATAGACCATTGAGCAGGCCTCCATTCCTGGAATGGATGTTTGAAACATTGTCCATTATTGATCCGGAAGCCTATCCTACAAAGCTTTCCCCGGCACTTTTTACCAGAGTTCATGGTTAATGGGTTTGGGGTATGGCAAGTCACAACCAAGTTAGCAGGCATTGTATTGCTCCTTCTTCGAGAAGAACCAGCTGCAGCGCCCCTGACATTGGTTCACGTTGTTCATCACATCCATCGGGGGCAAGCCATGGTGACCTCTGGGTTTCACCAATCATTGCCAGCTCACCAGACTGGCTAACATCCCTGCTAGACAGCCAGTAAAGGGCCCACATTGTGGCTTGTTGCCTGATGAGTGTAGGAAGCACATGGTATTCAGAAATCGCTATTGTGTGCATGCCTTGTAACTGTATGAGGGTCTCTCCGTTTGAAATTCCCCACTGCATTGCAATTGCCAACACCAGTGAAGAAAAGGCAGTTGAGGGTCTCTCCGTTGCAAATGCCCCACTGCATTGCCAGTTGCCAAAATCAGTTAAGAAAAGGCAGTTGAGGGTCTCCCAGTTGGAAATGCCCCGCTGCATTGCTAATTGCCAAAATCAGTTAAGAGGAGGCAGTGCTGATAAAATGAAAGCGCAGATAAGGACTCCATTTGTCGTCTGAATTTTGTCCTGCTAATGACGGTTCTGAAGACCGGCTGGTCCCTTCAGGAATGGCCCAGAATTTCAGGGGACTGGGGTTGAGAGGGGCGGCTGGGGGACGGCGGGGGGCGGCGGGTTGGAGCCCAATGGTATTGTGCCCATGATACACAGGCTCCTGTGATGAAGTCGAAACCCCGGGTGCCATTACCCTTAGTGGCATGCTAGGCCCAGAGGTCACAGGGGATTCCTTTGACCACCCCACCTCAGCCAGGGGCTTTGGCAGGGGACTGCGACTTTTGTTCACATTTGCACTTGCCCCTGAGCTACGAGATTATGTATGTGCACAGAAACACACACAGGGAAACATCCTCAAACTGTCAGTTTCCTGAAAGACCGACTGATAACCTAAGGAGAGAAAGACGTTGCGTGAGGTGTGCAGTGCAAGTACCTTGGGGATGACTCGTGTGATGTAAACCCCGCAGCCAATAGGCAAGCAGGGAAGTGTGTGGCCGCGGGGTCCACCCCGGGCACACCAGCAGAGCATTTGAAATCCAAAATGATGGCTGAGCCTAAAGTAGACTCAGTCGTCATTTTGGGTTGCTGCATACTGTGGCGGGGAAATATTGAGTACAGGTGATTTTAACAGGTAAATCACTCTGTGTGTGGGAGTTTGGATGCGGTGCACGAGATACAGAAGTTTTTGGAGATGTAGGCAGGAGAGGATTGAGGCAGAACAGAGGTTACAGGAGGAGAGAGAGCAGGGACTTCATTTCACCAAAATACCAGGGGTAGTAGAAGTGACATCACATGACCCTTGACTTCTGATGACATCATAGGAAGTGATGTCATTTGACCCCACCCCCAAGTGGCACCACAGGAAGTGATGGCACATGACCTTTCACCCCTTGACCAAACAGGAAGTGACCAGGAAGTGGCATCACATAGCATTGTTCCTCACTACACTAGGAAAATTATGGTTACAATATCACTGCAATATGATATACATTTCATACAAGAATGGATCACCATATGCAGCATTAATATCTCTGTACATAGGCTCACATTACCAAATTACTGTGAATGTAAGCAGACGCCCAATGCAACAACCTGGACTATTGCACATCACTCGGGCTAAACTGTAAACAGAGCATCTCAAAGAGGCTTAATCCCCAAAATGCAGTCATTCAGTACCTGTCAATTGTCTGTCACAGACTGGAAACAGCAACTGACCAACACAAGTCCAACCAGAAAAACAATGGTCTGGAGGATTGCCCAGAGCTGTGCCAGTGGTTATGACTGATTTGAAACCTTCCAGCCATCCCCCTTCTGTTTTGCTTATTTGGTAAGTTTTAATTAGATGTGAGATAGACGGGAAGGATTTGTTGCAGGTCACAGTATTTGCAGGGTTTTATATTTTAAAATGTAAACAGCAGCAGTAGCTCCACAACATCACCCCTAGAAAAGTCTGCTGGCCGTACAGACCCAGGCAACTCTGCACTGATGACTTCCAGCTAGTCTGCAAACATGTCTCTGGATGCTTGTGGTCTCGTGCAGAAGGGATGTGACCTAGCAGTTTGGGCTGGCCTGCCCCTTTTGGGGTTGGACCAAGCCTGATTTGCATATGATCTTTCCCCTCTCTTTACTGGCTTGGCAGGCTGAAAATCGATGGTCTGGAGGGTTGCTCAGAGCTGTTTCAGTAGTTATGAATGATTTGAAACCTTCCAGCTATCACCTTTCTGTTTTGCTTTTTTGGCAACTAACCCACATTTCTTTTTGTTAGATGGGAGACAGAGAGGACTTGTTGGAGGATGTGTTGTAGGTTACAGTAATTGCAGGGTTTTTTTATTTTAAAATGTAAGCAGCAGTTCTACGACATCACCCTGAGAAATGTCAGCTGGGCATAGAGATGTAGGCTACTCCTCACTCATGATGCCCAATGAGGAGGGAACATGTCTGGAATGTTTGTGGTCTCGTGAAGAAGGGATGTGACCTAGCAGTTTGGCTGGATTGCCCCTTTTGGTGTGGGACCAGCCTTATTTTCATATGGTCTTTCACTTCTGTAGTGGCTTGGCATGCTGAAAAAACGATGGCCTGGAGATTTGCCCAGAGCTGTGTTAGCAGTTATGAATGATTTGAAACCTTCCAGACATCACCTTTATGTTCTGCTTTTTTGGTAAGTAACCCGCCATGTTTTGCGCTTGCAGTAGGGTCCCAGACACTAGGGCGAGGGGTGTTTGCTGGAGATGATGATCAGAAGCCAAGACTTCAGTCCACAGTCAAAAGAGACATAAAAGCAATCAAAGAGGCAAAGGGCACTCCAAGACTGTGAGTGGCTGAAAATCCCATTGATGGACACGGGAGAGGGACCTGGGTTGCAAATTGATTTAAACTTAATCAGATAGATAATTCGGTCAAAGCCATCCTGTTCATTCTTTAGTTTACTGAAAATTCCCAGAGAAGGGGTCCTGATGACCTTAAAATGGTTTGGAGGGAAATATTTTTAGTTGGCTAAATCCTGCAAATAGCCCTTTAATAATTCATTTTAAACATACATTTGTATCGGTCTGGTGTAGACCTTGCTCGCATTTGTGACATTTCACAACTACTGATATCTCCCATTAGTGTAAATAACCTCAAAGACCATGGTCTTCCTAGTCTTGAAGTGTGCCTGCCCCTTTGTTAGATGGGAAATAGAGGGGAAAGATGTGTGCCAGGTCACAGTCATTGCAGGTTAAAAAAAAGTATATATATATATATATATATATATATATATATATATATATATATATATATATATATATTCAGTGAAAAAACTTTGTTAAAAGGGACGTTATGGTTACGTTGCGCTACTAAAAACCTATCAAATTCAGTAAAACAACTTTGTTAAAGGGACGTTATGGTTCAAAGTAAAACCGAAAAACCCCTGAAATTCGGCAGATATGGTAAGATAAGCAACCATAACTCGCGCCACCGTGCACTGCTAACACTAACAACCAGGACATCAAAGATGACATCACAAATGTCATTGATGACAACTTCCAAAGAAAAAGAAGCGGTGGATAACACTCTTGAACACATTATCCCCAAAATGGACCAATTTATGGCAAATTTTACGGATTTAAAGAACTTTGTGGAAGATCACCTAAAACCACCAACAACATACCATTGTACCACCTGTACTTGTCCCCCCTCACCATATCCCATTCATTTAACCCCAAACTCTCTCCATGGACCACAACGTTTTGATGAGATTTCCATCCTTTCTTCACCTGATCCCACTTATATTGAAAAGCCTAATTCTCCTGTTTTTGTTTCTGTTTCTGGCCCACCTTCTCAGTCATAAATTGTTTATATATGTTAAATAAAGTTACTTTTTTATATTGTGTTGTAATTACTTTCAGATCTTTGTGGTAAAACCAATTTAGGTGTCCACGGACAGCCCGGTTGTTCGGAAATGTTTGTAAATAAACGAAAATGTAAGTGTCCTGAGGACACTATATCTGTCCGTTATGTTCTCATGCAAGTTGAAAATGTTCTAAGAACACTCGTAGTGTCCTGAAATGTTCGTAAATAAACGAAAATGGAGGTGTCCTTAAGAACACTATGCCTGTTCGTAGTGTTCGCTAGCAAGTTAAAACTGTTCTAAGAACACTCGTGGTGTCCTGAATTGTTCGTAAATAAACGAAAATGGAGGTGTGCTTGAGACGCTATGTCTGTCCGTATTGTGCGCAAGTAAATTAAACTGTGCTAAAAACAAACGGCTGTCTGTAACTGTTCGTTTTACGTGTGATGCACTTTTAATTAGCTCAGGACCCGAACACTGTCCGTAGAACATCAACACGCATGCGCAAAACAATGTCTGTACATTGGGTGTCCTGCGGATGGCTGCTACCTTAGCGAACATGCTCATGAAACAATCATGTGACCGCGCCCAAGCTGATCGTGTTTTCTGAATGCGGACACTGTTCGTGTCCCCGAACACTTTAAAAGTACATTTCCAAGTAATCCACAATATTTCTCATTAAAAACTCAACATACCACAAATCCCAGATACTAATCCTAAGTTTCCACATAGTTTTTGTGATTTTTTGAACCTTTTTTGGTGTTTGATCTGTCTTGCGGACGGCGCACATGTCCGCGAACCGCGCGCAAGCACCCCTATAAAAGACCACGCCCTAGAGCTCATTCTCATTGTGTTTCTGGCTATTCTACAGAGCGCAGAGATTTTTGCTGCAACCTGCAGATTTCCATCTTCAACCTGATGGCTTCTGTGGCTCCACTGCTGCCACCTGGTGCTGTATCTGCCTCACCACCACCTCCACCCCCTCCACCCCCACCACCTTCCCAAGGGCCTGAAGAGGGGAACAGGAGTGAGGATACAGAGGAGGAAGAAGAGGATGACGAGAATGAGGTAGAGGAAAACCCTACTACCCGCCCTCGGCGTGATTCTTGGGTGTGGCGGTTGTTGGCCATTTATGGGAATGGTCCTAAGGCTTGTGCGAACTGTGTCACCTGCAATTAGTGCAAAATGGTACTCAGTCGCGGGAGGCATGGTTCGTATACCTTTGGGACTACGACCATGAAGCAACACCTGAACTCATTCCACACTGGGGCCATTCGCAAGGTTGTACCTTGCGAAGAGCTTAGTAGGTTGATTGCCTCTACTTCATCCTCCGTTTCTGATCCTGTCACCACAAGGAACACCTCTCTGGGACAGCGTCTTCCTCAAGCTGCCTCACAGGCCATACAGAATTCTGATGACCCTTACCTTTTGAGGGTCACAGTTGTATGTATGTACTGTGACACAG